>NC_140579.1:789533058-790944808 GCF_964204655.1 Triturus cristatus
GAACAGTCCAGCCCGAACTGCCAAGCCATGCCTTCCCTGGACCGGAAACAAGCTTCCTAGGACTGGTTTCTGGCATTTCAGCCAACTTCAGCCAGGCTTGCTTGAATCCAGTGGCAAAGTGAGCAAGGGACTCACGTCTGAGCATACCCTGCCACCTTATGGCGAGCAAAGCGGTACAAAAGGGGGTGGTGATGGACGGAGCATCAGAACCATTCAAACACTCACACCCAGTCAACAGATCCGAGTTTGATCCATCACCGTTCTTTAGCCCACTCTGCCACCCCATTTCAGACATGGCCATATGCAAATCAGTCTGACCCTGTGCCTCATGGGAACAGTCCAGCCTGAACTGCCAAGCCATGCCTTCCCTGGACCAGAAACAAGCTTCCTAGGACCGGTTTCTGGCATTTTAGCCGTATTCAGCCAGGCTTGCTTGAAACCAGTGGCAAAGTGAGCAAGGCACTCACGTCTGAGCATACCCTGCCAACTTATTGCGAACAAAGCGGTACAAAAGGGGGTGGTGATGGACGGAGCATCAGAACCAATCAAACACTCACACCCAGTCAACAGATCCGAGTTTGATCCATCACCATGATTTAGCCCACTCTGCCACCCCAGTTCAGACATGGCCATATGCAAATCAGTCTGACCCTGTGCCTCATGGGAACAGTCCAGCCCAAACTGCCAAGCCATGCCTTCCCTGAACCGGAAACAAGCTTCCTAGGGCAGGTTTCTTCCATTTCAGCCGTCTTTAGCCAGGCTTGCTTGAATCCAGTGGCAAAGTGAGCAAGGGACTCACGTCTGAGCATACCCTGCCAACTTATGGCGAACAAAGCGGTACAAAAGGGGGTGGTGATGGACGGAGCATCAGAACCATTCAAACACTCACACCCAGTCAACAGATCCGAGTTTGATCCATCACCGTTCTTTAGCCCACTCTGCCACCCCAGTTCAGACATGGCCATATGCAAATCAGTCTGACCCTGTGCCTCATGGGAACAGTCCAGCCCGAACTGCCAAGCCATGCCTTCCCTGGACCGGAAACAAGCTTCCTAGGACCGGTTTCTGGCATTTCAGCCGTCTTCAGCCAGGCTTGCTTGAATCCAGTGGCAAAGTGAGCAAGGGACTCACGTCTGATCATACCCTGCCAACTTATGGCGAACAAAGCGGTACAAAAGGGGGTGGTGATGGACGGAGCATCAGAACCAATCAAACACTCACAACCAGTCAACAGATCTGACTTTGATCCATCACCGTTCTTTAGCCCACTCTGCCACCCCAGTTCAGACATGGCCATATGCAAATCAGTCTGACCCTGTGCCTCATGGGAACAGTCCAGCCCGAACTGCCAAGCCATGCCTTCCCTGGACCGGAAACAAGCTTCCTAGGACCGGTTTCTTGCATTTCAGCCGTCTTCAGCCAGGCTTGCTTGAATCCAGTGGAAAAGTGAGCAAGGGACTCACGTCTGAGCATACCCTGCCAACTTATGGTGAACAAAGCGGTACAAAAGGGGGTGGTGATGGATGGAGCATCAGAACCAATCAAACACTCACACCCAGTCAACAGATCCGTGTTTGATCCATCACCGTTCTTTAGCCCACTCTGCCTCCCCAGTTCAGACATGGCCATATGCAAATCAGTCTGACCCTGTGCCTCATGGGAGCAGTCCAGCCCGAACTGCCAAGCCATGCCTTCCCTGGACCGGAAACAAGCTTCCTAGGACCGGTTTCTGGCATTTCAGCCATCTTCAGCCAGGCTTGCTTGAATCCAGTGGCAAAGTGAGCAAGGGACTCACGTCTGAGCATACCCTGCCAACTTATGGCAAACAAAGCGGTACAATAGGGGGTGGTGATGGACGGAGCATCAGAACCAATCAAACACACACACCCAGTCAACAGATCCGAGTTTGATCCATCACCGTTCTTTAGCCAACTCTGCCACCCCATTTCAGACATGGCCATATGCAAATCAGTCTGACCCTGTGCCTCATGGGAACAGTCCAGCCTGAACTGCCAAGCCATGCCTTCCCTGGACCGGAAACAAGCTTCCTAGGACCGGTTTTTGGCATTTTAGCCGTCTTCAGCCAGGCTTGCTTGAATCCAGTGGCAAAGTGAGAAAGGGACTCACGTCTGAGCATACCCTGCCAACCAATGGCGAACAAAGCGGTACAAAAGGGGGTGGTGATGGACGGAGCATCAAAACCAATCAAACACTCACACCCAGTCAACAGATCCGAGTTTGATCCATCACCGTTCTTTAGCCCACTCTGCCACCCCAGTTCAGACATGGCCATATGCAAATCAGTCTGACCCTGTGCCTCATGGGAACAGTCCAGCCCGAACTGCCAAGCCATGCCTTCCCTGGACCGGAAACAAGCTTCCTAGGACCGGTTTCTGGCATTTCAGCCGTCTTCAGCCAGGCTTGCTTGAATCCAGTGGCAAAGTGAGCTAGGGATTCACGTCTGAGCATACCCTGACAACTTATGGTGAACAAAGCGGTACAAAAGGGGGTGGTGATGGACAGAGCATCATAACCAATCAAACACTCACACCCAGTCAACAGATCCGTGTTTGATCCATCACCGTTCTTTAGCCCACTCTGCCACAAGAGTTCAGACATGGCCATATGCAAATCAGTCTGACCCTGTGCCTCATGGGAGCAGTCCAGCCCGAACTGCCAAGCCATGCCTTCCCTGGACCGGAAACAAGCTTCCTAGGACCGGTTTCTGGCATTTCAGCCGTCTTCAGCCAGGCTTGCTTGAATCCAGTGGCAAAGTGAGCAAGGGACTCACGTCTGAGCATACCCTGCCAACTTATGGCGAACAAAGCGGTACAAAAGGGGGTGGTGATGGACGGAGCATCAGAACCAATCAAACACACACACCCAGTCAACTGATCCGAGTTTGATCCATCACCGTTCTTTAGCCCACTCTGCCACCCCATTTCAGACATGGCCATATGCAAATCAGTCTGACCCTGTGCCTCATGGGAACAGTCCAGCCTGTACTGCCAAGCCATGCCTTCCCTGGACCAGAAACAAGCTTCCTAGGACCGGTTTCTGGCATTTTAGCCGTCTTCAGCCAGGCTTGCTTGAATCCAGTGGAAAAGTGAGCAAGGGACTCACGTCTGAGCATACCCTGCCAACTTATGGTGAACAAAGCGGTACAAAAGGGGGTGGTGATGGATGGAGCATCAGAACCAATCAAACACTCACACCCAGTCAACAGATCCGTGTTTGATCCATCACCGTTCTTTAGCCCACTCTGCCTCCCCAGTTCAGACATGGCCATATGCAAATCAGTCTGACCCTGTGCCTCATGGGAGCAGTCCAGCCCGAACTGCCAAGCCATGCCTTCCCTGGACCGGAAACAAGCTTCCTAGGACCGGTTTCTGGCATTTCAGCCATCTTCAGCCAGGCTTGCTTGAATCCAGTGGCAAAGTGAGCAAGGGACTCACGTCTGAGCATACCCTGCCAACTTATGGCAAACAAAGCGGTACAATAGGGGGTGGTGATGGACGGAGCATCAGAACCAATCAAACACACACACCCAGTCAACAGATCCGAGTTTGATCCATCACCGTTCTTTAGCCAACTCTGCCACCCCATTTCAGACATGGCCATATGCAAATCAGTCTGACCCTGTGCCTCATGGGAACAGTCCAGCCTGAACTGCCAAGCCATGCCTTCCCTGGACCGGAAACAAGCTTCCTAGGACCGGTTTCTGGCATTTTAGCCGTCTTCAGCCAGGCTTGCTTGAATCCAGTGGCAAAGTGAGAAAGGGACTCACGTCTGAGCATACCCTGCCAACCAATGGCGAACAAAGCGGTACAAAAGGGGGTGGTGATGGACGGAGCATCAAAACCAATCAAACACTCACACCCAGTCAACAGATCCGAGTTTGATCCATCACCGTTCTTTAGCCCACTCTGCCACCCCAGTTCAGACATGGCCATATGCAAATCAGTCTGACCCTGTGCCTCATGGGAACAGTCCAGCCCGAACTGCCAAGCCATGCCTTCCCTGGACCGGAAACAAGCTTCCTAGGACCGGTTTCTGGCATTTCAGCCGTCTTCAGCCAGGCTTGCTTGAATCCAGTGGCAAAGTGAGCTAGGGATTCATGTCTGAGCATACCCTGACAACTTATGGTGAACAAAGCGGTACAAAAGGGGGTGGTGATGGACAGAGCATCATAACCAATCAAACACTCACACCCAGTCAACAGATCCGTGTTTGATCCATCACCGTTCTTTAGCCCACTCTGCCACAAGAGTTCAGACATGGCCATATGCAAATCAGTCTGACCCTGTGCCTCATGGGAGCAGTCCAGCCCGAACTGCCAAGCCATGCCTTCCCTGGACCGGAAACAAGCTTCCTAGGACCGGTTTCTGGCATTTCAGCCGTCTTCAGCCAGGCTTGCTTGAATCCAGTGGCAAAGTGAGCAAGGGACTCACGTCTGAGCATACCCTGCCAACTTATGGCGAACAAAGCGGTACAAAAGGGGGTGGTGATGGACGGAGCATCAGAACCAATCAAACACACACACCCAGTCAACTGATCCGAGTTTGATCCATCACCGTTCTTTAGCCCACTCTGCCACCCCATTTCAGACATGGCCATATGCAAATCAGTCTGACCCTGTGCCTCATGGGAACAGTCCAGCCTGTACTGCCAAGCCATGCCTTCCCTGGACCAGAAACAAGCTTCCTAGGACCGGTTTCTGGCATTTTAGCCGTCTTCAGCCAGGCTTGCTTGAATCCAGTGGAAAAGTGAGCAAGGGACTCACGTCTGAGCATACCCTGCCAACTTATGGTAAACAAAGCGGTACAAAAGGGGGTGGTGATGGACAAAGCATCAGAACCAATCAAACACTCACACCCAGTCAACAGATCCGAGTTTGATCCATCACCGTTCTTTAGCCCACTCTGCCACCCCAGTTCAGACATGGCCATATGCAAATCAGTCTGACCCTGTGCCTCATGGGAACAGTCCAGCCTGAACTGCCAAGCCATGCCTTCCCTGGACCGGAAACAAGCTTTCTAGGACCGGCTTCTGGCATTTCAGCCGTCTTCAGCCTGGCTTGCTTGAATCCAGTGGCAAAGTGAGCAAGGGACTCACGTCTGAGCATACCCTGCCAACTTATGGCGAACAAAGCGGTACAAGAGGGGGTGGTGATGGACGGAGCATCAGATTCAATAAAAAACACTCACACCCAGTCAACAGATCCGAGTTTGATCGATCACCGTTCTTTAGCCCACTCTGCCACCCCAGTTCAGACATGGCCATATGCAAATCAGTCTGAACCTGTGCCACATGGGAACAGTCCAGCCCGAACTGCCAAGCCATGCCTTCCTTGGACCGGAAACAAGCTTCCTAGGACCGGTTTCTGGCATTTCAGCCGTCTTCAGCCAGGCTTGCTTGAATCCAGTCGCAAAGTGAGCAAGGCACTCACGTCTGAGCATACCCTGCCAACTTATGGCGAACAAAGCGGTACAAAAGGGGGTGGTGATGGACGGAGCATCAGAACCAATCAAACACTCACACCCAGTCAACAGATCCGAGTTTGATCCATCACCATTCTTTAGCCCACGCTGCCACCCCAGTTCAGACATGGCCATATGCAAATCAGTCTGACCCTGTGCCTCATGGGAACAGTCCAGCCCGAACTGCCAAGCCATGCCTTCCCTGGACCGGAAACAAGCTTCCTAGGACCAGTTTCTGGCATTTCAGCCGTCTTCTGCCAGGCTTGCTTGAATCCAGTGGCAAAGTGAGCAAGGGACTTACGACTGAGCATGCCCTGCCAACTTATGGCGAACAAAGCAGTACAAAAGGGGGTGGTGATGGACGGAGCATCAGAACCAATAAAAAACACTCACACCCAGTCAACAGATCCGAGTTTGATCCATCACCGTTCTTTAGCCCACTCTGCCACCCCAGTTCAGACATGGCCATATGCAAATCAGTCTGAACCTGTGCCACATGGGAACAGTCCAGCCCGAACTGCCAAGCCATGCCTTCCTTGGACCGGAAACAAGCTTCCTAGGACCGGTTTCTGGCATTTCAGCCGTCTTCAGCCAGGCTTGCTTGAATCCAGTGGCAAAGTGAGCAAGGGACTCACGTCTGAGCATACCCTGCCAACTTATGGCGAGCAAAGCGGTACAAAAGGGGGTGGTGATGGACGGAGCATCAGAACCATTCAAACACTCACACCCAGTCAACAGATCCGAGTTTGATCAATCACCGTTCTTTAGCCCACTCTGCCACCCCATTTCAGACATGGCCATATGCAAATCAGTCTGACCCTGTGCCTCATTGGAACAGTCCAGCCTGAACTGCCAAGCCATGCCTTCCCTGGACCAGAAACAAGCTTCCTAGGACCGGTTTCTGGCATTTTAGCCGTATTCAGCCAGGCTTGCTTGAATCCAGTGGCAAAGTGAGCAAGGCACTCACGTCTGAGCATACCCTGCCAACTTATGGCGAACAAAGCGGTACAAAAGGGGGTGGTGATGGACGGAGCATCAGAACCAATCAAACACTCACACCCAGTCAACAGATCCGAGTTTGATCCATCACCATTCTTTAGCCCACGCTGCCACCTCAGTTCAGACATGGCCAGATGCAAATCAGTCTGACCCTGTGCCTCATGGGAACAGTCCAGCCCGAACTGCCAAGCCATGCCTTCCCTGGACCGGGAACAAGCTTCCTAGGACCGGTTTCTGGCATTTCAGCCGTCTTCTGCCAGGCTTGCTTGAATCCAGTGGCAAAGTGAGCAAGGGACTCACGACTGAGCATACCCTGCCAACTTATGGCGATCAAAGCAGTACAAAAGGGGGTGGTGATGGACGGAGCATCAGAACCAATCAAACACTCACAACCAGTCAACAGATCTGACTTTGATCCATCACCGTTCTTTAGCCCACTCTGCCACCCCAGTTCAGACATGGCCATATGCAAATCAGTCGGACCCTGTGCCTCATGGGAACAGTCCAACCCAAACTGCCAAGCCATGCCTTCCCAGGACCGGAAACAAGCTTCCTAACACCAGTTTCTGGCATTTCAGCCGTCTTCAGCCAGGCTTGCTTGAATCCAGTGGCAAAGTGAGCAAGGGACTCACGTCTGAGCATACCCTGCCAACTTATGGTGAACAAAGCAGTAGAAAAGGGGGTGGTGATGGACGGAGCATCAGAACCAATCAAACACTCACACCCAGTCAACAGATCCGTGTTTGATCCATCAGCGTTCTTTAGCCCACTCTGCCACCCCAGTTCAGACATGGCCATATGCAAATCAGTCTGACCCTGTGCCTCATGGGAGCAGTCCAGCCCGAACTGCCAAGACATGCCTTCCCTGGACCGGTAAACAAGCTTCCTAGGACCGGTTTCTGGCATTTCAGCCGTCTTCAGCCAGGCTTGCTTGAATCCAGTGGCAAAGTGAGCAAGGGACTCACGTCTGAGCATACCCTGCCAACTTATGGCAAATAAAGCGGTACAAGAGGGGGTGGTGATGGACGGAGCATCAGAACCAATAAAAAACACTCACACCCAGTCAACAGATCCGAGTTTGATCCATCACCGTTCTTTAGCCCACTCTGCCACCCCAGTTCAGACATGGCCATATGCAAATCAGTCTGACCCTGTGATTCATGGGAACAGTCCAGCCCGAACTGCCAAGCCATACCTTCCCTGGACCGGAAACAAGCTTCCTAGGACCAGTTTCTGGCATTTCAGCCGTCTTCAGCCAGGCTTGGTTGAATCCAGTGGCAAAGTGAGCAAGGGACTCACGTGTGAGCATACTCTGCCAACTTATGGCGAACAAAGCGGTACAAAAGGGGGTGGTGATGGACGGAGCATCAGAAACAATCAAACACTCACACCCAGTCAACAGATCCAAGTTTGATCCATCACTGTTCTTTAGCCCACTCTGCCACCCCAGTTCTGACATGGCCATATGCAAATCAGTCTGACCCTGTGCCTCATGGGAACAGTCCAGCCCGAACTGCCAAACCATGCCTTCCCTGGACCGGAAACAAGCGCCTAGGACCGGTTTCTGGCATTTCAGCCGTCTTCAGCCAGGCTTGCTTGAATCCAGTGGAAAAGTGAGCAAGGGACTCACGTCTGAGCATACCCTGCCAACTTATGGCGAACAAAGCGGTACAAAAGGGGGTGGTGATGGATGGAGCATCAGAACAAATCAAACACTCATACCCAGTCAACAGATCCGAGTTTGATCCATCACCGTTCTTTAACCAACTCTGCCACCCCAGTTCAGACATGGCCATATGCAAATCAGTCTGACCCTGTGCCTCATGGGAACAGTCCAGCCCGAACTGCCAAGCCATGCCTTCCCTGGACCGGAAACAAGCTTCCTAGGACCAGTTTCTGGCATTTCAGCCGTCTTCAGCCAGGCTTGCTTGAATCCAGTGGCAAAGTGAGCAAGGGACTCACGTCTGAGCATACCCTGCCAACTTATGGCGAACAAAGCGGTACAAAAGGGGGTGGTGATGGACGGAGCATCAGAACCATTCAAACACTCACACCCAGTCAACAGATCCGAGTTTGATCCATCACCGTTCTTTAGCCCACTCTGCCACCCCAGTTCAGACATGGCCATATGCAAATCAGTCTGACCCTGTGCCTCATGGGAACAGTCCAGTCTGAACTGCCAAGCCATGCCTTCCCTGGACCAGAAACAAGCTTCCTAGGACCGGTTTCTGGCATTTTAGCCGTATTCAGCCAGGCTTGCTTGAATCCAGTGGCAAAGTGAGCAAGGCACTCACGTCTGAGCATACCCTGCCAACTTATGGCGAACAAAGCGGTACAAAAGGGGGTGGTGATGGACGGAGCATCAGAACCAATCAAACACTCACACCCAGTCAACAGATCCGAGTTTGATCCATCACCATTCTTTAGCCCACTCTGCCACCCCAGTTCAGACATGGCCATATGCAAATCAGTCTGACCCTGTGCCTCATGGGAACAGTCCAGCCCGAACTGCCAAGCCATGCCTACCCTGACCGGAAACAAGCTTCCTAGGACCGGTTTCTGGCATTTCAGCCGTCTTCTGCCAGGCTTGCTTGAATCCAGTGGCAAAGTGAGCAAGGGACTCACGTCTGAGCATACCCTGCCAACTTATGGTGAACAAAGCGGTACAAAAGGGGGTGGTGATGGACGGAGCATCAGAACCAATCGAACACTCACACCCAGTCAACAGATCCGTGTTTGATCCATCACCGTTCTTTAGCCCACTGTGCCACCCCAGTTCAGACATGGCCATATGCAAATCAGTCTGACCCTGTGCCTCATGGGAGCAGTCCAGCCCGAACTGCCAAGCCATGCCTTCCCTGGACCGGAAACAAGCTTCCTAGGACCGGTTTCTGGCATTTTAGCCGTCTTCAGCCAGGCTTGCTTGAATCCAGTGGCAAAGTGAGCAAGGGACTCACGTCTGAGCATACCCTGCCAACTTATGGCGAACAAAGCGGTACAAAAGGGGGTGGTGATGGACAAAGCATCAGAACCAATCAAACACTCACACCCAGTCAACAGATCCGAGTTTGATCCATCACCGTTCTTTAGCCCACTCTGCCACCCCAGTTCAGACATGGCCATATGCAAATCAGTCTGACCCTGTGCCTCATGGGAACAGTCCAGCCTGAACTGCCAAGCCATGCCTTCCCTGGACCGGAAACAAGCTTTCTAGGACCGGCTTCTGGCATTTCAGCCGTCTTCAGCCTGGCTTGCTTGAATCCAGTGGCAAAGTGAGCAAGGGACTCACGTCTGAGCATACCCTGCCAACTTATGGCGAACAAAGCGGTACAAGAGGGGGTGGTGATGGACGGAGCATCAGATTCAATAAAAAACACTCACACCCAGTCAACAGATCCGAGTTTGATCCATCACCGTTCTTTAGCCCACTCTGCCACCCCAGTTCAGACATGGCCATATGCAAATCAGTCTGAACCTGTGCCACATGGGAACAGTCCAGCCCGAACTGCCAAGCCATGCCTTCCTTGGACCGGAAACAAGCTTCCTAGGACCGGTTTCTGGCATTTCAGCCGTCTTCAGCCAGGCTTGCTTGAATCCAGTGGCAAAGTGAGCAAGGGACTCACGTCTGAGCATACCCTGCCAACTTATGGCGAGCAAAGCGGTACAAAAGGGGGTGGTGATGGACGGAGCATCAGAACCATTCAAACACTCACACCCAGTCAACAGATCCGAGTTTGATCCATCACCGTTCTTTAGCCCACTCTGCCACCCCATGTCAGACATGGCCATATGCAAATCAGTCTGACCCTGTGCCTCATTGGAACAGTCCAGCCTGAACTGCCAAGCCATGCCTTCCCTGGACCAGAAACAAGCTTCCTAGGACCGGTTTCTGGCATTTTAGCCGTATTCAGCCAGGCTTGCTTGAATCCAGTGGCAAAGTGAGCAAGGCACTCACGTCTGAGCATACCCTGCCAACTTATGGCGAACAAAGCGGTACAAAAGGGGGTGGTGATGGACGGAGCATCAGAACCAATCAAACACTCACACCCAGTCAACAGATCCGAGTTTGATCCATCACCATTCTTTAGCCCACGCTGCCACCCCAGTTCAGACATGGCCATATGCAAATCAGTCTGACCCTGTGCCTCATGGGAACAGTCCAGCCCGAACTGCCAAGCCATGCCTTCCCTGGACCGGAAACAAGCTTCCTAGGACCAGTTTCTGGCATTTCAGCCGTCTTCTGCCAGGCTTGCTTGAATCCAGTGGCAAAGTGAGCAAGGGACTCACGACTGAGCATGCCCTGCCAACTTATGGCGAACAAAGCAGTACAAAAGGGGGTGGTGATGGACGGAGCATCAGAACCAATAAAAAACACTCACACCCAGTCAACAGATCCGAGTTTGATCCATCACCGTTCTTTAGCCCACTCTGCCACCCCAGTTCAGACATGGCCATATGCAAATCAGTCTGAACCTGTGCCACATGGGAACAGTCCAGCCCGAACTGCCAAGCCATGCCTTCCTTGGACCGGAAACAAGCTTCCTAGGACCGGTTTCTGGCATTTCAGCCGTCTTCAGCCAGGCTTGCTTGAATCCAGTGGCAAAGTGAGCAAGGGACTCACGTCTGAGCATACCCTGCCAACTTATGGCGAGCAAAGCGGTACAAAAGGGGGTGGTGATGGACGGAGCATCAGAACCATTCAAACACTCACACCCAGTCAACAG
The DNA here is from genome assembly GCF_964204655.1 of Triturus cristatus. Classification (NCBI taxonomy): domain Eukaryota; kingdom Metazoa; phylum Chordata; class Amphibia; order Caudata; family Salamandridae; genus Triturus; species Triturus cristatus. The sequence continues at coordinate 789,544,262 of NC_140579.1, forward strand.
ATCCGAGTTTGATCCATCACCGTTCTTTAGCCCACTCTGCCACCCCATTTCAGACATGGCCATATGCAAATCAGTCTGACCCTGTGCCTCATTGGAACAGTCCAGCCTGAACTGCCAAGCCATGCCTTCCCTGGTCCAGAAACAAGCTTCCTAGGACCGGTTTATGGCATTTTAGCCGTATTCAGCCAGGCTTGCTTGAATCCAGTGGCAAAGTGAGCAAGGCACTCACGTCTGAGCATACCCTGCCAACTTATGGTGAACAAAGCGGTACAAAAGGGGGTGGTGATGGACGGAGCATCAGAACCAATCAAACACTCACACCCAGTCAACAGATCCGAGTTTGATCCATCACCATTCTTTAGCCCACGCTGCCACCCCAGTTCAGACATGGCCAGATGCAAATCAGTCTGACCCTGTGCCTCATGGGAACAGTCCAGCCCGAACTGCCAAGCCATGCCTTCCCTGGACCGGGAACAAGCTTCCTAGGACCGGTTTCTGGCATTTCAGCCGTCTTCTGCCAGGCTTGCTTGAATCCAGTGGCAAAGTGAGCAAGGGACTCACGACTGAGCATACCCTGCCAACTTATGGCGATCAAAGCAGTACAAAAGGGGGTGGTGATGGACGGAGCATCAGAACCAATCAAACACTCACAACCAGTCAACAGATCTGACTTTGATCCATCACCGTTCTTTAGCCCACTCTGCCACCCCAGTTCAGACATGGCCATATGCAAATCAGTCGGACCCTGTGCCTCATGGGAACAGTCCAACCCAAACTGCCAAGCCATGCCTTCCCAGGACCGGAAACAAGCTTCCTAACACCAGTTTCTGGCATTTCAGCCGTCTTCAGCCAGGCTTGCTTGAATCCAGTGGCAAAGTGAGCAAGGGACTCACGTCTGAGCATACCCTGCCAACTTATGGTGAACAAAGCAGTAGAAAAGGGGGTGGTGATGGACGGAGCATCAGAACCAATCAAACACTCACACCCAGTCAACAGATCCGTGTTTGATCCATCAGCGTTCTTTAGCCCACTCTGCCACCCCAGTTCAGACATGGCCATATGCAAATCAGTCTGACCCTGTGCCTCATGGGAGCAGTCCAGCCCGAACTGCCAAGCCATGCCTTCCCTGGACCGGTAAACAAGCTTCCTAGGACCGGTTTCTGGCATTTCAGCCGTCTTCAGCCAGGCTTGCTTGAATCCAGTGGCAAAGTGAGCAAGGGACTCACGTCTGAGCATACCCTGCCAACTTATGGCAAATAAAGCGGTACAAGAGGGGGTGGTGATGGACGGAGCATCAGAACCAATAAAAAACACTCACACCCAGTCAACAGATCCGAGTTTGATCCATCACCGTTCTTTAGCCCACTCTGCCACCCCAGTTCAGACATGGCCATATGCAAATCAGTCTGACCCTGTGATTCATGGGAACAGTCCAGCCCGAACTGCCAAGCCATACCTTCCCTGGACCGGAAACAAGATTCCTAGGACCAGTTTCTGGCATTTCAGCCGTCTTCAGCCAGGCTTGGTTGAATCCAGTGGCAAAGTGAGCAAGGGACTCACGTGTGAGCATACCCTGCCAACTTATGGCGAACAAAGCGGTACAAAAGGGGGTGGTGATGGACGGAGCATCAGAACCAATCAAACACTCACAACCAGTCAACAGATCTGACTTTGATCCATCACCGTTCTTTAGCCCACTCTGCCACCCAAGTTCAGACATGGCCATATGCAAATCAGTCGGACCCTGTGCCTCATGGGAACAGTCCAACCCAAACTGCCAAGCCATGCCTTCCCAGGACCGGAAACAAGCTTCCTAACACCAGTTTCTGGCATTTCAGCCGTCTTCAGCCAGGCTTGCTTGAATCCAGTGGCAAAGTGAGCAAGGGACTCACGTCTGAGCATACCCTGCCAACTTATGGTGAACAAAGCAGTAGAAAAGGGGGTGGTGATGGACGGAGCATCAGAACCAATCAAACACTCACACCCAGTCAACAGATCCGTGTTTGATCCATCAGCGTTCTTTAGCCCACTCTGCCACCCCAGTTCAGACATGGCCATATGCAAATCAGTCTGACCCTGTGCCTCATGGGAGCAGTCCAGCCCGAACTGCCAAGCCATGCCTTCCCTGGACCGGTAAACAAGCTTCCTAGGACCGGTTTCTGGCATTTCAGCCGTCTTCAGCCAGGCTTGCTTGAATCCAGTGGCAAAGTGAGCAAGGGACTCACGTCTGAGCATACCCTGCCAACTTATGGCAAATAAAGCGGTACAAGAGGGGGTGGTGATGGACGGAGCATCAGAACCAATAAAAAACACTCACACCCAGTCAACAGATCCGAGTTTGATCCATCACCGTTCTTTAGCCCACTCTGCCACCCCAGTTCAGACATGGCCATATGCAAATCAGTCTGACCCTGTGATTCATGGGAACAGTCCAGCCCGAACTGCCAAGCCATACATTCCCTGGACCGGAAACAAGCTTCCTAGGACCAGTTTCTGGCATTTCAGCCGTCTTCAGCCAGGCTTGGTTGAATCCAGTGGCAAAGTGAGCAAGGGACTCACGTGTGAGCATACCCTGCCAACTTATGGCGAACAAAGCGGTACAAAAGGGGGTGGTGATGGACGGAGCATCAGAAACAATCAAACACTCACACCCAGTCAACAGATCCAAGTTTGATCCATCACTGTTCTTTAGCCCACTCTGCCACCCCAGTTCTGACATGGCCATATGCAAATCAGTCTGACCCTGTGCCTCATGGGAACAGTCCAGTCTGAACTGCCAAGCCATGCCTTCCCTGGACCAGAAACAAGCTTCCTAGGACCGGTTTCTGGCATTTTAGCCGTATTCAGCCAGGCTTGCTTGAATCCAGTGGCAAAGTGAGCAAGGCACTCACGTCTGAGCATACCCTGCCAACTTATGGCGAACAAAGCGGTACAAAAGGGGGTGGTGATGGACGGAGCATCAGAACCAATCAAACACTCACACCCAGTCAACAGATCCGAGTTTGATCCATCACCATTCTTTAGCCCACTCTGCCACCCCAGTTCAGACATGGCCATATGCAAATCAGTCTGACCCTGTGCCTCATGGGAACAGTCCAGCCCGAACTGCCAAGCCATGCCTACCCTGACCGGAAACAAGCTTCCTAGGACCGGTTTCTGGCATTTCAGCCGTCTTCTGCCAGGCTTGCTTGAATCCAGTGGCAAAGTGAGCAAGGGACTCACGTCTGAGCATACCCTGCCAACTTATGGTGAACAAAGCGGTACAAAAGGGGGTGGTGATGGAAAGAGCATCAGAACCAATCGAACACTCACACCCAGTCAACAGATCCGTGTTTGATCCATCACCGTTCTTTAGCCCACTGTGCCACCCCAGTTCAGACATGGCCATATGCAAATCAGTCTGACCCTGTGCCTCATGGGAGCAGTCCAGCCCGAACTGCCAAGCGATGCCTTCCCTGGACCGGAAACAAGCTTCCTAGGACCGGTTTCTGGCATTTTAGCCGTCTTCAGCCAGGCTTGCTTGAATCCAGTGGCAAAGTGAGCAAGGGACTCACGTTTGAGCATACCCTGCCAACTTATGGCGAACAAAGCGGTACAAAAGGGGGTGGTGATGGACGGAGCATCAGAACCAATAAAAAACACTCACACCCAGTCAACAGATCCGAGTTTGATCCATCACCGTTCTTTAGCCCACTCTGCCACCCCAGTTCAGACATGGCCATATGTAAATCAGTCTGACCCTGTGCCACATGGGAACAGTCCAGCCCGAACTGCCAAGCCATGCCTTCCCTGGACCGGAAACAAGCTTATTAAGACCGGTTTCTGGCATTTCAGCCGTCTTCAGCCAGGCTTGCTTGAATCCAGTGGCAAAGTGAGCAAGGGACTCACGTCTGAGCATACCCTGCCAACTTATGGTGAACAAAGCGGTACAAAAGGGGGTGGTGATGGACGGAGCATCAGAACCAATCAAACACTCACACCCAGTCAACAGATCCGTGTTTGATCCATCACCGTTCTTTAGCCCACTCTGCCACCCCAGTTCAGACATGGCCATATGCAAATCAGTCTGACCCTGTGCCTCATGGGAGCAGTCCAGCCCGAACTGCCAAGCCATGCCTTCCCTGGACCGGAAACAAGCTTCCTAGGACCGGTTTCTGGCATTTTAGCCGTCTTCAGCCAGGCTTGCTTGAATCCAGTGGCAAAGTGAGCAAGGGACTCACGTCTGAGCATACCCTGCCAACTTATGGCGAACAAAGCGGTACAAAAGGGGGTGGTGATGGACGGAGCATCAGAACCAATAAAAAACACTCACACCCAGTCAACAGATCCGAGTTTGATCCATCACCGTTCTTTAGCCCACTCTGCCACCCCAGTTCAGACATGGCCATATGTAAATCAGTCTGACCCTGTGCCACATGGGAACAGTCCAGCCCGAACTGCCAAGCCATGCCTTCCCTGGACCGAAAACAAGCTTCCTAGGACCGGTTTCTGGCATTTTAGCCGTCTTCAGCCAGGCTTGTTTGAATTCAGTGGCAAAGTGAGCAAGGGACTCACGTCTGAGCATACCCTGCCAACTTATGGCGGACAAAGCGGTACAAAAGGGGGTGGTGATGGAGGGTGCATCAGAAACAATCAAACACTCAAACCCAGTCAACAGATCCGAGTTTGATCCATCACCGTTCTTTAGCCCACTCTGCCACCCCAGTTCAGACATGGCCATATGCAAATCAGTCTGACCCTGTGATTCATGGGAACAGTCCAGCCCGAACTGCCAAGCCATACCTTCCCTGGACCGGAAACAAGCTTCCTAGGACCAGTTTCTGGCATTTCAGCCGTCTTCAGCCAGGCTTGGTTGAATCCAGTGGCAAAGTGAGCAAGGGACTCACGTGTGAGCATACCCTGCCAACTTATGGCGAACAAAGCGGTACAAAAGGGGGTGGTGATGGACGGAGCATCAGAAACAATCAAACACTCACACCCAGTCAACAGATCCAAGTTTGATCCATCACTGTTCTTTAGCCCACTCTGCCACGCCAGTTCTGACATGGCCATATGCAAATCAGTCTGACCCTGTGCCTCATGGGAACAGTCCAGCCCGAACTGCCAAACCATGCCTTCCCTGGACCGGAAACAAGCGTCCTAGGACCGGTTTCTGGCATTTCAGCCGTCTTCAGCCAGGCTTGCTTGAATCCAGTGGCAAAGTGAGCAAGGGACTCACGTGTGAGCATACCCTGCCAACTTATGGCGAACAAAGCGGTACAAAAGGGGGTGGTGATGGATGGAGCATCAGAACAAATCAATCACTCATACCCAGTCATTAGATCCGAGTTTGATCCATCACCGTTCTTTAACCCACTCTGCCACCCCAGTTCAGACATGGCCATATGCAAATCAGTCTGACCCTGTGCCTCATGGTAACAGTCCAGCCCGAACTGCCAAGCCATGCCTTCCCTGGACCGGAAACAAGCTTCCTAGGACCGGTTTCTGGCATTTCAGCCGTCTTCAGCCAGGCTTGCTTGAATCCAGTGGCAAAGTGAGCAAGGGACTCACATCTGAGCATACCCTGCCAACTTATGGCGAACAAAGTAGTACAAAAGGAGGTGGTGATGGACGGAGCATCAGAACCAATCAAACACTCACACCCAGTCAACAGATCCGAGTTTGATCCATCACCATTCTTTAGCCCACTCTGCCATCCCAGTTCAGACATGGCCATATGAAAATCAGTCTGACCCTGTGCCTCATGGGAACAGTCCAGCCCGAATTGCCAAACCATGCCTTCCCTGGACAGGAAACAAGTTTCCTAGGACGGGTTTCTGGCATTTCAGCCGTCTTCAGCCAGGCTTGCTTGAATCCAGTGGCAAAGTGAGCAAGGGACTCACTTCTGAGCATACCCTGCCAACTTATGGCAAACAAAGCGGTACACAAGGGGGTGGTGATGGACGAAGCATCAGAACCAATCAAACACTCACACCCAGTCAACAGATCCGACTTTGATCCATCACCGTTCTTTAGCCCACTCTGCCACCCCAGTTCAGACATGGCCATATGAAAATCAGTCTGACCCTGTGCCTCATGGGAACAGTCCAGCCCGAATTGCCAAGCAATGCCTTCCCTGGACAGGAAACACGTTTCCTAGGACTGGTTTCTGGCATTTCAGCCATCTTCAGCCAGGCTTGCTTGAATCCAGTGGCAAAGTGAGCAAGGGACTCACGTCTGAGCATACCCTGCCAACTTATGGCAAACAAAGCGGTACAAAAGGGGGTGGTGATGGACGGAGCATCAGAAACAATCAAACACTCACACCCAGTCAACAGATCCGAGTTTGATCCATCACCGTTCTTTAGCCCACTCTGCCACCACAGTTCAGACATGGCCATCTGAAAATCAGTCTGACCCTGTGCCTCATGGGAACAGTACAGCCCGAACTACCTAGCCACGCCTTCCCTGGACCGGAAACAAGCTTCCTAGGACCAGTTTCTGGCATTTCAGCCGTCTTCAGCCAGGCTTGCTTGAATCCAGTGGCAAAGTGAGCAAGGGACTCACGTCTGAGCATACCCTGCCAACTTATAGCGAACAAAGCGGTACAAAAGGGTGTGGTGATGGACGGAGCATCAGAACCAATCAAACACTCACACCCAGTCTACAGATCCAAGTTTGATCCATCACCGTTCTTTAGCCCACTCTGCCACCCCAGTTCAGACATGGCCATATGAAAATCAGTCTGACCCTGTGCCTCATGGGAACAGTCCAGCCCGAACTGCCAAGCCATGCCTTCCCCGGACCGGAAACAAGCTTCCTAGGACCGGTTTCTGGCATTTCAGCCGTCTTCAGCCAGGCTTGCTTGAATCCAGGGGCAAAGTGAGCAAGGGACTCATGTCTGAGCATACCCTGCCAACTTATGGCGAACAAAGCGGTACAAAAGGGGGTGGTGATGGACGGAGCATCAGAACCAATCAAACACTCACACCCAGTTAACAGATCCGAGTTTGATCCATCACCGTTCTTTAGCCCACTCTGCCACCCCATTTCAGACATGGCCATATGCAAATCAGTCTGACCCTGTGCCTCATGGGAACAGTCCAGCCCGAACTGCCAAGCCATGCCTTCCCTGGACCGGAAACAAGCTTCCTAGGACCGGTTTCTGGCATTTCAGCCGTCTTCTGCCAGGCTTGCTTGAATCCAGTGGCAAAGTGAGCAAGGGACTCACGTCTGAGCATACCCTGCCAACTTATGGCGAACAAAGCGGTACAAAAGGGGGTGGTGATGGATGGAGCATCAGAACCTTTCAAACACTCACACCCAGTCAACAGATCCGAGTTTGATCCATCACCGTTCTTTAGCCCACTCTGCCACCCCAGTTCAGACATGGCCATATGCAAATCAGTCTGACCCTGTGCCTCATGGGAACAGTCCAGCCCGAACTGCCAAGCCATGCCTTCCCTGGACCGGAAACAAGCTTCCTAGGACCGGTTTCTGGCATTTCAGCCGTCTTCAGCCAGGCTTGCTTGAATCCAGTGGCAAAGTGAGCAAGGGACTCACGTCTGAGCATACCCTGCCAACTTATGGTGAACAAAGCGGTACAAAAGGGGGTGGTGATGGACGGAGCATCAGAACCAATCAAACACTCACACCCAGTCAACAGATCCGTGTTTGATCCATAACCATTCTTTAGCCCACTCTGCCACCCCAGTTCAGACATGGCCATATGCAAATCAGTCTGACCCTGTGGCTCATAGGAGCAGTCCAGCCCGAACTGCCAAGCCATGCCTTTCCTGGACCAGAAACAAGCTTCCTAGGACCGGTTTCTGGCATTTCAGCCGTCTTCAGCCAAGCTTGCTTGAATCCAGTGGCAAAGTGAGCAAGGGACTCACGTCTGAGCATACCCTGCTAACTTATGGCGAACAAAGCGGTACAAAAGGGGGTGGTGATGGACGGAGCATCAGAACCAATCAAACACTCACACCCAGTCAACAGATCCGAGTTTGATCCATCACGATTCTTTAGCCCACTCTGCCACCCCAGTTCAGACATGGCCATATGCAAATCAGTCTGACCCTGTGCCTCATGGGAACAGTCCAGCCCGAACTGCCAAGCCATGCTTTCCCTGGACCGGAAACAAGCTTTCTAGGACCGGTTTCTGGCATTTCAGCCGTCTTCAGCCAGGCTTGCTTGAATCCAGTGGCAAAGTGAGCAAGGGACTCACGTCTGAGCATACCCTGCCAACTTATGCTGAACAAAGCGGTACAAGAGGGGGTGGTGATGGACGGAGCATCAGAACCAATAATAAAAACTCACACCCAGTCAACAGATCCGAGTTTGATCCATCACCGTTCTTTAGCCCACTCTGCCACCCCAGTTCAGACATGGCCATATGCAAATCAGTCTGACCCTGTGCCTCATGGGAACAGTCCAGCCCGAACTGCCAAGCCATGCCTTCCCTGGACCGGAAACAAGCTTCCTAGGACCGGTTTCTGGCATTTTAGCCGTCTTCAGCCAGGCTTGCTTGAATCCAGTGGCAAAGTGAGCAAGGGACTCACGTCTGAGCATACCCTGCCAACTTATGGCGAACAAAGCGGTACAAAAGGGGGTGGTGATGGACGGAGCATCAGAAACAATCAAACACTCACACCCAGTCAACAGATCCGAGTTTGATCCATCACCGTTCTTTAGCCCACTCTGCCACCCCAGTTCAGACATGGCCATATGAAAATCAGTCTGACCCTGTGCCTCATGGGAACAGTCCAGCCCGAACTGCCAAGCCATGCCTTCCCTGGACCGGAAACAAGCTTCCTAGGACCGGTTTCTGGCATTTCAGCCGTCTTCAGCCAGGCTTGCTTGAATCCAGTGGCAAAGTGAGCAAGGGACTCACGTCTGAGCATACCCTGCCAACTTATGGCGAACAAAGCAGTACAAAAGGGGGTGGTGATGGACGGAGCATCAGAACCAATCAAACATTCACAACCAGTCAACAGATCCGACTTTGATCCATCACCGTTCTTTAGCCCACTCTGCCACCCAAATTCAGACATGGCCATATGCAAATCAGTCTGACCCTGTGCCTCACGGGAACAGTCCAGCCCGAACTGCCAAGCCATGCCTTCCCTGGACCGGAAACAAGCTTCCTAGGACCGGATTCTGGCATTTCAGCCGTCTTCAGCCAGGCTTGCTTGAATCCAGTGGCAAAGTGAGCAAGGGACTCACGTCTGAGCATACCCTGCCAACTTATGCTGAACAAAGCGGTACAAAAGGGGGTGGTGATGGACGGAGCATCAGAACCAATCAAACACTCACACCCAGTCATCAGATCCGTGTTTGATCCATCACCATTCTTTAGCCCACTCTGCCACCCCAGTTCAGACATGGCCATATGCAAATCAGTCTGACCCTGTGGCTCATGGGAGCAGTCCAGCCCGAACTGCCAAGCCATGCCTTTCCTGGACCAGAAACAAGCTTCCTAGGACCGGTTTCTGCCATTTCAGCCGTCTTCAGCCAGGCTTGCTTGAATCCAGTGGCAAAGTGAGCAAGGGACTCACGTCTGAGCATACCCTGCCAACTTATGCTGAACAAAGCGGTACAAGAGGGGGTGGTGATGGACGGAGCATCAGAACCAATAATAAAAACTCAAACCCAGTCAACAGATCCGAGTTTGATCCATCACCGTTCTTTAGCCCACTCTGCCACCCCAGTTCAGACATGGCCATATGCAAATCAGTCTGACCCTGTGCCTCATGGGAACAGTCCAGCCCGAACTGCCAAGCCATGCCTTCCCTGGACCGGAAACAAGCTTCCTAGGACCGGTTTCTGGCATTTTAGCCGTCTTCAGCCAGGCTTGCTTGAATCCAGTGGCAAAGTGAGCAAGGGACTCACGTCTGAGCATACCCTGTCAACTTATGGCGAACAAAGCGGTACAAAAGGGGGTGGTGATGGACGGAGCATCAGAAACAATCAAACACTCACACCCAGTCAACAGATCCGAGTTTGATCCATCACCGTTCTTTAGCCCACTCTGCCACCCCAGTTCAGACATGGCCATATGAAAATCAGTCTGACCCTGTGCCTCATGGGAACAGTCCAGCCCGAACTGCCAAGCCATGCCTTCCCTGGACCGGAAACAAGCTTCCTAGGACCGGTTTCTGGCATTTCAGCCGTCTTCAGCCAGGCTTGCTTGAATCCAGTGGCAAAGTGAGCAAGGGACTCACGTCTGAGCATACCCTGCCAACATATGGCGAACAAAGCAGTACAAAAGGGGGTGGTGATGGACGGAGCATCAGAACCAATCAAACATTCACAACCAGTCAACAGATCCGACTTTGATCCATCACCGTTCTTTAGCCCACTCTGCCACCCGAGTTCAGACATGGCCATATGCAAATCAGTCTGACCCTGTGCCTCATGGGAACAGTCCAGCCCGAACTGCCAAGCCATGCCTTCCCTGGACCGGAAACAAGCTTCCTAGGACCGGTTTCTGGCATTTCAGCTGTCTTCAGCCAGGCTTGCTTGAATCCAGTGGCAAAGTGAGCAAGGGACTCACGTCTGAGCATACCCTGCCAACTTATGGTGAACAAAGCGGTACAAAAGGGGGCGGTGATGGACGGAGCATCAGAACCAATCAAACACTCACATCCAGTCAACAGATCCGTGTTTGATCCATCACCATTCTTTAGCCCACTCTGCCACCCCAGTTCAGACATGGCCATATGCAAATCAGTCTGACCCTGTGGCTCATGGGAGCAGTCCAGCCCGAACTGCCAAGCCATGCCTTTCCTGGACCAGAAACAAGCTTCCTAGGACCGGTTTCTGGCATTTCAGCCGTCTTCAGCCAAGCTTGCTTGAATCCAGTGGCAAAGTGAGCAAGGGACTCACGTCTGAGCATACCCTGCTAACTTATGGCGAACAAAGCCGTACAAAAGGGGGTGGTGATGGACGGAGCATCAGAACCAATCAAACACTCACACCCAGTCAACAGGTCCGAGTTTGATCCATCACGATTCTTTAGCCCACTCTGCCACCCCAGTTCAGACATGGCCATATGCAAATCAGTCTGACCCTGTGCCTCATGGGAACAGTCCAGCCCAAACTGCCAAGCCATGCTTTCCCTGGACCGGAAACAAGCTTTCTAGGACCGGTTTCTGGCATTTCAGCCGTCTTCAGCCAGGCTTACTTGAATCCAGTGGCAAAGTGAGCAAGGGACTCACGTCTGAGCATACCCTGCCAACTTATGCTGAACAAAGCGGTACAAGAGGGGGTGGTGATGGACGGAGCATCAGAACCAATAAAAAACACTCACACCCAGTCAACAGATCCGAGTTTGATCCATCACCGTTCTTTAGCCCACTCTGCCACCCCAGTTCAGACATGGCCATATGCAAATCAGTCTGACCCTGTGCCTTATGGGAACAGTCCAGCCCGAACTGCCAAGCCATGCCTTCCCTGGACCGGAAACAAGCTTCCTAGGACCGGTTTCTGGCATTTTAGCCGTCTTCAGCCAGGCTTGCTTGAATCCAGTGGCAAAGTGAGCAAGGGACTCACGTCTGAGCATACCCTGCCAACTTATGGCGAACAAAGCGGTACAAAAGGGGGTGGTGATGGACGGAGCATCAGAAACAATCAAACACTCACACCCAGTCAACAGATCCGAGTTTGATCCATCACCGTTCTTTAGCCCACTCTGCCACCCCAGTTCAGACATGGCCATATGCAAATCAGTCTGACCCTGTGCCTCATGGGAACAGTCCAGCCCGAACTGCCAAGCCATACCTTCCCTGAACCGGAAACAAGCTTCCTAGGACCGGTTTCTGGCATTTCAGCCGTCTTCAGCCAGGCTTGGTTGAATCCAGTGGCAAAGTGAGCAAGGGACTCACGTGTGAGCATACCCTGCCAACTTATGGCGAACAAAGCGGTACAAAAGGGGGTGGTGATGGACGGAGCATCAGAAACAATCAAACACTCACACCCAGTCAACATATCCGAGTTTGATCCATCACCGTTCTTTAGCCCACTCTGCCACCCCAGTTCAGACATGGCCATATGCAATTCAGTCTGACCCTGTGCCTCATGGCGACAGTCCAGCCCGAACTGCCAAGCCATCCCTTCCCTGGACCGGAAACAAGCTTCCTAGAACCGGTTTCTGGCATTTCAGCCGTCTTCAGCCAGGCTTGCTTGAATCCAGTGGCAAAGTGAGCATGGGGCTCACGTCTGAGCATACCCTGCCAACTTATGGCGAACAAAGCGGTACAAAAGGGGGTGGTGATGGACGGAGCATCAGAACCAATCAAACACTCACACCCAGTCAACAGATCCGAGTTTGCTCCATCACCGTTCTTTGGCCCACTCTGCCACCCCAGTTCAGACATGGCCATATGCAAATCAGTCTGACCCTGTGCCTCATGGGAACAGTCCAGCCCGAACTGCCAAACCATGCCTTCCCTGGACCGGAAACAAGCGTCCTAGGACCGGTTTCTAGCATTTCAGCCGTCTTCAGCGAGGCTTGCTTGAATCCAGTGGCAAAGTGAGCAAGGGACTCACGTCTGAGCATACCCTGCCAACTTATGGCGAACAAAGCGGTACAAAAGGGGGTGGTGATGGACGGAGCCTCAGAACCAATCAAACACTCATACCCAGTCAACAGATCCGAGATTGATCCATCACCGTTCTTTAACCCACTCTGCCACCCCAGTTCAGACATGGCCATATGCAAATCAGTCTGACCCTGTGCCTCATGGGAACAGTGCAGCCCGAACTGCCAAGCCATGCCTTCCCTGGACCGGAAACAAGCTTCCTAGGACCGGTCTCTGGCATTTCAGCCGTCTTCAGCCAGGCTTGCTTGAATCCAGTGGCAAAGTGAGCAAGGGACTCACGTCTGAGCATACCCTGCCAACTTATGGCGAACAAAGCGGTACAGAAGGGGGTGGTGATGGACGGAGCATCAGAACCATTCAAACACTCACACCCAGTCAACAGATCCGAGTTTGATCCATCACCGTTATTTAGCCCACTCTGCCACCCCAGTTCAGACATGGCCATATGCAAATCAGTCTGACCCTGTGCCTCATGGGAACAGTCCAGCCCGAACTGCCAAGCCATGCCTTCCCTGGACCGGAAACAAGCTTCCTAGGACCGGTTTCTGGCATTTCAGCCGTCTTCAGCCAGGCTTGCTTGAATCCAGTGGCAAAGTGAGCAAGGGACTCACGTCTGAGCATACCCTGCCAACTTATGGCGAACAAAGCAGTACAAAAGGGGGTAGTGATGGACGGAGCATCAGAACCAATCAAACATTCACAACCAGTCAACAGATCCGACTTTGATCCATCACCGTTCTTTAGCCCACTCTGCCACCCGAGTTCAGACATGGCCATATGCAAATCAGTCTGACCCTGTGCCTCATGGGAACAGTCCAGCCCGAACTGCCAAGCCATGCCTTCCCTGGACCGGAAACAAGCTTCCTAGGACCGGTTTCTGGCATTTCAGCCGTCTTCAGCCAGGCTTGCTTGAATCCAGTGGCAAAGTGAGCAAGGGACTCACGTCTGAGCATACCCTGCCAACTTATGGTGAACAAAGCGGTACAAAAGGGGGTGGTGAAGGACGGAGCATCAGAACCAATCAAACACTCACACCCAGTCAACAGATCTGTGTTTGATCCATCACCATTCTTTAGCCCACTCTGCCACCCCAGTTCAGACATGGCCATATGCAAATCAGTCTGACCCTGTGGCTCATGGGAGCAGTCCAGCCCGAACTGCCAAGCCATGCTTTCACTGGACCGGAAACAAGCTTTCTAGGACCGGTTTCTGGCATTTCAGCCGTCTTCAGCCAGGCTTGCTTGAATCCAGTGGCAAAGTGAGCAAGGGACTCACGTCTGAGCATACCCTGCCAACTTATCCTGAACAAAGCGGTACAAGAGGGGGTGGTGATGGACGGAGCATCAGAACCAATCAAACACTCATACCCAGTCAACAGATCCGAGATTGATCCATCACCGTTCTTTAACCCACTCTGCCACCCCAGTTCAGACATGGCCATATGAAAATCAGTCTGACCCTGTGCCTCATGGGAACAGTCCAGCCCGAACTGCCAAGCCATGCCTTCCTTGGACCGGAAACAAGCTTCCTAGGACCGGTTTCTGGCATTTCAGCCGTTTTCAGCCAGGCTTGCTTGAATCCAGTGGCAAAGTGAGCAAGGGACTCACGTCTGAGCATACCCTGCCAACTCATGGCGAACAAAGTGGTACAAAAGGGTGTGGTGATGGACGGAGCATCAGAACCAATCAAACACTCACACCCAGTCTACAGATCCAAGTTTGATCCATCACCGTTCTTTAGCCCACTCTGCCACCCCAGTTCAGACATGGCCATATGAAAATCAGTCTGACCCTGTGCCTCATGGGAACAGTCCAGCCCGAACTGCCAAGCCATGCCTTCCCTGGACCGGAAACAAGCTTCCTAGGACCGGTTTCTGGCATTTCAGCCGTCTTCAGCCAGGCTTGCTTGAATCCAGTGGCAAAGTGAGCAAGGGACTCACGTCTGAGCATACCCTGCCAACTTATGGCGAACAAAGCGGTACAAAAGGGGGTGGTGATGGACGGAGCATCAGAACCAATCAAACACTCACACCCAGTTAACAGATCCGAGTTTGATCCATCACCGTTCTTTAGCCCACTCTGCCACCCCAGTTTAGACATGGCCATATGCAAATCCGTCTGACCCTGTGCCTCATGGGAACAGTCCAGCCCGAACTGCCAAGCCATGCCTTCCCTGGACCGGAAACAAGCTTCCTAGGACCGGTTTCTGGCATTTCAGCCGTCTTCAGCCAGGCTTGCTTGAATCCAGTGGCAAAGTGAGCAAGGGACTCACGTCTGAGCATACCCTGCCAACTTATGGCGAACAAAGCGGTACAGAAGGGGGTGGTGATGGACGGAGCATCAGAACCATTCAAACACTCACACCCAGTCAACAGATCCGAGTTTGATCCATCACCGTTATTTAGCCCACTCTGCCACCCCAGTTCAGACATGGCCATATGCAAATCAGTCTGACCCTGTGCCTCATGGGAACAGTCCAGCCCGAACTGCCAAGCCATGCCTTCCCTGGACCGGAAACAAGCTTCCTAGGACCGGTTTCTGGCATTTCAGCCGTCTTCAGCCAGGCTTGCTTGAATCCAGTGGCAAAGTGAGCAAGGGACTCACGTCTGAGCATAACCTGCCAACTTATGGCGAACAAAGCAGTACAAAAGGGGGTGGTGATGGACGGAGCATCAGAACCAATCAAACATTCACAACCAGTCAACAGATCCGACTTTGATCCATCACCGTTCTTTAGCCCACTCTGCCACCCGAGTTCAGACATGGCCATATGCAAATCAGTCTGACCCTGTGCCTCATGGGAACAGTCTAGCCCGAACTGCCAAGCCATGCCTTCCCTGGACCGGAAACAAGCTTCCTAGGACCGGTTTCTGGCATTTCAGCCGTCTTCAGCCAGGCTTGCTTGAATCCAGTGGCAAAGTGAGCAAGGGACTCACGTCTGAGCATACCCTGCCAACTTATGGTGAACAAAGCGGTACAAAAGGGGGTGGTGATGGACGGAGCATCAGAACCAATCAAACACTCACACCCAGTCAACAGATCCGTGTTTGATCCATCACCATTTTTTAGCCCAATCTGCCACCCCAGTTCAGACATGGCCATATGCAAATCAGTCTGACCCTGTGGCTCATGGGAGCAGTCCAGCCCGAACTGCCAAGCCATGCCTTCCCTGGACCGGAAACAAGCTTCCTAGGACCGGTTTCTGGCATTTCAGCCGTATTCAGCCAGGCTTGCTTGAATCCAGTGGCAAAGTGAGCAAGGGACTCACGTCTGAGCATACCCTGCCAACTTATGGCGAACAAAGCGGTACAGAAGGGGGTGGTGATGGACGGAGCATCAGAACCATTCAAACACTCACACCCAGTCAACAGATCCGAGTTTGATCCATCACCGTTATTTAGCCCACTCTGCCACCCCAGTTCAGACATGGCCATATGCAAATCAGTCTGACCCTGTGCCTCATGGGAACAGTCCAGCCCGAACTGCCAAGCCATGCCTTCCCTGGACCAGAAACAAGCTTCCTAGGACCGGTTTCTGGCATTTCAGCCGTCTTCAGCCAGGCTTGCTTGAATCCAGTGGCAAAGTGAGCAAGGGACTCACGTCTGAGCATACCCTGCCAACTTATGGCGAACAAAGCAGTACAAAAGGGGGTGGTGATGGATGGAGCATCAGAACCAATCAAACATTCACAACCAGTCAACAGATCCGACTTTGATCCATCACCGTTCTTTAGCCCACTCTGCCACCCGAGTTCAGACATGGCCATATGCAAATCAGTCTGACCCTGTGCCTCATGGGAACAGTCTAGCCCGAACTGCCAAGCCATGCCTTCCCTGGACCGGAAACAAGCTTCCTAGGACCGGTTTCTGGCATTTCAGCCGTCTTCAGCCAGGCTTGCTTGAATCCAGTGGCAAAGTGAGCAAGGGACTCACGTCTGAGCATACCCTGCCAACTTATGGTGAACAAAGCGGTAAAAAAGGGGGTGGTGATGGACGGAGCATCAGAACCAATCAAACACTCACACCCAGTCAACAGATCCGTGTTTGATCCATCACCATTCTTTAGACCACTCTGCCACCCCAGTTCAGACATGGCCATATGCAAATCAGTCTGACCCTGTGGCTCATGGGAGCAGTCCAGCCCGAACTGCCAAGCCATGCCTTTCCTGGACCAGAAACAAGCTTCCTAGGACCGGTTTCTGGCATTTCAGCCGTATTCAGCCAAGCTTGCTTGAATCCAGTGGCAAAGTGAGCAAGGGACTCACGTCTGAGCATACCCTGCTAACTTATGGCGAACAAAGCGGTACAAAAGGGGGTGGTGATGGACGGAGCATCAGAACCAATCAAACACTCACACCCAGTCAACAGATCCGAGTTTGATCCATCACGATTCTTTAGCCCACTCTGCCACCCCAGTTCAGACATGGCCATATGCAAATCAGTCTGACCCTGTGCCACATGGGAACAGTCCAGCCCAAACTGCCAAGCCATGCTTTCCCTGGACCGGAAACAAGCTTTCTAGGACCGGTTTCTGGCATTTCAGCCGTCTTCAGCCAGGCTTGCTTGAATCCAGTGGCAAAGTGAGCAAGGGACTCACGTCTGAGCATACCCTGCCAACTTATGCTGAACAAAGCGGTACAAGAGGGGGTGGTGATGGACGGAGCATCAGAACCAATAAAAAACACTCACACCCAGTCAACAGATCCGAGTTTGATCCATCACCGTTCTTTAGCCCACTCTGCCACCCCAGTTCAGACATGGCCATATGCAAATCAGTCTGACCCTGTGCCTCATGGGAACAGTCCAGCCCGAACTGCCAAGCCATGCCTTCCCTGGACCGGAAACAAGCTTCCTAGGACCGGTTTCTGGCATTTTAGCCGTCTTCAGCCAGGATTGCTTGAATCCAGTGGCAAAGTGAGCAAGGGACTCACGTCTGAGCATACCCTGCCAACTTATGGCGAACAAAGCGGTACAAAAGGGGGTGGTGATGGACGGAGCATCAGAAACAATCAAACACTCACACCCAGTCAACAGATCCGAGTTTGATCCATCACCGTTCTTTAGCCCACTCTGCCACCCCAGTTCAGACATGGCCATATGCAAATCAGTCTGACCCTGTGCCTCATGGGAACAGTCCAGCCCGAACTGCCAAGCCATACCTTCCCTGAACCAGAAACAAGCTTCCTAGGACCGGTTTCTGGCATTTCAGCCGTCTTCAGCCAGGCTTGGTTGAATCCAGTGGCAAAGTGAGCAAGGGACTCACGTGTGAGCATACCCTGCCAACTTATGGCGAACAAAGCGGTACAAAAGGGGGTGGTGATGGACGGAGCATCAGAAACAATCAAACACTCACACCCAGTCAACATATCCGAGTTAGATCCATCACCGTTCTTTAGCCCACTCTGCCACCCCAGTTCAGACATGGCCATATGCAATTCAGTCTGACCCTGTGCCTCATGGCGACAGTCCAGCCCGAACTGCCAAGCCATGCCTTCCCTGGACCGAAAACAAGCTTCCTAGGACCGGTTTCTGGCATTTCAGCCGTCTTCAGCCAGGCTTGCTTGAATCCAGTGGCAAAGTGAGCATGGGACTCACGTCTGAGCATACCCTGCCAACTTATGGCGAACAAAGCGGTACAAAAGGGGGTGGTGATGGACGGAGCATCAGAACCAATCAAACACTCACACCCAGTCAACAGATCCGAGTTTGATCCATCACCGTTCTTTGGCCCACTCTGCCACCCCAGTTCAGACATGGCCATATGCAAATCAGTCTGACCCTGTGCCTCATGGGAACAGTCCAGCCCGAACTGCCAAACCATGCCTTCCCTGGACCGGAAACAAGCGTCCTAGGACCGGCTTCTAGCATTTCAGCCGTCTTCAGCGAGGCTTGCTTGAATCCAGTGGCAAAGTGAGCAAGGGACTCACGTCTGAGCATACCCTGCCAACTTATGGCGAACAAAGCGGTACAAAAGGGGGTGGTGATGGACGGAGCATCAGAACCAATCAAACACTCATACCCAGTCAACAGATCCGAGATTGATCCATCACCGTTCTTTAACCCACTCTGCCACCCCAGTTCAGACATGGCCATATGCAAATCAGTCTGACCCTGTGCCTCATGGGAACAGTCCAGCCCGAACTGCCAAGCCATGCCTTCCTTCGACTGGAAACAAGCTTCCTAGGACCGGTTTCTGGCATTTCAGCCGTCTTCAGCCAGGCTTGCTTGAATCCAGTGGCAAAGTGAGCAAGGGACTCACGTCTGAGCATACCCTGCCAACTTATGGTGAACAAAGCGGTACAAAAGGGGGTGGTGATGGACGGAGCATCAGAACCAATCAAACACTCACACCCAGTTAACAGATCCGAGTTTGATCCATCACCGTTCTTTAGCCCACTCTGCCACCCCATTATAGACATGGCCATATGCAAATCAGTCTGACCCTGTGCCTCATGGGAACAGTCCAGCCCGAACTGCCAAGCCATGCCTTCCCTGGACCGGAAACAAGCTTCCTAGGACCGGTTTCTGGCATTTCAGCCGTCTTCAGCCAGGCTTGCTTGAATCCAGTGGCAAAGTGAGCAAGGGACTCACGTCTGAGCATACCCTGCCAAATTATGGTGAACAAAGCGGTACAGAAGGGGGTGGTGATGGACGGAGCATCAGAACCATTCAAACACTCACACCCAGTCAACAGATCCGAGTTTGATCCATCACTGTTATTTAGCCCACTCTGCCACCCCAGTTCAGACATGGCCATATGCAAATCAGTCTGACCCTGTGCCTCATGGGAACAGTCCAGCCCGAACTGCCAAGCCATGCCTTCCCTGGACCGGAAACAAGCTTCCTAGGACCGGTTTCTGGCATTTCAGCCGTCTTCAGCCAGGCTTGCTTGAATCCAGTGGCAAAGTGAGCAAGGGACTCACGTCTGAGCATACCCTGCCAACTTATGGCGAACAAAGCAGTACAAAAGGGGGTGGTGATGGACGGAGCATCAGAACCAATCAAACATTCACAACCAGTCAACAGATCCGACTTTGATCCATCACCGTTCTTTAGCCCACTCTGCCACCCAAGTTCAGACATGGCCATATGCAAATCAGTCTGACCCTGTGCCTCATGGTAACAGTCCATCCCGAACTGCCAAGCCATGCCTTCCCTGGACCGGAAACAAGCTTCCTAGGACCGGTTAATGGCATTTCAGCCGTCTTCAGCCAGGCTTGCTTGAATCCAGTGGCAAAGTGAGCAAGGGACTCACGTCTGAGCATACCCTGCCAACTTATGGTGAACAAAGCGGTACAAAAGGGGGTGGTGATGGACGGAGCATCAGAACCAATCAAACACTCACACCCAGTCAACAGATCCGTGTTTGATCCATCACCATTCTTTAGCCCACTCTGCCACCCCAGTTCAGACATGGCCATATGCAAATCAGTCTGACCCTGTGGCTCATGGGAGCAGTCCAGCCCGAACTGCCAAGCCATGCCTTTCCTGGACCAGAAACAAGCTTCCTAGGACCGGTTTCTGGCATTTCAGCCGTCTTCAGCCAAGCTTGCTTGAATCCAGTGTCAAAGTGAGCAAGAGACTCACGTCTGAGCATACCCTGCCAACTTATGGTGAACAAAGCAGTACAAAAGGGGGTGGTGATGGACGGAGCATCAGAACCAATCAAACACTCACAACCAGTCAACAGATCCGACTTTGATCCATCACCGTTCTTTAGCTCACTCTGCCACCCCAGTTCAGACATGGCCATATGCAATTCAGTCTGACCCTGTGCCTCATGGTGACAGTCCAGCCCGAACTGCCAAGCCATGCCTTCCCTGGACTGGAAACAAGCTTCCTAGGACCGGTTTCTGGCATTTCAGCCGTCTTCAGCCAGGCTTGCTTGAATCCAGTGGCAAAGTGAGCATGGGACTCACGTCTGAGCATACCCTGCCAACTTATGGCGAACAAAGCGGTACAAAAGGGGGTGGTGATGGACGGAGCATCAGAACCAATCAAACACTCACACCCAGTCAACAGATCCGAGTTTGATCCATCACCGTTCTTTGGCCCACTCTGCCACCCCATTATAGACATGGCCATATGCAAATCAGTCTGACCCTGTGCCTCATGGGAACAGTCCAGCCCGAACTGCCAAGCCATGCCTTCCCTGGACCGGAAACAAGCTTCATAGGACCGGTTTCTGGCATTTCAGCCGTCTTCAGCCAGGCTTTCTTGAATCCAGTGGCAAAGTGAGCAAGGGACTCACGTCTGAGCATACCCTGCCAACTTATGGCGAACAAAGCGGTACAGAAGGGGGTGGTGATGGACGGAGCATCAGAACCATTCAAACACTCACACCCAGTCAACAGATCCGAGTTTGATCCATCACCGTTCTTTAGCCCACTCTGCCACCCCAGTTCAGACATGGCCATATGCAAATCAGTCTGACCCTGTGCCTCATGGGAACAGTCCAGCCCGAACTGCCAAGCCATGCCTTCCCTGGACCGGAAACATGCTTCCTAGGACCGGTTTCTGGCATTTCAGCCGTCTTCAGCCAGGCTTGCTTGAATCCAGTGGCAAAGTGAGCAAGGGACTCACGTCTGAGCATACCCTGCCAACTTATGGCGAACAAAGCAGTACAAAAGGGGGTGGTGATGGACGGAGCATCAGAACCAATCAAACACTCACACCCAGTCAACAGATCCGTGTTTGATCCATCACCATTCTTTAGCCCACTCTGCCACCCCAGTTCAGACATGGCCATATGCAAATCAGTCTGACCCTGTGGCTCATCGGAGCAGTCCAGCCCGAACTGCCAAGCCATGCCTTTCCTGGACCAGAAACAAGCTTCCTAGGACCGGTTTCTGGCATTTCAGCCGTCTTCAGCCAAGCTTGCTTGAATCCAGTGGCAAAGTGAGCAAGGGACTCACGTCTGAGCATACCCTGCTAACTTATGGCGAACAAAGCGGTACAAAAGGGGGTGGTGATGGACGGAGCATCAGAACCAATCAAACACTCACACCCAGTCAACAGATCCGAGTTTGATCCATCACGATTCTTTAGCCCACTCTGCCACCCCAGTTCAGACATGGCCATATGCAAATCAGTCTGACCCTGTGCCTCATGGGAACAGTCCAGCCCGAACTGCCAAGCCATGCCTTCCCTGGACCGGAAACAAGCTTCCTAAGACCGGTTTCTGGCATTTCAGCCGTCTTCAGCCAGGCTTGCTTGAATCCAGTGGCAAAGTGAGCAAGGGACTCACGTCTGAGCATACCCTGCCAACTTATGGTGAACAAAGCAGTACAAAAGGGGGTGGTGATGGACGGAGCATCAGAACCAATCAAACACACACACCCAGTCAACAGATCCGAGTTTGATCCATCACCGTTCTTTAGCCCACTCTGCTACCCCATTTCAGACATGGCCATATGCATATCAGTCTGGCCCTGTGCCTCATAGGAACAGTCCAGCCTGAACTGCCAAGCCATGCCTTCCCTGGACCAGAAACAAGCTTCCTAGGACCGGTTTCTGGCATTTTAGCAGTCTTCAGCCAGGCTTGCTTGAATCCAGTGGCAAAGTGAGCAAGGGACTCACGTCTGAGCATACCCTGCCAACTTATGGCGAACAAAGCGGTACAAAAGGGGGTGGTGATGGACGGAGCATCAGAACCAATCAAACACTCACACCCAGTCAACAGATCCGAGTTTGATCCATCACCGTTCTTTAGCTCACTCTGCCACCCCAGTTCAGACATGGCCATATGCAAATCAGTCTGACCCTGTGGCTCATCGGAGCAGTCCAGCCCGAACTGCCAAGCCATGCCTTTCCTGGACCAGAAACAAGCTTCCTAGGACCGGTTTCTGGCATTTCAGCCGTCTTCAGCCAAGCTTGCTTGAATCCAGTGGCAAAGTGAGCAAGGGACTCACGTCTGAGCATACCCTGCTAACTTATGGCGAACAAAGCGGTACAAAAGGGGGTGGTGATGGACGGAGCATCAGAACCAATCAAACACTCACACCCAGTCAACAGATCCGAGTTTGATCCATCACGATTCTTTAGCCCACTCTGCCACCCCAGTTCAGACATGGCCATATGCAAATCAGTCTGACCCTGTGCCTCATGGGAACAGTCCAGCCCGAACTGCCAAGCCATGCCTTCCCTGGACCGGAAACAAGCTTCCTAAGACCGGTTTCTGGCATTTCAGCCGTCTTCAGCCAGGCTTGCTTGAATCCAGTGGCAAAGTGAGCAAGGGACTCACGTCTGAGCATACCCTGCCAACTTATGGTGAACAAAGCAGTACAAAAGGGGGTGGTGATGGACGGAGCATCAGAACCAATCAAACACACACACCCAGTCAACAGATCCGAGTTTGATCCATCACCGTTCTTTAGCCCACTCTGCTACCCCATTTCAGACATGGCCATATGCATATCAGTCTGGCCCTGTGCCTCATGGGAACAGTCCAGCCTGAACTGCCAAGCCATGCCTTCCCTGGACCAGAAACAAGCTTCCTAGGACCGGTTTCTGGCATTTTAGCAGTCTTCAGCCAGGCTTGCTTGAATCCAGTGGCAAAGTGAGCAAGGGACTCACGTCTGAGCATACCCTGCCAACTTATGGCGAACAAAGCGGTACAAAAGGGGGTGGTGATGGACGGAGCATCAGAACCAATCAAACACTCACACCCAGTCAACAGATCCGAGTTTGATCCATCACCGTTCTTTAGCTCACTCTGCCACCCCAGTTCAGACATGGCCATATGCAAATCAGTCTGACCCTGTGCCTCATGGGAACAGTCCAGCCCGAACTGCCAAGCCATGCTTTCCATGCACCGGAAACAAGCTTTCTAGGACCGGTTTCTGGCATTTCAGCCGTCTTCAGCCAGGCTTGCTTGAATCCAGTGGCAAAGTGAGCAAGGGACTCACGTCTGAGCATACCCTGCCAACTTATGGCGAACAAAGCGGTACAAGAGGGGGTGGTGATGGACGGAGCATCAGAACCATTAAAAAACACTCACACCCAGTCAACAGATCCGAGTTTGATCCATCACCGTTCTTTAGCCCACTCTGCCACCCCAGTTCAGACATGGCCATATGCAAATCAGTCTGACCCTGTGCCTCATGGGAACAGTCCAGCCCGAACTGCCAAGCCATGCCTTACCTGGACCGGATACTAGCTTCCTAGGACCGGTTTCTGGCATTTTAGCTGTCTTCAGCCAGGCTTGCTTGAATCCAGTGGCAAAGTGAGCAAGGGACTCACGTCTGAGCATACCCTGCCAACTTATGGCGAACAAAGCGGTACAAAAGGGGGTGGTGATGGACGGAGCATCAGAAACTATCAAACACTCACACCCAGTCAACAGATCCGAGTTTGATCCATCACCATTCTTTAGCCCACTCTGCCACCCCAGTTCAGACATGGCCATATGCAAATCAGTCTGACCCTGTGGCTCATGGGAGCAGTCCAGCCCGAACTGCCAAGCCATGCCTTTCCTGGACCAGATACAAGCTTCCTAGGACCGGTTTCTGGCATTTCAGCCGTCTTCAGCCAAGCTTGCTTGAATCCAGTGGCAAAGTGAGCAAGGGACTCACGTCTGAGCATACCCTGCTAACTTATGGCGAACAAAGCTGTACAAAAGGGGGTGGTGATGGACGGAGCATCAGAACCAATCAAACACTCACACCCAGTCAACAGATCCGAGTTTGATCCATCACGAATCTTTAGCCCACTCTGCCACCCCAGTTCAGACATGGCCATATGCAAATCAGTCTGACCCTGTGCCTCATGGGACCAGTCCAGCCCGAACTGCCAAGCCATGCCTTCCCTGGACCGGAAACAAGCTTCCTAAGACCGGTTTCTGGCATTTCAGCCGTCTTCAGCCAGGCTTGCTTGAATCCAGTGGCAAAGTGAGCAAGGGACTCACGTCTGAGCATACCCTGCCAACTTATGGTGAACAAAGCGGTACAAAAGGGGGTGGTGATGGACGGAGCATCAGAACCAATCAAACACACACACACCCAGTCAACAGATCCGAGTTTGATCCATCACCGTTCTTTAGCCCACTCTGCCACAACAATTCAGACATGGCCATATGCAAATCAGTCTGACCCTGTGCCTCATGGGAACAGTCCAGCCCGAACTGCCAAGCCATACCTTCCCTGGACCGGAAACAAGCTTCCTAGGACCGGTTTCTGGCATTTCAGCCGTCTTCAGCCAGGCTTGGTTGAATCCAGTGGCAAAGTGAGCAAGGGACTCACGTGTGAGCATACCCTGCCAACTTATGGCGAACAAAGCGGTACAAAAGGGAGTGGTGATGGACGGAGCATCAGAAACAATCAAACACTCACACCCAGTCAACATATCCGAGTTTGATCCATCACCGTTCTTTAGCCCACTCTGCCACCCCAGTTCAGACATGGCCATATGCAATTCAGTCTGACCCTCTGCCTCATGGCGACAGTCCAGCCCGAACTGCCAAGCCATGCCTTCCCTGGACCGGAAACAAGCTTCCTAGGACCGGTTTCTGGCATTTCAGCCGTCTTCAGCCAGGCTTGCTTGAATCCAGTGGCAAAGTGAGCAAGGGACTCACGTCTGAGCATACCCTGCCAACTTATGGTGAACAAAGCGGTACAAAAGGGGGTGGTGATGGACGGAGCATCAGAACCAATCAAACACTCACACCCAGTCAACAGATCCGAGTTTGATCCATCACGATTCTTTAGCCCACTCTGCCACCCCAGTTCAGACATGGCCATATGCAAATCAGTCTGACCCTGTGCCACATGGGAACAGTCCAGCCCAAACTGCCAAGCCATGCTTTCCCTGGACCGGAAACAAGCTTTCTAGGACCGGTTTCTGGCATTTCAGCCGTCTTCAGCCAGGCTTGCTTGAATCCAGTGGCAAAGTGAGCAAGGGACTCACGTCTGAGCATACCCTGCCAACTTATGCTGAACAAAGCGGTACAAGAGGGGGTGGTGATGGACGGAGCATCAGAACCAATAAAAAACACTCACACCCAGTCAACAGATCCGAGTTTGATCCATCACCGTTCTTTAGCCCACTCTGCCACCCCAGTTCAGACATGGCCATATGCAAATCAGTCTGACCCTGTGCCTCATGGGAACAGTCCAGCCCGAACTGCCAAGCCATGCCTTCCCTGGACCGGAAACAAGCTTCCTAGGACCGGTTTCTGGCATTTTAGCCGTCTTCAGCCAGGCTTGCTTGAATCCAGTGGCAAAGTGAGCAAGGGACTCACGTCTGAGCATACCCTGCCAACTTATGGCGAACAAAGCGGTACAAAAGGGGGTGGTGATGGACGGAGCATCAGAAACAATCAAACACTCACACCCAGTCAACAGATCCGAGTTTGATCCATCACCGTTCTTTAGCCCACTCTGCCACCCCAGTTCAGACATGGCCATATGCAAATCAGTCTGACCCTGTGCCTCATGGGAACAGTCCAGCCCGAACTGCCAAGCCATACCTTCCCTGAACCAGAAACAAGCTTCCTAGGACCGGTTTCTGGCATTTCAGCCGTCTTCAGCCAGGCTTGGTTGAATCCAGTGGCAAAGTGAGCAAGGGACTCACGTGTGAGCATACCCTGCCAACTTATGGCGAACAAAGCGGTACAAAAGGGGGTGGTGATGGACGGAGCATCAGAAACAATCAAACACTCACACCCAGTCAACATATCCGAGTTAGATCCATCACCGTTCTTTAGCCCACTCTGCCACCCCAGTTCAGACATGGCCATATGCAATTCAGTCTGACCCTGTGCCTCATGGCGACAGTCCAGCCCGAACTGCCAAGCCATGCCTTCCCTGGACCGAAAACAAGCTTCCTAGGACCGGTTTCTGGCATTTCAGCCGTCTTCAGCCAGGCTTGCTTGAATCCAGTGGCAAAGTGAGCATGGGACTCACGTCTGAGCATACCCTGCCAACTTATGGCGAACAAAGCGGTACAAAAAGGGGTGGTGATGGACGGAGCATCAGAACCAATCAAACACTCACACCCAGTCAACAGATCCGAGTTTGATCCATCACCGTTCTTTGGCCCACTCTGCCACCCCAGTTCAGACATGGCCATATGCAAATCAGTCTGACCCTGTGCCTCATGGGAACAGTCCAGCCCGAACTGCCAAACCATGCCTTCCCTGGACCGGAAACAAGCGTCCTAGGACCGGCTTCTAGCATTTCAGCCGTCTTCAGCGAGGCTTGCTTGAATCCAGTGGCAAAGTGAGCAAGGGACTCACGTCTGAGCATACCCTGCCAACTTATGGCGAACAAAGCGGTACAAAAGGGGGTGGTGATGGACGGAGCATCAGAACCAAACACACACTCATACCCAGTCAACAGATCCGAGATTGATCCATCACCGTTCTTTAACCCACTCTGCCACCCCAGTTCAGACATGGCCATATGCAAATCAGTCTGACCCTGTGCCTCATGGGAACAGTCCAGCCCGAACTGCCAAGCCATGCCTTCCTTCGACTGGAAACAAGCTTCCTAGGACCGGTTTCTGGCATTTCAGCCGTCTTCAGCCAGGCTTGCTTGAATCCAGTGGCAAAGTGAGCAAGGGACTCACGTCTGAGCATACCCTGCCAACTTATGGTGAACAAAGCGGTACAAAAGGGGGTGGTGATGGACGGAGCATCAGAACCAATCAAACACTCACACCCAGTTAACAGATCCGAGTTTGATCCATCACCGTTCTTTAGCCCACTCTGCCACCCCATTATAGACATGGCCATATGCAAATCAGTCTGACCCTGTGCCTCATGGGAACAGTCCAGCCCGAACTGCCAAGCCATGCCTTCCCTGGACCGGAAACAAGCTTCCTAGGACCGGTTTCTGGCATTTCAGCCGTCTTCAGCCAGGCTTGCTTGAATCCAGTGGCAAAGTGAGCAAGGGACTCACGTCTGAGCATACCCTGCCAAATTATGGTGAACAAAGCGGTACAGAAGGGGGTGGTGATGGACGGAGCATCAGAACCATTCAAACACTCACACCCAGTCAACAGATCCGAGTTTGATCCATCACTGTTATTTAGCCCACTCTGCCACCCCAGTTCAGACATGGCCATATGCAAATCAGTCTGACCCTGTGCCTCATGGGAACAGTCCAGCCCGAACTGCCAAGCCATGCCTTCCCTGGACCGGAAACAAGCTTCCTAGGACCGGTTTCTGGCATTTCAGCCGTCTTCAGCCAGGCTTGCTTGAATCCAGTGGCAAAGTGAGCAAGGGACTCACGTCTGAGCATACCCTGCCAACTTATGGCGAACAAAGCAGTACAAAAGGGGGTGGTGATGGACGGAGCATCAGAACCAATCAAACATTCACAACCAGTCAACAGATCCGACTTTGATCCATCACCGTTCTTTAGCCCACTCTGCCACCCAAGTTCAGACATGGCCATATGCAAATCAGTCTGACCCTGTGCCTCATGGTAACAGTCCATCCCGAACTGCCAAGCCATGCCTTCCCTGGACCGGAAACAAGCTTCCTAGGACCGGTTAATGGCATTTCAGCCGTCTTCAGCCAGGCTTGCTTGAATCCAGTGGCAAAGTGAGCAAGGGACTCACGTCTGAGCATACCCTGCCAACTTATGGTGAACAAAGCGGTACAAAAGGGGGTGGTGATGGACGGAGCATCAGAACCAATCAAACACTCACACCCAGTCAACAGATCCGTGTTTGATCCATCACCATTCTTTAGCCCACTCTGCCACCCCAGTTCAGACATGGCCATATGCAAATCAGTCTGACCCTGTGGCTCATGGGAGCAGTCCAGCCCGAACTGCCAAGCCATGCCTTTCCTGGACCAGAAACAAGCTTCCTAGGACCGGTTTCTGGCATTTCAGCCGTCTTCAGCCAAGCTTGCTTGAATCCAGTGTCAAAGTGAGCAAGGGACTCACGTCTGAGCATACCCTGCTAACTTATGGCGAACAAAGCGGTACAAAAGGGGGTGGTGATGGACGGAGCATCAGAACCAATCAAACACTCACACCCAGTCAACAGATCCGAGTTTGATCCATCACGATACTTTAGCCCACTCTGCCACCCCAGTTCAGACATGGCCATATGCAAATCAGTCTGACCCTGTGCCTCATGGGAACAGTCCAGCCCGAACTGCCAAGCCATGCCTTCCCTGGACCGGAAACAAGCTTCCTAAGACCGGTTTCTGGCATTTAAGCCGTCTTCAGCCAGGCTTGCTTGAATCCAGTGGCAAAGTGAGCAAGAGACTCACGTCTGAGCATACCCTGCCAACTTATGGTGAACAAAGCAGTACAAAAGGGGGTGGTGATGGACGGAGCATCAGAACCAATCAAACACTCACAACCAGTCAACAGATCCGACTTTGATCCATCACCGTTCTTTAGCTCACTCTGCCACCCCAGTTCAGACATGGCCATATGCAATTCAGTCTGACCCTGTGCCTCATGGTGACAGTCCAGCCCGAACTGCCAAGCCATGCCTTCCCTGGACTGGAAACAAGCTTCCTAGGACCGGTTTCTGGCATTTCAGCCGTCTTCAGCCAGGCTTGCTTGAATCCAGTGGCAAAGTGAGCATGGGACTCACGTCTGAGCATACCCTGCCAACTTATGGCGAACAAAGCGGTACAAAAGGGGGTGGTGATGGACGGAGCATCAGAACCAATCAAACACTCACACCCAGTCAACAGATCCGAGTTTGATCCATCACCGTTCTTTGGCCCACTCTGCCACCCCATTATAGACATGGCCATATGCAAATCAGTCTGACCCTGTGCCTCATGGGAACAGTCCAGCCCGAACTGCCAAGCCATGCCTTCCCTGGACCGGAAACAAGCTTCATAGGACCGGTTTCTGGCATTTCAGCCGTCTTCAGCCAGGCTTTCTTGAATCCAGTGGCAAAGTGAGCAAGGGACTCACGTCTGAGCATACCCTGCCAACTTATGGTGAACAAAGCGGTACAGAAGGGGGTGGTGATGGACGGAGCATCAGAACCATTCAAACACTCACACCCAGTCAACAGATCCGAGTTTGATCCATCACCGTTCTTTAGCCCACTCTGCCACCCCAGTTCAGACATGGCCATATGCAAATCAGTCTGACCCTGTGCCTCATGGGAACAGTCCAGCCCGAACTGCCAAGCCATGCCTTCCCTGGACCGGAAACATGCTTCCTAGGACCGGTTTCTGGCATTTCAGCCGTCTTCAGCCAGGCTTGCTTGAATCCAGTGGCAAAGTGAGCAAGGGACTCACGTCTGAGCATACCCTGCCAACTTATGGCGAACAAAGCAGTACAAAAGGGGGTGGTGATGGACGGAGCATCAGAACCAATCAAACACTCACACCCAGTCAACAGATCCGTGTTTGATCCATCACCATTCTTTAGCCCACTCTGCCACCCCAGTTCAGACATGGCCATATGCAAATCAGTCTGACCCTGTGGCTCATCGGAGCAGTCCAGCCCGAACTGCCAAGCCATGCCTTTCCTGGACCAGAAACAAGCTTCCTAGGACCGGTTTCTGGCATTTCAGCCGTCTTCAGCCAAGCTTGCTTGAATCCAGTGGCAAAGTGAGCAAGGGACTCACGTCTGAGCATACCCTGCTAACTTATGGCGAACAAAGCGGTACAAAAGGGGGTGGTGATGGACGGAGCATCAGAACCAATCAAACACTCACACCCAGTCAACAGATCCGAGTTTGATCCATCACGATTCTTTAGCCCACTCTGCCACCCCAGTTCAGACATGGCCATATGCAAATCAGTCTGACCCTGTGCCTCATGGGAACAGTCCAGCCCGAACTGCCAAGCCATGCCTTCCCTGGACCGGAAACAAGCTTCCTAAGACCGGTTTCTGGCATTTCAGCCGTCTTCAGCCAGGCTTGCTTGAATCCAGTGGCAAAGTGAGCAAGGGACTCACGTCTGAGCATACCCTGCCAACTTATGGTGAACAAAGCAGTACAAAAGGGGGTGGTGATGGACGGAGCATCAGAACCAATCAAACACACACACCCAGTCAACAGATCCGAGTTTGATCCATCACCGTTCTTTAGCCCACTCTGCTACCCCATTTCAGACATGGCCATATGCATATCAGTCTGGCCCTGTGCCTCATGGGAACAGTCCAGCCTGAACTGCCAAGCCATGCCTTCCCTGGACCAGAAACAAGCTTCCTAGGACCGGTTTCTGGCATTTTAGCAGTCTTCAGCCAGGCTTGCTTGAATCCAGTGGCAAAGTGAGCAAGGGACTCACGTCTGAGCATACCCTGCCAACTTATGGCGAACAAAGCGGTACAAAAGGGGGTGGTGATGGACGGAGCATCAGAACCAATCAAACACTCACACCCAGTCAACAGATCCGAGTTTGATCCATCACCGTTCTTTAGCTCACTCTGCCACCCCAGTTCAGACATGGCCATATGCAAATCAGTCTGACCCTGTGGCTCATCGGAGCAGTCCAGCCCGAACTGCCAAGCCATGCCTTTCCTGGACCAGAAACAAGCTTCCTAGGACCGGTTTCTGGCATTTCAGCCGTCTTCAGCCAAGCTTGCTTGAATCCAGTGGCAAAGTGAGCAAGGGACTCACGTCTGAGCATACCCTGCTAACTTATGGCGAACAAAGCGGTACAAAAGGGGGTGGTGATGGACGGAGCATCAGAACCAATCAAACACTCACACCCAGTCAACAGATCCGAGTTTGATCCATCACGATTCTTTAGCCCACTCTGCCACCCCAGTTCAGACATGGCCATATGCAAATCAGTCTGACCCTGTGCCTCATGGGAACAGTCCAGCCCGAACTGCCAAGCCATGCCTTCCCTGGACCGGAAACAAGCTTCCTAAGACCGGTTTCTGGCATTTCAGCCGTCTTCAGCCAGGCTTGCTTGAATCCAGTGGCAAAGTGAGCAAGGGACTCACGTCTGAGCATACCCTGCCAACTTATGGTGAACAAAGCAGTACAAAAGGGGGTGGTGATGGACGGAGCATCAGAACCAATCAAACACACACACCCAGTCAACAGATCCGAGTTTGATCCATCACCGTTCTTTAGCCCACTCTGCTACCCCATTTCAGACATGGCCATATGCATATCAGTCTGGCCCTGTGCCTCATGGGAACAGTCCAGCCTGAACTGCCAAGCCATGCCTTCCCTGGACCAGAAACAAGCTTCCTAGGACCGGTTTCTGGCATTTTAGCAGTCTTCAGCCAGGCTTGCTTGAATCCAGTGGCAAAGTGAGCAAGGGACTCACGTCTGAGCATACCCTGCCAACTTATGGCGAACAAAGCGGTACAAAAGGGGGTGGTGATGGACGGAGCATCAGAACCAATCAAACACTCACACCCAGTCAACAGATCCGAGTTTGATCCATCACCGTTCTTTAGCTCACTCTGCCACCCCAGTTCAGACATGGCCATATGCAAATCAGTCTGACCCTGTGCCTCATGGGAACAGTCCAGCCCGAACTGCCAAGCCATGCTTTCCATGCACCGGAAACAAGCTTTCTAGGACCGGTTTCTGGCATTTCAGCCGTCTTCAGCCAGGCTTGCTTGAATCCAGTGGCAAAGTGAGCAAGGGACTCACGTCTGAGCATACCCTGCCAACTTATGGCGAACAAAGCGGTACAAGAGGGGGTGGTGATGGACGGAGCATCAGAACCATTAAAAAACACTCACACCCAGTCAACAGATCCGAGTTTGATCCATCACCGTTCTTTAGCCCACTCTGCCACCCCAGTTCAGACATGGCCATATGCAAATCAGTCTGACCCTGTGCCTCATGGGAACAGTCCAGCCCGAACTGCCAAGCCATGCCTTACCTGGACCGGATACTAGCTTCCTAGGACCGGTTTCTGGCATTTTAGCTGTCTTCAGCCAGGCTTGCTTGAATCCAGTGGCAAAGTGAGCAAGGGACTCACGTCTGAGCATACCCTGCCAACTTATGGCGAACAAAGCGGTACAAAAGGGGGTGGTGATGGACGGAGCATCAGAAACTATCAAACACTCACACCCAGTCAACAGATCCGAGTTTGATCCATCACCATTCTTTAGCCCACTCTGCCACCCCAGTTCAGACATGGCCATATGCAAATCAGTCTGACCCTGTGGCTCATGGGAGCAGTCCAGCCCGAACTGCCAAGCCATGCCTTTCCTGGACCAGATACAAGCTTCCTAGGACCGGTTTCTGGCATTTCAGCCGTCTTCAGCCAAGCTTGCTTGAATCCAGTGGCAAAGTGAGCAAGGGACTCACGTCTGAGCATACCCTGCTAACTTATGGCGAACAAAGCGGTACAAAAGGGGGTGGTGATGGACGGAGCATCAGAACCAATCAAACACTCACACCCAGTCAACAGATCCGAGTTTGATCCATCACGAATCTTTAGCCCACTCTGCCACCCCAGTTCAGACATGGCCATATGCAAATCAGTCTGACCCTGTGCCTCATGGGACCAGTCCAGCCCGAACTGCCAAGCCATGCCTTCCCTGGACCGGAAACAAGCTTCCTAAGACCGGTTTCTGGCATTTCAGCCGTCTTCAGCCAGGCTTGCTTGAATCCAGTGGCAAAGTGAGCAAGGGACTCACGTCTGAGCATACCCTGCCAACTTATGGTGAACAAAGCGGTACAAAAGGGGGTGGTGATGGACGGAGCATCAGAACCAATCAAACACACACACACCCAGTCAACAGATCCGAGTTTGATCCATCACCGTTCTTTAGCCCACTCTGCCACAACAATTCAGACATGGCCATATGCAAATCAGTCTGACCCTGTGCCTCATGGGAACAGTCCAGCCCGAACTGCCAAGCCATACCTTCCCTGGACCGGAAACAAGCTTCCTAGGACCGGTTTCTGGCATTTCAGCCGTCTTCAGCCAGGCTTGGTTGAATCCAGTGGCAAAGTGAGCAAGGGACTCACGTGTGAGCATACCCTGCCAACTTATGGCGAACAAAGCGGTACAAAAGGGAGTGGTGATGGACGGAGCATCAGAAACAATCAAACACTCACACCCAGTCAACATATCCGAGTTTGATCCATCACCGTTCTTTAGCCCACTCTGCCACCCCAGTTCAGACATGGCCATATGCAATTCAGTCTGACCCTCTGCCTCATGGCGACAGTCCAGCCCGAACTGCCAAGCCATGCCTTCCCTGGACCGGAAACAAGCTTCCTAGGACCGGTTTCTGGCATTTCAGCCGTCTTCAGCCAGGCTTGCTTGAATCCAGTGGCAAAGTGAGCAAGGGACTCACGTCTGAGCATACCCTGCCAACTTATGGCGAACAAAGCGGTACAAAAGGGGGTGGTGATGGACGGAGCATCAGAACCAATCAAACACTCACACCCAGTTAACAGATCCGAGTTTGATCCATCACCGTTCTTTAGCCCACTCTGCCACCCCATTATAGACATGGCCATATGCAAATCAGTCTGACCCTGTGCCTCATGGGAACAGTCCAGCCCGAACTGCCAAGCCATGCCTTCCCTGGACCGGAAACAAGCTTCCTAGGACCGGTTTCTGGCATTTCAGCCGTCTTCAGCCAGGCTTGCTTGAATCCAGTGGCAAAGTGAGCAAGGGACTCACGTCTGAGCATACCCTTCCAACTTATGGCGAACAAAGCGGTACAGAAGGGGGTGGTGATGGACGGAGCATCAGAACCATTCAAACACTCACACCCAGTCAACAGATCCGAGTTTGATCCATCACTGTTCTTTAGCCCACTCTGCCACCCCAGTTCAGACATGGCCATATGCAAATCAGTCTGACCCTGTGCCTCATGGGAACAGTCCAGCCCGAACTGCCAAGCCATGCCTTCCCTGGACCGGAAACAAGCTTCCTAGGACCGGTTTCTGGCATTTCAGCCGTCTTCAGCCAGGCTTGCTTGAATCCAGTGGCAAAGTGAGCAAGGGACTCACGTCTGAGCATACCCTGCCAACTTATGGCGAACAAAGCAGTACAAAAGGGGGTGGTGATGGACGGAGCATCAGAACCAATCAAACATTCACAACCAGTCAACAGATCCGACTTTGATCCATCACCGTTCTTTAGCCCACTCTGCCACCCGAGTTCAGACATGGCCATATGCAAATCAGTCTGACCCTGTGCCTCATGGGAACAGTCCAGCCCGAACTGCCAAGCCATGCCTTCCCTGGACCGGAAACAAGCTTCCTAGGACCGGTTTCTGGCATTTCAGCCGTCTTCAGCCAGGCTTGCTCAAATCCAGTGGCAAAGTGAGCAAGGGACTCACGTCTGAGCATACCCTGCCAACTTATGGTGAACAAAGCGGTACAAAAGGGGGTGGTGATGGACGGAGCATCAGAACCAATCAAACACTCACACCCAGTCAACAGATCCGTGTTTGATCCATCACCATTCTTTAGCCCACTCTGCCACCCCAGTTCAGACATGGCCATATGCAAATCAGTCTGACCCTGTGGCTCATGGGAGCAGTCCAGCCCGAACTGCCAAGCCATGCCTTTCCTGGACCAGAAACAAGCTTCCTAGGACCGGTTTCTGGCATTTCAGCCATCTTCAGCCAAGCTTGCTTGAATCCAGTGGCAAAGTGAGCAAGGGACTCACGTCTGAGCATACCCTGCTAACTTATGGCGAACAAAGCGGTACAAAAGGGGGTGGTGATGGACGGAGCATCAGAACCAATCAAACACTCACACCCAGTCAACAGATCCGAGTTTGATCCATCACGATTCTTTAGCCCACTCTGCCACCCCAGTTCAGACATGGCCATATGCAAATCAGTCTGACCCTGTGCCTCATGGGACCAGTCCAGCCCGAACTGCCAAGCCATGCCTTCCCTGGACCGGAAACAAGCTTCCTAAGACCGGTTTCTGGCATTTCAGCCGTCTTCAGCCAGGCTTGCTTGAATCCAGTGGCAAAGTGAGCAAGGGACTCACGTCTGAGCATACCCTGCCAACTTATGGTGAACAAAGCGGTACAAAAGGGGGTGGTGATGGACGGAGCATCAGAACCAATCAAACACACACACACCCAGTCAACAGATCCGAGTTTGATCCATCACCGTTCTTTAGCCAACTCTGCTACCCCATTTCAGACATGGCCATATGCATATCAGTCTGGCCCTGTGCCTCATGGGAACAGTCCAGCCTGAACTGCCAAGCCATGCCTTCCCTGGACCAGAAACAAGCTTCCTAGGACCGGTTTCTGGCATTTTAGCCGTCTTCAGCCAGGCTTGCTTGAATCCAGTGGCAAAGTGAGCAAGGGACTCACGTCTGAGCATACCCTGCCAACTTATGGCGAACAAAGCGGTACAAAAGGGGATGGTGATGGACGAAGCATCAGAACCAATCAAACACTCACACCCAGTCAACAGATCCGAGTTTGATCCATCACCGTTCTTTAGCTCACTCTGCCACCCCAGTTCAGACATGGCCATATGCAAATCAGTCTGACCCTGTGCCTCATGGGAACAGTCCAGCCCGAACTGCCAAGCCATGCTTTCCCTGCACCGGAAACAAGCTTTCTAGGACCGGTTTCTTGCATTTCAGCCGTCTTCAGCCAGGCTTGCTTGAATCCAGTGGCAAAGTGAGCAAGGGACTCACGTCTGAGCATACCCTGCCAACTTATGGCGAACAAAGCGGTACAAGAGGGGGTGGTGATGGACGGAGCATCAGAACCAATAAAAAACACTCACACCCAGTCAACAGATCCGAGTTTGATCCATCACCGTTCTTTAGCCCACTCTGCCACCCCAGTTCAGACATGGCTATATGCAAATCAGTCTGACCCTGTGCCTCATGGGAACAGTCCAGCCCGAACTGCCAAGCCATACCTTCCCTGGACCGGAAACAAGCTTCCTAGGACCTGTTTCTGGCATTTCAGCCGTCTTCAGCCAGGCTTGGTTGAATCCAGTGGCAAAGTGAGCAAGGGACTCACGTGTGAGCATACCCTGCCAACTTATGGCGAACAAAGCGGTACAAAAGGGAGTGGTGATGGACGGAGCATCAGAAACAATCAAACACTCACACCCAGTCAACATATCCGAGTTTGATCCATCACCGTTCTTTAGCCCACTCTGCCACCCCAGTTCAGACATGGCCATATGGA
Organism: Triturus cristatus; assembly: GCF_964204655.1. Lineage (NCBI taxonomy): Eukaryota > Metazoa > Chordata > Amphibia > Caudata > Salamandridae > Triturus > Triturus cristatus. The sequence continues at coordinate 789,580,881 of NC_140579.1, forward strand.
AATCAGTCTGACCCTGTGCCTCATGGGAACAGTCCAGCCCGAACTGCCAAACCATGCCTTCCCTGGACCGGAAACAAGCGTCCTAGGACCGGTTTCTAGCATTTCAGCCGTCTTCAGCGAGGCTTGCTTGAATCCAGTGGCAAAGTGAGCAAGGGACTCACGTGTGAGCATACCCTGCCAACTTATGGCGAACAAAGCGGTACAAAAGGGAGTGGTGATGGACGGAGCATCAGAAACAATCAAACACTCATACCCAGTCAACAGATCCGAGATTGATCCATCACCGTTCTTTAACCCACTCTGCCACCCCAGTTCAGACATGGCCATATGCAAATCAGTCTGACCCTGTGCCTTATGGGAACAGTCCAGCCCAAACTGCCAAGCCATGCCTTCCCTGGACTGGAAACAAGCTTCCTAGGACCGGTTTCTGGCATTTCAGCCGTCTTCAGCCAGACTTGCTTGAATCCAGTGGCAAAGTGAGCAAGGGACTCACGTCTGAGCATACCCTGCCAACTTATGGCGAACAAAGCAGTACAAAAGGGGGTGGTGATGGACGGAGCATCAGAACCAATCAAACACTCACACCCAGTCAACAGATCCGAGTTTGATCCATCACCGTTCTTTAGCCCACTCTGCCACCCCAGTTCAGTCATGGCCATATGCAAATCAGTCTGACCCTGTGCCTCATGGGAACAGTCCAGCCCTAACTGCCAAGCCATGCCTTCCCTGGACCGGAAACAAGCTTCCTAGGACCGGTTTCTGGCATTTCAGCCGTCTTCAGCCAGGCTTGCTTGAATCCAGTGGCAAAGTGAGCAAGGGACTCACGTCTGAGCATACCCTGCCAACTTATGGCGAACAAAGCAGTACAAAAGGGGGTGGTGATGGACGGAGCATCAGAACCAATCAAACATTCACAACCAGTCAACAGATCCGACTTTGATCCATCACCGTTCTTTAGCCCACTCTGCCACCCGAGTTCAGACATGGCCATATGCAAATCAGTCTGACCCTGTGCCTCATGGGAACAGTCCAGCCCGAATTGCCAAGCCATGCCTTCCCTGGACCGGAAACAAGCTTCCTAGGACCGGTTTCTGGCATTTCAGCCGTCTTCAGCCAGGCTTGCTTGAATCCAGTGGCAAAGTGAGCAAGGGACTCACGTCTGAGCATACCCTGCCAACTTATGGTGAACAAAGCGGTACAAAAGGGGGTGGTGATGGACGGAGCATCAGAACCAATCAAACACTCACACCCAGTCAACAGATCCGTGTTTGATCCATCACCATTCTTTAGCCCACTCTGCCACCCCAGTTCAGACATGGCCATATGCAAATCAGTCTGACCCTGTGGCTCATGGGAGCAGTCCAGCCCGAACTGCCAAGCCATGCCTTTCCTGGACCAGAAACAAGCTTCCTAGGACCGGTTTCTGGCATTTCAGCCGTCTTCAGCCAAGCTTGCTTGAATCCAGTGGCAAAGTGAGCAAGGGACTCACGTCTGAGCATACCCTGCTAACTTATGGCGAACAAAGCGGTACAAAAGGGGGTGGTGATGGACGGAGCATCAGAACCAATCAAACACTCACACCCAGTCAACAGATCCGAGTTTGATCCATCACGATTCTTTAGCCCACTCTGCCACCCCCGTTCAGACATGGCCATATGCAAATCAGTCTGACCCTGTGCCTCATGGGAACAGTCCAGCCCGAACTGCCAAGCCATGCCTTCCCTGGACCGGAAACAAGCTTCCTAAGACCGGTTTCTGGCATTTCAGCCGTCTTCAGCCAGGCTTGCTTGAATCCAGTGGCAAAGTGAGCAAGGGACTCACGTCTGAGCATACCCTGCCAACTTATGGCGAACAAAGCGGTACAAAAGGGGGTGGTGATGGACGGAGCATCAGAACCAATCAAACACACACACCCAGTCAACAGATCCGAGTTTGATCCATCACCTTTCTTTAGCCCACTCTGCTACCCCATTTCAGACATGGCCATATGCATATCAGTCTGGCCCTGTGCCTCATGGGAACAGTCTAGCCTGAACTGCCAAGCCATGCCTTCCCTGGACCAGAAACAAGCTTCCTAGGACCGGTTTCTGGCATTTTAGCCGTCTTCAGCCAGGCTTGCTTGAATCCAGTGGCAAAGTGAGCAAGGGACTCACGTCTGAGCATACCCTGCCAACTTATGGCGAACAAAGCGGTACAAAAGGGGGTGGTGATGGACGGAGCATCAGAACCAATCAAACACTCACACCCAGTCAACAGATCCGAGTTTGATCCATCACCGTTCTTTAGCTCACTCTGCCACCCCAGTTCAGACATGGCCATATGCAAATCAGTCTGACCCTGTGCCTCATGGGAACAGTCCAGCCCGAACTGCCAAGCCATGCTTTCCCTGCACCGGAAACAAGCTTTCTAGGACCGGTTTCTGGCATTTCAGCCGTCTTCAGCCAGGCTTGCTTGAATCCAGTGGCAAAGTGAGCAAGGGACTCACGTCTGAGCATACCCTGCCAACTTATGGCGAACAAAGCGGTACAAAAGGGGGTGGTGATGGACGGAGCATCAGAACCTATCAAACACTCACACCCAGTCAACAGATCCGAGTTTGATCCATCACCGTTCTTTAGCCCACTCTGCCACCCCAGTTCAGACATGGCCATATGCAAATCAGTCTGACCCTGTGCCTCATGGGAACAGTCCAGCCCGAACTGCCAAGCCATGCCTTACCTGGACCGGATACTAGCTTCCTAGGACCGGTTTCTGGCATTTTAGCTGTCTTCAGCCAGGCTTGCTTGAATCCAGTGGCAAAGTGAGCAAGGGACTCACGTCTGAGCATACCCTGCCAACGTATGGCGAACAAAGCGGTACAAAAGGGGGTGGTGATGGACGGAGCATCAGAAACAATCAAACACTCACACCCAGTCAACAGATCCGAGTTTGATCCATCACCGTTCTTTAGCCCACTCTGCCACCCCAGTTCAGACATGGCCATATGCAATTCAGTCTGACCCTGTGCCTCATGGGAACAGTCCAGCCCGAACTGCCAAGCCATACCTTCCCTGGACCGGAAACAAGCTTCCTAGGACCGGTTTCTGGCATTTCAGCCGTCTTCAGCCAGGCTTGCTTGAATCCAGTGGCAAAGTGAGCATGGGACTCACGTCTGAGCATACCCTGCCAACTTATGGCGAACAAAGCGGTACAAAAGGGGGTGGTGATGGACGGAGCATCAGAACCAATCAAACACTCACACCCAGTCAACAGATCCGAGTTTGATCCATCACCGTTCTTTGCCCACTCTGCCACCCCAGTTCAGACATGGCCATATGCAAATCAGTCTGACCCTGTGCCTCATGGGAACAGTCCAGCCCGAACTGCCAAGCCATGCCTTCCCTGGACTGGAAACAAGCTTCCTAGGACCGGTTTCTGGCATTTCAGCCGTCTTCAGCCAGACTTGCTTGAATCCAGTGGCAAAGTGAGCAAGGGACTCACGTCTGAGCATACCCTGCCAACTTATGGCGAACAAAGCAGTACAAAAGGGGGTGGTGATGGACGGAGCATCAGAACCAATCAAACACTCACACCCAGTCAACAGATCCGAGTTTGATCCATCACCATTCTTTAGCCCACTCTGCCACCCCAGTTCAGACATGGCCATATGAAAATCAGTCTGACCCTGTGCCTCATGGGAACAGTCCAGCCCAAACTGCCAAGCCATGCCTTCCCTGGACTGGAAACAAGCTTTCTAGGACCGGTTTCTGGCATTTCAGCCGTCTTCAGCCAGGCTTGCTTGAATCCAGTTGCAAAGTGAGCAAGGGACTCACGTCTGAGCCTACCCTGCCAACTTATGGCGAGCAAAGCGGTACAAGAGAGGGTGGTGATGGACGGAGCATCAGAACCAATAAAAAACACTCACACCCAGTCAACAGATCCGAGTTTGATCCATCACCGCTCTTTAGCCCACTCTGCCACCCCAGTTCAGACATGGCCATATGCATATCAGTCTGACCCTGTGCCTCATGGGAACAGTCCAGCCCGAACTGCCAAGCCATGCCTTCCCTGGACCGGAAACAAGCTTCCTAGGACCGGTTTGTGGCATTTTAGCCGTCTTCAGCCAGGCTTGCTTGAATCCAGTGGCAAAGTGAGCAAGGGACTCACGTCTGAGCATACCCTGCCAACTTATGGCGAACAAAGCGGTACAAAAGGGGGTGGTGATGGACGGAGCATCAGAAACAATCAAACACTCACACCCAGTCAACAGACCTGAGTTTGATCCATCACCGTTCTTTAGCCCACTCTGCCACCCCAGTTCAGACATGGCCATATGCAAATCAGTCTGACCGTGTGCCTCATGGGAACAGTCCAGCCCGAACTGCCAAGCCATCCCTTCCCTGGACCGGAAACAAGCTTCCTAGGACCGGTTTCTGGCATTTCAGTCGTCTTCAGCCAGGCTTGCTTGAATCCAGTGGCAAAGTGAGCAAGGTACTCACGTCTGAGCATACCCTGCCAACTTATGGCGAACAAAGCAGTACAAAAGGGGGTGGTGATGGACGGAGCATCAGAACCAATCAAACACTCACACCCAGTCAACAGATCCGAGTTTGATCCATCACCGTTCTTTAGCCCACTCTGCCACCCCAGTTCAGACATGGCCATATGCATATCAGTCTGACCCTGTGCCTCATGGGAACAGTCCAGCCCGAACTGCCAAACCATGCCTTCCCTGGACCGGAAACAAGCGTCCTAGGATCGGTTTCTAGCATTCAGCCGTCTTCAGCGAGGCTTGCTTGAATCCAGTGGCAAAGTGAGCAAGGGACTCACGTCTGAGCATACCCTGCCAACTTATGGCGAACAAAGCGGTACAAAAGGGGGTGGTGATGGACGGAGCATCAGAACCAATCAAACACTCATACCCAGTCAACAGATCCGAGTTTGATCCATCACCGTTCTTTAGCCCACTCTGCCACCCCAGTTCAGACATGGCCATATGCAAATCAGTCTGACCCTGTGCCTCATGGGAACAGTCCAGCCCGAACTGCCAAGCCATGCCTTCCCTGGACCGGAAACAAGCTTCCTAGGACCGGTTTCAGGCATTTTAGCCGTCTTCAGCCAGGCTTGCTTGAATCCAGTGGCAAAGTGAGCAAGGGACTCACGTCTGAGCATACCCTGCCAACTTATGGCGAACAAAGCGGTACAAAAGGGCGTGGTGATGGACGGAGCATCAGAAAAAATCAAACACTCACACCCAGTCAACAGATCCGAGTTTGATCCATCACCGTTCTTTAGCCCACTCTAACACCCCAGTTCAGACATGGCCATATGCAAATCAGTCTGACCGTGTGCCTCATGGGAACAGTCCAGCCCGAACTGCCAAGCCATCCCTTCCCTGGACCGGAAACAAGCTTCCTAGGACCGGTTTCTGGCATTTCAGTCGTCTTCAGCCAGGCTTGCTTGAATCCAGTGGCAAAGTGAGCAAGGTACTCACGTCTGAGCATACCTTGCCAACTTATGGCGAACAAAGCAGTACAAAAGGGGGTGGTGATGGACGGAGCATCAGAACCAATCAAACACTCACACCCAGTCAACAGATCCGAGTTTGATCCATCACCATGCTTTAGCCCACTCTGCCACCCCAGTTCAGACATGGCCATATGAAAATCAGTCTGACCCTGTGCCTCATGGGAACAGTCCAGCCCGAACTGCCAAGCCATGCCTTCCCTGGACCGGAAACAAGCTTCCTAGGACCGGTTTCTGGCATTTCAGCCGTCTTCAGCCAGGCTTGCTTGAATCCAGTGGCAAAGTGAGCAAGGGACTCACGTCTGAGCATACCCTGCCAACTTATGGCGAACAAAGCGGTACAAAAGGAGGTGGTGATGGACGGAGCATCAGAACCAATCAAACACACACACCCAGTCAACAGATCTGAGTTTGATCCATCACCGTTCTTTAGCCCACTCTGCTACCCCATTTCAGACATGGCAATATGCAAATCAGTCTGGCCCTCTGCCTCATGGGAACAGTCCAGTCTGAACTGCCAAGCCATGCCTTCCCTGGACCAGAAACAAGCTTCCTAGGACCGGTTTCTGGCATGTTAGCCGTCTTCAGCCAGGCTTGCTTGAATCCAGTGGCAAAGTGAGCAAGGGACTCACGTCTGAGCATACCCTGCCAACTTATGGCGAACAAAGCGGTACAAAAGGGGGTGGTGATGGACGGAGCATCAGAACCAATCAAACACTCACACCCAGTCAACAGATCCGAGTTTGATCCATCACCGTTCTTTAGCCCACTCTGCCACCCCAGTTCAGACATGGCCATATGCAAATCAGTCTGACCCTGTGCCTCATGGGAACAGTCCAGCCCGAACTGCCAAGCCATGCTTTCGCTGGACCGGAAACAAGCTTTCTAGGACCGGTTTCTGGCATTTCAGCCGTCTTCAGCCAGGCTTGCTTGAATCCAGTGGCAAAGTGAGCAAGGGACTCACGTCTGAGCATACCCTGCCAACTTATGGCGAACAAAGCAGTACAAAAGGGGGTGGTGATGGACGGAGCATCAGAACCAATCAAACACTCACACCCAGTCAACAGATCCGAGTTTGATCCATCACCGTTCTTTAGCCCACTCTGCCACCCCAGTTCAGACATGGCCATATGCATATCAGTCTGACCCTGTGCCTCATGGGAACAGTCCAGCCCGAACTGCCAAACCATGCCTTCCCTGGACCGGAAACAAGCGTCCTAGGATCGGTTTCTAGCATTCAGCCGTCTTCAGCGAGGCTTGCTTGAATCCAGTGGCAAAGTGAGCAAGGGACTCACGTCTGAGCATACCCTGCCAACTTATGGCGAACAAAGCGGTACAAAAGGGGGTGGTGATGGACGGAGCATCAGAACCAATCAAACACTCATACCCAGTCAACAGATCCGAGTTTGATCCATCACCGTTCTTTAGCCCACTCTGCCACCCCAGTTCAGACATGGCCATATGCAAATCAGTCTGACCCTGTGCCTCATGGGAACAGTCCAGCCCGAACTGCCAAGCCATGCCTTCCCTGGACCGGAAACAAGCTTCCTAGGACCGGTTTCAGGCATTTTAGCCGTCTTCAGCCAGGCTTGCTTGAATCCAGTGGCAAAGTGAGCAAGGGACTCACGTCTGAGCATACCCTGCCAACTTATGGCGAACAAAGCGGTACAAAAGGGCGTGGTGATGGACGGAGCATCAGAAAAAATCAAACACTCACACCCAGTCAACAGATCCGAGTTTGATCCATCACCGTTCTTTAGCCCACTCTAACACCCCAGTTCAGACATGGCCATATGCAAATCAGTCTGACCGTGTGCCTCATGGGAACAGTCCAGCCCGAACTGCCAAGCCATCCCTTCCCTGGACCGGAAACAAGCTTCCTAGGACCGGTTTCTGGCATTTCAGTTGTCTTCAGCCAGGCTTGCTTGAATCCAGTGGCAAAGTGAGCAAGGTACTCACGTCTGAGCATACCTTGCCAACTTATGGCGAACAAAGCAGTACAAAAGGGGGTGGTGATGGACGGAGCATCAGAACCAATCAAACACTCACACCCAGTCAACAGATCCGAGTTTGATCCATCACCATGCTTTAGCCCACTCTGCCACCCCAGTTCAGACATGGCCATATGAAAATCAGTCTGACCCTGTGCCTCATGGGAACAGTCCAGCCCGAACTGCCAAGCCATGCCTTCCCTGGACCGGAAACAAGCTTCCTAGGACCGGTTTCTGGCATTTCAGCCGTCTTCAGCCAGGCTTGCTTGAATCCAGTGGCAAAGTGAGCAAGGGACTCACGTCTGAGCATACCCTGCCAACTTATGGCGAACAAAGCGGTACAAAAGGAGGTGGTGATGGACGGAGCATCAGAACCAATCAAACACACACACCCAGTCAACAGATCTGAGTTTGATCCATCACCGTTCTTTAGCCCACTCTGCTACCCCATTTCAGACATGGCAATATGCAAATCAGTCTGGCCCTGTGCCTCATGGGAACAGTCCAGTCTGAACTGCCAAGCCATGCCTTCCCTGGACCAGAAACAAGCTTCCTAGGACCGGTTTCTGGCATGTTAGCCGTCTTCAGCCAGGCTTGCTTGAATCCAGTGGCAAAGTGAGCAAGGGACTCACGTCTGAGCATACCCTGCCAACTTATGGCGAACAAAGCGGTACAAAAGGGGGTGGTGATGGACGGAGCATCAGAACCAATCAAACACTCACACCCAGTCAACAGATCCGAGTTTGATCCATCACCGTTCTTTAGCCCACTCTGCCACCCCAGTTCAGACATGGCCATATGCAAATCAGTCTGACCCTGTGCCTCATGGGAACAGTCCAGCCCGAACTGCCAAGCCATGCTTTCGCTGGACCGGAAACAAGCTTTCTAGGACCGGTTTCTGGCATTTCAGCCGTCTTCAGCCAGGCTTGCTTGAATCCAGTGGCAAAGTGAGCAAGGGACTCACGTCTGAGCATACCCTACCAATTTATGGCGAACAAAACGGTACAAGAGGGGGTGGTGATGGACGGAGCATCAGAACCAATAAAAAACACTCACACCCAGTCAACAGATCCGAGTTTTATCCATCACCGTTCTTTAGCCCACTCTGCCACCCCAGTTCAGACATGGCCATATGCAAATCAGTCTGACCCTGTGCCTCATGGGAACAGTCCAGCCCGAACTGCCAAGCCATGCCTTCCCTGGACCGGAAACAAGCTTCCTAGGACCGGTTTCTGGCATTTTAGCTGTCTTCAGCCAGGCTTGCTTGAATCCAGTGGCAAAGTGAGCAAGGGACTCACGTCTGAGCATACCCTGCCAACTTATGGTGAACAAAGCGGTACAAAAGGGGGTGGTGATGGACGGAGCATCAGAACCAATCAAACACTCACACCCAGTCAACATATCCGAGTTTGATCCATCACCGTTCTTTAGCCCACTCTGCCACCCCAGTTCAGACATGGCCATATGCAATTCAGTCTGACCCTGTGCCTCATGGCGACAGTCCAGCCCGAACTGCCAAGCCATGCCTTCCCTGGACCGGAAACAAGCTTCCTAGGACCGGTTTCTGTCATTTCAGCCGTCTTCAGCCAGGCTTGCTTGAATCCAGTGGTAAAGTGAGCATGGGACTCACGTCTGAGCATACCCTGCCAACTTATGGCGAAAAAAGCGGTACAAAAGGGGGTGGTGATGGACGGATCATCAGAACCAATCAAACACTCACACCCAGTCAACAGATCCGAGTTTGATCCATCACCGTTCTTTGGCCCACTCTGCCACCCCAGTTCAGACATGGCCATATGCAAATCAGTCTGACCCTGTGCCTCATGGGAACCGTCCAGCCCGAACTGCCAAACTGTGCCTTCCCTGGACCGGAAACTAGCGTCCTAGGACCGGTTTCTAGCATTTCAGCTGTCTTCAGCGAGGCTTGCTTGAATCCAGTGGCAAAGTGAGCAAGGGACTCACGTCTGAGCATACCCTGCCAACTTATGGCGAACAAAGCGGTACAAAAGGGGGTGGTGATGGATGGAGCATCAGAACCAATCAAACACTCATACCCAGTCAACAGATCCGAGATTGATCCATCACCGTTCTTTAACCCACTCTGCCACCCCAGTTCAGACATGGCCATATGCAAATCAGTCTGACCCTGTGCCTCATAGGAACAGTCCAGCCCGAACTGCCAAGCCATACCTTCCCTGGACCGGAAACAAGCTTCCTAGGACCGGTTTCTGGCATTTCAGCCGTCTTCAGCCAGGCTTGGTTGAATCCAGTGGCAAAGTGAGCAAGGGACTCACGTGTGAGCATATCCTGCCAACTTATGGCGAACAAAGCGGTACAAAAGGGGGTGGTGATGGACGGAGCATCAGAAACAATCAAACACTCACACCCAGTCAACATATCCGAGTTTGATCCATCACCGTTCGTTAGCCCACTCTGCCACCCCAGTTCAGACATGGCCATATGTAATTCAGTCTGACCCTGTGCCTCATGGGAACAGTCCAGCCCGAACTGCCTAACTATGCCTTCCCTGGACCGGAAAGAAGCATCCTAGGACCGGTTTCTGGCATTTCAGCCGTCTTCAGCCAGGCTTGCTTGAATCCAGTGGCAAAGTGAGCAAGGGACTCACGTCTGAGCATACCCTGCCAACTTTTGGCGAACAAAGCGGTACAATAGGGGGTGGTGATGGAAGGAGCATCAGAACCAATCAAACACTCACACCCAGTCAACAGATCCGAGTTTGATCCATCACCGTTCTTTGGCCCACTCTGCCACCCCAGTTCAGACATGGCCATATGCAAATCAGTCTGACCCTGTGCCTCATGGGAACAGTCCAGCCCGAACTGCCAAACCATGCCTTCCCTGGACCGGAAACAAGCGTCCTAGGACCGGTTTCTAGCATTTCAGCCGTCTTCAGCGAGGCTTGCTTGAATCCAGTGGCAAAGTGAGCAAGAGACTCACGTCTGAGCATACCCTGCCAACTTATGGCAAACAAAGCGGTACAAAAGGGGGTGGTGAAGGACGGAGCATCAGAAAGAATCAAACACTCACACCCAGACAACAGATCCGAGTTTGATCCATCACCGTTCTTTAGCCCACTCTGCCACCCCAGTTCAGACATGGCCATATGCAAATCAGTCTGACTCTGTGCCTCATGGGAACAGTCCAGCCCGAACTGCCAAGCCATGCCTTCCCTGGACCGGAAACAAGCTTCCTAGGACCGGTTTCTGGCATTTCAGCCGTCTTCAGCCAGGCTTGCTTGAATCCAGTGGCAAAGTGAGCAAGGGACTCACGTCTGAGCATACCCTGCCAACTTATGGCGAACAAAGCAGTACAAAAGGGGGTGGTGATGGACGGAGCATCAGAACCAATCAAACACTAACACCCAGTCAACAGATCCGACTTTGATCCATCACCGTTCTTTAGCCCACTCTGCCACCCCAGTTCAGACATGGCCATATGAAAATCAGTCTGACCCTGTGCCTCATGGGAACAGTCCAGCCCGAACTGCCAAGCCATGCCTTCCCTGGACTGGAAACAAGCTTTCTAGGACCGGTTTCTGGCATTTCAGCCGTCTTCAGCCAGGCTTGCTTGAATCCAGTGGCAAAGTGAGCAAGGGACTCACGTCTGAGCATACCCTGCCAACTTTTGGCGAACAAAGCGGTACAATAGGGGGTGGTGATGGAAGGAGCATCAGAACCAATCAAACACTCACACCCAGTCAACAGATCCGAGTTTGATCCATCACCGTTCTTTGGCCCACTCTGCCACCCCAGTTCAGACATGGCCATATGCAAATCAGTCTGACCCTGTGCCTCATGGGAACAGTCCAGCCCGAACTGCCAAGCCATGCCTTCACTGGACCGGAAACAAGCGTCCTAGGACCGGTTTCTAGCATTTCAGCCGTCTTCAGCGAGGCTTGCTTGAATCCAGTGGCAAAGTGAGCAAGAGACTCACGTCTGAGCATACCCTGCCAACTTATGGCGAACAAAGCGGTACAAAAGGGGGTGGTGATGGACGGAGCATCAGAAAGAATCAAACACTCACACCCAGTCAACAGATCCGAGTTTGATCCATCACCGTTCTTTAGCCCACTCTGCCACCCCAGTTCAGACATGGCCATATGCAAATCAGTCTGACCCTGTGCCTCATAAGTACAGTCCAGCCCGAACTGCCAAGCCATGTCTTCCCTGGACCGGAAACATGCTTCCTAGGACCGGTTTCTGGCATTTCAGCCGTCTTCAGCCAGGCTTGCTTGAATCCAGTGGCAAAGTGAGCAAGGGACTCACGTCTGAGCATCCACTGCCAACTTATGGCGAACAAAGCGGTACAAATGGGGGTGGTGATGAACGGAGCATCAGAACCAATCAAACACTCACACCCAGTCAACAGATCTGAATTTGATCCATCACCGTGCTTTAGCCTACTCTGCCACCCCAGTTCATACATGGCCATATGCAAATCGGTATGACCCTGTGCCTCATGGGAACAGTCCAGCCCGAACTGCCAAGCCATGCCTTCCCTGGACCGGAAACTAGCTTCCTAGGGCCGGTTTCTGGCATTTCAGCCGTCTTCGGCCAGGCTTCCTTGAATCCAGTGGAAAAGTGAGCAAGGGACTCACGTCTGAGCATACCCTGCCAACTTATGGCGAACAAAGCGGTACAAAAGGGGGTGGTGATGAACGGAGCATCAGAACCAATCAAACACTTACACCCAGTCAACAGATCCGTATTTGATCCATCACCGTTCTTTAGCCCACTCTGCCACCCCAGTTCAGACATAGCCATATGCAAATCAGTCTGACCCTGTGCCTCATGGGAACGGTCCAGCCCGAATTGCCAAGCAATGCTTTCCCTGGACAGGAAACACGTTTCCTAGGACGGGTTTCTGGCATTTCAGCCGTCTTCAGCCAGGCTTGCTTGAATCCAGTGGCAAAGTGAGCAAGGGACTGGCGTCTGAGCATACCCTGCCAACTTATGGCGAACAAAGCGGTACAAAAGGGGGTGGTGATGGACGGAGCATCAGAACCAATCAAACACTCACACCCAGTCAACAAATCTGACTTTGATCCATCACCGTTCTTTAGCCCACTCTGCCACCCCAGTTCAGACATGGCCAAATGCAAATCAGTCTGACCCTGTGCCTCATGGGAACAGTCCAGCCCAAACTGCCAAGCCATGCCTTCCCTGGACCGCAAACAAGCTTCTTAGGACCTGTTTCTGGCATTTCAGCCGTCTTCAGCCAGGCTTGCTTGAATCCAGTGGCAAAGTGAGCAAGGGACTCACGTCTGAGCATCCACTGCCAACTTATGGCGAACAAAGCGGTACAAATGGGGGTGGTAATGGACGGAGCATCATAACCAATCAAACACTCACACCCAGTCAACAGATCTGAGTTTGATCCATCACCGTGCTTTAGCCTACTCTGCCTTCCCAGTTCATACATGGCCATATGCAAATCGGTATGACCCTGTGCCTCATGGGAACAGTCCAGCCCGAACTGCCAAGCCATGCCTTCCCTGGACCGGAAACAAGCTTCCTAGGGCCGGTTTCTGGCATTTCAGCCGTCTTCGGCCAGGCTTCCTTGAATCCAGTGGCAAAGTGAGCAAGGTACTCACGTCTGAGCATACCTTGCCAACTTATGGCGAACAAAGCAGTACAAAAGGGGGTGGTGATGGACGGAGCATCAGAACCAATCAAACACTCACACCCAGTCAACAGATCCGAGTTTGATCCATCACCATGCTTTAGCCCACTCTGCCACCCCAGTTCAGACATGGCCATATGAAAATCAGTCTGACCCTGTGCCTCATGGGAAAAGTCCAGCCCGAACTGCCAAGCCATGCCTTCCCTGGACCGGAAACAAGCTTCCTAGGACCGGTTTCTGGCATTTCAGCCGTCTTCAGCCAGGCTTGCTTGAATCCAGTGGCAAAGTGAGCAAGGGACTCACGTCTGAGCATACCCTGCCAACTTATGGCGAACAAAGCGGTACAAAAGGAGGTGGTGATGGACGGAGCATCAGAACCAATCAAACACACACACCCAGTCAACAGATCTGAGTTTGATCCATCACCGTTCTTTAGCCCACTCTGCTACCCCATTTCAGACATGGCAATATGCAAATCAGTCTGGCCCTGTGCCTCATGGGAACAGTCCAGTCTGAACTGCCAAGCCATGCCTTCCCTGGACCAGAAACAAGCTTCCTAGGACCGGTTTCTGGCATGTTAGCCGTCTTCAGCCAGGCTTGCTTGAATCCAGTGGCAAAGTGAGCAAGGGACTCACGTCTGAGCATACCCTGCCAACTTATGGCGAACAAAGCGGTACAAAAGGGGGTGGTGATGGACGGAGCATCAGAACCAATCAAACACTCACACCCAGTCAACAGATCCGAGTTTGATCCATCACCGTTCTTTAGCCCACTCTGCCACCCCAGTTCAGACATGGCCATATGCAAATCAGTCTGACCCTGTGCCTCATGGGAACAGTCCAGCCCGAACTGCCAAGCCATGCTTTCGCTGGACCGGAAACAAGCTTTCTAGGACCGGTTTCTGGCATTTCAGCCGTCTTCAGCCAGGCTTGCTTGAATCCAGTGGCAAAGTGAGCAAGGGACTCACGTCTGAGCATACCCTACCAATTTATGGCGAACAAAACGGTACAAGAGGGGGTGGTGATGGACGGAGCATCAGAACCAATAAAAAACACTCACACCCAGTCAACAGATCCGAGTTTGATCCATCACCGTTCTTTAGCCCACTCTGCCACCCCAGTTCAGACATGGCCATATGCAAATCAGTCTGACCCTGTGCCTCATGGGAACAGTCCAGCCCGAACTGCAAAGCCATGCCTTCCCTGGACCGGAAACAAGCTTCCTAGGACCGGTTTCTGGCATTTTAGCTGTCTTCAGCCAGGCTTGCTTGAATCCAGTGGCAAAGTGAGCAAGGGACTCACGTCTGAGCATACCCTGCCAACTTATGGCGAACAAAGCGGTACAAAAGGGGGTGGTGATGGACGGAGCATCAGAAACAATCAAACACTCACACCCAGTCAACATATCCGAGTTTGATCCATCACCGTTCTTTAGCCCACTCTGCCACCCCAGTTCAGACATGGCCATGTGCAATTCAGTCTGACCCTGTGCCTCATGGCGACAGTCCAGCCCGAACTGCCAAGCCATGCCTTCCCTGGACCGGAAACAAGCTTCCTAGGACCGGTTTCTGTCATTTCAGCCGTCTTCAGCCAGGCTTGCTTGAATCCAGTGGTAAAGTGAGCATGGGACTCACGTCTGAGCATACCCTGCCAACTTATGGCGAAAAAAGCGGTACAAAAGGGGGTGGTGATGGACGGATCATCAGAACCAATCAAACACTCACACCCAGTCAACAGATCCGAGTTTGATCCATCACCGTTCTTTGGCCCACTCTGCCACCCCAGTTCAGACATGGCCATATGCAAATCAGTCTGACCCTGTGCCTCATGGGAACAGTCCAGCCCGAACTGCCAAACTGTGCCTTCCCTGGACCGGAAACTAGCGTCCTAGGACCGGTTTCTAGCATTTCAGCTGTCTTCAGCGAGGCTTGCTTGAATCCAGTGGCAAAGTGAGCAAGGGACTCACGTCTGAGCATACCCTGCCAACTTATGGCGAACAAAGCGGTACAAAAGGGGGTGGTGATGGACGGAGCATCAGAACCAATCAAACACTCATACCCAGTCTACAGATCCGAGATTGATCCATCACCGTTCTTTAACCCACTCTGCCACCCCAGTTCAGACATGGCCATATGCAAATCAGTCTGACCCTGTGCCTCATGGGAACAGTCCAGCCCGAACTGCCAAACCATGCCTTCCCTGGACCGGAATCTAGCGTCCTAGGACCGGTTTCTAGCATTTCAGCCGTCTTCAGCGAGGCTTGCTTGAATCCAGTGGCAAAGTGAGCAAGGGACTCACGTCTGAGCATACCCTGCCAACTTATGGCGAACAAAGCGGTACAAAAGGGGGTGGTGATGGATGGAGCATCAGAACCAATCAAACACTCATACCCAGTCAACAGATCCGAGATTGATCCATCACCGTTCTTTAACCCACTCTGCCACCCCAGTTCAGACATGGCCATATGCAAATCAGTCTGACCCTGTGCCTCATAGGAACAGTCCAGCCCGAACTGCCAAGCCATACCTTCCCTGGACCGGAAACAAGCTTCCTAGGACCGGTTTCTGGCATTTCAGCCGTCTTCAGCCAGGCTTGGTTGAATCCAGTGGCAAAGTGAGCAAGGGACTCACGTGTGAGCATATCCTGCCAACTTATGGCGAACAAAGCGGTACAAAAGGGGGTGGTGATGGACGGAGCATCAGAAACAATCAAACACTCACACCCAGTCAACATATCCGAGTTTGATCCATCACCGTTCGTTAGCCCACTCTGCCACCCCAGTTCAGACATGGCCATATGTAATTCAGTCTGACCCTGTGCCTCATGGGAACAGTCCAGCCCGAACTGCCAAACTATGCCTTCCCTGGACCGGAAAGAAGCATCCTAGGACCGGTTTCTGGCATTTCAGCCGTCTTCAGCCAGGCTTGCTTGAATCCAGTGGCAAAGTGAGCAAGGGACTCACGTCTGAGCATACCCTGCCAACTTTTGGCGAACAAAGCGGTACAATAGGGGGTGGTGATGGAAGGAGCATCAGAACCAATCAAACACTCACACCCAGTCAACAGATCCGAGTTTGATCCATCACCGTTCTTTGGCCCACTCTGCCACCCCAGTTCAGACATGGCCATATGCAAATCAGTCTGACCCTGTGCCTCATGGGAACAGTCCAGCCCGAACTGCCAAACCATGCCTTCCCTGGACCGGAAACAAGCGTCCTAGGACCGGTTTCTAGCATTTCAGCCGTCTTCAGCGAGGCTTGCTTAAATCCTGTGGCAAAGTGAGCAAGAGACTCACGTCTGAGCATACCCTGCCAACTTATGGCAAACAAAGCGGTACAAAAGGGGGTGGTGAAGGACGGAGCATCAGAAAGAATCAAACACTCACACCCAGACAACAGATCCGAGTTTGATCCATCACCGTTCTTTAGCCCACTCTGCCACCCCAGTTCAGACATGGCCATATGCAAATCAGTCTGACTCTGTGCCTCATGGGAACAGTCCAGCCCGAACTGCCAAGCCATGCCTTCCCTGGACCGGAAACTAGCGTCCTATGACCGGTTTCTAGCATTTCAGCCGTCTTCAGCGAGGCTTGCTTGAATCCAGTGGCAAAGTGAGCAAGGGACTCACGTCTGAGCATACCCTGCCAACTTATGGCGAACAAAGCGGTACAAAAGGGGGTGGTGATGGATGGAGCATCAGAACCAATCAAACACTCATACCCAGTCAACAGATCCGAGATTGATCCATCACCGTTCTTTAACCCACTCTGCCACCCCAGTTCAGACATGGCCATATGCAAATCAGTCTGACCCTGTGCCTCATAGGAACAGTCCAGCCCGAACTGCCAAGCCATACCTTCCCTGGACCGGAAACAAGCTTCCTAGGACCGGTTTCTGGCATTTCAGCCGTCTTCAGCCAGGCTTGGTTGAATCCAGTGGCAAAGTGAGCAAGGGACTCACGTGTGAGCATATCCTGCCAACTTATGGCGAACAAAGCGGTACAAAAGGGGGTGGTGATGGACGGAGCATCAGAAACAATCAAACACTCACACCCAGTCAACATATCCGAGTTTGAAACTTCACCGTTCGTTAGCCCACTCTGCCACCCCAGTTCAGACATGGCCATATGTAATTCAGTCTGACCCTGTGCCTCATGGGAACAGTCCAGCCCGAACTGCCAAACTATGCCTTCCCTGGACCGGAAAGAAGCATCCTAGGACCGGTTTCTGGCATTTCAGCCGTCTTCAGCCAGGCTTGCTTGAATCCAGTGGCAAAGTGAGCAAGGGACTCACGTCTGAGCATACCCTGCCAACTTTTGGCGAACAAAGCGGTACAATAGGGGGTGGTGATGGAAGGAGCATCAGAACCAATCAAACACTCACACCCAGTCAACAGATCCGAGTTTGATCCATCACCGTTCTTTGGCCCACTCTGCCACCCCAGTTCAGACATGGCCATATGCAAATCAGTCTGACCCTGTGCCTCATGGGAACAGTCCAGCCCGAACTGCCAAACCATGCCTTCCCTGGACCGGAAACAAGCGTCCTAGGACCGGTTTCTAGCATTTCAGCCGTCTTCAGCGAGGCTTGCTTGAATCCAGTGGCAAAGTGAGCAAGAGACTCACGTCTGAGCATACCCTGCCAACTTATGGCAAACAAAGCGGTACAAAAGGGGGTGGTGAAGGACGGAGCATCAGAAAGAATCAAACACTCACACCCAGACAACAGATCCGAGTTTGATCCATCACCGTTCTTTAGCCCACTCTGCCACCCCAGTTCAGACATGGCCATATGCAAATCAGTCTGACTCTGTGCCTCATGGGAACAGTCCAGCCCGAACTGCCAAGCCATGCCTTCCCTGGACCGGAAACAAGCTTCCTAGGACCGGTTTCTGGCATTTCAGCCGTCTTCAGCCAGGCTTGCTTGAATCCATTGGCAAAGTGAGCAAGGGACTCACGTCTGAGCATACCCTGCCAACTTATGGCGAACAAAGCAGTACAAAAGGGGGTGGTGATGGACGGAGCATCAGAACCAATCAAACACTAACACCCAGTCAACAGATCCGACTTTGATCCATCACCGTTCTTTAGCCCACTCTGCCACCCCAGTTCAGACATGGCCATATGAAAATCAGTCTGACCCTGTGCCTCATGGGAACAGTCCAGCCCGAACTGCCAAGCCATGCCTTCACTGGACTGGAAACAAGCTTTCTAGGACCGGTTTCTGGCATTTCAGCCGTCTTCAGCCAGGCTTGCTTGAATCCAGTGGCAAAGTGAGCAAGGGACTCACGTCTGAGCATACCCTGCCAACTTATGGCGAGCAAAGCGGTACAAGAGGGGGTGGTGATGGACGGAGCATCAGAACCAATAAAAAACACTCACACCCAGTCAACAGATCCGAGTTTGATCCATCACCATTCTTTAGCCCACTCTGCCACCCCAGTTCAGACATGGCCATATGCAAATCAGTCTGACCCTGTGCCTCATGGGAACAGTCCAGCCCGAACTGCCAAGCCATGCCTTCCCTGGACCGGAAACAAGCTTCCTAGGACCGGTTTCTGGCATTTTAGCCGTCTTCAGCCAGGCTTGCTTGAATCCAGTGGCAAGGTGAGCAAGGGACTCATGTCTGAGCATACCCTGCCAACTTATGGCGAACAAAGCGGTACAAAAGGGGGTGGTGATGGACGGAGCATCAGAACCAATCAAACACTCACACCCAGTCAACAGATCCGAGTTTGATCCATCACCGTTCTTTAGCCCACTCTGCCACCCCAGTTCAGACATGGCCATATGCAAATCAGTCTGACCCTGTGCCTCATGGGAACAGTCCAGCCCGAACTGCCAAGCCATGCTTTCGCTGGACCGGAAACAAGCTTTCTAGGACCGGTTTCTGGCATTTCAGCCGTCTTCAGCCAGGCTTGCTTGAATCCAGTGGCAAAGTGAGCAAGGGACTCACGTCTGAGCATACCCTACCAATTTATGGCGAACAAAACGGTACAAGAGGGGGTGGTGATGGACGGAGCATCAGAACCAATAAAAAACACTCACACCCAGTCAACAGATCCGAGTTTGATCCATCACCGTTCTTTAGCCCACTCTGCCACCCCAGTTCAGACATGGCCATATGCAAATCAGTCTGACCCTGTGCCTCATGGGAACAGTCCAGCCCGAACTGCCAAGCCATGCCTTCCCTGGACCGGAAACAAGCTTCCTAGGACCGGTTTCTGGCATTTTAGCTGTCTTCAGCCAGGCTTGCTTGAATCCAGTGGAAAAGTGAGCAAGGGACTCACGTCTGAGCATACCCTGCCAACTTATGGCGAACAAAGCGGTACAAAAGGGGGTGGTGATGGACGGAGCATCAGAAACAATCAAACACTCACACCCAGTCAACATATCCGAGTTTGATCCATCACCGTTCTTTAGCCCACTCTGCCACCCCAGTTCAGACATGGCCATATGCAATTCAGTCTGACCCTGTGCCTCATGGCGACAGTCCAGCCCGAACTGCCAAGCCATGCCTTCCCTGGACCGGAAACAAGCTTCCTAGGACCGGTTTCTGTCATTTCAGCCGTCTTCAGCCAGGCTTGCTTGAATCCAGTGGTAAAGTGAGCATGGGACTCACGTCTGAGCATACCCTGCCAACTTATGGCGAAAAAAGCGGTACAAAAGGGGGTGGTGATGGACGGATCATCAGAACCAATCAAACACTCACACCCAGTCAACAGATCCGAGTTTGATCCATCACCGTTCTTTGGCCCACTCTGCCACCCCAGTTCAGACATGGCCATATGCAAATCAGTCTGACCCTGTGCCTCATGGGAACAGTCCAGCCCGAACTGCCAAACTGTGCCTTCCCTGGACCGGAAACTAGCGTCCTAGGACCGGTTTCTAGCATTTCAGCTGTCTTCAGCGAGGCTTGCTTGAATCCAGTGGCAAAGTGAGCAAGGGACTCACGTCTGAGCATACCCTGCCAACTTATGGCGAACAAAGCGGTACAAAAGGGGGTGGTGATGGACGGAGCATCAGAACCAATCAAACACTCATACCCAGTCAACAGATCCGAGATTGATCCATCACCGTTCTTTAACCCACTCTGCCACCCCAGTTCAGACATGGCCATATGCAAATCAGTCTGACCCTGTGCCTCATGGGAACAGTCCAGCCCGAACTGCCAAACCATGCCTTCCCTGGACCGGAAACTAGCGTCCTAGGACCGGTTTCTAGCATTTCAGCCGTCTTCAGCGAGGCTTGCTTGAATCCAGTGGCAAAGTGAGCAAGGGACTCACGTCTGAGCATACCCTGCCAACTTATGGCGAACAAAGCGGTACAAAAGGGGGTGGTGATGGATGGAGCATCAGAACCAATCAAACACTCATACCCAGTCAACAGATCCGAGATTGATCCATCACCGTTCTTTAACCCACTCTGCCACCCCAGTTCAGACATGGCCATATGCAAATCAGTCTGACCCTGTGCCTCATAGGAACAGTCCAGCCCGAACTGCCAAGCCATACCTTCCCTGGACCGGAAACAAGCTTCCTAGGACCGGTTTCTGGCATTTCAGCCGTCTTCAGCCAGGCTTGGTTGAATCCAGTGGCAAAGTGAGCAAGGGACTCATGTGTGAGCATATCCTGCCAACTTATGGCGAACAAAGCGGTACAAAAGGGGGTGGTGATGGACGGAGCATCAGAAACAATCAAACACTCACACCCAGTCAACATATCCGAGTTTGATCCATCACCGTTCGTTAGCCCACTCTGCCACCCCAGTTCAGACATGGCCATATGTAATTCAGTCTGACCCTGTGCCTCATGGGAACAGTCCAGCCCGAACTGCCAAACTATGCCTTCCCTGGACCGGAAAGAAGCATCCTAGGACCGGTTTCTGGCATTTCAGCCGTCTTCAGCCAGGCTTGCTTGAATCCAGTGGCAAAGTGAGCAAGGGACTCACGTCTGAGCATACCCTGCCAACTTTTGGCGAACAAAGCGGTACAATAGGGGGTGGTGATGGAAGGAGCATCAGAACCAATCAAACACTCACACCCAGTCAACAGATCCGAGTTTGATCCATCACCGTTCTTTGGCCCACTCTGCCACCCCAGTTCAGACATGGCCATATGCAAATCAGTCTGACCCTGTGCCTCATGGGAACAGTCCAGCCCGAACTGCCAAACCATGCCTTCCCTGGACCGGAAACAAGCGTCCTAGGACCGGTTTCTAGCATTTCAGCCGTCTTCAGCGAGGCTTGCTTGAATCCAGTGGCAAAGTGAGCAAGAGACTCACGTCTGAGCATACCCTGCCAACTTATGGAAAACAAAGCGGTACAAAAGGGGGTGGTGAAGGACGGAGCATCAGAAAGAATCAAACACTCACACCCAGACAACAGATCCGAGTTTGATCCATCACCGTTCTTTAGCCCACTCTGCCACCCCAGTTCAGACATGGCCATATGCAAATCAGTCTGACTCTGTGCCTCATGGGAACAGTCCAGCCCGATCTGCCAAGCCATGCCTTCCCTGGACCGGAAACAAGCTTCCTAGGACCGGTTTCTGGCATTTCAGCCGTCTTCAGCAAGGCTTGCTTGAATCCATTGGCAAAGTGAGCAAGGGACTCACGTCTGAGCATACCCTGCCAACTTATGGCGAACAAAGCAGTACAAAAGGGGGTGGTGATGGACGGAGCATCAGAACCAATCAAACACTAACACCCAGTCAACAGATCCGACTTTGATCCATCACCGTTCTTTAGCCCACTCTGCCACCCCAGTTCAGACATGGCCATCTGAAAATCAGTCTGACCCTGTGCCTCATGGGAACAGTCCAGCCCGAACTGCCAAGCCATGCCTTCCCTGGACTGGAAACAAGCTTTCTAGGACCGGTTTCTGGCATTTCAGCCGTCTTCAGCCAGGCTTGCTTGAATCCAGTGGCAAAGTGAGCAAGGGACTCACGTCTGAGCATACCCTGCCAACTTATGGCGAGCAAAGCGGTACAAGAGGGGGTGGTGATGGACGGAGCATCAGAACCAATAAAAAACACTCACACCCAGTCAACAGATCCGAGTTTGATCCATCACCGTTCTTTAGCCCACTCTGCCACCCCAGTTCAGACATGGCCATATGCAAATCAGTCTGACCCTGTGCCTCATGGGAACAGTCCAGCCCGAACTGCCAAGCCATGCCTTCCCTGGACCGGAAACAAGCTTCCTAGGACCGGTTTCTGGCATTTTAGCCGTCTTCAGCCAGGCTTGCTTGAATCCAGTGGCAAGGTGAGCAAGGGACTCATGTCTGAGCATACCCTGCCAACTTATGGCGAACAAAGCGGTACAAAAGGGGGTGGTGATGGACGGAGCATCAGAACCAATCAAACACTCACACCCAGTCAACAGATCCGAGTTTGATCCATCACCATTCTTTAGCCCACTCTGCCACCCCAGTTCAGACATGGCCATATGCAAATCAGTCTGAGCCTGTGCCTCATGGGAACAGTCCAGCCCAAACTGCCAAGCCATGCCTTCCCTGGACCGGAAGCAAGCTTCCTAGGACCGGTTTCTGGCATTTCAGCCGTCTTCAGCCAGGCTTGCTTGAATCCAGTGGCAAAGTGAGCAAGGGACTCACGTCTGAGCATACCCTGCCAACTTTTGGCGAACAAAGCGGTACAATAGGGGGTGGTGATGGAAGGAGCATCAGAACCAATCAAACACTCACACCCAGTCAACAGATCCGAGTTTGATCCATCACCGTTCTTTGGCCCACTCTGCCACCCCAGTTCAGACATGGCCATATGCAAATCAGTCTGACCCTGTGCCTCATGGGAACAGTCCAGCCCGAACTGCCAAGCCATGCCTTCCCTGGACCGGAAACAAGCGTCCCAGGACCGGTTTCTAGCATTTCAGCCGTCTTCAGCGAGGCTTGCTTGAATCCAGTGGCAAAGTGAGCAAGAGACTCACGTCTGAGCATACCCTGCCAACTTATGGCGAACAAAGCGGTACAAAAGGGGGTGGTGATGGACGGAGCATCAGAACCAATCAAACACTCACACCCAGTCAACAGATCCGAGTTTGATCCATCACCGTTCTTTAGCCCACTCTGCCACCCCAGTTCAGACATGGCCATATGCAAATCAGTCTGACCCTGTGCCTCATGGGAACAGTCCAGCCCGAACTGCCAAGCCATGCTTTCGCTGGACCGGAAACAAGCTTTCTAGGACCGGTTTCTGGCATTTCAGCCGTCTTCAGCCAGGCTTGCTTGAATCCAGTGGCAAAGTGAGCAAGGGACTCACGTCTGAGCATACCCTACCAATTTATGGCGAACAAAACGGTACAAGAGGGGGTGGTGATGGACGGAGCATCAGAACCAATAAAAAACACTCACACCCAGTCAACAGATCCGAGTTTGATCCATCACCGTTCTTTAGCCCACTCTGCCACCCCAGTTCAGACATGGCCATATGCAAATCAGTCTGACCCTGTGCCTCATGGGAACAGTCCAGCCCGAACTGCCAAGCCATGCCTTCCCTGGACCGGAAACAAGCTTCCTAGGACCGGTTTCTGGCATTTTAGCTGTCTTCAGCCAGGCTTGCTTGAATCCAGTGGCAAAGTGAGCAAGGGACTCACGTCTGAGCATACCCTGCCAACTTATGGCGAATAAAGCGGTACAAAAGGGGGTGGTGATGGACGGAGCATCAGAAACAATCAAACACTCACACCCAGTCAACATATCCGAGTTTGATCCATCACCGTTCTTTAGCCCACTCTGCCACCCCAGTTCAGACATGGCCATATGCAATTCAGTCTGACCCTGTGCCTCATGGCGACAGTCCAGCCCGAACTGCCAAGCCATGCCTTCCCTGGACCGGAAACAAGCTTCCTAGGACCGGTTTCTGTCATTTCAGCCGTCTTCAGCCAGGCTTGCTTGAATCCAGTGGTAAAGTGAGCATGGGACTCACGTCTGAGCATACCCTGCCAACTTATGGCGAAAAAAGCGGTACAAAAGGGGGTGGTGATGGACGGATCATCAGAACCAATCAAACACTCACACCCAGTCAACAGATCCGAGTTTGATCCATCACCGTTCTTTGGCCCACTCTGCCACCCCAGTTCAGACATGGCCATATGCAAATCAGTCTGACCCTGTGCCTCATGGGAACAGTCCAGCCCGAACTGCCAAACTGTGCCTTCCCTGGACCGGAAACTAGCGTCCTAGGACCGGTTTCTAGCATTTCAGCTGTCTTCAGCGAGGCTTGCTTGAATCCAGTGGCAAAGTGAGCAAGGGACTCACGTCTGAGCATACCCTGCCAACTTATGGCGAACAAAGCGGTACAAAAGGGGGTGGTGATGGACGGAGCATCAGAACCAATCAAACACTCATACCCAGTCAACAGATCCGAGATTGATCCATCACCGTTCTTTAACCCACTCTGCCACCCCAGTTCAGACATGGCCATATGCAAATCAGTCTGACCCTGTGCCTCATGGGAACAGTCCAGCCCGAACTGCCAAACCATGCCTTCCCTGGACCGGAAACTAGCGTCCTAGGACCGGTTTCTAGCATTTCAGCCGTCTTCAGCGAGGCTTGCTTGAATCCAGTGGCAAAGTGAGCAAGGGACTCACGTCTGAGCATACCCTGCCAACTTATGGCGAACAAAGCGGTACAAAAGGGGGTGGTGATGGATGGAGCATCAGAACCAATCAAACACTCATACCCAGTCAACAGATCCGAGATTGATCCATCACCGTTCTTTAACCCACTCTGCCACCCCAGTTCAGACATGGCCATATGCAAATCAGTCTGACCCTGTGCCTCATAGGAACAGTCCAGCCCGAACTGCCAAGCCATACCTTCCCTGGACCGGAAACAAGCTTCCTAGGACCGGTTTCTGGCATTTCAGCCGTCTTCAGCCAGGCTTGGTTGAATCCAGTGGCAAAGTGAGCAAGGGACTCACGTGTGAGCATATCCTGCCAACTTATGGCGAACAAAGCGGTACAAAAGGGGATGGTGATGGACGGAGCATCAGAAACAATCAAACACTCACACCCAGTCAACATATCCGAGTTTGATCCATCACCGTTCGTTAGCCCACTCTGCCACCCCAGTTCAGACATGGCCATATGTAATTCAGTCTGACCCTGTGCCTCATGGGAACAGTCCAGCCCGAACTGCCAAACTATGCCTTCCCTGGACCGGAAAGAAGCATCCTAGGACCGGTTTCTGGCATTTCAGCCGTCTTCAGCCAGGCTTGCTTGAATCCATTGGCAAAGTGAGCAAGGGACTCACGTCTGAGCATACCCTGCCAACTTTTGGCGAACAAAGCGGTACAATAGGGGGTGGTGATGGAAGGAGCATCAGAACCAATCAAACACTCACACCCAGTCAACAGATCCGAGTTTGATCCATCACCGTTCTTTGGCCCACTCTGCCACCCCAGTTCAGACATGGCCATATGCAAATCAGTCTGACCCTGTGCCTCATGGGAACAGTCCAGCCCGAACTGCCAAACCATGCCTTCCCTGGACCGGAAACAAGCGTCCTAGGACCGGTTTCTAGCATTTCAGCCGTCTTCAGCGAGGCTTGCTTGAATCCAGTGGCAAAGTGAGCAAGAGACTCACGTCTGAGCATACCCTGCCAACTTATGGCAAACAAAGCGGTACAAAAGGGGGTGGTGAAGGACGGAGCATCGGAAAGAATCAAACACTCACACCCAGACAACAGATCTGAGTTTGATCCATCACCGTTCTTTAGCCCACTCTGCCACCCCAGTTCAGACATGGCCATATGCAAATCAGTCTGACTCTGTGCCTCATGGGAACAGTCCAGCCCGAACTGCCAAGCCATGCCTTCCCTGGACCGGAAACAAGCTTCCTAGGACCGGTTTCTGGCATTTCAGCCGTCTTCAGCCAGGCTTGCTTGAATCCAGTGGCAAAGTGAGCAAGGGACTCACGTCTGAGCATACCCTGCCAACTTATGGCGAACAAAGCAGTACAAAAGGGGGTGGTGATGGACGGAGCATCAGAACCAATCAAACACTAACACCCAGTCAACAGATCCGACTTTGATCCATCACCGTTCTTTAGCCCACTCTGCCACCCCAGTTCAGACATGGCCATATGAAAATCAGTCTGACCCTGAGCCTCATGGGAACAGTCCAGCCCGAACTGCCAAGCCATGCCTTCCCTGGACTGGAAACAAGCTTTCTAGGACCGGTTTCTGG
The DNA here is from genome assembly GCF_964204655.1 of Triturus cristatus. NCBI lineage: Eukaryota > Metazoa > Chordata > Amphibia > Caudata > Salamandridae > Triturus > Triturus cristatus. Next base: position 789,607,219 of record NC_140579.1, read on the forward strand.
CATTTCAGCCGTCTTCAGCCAGGCTTGCTTGAATCCAGTGGCAAAGTGAGCAAGGGACTCACGTCTGAGCATACCCTGCCAACTTATGGCGAGCAAAGCGGTACAAGAGGGGGTGGTGATGGACGGAGCATCAGAACCAATAAAAAACACTCACACCCAGTCAACAGATCCGAGTTTGATCCATCACCGTTCTTTAGCCCACTCTGCCACCCCAGTTCAGACATGGCTATATGCAAATCAGTCTGACCCTGTGCCTCATGGGAACAGTCCAGCCCGAACTGCCAAGCCATGCCTTCCCTGGACCGGAAACAAGCTTCCTAGGACCGGTTTCTGGCATTTTAGCCGTCTTCAGCCAGGCTTGCTTGAATCCAGTGGCAAGGTGAGCAAGGGACTCATGTCTGAGCATACCCTGCCAACTTATGGCGAACAAAGCGGTACAAAAGGGGGTGGTGATGGACGGAGCATAAGAACCAATCAAACACTCACACCCAGTCAACAGATCCAAGTTTGATCCATCACCATTCTTTAGCCCACTCTGCCACCCCAGTTCAGACATGGCCATATGCAAATCAGTCTGAGCCTGTGCCTCATGGGAACAGTCCAGCCCGAACTGCCAAGCCATGCCTTCCCTGGACCGGAAGCAAGCTTCCTAGGACCGGTTTCTGGCATTTCAGCCGTCTTCAGCCAGGCTTCCTTGAATCCAGTGGCAAAGTGAGCAAGGGACTCACGTCTGAGCATACCCTGCCAACTTTTGGCGAACAAAGCGGTACAAAAGGGGGTGGTGATGGACGGAGCATCAGAAAGAATCAAACACTCACACCCAGTCAACAGATCCGAGTTTGATCCATCACCGTTCTTTAGCCCACTCTGCCACCCCAGTTCAGACATGGCCATATGCAAATCAGTCTGACCCTGTGCCTCATAAGTACAGTCCAGCCCGAACTGCCAAGCCATGCCTTCCCTGGACCGGAAACAAGCGTCCTAGGACCGGTTTCTAGCATTTCAGCCGTCTTCAGCGAGGCTTGCTTGAATCCAGTGGCAAAGTGAGCAAGAGACTCACGTCTGAGCATACCCTGCCAACTTATGGCGAACAAAGCGGTACAAAAGGGGGTGGTGATGGACGGAGCATCAGAAAGAATCAAACACTCACACCCAGTCAACAGATCTGAGTTTGATCCATCACCGTGCTTTAGCCTACTCTGCCACCCCAGTTCATACATGGCCATATGCAAATCGGTATGACCCTGTGCCTCATGGGAACAGTCCAGCCCGAACTGCCAAGCCATGCCTTCCCTGGACTGGAAACTAGCTTCCTAGGGCCGGTTTCTGGCATTTCAGCCGTCTTCGGCCAGGCTTCCTTGAATCCAGTGGAAAAGTGAGCAAGGGACTCACGTCTGAGCATACCCTGCCAACTTATGGCGAACAAAGCGGTACAAAAGGGGGTGGTGATGAACGGAGCATCAGAACCAATCAAACACTTACACCCAGTCAACAGATCCGTATTTGATCCATCACCGTTCTTTAGCCCACTCTGCCACCCCAGTTCAGACATAGCCATATGCAAATCAGTCTGACCCTGTGCCTCATGGGAACGGTCCAGCCCGAATTGCCAAGCAATGCTTTCCCTGGACAGGAAACACGTTTCCTAGGACGGGTTTCTGGCATTTCAGCCGTCTTCAGCCAGGCTTGCTTGAATCCAGTGGCAAAGTGAGCAAGGGACTGACGTCTGAGCATACCCTGCCAACTTATGGCGAACAAAGCGGTACAAAAGGGGGTGGTGATGGACGGAGCATCAGAACCAATCAAACACTCACACCCAGTCAACAAATCTGACTTTGATCCATCACCGTTCTTTAGCCCACTCTGCCACCCCAGTTCAGACATGGCCAAATGCAAATCAGTCTGACCCTGTGCCTCATGGGAACAGTCCAGCCCAAACTGCCAAGCCATGCCTTCCCTGGACCGGAAACAAGCTTCCTAGGACCTGTTTCTGGCATTTCAGCCGTCTTCAGCCAGGCTTGCTTGAATCCAGTGGCAAAGTGAGCAAGGTACTCACGTCTGAGCATCCACTGCCAACTTATGGCGAACAAAGCGGTACAAATGGGGGTGGTAATGGACGGAGCATCAGAACCAATCAAACACTCACACCCAGTCAACAGATCTGAGTTTGATCCATCACCGTGCTTTAGCCTACTCTGCCTTCCCAGTTCATACATGGCCATATGCAAATCGGTATGACCCTGTGCCTCATGGGAACAGTCCAGCCCGAACTGCCAAGCCATGCTTTCCCTGGACCGGAAACAAGCTTCCTAGGGCCGGTTTCTGGCATTTCAGCCGTCTTCGGCCAGGCTTCCTTGAATCCAGTGGAAAAGTGAGCAAGGGACTCACGTCTGAGCATACCCTGCCAACTTATGGCGAACAAAGCGGTACAAAAGGGGGTGGTGATGAACGGAGCATCAGAACCAATCAAACACTCACACCCAGTCAACAGATCCGTGTTTGATCCATCACCGTTCTTTAGCCCACTCTGCCACCCCAGTTCAGACATAGCCATATGCAAATCAGTCTGACCCTGTGCCTCATGGGAACGGTCCAGCCCGAATTGCCAAGCAATGCTTTCCCTGGACAGGAAACACGTTTCCTAGGACGGGTTTCTGGCATTTCAGCCGTCTTCAGCCAGGCTTGCTTGAATCCAGTGGCAAAGTGAGCAAGGGACTGACGTCTGAGCATACCCTGCCAACTTATGGCGAACAAAGCGGTACAAAAGGGGGTGGTGATGGACGGAGCATCAGAACCAATCAAACACTCACACCCAGTCAACAAATCTGACTTTGATCCATCACCGTTCTTTAGCCCACTCTGCCACCCCAGTTCAGACATGGCCATATGCAAATCAGTCTGACCCTGTGCCTCATGGGAACAGTCCAGCCCAAACTGCCAAGCCATGCCTTCCCTGGACCGGAAACAAGCTTCCTAGGACCTGTTTCTGGCATTTCAGCCGTCTTCAGCCAGGCTTGCTTGAATCCAGTGGCAAAGTGAGCAAGGGACTCACGTCTGAGCATACCCTGCCAACATATGGCGAACAAAGCAGTACAAAAGGGGGTGGTGATGGACGGAGCATCAGAACCAATCAAACACTCACACCCAGTCAACAGATCTGAACTTGATCCATCACCAGTCTTTAGCTCACTCTGCCACCCCAGTTCAGACATTGCCATATGCAAATCAGTCTGACCCTGTGCCTGATGGGAACAGTCCAGCCCGAACTGCCAAGCCATGCCTTCCCTGGACCGGAAACAAGCTTCCTAGGACCAGTTTCTGGCATTTCAGCCGTCTTGAACCAGGCTTGCTTGAATCCAGTGGCAAAGTGAGCAAGGGACTCACGTCTGAGCATACCCTGCCAACTTATGGCGAACAAAGCAGTACAAAAGGGGTGGTGATGGACGGAGCATCAGAACCAATCAAACACTCACACCCAGTCAACAGATCCGAGTTTGATCCATCACCATTCTTTAGCCCACTCTGCCACCCCAGTTCAGACATGGCCATATGCAAATCAGTCTGACCCTGTGCCTCATGGGAACAGTCCAGCCCGAACTGCCAAGCCATGCCTTCCCTGGACCGGAAACAAGCTTCCTAGGACCGGTTTCTGCCATTTCAGCCGTCTTCAGCCAGGCTTGCTTGAATCCAGTGGCAAAGTGAGCAAGGGACTCACGTCTGAGCATACCCTGCCAACTTATGGCGAACAAAGCGGTATAAAAGGGGGTGGTGATGGACGGAGCATCAGAACCAATCAAACACTTACACCCAGTCAACAGATCCGAGTTTGATCCATCACCGTTCTTTAGCCCACTCTGCCACCCCAGTTCAGACATGGCCATATGCAAATCAGTCTGACCCTGTGCCTCATAAGTACAGTCCAGCCCGAACTGCCAAGCCATGTCTTCCCTGGACCGGAAACAAGCTTCCTAGGACCGGTTTCTGGCATTTCAGCCGTCTTCAGCCAGGCTTGCTTGAATCCAGTGGCAAAGTGAGCAAGGGACTCACATCTGAGCATCCACTGCCAACTTATGGCGAACAAAGCGGTACAAATGGGGGTGGTAATGGACGGAGCATCAGAACCAATCAAACACTCACACCCAGTCAACAGATCCGAGTTTGATCCATCACCATTCTTTAGCCCACTCTGCCACCCCAGTTCAGACATGGCCATATGCAAATCAGTCTGACCCTGTGCCTCATGGGAACAGTCCAGCCCGAACTGCCAAACCATGCCTTCCCTGGACCGGAAACAAGCTTCCTAGGACCGGTTTCTGGCATTTTAGCCGTCTTCAGCCAGGCTTGCTTGAATCCAGTGGCAAAGTGAGCAAGGGACTCACGTCTGAGCATACCCTGCCAACTTATGGCGAACAAAGCGGTACAAAAGGGGGTGGTGATGGACGGAGCATCAGAACCAATCAAACACTCATACCCAGTCAACAGATCCGAGATTGATCCATCACCGTTCTTTAACCCACTCTGCCACCCCAGTTCAGACATGGCCATATGCAAATCAGTCTGACCCTGTGCCTCATGGGAACAGTCCAGCCCGAACTGCCAAGCCATGCCTTCCCTGGACCGGAAACAAGCTTCCTAGGACCGGTTTCTGGCATTTCAGCCGTCTTCAGCCAGGCTTGCTTGAATCCAGTGGCAAAGTGAGCAAGGGACTCACGTCTGAGCATACCCTGCTAACTTATGGCGAACAAAGCAGTACAAAAGGGGGTGGTGATGGACGGAGCATCAGAACCAATCAAACACTCACACCCAGTCAACAGATCCGAGTTTGATCCATCACCATTCTTTAGCCCACTCTGCCACCCCAGTTCAGACATGGCCATATGAAAATCAGTCTGACCCTGTGCCTCATGGGAACAGTCCAGCCCGAACTGCCAAGCCATGCCTTCCCTGGACCGGAAACAAGCTTTCTAGGACCGGTTTCTGGCATTTCAGCCGTCTTCAGCCAGGCTTGCTTGAATCCAGTGGCAAAGTGAGCAAGGGACTCACGTCTGAGCATACCCTGCCAACTTATGGCGAGCAAAGCGGTACAATAGGGGGTGGTGATGGACGGAGCATCAGAACCAATAAAAAACACTCACACCCAGTCAACAGATCCGAGTTTGATCCATCACCGTTCTTTAGCCCTTTCTGCCACCCCAGTTCAGACATGGCCATATGCAAATCAGTCTTACCCTGTGCCTCATTGGAACAGTCCAGCCCGAACTGCCAAGCCATGCCTTCCCTGGACCAGAAACAAGCTTCCTAGGACCGGTTTCTGGCATTTTAGCCGTCTTCAGCCAGGCTTGCTTGAATCCAGTGGCAAAGTGAGCAAGGGACTCACGTCTGAGCATACCCTGCCAACTTATGGCGAACAAAGCGGTACAAAATGGGGTGGTGATGGACGGAGCATCAGAAACAATCAAACACTCACACCCGTACAACAGATCCGAGTTTGATCCATCACCGTTCTTTAGCCCACTCTGCCACCCCAGTTCAGACATGGTCATATGCAAATCAGTCTGACCCTGTGCCTCATGGGAACTGTCCAGCCCGAGCTGCCAAGCCATGCCTTCCCTGGACCGGAAACAAGCTTCCTAGGACCGGTTTCTGGCATTTCAGCCGTCTTCAGCCAGGGTTGCTTGAATCCAGTGGCAAAGTGAGCAAGGGACTCACGTCTGAGCATACCCTGCTAACTTATGGCGAACAAAGCAGTACAAAAGGGGGTGGTGATGGACGGAGCATCAGAACCAATCAAGCACTCACACCCAGTCAACAGATCCGAGTTTGATCCATCACCATTCTTTAGCCCACTCTGCCACCCCAGTTCAGACATGGCCATATGAAAATCAGTCTGACCCTGTGCCTCATGGGAACTGCCAAGCCATGCCTTCCCTGGACCGGAAACAAGCTTTCTAGGACCGGTTTCTGGCATTTCAGCCGTCTTCAGCCAGGCTTGCTTGAATCCAGTGGCAAAGTGAGCAAGGGACTCACGTCTGAGCATACCCTGCCAACTTATGGCGAGCAAAGCGGTACAAGAGGGGGTGGTGATGGACGGAGCATCAGAACCAATAAAAAACACTCACACCCAGTCAACAGATCCGAGTTTGATCCATCACCGTTCTTTAGCCCACTCTGCCACCCCAGTTCAGACATGGCCATATGCAAATCAGTCTGACCCTGTGCCTCATGGGAACAGACCAGCCCGAACTGCCAAGCCATGCCTTCCCTGGACCAGAAACAAGCTTCCTAGGACCGGTTTCTGCCATTTCAGCCGTCTTCAGCCAGGCTTGCTTGAATCCAGTGGCAAAGTGAGCAAGGGACTCACGTCTGAGCATACCCTGCCAACTTATGGCGAACAAAGCGGTATAAAAGGGGTTGGTGATGGACGGAGCATCAGAACCAATCAAACACTTACACCCAGTCAACAGATCCGAGTTTGATCCATCACCGTTCTTTAGCCCACTCTGCCACCCCAGTTCAGACATGGCCATATGCAAATCAGTCTGACCCTGTGCCTCATAAGTACAGTCCAGCCCGAACTGCCAAGCCATGTCTTCCCTGGACCGGAAACAAGCTTCCTAGGACCGGTTTCTGGCATTTCAGCCGTCTTCAGCCAGGCTTGCTTGAATCCAGTGGCAAAGTGAGCAAGGGACTCACATCTGAGCATCCACTGCCAACTTATGACGAACAAAGCGGTACAAATGGGGGTGGTAATGGACGGAGCATCAGAACCAATCAAACACTCACACCCAGTCAACAGATCCGAGTTTGATCCATCACCATTCTTTAGCCCACTCTGCCACCCCAGTTCAGACATGGCCATATGCAAATCAGTCTGACCCTGTGCCTCATGGGAACAGTCCAGCCCGAACTGCCAAACCATGCCTTCCCTGGACCGGAAACAAGCTTCCTAGGACCGGTTTCTGGCATTTTAGCCGTCTTCAGCCAGGCTTGCTTGAATCCAGTGGCAAAGTGAGCAAGGGACTCACGTCTGAGCATACCCTGCCAACTTATGGCGAACAAAGCGGTACAAAAGGGGGTGGTGATGGACGGAGCATCAGAACCAATCAAACACTCATACCCAGTCAACAGATCCGTGTTTGATCCATCACCGTTCTTTAGCCCACTCTGCCACCCCAGTTCAGACATGGCCATATGCAAATCAGTCTGACCCTGTGCCTCATTGGAACAGTCCAGCCCGAACTGCCAAGCCATGCCTTCCCTGGACCAGAAACAAGCTTCCTAGGACCGGTTTCTGGCATTTTAGCCGTCTTCAGCCAGGCTTGCTTGAATCCAGTGGCAAAGTGAGCAAGGGACTCACGTCTGAGCATACCCTGCCAACTTATGGCGAACAAAGCGGTACAAAATGGGGTGGTGATGGACGGAGCATCAGAAACAATCAAACACTCACACCCATACAACAGATCCGAGTTTGATCCATCACCGTTCTTTAGCCCACTCTGCCACCCCAGTTCAGACATGGCCATATGCAAATCAGTCTGACCCTGTGCCTCATGGGAACTGTCCAGCCCGAGCTGCCAAGCCATGCCTTCCCTGGACCGGAAACAAGCTTCCTAGGACCGGTTTCTGGCATTTCAGCCGTCTTCAGCCAGGGTTGCTTGAATCCAGTGGCAAAGTGAGCAAGGGACTCACGTCTGAGCATACCCTGCTAACTTATGGCGAACAAAGCAGTACAAAAGGGGGTGGTGATAGACGGAGCATCAGAACCAATCAAACACTCACACCCAGTCAACAGATCCGAGTTTGATCCATCACCATTCTTTAGCCCACTCTGCCACCCCAGTTCAGACATGGCCATATGAAAATCAGTCTGACCCTGTGCCTCATGGGAACAGTCCAGCCCGAACTGCCAAGCCATGCCTTCCCTGGACCGGAAACAAGCTTTCTAGGACCGGTTTCTGGCATTTCAGCCGTCTTCAGCCAGGCTTGCTTGAATCCAGTGGCAAAGTGAGCAAGGGACTCACGTCTGAGCATACCCTGCCAACTTATGGCGAGCAAAGCGGTACAAGAGGGGGTGGTGATGGACGGAGCATCAGAACCAATAAAAAACACTCACACCCAGTCAACAGATCCGAGTTTGATCCATCACCGTTCTTTAGCCCACTCTGCCACCCCAGTTCAGACATGGCCATATGCAAATCAGTCTGAATCTGTGCCTCATGGGAACAGACCAGCCCGAACTGCCAAGCCATGCCTTCCCTGGACCAGAAACAAGCTTCCTAGGACCGGTTTCTGGCATTTTAGCCGTCTTCAGCCAGGCTTGCTTGAATCCAGTGGCAAAGTGAGAAAGGGACTCACGTCTGAGCATACCCTGCCAACTTATGGCGAACAAAGCGGTACAAAATGGGGTGGTGATGGACGGAGCATCAGAACCAATCAAACACTCACACCCAGTCAACAGATCCGAGTTTGATCCATCACCGTTCTTTGGCCCACTCTGCCACCCCAGTTCAGACATGGCCATATGCAAATCAGTCTGACCCTGTGCCTCATGGGAACAGTCCAGCCCGAACTGCCAAACCATGCCTTCCCTGGACCGGAAACTAGCGTCCTAGGACCGGTTTCTAGCATTTCAGCCGTCTTCAGCGAGGCTTGCTTGAATCCAGTGGCAAAGTGAGCAAGGGACTCACGTCTGAGCATACCCTGCCAACTTATGGCGAACAAAGCGGTTCAAAAGGGGGTGGTGATGGACGGAGCATCAGAACCAATCAAACACTCATACCCAGTCAACAGATCCGAGATTGATCCATCACCGTTCTTTAACCCACTCTGCCACCCCAGTTCAGACATGGCCATATGCAAATCAGTCTGACCCTGTGCCTCGTGGGAACAGTCCAGCCCGAACTGCCAAACCATGCCTTCCCTGGACCGGAAACTAGTGTCCTAGGACCGGTTTCTAGCATTTCAGCCGTCTTCAGCGAGGCTTGCTTGAATCCAGTGGCAAAGTGAGCAAGGGACTCACGTCTGAGCATACCCTGCCAACTTATGGCGAACAAAGCGGTACAAAAGGGGGTGGTGATGGATGGAGCATCAGAACCAATCAAACACTCATACCCAGTCAACAGATCCGAGATTGATCCATCACCGTTCTTTAACCCACTCTGCCACCCCAGTTCAGACATGGCCATATGCAAATCAGTCTGACCCTGTGCCTCATAGGAACAGTCCAGCCCGAACTGCCAAACCATGCCTTCCCTGGACCGGAAACAAGCGTCCTAGGACCGGTTTCTAGCATTTCAGCCGTCTTCAGCGAGGCTTGCTTGAATCCAGTGGCAAAGTGAGCAAGAGACTCACGTCTGAGCATACCCTGCCAACTTATAGCAAACAAAGCGGTACAAAAGGGGGTGGTGAAGGACGGAGCATCAGAAAGAATCAAACACTCACACCCAGACAACAGATCCGAGTTTGATCCATCACCGTTCTTTAGCCCACTCTGCCACCCCAGTTCAAACATGGCCATATGCAAATCAGTCTGACTCTGTGCCTCATGGGAACAGTCCAGCCCGAACTGCCAAGCCATGCCTTCCCTGGACCGGAAACAAGCTTCCTAGGACCGGTTTCTGGCATTTCAGCCATCTTCAGCCAGGCTTGCTTGAATCCAGTGGCAAAGTGAGCAAGGGACTCACGTCTGAGCATACCCTGCCAACTTATGGCGAACAAAGCAGTACAAAAGGGGGTGGTGATGGACGGAGCATCAGAACCAATCAAACACTAACACCCAGTCAACAGATCCGACTTTGATCCATCACCGTTCTTTAGCCCACTCTGCCACCCCAGTTCAGACATGGCCATATGAAAATCAGTCTGACCCTGTGCCTCATGGGAACAGTCCAGCCCGAACTGCCATGCCTTCCCTGGACTGGAAACAAGCTTTCTAGGACCGGTTTCTGGCATTTCAGCCATCTTCAGCCAGGCTTGCTTGAATCCAGTGGCAAAGTGAGCAAGGGACTCACGTCTGAGCATACCCTGCCAACTTATGGCGAGCAAAACGGTACAAGAGGGGGTGGTGATGGACGGAGCATCAGAACCAATAAAAAACACTCACACCCAGTCAACAGATCCGAGTTTGATCCATCACCGTTCTTTAGCCCACTCTGCCACCCCAGTTCAGACATGGCCATATGCAAATCAGTCTGAGCCTGTGCCTCATGGGAACAGTCCAGCCCGAACTGCCAAGCCATGCCTTCCCTGGACCGGAAACAAGCTTCCTAGGACCGGTTTCTGGCATTTTAGCCGTCTTCAGCCAGGCTTGCTTGAATCCAGTGGCAAGGTGAGCAAGGGACTCACGTCTGAGCATACCCTGCCAACTTATGGCGAACAAAGCGGTACAAAAGGGGGTGGTGATGGACGGAGCATCAGAACCAATCAAACACTCACACCCAGTCAACAGATCCGAGTTTGATCCATCACCATTCTTTAGCCCACTCTGCCACCCCAGTTCAGACATGGCCATATGCAAATCAGTCTGAGCCTGTGCCTCATGGGAACAGTCCAGCCCGAACTGCCAAGCCATGCCTTCCCTGGACCGGAAACAAGCTTCCTAGGACCGGTTTCTGGCATTTCAGCCGACTTCAGCCAGGCTTGCTTGAATCCAGTGGCAAAGTGAGCAAGGGACTCACGTCTGAGCATACCCTGCCAACTTATGGCGAACAAAGCGGTACAAAAGGGGGTGGTGATGGACGGAGCATCAGAACCAATCAAACACTTACACCCAGTCAACAGATCCGAGTTTGACCCATCACCGTTCTTTAGCCCACTCTGCCACCCCAGTTCAGACATGGCCATATGCAAATCAGTCTGACCCTGTGCCTCATAAGTACAGTCCAGCCCGAACTGCCAAGCCATGTCTTCCCTGGATCGGAAACATGCTTCCTAGGACCGGTTTCTGGCATTTCAGCCGTCTTCAGCCAGGCTTGCTTGAATCCAGTGGCAAAGTGAGCAAGGGACTCACGTCTGAGCATCCACTGCCAACTTATGGCGAACAAAGCGGTACAAATGGGGGTGGTAATGGACGGAGCATCAGAACCAATCAAACACTCACACCCAGTCAACAGATCTGAGTTTGATCCATCACCGTGCTTTAGCCTACTCTGCCACCCCAGTTCATACATGGCCATATGCAAATCGGTATGACCCTGTGCCTCATGGGAACAGTCCAGCCCGAACTGCCAAGCCATGTCTTCCCTGGACCGGAAACAAGCTTCCTAGGGCCGGTTTCTGGCATTTCAGCCGTCTTCGGCCAGGCTTCCTTGAATCCAGTGGAAAAGTGAGCAAGGGACTCACGTCTGAGCATACCCTGCCAACTTATGGCGAACAAAGCGGTACAAAAGGGGGTGGTGATGGACGGAGCATCAGAACCAATCAAACACTCACACCCAGTCAACAGATCCGAGTTTGATCCATCACCATTCTTTAGCCCACTCTGCCACCCCAGTTCAGACATGGCCATATGCAAATCAGTCTGAGCCTGTGCCTCATGGGAACAGTCCAGCCCGAACTGCCAAGCCATGCCTTCCCTGGACCGGAAACAAGCTTCCTAGGACCGGTTTCTGGCATTTCAGCCGACTTCAGCCAGGCTTGCTTGAATCCAGTGGCAAAGTGAGCAAGGGACTCACGTCTGAGCATACCCTGCCAACTTATGGCGAACAAAGCGGTACAAAAGGGGGTGGTGATGGACGGAGCATCAGAACCAATCAAACACTTACACCCAGTCAACAGATCCGAGTTTGACCCATCACCGTTCTTTAGCCCACTCTGCCACCCCAGTTCAGACATGGCCATATGCAAATCAGTCTGACCCTGTGCCTCATAAGTACAGTCCAGCCCGAACTGCCAAGCCATGTCTTCCCTGGACCGGAAACATGCTTCCTAGGACCGGTTTCTGGCATTTCAGCCATCTTCAGCCAGGCTTGCTTGAATCCAGTGGCAAAGTGAGCAAGGGACTCACGTCTGAGCATCCACTGCCAACTTATGGCGAACAAAGCGGTACAAATGGGGGTGGTAATGGACGGAGCATCAGAACCAATCAAACACTCACACCCAGTCAACAGATCTGAGTTTGATCCATCACCGTGCTTTAGCCTACTCTGCCACCCCAGTTCATACATGGCCATATGCAAATCGGTATGACCCTGTGCCTCATGGGAACAGTCCAGCCCGAACTGCCAAGCCATGTCTTCCCTGGACCGGAAACAAGCTTCCTAGGGCCGGTTTCTGGCATTTCAGCCGTCTTCGGCCAGGCTTCCTTGAATCCAGTGGAAAAGTGAGCAAGGGACTCACGTCTGAGCATACCCTGCCAACTTATGGCGAACAAAGCAGTACAAAAGGGGGTGGTGATGAACGGAGCATCAGAACCAATCAAACACTCACACCCAGTCAACAGATCCGTGTTTGATCCATCACCGTTCTTTAGCCCACTCTGCCACCCCAGTTCAGACATAGCCATATGCAAATCAGTCTGACCCTGTGCCTCATGGGAACGGTCCAGCCCGAATTGCCAAGCAATGCTTTCCCTGGACAGGAAACACGTTTCCTAGGACGGGTTTCTGGCATTTCAGCCGTCTTCAGCCAGGCTTGCTTGAATCCAGTGGCAAAGTGAGCAAGGGACTGACGTCTGAGCATACCCTGCCAACTTATGGCGAACAAAGCGGTACAAAAGGGGGTGGTGATGGACGGAGCATCAGAACCAATCAAACACTCACACCCAGTCAACAAATCTGACTTTGATCCATCACCGTTCTTTAGCCCACTCTGCCACCCCAGTTCAGACATGGCCATATGCAAATCAGTCTGACCCTGTGCCTCATGGGAACAGTCCAGCCCAAACTGCCAAGCCATGCCTTCCCTGGACCGGAAACAAGCTTCCTAGGACCTGTTTCTGGCATTTCAGCCGACTTCAGCCAGGCTTGCTTGAATCCAGTGGCAAAGTGAGCAAGGGACTCACGTCTGAGCATACCCTGCCAACATATGGCGAACAAAGCAGTACAAAAGGGGGTGGTGATGGACGGAGCATAAGAAACAATCAAACACTCACACCCAGTCAACAGATCCGACTTTGATCCATCACCATTCTTTAGCCCACTCTGCTACCCCAGTTCAGACATGGCCATATGCAAATCAGTCTGACTGTGTGCCTCATGGGAACAGTTCAGCCCGAACTTCCAAGCCATGCCTTCCCTGGACCAGAAACAAGTTTCCTAGGACCGGTTTCTGGCATTTTAGCCGTCTTCAGCCAGGCTTGCTTGAATCCAGTGGCAAAGTGAGCAAGGGTCTCACGTCTGAGCATACCCTGCCAACTTATGGCGAACAAAGCGGTACAAAAGGGGGTGGTGATGGACGGAGCATCAGAACCAATCAAACACTCACACCCAGTCAACAGATCTGAACTTGATCCATCACCAGTCTTTAGCCCACTCTGCCACCCCAGTTCAGACATGGCCATATGCAAATCAATCTGACCCTGTGCCTGATGGGAACAGTCCAGCCCGAACTGCCAAGCCATGCCTTCCCTGGACCGGAAACAAGCTTCCTAGGACCAGTTTCTGGCATTTCAGCCGTCTTCAACCAGGCTTGCTTGAATCCAGTGGCAAAGTGAGCAAGGGACTCACGTCTGAGCATACCCTGCCAACTTATGGCGAACAAAGCAGTACAAAAGGGGTGGTGATGGACGGAGCATCAGAACTAATCAAACACTCACACCCAGTCAATAGATCCGAGTTTGATCCATCACCATTCTTTAGCCCACTCTGCCACCCCAGTTCAGACATGGCCATATGCAAATCAGTCTGACCCTGTGCCTCATGGGAACAGTCCAGCCCGAACTGCCAAGCCATGCCTTCCCTGGACCGGAAACAAGCTTCCTAGGACCGGTTTCTGGCATTTCAGCCGTCTTCAGCCAGGCTTGCTTGAATCCAGTGGCAAAGTGAGCAAGGGACTCACGTCTGAGCATACCCTGCCAACTTATGGCGAACAAAGCGGTATAAAAGGGGGTGGTGATGGACGGAGCATCAGAACCAATCAAACACTTACACCCAGTCAATAGATCCGAGTTTGATCCATCACCGTTCTTTAGCCCACTCTGCCACCCCAGTTCAGACATAGCCATATGCAAATCAGTCTGACCCTGTGCCTCATGGGAACGGTCCAGCCCGAATTGCCAAGCAATGCTTTCCCTGGACAGGAAACACGTTTCCTAGGACGGGTTTCTGGCATTTCAGCCGTCTTCAGCCAGGCTTGCTTGAATCCAGTGGCAAAGTGAGCAAGGGACTGACGTCTGAGCATACCCTGCCAACTTATGGCGAACAAAGCGGTACAAAAGGGGGTGGTGATGGACGGAGCATCAGAACCAATCAAACACTCACACCCAGTCAACAAATCTGACTTTGATCCATCACCGTTCTTTAGCCCACTCTGCCACCCCAGTTCAGACATGGCCATATGCAAATCAGTCTGACCCTGTGCCTCATGGGAACAGTCCAGCCCAAACTGCCAAGCCATGCCTTCCCTGGACCGGAAACAAGCTTCCTAGGACCTGTTTCTGGCATTTCAGCCGTCTTCAGCCAGGCTTGCTTGAATCCAGTGGCAAAGTGAGCAAGGGACTCACGTCTGAGCATCCACTGCCAACTTATGGCGAACAAAGCGGTACAAATGGGGGTGGTAATGGACGGAGCATCAGAACCAATCAAACACTCACACCCAGTCAACAGATCTGAGTTTGATCCATCACCGTGCTTTAGCCTACTCTGCCACCCCAGTTCATACATGGCCATATGCAAATCGGTATGACCCTGTGCCTCATGGGAACAGTCCAGCCCGAACTGCCAAGCCATGCCTTCCCTGGACCGGAAACAAGCTTCCTAGGGCCGGTTTCTGGCATTTCAGCCGTCTTCGGCCAGGCTTCCTTGAATCCAGTGGAAAAGTGAGCAAGGGACTCACGTCTGAGCATACCCTGCCAACTTATGGCGAACAAAGCGGTACAAAAGGGGGTGGTGATGAACGGAGCATCAGAACCAATCAAACACTCACACCCAGTCAACAGATCCGTGTTTGATCCATCACCGTTCTTTAGCCCACTCTGCCAACCCAGTTCAGACATAGCCATATGCAAATCAGTCTGACCCTGTGCCTCATGGGAACGGTCCAGCCCGAATTGCCAAGCAATGCTTTCCCTGGACAGGAAACACGTTTCCTAGGACGGGTTTCTGGCATTTCAGCCGTCTTCAGCCAGGCTTGCTTGAATCCAGTGGCAAAGTGAGCAAGGGACTGACGTCTGAGCATACCCTGCCAACTTATGGCGAACAAAGCGGTACAAAAGGGGGTGGTGATGGACGGAGCATCAGAACCAATCAAACACTCACACCCAGTCAACAAATATGACTTTGATCCATCACCGTTCTTTAGCCCACTCTGCCACCCCAGTTCAGACATGGCCATATGCAAATCAGTCTGACCCTGTGCCTCATGGGAACAGTCCAGCCCAAACTGCCAAGCCATGCCTTCCCTGGACCGGAAACAAGCTTCCTAGGACCTGTTTCTGGCATTTCAGCCGACTTCAGCCAGGCTTGCTTGAATCCAGTGGCAAAGTGAGCAAGGGACTCACGTCTGAGCATACCCTGCCAACATATGGCGAACAAAGCAGTACAAAAGGGGGTGGTGATGGACGGAGCATAAGAAACAATCAAACACTCACACCCAGTCAACAGATCCGACTTTGATCCATCACCATTCTTTAGCCCACTCTGCCACCCCAGTTCAGACATGGCCATATGCAAATCAGTCTGACTGTGTGCCTCATGGGAACAGTTCAGCCCGAACTTCCAAGCCATGCCTTCCCTGGACCGGAAACAAGTTTCCTAGGACCGGTTTCTGGCATTTTAGCCGTCTTCAGCCAGGCTTGCTTGAATCCAGTGGCAAAGTGAGCAAGGGTCTCACGTCTGAGCATACCCTGCCAACTTATGGCGAACAAAGCGGTACAAAAGGGGGTGGTGATGGACGGAGCATCAGAACCAATCAAACACTCACACCCAGTCAACAGATCTGAACTTGATCCATCACCAGTCTTTAGCCCACTCTGCCACCCCAGTTCAGACATGGCCATATGCAAATCAGTCTGACCCTGTGCCTGATGGGAACAGTCCAGCCCGAACTGCCAAGCCATGCCTTCCCTGGACCGGAAACAAGCTTCCTAGGACCAGTTTCTGGCATTTCAGCCGTCTTCAACCAGGCTTGCTTGAATCCAGTGGCAAAGTGAGCAAGGGACTCACGTCTGAGCATACCCTGCCAACTTATGGCGAACAAAGCAGTACAAAAGGGGTGGTGATGGACGGAGCATCAGAACTAATCAAACACTCACACCCAGTCAACAGATCCGAGTTTGATCCATCACCATTCTTTAGCCCACTCTGCCACCCCAGTTCAGACATGGCCATATGCAAATCAGTCTGACCCTGTGCCTCATGGGAACAGTCCAGCCCGAACTGCCAAGCCATGCCTTCCCTGGACCGGAAACAAGCTTCCTAGGACCGGTTTCTGGCATTTCAGCCGTCTTCAGCCAGGCTTGCTTGAATCCAGTGGCAAAGTGAGCAAGGGACTCACGTCTGAGCATACCCTGCCAACTTATGGCGAACAAAGCGGTATAAAAGGGGGTGGTGATGGACGGAGCATCAGAACCAATCAAACATTTACACCCAGTCAACAGATCCGAGTTTGATCCATCACCGTTCTTTAGCCCACTCTGCCACCCCAGTTCAGACATGGCCATATGCAAGTCAGTCTGACCCTGTGCCTCATAAGTACAGTCCAGCCCGAACTGCCAAGCCATGTCTTCCCTGGACCGGAAACAAGCTTCCTAGGACCGGTTTCTGGCATTTCAGCCGTCTTCAGCCAGGCTTGCTTGAATCCAGTGGCAAAGTGAGCAAGGGACTCACATCTGAGCATCCACTGCCAACTTATGGCGAACAAAGCGGTACAAATGGGGGTGGTAATGGACGGAGCATCAGAACCAATCAAACACTCACACCCAGTCAACAGATCCGAGTTTGATCCATCACCATTCTTTAGCCCACTCTGCCACCCCAGTTCAGACATGGCCATATGCAAATCAGTCTGACCCTGTGCCTCATGGGAACAGTCCAGCCCGAACTGCCAAACCATGCATTCCCTGGACCGGAAAGAAGCTTCCTAGGACCGGTTTCTGGCATTTTAGCCGTCTTCAGCCAGGCTTGCTTGAATCCAGTGGCAAAGTGAGCAAGGGACTCACGTCTGAGCATACCCTGCTAACTTATGGCGAACAAAGCAGTACAAAAGGGGGTGGTGATGGACGGAGCATCAGAACCAATCAAACACTCACACCCAGTCAACAGATCCGAGTTTGATCCATCACCATTCTTTAGCCCACTCTGCCACCCCAGTTCAGACATGTCCATATGAAAATCAGTCTGACCCTGTGCCTCATGGGAACAGTCCAGCCCGAACTGCCAAGCCATGCCTTCCCTGGACCGAAACAAGCTTTCTAGGACCGGTTTCTGGCATTTCAGCCGTCTTCAGCCAGGCTTGCTTGAATCCAGTGGCAAAGTGAGCAAGGGACTCACGTCTGAGCATACCCTGCCAACTTATGGCGAGCAAAGCGGTACAAGAGGGGGTGGTGATGGACGGAGCATTAGAACCATTAAAAAACACTCACACCCAGTCAACAGATACGAGTTTGATCCATCACCGTTCTTTAGCCCACTCTGCCACCCCAGTTCAGACATGGCCATATGCAAATCAGTCTTACCCTGTGCCTCATGGGAATAGTCCAGCCCGAACTGCCAAGCCATGCCTTCCCTGGACCAGAAACAAGCTTCCTAGGACCGGTTTCTGGCATTTTAGCCGTCTTCAGCCAGGCTTGCTTGAATCCAGTGGCAAAGTGAGCAAGGGACTCACGTCTGAGCATACCCTGCCAACTTATGGCGAACAAAGCGGTACAAAATGGGGTGGTGATGGACGGAGCATCAGAAACAATCAAACACTCACACCCATACAACAGATCCGAGTTTGATCCATCACCGTTCTTTAGCCCACTCTGCCACCCCAGTTCAGACATGGCCATATGCAAATCAGTCTGACCCTGTGCCTCATGGGAACTGTCCAGCCCGAACTGCCAAGCCATGCCTTCCCTGGACCGGAAACAAGCTTCCTAGGACCGGTTTCTGGCATTTCAGCCGTCTTCAGCCAGGCTTGCTTGAATCCAGTGGCAAAGTGAGCAAGGGACTCACGTCTGAGCATACCCTGCTAACTTATGGCGAACAAAGCAGTACAAAAGGGGGTGGTGATGGACGGAGCATCAGAACCAATCAAACACTCACACCCAGTCAACAGATCCGAGTTTGATCCATCACCATTCTTTAGCCCACTCTGCCACCCCAGTTCAGACATGGCCATATGAAAATCAGTCTGACCCTGTGCCTCATGGGAACAGTCCAGCCCGAACTGCCAAGCCATGCCTTCCCTGGACCGGAAACAAGCTTTCTAGGACCGGTTTCTGGCATTTCAGCCGTCTTCAGCCAGGCTTGCTTGAATCCAGTGGCAAAGAGAGCAAGGGACTCACGTCTGAGCATACCCTGCCAACTTATGGCGAGCAAAGCGGTACAAGAGGGGGTGGTGATGGACGGAGCATCAGAACCAATAAAAAACACTCACACCCAGTCAACAGATCCGAGTTTGATCCATCACCGTTCTTTAGCCCACTCTGCCACCCCAGTTCAGACATGGCCATATGCAAATCAGTCTGACCCTGTGCCTCATGGGAACTGTCCAGCCCGAACTGCCAAGCCATGCCTTCCCTGGACCGGAAACAAGCTTCCTAGGACCAGTTTCTGGCATTTCAGCCGTCTTCAGCCAGGCTTGCTTGAATCCAGTGGCAAAGTGAGCAAGGGACTCACGTCTGAGCATACCCTGCCAACTTATGGCGAACAAAGCGGTACAAAAGGGGGTGGTGATGGACAGAGCATCAGAACCAATCAAACACTCACACCCAGTCAACAAATCTGACTTTGATCCATCACCGTTCTTTAGCCCACTCTGCCACCCCAGTTCAGACATGGCCATATGCAAATCAGTCTGACCTTGTGCCTCATGGGAACAGTCCAGCCCAAACTGCCAAGCCATGCCTTCCCTGGACCGGAAACAAGCTTCCTAGGACCAGTTTCTGGCATTTCAGCCGTCTTCAACCAGGCTTGCTTGAATCCAGTGGCAAAGTGAGCAAGGGACTCACGTCTGAGCATACCCTGCCAACTTATGGCGAACAAAGCAGTACAAAAGGGGGTGGTGATGGACGGAGCATCAGAACCAATCAAACACTCACACCCAGTCAACAGATCCGAGTTTGATCCATCACCATTCTTTAGCCCACTCTGCCACCCCAGTTCAGACATGGCCATATCCAAATCAGTCTGACCCTGTGCCTCATGGGAACAGTCCAGCCCGAACTGCCAAGCCATGCCTTCCCTGGACCGGAAACAAGCTTCCTAGGACCGGTTTCTGGCATTTCAGCCGTCTTCAGCCAGGCTTGCTTGAATCCAGAGGCAAAGTGAGCAAGGGACTCACGTCTGAGCATACCCTGCCAAATTATGGCGAACAAAGCGGTACAAAAGGGGGTGGTGATGGACGGAGCATCAGAACCAATCAAACACTTATACCCAGTCAACAGATCCGAGTTTGATCCATCACCGTTCTTTAGCCCACTCTGCCACCCCAGTTCAGACATGGCCAAATGCAAATCAGTCTGACACTGTGCCTCATAAGTACAGTCCAGCCCGATCTGCCAAGCCATGTCTTCCCTGGACCGGACACAAGCTTCCTAGGACCGGTTTCTGGCATTTCAGCCGTCTTCAGCCAGGATTGCTTGAATCCAGTGGCAAAGTGAGCAAGGGACTCACATCTGAGCATACACTGCCAACTTATGGTGAACAAAGTGGTACAAATGGGGGTGGTAATGGACGGAGCATCAGAACCAATCAAACACTCACACCCAGTCAACAGATCTGAGTTTGATCCATCACCGTGCTTTAGCCTACTCTGCCACCCCAGTTCATTCATGGCCATATGCAAATCAGTCTGACCCTGTGCCTCATGGGAACAGTCCAGCCCGAACTGCCAAGCCATGCCTTCCCTGGACCGGAAACAAGCTTCCTAGGGCCGGTTTCTGGCATTTCAGCCGTCTTCGGCCAGGCTTCCTTGAATCCAGTGGCAAAGTGAGCAAGGGACTCACGTCTGAGCATACCGTGCCAACTTATGGCGAACAAAGCGGTACAAAAGGGGGTGGTGATGAACGGAGCATCAGAACCAATCAAACACTCACACCCAGTCAACAGATCCGTGTTTGATCCATCACCGTTCTTTAGCCCACTCTGCCACCCCAGTTCAGACATAGCCATATGCAAATCAGTCTGACCCTGTGCCTCATGGGAACGGTCCAGCCCGAATTGCCAAGCAATGCTTTCCCTGGACAGGAAACACGTTTCCTAGGACGGGTTTCTGGCATTTCAGCCGTCTTCAGCCAGGCTTGCTTGAATCCAGTGGCAAAGTGAGCAAGGGACTCACGTCTGAGCATAACCTGCCAACTTATGGCGAACAAAGCAGTACAAAAGGGGGTGGTGATGGACGGAGAATCAGAACCAATCAAACACTCACACCCAGTCAACAGATCCGAGTTTGATCCATCACTGTTCTTTGGCCCACTCTGCCACCCCAGTTCAGACATGGCCATATGCAAATCAGTCTGACCCTGTGCCTCATGGGAACAGTCCAGCCCGAACTGCCAAACCATGCCTGCCCTGGACCGGAAACAAGCGTCCTAGGACCGGTTTCTAGCATTTCAGCCGTCTTCAGCGAGGCTTGCTTGAATCCAGTGGCAAAGTGAGCAAGGGACTCACGTCTGAGCATACCCTGCCAACTTATGGCGAACAAAGCGGTACAAAAGGGGGTGGTGATGGACGGAGCATCAGAATCAATCAAACACTCATACCCAGTCAACAGATCCGAGATTGATGCATCACCGTTCTTTAACCCACTCTGCCACCCCAGTTCAGACATGGCCATATGCAAATCAGTCTGACCCTGTGCCTCATGGGAACAGTCCAGCCCGAACTGCCAAGCCATGCCTTCCCTGGACCGGAAACAAGCTTCCTAGGACCGGTTTCTGGCATTTCAGCCGTCTTCAGCCAGGCTTGCTTGAATCCAGTGGCAAAGTGAGCAAGGGACTCACGTCTGAGCATACCCTGCCAACTTATGGCGAACAAAGCGGTACAAAAGGGGGTGGTGATGGACGGAGCATCAGAAACAATCAAACACTCACACCCATACAACAGATCCGAGTTTGATCCATCACCGTTTTTTAGCCCACTCTGCCACCCCAGTTCAGACATGGCCATATGCAAATCAGTCTGACCCTGTGCCTCATGGGAACTGTCCAGCCCGAACTGCCAAGCCATGCCTTCCCTGGACCGGAAACAAGCTTCCTAGGACCGGTGTCTGGCATTTCAGCCGTCTTCAGCCAGGCTTGCTTGAATCCAGTGGCAAAGTGAGCAAGGGACTCACGTCTGAGCATACCCTGCCAACTTATGGCGAACAAAGCGGTACAAAAGGGGGTGGTGATGGACGGAGCATCAGAAACAATCAAACACTCACACCCAGACAACAGATCCGAGTTTGATCCATCACCGTTCTTTAGCCCACTCTGCCACCCCAGTTCAGACATGGCCATATGCAAATCAGTCTGACCCTGTGCCTCATGGGAACAGTCCAGCCCGAACTGCCAAGCCATACCTTCCCTGGACCGGAAACAAGCTTTCTAGGACCGGTTTCTGGCATTTCAGCCGTCTTCAGCCAGGCTTGGTTGAATCCAGTGGCAAAGTGAGCAAGGGACTCACGTGTGAGCATATCCTGACAACTTATGGCAAACAAAGCGGTACAAAAGGGGGTGGTGATGGCGGAGCATCAGAAACAATCAAACACTCACACCCAGTCAACATATCCGAGTTTGATCCATCACCGTTCTTTAGCCCACTCTGCCACCCCAGTTCAGACATGGCCATATGCAATTCAGTCTGACCCTGTGCCTCATGGGAACAGTCCAGCCCGAACTGCCAAACCATGCCTTCCCTGGACCGGAAAGAAGCATCCTACGACCGGTTTCTGGCATTTCAGCCGTCTTCAGCCAGGCATGCTTGAATCCAGTGGCAAAGTGAGCAAGGGACTCACGTCTGAGCATACCCTGCCAACTTTTGGCGAACAAAGCGGTACAAAAGGGGGTGGTGATGGACGGAGCATCAGAACCAATCAAACACTTCATACCCAGTCAACAGATCCGAGTTTGATCCATCACCGTTCTTTAACCCACTCTGCCACCCCAGTTCAGACATGACCATATGCAAATCAGTCTGACCCTGTGCCTCATGGGAACAGTCCAGCCCGAACTGCCAAGCCATGCCTACCCTGGACCGGAAACAAGCTTCCTAGGACCTGTTTTTTGCATTTCAGCCGTCTTCAGCCAGGCTTGCTTGAATCCAGTGGCAAAGTGAGCAAGGGACTCACGTCTGAGCATACCCTGCCAACTTATGGCGAACAAAGCAGTACAAAAGGGGGTGATGATGGACAGAGCATCAGAACCAATCAAACACTCACACCCAGTCAACAGATCCGACTTTGATCCATCACCATTCTTTAGCCCACTCTGCCACCCCAGTTCAGACATGGCCATATGCAAATCAGTCTGACCCTGTGCCTCATGGGAACAGTCCAGCCCGAACTGCCAAGCCATGCCTTCCCTGGACCGGAAACAAGCTTCCTAGGACCGGTTTCTGGCATTTCAGCCGTCTTCAGCCAGGCTTGCTTGAATCCAGTGGCAAAGTGAGCAAGGGACTCACGTCTGAGCATACCCTGCCAACTTATGGCGAACAAAGCAGTACAAAAGGGGGTGGTGATGGACGGAGCATCAGAACCAATCAAACACTCACACCCAGTCAACAGATCCGAGTTTGATCCATCACCATTCTTTAGCCCACTCTGCCACCCCAGTTCAGACATGGCCATATGAAAATCAGTCTGACCCTGTGCCTCATGGGAACAGTCCAGCCCGAATTGCCAAGCCATGCCTTCCCAGGATAGGAAACAAGTTTCCTAGGACGGGTTTCTGGCATTTCAGCCGTCTTCAGCCAGGCTTGCTTGAATCCAGTGGCAAAGTGAGCAAGGGACTCACGTCTGAGCATACCCTGCCAACTTATGGTGAACAAAGCAGTACAAAAGGGGGTGGTGATGGACGGAGCATCAGAACCAATCAAACACTAACACCCACTCAACAGATCCGACTTTGAATCATCACCGTTCTTTAGCCCACTCCGCCACCCCAGTTCAGACACAGCCATATGAAAATCAGTCTGACCCTGTGCCTCATGGGAACAGTCCAGCCCGAATTGCCAAGCAATGCCTTCCCTGGACAGGAAACACGTTTCCTAGGACGGGTTTCTGGCATTTCAGCCGTCTTCAGCCAGGCGTGCTTGAATCCAGTGGCAAAGTGAGCAAGGGACTGACGTCTGAGCATACCCTGCCAACTTATGGCGAACAAAGCGGTACAAAAGGGGGTGGTGATGGACGGAGCATCAGAACCAATCAAACACTCACACCCAGTCAACAAATCCGACTTTGATCCATCACCGTTCTTTAGCCCACTCTGCCACCCCAGTTCAGACATGGCCATATGCAAATCAGTCTGACCCTGTGCCTCATGGGAACAGTCCAGCCCAAACTGCCAAGCTATGCCTTCCCTGGACCGGAAACAAGCTTCGTAGGACCTGTTTCTGGCATTTCAGCCGTCTTCAGCCAGGCTTGCTTGAATCCAGTGGCAAAGTGAGCAAGGGACTCACGTCTGAGCATACCCTGCCAACTTATGGCGAACAAATCAGTACAAAAGGGGGTGGTGATGGACGGAGCATCAGAAACAATCAAACACTCACACCCAGTCAACAGATCCGAGTTTGATCCATCACCGTTCTTTAGCCCACTCTGCCACCCCAGTTCAGACATGACCATATGCAAATCAGTCTGACTGTGTGCCTCATGGGAACAGTCCAGCCCGAATTGCCAAGCCATGCCTTCCCTGGACCGGAAACAAGCTTCCTAGGACCGGTTTCTAGCATTTTAGCCGTCTTCAGCCAGGCTTGCTTGAATCCAGTGGCAAAGTGAGCAAGGGACTCACGTCTGAGCATACCCTGCCAACTTATGGTGAACAAAGCAGTACAAAAGGGGGTGGTGATGGACGGAGCATCAGAACCAATTAAACACTAACACCCACTCAACAGATCCGACTTTGAATCATCACCGTTCTTTAGCCCACTCCGCCACCCCAGTTCAGACACAGCCATATGAAAATCAGTCTGACCCTGTGCCTCATGGGAACAGTCCAGCCCGAATTGCCAAGCAATGCCTTCCCTGGACAGGAAACACGTTTCCTAGGACGGGTTTCTGGCATTTCAGCCGTCTTCAGCCAGGCGTGCTTGAATCCAGTGGCAAAGTGAGCAAGGGACTGACGTCTGAGCATACCCTGCCAACTTATGGCGAACAAAGCGGTACAAAAGGGGGTGGTGATGGACGGAGCATCAGAAACAATCAAACACTCACACCCAGACAACAGATCCGAGTTTGATCCATCACCGTTCTTTAGCCCACTCTGCCACCCCAGTTCAGACATGGCCATATGCAAATCAGTCTGACCCTGTGCCTCATGGGAACAGTCCAGCCCGAACTGCCAAGCCATACCTTCCCTGGACCGGAAACAAGCTTTCTAGGACCGGTTTCTGGCATTTCAGCCGTCTTCAGCCAGGCTTGGTTGAATCCAGTGGCAAAGTGAGCAAGGGACTCACGTGTGAGCATATCCTGCCAACTTATGGCAAACAAAGCGGTACAAAAGGGGGTGGTGATGGCGGAGCATCAGAAACAATCAAACACTCACACCCAGTCAACATATCCGAGTTTGATCCATCACCGTTCTTTAGCCCACTCTGCCACCCCAGTTCAGACATGGCCATATGCAATTCAGTCTGACCCTGTGCCTCATGGGAACAGTCCAGCCCGAACTGCCAAATCATGCCTTCCCTGGACCGGAAACAAGCTTCCTAGGACCGGTTTCTGGTATTTCAGCCGTCTTCAGCCAGGCTTGCTTGAATCCAGTGGCAAAGTGAGCAAGGAACTCACGTCTGAGCATACCCTGCCAACTTATGGCGAACAAAGCAGTACAAAAGGGGGTGGTGATGGACGGAGCATCAGAACCAATCAAACACTCACACCCAGTCAACAGATCCGAGTTTGATCCATCACCATTCTTTAGCCCACTCTGCCACCCCAGTTCAGACATGGCCATATGAAAATCAGTCTGACCCTGTGCCTCATGGGAACAGTCCAGCCCGAATTGCCAAGCCATGCCTTCCCAGGATAGGAAACAAGTTTCCTAGGACGGGTTTATGGCATTTCAGCCGTCTTCAGCCAGGCTTGCTTGAATCCAGTGGCAAAGTGAGCAAGGGACTCACGTCTGAGCATACCCTGCCAACTTATGGTGAACAAAGCAGTACAAAAGGGGGTGGTGATGGACGGAGCATCAGAACCAATCAAACACTAACACCCACTCAACAGATCCGACTTTGAATCATCACCGTTCTTTAGCCCACTCCGCCACCCCAGTTCAGACACAGCCATATGAAAATCAGTCTGACCCTGTGCCTCATGGGAACAGTCCAGCCCGAATTGCCAAGCAATGCCTTCCCTGGACAGGAAACACGTTTCCTAGGACGGGTTTCTGGCATTTCAGCCGTCTTCAGCCAGGCGTGCTTGAATCCAGTGGCAAAGTGAGCAAGGGACTGACGTCTGAGCATACCCTGCCAACTTATGGCGAACAAAGCGGTACAAAAGGGGGTGGTGATGGACGGAGCATCAGAACCAATCAAACACTCACACCCAGTCAACAAATCCGACTTTGATCCATCACCGTTCTTTAGCCCACTCTGCCACCCCAGTTCAGACATGGCCATATGCAAATCAGTCTGACCCTGTGCCTCATGGGAACAGTCCAGCCCAAACTGCCAAGCTATGCCTTCCCTGGACCGGAAACAAGCTTGGTAGGACCTGTTTCTGGCATTTCAGCCGTCTTCAGCCAGGCTTGCTTGAATCCAGTGGCAAAGTGAGCAAGGGACTCACGTCTGAGCATACCCTGCCAACTTATGGCGAACAAATCAGTACAAAAGGGGGTGGTGATGGACGGAGCATCAGAAACAATCAAACACTCACACCCAGTCAACAGATCCGAGTTTGATCCATCACCGTTCTTTAGCCCACTCTGCCACCCCAGTTCAGACATGACCATATGCAAATCAGTCTGACTGTGTGCCTCATGGGAACAGTCCAGCCCGAACTGCCAAGCCATGCCTTCCCTGGACCGGAAACAAGCTTCCTAGGACCGGTTTCTAGCATTTTAGCCGTCTTCAGCCAGGCTTGCTTGAATCCAGTGGCAAAGTGAGCAAGGGTCTCACGTCTGAGCATACCCTGCCAACTTATGGCGAACAAAGCGGTACAAAAGGGGGTGGTGATGGACGGAGCATCAGAACCAATCAAACACTCACACCCAGTCAACAGATCTGAGCTTGATCCATCACCAGTCTTTAGCCCACTCTGCCACCCCAGTTCAGACATGGCCATATGCAAATCAGTCTGACCCTGTGCGTGATGGGAACAGTCCAGCCCGAACTGCCAAGCCATGCCTTCCCTGGACCGGAAACAAGCTTCCTAGGACCAGTTTCTGGCATTTCAGTCGTCTTCAACCAGGCTTGCTTGAATCCAGTGGCAAAGTGAGCAAGGGACTCACGTCTGAGCATACCCTGCCAACTTATGGCGAACAAAGCAGTACAAAAGGGGGTGGTGATGGACGGAGCATCAGAACCAATCAAACACTCACACCCAGTCAACAGATCCGAGTTTGATCCATCACCATTCTTTAGCCCACTCTGCCACCCCAGTTCAGACATGGCCATATGCAAATCAGTCTGACCCTGTGCCTTATGGGAACAGTCCAGCCCGAACTGCCAAGCCATGCCTTCCCTGGACCGTAAACAAGCTTCCTAGGACTGGTTTCTGGCATTTCAGCCGTCTTCAGCCAGGCTTGCTTGAATCCAGTGGCAAAGTGAGCAAGGGACTCACGTCTGAGCATACCCTGCCAACTTATGGCGAACAAAGCGGTACAAAAGGGGGTGGTGATGGACGGAGCATCAGAACCTATCAAACACTTACACCCAGTCAACAGATCCGAGTTTGATCCATCACCGTTCTTTAGCCCACTCTGCCACCCCAGTTCAGACATGGCCATATGCAAATCAGTCTGACCCTGTGCCTCATAAGTACAGTCCAGCCCGAACTGCCAAGCCATGTCTTCCCTGGACCGGAAACAAGCTTCCTAGGACCGGTTTCTGGCATTTCAGCCGTCTTCAGCCAGGCTTGCTTGAATCCAGTGGCAAAGTGAGCAAGGGACTCACGTCTGAGCATACACTGCCAACTTATGGCGAACAAAGCGGTACAAATGGGGGTGGTAATGGACGGAGCATCAGAACCAATCAAACACTCACACCCAGTCAACAGATCCGAGTTTGATCCATCACCGTGCTTTAGCCTACTCTGCCACCCCAGTTCATACATGGCCATATGCAAATCAGTCTGACCCTGTGCCTCATGGGAACAGTCCAGCCCGAACTGCCAAGCCATGCCTTCCCTGGACCGGAAACAAGCTTCCTAAGACCGGTTTCTGGCATTTCAGCCGTCTTCAGCCAGGCTTGCTTGAATCCAGTGGCAAAGTGAGCAAGGGACTCACGTCTGAGCATACCCTGCCAACTTATGGCGAACAAAGCGGTACAAAAGGGGGTGGTGATGGACGGAGCATCAGAACCAATCAAACACTTACACCCAGTCAACAGATCCGAGTTTGATCCATCACCGTTCTTTAGCCCACTCTGCCACTCCAGTTCAGACATGGCCATATGCAAATCAGTCTGACCCTGTGCCTCATGAGTACAGTCCAGCCCGAACTGCCAAGCCATGTCTTCCCTGGACCGGAAACAAGCTTCCTAGGACCGGTTTCTGGCATTTCAGCAGTCTTCAGCCAGGCTTGCTTGAATCCAGTGGCAAAGTGAGCAAGGGACTCACGTCTGAGCATACCCTGCCAACTTATGGCGAACAAAGCAGTACAAAAGGGGGTGGTAATGGACGGAGCATCAGAACCAATCAAATACTCACACCCAGTCAACAGATCCGAGTTTGATCCATCACCGTGCTTTAGCCTACTCTGCCACCCCAGTTCATACATGGCCATATGCAAATCAGTCTGACCCTGTGCCTCATGGGAACAGTCCAGCCCGAACTGCCAAGCCATGCCTTCCCTGGACCGGAAAGAAGCTTCCTAGGGCTGGTTTCTGGCATTTCAGCCGTCTTCGGCCAGGCTTCCTTGAAACCAGTGGCAAAGTGAGCAAGGGACTCACGTCTGAGCATACCCTGCCAACTTATGGCGAACAAAGCAGTACAAAAGGGGGTGGTGATGAACGGAGCATCAGAACCAATCAAACACTCACACCCAGTCAACAGATCCGTGTTTGATCCATCACCGTTCTTTAGCCCACTCTGCCACCCCAGTTCAGACATAGCCATATGCAAATCAGTCTGACCCTGTGCCTCATGGGAACTGTCCAGCCCGAATTGCCAAGCAATGCTTTCCCTGGACAGGAAACACATTTCCTAGGACGGGTTTCTGGCATTTCAGCCGTCTTCAGCCAGGCTTGCTTGAATCCAGTGGCAAAGTGAGCAAGGGATCCACGTCTGAGCATACCCTGCCAACTTATGGCGAACAAAGCAGTACAAAGGGGGTGGTGATGGACGGAGCATCAGAAACAATCAAACACTCACACCCAGTCAACAGATCCGAGTTTGATCCATCATCGTTCTTTAGCCCACTCTGCCACCCAAGTTCAGACATGGCCATATGCAAATCAGTCTGACCCTGTGTCTCATGGGAACAGTCCAGCCCGAACTGCCAAATCATGCCTTCCCTGGACCGGAAACAAGCTTCCTAGGACCGGTTTCTGGTATTTCAGCCGTCTTCAGCCAGGCTTGCTTGAATCCAGTGGCAAAGTGAGCAAGGAACTCACGTCTGAGCATACCCTGCCAACTTATGGCGAACAAAGCAGTACAAAAGGGGGTGGTGATGGACGGAGCATCAGAACCAATCAAACACTCACACCCAGTCAACAGATCCGAGTTTGATCCATCACCATTCTTTAGCCCACTCTGCCACCCCAGTTCAGACATGGCCATATGAAAATCAGTCTGACCCTGTGCCTCATGGGAACAGTCCAGCCCGAATTGCCAAGCCATGCCTTCCCAGGATAGGAAACAAGTTTCCTAGGACGGGTTTATGGCATTTCAGCCGTCTTCAGCCAGGCTTGCTTGAATCCAGTGGCAAAGTGAGCAAGGGACTCACGTCTGAGCATACCCTGCCAACTTATGGTGAACAAAGCAGTACAAAAGGGGGTGGTGATGGACGGAGCATCAGAACCAATCAAACACTAACACCCACTCAACAGATCCGACTTTGAATCATCACCGTTCTTTAGCCCACTCCGCCACCCCAGTTCAGACACAGCCATATGAAAATCAGTCTGACCCTGTGCCTCATGGGAACAGTCCAGCCCGAATTGCCAAGCAATGCCTTCCCTGGACAGGAAACACGTTTCCTAGGACGGGTTTCTGGCATTTCAGCCGTCTTCAGCCAGGCGTGCTTGAATCCAGTGGCAAAGTGAGCAAGGGACTGACGTCTGAGCATACCCTGCCAACTTATGGCGAACAAAGCGGTACAAAAGGGGGTGGTGATGGACGGAGCATCAGAACCAATCAAACACTCACACCCAGTCAACAAATCCGACTTTGATCCATCACCGTTCTTTAGCCCACTCTGCCACCCCAGTTCAGACATGGCCATATGCAAATCAGTCTGACCCTGTGCCTCATGGGAACAGTCCAGCCCAAACTGCCAAGCTATGCCTTCCCTGGACCGGAAACAAGCTTGGTAGGACCTGTTTCTGGCATTTCAGCCGTCTTCAGCCAGGCTTGCTTGAATCCAGTGGCAAAGTGAGCAAGGGACTCACGTCTGAGCATACCCTGCCAACTTATGGCGAACAAATCAGTACAAAAGGGGGTGGTGATGGACGGAGCATCAGAAACAATCAAACACTCACACCCAGTCAACAGATCCGAGTTTGATCCATCACCGTTCTTTAGCCCACTCTGCCACCCCAGTTCAGACATGACCATATGCAAATCAGTCTGACTGTGTGCCTCATGGGAACAGTCCAGCCCGAACTGCCAAGCCATGCCTTCCCTGGACCGGAAACAAGCTTCCTAGGACCGGTTTCTAGCATTTTAGCCGTCTTCAGCCAGGCTTGCTTGAATCCAGTGGCAAAGTGAGCAAGGGTCTCACGTCTGAGCATACCCTGCCAACTTATGGCGAACAAAGCGGTACAAAAGGGGGTGGTGATGGACGGAGCATCAGAACCAATCAAACACTCACACCCAGTCAACAGATCTGAGCTTGATCCATCACCAGTCTTTAGCCCACTCTGCCACCCCAGTTCAGACATGGCCATATGCAAATCAGTCTGACCCTGTGCGTGATGGGAACAGTCCAGCCCGAACTGCCAAGCCATGCCTTCCCTGGACCGGAAACAAGCTTCCTAGGACCAGTTTCTGGCATTTCAGTCGTCTTCAACCAGGCTTGCTTGAATCCAGTGGCAAAGTGAGCAAGGGACTCACGTCTGAGCATACCCTGCCAACTTATGGCGAACAAAGCAGTACAAAAGGGGGTGGTGATGGACGGAGCATCAGAACCAATCAAACACTCACACCCAGTCAACAGATCCGAGTTTGATCCATCACCATTCTTTAGCCCACTCTGCCACCCCAGTTCAGACATGGCCATATGCAAATCAGTCTGACCCTGTGCCTTATGGGAACAGTCCAGCCCGAACTGCCAAGCCATGCCTTCCCTGGACCGTAAACAAGCTTCCTAGGACTGGTTTCTGGCATTTCAGCCGTCTTCAGCCAGGCTTGCTTGAATCCAGTGGCAAAGTGAGCAAGGGACTCACGTCTGAGCATACCCTGCCAACTTATGGCGAACAAAGCGGTACAAAAGGGGGTGGTGATGGACGGAGCATCAGAACCTATCAAACACTTACACCCAGTCAACAGATCCGAGTTTGATCCATCACCGTTCTTTAGCCCACTCTGCCACCCCAGTTCAGACATGGCCATATGCAAATCAGTCTGACCCTGTGCCTCATAAGTACAGTCCAGCCCAAACTGCCAAGCCATGTCTTCCCTGGACCGGAAACAAGCTTCCTAGGACCGGTTTCTGGCATTTCAGCCGTCTTCAGCCAGGCTTGCTTGAATCCAGTGGCAAAGTGAGCAAGGGACTCACGTCTGAGCATATACTGCCAACTTATGGCGAACAAAGCGGTACAAATGGGGGTGGTAATGGACGGAGCATCAGAACCAATCAAACACTCACACCCAGTCAACAGATCCGAGTTTGATCCATCACCGTGCTTTAGCCTACTCTGCCACCCCAGTTCATACATGGCCATATGGAAATCAGTCTGACCCTGTGCCTCATGGGAACAGTCCAGCCCGAACTGCCAAGCCATGCCTTCCCTGGACCGGAAACAAGCTTCCTAGGGCCGGTTTCTGGCATTTCAGCCATCTTCAGCCAGGCTTCCTTGAATCCAGTGGCAAAGTGAGCAAGGGACTCACGTCTGAGCATACCCTGCCAACTTATGGCGAACAAAGCGGTACAAAAGGGGGTGGTGATGGACGGAGCATCAGAACCAATCAAACACTCACACCCAGTCAACAGATCCGAGTTTGATCCATCACCAGTCTTTAGCCCACTCTGCCATCCCAGTTCAGACATGGCCATATGTAAATCAGTCTGACCCTGTGTCTGATGGGAACAGTCCAGCCCGAACTGCCAATCCATGCCTTCCCTGGACCGGAAACAAGCTTCCTAGGACCAGTTTCTGGCATTTCAGACGTCTTCAACCAGGCTTGCTTGAATCCAGTGGAAAAGTGAGCAAGGGACTCACGTCTGAGCATACCCTGCCAACTTATGGCGAACAAAGCAGTACAAAAGGGGGTGGTGATGGACGGAGCATCAGAACCAATCAAAAACTCACACCCAGTCAACAGATCCGAGTTTGATCCATCACCATTCTTTAGCCCACTCTGCCACCCCAGTTCAGACATGGCCATATGCAAATCAGTCTGACCCTGTGCCTCATGGGAACAGTCCAGCCCGAACTGCCAAGCCATGCCTTCCCTGGACCGGAAACAAGCTTCCTAAGACCGGTTTCTGGCATTTCAGCCGTCTTCAGCCAGGCTTGCTTGAATCCAGTGGCAAAGTGAGCAAGGGACTCACGTCTGAGCATACCCTGCCAACTTATGGCGAACAAAGCGGTACAAAAGGGGGTGGTGATGGACGGAGCATCAGAACCAATCAAACACTTACACCCAGTCAACAGATCCGAGTTTGATCCATCACCGTTCTTTAGCCCACTCTGCCACTCCAGTTCAGACATGGCCATATGCAAATCAGTCTGACCCTGTGCCTCATGAGTACAGTCCAGCCCGAACTGCCAAGCCATGTCTTCCCTGGACCGGAAACAAGCTTCCTAGGACCGGTTTCTGGCATTTCAGCAGTCTTCAGCCAGGCTTGCTTGAATCCAGTGGCAAAGTGAGCAAGGGACTCACGTCTGAGCATACCCTGCCAACTTATGGCGAACAAAGCAGTACAAAAGGGGGTGGTAATGGACGGAGCATCAGAACCAATCAAATACTCACACCCAGTCAACAGATCCGAGTTTGATCCATCACCGTGCTTTAGCCTACTCTGCCACCCCAGTTCATACATGGCCATATGCAAATCAGTCTGACCCTGTGCCTCATGGGAACAGTCCAGCCCGAACTGCCAAGCCATGCCTTCCCTGGACCGGAAAGAAGCTTCCTAGGGCTGGTTTCTGGCATTTCAGCCGTCTTCGGCCAGGCTTCCTTGAAACCAGTGGCAAAGTGAGCAAGGGACTCACGTCTGAGCATACCCTGCCAACTTATGGCGAACAAAGCAGTACAAAAGGGGGTGGTGATGAACGGAGCATCAGAACCAATCAAACACTCACACCCAGTCAACAGATCCGTGTTTGATCCATCACCGTTCTTTAGCCCACTCTGCCACCCCAGTTCAGACATAGCCATATGCAAATCAGTCTGACCCTGTGCCTCATGGGAACTGTCCAGCCCGAATTGCCAAGCAATGCTTTCCCTGGACAGGAAACACATTTCCTAGGACGGGTTTCTGGCATTTCAGCCGTCTTCAGCCAGGCTTGCTTGAATCCAGTGGCAAAGTGAGCAAGGGATCCACGTCTGAGCATACCCTGCCAACTTATGGCGAACAAAGCAGTACAAAGGGGGTGGTGATGGACGGAGCATCAGAACCAATCAAACACTCACACCAAGTCAACAGATCCGACTTTGATCCATCACCGTTCTTTAGCCCACTCTGCCACCCCAGTTCAGACATGGCCATATGCAAATCAGTCTGACCCTGTGCCTCATGGGAACAGTCCAGCCCGAACTTCCAAGCCATGCCTTCCCTGGACCGGAAACAAGCTTCCTAGGGCCGGTTTCTGGCATTTCAGCCGTCTTCAGCCAGGCTAACTTGAATCCAGTGGCAAAGTGAGCAAGGAACTCACGTCTGAGCATACCCTGCCAACTTATGGCGAACAAAGCGGTACAAAAGGGGGTGGTGATGAACGGAGCATCAGAACCAATCAAACATTCACACCCAGTCAACAGATCCTTGTTTGATCCATCACCGTTCTTTAGCCCACTCTGCCACCCCAGTTCAGACATGGCCATATGCAAATCAGTCTGACCCTGTGCCTCATGGGAACAGTCCAGCCCGAATTACCAAGCAATGCCTTCCCTGGACAGAAAACACGTTTCCTAGGACGGGTTTCTGGCATTTCAGCCGTCTTCAGCCAGGCTTGCTTGAATCCAGTGACAAAGTGAGCAAGGGACTCACGTCTGAGCATACCCTGCCAACTTATGGCGAACAAAGCGGTACAAAAGGGGGTGGTGATGGACGGAGCATCAGAACCAATCAAACACTCACACCTAGTCAACAAATCCGACTTTGATCCATCACCGTTCTTTAGCCCACTCTGCCACCCCAGTTCAGACATGGCCATATGCAAATCAGTCTGACCCTGTGCCTCATGGGAACAGTCCAGCCCAAACTGCCAAGCCATGCCTTCCCTGGACCGGAAACAAGCTTCCCAGGACAGGTTTCTGGCATTTCAGCCGTCTTGAGCCAGGCTTGCTTCAATCCAGTGGCAAAGTGAGCAAGGGACTCACGTCTGAGCATACCCTGCCAACTCATGGCGAACAAAGCAGTACAAAAGGGGGTGGTGATGGATGGACCATCAGAACCAATCAAACACTCACACCCAGTCAACAGATCCGAGTTTGATCCATCACCGTGCTTTAGCCCACTCTGCCACCCCAGTTCAGACATGGCCATATGCAAATCAGTCTGATCCTGTGCCTCATGGGAACAGTCCAGCCCGAACTGCCAAGCCATGCCTTCCCTGGACTGGAAACAAGCTTCCTAGGACCGGTTTCTGGCATTTCAGCCGTCTTCAGCCAGGCTTGCTTGAATCCAGTGGCAAAGTGATCAAGGGACTCACGTGTGAGCATATCCTGCCAACTTATGGCGAACAAAGCGGTACAAAAGGGGGTGGTGATGGACGAAGCATCAGAAACAATCAAACACTCACACCCAGTCAACATATCCGAGTTTGATCCATCACCGTTCTTTAGCCCACTCTGCCACCCCAGTTCAGACATGGCCATATGCAATTCAGTCTGACCCTGTGCCTCATGGGAACAGTCCAGCCCGAACTGCCAAACCATGCCTTCCCTGGACCGGAAAGAAGCATCCTACGACCGGTTTCTGGCATTTCAGCCGTCTTCAGCGAGGCTTGCTTGAATCCATTGGCAAAGTGAGCAAGGGACTCACGTCTGAGCATACCCTGCCAACTTATGGTGAACAAAGCGGTACAAAAGGGGGTGGTGATGGACGGAGCATCAGAACCAATCAAACACTCATACCCAGTCAACAGATCTGAGATTGATCCATCACCGTTCTTTAACCCACTCTGCCACCCCAGTTCAGACATGGCCATATGCAAATCAGTCTGACCCTGTGCCTCATGGGAACAGTCCAGCCCGAACTGCCAAGCCATGCCTTCCCTGGACCGGAAACAAGCTTCCTAGGACCGGTTTCTGGCATTTCAGCCGTCTTCAGCCAGGCTTGCTTGAATCCAGTGGCAAAGTGAGCAAGGGACTCACGTCTGAGCATACCCTGCCAACTTATGGCAAACAAAGCAGTACAAAAGTGGGTGGTGATGGACGGAGCATCAGAACCAATCAAACACTCACACCCAGTCAACAGATCCAAGTTTGATCCATCACCATTCTTTAGCCCACTCTGCCACCCCAGTTCAGACATGGCCATATGAAAATCAGTCTGACCCTGTGCCTCATGGGAACAGTCCAGCCCGAACTGCCAAGCCATGCCTTCCCTGGACCGGAAACAAGCTTTCTAGGACCCGTTTCTGGCATTTCAGCCGTCTTCAGCCAGGCTTGCTTGAATCCAGTGGCAAAGTGAGCAAGGGACTCACGTCTGAGCATACCCTGCCAACTTATGGCGAGCAAAGCGGTACAAGAGGGGGTGGTGATGGACGGAGTATCAGAACCAATAAAAAACACTCACACCCAGTCAACAGATCCGAGTTTGATCCATCACCGTTCTTTAGCCCACTCTGCCACCCCAATTCAGACATGGCCATATGCAAATCAGTCTGACCCTTTTCCTCATGGGAACAGTCCAGCCCGAACTGCCAAGCCATGCCTTCCCTGGATCGGAAACAAGCTTCCTAGGACCGGTTTCTGGCATTTTAGCCGTCTTTAGCCAGGCTTGCTTGAATCCAGTGGCAAAGTGAGCAAGGGACTCACGTCTGAGCATACCCTGCCAACTTATGGCGAACAAAGCGGTACAAAAGGGGGTGGTGATGGACGGAGCATCAGAACCAATCAAACACTCATACCCAGTCAACAGATCCGAGATTGATCCATCACCGTTCTTTAACCCACTCTGCCACCCCAGTTCAGACATGGCCATATGCAAATCAGTCTGACCCTGTGCCTCATGGGAACAGTCCAGCCCGAACTGCCAAGCCATGCCTTCCCTGGACCGGAAACAAGCTTCCTAGGACCGGTTTCTGGCATTTCAGCCGTCTTCAGCCAGGCTTGCTTGAATCCAGTGGCAAAGTGAGCAAGGGACTCACGTCTGAGCATACCCTGCCAACTTATGGCGAGCAAAGCGGTACAAGAGGGGGTGGTGATGGACGGAGCATCAGAACCAATAAAAAACACTCACACCCAGTCAACAGATCCGAGTTTGATCCATCACCGTTCTTTAGCCCACTCTGCCACCCCAGTTCAGACATGGCCATATGCAAATCAGTCTGACCATGTGCCTCATGGGAACAGTCCAGCCCGAACTGCCAAGCCATGCCTTCCCTGGACCGGAAACAAGCTTCCTAGGACTGGTTTCTGGCATTTTAGCCGTCTTCAGCCAGGCTTGCTTGAATCCAGTGGCAAAGTGAGCAAGGGACTCACGTCTGAGCATACCCTGCCAACTTATGGCGAACAAAGCGGTACAAAAGGGGGTGGTGATGGACGGAGCATCAGAAACAATCAAACACTCACACCCATACAACAGATCCGAGTTTGATCCATCACCGTTCTTTAGCCCACTCTGCCACCCCAGTACAGACATGGCCATATGCAAATCAGTCTGACCCTGTGCCTCATGGGAACTGTCCAGCCCGAACTGCCAAGTCATGCCTTCCCTGGACCGGAAACAAGCTTCCTAGGACCGGTTTCTGGCATTTCAGCCGTCTTCAGCCAGGCTTGCTTGAATCCAGTGGCAAAGTGAGCAAGGGACTCACGTCTGAGCATACCCTGCCAACTTATGGCGAACAAAGCGGTACAAAAGGGGGTGGTGATGGACGGAGCATCAGAAACAATCAAACACTCACACCCAGACAACAGATCCGAGTTTGATCCATCACCGTTCTTTAGCCCACTCTGCCACCCCAGTTCAGACATGGCCATATGCAAATCAGTCTGACCCTGTGCCTCATGGGAACAGTCCAGCCCGAACTGCCAAGCCATGCCTTCCCTGGACCGGAAACAAGCTTCCTAGGACCTGTTTCTGGCATTTAACCCGTCTTCAGCCAGGCTTGCTTGAATCCAGTGGCAAAGTGAGCAAGGGACTCACGTCTGAGCATAACCTGCCAACTTATGGCGAACAAAGCAGTACAAAAGGGGGTGGTGATGGACAGAGCATCAGAACCAATCAAACACTCACACCCAGTCAACAGATCCGACTTTGATCCATCACCATTCTTTAGCCCACTCTGCCACCCCAGTTCAGACATGGCCATATGCAAATCAGTCTGACCCTGTGCCTCATGGGAACAGTCCAGCCCGAACTGCCAAGCCATGCCTTCCCTGGACCGGAAACAAGCTTCCTAGGACCGGTTTCTGGCATTTCAGCCGTCTTCAGCCAGGCTTGCTTGAATCCAGTGGCAAAGTGAGCATGGGACTCACGTCTGAGCATACCCTGCCAACTTATGGCGAAAAAAGCGGTACAAAAGGGGGTGGTGATGGACGGAGCATCAGAACCAATCAAACACTCACACCCAGTCAACAGATCCGAGTTTGATCCATCACCGTTCTTTGGCCCACTCTGCCACCCCAGTTCAGACATGGCCATATGCAAATCAGTCTGACCCTGTGCCTCATGGGAACAGTCCAGCCCGAACTGCCAAACCATGCCTTCCCTGGACCAGAAACAAGCGTCCTAGGACCGGTTTCTAGCATTTCAGCCGTCTTCAGCGAGGCTTGCTTGAATCCATTGGCAAAGTGAGCAAGGGACTCACGTCTGAGCATACCCTGCCAACTTATGGCGAACAAAGCGGTACAAAAGGGGGTGGTGATGGACGGAGCATCAGAACCAATCAAACACTCATACCCAGTCAACAGATCCGAGATTGATCCATCACCGTTCTTTAACCCACTCTGCCACCCCAGTTCAGACATGGCCATATGCAAATCAGTCTGACCCTGTGCCTCATGGGAACAGTCCAGCCCGAACTGCCAAGCCATGCCTTCCCTGGACCGGAAACAAGCTTCCTAGGACCGTTTTCAGGCATTTCAGCCGTCTTCAGCCAGGCTTGCTTGAATCCAGTGGCAAAGTGAGCAAGGGACTCACGTCTGAGCATACCCTGTCAACTTATGGCAAACAAAGCAGTACAAAAGTGGGTGGTGATGGACGGAGCATCAGAACCAATCAAACACTCACACCCAGTCAACAGATCCGAGTTTGATCCATCACCATTCTTTAGCCCACTCTGCCACCCCAGTTCAGACATGGCCATATGAAAATCAGTCTGACCCTGTGCCTCATGGGAACAGTCCAGCCCGAACTGCCAAGCCATGCCTTCCCTGGACCGGAAACAAGCTTTCTAGGACCGGTTTCTGGCATTTCAGCCGTCTTCAGCCAGGCTTGCTTGAATCCAGTGGCAAAGTGAGCAAGGGACTCACGTCTGAGCATACCCTGCCAACTTATGGCGAGCAAAGCGGTACAAGAGGGGGTGGTGATGGACGGAGCATCAGAACCAATAAAAAACACTCACACCAAGTCAACAGATCCGAGTTTGATCCATCACCGTTCTTTAGCCCACTCTGCCACCCCAGTTCAGACATGGCCATATGCAAATCAGTCTGACCCTGTGCCTCATGGGAACAGTCCAGCCCGAACTGCCAAGCCACGCCTTCCCTGGACCGGAAACAAGCTTCCTAGGACCGGTTTCTGGCATTTTAGCCGTCTTCAGCCAGGCTTGGTTGAATCCAGTGGCAAAGTGAGCAAGGAACTCACGTGTGAGCATATCCTGCCAACTTATGGCGAACAAAGCGGTACAAAAGGGGGTGGTGATGGACGGAGCATCAGAACCAATCAAACACTCACACCCAGTCAACAGATCCGACTTTGATCCATCACCGTTCTTTAGCCCACTCTGCCACCCCAGTTCAGACATGACCATATGCAAATCAGTCTGACCCTGTGCCTCATGGGAACAGTCCAGCCCGAACTGCCAAGCCATACCTTCCCTGGACCGGAAACAAACTTCCTAGGACCTGTTTCTGGCATTTCAGCCGTCTTCAGCCAGGCTTGGTTGAATCCAGTGGCAAAGTGAGCAAGGAACTCACGTGTGAGCATACCCTGCCAACTTATGGTGAACAAAGCGGTACAAAAGGGGGTGGTGATGGACGGAGCATCAGAAACAATCAAACACTCACACCCAGACAACAGATCCGAGTTTGATCCATCACCGTTCTTTAGCCCACTCTGCCACCCCAGTTCAGACATGGCCATATGCAAATCAGTCTGACCCTGTGCCTCATGGGAACAGTCCAGCCCGAACTGCCAAGCCATACCTTCCCTGGACCGGAAACAAGCTTCCTAGGACCGGTTTCTGGCATTTCAGCCGTCTTCAGCCAGGCTTGGTTGAATCCAGTGGCAAAGTGAGCAAGGAACTCACGTGTGAGCATATCCTGCCAACTTATGGCGAACAAAGCGGTACAAAAGGGGGTGGTGATGGACGGAGCATCAGAACCAATCAAACACTCACACCCAGTCAACAGATCCGACTTTGACCCATCACCGTTCTTTAGCCCACTCTGCCACCCCAGTTCAGACATGACCATATGCAAATCAGTCTGACCCTGTGCCTCATGGGAACAGTCCAGCCCGAACTGCCAAGCCATGCCTTCCCTGGACCGGAAACAAGCTTCCTAGGACCTGTTTCTGGCATTTCAGCCGTCTTCAGCCAGGCTTGCTTGAATCCAGTGGCAAAGTGAGCAAGGGACTCACGTCTGAGCATAACCTGCCAACTTATGGCGAACAAAGCAGTACAAAAGGGGGTGGTGATGGACAGAGCATCAGAACCAATCAAACACTCACACCCAGTCAACAGATCCGACTTTGATCCATCACCGTTCTTTAGCCCACTCTGCCACCCCAGTTCAGACATGGCCATATGCAAATCAGTCTGACCATGTGCCTCATGGGAACAGTCCAGCCCGAACTGCCAAGCCATGCCTTCCCTGGACCGGAAACAAGCTTCCTAGGACCGGTTTCTGGCATTTTAGCCGTCTTCAGCCAGGCTTGCTTGAATCCAGTGGCAAAGTGAGCAAGGGACTCACGTCTGAGCATACCCTGCCAACTTATGGCGAACAAAGCGGTACAAAAGGGGGTGGTGATGGACGGAGCATCAGAAACAATCAAACACTCACACCCATACAACAGATCCGAGTTTGGTCCATCACCGTTCTTTAGCCCACTCTGCCACCCCAGTTCAGACATGGCCATATGCAAATCAGTCTGACCCTGTGCCTCATGGGAACTGTCCAGCCCGAACTGCCAAGCCATGCCTTCCCTGGACCGGAAACAAGCTTCCTAGGACCGGTTTCTGGCATTTCAGCCGTCTTCAGCCAGGCTTGCTTGAATCCAGTGGCAAAGTGAGCAAGGGACTCACGTCTGAGCATACCCTGCCAACTTATGGCGAACAAAGCGGTACAAAAGGGGGTGGTGATGGACGGAGCATCAGAAACAATCAAACACTCACACCCAGACAACAGATCCGAGTTTGATCCATCACCGTTCTTTAGCCCACTCTGCCACCCCAGTTCAGA
The DNA here is from genome assembly GCF_964204655.1 of Triturus cristatus. Lineage (NCBI taxonomy): Eukaryota > Metazoa > Chordata > Amphibia > Caudata > Salamandridae > Triturus > Triturus cristatus. The sequence goes on from NC_140579.1 coordinate 789,648,268, forward strand.
CATGGCCATATGCAAATCAGTCTGACCCTGTGCCTCATGGGAACAGTCCAGCCCGAACTGCCAAGCCATACCTTCCCTGGACCGGAAACAAGCTTCCTAGGACCTGTTTCTGGCATTTCAGCCGTCTTCAGCCAGGCTTGGTTGAATCCAGTGGCAAAGTGAGCAAGGGACTCACGTCTGAGCATAACCTGCCAACTTATGGCGAACAAAGCAGTACAAAAGGGGGTGGTGATGGACAGAGCATCAGAACCAATCAAACACTCACACCCAGTCAACAGATCCGACTTTGATCCATCACCATTCTTTAGCCCACTCTGCCACCCCAGTTCAGACATGGCCATATGCAAATCAGTCTGACCCTGTGCCTCATGGGAACAGTCCAGCCCGAACTGCCAAGCCATGCCTTCCCTGGACCGGAAACAAGCTTCCTAGGACCGGTTTCTGGCATTTCAGCCGTCTTCAGCCAGGCTTGCTTGAATCCAGTGGCAAAGTGAGCATGGGACTCACGTCTGAGCATACCCTGCCAACTTATGGCGAAAAAAGCGGTACAAAAGGGGGTGGTGATGGACGGAGCATCAGAACCAATCAAACACTCACACCCAGTCAACAGATCCGAGTTTGATCCATCACCGTTCTTTGGCCCACTCTGCCACCCCAGTTCAGACATGGCCATATGCAAATCAGTCTGACCCTGTGCCTCATGGGAACAGTCCAGCCCGAACTGCCAAACCATGCCTTCCCTGGACCGGAAACAAGCGTCCTAGGACCGGTTTCTAGCATTTCAGCCGTCTTCAGCGAGGCTTGCTTGAATCCATTGGCAAAGTGAGCAAGGGACTCACGTCTGAGCATACCCTGCCAACTTATGGCGAACAAAGCGGTACAAAAGGGGGTGGTGATGGACGGAGCATCAGAACCAATCAAACACTCATACCCAGTCAACAGATCCGAGATTGATCCATCACCGTTCTTTAACCCACTCTGCCACCCCAGTTCAGACATGGCCATATGCAAATCAGTCTGACCCTGTGCCTCATGGGAACAGTCCAGCCCGAACTGCCAAGCCATGCCTTCCCTGGACCGGAAACAAGCTTCCTAGGACCGGTTTCTGGCATTTCAGCCGTCTTCAGCCAGGCTTGCTTGAATCCAGTGGCAAAGTGAGCAAGGGACTCACGTCTGAGCATACCCTGTCAACTTATGGCAAACAAAGCAGTACAAAAGTGGGTGGTGATGGACGGAGCATCAGAACCAATCAAACACTCACACCCAGTCAACAGATCCGAGTTTGATCCATCACCATTCTTTAGCCCACTCTGCCACCCCAGTTCAGACATGGCCATATGAAAATCAGTCTGACCCTGTGCCTCATGGGAACAGTCCAGCCCGAACTGCCAAGCCATGCCTTCCCTGGACCGGAAACAAGCTTTCTAGGACCGGTTTCTGGCATTTCAGCCGTCTTCAGCCAGGCTTGCTTGAATCCAGTGGCAAAGTGAGCAAGGGACTCACGTCTGAGCATACCCTGCCAACTTATGGCGAGCAAAGCGGTACAAGAGGGGGTGGTGATGGACGGAGCATCAGAACCAATAAAAAACACTCACACCAAGTCAACAGATCCGAGTTTGATCCATCACCGTTCTTTAGCCCACTCTGCCACCCCAGTTCAGACATGGCCATATGCAAATCAGTCTGACCCTGTGCCTCATGGGAACAGTCCAGCCCGAACTGCCAAGCCACGCCTTCCCTGGACCGGAAACAAGCTTCCTAGGACCGGTTTCTGGCATTTCAGCCTTCTTCAGCCAGGCTTGCTTGAATCCAGTGGCAAAGTGAGCAAGGGACTCACGTCTGAGCATACCCTGCTAACTTATGGCGAACAAAGCAGTACAAAAGGGGGTGGTGATGGACGGAGCATCAGAACCAATCAAACACTCACACCCAGTCAACAGATCCGAGTTTGATCCATCACCGTGCTTTAGCCTACTCTGCCACCCCAGTTCATACATGGCCATATGCAAATCAGTCTGACCCTGTGCCTCATGGGAACAGTCCAACCCGAACTGCCAAGCCATGCCTTCCCTGGACCGGAAAGAAGCTTCCTAGGGCTGGTTTCTGGCATTTCAGCCGTCTTCGGCCAGGCTTCCTTGAAACCAGTGGCAAAGTGAGCAAGGGACTCACGTCTGAGCATACCCTGCCAACTTATGGCGAACAAAGCGGTACAAAAGGGGGTGGTGATGAACGGAGCATCAGAACCAATCAAACACTCACACCCAGTCAACAGATTCGTGTTTGATCCATCACCGTTCTTTAGCCCACTCTGCCACCCCAGTTCAGACATAGCCATATGCAAATCAGTCTGACCCTGTGCCTCATGGGAACAGTCCAGCCCGAACTGCCAAGCCATGCCTTCCCTGGACCGGAAACAAGCTTCCTAGGACCGGTTTCTGGCATTTCAGCCGTCTTCAGCCAGGCTTGCTTGAATCCAGTGGCAAAGTGAGCAAGGGACTCACGTCTGAGCATACCCTGCCAACTTATGGCGAGCAAAGCGGTACAAGAGGGGGTGGTGATGGACGGAGCATCAGAACCAATAAAAAACACTCACACCCAGTCAACAGATCCGAGTTTGATCCATCACCGTTCTTTAGCCCACTCTGCCACCCCAGTTCAGACATGGCCATATGCAAATCAGTCTGACCATGTGCCTCATGGGAACAGTCCAGCCCGAACTGCCATGCCTTCCCTGGACCGGAAACAAGCTTCCTAGGACCGGTTTCTGGCATTTTAGCCGTCTTCAGCCAGGCTTGCTTGAATCCAGTGGCAAAGTGAGCAAGGGACTCACGTCTGAGCATACCCTGCCAACTTATGGCGAACAAAGCGGTACAAAAGGGGGTGGTGATGGACGGAGCATCAGAAACAAACAAACACTCACACCCATACAACAGATCCGAGTTTGATCCATCACCGTTCTTTAGCCCACTCTGCCACCCCAGTTCAGACATGGCCATATGCAAATCAGTCTGACCCTGTGCCTCATGGGAACTGTCCAGCCCGAACTGCCAAGCCATGCCTTCCCTGGACCGGAAACAAGCTTCCTAGGACCGGTTTCTGGCATTTCAGCCGTCTTCAGCCAGGCTTGCTTGAATCCAGTGGCAAAGTGAGCAAGGGACTCACGTCTGAGCATACCCTGCCAACTTATGGTGAACAAAGCGGTACAAAAGGGGGTGGTGATGGACGGAGCATCAGAAACAATCAAACACTCACACCCAGACAACAGATATGAGTTTGAAACATCACCGTTCTTTAGCCCACTCTGCCACCCCAGTTCAGACATGGCCATATGCAAATCAGTCTGACCCTGTGCCTCATGGGAACAGTCCAGCCCGAACTGCCAAGCCATACCTTCCCTGGACCGGAAACAAGCTTCCTAGGACCGGTTTCTGGCATTTCAGCCGTCTTCAGCCAGGCTTGCTTGAATCCAGTGGCAAAGTGAGCAAGGAACTCACGTGTGAGCATATCCTGCCAACTTATGGCGAACAAAGCGGTACAAAAGGGGGTGGTGATGGACGGAGCATCAGAACCAATCAAACACTCACACCCAGTCAACAGATCCGACTTTGATCCATCACCGTTCTTTAGCCCACTCTGCCACCCCAGTTCAGACATGACCATATGCAAATCAGTCTGACCCTGTGCCTCATGGGAACAGTTCAGCCCGAACTGCCAAGCCATGCCTTCCCTGGACCGGAAACAAGCTTCCTAGGACCTGTTTCTGGCATTTCAGCCGTCTTCAGCCAGGCTTGCTTGAATCCAGTGGCAAAGTGAGCAAGGGACTCACGTCTGAGCATAACCTGCCAACTTATGGCGAACAAAGCAGTACAAAAGGGGGTGGTGATGGACAGAGCATCAGAACCAATCAAACACTCACACCCAGTCAACAGATCCGACTTTGATCCATCACCATTCTTTAGCCCACTCTGCCACCCCAGTTCAGACATGGCCATATGCAAATCAGTCTGACCCTGTGCCTCATGGGAACAGTCCAGCCCGAACTGCCAAGCCATGCCTTCCCTGGACCGGAAACAAGCTTCCTAGGACCGGTTTCTGGCATTTCAGCCGTCTTCAGCCAGGCTTGCTTGAATCCAGTGGCAAAGTGAGCATGGGACTCACGTCTGAGCATACCCTGCCAACTTATGGTGAAAAAAGCGGTACAAAAGGGGGTGGTGATGGACGGAGCATCAGAACCAATCAAACACTCACACCCAGTCAACAGATCCGAGTTTGATCCATCACCGTTCTTTGGCCCACTCTGCCACCCCAGTTCAGACATGGCCATATGCAAATCAGTCTGACCCTGTGCCTCATGGGAACAGTCCAGCCCGAACTGCCAAACCATGCCTTCCCTGGACCGGAAACAAGCGTCCTAGGACCGGTTTCTAGCATTTCAGCCGTCTTCAGCGAGGCTTGCTTGAATCCATTGGCAAAGTGAGCAAGGGACTCACGTCTGAGCATACCCTGCCAACTTATGGCGAACAAAGCGGTACAAAAGGGGGTGGTGATGGACGGAGCATCAGAACCAATCAAACACTCATACCCAGTCAACAGATCCGAGATTGATCCATCACCGTTCTTTAACCCACTCTGCCACCCCAGTTCAGACATGGCCATATGCAAATCAGTCTGACCCTGTGCCTCATGGGAACAGTCCAGCCCGAACTGCCAAGCCATGCCTTCCCTGGACCGGAAACAAGCTTCCTAGGACCGGTTTCTGGCATTTCAGCCGTCTTCAGCCAGGCTTGCTTGAATCCAGTGGCAAAGTGAGCAAGGAACTCACGTGTGAGCATATCCTGCCAACTTATGGCGAACAAAGCGGTACAAAAGGGGGTGGTGATGGACGGAGCATCAGAACCAATCAAACACTCACACCCAGTCAACAGATCCGACTTTGATCCATCACCGTTCTTTAGCCCACTCTGCCACCCCAGTTCAGACATGACCATATGCAAATCAGTCTGACCCTGTGCCTCATGGGAACAGTTCAGCCCGAACTGCCAAGCCATGCCTTCCCTGGACCGGAAACAAGCTTCCTAGGACCTGTTTCTGGCATTTCAGCCGTCTTCAGCCAGGCTTGCTTGAATCCAGTGGCAAAGTGAGCAAGGGACTCACGTCTGAGCATAACCTGCCAACTTATGGCGAACAAAGCAGTACAAAAGGGGGTGGTGATGGACAGAGCATCAGAACCAATCAAACACTCACACCCAGTCAACAGATCCGACTTTGATCCATCACCATTCTTTAGCCCACTCTGCCACCCCAGTTCAGACATGGCCATATGCAAATCAGTCTGACCCTGTGCCTCATGGGAACAGTCCAGCCCGAACTGCCAAGCCATGCCTTCCCTGGACCGGAAACAAGCTTCCTAGGACCGGTTTCTGGCATTTCAGCCGTCTTCAGCCAGGCTTGCTTGAATCCAGTGGCAAAGTGAGCATGGGACTCACGTCTGAGCATACCCTGCCAACTTATGGTGAAAAAAGCGGTACAAAAGGGGGTGGTGATGGACGGAGCATCAGAACCAATCAAACACTCACACCCAGTCAACAGATCCGAGTTTGATCCATCACCGTTCTTTGGCCCACTCTGCCACCCCAGTTCAGACATGGCCATATGCAAATCAGTCTGACCCTGTGCCTCATGGGAACAGTCCAGCCCGAACTGCCAAACCATGCCTTCCCTGGACCGGAAACAAGCTTCCTAGGACCGGTTTCTGGCATTTCAGCCGTCTTCAGCCAGGCTTGCTTGAATCCAGTGGCAAAGTGAGCAAGGGACTCACGTCTGAGCATACCCTGCCAACTTATGGCAAACAAAGCAGTACAAAAGTGGGTGGTGATGGACGGAGCATCAGAACCAATCAAACACTCACACCCAGTCAACAGATCCGAGTTTGATCCATCACCATTCTTTAGCCCACTCTGCCACCCCAGTTCAGACATGGCCATATGAAAATCAGTCTGACCCTGTGCCTCATGGGAACAGTCCAGCCCGAACTGCCAAGCCATGCCTTCCCTGGACCGGAAACAAGCTTTCTAGGACCGGTTTCTGGCATTTCAGCCGTCTTCAGCCAGGCTTGCTTGAATCCAGTGGCAAAGTGAGCAAGGGACTCACGTCTGAGCATACCCTGCCAACTTATGGCGAGCAAAGCGGTACAAGAGGGGGTGGTGATGGACGGAGCATCAGAACCAATAAAAAACACTCACACCAAGTCAACAGATCCGAGTTTGATCCATCACCGTTCTTTAGCCCACTCTGCCACCCCAGTTCAGACATGGCCATATGCAAATCAGTCTGACCCTGTGCCTCATGGGAACAGTCCAGCCCGAACTGCCAAGCCACGCCTTCCCTGGACCGGAAACAAGCTTCCTAGGACCGGTTTCTGGCATTTCAGCCGTCTTCAGCCAGGCTTGCTTGAATCCAGTGGCAAAGTGAGCAAGGGACTCACGTCTGAGCATACCCTGCTAACTTATGGCGAACAAAGCAGTACAAAAGGGGGTGGTGATGGACGGAGCATCAGAACCAATCAAACACTCACACCCAGTCAACAGATCCGAGTTTGATCCATCACCGTGCTTTAGCCTACTCTGCCACCCCAGTTCATACATGGCCATATGCAAATCAGTCTGACCCTGTGCCTCATGGGAACAGTCCAGCCCGAACTGCCAAGCCATGCCTTCCCTGGACCGGAAAGAAGCTTCCTAGGGCTGGTTTCTGGCATTTCAGCCGTCTTCGGCCAGGCTTCCTTGAAACCAGTGGCAAAGTGAGCAAGGGACTCACGTCTGAGCATACCCTGCCAACTTATGGCGAACAAAGCGGTACAAAAGGGGGTGGTGATGAACGGAGCATCAGAACCAATCAAACACTCACACCCAGTCAACAGATCCGCGTTTGATCCATCACCGTTCTTTAGCCCACTCTGCCACCCCAGTTCAGACATAGCCATATGCAAATCAGTCTGACCCTGTGCCTCATGGGAACTGTCCAGCCCGAATTGCCAAGCAATGCTTTCCCTGGACAGGAAACACATTTCCTAGGACGGGTTTCTGGCATTTCAGCCGTCTTCAGCCAGGCTTGCTTGAATCCAGTGGCAAAGTGAGCAAGGGATCCACGTCTGAGCATACCCTGCCAACTTATGGCGAACAAAGCAGTACAAAGGGGGTGGTGATGGACGGAGCATCAGAACCAATCAAACACTCACACCAAGTCAACAGATCCGACTTTGATCCATCACCGTTCTTTAGCCCACTCTGCCACCCCAGTTCAGACATGGCCATATGCAAATCAGTCTGACCCTGTGCCTCATGGGAACAGTCCAGCCCGAACTTCCAAGCCATGCCTTCCCTGGACCGGAAACAAGCTTCCTAGGGCCGGTTTCTGGCATTTCAGCCGTCTTCAGCCAGGCTAACTTGAATCCAGTGGCAAAGTGAGCAAGGAACTCACGTCTGAGCATACCCTGCCAACTTATGGCGAACAAAGCGGTACAAAAGAGGGTGGTGATGAACGGAGCATCAGAACCAATCAAACATTCACACCCAGTCAACAGATCCTTGTTTGATCCATCACCGTTCTTTAGCCCACTCTGCCACCCCAGTTCAGACATGGCCATATGCAAATCAGTCTGACCCTGTGCCTCATGGGAACAGTCCAGCCCGAATTGCCAAGCAATGCCTTCCCTGGACAGAAAACACGTTTCCTAGGACGGGTTTCTGGCATTTCAGCTGTCTTCAGCCAGGCTTGCTTGAATCCAGTGACAAAGTGAGCAAGGGACTCACGTCTGAGCATACCCTTCCAACTTATGGCGAACAAAGCGGTACAAAAGGGGGTGGTGATGGACGGAGCATCAGAACCAATCAAACACTCACACCCAGTCAACAAATCCGACTTTGATCCATCACCGTTCTTTAGCCCACTCTGCCACCCCAGTTCAGACATGGCCATATGCAAATCAGTCTGACCCTGTGCCTCATGGGAACAGTCCAGCCCAAACTGCCAAGCCATGCCTTCCCTGGACCAGAAACAAGCTTCCCAGGACAGGTTTCTGGCATTTCAGCCGTCTTCAGCCAGGCTTGCTTCAATCCAGTGGCAAAGTGAGCAAGGGACTCACGTCTGAGCATACCCTGCCAACTCATGGCGAACAAAGCAGTACAAAAGGGGGTGGTGATGGATGGACCATCAGAACCAATCAAACACTCACACCCAGTCAACAGATCCGAGTTTGATCCATCACCGTGCTTTAGCCCACTCTGCCACCCCAGTTCAGACATGGCCATATGCAAATCAGTCTGATCCTGTGCCTCATGGGAACAGTCCAGCCCGAACTGCCAAGCCATGCCTTCCCTGGACTGGAAACAAGCTTCCTAGGACCGGTTTCTGGCATTTCAGCCGTCTTCAGCCAGGCTTGCTTGAATCCAGTGGCAAAGTGAGTAAGGGACTCACGTGTGAGCATATCCTGCCAACTTATGGCGAACAAAGCGGTACAAAAGGGGGTGGTGATGGACGGAGCATCAGAAACAATCAAACACTCACACCCAGTCAACAGATCCGAGTTTGATCCATCACCGTGCTTTAGCCCACTCTGCCACCCCAGTTCAGACATGGCCATATGCAAATCAGTCTGATCCTGTGCCTCATGGGAACAGTCCAGCCCGAACTGCCAAGCCATGCCTTCCCTGGACCGGAAACAAGCTTCCTAGGACCGGTTTCTGGCATTTCAGCCGTCTTCAGCCAGGCTTGCTTGAATCCAGTGGCAAAGTGAGCATGGGACTCACGTCTGAGCATACCCTGCCAACTTATGGCGAAAAAAGCGGTACAAAAGGGGGTGGTGATGGACGGAGCATCAGAACCAATCAAACACTCACACCCAGTCAACAGATCCGAGTTTGATCCATCACCGTTCTTTGGCCCACTCTGCCACCCCAGTTCAGACATGGCCATATGCAAATCAGTCTGACCCTGTGCCTCATGGGAACAGTCCAGCCCGAACTGCCAAACCATGCCTTCCCTGGACCGGAAACAAGCGTCCTAGGACCGGTTTCCAGCATTTCAGCCGTCTTCAGCGAGGCTTGCTTGAATCCATTGGCAAAGTGAGCAAGGGACTCACGTCTGAGCATACCCTGCCAACTTATGGCGAACAAAGCAGTACAAAAGTGGGTGGTGATGGACGGAGCATCAGAACCAATCAAACACTCACACCCAGTCAACAGATCCGAGTTTGATCCATCACCATTCTTTAGCCCACTCTGCCACCCCAGTTCAGACATGGCCATATGAAAATCAGTCTGACCCTGTGCCTCATGGGAACAGTCCAGCCCGAACTGCCAAGCCATGCCTTCCCTGGACCGGAAACAAGCTTTCTAGGACCGGTTTCTGGCATTTCAGCCGTCTTCAGCCAGGCTTGCTTGAATCCAGTGGCAAAGTGAGCAAGGGACTCACGTCTGAGCATACCCTACCAACTTATGGCGAGCAAAGCGGTACAAGAGGGGGTGGTGATGGACGGAGCATCAGAACCAATAAAAAACACTCACACCAAGTCAACAGATCCGAGTTTGATCCATCACCGTTCTTTAGCCCACTCTGCCACCCCAGTTCAGACATGGCCATATGCAAATCAGTCTGACCCTGTGCCTCATGGGAACAGTCCAGCCCGAACTGCCAAGCCACGCCTTCCCTGGACCGGAAACAAGCTTCCTAGGACCGGTTTCTGGCATTTCAGCCGTCTTCAGCCAGGCTTGCTTGAATCCAGTGGCAAAGTGAGCAAGGGACTCACGTCTGAGCATACCCTGCTAACTTATGGCGAACAAAGCAGTACAAAAGGGGGTGGTGATGGACGGAGCATCAGAACCAATCAAACACTCACACCCAGTCAACAGATCCGAGTTTGATCCATCACCGTGCTTTAGCCTACTCTGCCACCCCAGTTCATACATGGCCATATGCAAATCAGTCTGACCCTGTGCCTCATGGGAACAGTCCAGCCCGAACTGCCAAGCCATGCCTTCCCTGGACCGGAAAGAAGCTTCCTAGGGCTGGTTTCTGGCATTTCAGCCGTCTTCGGCCAGGCTTCCTTGAAACCAGTGGCAAAGTGAGCAAGGGACTCACGTCTGAGCATACCCTGCTAACTTATGGCGAACAAAGCGGTACAAAAGGGGGTGGTGATGAACGGAGCATCAGAACCAATCAAACACTCACACCCAGTCAACAGATCCGTGTTTGATCCATCACCGTTCTTTAGCCCACTCTGCCACCCCAGTTCAGACATAGCCATATGCAAATCAGTCTGACCCTGTGCCTCATGGGAACTGTCCAGCCCGAATTGCCAAGCAATGCTTTCCCTGGACAGGAAACACATTTCCTAGGACGGGTTTCTGGCATTTCAGCCGTCTTCAGCCAGGCTTGCTTGAATCCAGTGGCAAAGTGAGCAAGGGATCCACGTCTGAGCATACCCTGCCAACTTATGGCGAACAAAGCAGTACAAAGGGGGTGGTGATGGACGGAGCATCAGAACCAATCAAACACTCACACCAAGTCAACAGATCCGACTTTGATCCATCACCGTTCTTTAGCCCACTCTGCCACCCCAGTTCAGACATGGCCATATGCAAATCAGTCTGACCCTGTGCCTCATGGGAACAGTCCAGCCCGAACTTCCAAGCCATGCCTTCCCTGGACCGGAAACAAGCTTCCTAGGGCCGGTTTCTGGCATTTCAGCCGTCTTCAGCCAGGCTAACTTGAATCCAGTGGCAAAGTGAGCAAGGAACTCACGTCTGAGCATACCCTGCCAACTTATGGCGAACAAAGCGGTACAAAAGGGGGTGGTGATGAACGGAGCATCAGAACCAATCAAACATTCACACCCAGTCAACAGATCCTTGTTTGATCCATCACCGTTCTTTAGCCCACTCTGCCACCCCAGTTCAGACATGGCCATATGCAAATCAGTCTGACCCTGTGCCTCATGGGAACAGTCCAGCCCGAATTGCCAAGCAATGCCTTCCCTGGACAGAAAACACGTTTCCTAGGACGGGTTTCTGGCATTTCAGCCGTCTTCAGCCAGGCTTGCTTGAATCCAGTGACAAAGTGAGCAAGGGACTCACGTCTGAGCATACCCTGCCAACTTATGGCGAACAAAGCGGTACAAAAGGGGGTGGTGATGGACGGAGCATCAGAACCAATCAAACACTCACACCCAGTCAACAAATCTGACTTTGATCCATCACCGTTCTTTAGCCCACTCTGCCACCCCAGTTCAGACATGGCCATATCCAAATCAGTCTGACCCTGTGCCTCATGGGAACAGTCCAGCCCAAACTGTCAAGCCATGCCTTCCCTGGACCAGAAACAAGCTTCCCAGGACAGGTTTCTGGCATTTCAGCCGTCTTCAGCCAGGCTTGCTTCAATCCAGTGGCAAAGTGAGCAAGGGACTCACGTCTGAGCATACCCTGCCAACTCATGGCGAACAAAGCAGTACAAAAGGGGGTGGTGATGGATGGACCATCAGAACCAATCAAACACTCACACCCAGTCAACAGATCCGAGTTTGATCCATCACCGTGCTTTAGCCCACTCTGCCACCCCAGTTCAGACATGGCCATATGCAAATCAGTCTGATCATGTGCCTCATGGGAACAGTCCAGCCCGAACTGCCAAGCCATGCCTTCCCTGGACTGGAAACAAGCATCCTAGGACCGGTTTCTGGCATTTCAGCCGTCTTCAGCCAGGCTTGCTTGAATCCAGTGGCAAAGTGAGCAAGGGACTCACGTCTGAGCATACCCTGCCAACTTATGGCGAACAAAGCGGTACAAAAGGGGCTGGTGATGGACGGAGCATCAGAACCAATCAAACACTCATTCCCAGTCAACAGATCCGAGATTGATCCATCACCGTTCTTTAACCCACTCTGCCACCCCAGTTCAGACATGGCCATATGCAAATCAGTCTGACCCTGTGCCTCATGGGAACAGTCCAGCCCGAACTGCCAAGCCATGCCTTCCCTGGACCGGAAACAAGCTTCCTAGGACCGGTTTCTGGCATTTCAGCCGTCTTCAGCCAGGCTTGCTTGAATCCAGTGGCAAAGTGAGCAAGGGACTCACGTCTGAGCATACCCTGCCAACTTATGGCAAACAAAGCAGTACAAAAGTGGGTGGTGATGGACGGAGCATCAGAACCAATCAAACACTCACACCCAGTCAACAGATCCGAGTTTGATCCATCACCATTCTTTAGCCCACTCTGCCACCCCAGTTCAGACATGGCCATATGAAAATCAGTCTGACTCTGTGCCTCATGGGAACAGTCCAGCCCGAACTGCCAAGCCATGCCTTCCCTGGACCGGAAGGAAGCTTTCTAGGACCCGTTTCTGGCATTTCAGCCGTCTTCAGCCAGGCTTGCTTGAATCCAGTGGCAAAGTGAGCAAGGGACTCACGTCTGAACATACCCTGCCAACTTATGGCGAGCAAAGCGGTACAAGAGGGGGTGGTGATGGACGGAGTATCAGAACCAATAAAAAACACTCACACCCAGTCAACAGATCCGAGTTTGATCCATCACCGTTCTTTAGCCCACTCTGCCACCCCAGTTCAGACATGGCCATATGCAAATCAGTCTGACCCTTTTCCTCATGGGAACAGTCCAGCCCGAACTGCCAAGCCATGCCTTCCCTGGAACGGAAACAAGCTTCCTAGGACCGGTTTCTGGCATTTTAGCCGTCTTCAGCCAGGCTTGCTTGAATCCAGTGGCAAAGTGAGCAAGGGACTCACGTGTGAGCATACCCTGCCAACTTATGGCGAACAAAGCGGTACAAAAGGGGGTGGTGATGGACGGAGCATCAGAACCAATCAAACACTCATACCCAGTCAACAGATCCGAGATTGATCCATCACCGTTCTTTAACCCACTCTGCCACCCCAGTTCAGACATGGCCATATGCAAATCAGTCTGACCCTGTGCCTCATGGGAACAGTCCAGCCCGAACTGCAAAGCCATGCCTTCCCTGGACCGGAAACAAGCTTCCTAGGACCGGTTTCTGGCATTTCAGCCGTCTTCAGCTAGGCTTGCTTGAATCCAGTGGCAAAGTGAGCAAGGGACTTACGTCTGAGCATACCCTGCCAACTTATGGCGAGCAAAGCGGTACAAGAGGGGGTGGTGATGGACGGAGCATCAGAACCAATAAAAAACACTCACACCCAGTCAACAGATCCGAGTTTGATCCATCACCGTTCTTTAGCCCACTCTGCCACCCCAGTTCAGACATGGCCATATGCAAATCAGTCTGACCCTGTGCCTCATGGGAACAGTCCAGCCCGAACTGCCAAGCCATGCCTTCCCTGGACCGGAAACAAGCTTCCTAGGACCGGTTTCTGGCATTTTAGCCATCTTCAGCCAGGCTTGCTTGAATCCAGTGGCAAAGTGAGCAAGGGACTCACGTCTGAGCATACCCTGCCAACTTATGGCGAACAAAGCGGTACAAAAGGGGGTGGTGATGGACGGAGCATCAGAAACAATCAAACACTCACACCCATACAACAGATCCGAGTTTGATCCATCACTGTTCTTTAGCCCACTCTGCCACCCCAGTTCAGACATGGCCATATGCAAATCAGTCTGACCCTGTGCCTCATGGGAACTGTCCAGCCCGAACTGCCAAGCCATGCCTTCCGTGGACCGGAAACAAGCTTCCTAGGACCGGTTTCTGGCATTTCAGCCGTCTTCAGCCAGGCTTGCTTGAATCCAGTGGCAAAGTGAGCAAGGGACTCACGTCTGAGCATACCCTGCTAACTTATGGCGAACAAAGCGGTACAAAAGGGGGTGGTGATGGACGGAGCATCAGAAACAATCAAACACTCACACCCAGACAACAGATCCGAGTTTGATCCATCACCGTTCTTTAGCCCACTCTGCCACCCCAGTTCAGACATGGCCATATGCAAATCAGTCTGACCCTGTGCCTCATGGGAACAGTCCAGCCCGAACTGCCAAGCCATACCTTCCCTGGACCGGAAACAAGCTTCCTAGGACCGGTTTCTGGCATTTCAGCCGTCTTCAGCCAGGCTTGGTTGAATCCAGTGGCAAAGTGAGCAAGGGACTCACGTGTGAGCATATCCTGCCAACTTATGGCGAACAAAGCGGTACAAAAGGGGGTGGTGATGGACGGAGCATCAGAACCAATCAAACACTCACACCCAGTCAACAGATCCGACTTTGATCCATCACTGTTCTTTAGCCCACTCTGCCACCCCAGTTCAGACATGACCATATGCAAATCAGTCTGACCCTGTGCCTCATGGGAACAGTCCAGCCCGAACTGCCAAGCCATGCCTTCCCTGGACCGGAAACAAGCTTCCTAGGACCTGTTTCTGGCATTTCAGCCGTCTTCAGCCAGGCTTGCTTGAATCCAGTGGCAAAGTGAGCAAGGGACTCACGTCTGAGCATAACCTGCCAACTTATGGCGAACAAAGCAGTACAAAAGGGGGTGGTGATGGACAGAGCATAAGAACCAATCAAACACTCACACCCAGTCAACAGATCCGACTTTGATCCATCACCATTCTTTAGCCCACTCTGCCACCCCAGTTCAGACATGGCCATATGCAAATCAGTCTGACCCTGTGCCTCATGGGAACAGTCCAGCCCGAACTGCCAAGCCATGCCTTCCCTGGACCGGAAACAAGCTTCCTAGGACCGGTTTCTGGCATTTCAGCCGTCTTCAGCCAGGCTTGCTTGAATCCAGTGGCAAAGTGAGCATGGGACTCACGTCTGAGCATACCCTGCCAACTTATGGCGAAAAAAGCGGTATCAAAGGGGGTGGTGATGGACGGAGCATCAGAACCAATCAAACACTCACACCCAGTCAACAGATCCGAGTTTGATCCATCACCGTTCTTTGGCCCACTCTGCCACCCCAGTTCAGACATGGCCATATGAAAATCAGTCTGACCCTGTGCCTCATGGGAACAGTCCAGCCCGAACTGCCAAGCCATGCCTTCCCTGGACCGGAAACAAGCTTTCTAGGACCGGTTTCTGGCATTTCAGGCGTCTTCAGCCAGGCTTGCTTAAATCCAGTGGCAAAGTGAGCAAGGGACTCACGTCTGAGCATACCCTGCCAACTTATGGCGAGCAAAGCGGTACAAGAGGGGGTGGTGATGGACGGAGCATCAGAACCAATAAAAAACACTCACACCCAGTCAACAGATCCGAGTTTGATCCATCACCGTTCTTTAGCCAACTCTGCCACCCCAGTTCAGACATGGCCATATGCAAATCAGTCTGACCCTGTGCCTCATGGGAACAGTCCAGCCCGAACTGCCAAGCCATGCCTTCCCTGGACTGGAAACAAGCTTCCTAGGACCGGTTTCTGGCATTTTAGCCGTCTTCAGCAAGGCTTGCTTGAATCCAGTGGCAAAGTGAGCAAGGGACTCACGTCTGAGCATACCCTGCCAACTTATGGCGAACAAAGGGGTACAAAAGGGGGTGGTGATGGACGGAGCATCAGAACCAATCAAACACTCATACCCAGTCAACAGATCCGAGATTGATCCATCACCGTTCTTTAACCCACTCTGCCACCCCAGTTCAGACATGGCCATATGCAAATCAGTCTGACCCTGTGCCTCATGGGAACAGTCCAGCCCGAACTGCCAAGCCATGCCTTCCCTGGACCGGAAACAAGCTTCCTAGGACCGGTTTCTGGCATTTCAGCCGTCTTCAGCCAGGCTTGCTTGAATCCAGTGGCAAAGTGAGCAAGGGACTCACGTCTGAGCATACCCTGTCAACTTATGGCAAACAAAGCAGTACAAAAGTGGGTGGTGATGGACGGAGCATCAGAACCAATCAAACACTCACACCCAGTCAACAGATCCGAGTTTGATCCATCACCATTCTTTAGCCCACTCTGCCACCCCAGTTCAGACATGGCCATATGAAAATCAGTCTGACCCTGTGCCTCATGGGAACAGTCCAGCCCGAACTGCCAAGCCATGCCTTCCCTGGACCGGAAACAAGCTTTCTAGGACCGGTTTCTGGCATTTCAGCCGTCTTCAGCCAGGCTTGCTTGAATCCAGTGGCAAAGTGAGCAAGGGACTCACGTCTGAGCATACCCTGCCAACTTATGGCGAGCAAAGCGGTACAAGAGGGGGTGGTGATGGACGGAGCATCAGAACCAATAAAAAACACTCACACCAAGTCAACAGATCCGAGTTTGATCCATCACCGTTCTTTAGCCCACTCTGCCACCCCAGTTCAGACATGGCCATATGCAAATCAGTCTGACCCTGTGCCTCATGGGAACAGTCCAGCCCGAACTGCCAAGCCACGCCTTCCCTGGACCGGAAACAAGCTTCCTAGGACCGGTTTCTGGCATTTCAGCCTTCTTCAGCCAGGCTTGCTTGAATCCAGTGGCAAAGTGAGCAAGGGACTCACGTCTGAGCATACCCTGCTAACTTATGGCGAACAAAGCAGTACAAAAGGGGGTGGTGATGGACGGAGCATCAGAACCAATCAAACACTCACACCCAGTCAACAGATCCGAGTTTGATCCATCACCGTGCTTTAGCCTACTCTGCCACCCCAGTTCATACATGGCCATATGCAAATCAGTCTGACCCTGTGCCTCATGGGAACAGTCCAACCCGAACTGCCAAGCCATGCCTTCCCTGGACCGGAAAGAAGCTTCCTAGGGCTGGTTTCTGGCATTTCAGCCGTCTTCGGCCAGGCTTCCTTGAAACCAGTGGCAAAGTGAGCAAGGGACTCACGTCTGAGCATACCCTGCCAACTTATGGCGAACAAAGCGGTACAAAAGGGGGTGGTGATGAACGGAGCATCAGAACCAATCAAACACTCACACCCAGTCAACAGATTCGTGTTTGATCCATCACCGTTCTTTAGCCCACTCTGCCACCCCAGTTCAGACATAGCCATATGCAAATCAGTCTGACCCTGTGCCTCATGGGAACAGTCCAGCCCGAACTGCCAAGCCATGCCTTCCCTGGACCGGAAACAAGCTTCCTAGGACCGGTTTCTGGCATTTCAGCCGTCTTCAGCCAGGCTTGCTTGAATCCAGTGGCAAAGTGAGCAAGGGACTCACGTCTGAGCATACCCTGCCAACTTATGGCGAGCAAAGCGGTACAAGAGGGGGTGGTGATGGACGGAGCATCAGAACCAATAAAAAACACTCACACCCAGTCAACAGATCCGAGTTTGATCCATCACCGTTCTTTAGCCCACTCTGCCACCCCAGTTCAGACATGGCCATATGCAAATCAGTCTGACCATGTGCCTCATGGGAACAGTCCAGCCCGAACTGCCATGCCTTCCCTGGACCGGAAACAAGCTTCCTAGGACCGGTTTCTGGCATTTTAGCCGTCTTCAGCCAGGCTTGCTTGAATCCAGTGGCAAAGTGAGCAAGGGACTCACGTCTGAGCATACCCTGCCAACTTATGGCGAACAAAGCGGTACAAAAGGGGGTGGTGATGGACGGAGCATCAGAAACAAACAAACACTCACACCCATACAACAGATCCGAGTTTGATCCATCACCGTTCTTTAGCCCACTCTGCCACACCAGTTCAGACATGGCCATATGCAAATCAGTCTGACCCTGTGCCTCATGGGAACTGTCCAGCCCGAACTGCCAAGCCATGCCTTCCCTGGACCGGAAACAAGCTTCCTAGGACCGGTTTCTGGCATTTCAGCCGTCTTCAGCCAGGCTTGCTTGAATCCAGTGGCAAAGTGAGCATGGGACTCACGTCTGAGCATACCCTGCCAACTTATGGTGAAAAAAGCGGTACAAAAGGGGGTGGTGATGGACGGAGCATCAGAACCAATCAAACACTCACACCCAGTCAACAGATCCGAGTTTGATCCATCACCGTTCTTTGGCCCACTCTGCCACCCCAGTTCAGACATGGCCATATGCAAATCAGTCTGACCCTGTGCCTCATGGGAACAGTCCAGCCCGAACTGCCAAACCATGCCTTCCCTGGACCGGAAACAAGCGTCCTAGGACCGGTTTCTAGCATTTCAGCCGTCTTCAGCGAGGCTTGCTTGAATCCATTGGCAAAGTGAGCAAGGGACTCACGTCTGAGCATACCCTGCCAACTTATGGCGAACAAAGCGGTACAAAAGGGGGTGGTGATGGACGGAGCATCAGAACCAATCAAACACTCATACCCAGTCAACAGATCCGAGATTGATCCATCACCGTTCTTTAACCCACTCTGCCACCCCACTTCAGACATGGCCATATGCAAATCAGTCTGACCCTGTGCCTCATGGGAACAGTCCAGCCCGAACTGCCAAGCCATGCCTTCCCTGGACCCGAAACAAGCTTCCTAGGACCGGTTTCTGGCATTTCAGCCGTCTTCAGCCAGGCTTGCTTGAATCCAGTGGCAAAGTGAGCAAGGAACTCACGTGTGAGCATATCCTGCCAACTTATGGCGAACAAAGCGGTACAAAAGGGGGTGGTGATGGACGGAGCATCAAAACCAATCAAACACTCACACCCAGTCAACAGATCCGACTTTGATCCATCACCGTTCTTTAGCCCACTCTGCCACCCCAGTTCAGACATGACCATATGCAAATCAGTCTGACCCTGTGCCTCATGGGAACAGTTCAGCCCGAACTGCCAAGCCATGCCTTCCCTGGACCGGAAACAAGCTTCCTAGGACCTGTTTCTGGCATTTCAGCCGTCTTCAGCCAGGCTTGCTTGAATCCAGTGGCAAAGTGAGCAAGGGACTCACGTCTGAGCATAACCTGCCAACTTATGGCGAACAAAGCAGTACAAAAGGGGGTGGTGATGGACAGAGCATCAGAACCAATCAAACACTCACACCCAGTCAACAGATCCGACTTTGATCCATCACCATTCTTTAGCCCACTCTGCCACCCCAGTTCAGACATGGCCATATGCAAATCAGTCTGACCCTGTGCCTCATGGGAACAGTCCAGCCCGAACTGCCAAGCCATGCCTTCCCTGGACCGGAAACAAGCTTCCTAGGACCGGTTTCTGGCATTTCAGCCGTCTTCAGCCAGGCTTGCTTGAATCCAGTGGCAAAGTGAGCATGGGACTCACGTCTGAGCATACCCTGCCAACTTATGGTGAAAAAAGCGGTACAAAAGGGGGTGGTGATGGACGGAGCATCAGAACCAATCAAACACTCACACCCAGTCAACAGATCCGAGTTTGATCCATCACCGTTCTTTGGCCCACTCTGCCACCCCAGTTCAGACATGGCCATATGCAAATCAGTCTGACCCTGTGCCTCATGGGAACAGTCCAGCCCGAACTGCCAAACCATGCCTTCCCTGGACCGGAAACAAGCTTCCTAGGACCGGTTTCTGGCATTTCAGCCGTCTTCAGCCAGGCTTGCTTGAATCCAGTGGCAAAGTGAGCAAGGGACTCACGTCTGAGCATACCCTGCCAACTTATGGCAAACAAAGCAGTACAAAAGTGGGTGGTGATGGACGGAGCATCAGAACCAATCAAACACTCACACCCAGTCAACAGATCCGAGTTTGATCCATCACCATTCTTTAGCCCACTCTGCCACCCCAGTTCAGACATGGCCATATGAAAATCAGTCTGACCCTGTGCCTCATGGGAACAGTCCAGCCCGAACTGCCAAGCCATGCCTTCCCTGGACCGGAAACAAGCTTTCTAGGACCGGTTTCTGGCATTTCAGCCGTCTTCAGCCAGGCTTGCTTGAATCCAGTGGCAAAGTGAGCAAGGGACTCACGTCTGAGCATACCCTGCCAACTTATGGCGAGCAAAGCGGTACAAGAGGGGGTGGTGATGGACGGAGCATCAGAACCAATAAAAAACACTCACACCAAGTCAACAGATCCGAGTTTGATCCATCACCGTTCTTTAGCCCACTCTGCCACCCCAGTTCAGACATGGCCATATGCAAATCAGTCTGACCCTGTGCCTCATGGGAACAGTCCAGCCCGAACTGCCAAGCCACGCCTTCCCTGGACCGGAAACAAGCTTCCTAGGACCGGTTTCTGGCATTTCAGCCGTCTTCAGCCAGGCTTGCTTGAATCCAGTGGCAAAGTGAGCAAGGGACTCACGTCTGAGCATACCCTGCTAACTTATGGCGAACAAAGCAGTACAAAAGGGGGTGGTGATGGACGGAGCATCAGAACCAATCAAACACTCACACCCAGTCAACAGATCCGAGTTTGATCCATCACCGTGCTTTAGCCTACTCTGCCACCCCAGTTCATACATGGCCATATGCAAATCAGTCTGACCCTGTGCCTCATGGGAACAGTCCAGCCCGAACTGCCAAGCCATGCCTTCCCTGGACCGGAAAGAAGCTTCCTAGGGCTGGTTTCTGGCATTTCAGCCGTCTTCGGCCAGGCTTCCTTGAAACCAGTGGCAAAGTGAGCAAGGGACTCACGTCTGAGCATACCCTGCCAACTTATGGCGAACAAAGCGGCACAAAAGGGGGTGGTGATGAACGGAGCATCAGAACCAATCAAACACTCACACCCAGTCAACAGATCCGCGTTTGATCCATCACCGTTCTTTAGCCCACTCTGCCACCCCAGTTCAGACATAGCCATATGCAAATCAGTCTGACCCTGTGCCTCATGGGAACTGTCCAGCCCGAATTGCCAAGCAATGCTTTCCCTGGACAGGAAACACATTTCCTAGGACGGGTTTCTGGCATTTCAGCCGTCTTCAGCCAGGCTTGCTTGAATCCAGTGGCAAAGTGAGCAAGGGATCCACGTCTGAGCATACCCTGCCAACTTATGGCGAACAAAGCAGTACAAAGGGGGTGGTGATGGACGGAGCATCAGAACCAATCAAACACTCACACCAAGTCAACAGATCCGACTTTGATCCATCACCGTTCTTTAGCCCACTCTGCCACCCCAGTTCAGACATGGCCATATGCAAATCAGTCTGACCCTGTGCCTCATGGGAACAGTCCAGCCCGAACTTCCAAGCCATGCCTTCCCTGGACCGGAAACAAGCTTCCTAGGGCCGGTTTCTGGCATTTCAGCCGTCTTCAGCCAGGCTAACTTGAATCCAGTGGCAAAGTGAGCAAGGAACTCACGTCTGAGCATACCCTGCCAACTTATGGCGAACAAAGCGGTACAAAAGAGGGTGGTGATGAACGGAGCATCAGAACCAATCAAACATTCACACCCAGTCAACAGATCCTTGTTTGATCCATCACCGTTCTTTAGCCCACTCTGCCACCCCAGTTCAGACATGGCCATATGCAAATCAGTCTGACCCTGTGCCTCATGGGAACAGTCCAGCCCGAATTGCCAAGCAATGCCTTCCCTGGACAGAAAACACGTTTCCTAGGACGGGTTTCTGGCATTTCAGCTGTCTTCAGCCAGGCTTGCTTGAATCCAGTGACAAAGTGAGCAAGGGACTCACGTCTGAGCATACCCTTCCAACTTATGGCGAACAAAGCGGTACAAAAGGGGGTGGTGATGGACGGAGCATCAGAACCAATCAAACACTCACACCCAGTCAACAAATCCGACTTTGATCCATCACCGTTCTTTAGCCCACTCTGCCACCCCAGTTCAGACATGGCCATATGCAAATCAGTCTGACCCTGTGCCTCATGGGAACAGTCCAGCCCAAACTGCCAAGCCATGCCTTCCCTGGACCAGAAACAAGCTTCCCAGGACAGGTTTCTGGCATTTCAGCCGTCTTCAGCCAGGCTTGCTTCAATCCAGTGGCAAAGTGAGCAAGGGACTCACGTCTGAGCATACCCTGCCAACTCATGGCGAACAAAGCAGTACAAAAGGGGGTGGTGATGGATGGACCATCAGAACCAATCAAACACTCACACCCAGTCAACAGATCCGAGTTTGATCCATCACCGTGCTTTAGCCCACTCTGCCACCCCAGTTCAGACATGGCCATATGCAAATCAGTCTGATCCTGTGCCTCATGGGAACAGTCCAGCCCGAACTGCCAAGCCATGCCTTCCCTGGACTGGAAACAAGCTTCCTAGGACCGGTTTCTGGCATTTCAGCCGTCTTCAGCCAGGCTTGCTTGAATCCAGTGGCAAAGTGAGTAAGGGACTCACGTGTGAGCATATCCTGCCAACTTATGGCGAACAAAGCGGTACAAAAGGGGGTGGTGATGGACGGAGCATCAGAAACAATCAAACACTCACACCCAGTCAACAGATCCGAGTTTGATCCATCACCGTGCTTTAGCCCACTCTGCCACCCCAGTTCAGACATGGCCATATGCAAATCAGTCTGATCCTGTGCCTCATGGGAACAGTCCAGCCCGAACTGCCAAGCCATGCCTTCCCTGGACCGGAAACAAGCTTCCTAGGACCGGTTTCTGGCATTTCAGCCGTCTTCAGCCAGGCTTGCTTGAATCCAGTGGCAAAGTGAGCATGGGACTCACGTCTGAGCATACCCTGCCAACTTATGGCGAAAAAAGCGGTACAAAAGGGGGTGGTGATGGACGGAGCATCAGAACCAATCAAACACTCACACCCAGTCAACAGATCCGAGTTTGATCCATCACCGTTCTTTGGCCCACTCTGCCACCCCAGTTCAGACATGGCCATATGCAAATCAGTCTGACCCTGTGCCTCATGGGAACAGTCCAGCCCGAACTGCCAAACCATGCCTTCCCTGGACCGGAAACAAGCGTCCTAGGACCGGTTTCCAGCATTTCAGCCGTCTTCAGCGAGGCTTGCTTGAATCCATTGGCAAAGTGAGCAAGGGACTCACGTCTGAGCATACCCTGCCAACTTATGGCGAACAAAGCAGTACAAAAGTGGGTGGTGATGGACGGAGCATCAGAACCAATCAAACACTCACACCCAGTCAACAGATCCGAGTTTGATCCATCACCATTCTTTAGCCCACTCTGCCACCCCAGTTCAGACATGGCCATATGAAAATCAGTCTGACCCTGTGCCTCATGGGAACAGTCCAGCCCGAACTGCCAAGCCATGCCTTCCCTGGACCGGAAACAAGCTTTCTAGGACCGGTTTCTGGCATTTCAGCCGTCTTCAGCCAGGCTTGCTTGAATCCAGTGGCAAAGTGAGCAAGGGACTCACGTCTGAGCATACCCTACCAACTTATGGCGAGCAAAGCGGTACAAGAGGGGGTGGTGATGGACGGAGCATCAGAACCAATAAAAAACACTCACACCAAGTCAACAGATCCGAGTTTGATCCATCACCGTTCTTTAGCCCACTCTGCCACCCCAGTTCAGACATGGCCATATGCAAATCAGTCTGACCCTGTGCCTCATGGGAACAGTCCAGCCCGAACTGCCAAGCCACGCCTTCCCTGGACCGGAAACAAGCTTCCTAGGACCGGTTTCTGGCATTTCAGCCGTCTTCAGCCAGGCTTGCTTGAATCCAGTGGCAAAGTGAGCAAGGGACTCACGTCTGAGCATACCCTGCTAACTTATGGCGAACAAAGCAGTACAAAAGGGGGTGGTGATGGACGGAGCATCAGAACCAATCAAACACTCACACCCAGTCAACAGATCCGAGTTTGATCCATCACCGTGCTTTAGCCTACTCTGCCACCCCAGTTCATACATGGCCATATGCAAATCAGTCTGACCCTGTGCCTCATGGGAACAGTCCAGCCCGAACTGCCAAGCCATGCCTTCCCTGGACCGGAAAGAAGCTTCCTAGGGCTGGTTTCTGGCATTTCAGCCGTCTTCGGCCAGGCTTCCTTGAAACCAGTGGCAAAGTGAGCAAGGGACTCACGTCTGAGCATACCCTGCTAACTTATGGCGAACAAAGCGGTACAAAAGGGGGTGGTGATGAACGGAGCATCAGAACCAATCAAACACTCACACCCAGTCAACAGATCCGTGTTTGATCCATCACCGTTCTTTAGCCCACTCTGCCACCCCAGTTCAGACATAGCCATATGCAAATCAGTCTGACCCTGTGCCTCATGGGAACTGTCCAGCCCGAATTGCCAAGCAATGCTTTCCCTGGACAGGAAACACATTTCCTAGGACGGGTTTCTGGCATTTCAGCCGTCTTCAGCCAGGCTTGCTTGAATCCAGTGGCAAAGTGAGCAAGGGATCCACGTCTGAGCATACCCTGCCAACTTATGGCGAACAAAGCAGTACAAAGGGGGTGGTGATGGACGGAGCATCAGAACCAATCAAACACTCACACCAAGTCAACAGATCCGACTTTGATCCATCACCGTTCTTTAGCCCACTCTGCCACCCCAGTTCAGACATGGCCATATGCAAATCAGTCTGACCCTGTGCCTCATGGGAACAGTCCAGCCCGAACTTCCAAGCCATGCCTTCCCTGGACCGGAAACAAGCTTCCTAGGGCCGGTTTCTGGCATTTCAGCCGTCTTCAGCCAGGCTAACTTGAATCCAGTGGCAAAGTGAGCAAGGAACTCACGTCTGAGCATACCCTGCCAACTTATGGCGAACAAAGCGGTACAAAAGGGGGTGGTGATGAACGGAGCATCAGAACCAATCAAACATTCACACCCAGTCAACAGATCCTTGTTTGATCCATCACCGTTCTTTAGCCCACTCTGCCACCCCAGTTCAGACATGGCCATATGCAAATCAGTCTGACCCTGTGCCTCATGGGAACAGTCCAGCCCGAATTGCCAAGCAATGCCTTCCCTGGACAGAAAACACGTTTCCTAGGACGGGTTTCTGGCATTTCAGCCGTCTTCAGCCAGGCTTGCTTGAATCCAGTGACAAAGTGAGCAAGGGACTCACGTCTGAGCATACCCTGCCAACTTATGGCGAACAAAGCGGTACAAAAGGGGGTGGTGATGGACGGAGCATCAGAACCAATCAAACACTCACACCCAGTCAACAAATCCGACTTTGATCCATCACCGTTCTTTAGCCCACTCTGCCACCCCAGTTCAGACATGGCCATATCCAAATCAGTCTGACCCTGTGCCTCATGGGAACAGTCCAGCCCAAACTGTCAAGCCATGCCTTCCCTGGACCAGAAACAAGCTTCCCAGGACAGGTTTCTGGCATTTCAGCCGTCTTCAGCCAGGCTTGCTTCAATCCAGTGGCAAAGTGAGCAAGGGACTCACGTCTGAGCATACCCTGCCAACTCATGGCGAACAAAGCAGTACAAAAGGGGGTGGTGATGGATGGACCATCAGAACCAATCAAACACTCACACCCAGTCAACAGATCCGAGTTTGATCCATCACCGTGCTTTAGCCCACTCTGCCACCCCAGTTCAGACATGGCCATATGCAAATCAGTCTGATCATGTGCCTCATGGGAACAGTCCAGCCCGAACTGCCAAGCCATGCCTTCCCTGGACTGGAAACAAGCATCCTAGGACCGGTTTCTGGCATTTCAGCCGTCTTCAGCCAGGCTTGCTTGAATCCAGTGGCAAAGTGAGCAAGGGACTCACGTCTGAGCATACCCTGCCAACTTATGGCGAACAAAGCGGTACAAAAGGGGCTGGTGATGGACGGAGCATCAGAACCAATCAAACACTCATTCCCAGTCAACAGATCCGAGATTGATCCATCACCGTTCTTTAACCCACTCTGCCACCCCAGTTCAGACATGGCCATATGCAAATCAGTCTGACCCTGTGCCTCATGGGAACAGTCCAGCCCGAACTGCCAAGCCATGCCTTCCCTGGACCGGAAACAAGCTTCCTAGGACCGGTTTCTGGCATTTCAGCCGTCTTCAGCCAGGCTTGCTTGAATCCAGTGGCAAAGTGAGCAAGGGACTCACGTCTGAGCATACCCTGCCAACTTATGGCAAACAAAGCAGTACAAAAGTGGGTGGTGATGGACGGAGCATCAGAACCAATCAAACACTCACACCCAGTCAACAGATCCGAGTTTGATCCATCACCATTCTTTAGCCCACTCTGCCACCCCAGTTCAGACATGGCCATATGAAAATCAGTCTGACTCTGTGCCTCATGGGAACAGTCCAGCCCGAACTGCCAAGCCATGCCTTCCCTGGACCGGAAGGAAGCTTTCTAGGACCCGTTTCTGGCATTTCAGCCGTCTTCAGCCAGGCTTGCTTGAATCCAGTGGCAAAGTGAGCAAGGGACTCACGTCTGAACATACCCTGCCAACTTATGGCGAGCAAAGCGGTACAAGAGGGGGTGGTGATGGACGGAGTATCAGAACCAATAAAAAACACTCACACCCAGTCAACAGATCCGAGTTTGATCCATCACCGTTCTTTAGCCCACTCTGCCACCCCAGTTCAGACATGGCCATATGCAAATCAGTCTGACCCTTTTCCTCATGGGAACAGTCCAGCCCGAACTGCCAAGCCATGCCTTCCCTGGAACGGAAACAAGCTTCCTAGGACCGGTTTCTGGCATTTTAGCCGTCTTCAGCCAGGCTTGCTTGAATCCAGTGGCAAAGTGAGCAAGGGACTCACGTGTGAGCATACCCTGCCAACTTATGGCGAACAAAGCGGTACAAAAGGGGGTGGTGATGGACGGAGCATCAGAACCAATCAAACACTCATACCCAGTCAACAGATCCGAGATTGATCCATCACCGTTCTTTAACCCACTCTGCCACCCCAGTTCAGACATGGCCATATGCAAATCAGTCTGACCCTGTGCCTCATGGGAACAGTCCAGCCCGAACTGCAAAGCCATGCCTTCCCTGGACCGGAAACAAGCTTCCTAGGACCGGTTTCTGGCATTTCAGCCGTCTTCAGCTAGGCTTGCTTGAATCCAGTGGCAAAGTGAGCAAGGGACTTACGTCTGAGCATACCCTGCCAACTTATGGCGAGCAAAGCGGTACAAGAGGGGGTGGTGATGGACGGAGCATCAGAACCAATAAAAAACACTCACACCCAGTCAACAGATCCGAGTTTGATCCATCACCGTTCTTTAGCCCACTCTGCCACCCCAGTTCAGACATGGCCATATGCAAATCAGTCTGACCCTGTGCCTCATGGGAACAGTCCAGCCCGAACTGCCAAGCCATGCCTTCCCTGGACCGGAAACAAGCTTCCTAGGACCGGTTTCTGGCATTTTAGCCATCTTCAGCCAGGCTTGCTTGAATCCAGTGGCAAAGTGAGCAAGGGACTCACGTCTGAGCATACCCTGCCAACTTATGGCGAACAAAGCGGTACAAAAGGGGGTGGTGATGGACGGAGCATCAGAAACAATCAAACACTCACACCCATACAACAGATCCGAGTTTGATCCATCACTGTTCTTTAGCCCACTCTGCCACCCCAGTTCAGACATGGCCATATGCAAATCAGTCTGACCCTGTGCCTCATGGGAACTGTCCAGCCCGAACTGCCAAGCCATGCCTTCCGTGGACCGGAAACAAGCTTCCTAGGACCGGTTTCTGGCATTTCAGCCGTCTTCAGCCAGGCTTGCTTGAATCCAGTGGCAAAGTGAGCAAGGGACTCACGTCTGAGCATACCCTGCTAACTTATGGCGAACAAAGCGGTACAAAAGGGGGTGGTGATGGACGGAGCATCAGAAACAATCAAACACTCACACCCAGACAACAGATCCGAGTTTGATCCATCACCGTTCTTTAGCCCACTCTGCCACCCCAGTTCAGACATGGCCATATGCAAATCAGTCTGACCCTGTGCCTCATGGGAACAGTCCAGCCCGAACTGCCAAGCCATACCTTCCCTGGACCGGAAACAAGCTTCCTAGGACCGGTTTCTGGCATTTCAGCCGTCTTCAGCCAGGCTTGGTTGAATCCAGTGGCAAAGTGAGCAAGGGACTCACGTGTGAGCATATCCTGCCAACTTATGGCGAACAAAGCGGTACAAAAGGGGGTGGTGATGGACGGAGCATCAGAACCAATCAAACACTCACACCCAGTCAACAGATCCGACTTTGATCCATCACTGTTCTTTAGCCCACTCTGCCACCCCAGTTCAGACATGACCATATGCAAATCAGTCTGACCCTGTGCCTCATGGGAACAGTCCAGCCCGAACTGCCAAGCCATGCCTTCCCTGGACCGGAAACAAGCTTCCTAGGACCTGTTTCTGGCATTTCAGCCGTCTTCAGCCAGGCTTGCTTGAATCCAGTGGCAAAGTGAGCAAGGGACTCACGTCTGAGCATAACCTGCCAACTTATGGCGAACAAAGCAGTACAAAAGGGGGTGGTGATGGACAGAGCATAAGAACCAATCAAACACTCACACCCAGTCAACAGATCCGACTTTGATCCATCACCATTCTTTAGCCCACTCTGCCACCCCAGTTCAGACATGGCCATATGCAAATCAGTCTGACCCTGTGCCTCATGGGAACAGTCCAGCCCGAACTGCCAAGCCATGCCTTCCCTGGACCGGAAACAAGCTTCCTAGGACCGGTTTCTGGCATTTCAGCCGTCTTCAGCCAGGCTTGCTTGAATCCAGTGGCAAAGTGAGCATGGGACTCACGTCTGAGCATACCCTGCCAACTTATGGCGAAAAAAGCGGTATCAAAGGGGGTGGTGATGGACGGAGCATCAGAACCAATCAAACACTCACACCCAGTCAACAGATCCGAGTTTGATCCATCACCGTTCTTTGGCCCACTCTGCCACCCCAGTTCAGACATGGCCATATGAAAATCAGTCTGACCCTGTGCCTCATGGGAACAGTCCAGCCCGAACTGCCAAGCCATGCCTTCCCTGGACCGGAAACAAGCTTTCTAGGACCGGTTTCTGGCATTTCAGCCGTCTTCAGCCAGGCTTGCTTAAATCCAGTGGCAAAGTGAGCAAGGGACTCACGTCTGAGCATACCCTGCCAACTTATGGCGAGCAAAGCGGTACAAGAGGGGGTGGTGATGGACGGAGCATCAGAACCAATAAAAAACACTCACACCCAGTCAACAGATCCGAGTTTGATCCATCACCGTTCTTTAGCCAACTCTGCCACCCCAGTTCAGACATGGCCATATGCAAATCAGTCTGACCCTGTGCCTCATGGGAACAGTCCAGCCCGAACTGCCAAGCCATGCCTTCCCTGGACTGGAAACAAGCTTCCTAGGACCGGTTTCTGGCATTTTAGCCGTCTTCAGCAAGGCTTGCTTGAATCCAGTGGCAAAGTGAGCAAGGGACTCACGTCTGAGCATACCCTGCCAACTTATGGCGAACAAAGGGGTACAAAAGGGGGTGGTGATGGACGGAGCATCAAAAACAATCAAACACTCACACCCATACAACAGATCCGAGTTTGATCCATCACCGTTCTTCAGCCCACTCTGCCACCCCAGTTCAGACATGGCCATATGCAAATCAGTCTGACCCTGTGCCTCATGGGAACTGTCCAGCCCGAACTGCCAAGCCATGCCTTCCCTGGACCGGAAACCAGCTTCCTAGGACCGGTTTCTGGCATTTCAGCCGTCTTCAGCCAGGCTTGCTTGAATCCAGTGGCAAAGTGAGCAAGGGACTCACGTATGAGCATACCCTGCCAACTTATGGCGAACAAAGCGGTACAAAAGGGGGTGGTGATGGACGGAGCATCAGAAACAATCAAACACTCACACCCAGTCAACAGATCTGAGCTTGATCCATCACCAGTCTTTAGCCCACTCTGCCACCCCAGTTCAGACATGGCCATATGCAAATCAGTCTGACCCTGTGCCTCATGGGAACAGTCCAGCCCAAACTGCCAAGCCATACCTTCCCTGGACCGGAAACAAGCTTCCTAGGACCGGTTTCTGGCATTTCAGCCGTCTTCAGCCAGGCTTGCTTGAATCCAGTGGCAAAGTGAGCAAGGGACTCACGTCTGAGCATACCCTGCCAACTTATGGCGAACAAAGCGGTACAAAAGGGGGTGGTAATGGACGGAGCATCAGAACCAATCAAACACTCACACCCAGTCAACAGATCCGAGTTTGATCCGTCACCGTGCTTTAGCCTACTCTGCCACCCCAGTTCATACATGGCCATATGCAAATCAGTCTGACCCTGTGCCTCATGGGAACAGTCCAGCCCGAACTGACAAGCCATGCCTTCCCTGGACCGGAAACAAGCTTCCTAGGGCCGGTCTTGGCGTTTTAGCCGTCTTCAGCCAGGCTTCCTTGAATCCAGTGGCAAAGTGAGCAAGGGACTCACGTCTGAGCATACCCTGCCAACTTATGGCGAACAAAGCGGTACAAAAGGGGGTGGTGATGAACGGAGCATCAGAACTAATCAAACACTCACACCCAGACAACAGATCCGAGTTTGATCCATCACCGTTCTTTAGCCCACTCTGCCACCCCAGTTCAGACATGGCCATATGCAAATCAGTCTGACCCTGTGCCTCATGGGAACAGTCCAGCCCAAACTGCCAAGCCATACCTTCCCTGGACCGGAAACAAGCTTCCTAGGACCGCTTTCTGGCATTTCAGCCGTCTTCAGCCAGGCTTGGTTGAATCCAGTGGCAAAGTGAGCAAGGGACTCACGTGTGAGCATATCCTGCCAACTTATGGCGAACAAAGCGGTACAAAAGGGGGTGGTGATGGACGGAGCATCAGAAACAATCAAACACTCACACCCAGTCAACATATCCGAGTTTGATCCATCACCGTTCTTAAGCCCACTCTGCCACCCCAGTTCAGATATGCAATTCAGTCTGACCCTGTGCCTCATGGGAACAGTCCAGCCCGAACTGCCAAACCATGCATTCCCTGGACCGGAAAGAAGCATCCTACGACCGGTTTCGGGCATTTCAGCCGTCTTCAGCCAGGCTTGCTTGAATCCAGTGGCAAAGTGAGCAAGGGACTCACGTCTGAGCATACCCTGCCAACTTATGGCGAACAAAGCGGTACAAAAGGGGGTGGTGATGGACGGAGCATCAGAACCAATCAAACACTTCATACCCAGTCAACAGATCCGAGTTTGATCCATCACCGTTCTTTAACCCACTCTGCCACCCCAGTTCAGACATGACCATATGCAAATCAGTCTGACCCTGTGCCTCATGAGAACAGTCCTGCCCGAACTGCCAAGCCATGCCTTCCCTGGACCGGAAACAAGCTTCCTAGGACCTGTTTCTGGCATTTCAGCCGTCTTCAGCCAGGCTTGCTTGAATCCAGTGGCAAAGTGAGCAAGGGACTGACGTCTGAGCATACCCTGCCAACTTATGGCGAACAAAGCAGTACAAAAGGGGGTGGTGATGGACAGAGCATCAGAACCAATCAAACACTCACACCCAGTCAACAGATCCGACTTTGATCCATCACCATTCTTTAGCCCACTCTGCCACCCCAGTTCAGACAAGGCCATATGCAAATCAGTCGGACCCTGTGCCTCATGGGAACAGTCCAGCCCGAACTGCCAAGCCATGCCTTCGCTGGACCGGAAACAAGCTTCCTAGGACCGGTTTCTGGCATTTCAGCCGTCTTCAGCCAGGCTTGCTTGAATCCAGTGGCAAAGTGAGCAAGGGACTCACGTCTGAGCATACCCTGCCAACTTATGGCGAACAAAGCAGTACAAAAGGGGGTGGTGATGGACGGAGCACCAGAACCAATCAAACACTCACACCCAGTCAACAGATCCGAGTTTGATCAATCACCATTCTTTAGCCCACTCTGCCACCCCAGTTCAGACATGGCCATATGAAAATCAGTCTGACCCTGTGCCTCATGGGAACAGTCCAGCCCGAATTGCCAAGCCATGCCTTCCCAGGATAGGAAACAAGTTTCCTAGGACGGGTTTCTGGCATTTCAGCCATCTTCAGCCAGGCTTGCTTGAATCCAGTGGCAAAGTGAGCAAGGGACTCACGTCTGAGCATACCCTGCCAACTTATGGTGAACAAAGCAGTACAAAAGGGGGTGGTGATGGACGGAGCATCAGAACCAATCAAACACTAACACCCAGTCAACAGATCCGACTTTGATCCATCACCGTTCTTTAGCCCACTCTGCCACCCCAGTTCAGACATGGCCATATGCAAATCAGTCTGACCCTGTGCCTCATAAGTACAGTCCAGCCCGAACTGCCAAGCCATGTCTTCCCTGGACCGGAAAGAAGCATCCTACGACCGGTTTCTGGCATTTCAGCCGTCTTCAGCCAGGCTTGCTTGAATCCAGTGGCAAAGTGAGCAAGGGACTCACGTCTGAGCATACCCTGCCAACTTATGGCAAACAAAGCGGTACAAAAGGGGGTGGTGATGGACGGAGCATCAGAACCAATCAAACACTCACACCCAGTCAACAGATCTGAGCTTGATCCATCACCAGTCTTTAGCCCACTCTGCCACCCCAGTTCAGACATGGCCATATGCAAATCAGTCTGACCCTGTGCCTGATGGGAACAGTCCAGACCGAATTGCCAAGGCATGCCTTCCCTGGACCGGAAACAAGCTTCCTAGGACCAGTTTCTGGCATTTCAGTCGTCTTCAACCAGGCTTGCTTGAATCCAGTGGCAAAGTGAGCAAGGGACTCACGTCTGAGCATACACTGCCAACTTATGGCGAACAAAGCAGTACAAAAGGGGGTGGTGATGGACGGAGCATCAGAACCAATCAAACACTCACACCCAGTCAACAGATCCGAGTTTGATCCATCACCATTCTTTAGCCCACTCTGCCACCCCAGTTCAGACATGGCCATATGCAAATCAGTCTGACCCTGTGCCTCATGGGAACAGTCCAGCCTGAACTGCCAAGCCATGCCTTCCCTGGACCGGAAACAAGCTTCCTAGGACCGGTTTCTGGCATTTCAGCCGTCTTCAGCAAGGCTTGCTTGAATCCAGTGGCAAAGTGAGCAAGGGACTCACGTCTGAGCATACCCTGCCAACTTATGGCGAACAAAGCGGTACAAAAGGGGGTGGTGATGGACGGAGCATCAGAACCAATCAAACACTTACACCCAGTCAACAGATCCGAGTTTGATCCATCACCGTTCTTTAGCCCACTCTGCCACCCCAGTTCAGACATGGCCATATGCAAATCAGTCTGACCCTATGCCTCATAAGTACAGTCCAGCCCGAACTGCCAAGCCATGTCTTCCCTGGACCGGAAACAAGCTTCCTAGGACCGGTTTCTGGCATTTCAGCAGTCTTCAGCCAGGCTTGCTTGAATCCAGTGGCAAAGTGAGCAAGGGACTCACGTCTGAGCATACCCTGCCAACTTATGGCGAGCAAAGCGGTACAAGAGGGGGTGGTGATGGACGGAGCATCAGAACCAATAAAAAACACTCACACCAAGTCAACAGATCCGAGTTTGATCCATCACCGTTCTTTAGCCCACTCTGCCACCCCAGTTCAGACATGGCCATATGCAAATCAGTCTGACCCTGTGCCTCATGGCAACAGTCCAGCCCGAACTGCCAAGCCACGCCTTCCCTGGACCGGAAACAAGCTTCCTAGGACCGGTTTCTGGCATTTCAGCCGTCTTCAGCCAGGCGTGCTTGAATCCAGTGGCAAAGTGAGCAAGGGACTCACGTCTGAGCATACCCTGCTAACTTATGGCGAACAAAGCAGTACAAAAGGGGGTGGTGATGGACGGAGCATCAGAACCAATCAAACACTCACACCCAGTCAACAGATACGAGTTTGATCCATCACCATTCTTTAGCCCACTCTGCCACCCCAGTTCAGACATGGCCATATGAAAATCAGTCTGACCCTGTGCCTCATGGGAACAGTCCAGCCCGAACTGCCAAGCCATTCCTTCCCTGGACCGGAAACAAGCTTTCTAGGACCGGTTTCTGGCATTTCAGCCGTCTTCAGCCAGGCTTGCTTGAATCCAGTGGCAAAGTGAGCAAGGGACTCACGTCTGAGCATACCCTGCCAACTTATGGCGAGCAAAGCGGTACAAGAGGGGGTGGTGATGGACGGAGCATCAGAACCAATAAAAAACACTCACACCCAGTCAACAGATCCGAGTTTGATCCATCACCGTTCTTTAGCCCACTCTGCCACCCCAGTTCAGACATGGCCATATGCAAATCAGTCTGACCCTGTGCCTCATGGGAACAGTCCAGCCCGAACTGCCAAGCCATGCCTTCCCTGGACCGGAAACAAGCTTCCTAGGACCGGTTTCTGGCATTTTAGCCGTTTTCAGCCAGGCTTGCTTGAATCCAGTGGCAAAGTGAGCAAGGGACTCACGTCTGAGCATACCCTGCCAACTTATGGCAAACAAAGCAGTACAAAAGTGGGTGGTGATGGACGGAGCATCAGAACCAATCAAACACTCACACCCAGTCAACAGATCCGAGTTTGATCCATCACCGTTCTTTAGCCCACTCTGCCACCCCAGTTCAGACATGGCCATATGCAAATCAGTCTGACCCTGTGCCTCATGGGAACTGTCCAGCCCGAACTGCCAAGCCATGCCTTCCCTGGACCGGAAACAAGCTTCCTAGGACCGGTTTCTGGCATTTCAGCCGTCTTCAGCCAGGCTTGCTTGAATCCAGTGGCAAAGTGAGCAAGGGACTCAAGTCTGAGCATACCCTGCCAACTTATGGCGAACAAAGCGGTACAAAAGGGGGTGGTGATGGACGGAGCATAAGAAACAATCAAACACTCACACCCAGACAACAGATCCGAGTTTGATCCATCACCGTTCTTTAGCCCACTCTGCCACCCCAGTTCAGACATGGCCATATGCAAATCAGTCTGACCCTGTGCCTCATGGGAACTGTCCAGCCCGAACTGCCAAGCCATGCCTTCCCTGGACCGGAAACAAGCTTCCTAGGACCGGTTTCTGGCATGTCAGCCGTCTTCAGCCAGGCTTGCTTGAATCCAGTGGCAAAGTGAGCAAGGGACTCACGTCTGAGCATACCCTGCCAACTTATGGCGAACAAAGCGGTACAAAAGGGGGTGGTGATGGACGGAGCATCAGAAACAATCAAACACTCACACCCAGACAACAGATCCGAGTTTGATCCATCACCGTTCTTTAGCCCACTCTGCCACCCCAGTTCAGACATGGCCATATGCAAATCAGTCTGACCCTGTGCCTCATGGGAACAGTCCAGCCCAAACTGCCAAGCCATACCTTCCCTGGACCGGAAACAAGCTTCCTAGGACCGGTTTCTGGCATTTCAGCCGTCTTCAGCCAGGCTTGCTTGAATCCAGTGGCAAAGTGAGCAAGGGACTCACGTCTGAGCATACCCTGCCAACTTTTGGCGAACAAAGCGGTACAAAAGGGGGTGGTGATGGACGGAGCATCAGAACCAATCAAACACTTCATACCCAGTCAACAGATCCGAGTTTGATCCATCACCGTTCTTTAACCCACTCTGCCACCCCAGTTCAGACATGACCATATGCAAATCAGTCTGACCCTGTGCCTCATGGGAACAGTCCTGCCCGAACTGCCAAGCCATGCCTTCCCTGGACCGGAAACAAGTTTCCTAGGACGGGTTTCTGGCATTTCAGCCATCTTCAGCCAGGCTTGCTTGAATCCAGTGGCAAAGTGAGCAAGGGACTCACGTCTGAGCATACCCTGCCAACTTATGGTGAGCAAAGCAGTACAAAAGGGGGTGGTGATGGACGGAGCATCAGAACCAATCAAACACTAACACCCAGTCAACAGATCCGACTTTGATCCATCACCGTTCTTTAGCTTACTCTGCCACCCCAGTTCAGACATGGCCATATGAAAATCAGTCTGACCCTGTGCCTCATGAGAACAGTCCAGCCCGAATTGCCAAGCAATGCCTTCCCTGGACAGGAAACACGTTTCCTAGGACGGGTTTCTGGCATTTCAGCCGTCTTCAGCCAGGCGTGCTTGAATCCAGTGGCAAAGTGAGCAAGGGACTGACGTCTGAGCATACCCTGCCAACTTATGGCGAACAAAGCGGTACAAAAGGGGGTGGTGATGGACGGAGCATCAGAACCAATCAAACACTCACACCCAGTCAACAGATCCAAGTTTGATCCATCACCGTTCTTTGGCCCACTCTGCCACCTCAGTTCAGACATGGCCATATGCAAATCAGTCTGACCCTGTGCCTCATGGGAACAGTCCAGCCCGAACTGCCAAACCATGCCTTCCCTGGACCGGAAACAAGCGTCCTAGGACCGGTTTCTAGCATTTCAGCCGTCTTCAGCGAGGCTTGCTTGAATCCATTGGCAAAGTGAGCAAGGGACTCACGTCTGAGCATACCCTGCCAACTTATGGCGAACAAAGCGGTACAAAAGGGGGTGGTGATGGACGGAGCATCAGAACCAATCAAACACTCATACCCAGTCAACAGATCCGAGATTGATCCATCACCGTTCTTTAACCCACTCTGCCACCCCAGTTCAGACATGGCCATATGCAAATCAGTCTGACCCTGTGCCTCATGGGAACAGTCCAGCCCAAACTGCCAAGCCATGCCTTCCCTGGACAGGAAACAAGCTTCCTAGGACCGGTTTCTGGCATTTCAGCCGTCTTCAGCCAGGCTTGCTTGAATCCAGTGGCAAAGTGAGCAAGGGACTCACGTCTGAGCATACCCTGCCAACTTATGGCAAACAAAGCAGTACAAAAGTGGGTGGTGATGGACGGAGCATCAGAACCAATCAAACACTCACACCCAGTCAACAGATCCGAGTTTGATCCATCACCATTCTTTAGCCCACTCTGCCACCCCAGTTCAGACATGGCCATATGAAAATCAGTCTGACCCTGTGCCTCATGGGAACAGTCCAGCCCGAACTGCCAAGCCATGCCTTCCCTGGACCGGACAAGCTTTCTAGGACCGGTTTCTGGCATTTCAGCCGTCTTCAGCCAGGCTTGCTTGAATCCAGTGGCAAAGTGAGCAAGGGACTCACGTCTGAGCATACCCTGCCAACTTATGGCGAGCAAAGCGGTACAAGAGGGGGTGGTGATGGACGGAGCATCAGAACCAATAAAAAACACTCACACCAAGTCAACAGATCCGAGTTTGATCCATCACTGTTCTTTAGCCCACTCTGCCACCCCAGTTCAGACATGGCCATATGCAAATCAGTCTGACCCTGTGCCTCATGGCAACAGTCCAGCCCGAACTGCCAAGCCACGCCTTCCCTGGACCGGAAACAAGCTTCCTAGGACCGGTTTCTGGCATTTCAGCCGTCTTCAGCCAGGCTTGCTTGAATCCAGTGGCAAAGTGAGCAAGGGACTCACGTCTGAGCATACCCTGCCAACTTATGGTGAGCAAAGCAGTACAAAAGGGGGTGGTGATGGACGGAGCATCAGAACCAATCAAACACTAACACCCAGTCAACAGATCCGACTTTGATCCATCACCGTTCTTTAGCTTACTCTGCCACCCCAGTTCAGACATGGCCATATGAAAATCAGTCTGACCCTGTGCCTCATGAGAACAGTCCAGCCCGAATTGCCAAGCAATGCCTTCCCTGGACAGGAAACACGTTTCCTAGGACGGGTTTCTGGCATTTCAGCCGTCTTCAGCCAGGCGTGCTTGAATCCAGTGGCAAAGTGAGCAAGGGACTGACGTCTGAGCATACCCTGCCAACTTATGGCGAACAAAGCGGTACAAAAGGGGGTGGTGATGGACGGAGCATCAGAACCAATCAAACACTCACACCCAGTCAACAGATCCAAGTTTGATCCATCACCGTTCTTTGGCCCACTCTGCCACCTCAGTTCAGACATGGCCATATGCAAATCAGTCTGACCCTGTGCCTCATGGGAACAGTCCAGCCCGAACTGCCAAACCATGCCTTCCCTGGACCGGAAACAAGCGTCCTAGGACCGGTTTCTAGCATTTCAGCCGTCTTCAGCGAGGCTTGCTTGAATCCATTGGCAAAGTGAGCAAGGGACTCACGTCTGAGCATACCCTGCCAACTTATGGCGAACAAAGCGGTACAAAAGGGGGTGGTGATGGACGGAGCATCAGAACCAATCAAACACTCATACCCAGTCAACAGATCCGAGATTGATCCATCACCGTTCTTTAACCCACTCTGCCACCCCAGTTCAGACATGGCCATATGCAAATCAGTCTGACCCTGTGCCTCATGGGAACAGTCCAGCCCAAACTGCCAAGCCATGCCTTCCCTGGACAGGAAACAAGCTTCCTAGGACCGGTTTCTGGCATTTCAGCCGTCTTCAGCCAGGCTTGCTTGAATCCAGTGGCAAAGTGAGCAAGGGACTCACGTCTGAGCATACCCTGCCAACTTATGGCAAACAAAGCAGTACAAAAGTGGGTGGTGATGGACGGAGCATCAGAACCAATCAAACACTCACACCCAGTCAACAGATCCGAGTTTGATCCATCACCATTCTTTAGCCCACTCTGCCACCCCAGTTCAGACATGGCCATATGAAAATCAGTCTGACCCTGTGCCTCATGGGAACAGTCCAGCCCGAACTGCCAAGCCATGCCTTCCCTGGACCGGACAAGCTTTCTAGGACCGGTTTCTGGCATTTCAGCCGTCTTCAGCCAGGCTTGCTTGAATCCAGTGGCAAAGTGAGCAAGGGACTCACGTCTGAGCATACCCTGCCAACTTATGGCGAGCAAAGCGGTACAAGAGGGGGTGGTGATGGACGGAGCATCAGAACCAATAAAAAACACTCACACCAAGTCAACAGATCCGAGTTTGATCCATCACTGTTCTTTAGCGCACTCTGCCACCCCAGTTCAGACATGGCCATATGCAAATCAGTCTGACCCTGTGCCTCATGGCAACAGTCCAGCCCGAACTGCCAAGCCACGCCTTCCCTGGACCGGAAACAAGCTTCCTAGGACCGGTTTCTGGCATTTCAGCCGTCTTCAGCCAGGCTTGCTTGAATCCAGTGGCAAAGTGAGCAAGGGACTCACGTCTGAGCATACCCTGCTAACTTATGGCGAACAAAGCAGTACAAAAGGGGGTGGTGATGGACGGAGCATCAGAACCAATCAAACACTCACACCCAGTCAACAGATACGAGTTTGATCCATCACCATTCTTTAGCCCACTCTGCCACCCCAGTTCAGACATGGCCATATGAAAATCAGTCTGACCCTGTGCCTCATGGGAACAGTCCAGCCCGAACTGCCAAGCCATGCCTTCCCTGGACCGGAAACAAGCTTTCTAGGACCGGTTTCTGGCATTTCAGCTGTCTTCAGCCAGGCTTGCTTGAATCCAGTGGCAAAGTGAGCAAGGGACTCACGTCTGAGCATACCCTGCCAACTTATGGCGAGCAAAGCGGTACAAGAGGGGGTGGTGATGGACGGAGCATCAGAACCAATAAAAAACACTCACACCCAGTCAACAGATCCGAGTTTGATCCATCACCGTTCTTTAGCCCACTCTGCCACCCCAGTTCAGACATGGCCATATGCAAATCAGTCTGACCCTGTGCCTCATGGGAACAGTCCAGCCCGAACTGCCAAGCCATGCCTTCCCTGGACCGGAAACAAGCTTCCTAGGACCGGTTTCTGGCATTTTAGCCGTTTTCAGCCAGGCTTGCTTGAATCCAGTGGCAAAGTGAGCAAGGGACTCACGTCTGAGCATACCCTGCCAACTTATGGCAAACAAAGCAGTACAAAAGTGGGTGGTGATGGACGGAGCATCAGAACCAATCAAACACTCACACCCAGTCAACAGATCCGAGTTTGATCCATCACCGTTCTTTAGCCCACTCTGCCACCCCAGTTCAGACATGGCCATATGCAAATCAGTCTGACCCTGTGCCTCATGGGAACTGTCCAGCCCGAACTGCCAAGCCATGCCTTCCCTTGACCGGAAACAAGCTTCCTAGGACCGGTTTCTGGCATTTCAGCCGTCTTCAGCCAGGCTTGCTTGAATCCAGTGGCAAAGTGAGCAAGGGACTCAAGTCTGAGCATACCCTGCCAACTTATGGCGAACAAAGCGGTACAAAAGGGGGTGGTGATGGACGGAGCATCAGAAATAATCAAACACTCACACCCAGACAACAGATCCGAGTTTGATCCATCACCGTTCTTTAGCCCACTCTGCCACCCCAGTTCAGACATGGCCATATGCAAATCAGTCTGACCCTGTGCCTCATGGGAACAGTCCAGCCCAAACTGCCAAGCCATACCTTCCCTGGACCGGAAACAAGCTTCCTAGGACCGGTTTCTGGCATTTCAGCCGTCTTCAGCCAGGCTTGCTTGAATCCAGTGGCAAAGTGAGCAAGGGACTCACGTCTGAGCATACCCTGCCAACTTATGGCCAACAAAGCGGTACAAAAGGGGGTGGTGATGGACGGAGCATCAGAACCAATCAAACACTAACACCCAGTCAACAGATCCGACTTTGATCCATCACCGTTCTTTAGCCCACTCTGCCACCCGAGTTCAGACATGGCCATATGAAAATCAGTCTGACCCTGTGCCTCATGGGAACAGTCCAGCCCGAATTGCCAAGCAATGCGTTCGCTGGACAGGAAACACGTTTCCTAGGACGGGTTTCTGGCATTTCAGCCGTCTTCAGCCAGGCGTGCTTGAATCCAGTGGCAAAGTGAGCAAGGGACTGACGTCTGAGCATACCCTGCCAACTTATGGCGAACAAAGCGGTACAAAAGGGGGTGGTGATGGACGGAGCATCAGAACCAATCAAACACTCACACCCAGTCAACAAATCCGACTTTGATCCATCACCGTTCTTTAGCCCACTCTGCCACCCCAGTTCAGACATGGCCATATGCAAATCAGTCTGACCCTGTGCCTCATGGGAACAGTCCAGCCCAAACTGCCAAGCCATGCCTTCCCTGGACCGGAAACAAGCTTCCTAGGACCTGTTTCTGGCATTTCAGCCGTCTTCAGCCCGGCTTGCTTGAATCCAGTGGCAAAGTGAGCAAGGGACTCACGTATGAGCATACCCTGCCAACTTATGGCGAACAAATCAGTACAAAAGGGGGTGGTGATGGACGGAGCATCAGAAACAATCAAACACTCACACCCAGTCAACAGATCCGAGTTTGATCCATCACCGTTCTTTAGCCCACTCTGCCACCCCAGTTTAGACATGGCCATATGCAAATCAGTCTGACTGTGTGCCTCATGGGAACAGTCCAGCCCGAACTGCCAAGCCATACCTTCCCTGGACCGGAAACAAGCTTCCTAGGACCGGTTTCTGGCATTTTAGCCGTCTTCAGCCAGGCTTGCTTGAATCCAGTGGCAAAGTGAGCAAGGGTCTCACGTCTGAGCATACCCTGCCAACTTATGGCGAACAAAGCGGTACAAAAGGGGGTGGTGATGGACGGAGCATCAGAACCAATCAAACACTCACACCCAGTCAACAGATCTGAGCTTGATCCATCACCAGTCTTTAGCCCACTCTGCCACCCCAGTTCAGACATGGCCATATGCAAATCAGTCTGACCCTGTGCCTGATGGGAACAGTCCAGCCCGAACTGCCAAGCCATGCCTTCCCTGGACCGGAAACAAGCTTCCTAGGACCAGTTTCTGGCATTTCAGTCGTCTTCAACCAGGCTTGCTTGAATCCAGTGGCAAAGTGAGCAAGGGACTCACGTCTGAGCATACACTGCCAACTTATGGCGAACAAAGCAGTACAAAAGGGGGTGGTGATGGACGGAGCATCAGAACCAATCAAACACTCACACCCAGTCAACAGATCCGAGTTTGATCCATCACCATTCTTTAGCCCACTCTGCCACCCCAGTTCAGACATGGCCATATGCAAATCAGTCTGACCCTGTGCCTCATGGGAACAGTCCAGCCCGAACTGCCAAGCCATGCCTTCCCTGGACCGGAAACAAGCTTCCCAGGACCGGTTTCTGGCATTTCAGCCGTCTTCAGCCAGGCTTGCTTGAATCCAGTGGCAAAGTGAGCAAGGGACTCACGTCTGAGCATACCCTGCCAACTTATGGCGAACAAAGCGGTACAAAAGGGGGTGGTGATGGACGGAGCACCAGAACCAATCAAACACTCACACCCAGTCAACAGATCCGAGTTTGATCCATCACCATTCTTTAG
Source organism: Triturus cristatus (assembly GCF_964204655.1). Classification (NCBI taxonomy): domain Eukaryota; kingdom Metazoa; phylum Chordata; class Amphibia; order Caudata; family Salamandridae; genus Triturus; species Triturus cristatus. The sequence goes on from NC_140579.1 coordinate 789,690,089, forward strand.
CCCACTCTGCCACCCCAGTTCAGACATGGCCATATGAAAATCAGTCTGACCCTGTGCCTCATGGGAACAGTCCAGCCCGAATTGCCAAGCCATGCCTTCCCAGGATAGGAAACAAGTTTCCTAGGACGGGTTTCTGGCATTTCAGCCATCTTCAGCCAGGCTTGCTTGAATCCAGTGGCAAAGTGAGCAAGGGACTCACGTCTGAGCATACCCTGCCAACTTATGGTGAACAAAGCAGTACAAAAGGGGGTGGTGATGGACGGAGCATCAGAACCAATCAAACACTAACACCCAGTCAACAGATCCGACTTTGATCCATCACCGTTCTTTAGCCCACTCTGCCACCCCAGTTCAGACATGGCCATATGAAAATCAGTCTGACCCTGTGCCTCATGGGAACAGTCCAGCCCGAATTGCCAAGCAATGCCTTCCCTGGACAGGAAACACGTTTCCTAGGACGGGTTTCTGGCATTTCAGCCGTCTTCAGCCAGGCGTGCTTGAATCCAGTGGCAAAGTGAGCAAGGGACTGACGTCTGAGCATACCCTGCCAACTTATGGCGAACAAAGCGGTACAAAAGGGGGTGGTGATGGACGGAGCATCAGAACCAATCAAACACTCACACCCAGTCAACAAATCCGATTTTGATCCATCACCGTTCTTTAGCCCACTCTGCCACCCCAGTTCAGACATGGCCATATGCAAATCAGTCTGACCCTGTGCCTCATGGGAACAGTCCAGCCCAAACTGCCAAGCCATGCCTTCCCTGGACCGGAAACAAGCTTCCTAGGACCTGTTTCTCCCATTTCAGCCGTCTTCAGCCCGGCTTGCTTGAATCCAGTGGCAAAGTGAGCAAGGGACTCACGTATGAGCATACCCTGCCAACTTATGGCGAACAAATCAGTACAAAAGGGGGTGGTGATGGACGGAGCATCAGAAACAATCAAACACTCACACCCAGTCAACAGATCCGAGTTTGATCCATCACCGTTCTTTAGCCCACTCTGCCACCCCAGTTTAGACATGGCCATATGCAAATCAGTCTGACTGTGTGCCTCATGGGAACAGTCCAGCCCGAACTGCCAAGCCATGCCTTCCCTGGACCGGAAACAAGCTTCCTAGGACCAGTTTCTGGCATTTTAGCCGCCTTCAGCCAGGCTTGCTTGAATCCAGTGGCAAAGTAAGCAAGGGTCTCACGTCTGAGCATACCCTGCCAACTTATGGCGAACAAAGCGGTACAAAAGGGGGTGGTGATGGACGGAGCATCAGAACCAATCAAACACTCACACCCAGTCAACAGATCTGAGCTTGATCCATCACCAGTCTTTAGCCCACTCTGCCACCCCAGTTCAGACATGGCCATATGCAAATCAGTCTGACCCTGTGCCTGATGGGAACAGTCCAGCCCGAATTGCCAAGCCATGCCTTCCCTGGACCGGAAACAAGCTTCCTAGGACCAGTTTCTGGCATTTCAGTCGTCTTCAACCAAGCTTGCTTGAATCCAGTGGCAAAGTGAGCAAGGGACTCACGTCTGAGCATACACTGCCAACTTATGGCGAACAAAGCAGTACAAAAGGGGGTGGTGATGGACGGAGCATCAGAACCAATCAAACACTCACACCCAGTACACAGATCCGAGTTTGATCCATCACCATTCTTTAGCCCACTCTGCCACCCCAGTTCAGACATGGCCATATGCAAATCAGTCTGACCCTGTGCCTCATGGGAACAGTCCAGCCCGAACTGCCAAGCCATGCCTTCCCTGGACCGGAAACAAGCTTCCTAGGACCGGTTTCTGGCATTTCAGCCGTCTTCAGCCAGGCTTGCTTGAATCCAGTGGCAAAGTGAGCAAGGGACTCACGTCTGAGCATACCTTGCCAACTTATGGCGAACAAAGCGGTACAAAAGGGGGTGGTGATGGACGGAGCATCAGAACCAATCAAACACTTACACCCAGTCAACAGATCCGAGTTTGATCCATCACCGTTCTTTAGCCCACTCTGCCACCCCAGTTCAGACATGGCCATATGCAAATCAGTCTGACCCTGTGCCTCATAAGTACAGTCCAGCCCAAACTGCCAAGCCATGTCTTCCCTGGACCGGAAACAAGCTTCCTAGGACCGGTTTCTGGCATTTCAGCCGTCTTCAGCCAGGCTTGCTTGAATCCAGTGGCAAAGTGAGCAAGGGACTCACGTCTGAGCATACACTGCCAACTTATGGTGAACAAAGCGGTACAAATGGGGGTGGTAATGGACGGAGCATCAGAACCAATCAAACACTCACACCCAGTCAACAGATCCGAGTTTGATCCATCACCGTGCTTTAGCCTACTCTGCCACCCCAGTTCATACATGGCCATATGGAAATCAGTCTGACCCTGTGCCTCATGGGAACAGTCCAGCCCGAACTGCCAAGCCATGCCTTCCCTGGACCGGAAACAAGCTTCCTAGGGCCGGTTTCTGGCATTTCAGCCATCTTCCGCCAGGCTTCCTTGAATCCAGTGGCAAAGTGAGCAAGGGACTCACGTCTGAGCATACCCTGCCAACTTATGGCGAACAAAGCGGTACAAAAGGGGGTGGTGATGAACGGAGCATCAGAACCAATCAAACACTCACACCCAGTCAACAGATCCGTGTTTGATCCATCACCGTTCTTTAGCCCACTCTGCCACCCCAGGTCAGACATAGCCATATGCAAATCAGTCTGACCCTGTGCCTCATGGGAACTGTCCAGCCCGAATTGCCAAGCAATGCTTTCCCTGGACAGGAAACACGTTTCCTGGGACGGGTTTCTGGCATTTCAGCCGTCTTCAGCCAGGCTTGCTTGAATCCATTGGCAAAGTGAGCAAGGGACTCACGTCTGAGCATACCCTGCCAACTTATGGCGAACAAAGCAGTACAAAAGGGGGTGGTGATGGACAGAGCATCAGAACCAATCAAACACTCACACCCATACAACAGATCCGAGTTTGATCCATCACCGTTCTTTAGCCCACTCTGCCACCCCAGTTCAGACATGGCCATATGCAAATCAGTCTGACCCTGTGCCTGATGGGAACAGTCCAGCCCGAACTGCCAAGCCATGCCTTCCCTGGACCGGAAACAAGCTTCCTAGGACCAGTTTCTGGCATTTCAGCCGTCTTCAACCAGGCTTGCTTGAATCCAGTGGCAAAGTGAGCAAGGGACTCACGTCTGAGCATACCCTGCCAACTTATGGCGAACAAAGCAGTACAAAAGGGGGTGGTGATGGACGGAGCATCAGAACCAATCAAACACTTCATACCCAGTCAACAGATCCGAGTTTGATCCATCACCGTTCTTTAACCCACTCTGCCACCCCAGTTCAGACATGACCATATGCAAATCAGTCTGACCCTGTGCCTCATGGGAACAGTCCTGCCCGAACTGCCAAGCCATGCCTTCCCTGGACCGGAAACAAGCTTCCTAGGACCTGTTTCTGGCATTTCAGCCGTCTTCAGCCAGGCTTGCTTGAATCCAGTGGCAAAGTGAGCAAGGGACTCACGTCTGAGCATACCCTGCCAACTTATGGCGAACAAAGCAGTACAAAAGGGGGTGGTGACTGACAGAGCATCAGAACCAATCAAACACTCACACCCAGTCAACAGATCCGACTTTGATCCATCACCATTCTTTAGCCCACTCTGCCACCCCAGTTCAGACATGGCCATATGCAAATCAGTCTGACCCTGTGCCTCATGGGAACAGTCCAGCCCGAACTGCCAAGCCATGCCTTCCCTGGACCGGAAACAAGCTTCCTAGGACCGGTTTCTGGCATTTCAGCCGTCTTCAGCCAGGCTTGCTTGAATCCAGTGGCAAAGTGAGCAAGGGACTCACATCTGAGCATACCCTGCCAACTGATGGCGAACAAAGCAGTACAAAAGGGGGTGGTGATGGACGGAGCACCAGAACCAATCAAACACTCACACCCAGTCAACAGATCCGAGTTTGATCCATCACCATTCTTTAGCCCACTCTGCCACCCCAGTTCGGACATGGCCATATGAAAATCAGTCTGACCCTGTGCCTCATGGGAACAGTCCAGCCCGAATTGCCAAGCCATGCCTTCCCAGGATAGGAAACAAGTTTCCTAGGACGGGTTTCTGGCATTTCAGCCATCTTCAGCCAGGCTTGCTTGAATCCAGTGGCAAAGTGAGCAAGGGACTCACGTCTGAGCATACCCTGCCAACTTATGGTGAACAAAGCAGTACAAAAGGGGGTGGTGATGGACGGAGCATCAGAACCAATCAAACACTAACACCCAGTCAACAGATCCGACTTTGATCCATCACCGTTCTTTAGCCCACTCTGCCACCCGAGTTCAGACATGGCCATATGAAAATCAGTCTGACCCTGTGCCTCATGGGAACAGTCCAGCCCGAATTGCCAAGCAATGCCTTCGCTGGACAGGAAACACGTTTCCTAGGACGGGTTTCTGGCATTTCAGCCGTCTTCAGCCAGGCGTGCTTGAATCCAGTGGCAAAGGGAGCAAGGGACTGACGTCTGAGCATACCCTGCCAACTTATGGCGAACAAAGCCGTACAAAAGGGGGTGGTGATGGACGGAGCATCAGAACCAATCAAACACTCACACCCAGTCAACAAATCCGACTTTGATCCATCACCGTTCTTTAGCCCACTCTGCCACCCCAGTTCAGACATGGCCATATGCAAATCAGTCTGACCCTGTGCCTCATGGGAACAGTCCAGCCCAAACTGCCAAGCCATGCCTTCCCTGGACCGGAAACAAGCTTCCTAGGACCTGTTTCTGGCATTTCAGCCGTCTTCAGCCCGGCTTGCTTGAATCCAGTGGCAAAGTGAGCAAGGGACTCACGTATGAGCATACCCTGCCAACTTATGGCGAACAAATCAGTACAAAAGGGGGTGGTGATGGACGGAGCATCAGAAACAATCAAACACTCACACCCAGTCAACAGATCCGAGTTTGATCCATCACCGTTCTTTAGCCCACTCTGCCACCCCAGTTTAGACATGGCCATATGCAAATCAGTCTGACTGTGTGCCTCATGGGAACAGTCCAGCCCGAACTGCCAAGCCATACCTTCCCTGGACCGGAAACAAGCTTCCTAGGACCGGTTTCTGGCATTTTAGCCGTCTTCAGCCAGGCTTGCTTGAATCCAGTGGCAAAGTGAGCAAGGGTCTCACGTCTGAGCATACCCTGCCAACTTATGGCGAACAAAGCGGTACAAAAGGGGGTGGTGATGGACGGAGCATCAGAACCAATCAAACACTCACACCCAGTCAACAGATCTGAGCTTGATCCATCACCAGTCTTTAGCCCACTCTGCCACCCCAGTTCAGACATGGCCATATGCAAATCAGTCTGACCCTGTGCCTGATGGGATCAGTCCAGCCCGAACTGCCAAGCCATGCCTTCCCTGGACCGGAAACAAGCTTCCTAGGACCAGTTTCTGGCATTTCAGTCGTCTTCAACCAGGCTTGCTTGAATCCAGTGGCAAAGTGAGCAAGGGACTCACGTCTGAGCATACACTGCCAACTTATGGCGAACAAAGCAGTACAAAAGGGGGTGGTGATGGACGGAGCATCAGAACCAATCAAACACTCACACCCAGTCAACAGATTCGTGTTTGAACCATCACCGTTCTTTAGCCCACTCTGCCACCCCAGTTCAGACATGGCCATATGCAAATCAGTCTGACCCTGTGCCTCATAAGTACAGTCCAGCCCGAACTGCCAAGCCATGTCTTCCCTGGACCGGAAACAAGCTTCCTAGGACCGGTTTCTGGCATTTCAGCCGTCTTCAGCCAGGCTTGCTTGAATCCAGTGGCAAAGTGAGCAAGGGACTCACGTCTGAGCATACACTGCCAACTTATGGTGAACAAAGCGGTACAAATGGGGGTGGTAATGGACAGAGCATCAGAACCAATCAAACACTCACACCCAGTCAACAGATCCGAGTTTGATCCATCACCGTGCTTTAGCCTACTCTGCCACCCCAGTTCATACATGGCCATATGGAAATCAGTCTGACCCTGTGCCTCATGGGAACAGTCCAGCCCGAACTGCCAAGCCATGCCTTCCCTGGACCGGAAACAAGCTTCCTAGGGCCGGTTTCTGGCATTTCAGCCATCTTCGGCCAGGCTTCCTTGAATCCAGTGGCAAAGTGAGCAAGGGACTCACGTCTGAGCATACCCTGCCAACTTATGGCGAACAAAGCGGTACAAAAGGGGGTGGTGATGAACGGAGCATCAGAACCAATCAAACACTCACACCCAGTCAACAGATCCTTGTTTGATCCATCACCGTTCTTTAGCCCACTCTGCCACCCCAGGTCAGACATAGCCATATGCAAATCAGTCTGACCCTGTGCCTCATGGGAACTGTCCAGCCCGAATTGCCAAGCAATGCTTTCCCTGGACAGGAAACACGTTTCCTGGGACGGGTTTCTGGCATTTCAGCCGTCTTCAGCCAGGCTTGCTTGAATCCATTGGCAAAGTGAGCAAGGGACTCACGTCTGAGCATACCCTGCCAACTTATGGCGAACAAAGCAGTACAAAAGGAGGTGGTGATGGACGGAGCATCAGAACCAATCAAACACTCACACCCAGTCAACAGATCCGAGTTTGATCCATCACCATTCTTTAGCCCACTCTGCCACCCCAGTTCAGACATGGCCATATGCAAATCAGTCTGACCCTGTGCCTCATGGGAACAGTCGAGCCCGAACTGCCAAGCCATGCCTTCCCTGGACCGGAAACAAGCTTCCTAGGACCGGTTTCTGGCATTTCAGCCGTCTTCAGCCAGGCTTGCTTGAATCCAGTGGCAAAGTGAGCAAGAGACTCACGTCTGAGCATACCCTGCCAACTTATGGCGAACAAAGCGGTACAAAAGGGGGTGGTGATGGACGGAGCATCAGAACCAATCAAACACTTACACCCAGTCAACAGATCCGAGTTTGATCCATCACCGTTCTTTAGCCCACTCTGCCACCCCAGTTCAGACATGGCCATATGCAAATCAGTCTGACCCTGTGCCTCATGGGAACAGTCCAGCCCGAACTTCCATGCCATGCCTTCCCTGGACCGGAAACAAGCTTCCTAGGGCCGGTTTCTGGCATTTCAGCCGTCTTCAGCCAGGCTTCCTTGAATCCAGTGGCAAAGTGAGCAAGGAACTCACGTCTGAGCATACCCTGCCAACTTATGGCGAACAAAGCGGTACAAAAGGAGGTGGTGATGAACGGAGCATCAGAACCAATCAAACACTCACACCCAGTCAACAGATCCTTGTTTGATCCATCGCCGTTCTTTAGCCCACTCTGCCACCCCAGTTCAGACATGGCCATATGCAAATCAGTCTGACCCTGTGCCTCATGGGAACAGTCCAGCCCGAATTGGCAAGCAATGCCTTCCCTGGACAGAAAACACGTTTCCTAGGACGGGTTTCTGGCATTTCAGCCGTCTTCAGCCAGGCTTGCTTGAATCCAGTGACAAAGTGAGCAAGGGACTCACGTCTGAGCATACCCTGCCAACTTATGGCGAACAAAGCAGTACAAAAGGGGGTGGTGATGGACGGAGCATCAGAACCAATCAAACACTCACACCCAGTCAACAAACCCGACTTTGATCCATCACCGTTCTTTAGCCCACTCTGCCACCCCAGTTCAGACATGGCCATATGCAAATCAGTCTGACCCTGTGCCTCATGGGAACAGTCCAGCCCAAACTGCCAAGCCATGCCTTCCCTGGACCGGAAACAAGCTTCCCAGGACAGGTTTCTGGCATTTCAGCCATCTTCAGCCAGGCTTGCTTGAATCCAGTGGCAAAGTGAGCAAGGGACTCACGTCTGAGCATACCCTGCCAACTCATGGCGAACAAAGCAGTACAAAAGGGGGTGGTGATGGATGGAGCATCAGAACCAATCAAACACTCACACCCAGTCAACAGATCTGAGTTTGATCCATCACCGTGCTTTAGCCCACTCTGCCACCCCAGTTCAGACATGGCCATATGCAAATCAGTCTGATCCTGTGCCTCATGGGAACAGTCCATCCCGAACTGCCAAGCCATGCCTTCCCTGGACTGGAAACAAGCTTCCTAGGACCGGTTTCTGGCATTTCAGCCGTCTTCAGCCAGGCTTGCTTGAATCCAGTGGCAAAGTGAGCAAGGGACTCACGTCTGAGCATACCCTGCCAACTTATGGCGAACAAAGTGGTACAAAAGGGGGTGGTGATGGACGGAGCATCAGAACCATTCAAACACTCACACCCAGTCAACAGATCCGAGTTTGATCCATCACCTTTCTTTAGCCCACTCTGCCACCCCATTTCAGACATGGCCATATGCAAATCAGTCTGACCCTGTGCCTCATGGGAACAGTCCAGCCCGAACTTCCAAGCCATGCCTTCCCTGGACCGGAAACAAGCTTCCTAGGACCGGTTTCTGGCATTTCAGCCATCTTCAGCCAGGCTTGCTTGAATCCAGTGGCAAAGTGAGCAAGGGACTCACGTCTGAGCATACCCTGCCAACTTATGGCGAACAAAGTGGTACAAAAGGGGGTGGTGATGGACGGAGCATCAGAACCATTCAAACACTCACACCCAGTCAACAGATCCGACTTTGATGCATCACCGTTCTTTAGCCCACTCTGCCACCCCAGTTCAGACATGGCCATATGCCAATCAGTCTGACCCTGTGCCTCATCGGAACAGTCCAGCCCGAACTGCCAAGCCATGCCTTCCCTGGACCGGAAACAAGCTTCCCAGGACTGGTTTCTGGCATTTCAGCCGTCTTCAGCCAGGCTTGCTTGAATCCAGTGGCAAAGTGAGCAAGGGACTCACGTCTGAGCATACCCTGCCAACTCATGGCGAACAAAGCAGTACAAAAGGGGGTGGTGATGGATGGAGCATCAGAACCAATCAAACACTCACACCCAGTCAACAGATGCGAGTTTGATCCATCACCGTGCTTTAGCCCACTCTGCCACCCCAGTTCAGACATGGCCATATGCAAATCAGTCTGATCCTGTGCCTCATGGGAACAGTCCAGCCCGAACTGCCAAGCCATGCCTTCCCTGGACCGGAAACAAGCTTCCTAGGACCGGTTTCTGGCATTTCAGCCGTCTTCAGCCAGGCTTGCTTGAATCCAGTGGGAAAGTGAGCAAGGGACTCACGTCTGAGCATACCCTGCCAACTTATGGCGAACAAAGTGGTACAAAAGGGGGTGGTGATGGACGGAGCATCAGAACCATTCAAACACTCACACCCAGTCAACAGATCCGAGTTTGATCCATCACCGTTCTTTAGCCCACTCTGCCACCCCATTTCAGACATGGCCATATGCAAATCAGTCTGACCCTGTGCCTCATGAGTACAGTCCAGCCCGAACTGCCAAGCCATGTCTTCCCTGGACCGGAAACAAGCTTCCTAGGACCGGTTTCTGGCATTTTAGCCGTCTTCAGCCAGGCTTGCTTGAATCCAGTGGCAAAGTGAGCAAGGGTCTCACGTCTGAGCATACCCTGCCAACTTATGGCGAACAAAGCGGTACAAAAGGGGGTGGTGATGGACGGAGCATCAGAACCAATCAAACACTTACACCCAGTCAACAGATCCGAGTTTGATCCATCACCGTTCTTTAGCCCACTCTGCCACCCCAGTTCAGACATGGCCATATGCAAATCAGTCTGATCCTGTGCCTCATGGGAACAGTCCATCCCGAACTGCCAAGCCATGCCTTCCCTGGACTGGAAACAAGCTTCCTAGGACCGGTTTCTGGCATTTCAGCCGTCTTCAGCCAGGCTTGCTTGAATCCAGTGGCAAAGTGAGCAAGGGACTCACGTCTGAGCATACCCTGCCAACTTATGGCGAACACAGTGGTACAAAAGGGGGTGGTGATGGACGGAGCATCAGAACCATTCAAACACTCACACCCAGTCAACAGATCCGAGTTTGATCCATCACCTTTCTTTAGCCCACTCTGCCACCCCATTTCAGACATGGCCATATGCAAATCAGTCTGACCCTGTGCCTCATGGGAACAGTCCAGCCCGAACTTCCAAGCCATGCCTTCCCTGGACCGGAAACAAGCTTCCTAGGACCGGTTTCTGGCATTTCAGCCATCTTCAGCCAGGCTTGCTTGAATCCAGTGGCAAAGTGAGCAAGGGACTCACGTCTGAGCATACCCTGCCAACTTATGGCGAACAAAGTGGTACAAAAGGGGGTGGTGATGGACGGAGCATCAGAACCATTCAAACACTCACACCCAGTCAACAGATCCGACTTTGATGCATCACCGTTCTTTAGCCCACTCTGCCACCCCAGTTCAGACATGGCCATATGCCAATCAGTCTGACCCTGTGCCTCATCGGAACAGTACAGCCCGAACTGCCAAGCCATGCCTTCCCTGGACCGGAAACAAGCTTCCCAGGACCGGTTTCTGGCATTTTAGCCGTCTTCAGCCAGGCTTGCTTGAATCCAGTGGCAAAGTGAGCAAGGGTCTCACGTCTGAGCATACCCTGCCAACTTATGGCGAACAAAGCGGTACAAAAGGGGGTGGTGATGGACGGAGCATCAGAACCAATCAAACACTCACACCAAGTCAACAGATCTGAGCTTGATCCATCACCAGTCTTTAGCCCACTCTGCCACCCCAGTTCAGACATGGCCATATGCAAATCAGTCTGACCCTGTGCCTGATGGGAACAGTCCAGCCCGAACTGCCAAGCCATGCCTTCCCTGGACCGGAAACAAGCTTCCTAGGACCAGTTTCTGGCATTTCAGTCGTCTTCAACCAGGCTTGCTTGAATCCAGTGGCAAAGTGAGCAAGGGACTCACGTCTGAGCATACACTGCCAACTTATGGCGAACAAAGCAGTACAAAAGGGGGTGGTGATGGACGGAGCATCAGAACCAATCAAACACTCACACCCAGTCAACAGATCCGAGTTTGATCCATCACCATTCTTTAGCCCACTCTGCCACCCCAGTTCAGACATGGCCATATGCAAATCAGTCTGACCCTGTGCCTCATGGGAACAGTCCAGCCCGAACTGCCAAGCCATGCCTTCCCTGGACCGGAAACAAGCTTCCCAGGACCGGTTTCTGGCATTTCAGCCGTCTTCAGCCAGGCTTGCTTGAATCCAGTGGCAAAGTGAGCAAGGGACTCACGTCTGAGCATACCCTGCCAACTTAAGGCGAACAAAGCGGTACAAAAGGGGGTGGTGATGGACGGAGCATCAGAACCAATCAAACACTTACACCCAGTCAACAGATCCGAGTTTGATCCATCACCGTTCTTTAGCCCACTCTGCCACCCCAGTTCAGACATGGCCATATGCCAATCAGTCTGACCCTGTGCCTCATCGGAACAGTCCAGCCTGAACTGCCAAGCCATGCCTTCCCTTGACCGGAAACAAACTTCCCAGGACCGGTTTCTGGCATTTCAGTCATCTTCAGCCAGGCTTGCTTGAATCCAGTGGCAAAGTGAGCAAGGGACTCACGTCTGAGCATACCCTGCCAACTCATGGCGAACAAAGCAGTACAAAAGGGGGTGGTGATGGATGGAGCATTAGAACCAATCAAACACTCACACCCAGTCAACAGATCCGACTTTGATCCATCACCGTTCTTTAGCCCACTCTGCCACCCCAGTTCAGACATGGCCATATGCAAATCAGTCTGACCCTGTGCCTCATCGGAACAGTCCAGCCCGAACTGCCAAGCCATGCCTTCCCTTGATCGGAAACAAGCTTCCCAGGACCGGTTTCTGGCATTTCAGCCGTCTTCAGCCAGGCTTGCTTGAATCCAGTGGCAAAGTGAGCAAGGGACTCACGTCTGAGCATACCCTGCCAACTCATGGCGAACAAAGTGGTACAAAAGGGGGTGGTGATGGACGGAGCATCAGAACCATTCAAACACTCACACCCAGTCAACAGATCCGAGTTTGATCCATCACCGTTCTTTAGCCCACTCTGCCACCCCATTTCAGACATGGCCATATGCAAATCAGTCTGACCCTGTGCCTCATGGGAACAGTCCAGCCTGAACTGCCAAGCCATGCCTTCCCTGGACCAGAAACAATCTTCCTAGGACCTGTTTCTGGCATTTTAGCCGTCTTCAACCAGGCTTGCTTGAATCCAGTGGCAAAGTGAGCAAGGGACTCACGTCTGAGCATACCCTGCTAACTTATGGCGAACAAAGCGGTACAAAAGGGGGTGATGATGGATGGAGCATCAGAACCAATCAAACACTCACACCCAGTCAACAGAGCCGTGTTTGATCCATCACCGTTCTTTAGCCCACTCTGCCACCCCAGTTCAGACATGGCCATATGCAAATCAGTCTGACCCTGTGCCTCATGGGAACAGTCCAGCCCGAACTTCCAAGCCATGCCTTCCCTGGACCGGAAACAAGCTTCCTAGGACCGGTTTCTGGCATTTCAGCCATCTTCAGCCAGGCTTTCTTGAATCCAGTGGCAAAGTGAGCAAGGGACTCACGTCTGAGCATACCCTGCCAACTTATGGCGAACAAAGCGGTACAAAAGGGGGTGGTGATGGACGGAGCATCAGAACCAATCAAACACTCACACCCAGTCAACAATTCCGACTTTGATCCATCATCGTTCTTTAGCCCACTCTGCCACCCCAGTTCAGACATGGCCATATGCAAATCAGTCTGACCCTGTGCCTCATGGGAACAGTCAAGCCCGAACTGCCAAGCCATGGCTTACCTGGACTGGAAACACGCTTCCTAGGACCCGTTTCTGGCATTTTAGCCGTCTTCAGCCAGGCGTGCTTGAATCCAGTGGCAAAGTGAGCAAGGGACTGACGTCTGAGCATACCCTGCCAACTTATGGCGAACAAAGCGGTACAAAAGGGGGTGGTGATGGACGGAGCATCAGAACCAATCAAACACTCAAACCCAGTCAACAAATCCGACTTTGATCCATCACCGTTCTTTAGCCCACTCTGCCACCCCAGTTCAGACATGGCCATATGCAAATCAGTCTGACCCTGTGCCTCATGGGAACAGTCCAGCCCAAACTGCCAAGCCATGCCTTCCCTGGACCGGAAACAAGCTTCCTAGGACCGGTTTCTGGCATTTTAGCCGTCTTCAGCCAGGCTTGCTTGAATCCAGTGGCAAAGTGAGCAAGGGGCTCACGTCTGAGCATACCCTGCCAACTTATGGCGAACAAAGCGGTACAAAAGGGGGTGGTGATGGACAGAGCATCAGAACCAATCAAACACTCACACCCAGTCAACAGATCTGAGCTTCATCCATCAACAGTCTTTAGCCCACTCTACCACCCCAGTTCAGACATGGCCATATGCAAATCAGTCTGACCTTGTGCCTGATGGGAACAGTCCAGCCCGAACTGCCAAGCCATGCCTTCCCTGGACCGGAAACAAGCTTTCTAGGGCCGGTTTCTGGCATTTTAGCCGTCTTCAGCCAGGCTTCCTTGAATCCAGTGGCAAAGTGAGCAAGGGACTCACGTCTGAGCATACCCTGCCAACTTATGGCGAACCAAGCGGTACAAGAGAAGGTGGTGATGGACGGAGCATCAGAACCAATAAAAAACACTCAAACCCAGTCAACAGATCCGAGTTTGATCCATCACCGTTCTTTAGCCCACTCTGCCACCCCAGTTCAGACATGGCTATGTGCAAATCAGTCTGACCCTGTGCCTCATGGGAACAGTCCAGCCCGAACTGCCAAGCCATGCCTTCCCTGGACTGGAAACAAGCTTCCTAGGACGGGTTTCTGGCATTTTAGCCGTCTTCAGCCAGGCTTGCTTGAATCCAGTGGCAAAGTGAGCAAGGGACTCACGTCTGAGCATACCCTGCCAACTCATGGCGAACAAAGCGGTGCAAAAGGGGGTGGTGATGGACGGAGCATCAGAAACAATCAAACACTCACACCCAGTCAACAGATCCGAGTTTGATCCATCACCGTTCTTTAGCCCACTCTGCCACCCCAGTTCAGACATGGCCATATGCAAATCAGTCTGACCCTGTGCCTCATGGGAACAGTCCAGCCCGAACTGCCAAGCCATACCTTTCCTGGACCGGAAACAAGCTTCCTAGGACCGGTTTCTGGCATTTTAGCCGTCTTCAGCCAGGCTTGGTTGAATCCAGTGGCAAAGTGAGCAAGGGACTCACGTGTGAGCATACCCTGCCAACTTATGGCGAACAAAGCGATACAAAAGGGGGTGGTGATGGACGGAGCATCAGAAACAATCAAACACTCACACCCAGTCAACATATCCGAGTTTGATCCATCACCGTTCTTGCGCCCACTCTGCCACCCCAGTTCAGACATGGCCATATGCAATTCAGTCTGACCCTGTGCCTCATGGGGACAGTCCAGTCCGAACTGCCAAACCATGCCTTCCCTGACCGGAAACAAGCGTCCTAGGACCGGTTTCTGGCATTTCAGCCGTCTTCAGCCAGGCTTGCTTGAATCCAGTGGCAAAGTGAGCAAGGGACTCACGAATGAGCATACCCTGCCAACTTATGGCGAACAAAGCAGTACAAAAGGGGGTGGTGATGGACGGAGCATCAGAACCAATCAAACACTCACACCCAGTCAACAGATCCGAGTTTGATCCATCACCGTTCTTTGGCCCACTCTGCCACCCCAGTTCAGACATGGCCATATGCAAATCAGTCTGACCCTGTGCCTCATGGGAACAGTCCAGCCCGAACTGCCAAACCATGCCTTCCCTGACCGGAAACAAGCGTCCTAGGACCGGTTTCTGGCATTTCAGCCGTCTTCAGCCAGGCTTGCTTGAATCCAGTGGCAAAGTGAGCAAGGGACTCACGAATGAGCATACCCTGCCAACTTATGGCGAACAAAGCAGTACAAAAGGGGGTGGTGATGGACGGAGCATCAGAACCAATCAAACACTCACACCCAGTCAACAGATCCGAGTTTTATCCATCACCATTCTTTAGCCCACTCTGCCACCCCAGTTCAGACATGGCCATATGAAAATCAGTCTGACCCTGTGCCTCATGGGAACAGTCCAGCCCGAATTGCCAAGCCATGCCTTCCCTAGACAGGAAACAAGTTTCCTAGGACGGGTTTCTGGCATTTCAGCCGTCTTCAGCCAGGCTTGCTTGAATCCAGTGGCAAAGTGAGCAAGGGACTCACGTCTGAGCATACCCTGCCAACTTATGGCGAACAAAGCGGTCCAAAAGGGGGTGGTGATGGACGGAGCATCAGAACCAATCAAACACTCACACCCAGTCAACAAATCCGACTTTGATCCATCACCGTTCTTTAGCCCACTCTGCCACCCCAGTTCAGACATGGCCATATGCAAATCAGTCTGACCCTGTGCCTCATGGGAACAGTCCAGCCCGAACTGCCAAGGCATGCCTTCCCTGGACCGGAAACAAGCTTCCTAGGACCGGTTTCTGGCATTTCAGCCATCTTCAGCCAGGCTTGCTTGAATCCAGTGGCAAAGTGAGCAAGGGACTCACGTCTCAGCATACCCTGCCAACTTATAGCGAACAAAGCGGTACAAAAGGGGGTGGTGATGGACGGAGCATCAGAACCAATCAAACACTCACACCCAGTCAACAGATCCGAGTTTGATCCATCACCGTGCTTTAGCCTACTCTGCCACCCCAGTTCATACATGGCCATATGCAAATCAGTCTGACCCTGTGCCTCATGGGAACAGTCCAGCCCGAACTGCCAAGCCATGCCTTCCCTGGACCGGAAACAAGCTTTCTAGGGCCGGTTTCTGGCATTTTAGCCGTCTTCAGCCAGGCTTCCTTGAATCCAGTGGCAAAGTGAGCAAGGGACTCACGTCTGAGCATACCCTGCCAACTTATGGCGAACAAAGCGGTACAAAAGGGGGTGGTGATGAACGGAGCATCAGAACCAATCAAACACTCACACCCAGTCAACAGATCCATGTTTGATCCATCACCGTTCTTTAGCCCACTCTGCCACCCCAGTTCAGACATGGCCATATGCAAATCAGTCTGACCCTGTGCCTCATGGGAACAGTCCAGCTCGAATTGCCAAGCAATGCTTTCCCTGGACAGGAAACACTTTTCCTAGGACGGGTTTCTGGCATTTCAGCCGTCTTCAGCCAGGCTTGCTTGAATCCAGTGGCAAAGTGAGCAAGGGAATCACGTCTGAGCATACCCTGCGAACTTATGGCGAACAAAGCGGTACAAAAGGGGGTGGTGATGGACGGAGCATCAGAACCAATCAAACACTCACACCCAGTCAACAAATCCGACTTTGATCCATCACCGTTCTTTAGCCCACTCTGCCACCCCAGTTCAGACATGGCCATATGCAAATCAGTCTGACCCTGTGCCTCATGGGAACAGTCCAGCCCAAACTGCCAAGCCATGCCTTCCCTGGACCGGAAACAAGCTTCCCAGGACCGGTTTCTGGCATTTCAGCCGTCTTCAGCCAGGCTTGCTTGAATCCAGTGGCAAAGTGAGCAAGGTACTCACATCTGAGCATACCCTGCCAACTCGTGGCGAAAAAAGCAGTACAAAAGGGGGTGGTGATGGATGGAGCATCAGAACCAATCAAACACTCACACCCAGTCAACAGATCCGAGTTTGATCCATCACCGTTCTTTCGCCCACTCTGCCACCACAGTTCAGACATGGCCATAGGAAAATCAGTCTGACCCTGTGCCTTATGGGAATAGTCCGGCCCGAACAGCCAAACCATGCCTTCCCTGGACCGGAAACAAGCGTCCTAGGACCGGTTTTTGGCATTTCAGCCGTCTTCAGCCAGGCTTGCTTGAATCCAGTGGCAAAGTGAGCAAGGGACTCACGTCTGAGCATACCCTGCCAACTTATGGCAAACAAAGCAGTTCAAAAGGGAGTGGTGATGGACGGAGAATCAGAACCAATCAAACACTCACACCCAGTCAACAGATCCGAGTTTGATCCATCACCATTCTTTAGTCCACTCTGCCACCCCAGTTCAGACATGGCCATATGCAAATCAGTCTGACCCTGTGCCTCATGGGAACAGTCCAGCCCGAACTGCCAAGCCATGCCTTCCCTGGACCGGAAACAAGCTTCCTAGGACCAGTTTCTGGCATTTCAGCCGTCTTCAACCAGGCTTGCTTGAATCCAGTGTCAAAGTGAGCAAGGGACTCACGTCTGAGCATACCCTGCCAACTTATGGCGAACAAAGCAGTACAAAAGGGGGTGGTGATGGACGGAGCATCAGAACCAATCAAACACTCACACCCAGTCAACAGATCCGAGTTTGATCCATCACCACTCTTTAGCCCACTCTGCCACCCCAGTTCAGACATGGCCATATGCAAATCAGTCTGACCCTGTGCCTCATGGGAACAGTCCAGCCCGAACTGCCAAGCCATGCCTTCCCTGGACCGGAAACAAGCTTCCTAGGACCGGTTTCTGGCATTTCAGCCGTCTTCAGCCAGGCTTGCTTGAATCCAGTGGCAAAGTGAGCAAGGGACTCACGTCTCAGCATACCCTGCCAACTTATGGCGAACAAAGCAGTACAAAAGGGGGTGGTGATGGACGGAGCATCAGAACCAATCAAACACTCACACCCAGTCAACAGATCCGAGTTTGATCCATCACCGTGCTTTAGCCTACTCTGCCACCCCAGTTCATACATGGCCATATGCAAATCAGTCTGACCCTGTGCCTCATGGGAACAGTCCAGCCCGAACTGCCAAGCCATGCCTTCCCTGGACCGGAAACAAGCTTTCTAGGGCCGGTTTCTGGCATTTTAGCCGTCTTCAGCCAGGCTTCCTTGAATCCAGTGGCAAAGTGAGCAAGGGACTCACGTCTGAGCATACCCTGCCAACTTATGGCGAACAAAGCAGTACAAAAGGGGGTGGTGATGGACGGAGCATCAGAACCAATCAAACACTCACACCCAGTCAACAGATCTGAGTTTGATCCATCACCGTTCTTTCGCCCACTCTGCCACCACAGATCAGACATGGCCATATGAAAATCAGTCTGACCCTGTGCCTTATGGGAACAGTCCGGCCCGAACTGCCAAACCATGCCTTCCCTTTTCCGGAAACAAGCGTCCTAGGACCGGTTTTTGGCATTTCAGCCGTCTTCAGCCAGGCTTGCTTGAATCCAGTGGCAAAGTGAGCAAGAGACTCACGTCTGAGCATACCCTGCCAACTTATGGCAAACAAAGCAGTACAAAAGGGGGTGGTGATGGACGGATCATCAGAACCAATCAAACACTCACACCCAGTCACCAGATCCGAGTTTGATCCATCACCATTCTTTAGCCCACTCTGCCACCCCAGTTCAGACATGGCCATATGCAAATCAGTCTGACCCTGTGCCTCATGGGAACAGTCCAGCCCGAAATGCCAAGCCATGCCTTCCCTGGACCGGAAACAAGCTTCCTAGGACCAGTTTCTGGCATTTCAGCCGTCTTCAACCAGGCTTGCTTGAATCCAGTGGCAAAGTGAGCAAGGGACTCACGTCTGAGCATACCCTGCCAACTTATGGCGAACAAAGCAGTACAAAAGGGGGTGGTGATGGACGGAGCATCAGAACCAATCAAACACTCACACCCAGTCAACAGATCCGAGTTTGATCCATCACCGTTCTTTCGCCCACTCTGCCACCACAGTTCAGACATGGCCATATGAAAATCAGTCTGACCCTGTGCCTTATGGGAATAGTCCGGCCCGAACAGCCAAACCATGCCTTCCCTGGACCGGAAACAAGCTTCCTAGGACCGGTTTCTGGCATTTCAGCCGTCTTCAGCCAGGCTTGCTTGAATCCAGTGGCAAAGTGAGCAAGTGACTCACGTCTGAGCATACCCTGCGAACTTATGGCGAACAAAGCGGTACAAAAGGGGGTGGTGATGGACGGAGCATCAGAACCAATCAAACACTCACACCCAGCCAACAAATCCGACTTTGATCCATCACCGTTCTTTAGCCCACTCTGCCACCCCAGTTCAGGCATGGCCATATGCAAATCAGTCTGACCCTGTGCCTCATGGGAACAGTCCAGCCCAAACTGCCAAGCCATGCCTTCCCTGGACAGGAAACAAGCTTTCTAGGACCGGTTTCTGGCATTTCAGCCGTCTTCAGCCAGGCTTGCTTGAATCCAGTGGCAAAGTGAGCAAGGGACTCACGTCTGAGCATACCCTGCAAACTTATGGAGAACAAAGCGGTACAAAAGGGGGTGGTGATGGACGGAGCATCAGAACCAATCAAACACTCACACCCAGTCAACAAATCCGACTTTGATCCATCACCGTTCTTTAGCCCACTCTGCCACCCCAGTTCAGACATGGCCATATGCAAATCAGTCTGACCCTGTGTCTCATGGGAACAGTCCAGCCCGAACTGCCAAGCCATGCCTTCCCTGGACCGGAAACAAGCTTCCTAGGACCAGTTTCTGGCATTTCAGCCGTCTTCAACCAGGCTTGCTTGAATCCAGTGTCAAAGTGAGCAAGGGACTCACGTCTGAGCATACCCTGCCAACTTATGGAGAACAAAGCAGTACAAAAGGGGGTGGTGATGGACGGAGCATCAGAACCAATCAAACACTCACACCCAGTCAACAGATCCGAGTTTGATCCATCACCACTCTTTAGCCCACTCTGCCACCCCAGTTCAGACATGGCCATATGCAAATAAGTCTTACCCTGTGCCTCATGGGAACAGTCCAGCCCGAACTGCCAAGCCATGCCTTCCCTGGACCGGAAACAAGCTTCCTAGGACCGGTTTCTGGCATTTCAGCCGTCTTCAGCCAGGCTTGCTTGAATCCAGTGGCAAAGTGAGCAAGGGACTCACGTCTCAGCATACCCTGCCAACTGATAGCGAACAAAGTGGTAAAAAAGGGGGTGGTGATGGACGGAGCATCAGAACCAATCAAACACTCACACCCAGTCAACAGATCCGAGTTTGATCCATCACCGTGCTTTAGCCTACTCTGCCACCCCTGTTCATACATGGCCATATGCAAATCAGTCTGACCCTGTGCCTCATGGGAACAGTCCAGCCCGAACTGCCAAGCCATGCCTTCCCTGGACCGGAAACAAGCTTTCTAGGGCCGGTTTCTGGCATTTTAGCCGTCTTCAGCCAGGCTTCCTTGAATCCAGTGGCAAAGTGAGCAAGGGACTCACGTCTGAGCATACCCTGCGAACTTATGGCGAACAAAGCGGTACAAAAGGGGGTGGTGATGGACGGAGCATCAGAACCAATCAAACACTCACACCCAGTCAACAAATCCGACTTTGATCCATCACCGTTCTTTAGCCCACTCTGCCACCCAGTTCAGACATGGCCATATGCAAATCAGTCTGACCCTGTGCCTCATGGGAACAGTCCAGCCCAAACTGCCAAGCCATGCCTTCCCTGGACCGGAAACAAGCTTCCCAGGACCGGTTTCTGGCATTTCAGCCGTCTTCAGCCAGGCTTGTTTGAATCCAGTGGCAAAGTGAGCAAGGGACTCACGTCTGAGCCTACCCTGCCAACTCATGGCGAACAAAGCAGTACAAAAGGGGGTGGTGATGGACAGAGCATCAGAACCAATCAAACACTCACACCCAGTCAACAGATCCGAGTTTGATCCATCACCATTCTTTAGCCCACTCTGCCACCCCAGTTCAGACATGGCCATATGCAAATCAGTCTGACCCTGTGCCTCATGGGAACAGTCCAGCCCGAACTGCCAAGCCATGCCTTACCTGGACCGGAAACAAGCTTCCTAGGACCAGTTTCTGGCATTTCAGCCGTCTTCAACCAGGCTTGCTTGATTCCAGTGGCAAAGTGAGCAAGGGACTCACGTCTGAGCATACCCTGCCAACTTATGGCGAACAAAGCAGTACAAAAGGGGGTGGTGATGGACGGAGCAACAGAACCAATCAAACACTCACACCCAGTCAACAGATCCGAGTTTGATCCATCACCACTCTTTAGCCCACTCTGCCACCCCAGTTTAGACATGGCCATTTGCAAATCAGTCTGACCCTGTGCCTCATGGGAACATTCCAGCCCTAACTGCCAAGCCATAGCTTCCCTGGACCGGAAACAAGCATCCTAGGACCGGTTTCTGGCATTTCAGCCGTCTTCAGCCAGGCTTGCTTGAATCCAGTGGCAAAGTGAGCAAGGGACTCACGTCTCAGCATACCCTGCCAACTTATAGCGAACAAAGCGGTACAAAAGGGGGTGGTGATGGACGGAGCATCAGAACCAATCAAACACTCACACCCAGTCAACAGATCCGAGTTTGATCCATCACCGTGCTTTAGCCTACTCTGCCACCCCAGTTCATACATGGCCATATGCAAATCAGTCTGACCCTGTGCCTCATGGAAACAGTCCAGCCCGAACTGCCAAGCCATGCCTTCCCTGGACCGGAAACAAGCTTTCTAGGGCCGGTTTCTGGCATTTTAGCCGTCTTCAGCCAGGCTTCCTTGAATCCAGTGGCAAAGTGAGCAAGGGACTCACGTCTGAGCATACCCTGCCAACTTATGGCGAACAAAGCGGTACAAAAGGGGGTGGTGATGAACGGAGCATCAGAACCAATCAAACACTCACACCCAGTCAACAGATCCATGTTTGATCCATCACCGTTCTTTAGCCCACTCTGCCACCCCAGTTCAGACATGGCCATATGCAAATCAGTCTGACCCTGTGCCTCATGGGAACAGTCCAGCTCGAATTGCCAAGCAATGCTTTCCCTGGACAGGAAACACGTTTCCTAGGACGGGTTTCTGGCATTTCAGCCGTCTTCAGCCAGGCTTGCTTGAATCCAGTGGCAAAGTGCGCAAGGGACTCACGTCTGAGCATACCCTGCGAACTTATGGCGAACAAAGCGGTACAAAAGGGGGTGGTGATGGACGGAGCATCAGAACCAATCAAACACTCACACCCAGTCAACAAATCCAACTTTGATCCATCACCGTTCTTTAGCCCACTCTGCCACCCCAGTTCAGACATGGCCATATGCAAATCAGTCTGACCCTGTGCCTCATGGGAACAGTCCAGCCCAAACTGCCAAGCCATGCCTTCCCTGGACCGGAAACAAGCTTCCCAGGACCGGTTTCTGGCATTTCAGCCGTCTTCAGCCAGGCTTGCTTGAATCCAGTGGCAAAGTGAGCAAGGGACTCACGTCTGAGCATACCCTGCCAACTCATGGCGAACAAAGCAGTACAAAAGGGGGTGGTGATGGACGGAGCATAAGAACCAATCAAACACTCACACCCAGTGAACAGATACGAGTTTGATCCATCACCGTTCTTTCGCCCACTCTGCCACCACAGTTCAGACATGGCCATATGAAAATCAGTCTGACCCTGTGCCTCATGGGAACAGTCCGGCCCGAACTGCCAAGCCATGCCTTCCCTGGACCGGAAACAAGCTTTCTAGGGCCGGTTTCTGGCATTTTAGCCGTCTTCAGCCAGGCTTCCTTGAATCCAGTGGCAAAGTGAGCAAGGGACTCACGTCTGAGCATACCCTGCCAACTTATGGCGAACAAAGCGGTACAAAAGGGGGTGGTGATGAACGGAGCATCAGAACCAATCAAACACTCACACCCAGTCAACAGATCCATGTTTGATCCATCAGCGTTCTTTAGCCCACTCTGCCACCCCAGTTCAGACATGGCCATATGCAAATCAGTCTGACCCTGTGCCTCATGGGAACAGTCCAGCTCGAATTGCCAAGCAATGCTTTCCCTGGACAGGAAACACGTTTCCTAGGACGGGTTTCTGGCATTTCAGCCGTCTTCAGCCGGCTTGCTTGAATCCAGTGGCAAAGTGAGCAAGGGACTCACGTCTGAGCATACCCTGCCAACTTATGGCGAACAAAGCGGTACAAAAGGGGGTGGTGATGAACCGAGCATCAGAACCAATCAAACACTCACACCCAGTCAACAGATCCGAGTTTGATCCATCACCGTTCTTTCGCCCACTCTGCCACCACAGTGCAGACATGGCCATATGAAAATCAGTCTGACCCTGTGCCTTATGGGAACAGTCCGGCCCGAACTGCCAAACCATGCCTTCCCTGGACCGGAAACAAATGTGCTAGGACCGGTTTTTGGCATTTCAGCCGTCTTCAGCCAGGCTTGCTTGAATCCAGTGGCAAAGTGAGCAAGGGACTCACGTCTGAGCATACCCTGCCAACTTATGGCGAACAAAGCCGTACAAAAGGGGGTGGTGATGGACGGAGCATCAGAACCAATCAAACACTCACACCCAGTCAACAGATCCAAGTTTGATCCATCACCATTCTTTAGCCCACTCTGCCACCCCAGTTCAGCCATGGCCATATGCAAATCAGTCTGAACCTGTGCCTCATGGGAACAGTCCAGCCCGAACTGACAAGCCATGCCTTCCCTGGACCGGAAACAAGCTTCCTAGGACCGGTTTCTGGCATCTCAGCCGTCTTCAGCCAGGCTTGCTTGAATCCAGTGGCAAAGTGAGCAGGGGACTCACGTGTGAGCATACCCTGCCAACTTATGGCGAACAAAGCGGTACAAAAGGGGGTGGTAATGGACGGAGCATCAGAACCAATCAAACACTCACACCCAGTCAACAGATCCGAGTTTGATCCATCACCGTGCTTTAGCCTACTCTGCCACCCCAGTTCATACATGGCCATATGCAAATCAGTCTGACCCTGTGCCTCATGGGAACAGTCCAGCCCGAACTGCCAAGCCATGCCTTCCCTGGACCGGAAACAAGCTTCCTAGGACCGGTTTCTTGCATTTCAGCCGTCTTCAGCCAGGCTTGTTTGAATCCAGTGGCAAAGTGAGCAAGGGACTCACGTCTGAGCATACCCTGCCAACTGATGGCGAACAAAGCAGTACAAAAGGGGGTGGTGATGGACGGAGCATCAGAACCAATCAAACACTCACACCCAGTCAACAGATCCGACTTTTATCCATCACCGTTCTTTAGCCCACTCTGCCACCCCAGTTCAGACATGGCCATATGCAAATCAGTCTGACCGTGTGCCTCATGGAAAAGTTCAGCCCGAACTGCCAAGCCATGCCTTCCCTGGACCGGAAACAAGCTTCCTAGGACCGGTTTCTGGCATTTCAGCCGTCTTCAGCCAGGCTTGCTTGAATCCAGTGCCAAAGTGAGCAAGGGACTCACGTCTCAGCATACCCTGCCAACTTATAGCGAACAAAGCGGTACAAAAGGGGGTGGTGATGGACGGAGCATCAGAACCAATCAAACACTCACACCCAGTCAACAAATCCGACTTTGATCCATCACCGTTCTTTAGCCCACTCTGCCACCCCAGTTCAGACATGGCCATATGCAAATCAGTCTGACCCTGTGCCTCATGGGAACAGTCCAGCCCAAACTGCCAAGCCATGCCTTCCCTGGACCGGAAACAAGCTTCCCAGGACCGGTTTCTGGCATTTCAGCCGTCTTCAGCCAGGCTTGTTTGAATCCAGTGGCAAAGTGAGCAAGGGACTCACGTCTGAGCCTACCCTGCCAACTCATGGCGAACAAAGCAGTACAAAAGGGGGTGGTGATGGACAGAGCATCAGAACCAATCAAACACTCACACCCAGTCAACAGATCCGAGTTTGATCCATCACCGTTCTTTCGCCCACTCTGCCACCACAGTTCAGACATGGCCATATGAAAATCAGTCTGACCCTGTGCCTTATGGGAACAGTCCGGCCCGAACTGCCAAACCATGCCTTCCCTGGACCGGAAACAAGCGTCCTAGGACCGGTTTTTGGCATTTCAGCCGTCTTCAGCCAGGCTTGCTTGAATCCAGTGGCAAAGTGAGCAAGGGACTCACATCTGAGCATACCCTGCCAACTTATGGTGAACAAAGCAGTACAAAAGGGGGTGGTGATGGACGGAGCATCAGAACCAAACAAACACTCACACCCAGTCAACAGATCCGAGTTTGATCCATCACCATTCTTTAGCCCACTCTGCCTCCCCAGTTCAGACATGGCCATATGCAAATCAGTCTGACCCTGTGCCTCATGGGAACAGTCCAGCCCGAACTGCCAAGCCATGCCTTCCCTGGACCGGAAACAAGCTTCCTAGGACCGGTTTCTGGCATCTCAGCCGTCTTCAGCCAGGCTTGCTTGAATCCAGTGGCAAAGTGAGCAGGGGACTCACGTGTGAGCATACCCTGCCAACTTATGGCGAACAAAGCGGTACAAAAGGGGGTGGTAATGGACGGAGCATCAGAACCAATCAAACACTCACACCCAGTCAACAGATCCGAGTTTGATCCATCACCGTGCTTTAGCCTACTCTGCCACCCCAGTTCATACATGGCCATATGCAAATCAGTCTGACCCTGTGCCTCATGGGAACAGTCCAGCCCGAACTGCCAAGCCATGCCTTCCCTGGACCGGAAACAAGCTTCCTAGGACCGGTTTCTTGCATTTCAGCCGTCTTCAGCCAGGCTTGTTTGAATCCAGTGGCAAAGTGAGCAAGGGACTCACGTCTGAGCATACCCTGCCAACTGATGGCGAACAAAGCAGTACAAAAGGGGGTGGTGATGGACGGAGCATCAGAACCAATCAAACACTCACACCCAGTCAACAGATCCGACTTTTATCCATCACCGTTCTTTAGCCCACTCTGCCACCCCAGTTCAGACATGGCCATATGCAAATCAGTCTGACCGTGTGCCTCATGGAAAAGTTCAGCCCGAACTGCCAAGCCATGCCTTCCCTGGACCGGAAACAAGCTTCCTAGGACCGGTTTCTGGCATTTCAGCCGTCTTCAGCCAGGCTTGCTTGAATCCAGTGCCAAAGTGAGCAAGGGACTCACGTCTCAGCATACCCTGCCAACTTATAGCGAACAAAGCGGTACAAAAGGGGGTGGTGATGGACGGAGCATCAGAACCAATCAAACACTCACACCCAGTCAACAAATCCGACTTTGATCCATCACCGTTCTTTAGCCCACTCTGCCACCCCAGTTCAGACATGGCCATATGCAAATCAGTCTGACCCTGTGCCTCATGGGAACAGTCCAGCCCAAACTGCCAAGCCATGCCTTCCCTGGACCGGAAACAAGCTTCCCAGGACCGGTTTCTGGCATTTCAGCCGTCTTCAGCCAGGCTTGTTTGAATCCAGTGGCAAAGTGAGCAAGGGACTCACGTCTGAGCCTACCCTGCCAACTCATGGCGAACAAAGCAGTACAAAAGGGGGTGGTGATGGACAGAGCATCAGAACCAATCAAACACTCACACCCAGTCAACAGATCCGAGTTTGATCCATCACCGTTCTTTCGCCCACTCTGCCACCACAGTTCAGACATGGCCATATGAAAATCAGTCTGACCCTGTGCCTTATGGGAACAGTCCGGCCCGAACTGCCAAACCATGCCTTCCCTGGACCGGAAACAAGCGTCCTAGGACCGGTTTTTGGCATTTCAGCCGTCTTCAGCCAGGCTTGCTTGAATCCAGTGGCAAAGTGAGCAAGGGACTCACGTCTGAGCATACCCTGCCAACTTATGGTGAACAAAGCAGTACAAAAGGGGGTGGTGATGGACGGAGCATCAGAACCAAACAAACACTCACACCCAGTCAACAGATCCGAGTTTGATCCATCACCATTCTTTAGCCCACTCTGCCTCCCCAGTTCAGACATGGCCATATGCAAATCAGTCTGACCCTGTGCCTCATGGGAACAGTCCAGCCCGAACTGCCAAGCCATGCCTTCCCTGGACCGGAAACAAGCTTCCTAGGACCAGTTTCTGGCATTTCAGCCGTCTTCAACCAGGCTTGCTTGAATCCAGTGGCAAAGTGAGCAAGGGACTCACGTCTGAGCATACCCTGCCAACTTATGGCGAACAAAGCAGTACAAAAGGGGGTGGTGATGGACGGAGCAACAGAACCAATCAAACACTCACACCCAGTCAACAGATCCGAGTTTGATCCATCACCACTCTTTAGCCCACTCTGCCACCCCAGTTTAGACATGGCCATTTGCAAATCAGTCTGACCCTGTGCCTCATGGGAACATTCCAGCCCTAACTGCCAAGCCATAGCTTCCCTGGACCGGAAACAAGCATCCTAGGACCGGTTTCTGGCATTTCAGCCGTCTTCAGCCAGGCTTGCTTGAATCCAGTGGCAAAGTGAGCAAGGGACTCACGTCTGAGGATACCCTGCCAACTTATGGTGAACAAAGAATTACAAAAGGGGGTGGTGATGGACGGAGCATCAGAACCAATCAAACACTCACACCCAGTCAACAAATCCGACTTTGATCCATCACCGTTCTTTAGCCCACTCTGCCACCCAGTTCAGACATGGCCATATGCAAATCAGTCTGACCCTGTGCCTCATGGGAACAGTCCAGCCCAAACTGCCAAGCCATGCCTTCCCTGGACCGGAAACAAGCTTCCCAGGACCGGTTTCTGGCATTTCAGCCGTCTTCAGCCAGGCTTGTTTGAATCCAGTGGCAAAGTGAGCAAGGGACTCACGTCTGAGCCTACCCTGCCAACTCATGGCGAACAAAGCAGTACAAAAGGGGGTGGTGATGGACAGAGCATCAGAACCAATCAAACACTCACACCCAGTCAACAGATCCGAGTTTGATCCATCACCATTCTTTAGCCCACTCTGCCACCCCAGTTCAGACATGGCCATATGCAAATCAGTCTGACCCTGTGCCTCATGGGAACAGTCCAGCCCGAACTGCCAAGCCATGCCTTACCTGGACCGGAAACAAGCTTCCTAGGACCAGTTTCTGGCATTTCAGCCGTCTTCAACCAGGCTTGCTTGATTCCAGTGGCAAAGTGAGCAAGGGACTCACGTCTGAGCATACCCTGCCAACTTATGGCGAACAAAGCAGTACAAAAGGGGGTGGTGATGGACGGAGCAACAGAACCAATCAAACACTCACACCCAGTCAACAGATCCGAGTTTGATCCATCACCACTCTTTAGCCCACTCTGCCACCCCAGTTTAGACATGGCCATTTGCAAATCAGTCTGACCCTGTGCCTCATGGGAACATTCCAGCCCTAACTGCCAAGCCATAGCTTCCCTGGACCGGAAACAAGCATCCTAGGACCGGTTTCTGGCATTTCAGCCGTCTTCAGCCAGGCTTGCTTGAATCCAGTGGCAAAGTGAGCAAGGGACTCACGTCTCAGCATACCCTGCCAACTTATAGCGAACAAAGCGGTACAAAAGGGGGTGGTGATGGACGGAGCATCAGAACCAATCAAACACTCACACCCAGTCAACAGATCCGAGTTTGATCCATCACCGTGCTTTAGCCTACTCTGCCACCCCAGTTCATACATGGCCATATGCAAATCAGTCTGACCCTGTGCCTCATGGAAACAGTCCAGCCCGAACTGCCAAGCCATGCCTTCCCTGGACCGGAAACAAGCTTTCTAGGGCCGGTTTCTGGCATTTTAGCCGTCTTCAGCCAGGCTTCCTTGAATCCAGTGGCAAAGTGAGCAAGGGACTCACGTCTGAGCATACCCTGCCAACTTATGGCGAACAAAGCGGTACAAAAGGGGGTGGTGATGAACGGAGCATCAGAACCAATCAAACACTCACACCCAGTCAACAGATCCATGTTTGATCCATCACCGTTCTTTAGCCCACTCTGCCACCCCAGTTCAGACATGGCCATATGCAAATCAGTCTGACCCTGTGCCTCATGGGAACAGTCCAGCTCGAATTGCCAAGCAATGCTTTCCCTGGACAGGAAACACGTTTCCTAGGACGGGTTTCTGGCATTTCAGCCGTCTTCAGCCAGGCTTGCTTGAATCCAGTGGCAAAGTGCGCAAGGGACTCACGTCTGAGCATACCCTGCGAACTTATGGCGAACAAAGCGGTACAAAAGGGGGTGGTGATGGACGGAGCATCAGAACCAATCAAACACTCACACCCAGTCAACAAATCCAACTTTGATCCATCACCGTTCTTTAGCCCACTCTGCCACCCAAGTTCAGACATGGCCATATGCAAATCAGTCTGACCCTGTGCCTCATGGGAACAGTCCAGCCCAAACTGCCAAGCCATGCCTTCCCTGGACCGGAAACAAGCTTCCCAGGACCGGTTTCTGGCATTTCAGCCGTCTTCAGCCAGGCTTCCTTGAATCCAGTGGCAAAGTGAGCAAGGGACTCACGTCTGAGCATACCCTGCCAACTTATGGCGAACAAAGCGGTACAAAAGGGGGTGGTGATGAACGGAGCATCAGAACCAATCAAACACTCACACCCAGTCAACAGATCCATGTTTGATCCATCAGCGTTCTTTAGCCCACTCTGCCACCCCAGTTCAGACATGGCCATATGCAAATCAGTCTGACCCTGTGCCTCATGGGAACAGTCCAGCTCGAATTGCCAAGCAATGCTTTCCCTGGACAGGAAACACGTTTCCTAGGACGGGTTTCTGGCATTTCAGCCGTCTTCAGCCGGCTTGCTTGAATCCAGTGGCAAAGTGAGCAAGGGACTCACGTCTGAGCATACCCTGCCAACTTATGGCGAACAAAGCGGTACAAAAGGGGGTGGTGATGAACCGAGCATCAGAACCAATCAAACACTCACACCCAGTCAACAGATACGAGTTTGATCCAACACCGTTCTTTCGCCCACTCTGCCACCACAGTTCAGACATGGCCATATGAAAATCAGTCTGACCCTGTGCCTTATGGGAACAGTCCGGCCCGAACTGCCAAACCATGCCTTCCCTGGACCGGAAACAAGCGTCCTAGGACCGGTTTTTGGCATTTTAGCCGTCTTCAGCCAGGCTTGCTTGAATCCAGTGGCAAAGTGAGCAAGGGACTCACGTCTGAGCATACCCTGCCAACTTATGGCGAACAAAGCAGTACAAAAGGGGGTGGTGATGGACGGAGCATCAGAACCAATCAAACACTCACACCCAGTCAACAGATCCGACTTTTATCCATCACCGTTCTTTAGCCCACTCTGCCACCCCAGTTCAGACATGGCCATATGCAAATCAGTCTGACCGTGTGCCTCATGGAAAAGTTCAGCCCGAACTGCCAAGCCATGCCTTCCCTGGACCGGAAACAAGCTTCCTAGGACCGGTTTCTGGCATTTCAGCCGTCTTCAGCCAGGCTTGCTTGAATCCAGTGCCAAAGTGAGCAAGGGACTCACGTCTCAGCATACCCTGCCAACTTATAGCGAACAAAGCGGTACAAAAGGGGGTGGTGATGGACGGAGCATCAGAACCAATCAAACACTCACACCCAGTCAACAAATCCGACTTTGATCCATCACCGTTCTTTAGCCCACTCTGCCACCCCAGTTCAGACATGGCCATATGCAAATCAGTCTGACCCTGTGCCTCATGGGAACAGTCCAGCCCAAACTGCCAAGCCATGCCTTCCCTGGACCGGAAACAAGCTTCCCAGGACCGGTTTCTGGCATTTCAGCCGTCTTCAGCCAGGCTTGTTTGAATCCAGTGGCAAAGTGAGCAAGGGACTCACGTCTGAGCCTACCCTGCCAACTCATGGCGAACAAAGCAGTACAAAAGGGGGTGGTGATGGACAGAGCATCAGAACCAATCAAACACTCACACCCAGTCAACAGATCCGAGTTTGATCCATCACCGTTCTTTCGCCCACTCTGCCACCACAGTTCAGACATGGCCATATGAAAATCAGTCTGACCCTGTGCCTTATGGGAACAGTCCGGCCCGAACTGCCAAACCATGCCTTCCCTGGACCGGAAACAAGCGTCCTAGGACCGGTTTTTGGCATTTCAGCCGTCTTCAGCCAGGCTTGCTTGAATCCAGTGGCAAAGTGAGCAAGGGACTCACGTCTGAGCATACCCTGCCAACTTATGGTGAACAAAGCAGTACAAAAGGGGGTGGTGATGGACGGAGCATCAGAACCAAACAAACACTCACACCCAGTCAACAGATCCGAGTTTGATCCATCACCATTCTTTAGCCCACTCTGCCTCCCCAGTTCAGACATGGCCATATGCAAATCAGTCTGACCCTGTGCCTCATGGGAACAGTCCAGCCCGAACTGCCAAGCCATGCCTTCCCTGGACCGGAAACAAGCTTCCTAGGACCGGTTTCTGGCATCTCAGCCGTCTTCAGCCAGGCTTGCTTGAATCCAGTGGCAAAGTGAGCAGGAGACTCACGTGTGAGCATACCCTGCCAACTTATGGCGAACAAAGCGGTACAAAAGGGGGTGGTAATGGACGGAGCATCAGAACCAATCAAACACTCACACCCAGTCAACAGATCCGAGTTTGATCCATCACCGTGCTTTAGCCTACTCTGCCACCCCAGTTCATACATGGCCATATGCAAATCAGTCTGACCCTGTGCCTCATGGGAACAGTCCAGCCCGAACTGCCAAGCCATGCCTTCCCTGGACCGGAAACAAGCTTCCTAGGACCGGTTTCTTGCATTTCAGCCGTCTTCAGCCAGGCTTGTTTGAATCCAGTGGCAAAGTGAGCAAGGGACTCACGTCTGAGCATACCCTGCCAACTGATGGCGAACAAAGCAGTACAAAAGGGGGTGGTGATGGACGGAGCATCAGAACCAATCAAACACTCACACCCAGTCAACAGATCCGACTTTTATCCATCACCGTTCTTTAGCCCACTCTGCCACCCCAGTTCAGACATGGCCATATGCAAATCAGTCTGACCGTGTGCCTCATGGAAAAGTTCAGCCCGAACTGCCAAGCCATGCCTTCCCTGGACCGGAAACAAGCTTCCTAGGACCGGTTTCTGGCATTTCAGCCGTCTTCAGCCAGGCTTGCTTGAATCCAGTGCCAAAGTGAGCAAGGGACTCACGTCTCAGCATACCCTGCCAACTTATAGCGAACAAAGCGGTACAAAAGGGGGTGGTGATGGACGGAGCATCAGAACCAATCAAACACTCACACCCAGTCAACAAATCCGACTTTGATCCATCACCGTTCTTTAGCCCACTCTGCCACCCCAGTTCAGACATGGCCATATGCAAATCAGTCTGACCCTGTGCCTCATGGGAACAGTCCAGCCCAAACTGCCAAGCCATGCCTTCCCTGGACCGGAAACAAGCTTCCCAGGACCGGTTTCTGGCATTTCAGCCGTCTTCAGCCAGGCTTGTTTGAATCCAGTGGCAAAGTGAGCAAGGGACTCACGTCTGAGCCTACCCTGCCAACTCATGGCGAACAAAGCAGTACAAAAGGGGGTGGTGATGGACAGAGCATCAGAACCAATCAAACACTCACACCCAGTCAACAGATCCGAGTTTGATCCATCACCGTTCTTTCGCCCACTCTGCCACCACAGTTCAGACATGGCCATATGAAAATCAGTCTGACCCTGTGCCTTATGGGAACAGTCCGGCCCGAACTGCCAAACCATGCCTTCCCTGGACCGGAAACAAGCGTCCTAGGACCGGTTTTTGGCATTTCAGCCGTCTTCAGCCAGGCTTGCTTGAATCCAGTGGCAAAGTGAGCAAGGGACTCACGTCTGAGCATACCCTGCCAACTTATGGTGAACAAAGCAGTACAAAAGGGGGTGGTGATGGACGGAGCATCAGAACCAAACAAACACTCACACCCAGTCAACAGATCCGAGTTTGATCCATCACCATTCTTTAGCCCACTCTGCCTCCCCAGTTCAGACATGGCCATATGCAAATCAGTCTGACCCTGTGCCTCATGGGAACAGTCCAGCCCGAACTGCCAAGCCATGCCTTCCCTGGACCGGAAACAAGCTTCCTAGGACCAGTTTCTGGCATTTCAGCCGTCTTCAACCAGGCTTGCTTGAATCCAGTGGCAAAGTGAGCAAGGGACTCACGTCTGAGCATACCCTGCCAACTTATGGCGAACAAAGCAGTACAAAAGGGGGTGGTGATGGACGGAGCAACAGAACCAATCAAACACTCACACCCAGTCAACAGATCCGAGTTTGATCCATCACCACTCTTTAGCCCACTCTGCCACCCCAGTTTAGACATGGCCATTTGCAAATCAGTCTGACCCTGTGCCTCATGGGAACATTCCAGCCCTAACTGCCAAGCCATAGCTTCCCTGGACCGGAAACAAGCATCCTAGGACCGGTTTCTGGCATTTCAGCCGTCTTCAGCCAGGCTTGCTTGAATCCAGTGGCAAAGTGAGCAAGGGACTCACGTCTGAGGATACCCTGCCAACTTATGGTGAACAAAGAATTACAAAAGGGGGTGGTGATGGACGGAGCATCAGAACCAATCAAACACTCACACCCAGTCAACAAATCCGACTTTGATCCATCACCGTTCTTTAGCCCACTCTGCCACCCAGTTCAGACATGGCCATATGCAAATCAGTCTGACCCTGTGCCTCATGGGAACAGTCCAGCCCAAACTGCCAAGCCATGCCTTCCCTGGACCGGAAACAAGCTTCCCAGGACCGGTTTCTGGCATTTCAGCCGTCTTCAGCCAGGCTTGTTTGAATCCAGTGGCAAAGTGAGCAAGGGACTCACGTCTGAGCCTACCCTGCCAACTCATGGCGAACAAAGCAGTACAAAAGGGGGTGGTGATGGACAGAGCATCAGAACCAATCAAACACTCACACCCAGTCAACAGATCCGAGTTTGATCCATCACCATTCTTTAGCCCACTCTGCCACCCCAGTTCAGACATGGCCATATGCAAATCAGTCTGACCCTGTGCCTCATGGGAACAGTCCAGCCCGAACTGCCAAGCCATGCCTTACCTGGACCGGAAACAAGCTTCCTAGGACCAGTTTCTGGCATTTCAGCCGTCTTCAACCAGGCTTGCTTGATTCCAGTGGCAAAGTGAGCAAGGGACTCACGTCTGAGCATACCCTGCCAACTTATGGCGAACAAAGCAGTACAAAAGGGGGTGGTGATGGACGGAGCAACAGAACCAATCAAACACTCACACCCAGTCAACAGATCCGAGTTTGATCCATCACCACTCTTTAGCCCACTCTGCCACCCCAGTTTAGACATGGCCATTTGCAAATCAGTCTGACCCTGTGCCTCATGGGAACATTCCAGCCCTAACTGCCAAGCCATAGCTTCCCTGGACCGGAAACAAGCATCCTAGGACCGGTTTCTGGCATTTCAGCCGTCTTCAGCCAGGCTTGCTTGAATCCAGTGGCAAAGTGAGCAAGGGACTCACGTCTCAGCATACCCTGCCAACTTATAGCGAACAAAGCGGTACAAAAGGGGGTGGTGATGGACGGAGCATCAGAACCAATCAAACACTCACACCCAGTCAACAGATCCGAGTTTGATCCATCACCGTGCTTTAGCCTACTCTGCCACCCCAGTTCATACATGGCCATATGCAAATCAGTCTGACCCTGTGCCTCATGGAAACAGTCCAGCCCGAACTGCCAAGCCATGCCTTCCCTGGACCGGAAACAAGCTTTCTAGGGCCGGTTTCTGGCATTTTAGCCGTCTTCAGCCAGGCTTCCTTGAATCCAGTGGCAAAGTGAGCAAGGGACTCACGTCTGAGCATACCCTGCCAACTTATGGCGAACAAAGCGGTACAAAAGGGGGTGGTGATGAACGGAGCATCAGAACCAATCAAACACTCACCCCCAGTCAACAGATCCATGTTTGATCCATCACCGTTCTTTAGCCCACTCTGCCACCCCAGTTCAGACATGGCCATATGCAAATCAGTCTGACCCTGTGCCTCATGGGAACAGTCCAGCTCGAATTGCCAAGCAATGCTTTCCCTGGACAGGAAACACGTTTCCTAGGACGGGTTTCTGGCATTTCAGCCGTCTTCAGCCAGGCTTGCTTGAATCCAGTGGCAAAGTGCGCAAGGGACTCACGTCTGAGCATACCCTGCGAACTTATGGCGAACAAAGCGGTACAAAAGGGGGTGGTGATGGACGGAGCATCAGAACCAATCAAACACTCACACCCAGTCAACAAATCCAACTTTGATCCATCACCGTTCTTTAGCCCACTCTGCCACCCCAGTTCAGACATGGCCATATGCAAATCAGTCTGACCCTGTGCCTCATGGGAACAGTCCAGCCCAAACTGCCAAGCCATGCCTTCCCTGGACCGGAAACAAGCTTCCCAGGACCGGTTTCTGGCATTTCAGCCGTCTTCAGCCAGGCTTCCTTGAATCCAGTGGCAAAGTGAGCAAGGGACTCACGTCTGAGCATACCCTGCCAACTTATGGCGAACAAAGCGGTACAAAAGGGGGTGGTGATGAACGGAGCATCAGAACCAATCAAACACTCACACCCAGTCAACAGATCCATGTTTGATCCATCAGCGTTCTTTAGCCCACTCTGCCACCCCAGTTCAGACATGGCCATATGCAAATCAGTCTGACCCTGTGCCTCATGGGAACAGTCCAGCTCGAATTGCCAAGCAATGCTTTCCCTGGACAGGAAACACGTTTCCTAGGACGGGTTTCTGGCATTTCAGCCGTCTTCAGCCGGCTTGCTTGAATCCAGTGGCAAAGTGAGCAAGGGACTCACGTCTGAGCATACCCTGCCAACTTATGGCGAACAAAGCGGTACAAAAGGGGGTGGTGATGAACCGAGCATCAGAACCAATCAAACACTCACACCCAGTCAACAGATACGAGTTTGATCCAACACCGTTCTTTCGCCCACTCTGCCACCACAGTTCAGACATGGCCATATGAAAATCAGTCTGACCCTGTGCCTTATGGGAACAGTCCGGCCCGAACTGCCAAACCATGCCTTCCCTGGACCGGAAACAAGCGTCCTAGGACCGTTTTTTGGCATTTTAGCCGTCTTCAGCCAGGCTTGCTTGAATCCAGTGGCAAAGTGAGCAAGGGACTCACGTCTGAGCATACCCTGCCAACTTATGGCGAACAAAGCAGTACAAAAGGGGGTGGTGATGGACGGAGCATCAGAACCAATCAAACACTCACACCCAGTCAACAGATCCGAGTTTGATCCATCACCATTCTTTAGCCCACTCTGCCACCCCAGTTCAGACATGGCCATATACAAATCAGTCTGACCCTGAGCCTCATGGGAACAGTCCAGCCCGAACTGACAAGCCATGCCTTCCCTGGACCGGAAACAAGCTTCCTAGGACCGGTTTCTGGCATTTTAGCCGTCTTCAGCCAGGCTTGCTTGAATCCAGTGGCAAAGTGAGCAAGGGACTCACGTCTGAGCATACCCTGCCAACTTATGGCGAACAAAGCGGTACAAAAGGGGGTGGTGATGGACGGAGCATCAGAACCAATCAAACACTCACACCCAGTCAACAGATCCGAGTTTGATCCATCACCGTTCTTTCGCCCACTCTGCCACCACAGTGCAGACATGGCCATATGAAAATCAGTCTGACCCTGTGCCTTATGGGAACAGTCCGGCCCGAACTGCCAAACCATGCCTTCCCTGGACCGGAAACAAATGTGCTAGGACCGGTTTTTGGCATTTCAGCCGTCTTCAGCCAGGCTTGCTTGAATCCAGTGGCAAAGTGAGCAAGGGACTCACGTCTGAGCATACCCTGCCAACTTATGGCGAACAAAGCCGTACAAAAGGGGGTGGTGATGGACGGAGCATCAGAACCAATCAAACACTCACACCCAGTCAACAGATCCAAGTTTGATCCATCACCATTCTTTAGCCCACTCTGCCACCCCAGTTCAGCCATGGCCATATGCAAATCAGTCTGAACCTGTGCCTCATGGGAACAGTCCAGCCCGAACTGACAAGCCATGCCTTCCCTGGACCGGAAACAAGCTTCCTAGGACCGGTTTCTGGCATTTCAGCCGTCTTCAGCCAGGCTTGCTTGAATCCAGTGGCAAAGTGAGCAAGGGACTCTTGTCTGAGCATACCCTGCCAACTTATGGCAAACAAAGCGGTACAAAAGGGGGTGGTGATGGACGGAGCATCAGAACCAATCAAACACTTACACCCAGTCAACAGATCCGATTTTGATCCATCACCGTTCTTTAGACCACTCTGCCACCCCAGTTCAGACATGGCCATATGCAAATCAGTCTGACCCTGTGCCTCATGAGTACATTCCAGCCCGAACAGCCAAGCCATGTCTTCCCTGGACCGGAAACAAGCTTCCTAGGACCGGTTTCTGGCATCTCAGCCGTCTTCAGCCAGTCTTGCTTGAATCCAGTGGCAAAGTGAGCAGGGGACTCACGTGTGAGCATACCCTGCCAACTTATGGCGAACAAAGCGGTACAAAAGGGGGTGGTAATGGACGGAGCATCAGAACCAATCAAACACTCACACCCAGTCAACAGATCCGAGTTTGATCCATCACCGTGCTTTAGCCTACTCTGCCACCCCAGTTCATACATGGCCATATGCAAATCAGTCTGACCCTGTGCCTCATGGGAACAGTCCAGCCCGAACTGCCAAGCCATGCCTTCCCTGGACCGGAAACAAGCTTCCTAGGACCGGTTTCTTGCATTTCAGCCGTCTTCAGCCAGGCTTGTTTGAATCCAGTGGCAAAGTGAGCAAGGGACTCACGTCTGAGCATACCCTGCCAACTGATGGCGAACAAAGCAGTACAAAAGGGGGTGGTGATGGACGGAGCATCAGAACCAATCAAACACTCACACCCAGTCAACAGATCCGACTTTTATCCATCACCGTTCTTTAGCCCACTCTGCCACCCCAGTTCAGACATGGCCATATGCAAATCAGTCTGACCATGTGCCTCATGGAAAAGTTCAGCCCGAACTGCCAAGCCATGCCTTCCCTGGACCGGAAACAAGCTTCCTAGGACCGGTTTCTGGCATTTCAGCCGTCTTCAGCCAGGCTTGCTTGAATCCAGTGCCAAAGTGAGCAAGGGACTCACGTCTCAGCATACCCTGCCAACTTATAGCGAACAAAGCGGTACAAAAGGGGGTGGTGATGGACGGAGCATCAGAACCAATCAAACACTCACACCCAGTCAACAAATCCGACTTTGATCCATCACCGTTCTTTAGCCTACTCTGCCACCCCAGTTCAGACATGGCCATATGCAAATCAGTCTGACCCTGTGCCTCATGGGAACAGTCCAGCCCAAACTGCCAAGCCATGCCTTCCCTGGACCGGAAACAAGCTTCCCAGGACCGGTTTCTGGCATTTCAGCCGTCTTCAGCCAGGCTTGTTTGAATCCAGTGGCAAAGTGAGCAAGGGACTCACGTCTGAGCCTACCCTGCCAACTTATGGTGAACAAAGCAGTACAAAAGGGGGTGGTGATGGACGGAGCATCAGAACCAAACAAACACTCACACCCAGTCAACAGATCCGAGTTTGATCCATCACCATTCTTTAGCCCACTCTGCCTCCCCAGTTCAGACATGGCCATATGCAAATCAGTCTGACCCTGTGCCTCATGGGAACAGTCCAGCCCGAACTGCCAAGCCATGCCTTCCCTGGACCGGAAACAAGCTTCCTAGGACCAGTTTCTGGCATTTCAGCCGTCTTCAACCAGGCTTGCTTGAATCCAGTGGCAAAGTGAGCAAGGGACTCACGTCTGAGCATACCCTGCCAACTTATGGCGAACAAAGCAGTACAAAAGGGGGTGGTGATGGACGGAGCAACAGAACCAATCAAACACTCACACCCAGTCAACAGATCCGAGTTTGATCCATCACCACTCTTTAGCCCACTCTGCCACCCCAGTTTAGACATGGCCATTTGCAAATCAGTCTGACCCTGTGCCTCATGGGAACATTCCAGCCCTAACTGCCAAGCCATAGCTTCCCTGGACCGGAAACAAGCATCCTAGGACCGGTTTCTGGCATTTCAGCCGTCTTCAGCCAGGCTTGCTTGAATCCAGTGGCAAAGTGAGCAAGGGACTCACGTCTCAGCATACCCTGCCAACTTATAGCGAACAAAGCGGTACAAAAGGGGGTGGTGATGGACGGAGCATCAGAACCAATCAAACACTCACACCCAGTCAACAGATCCGAGTTTGATCCATCACCGTGCTTTAGCCTACTCTGCCACCCCAGTTCATACATGGCCATATGCAAATCAGTCTGACCCTGTGCCTCATGGAAACAGTCCAGCCCGAACTGCCAAGCCATGCCTTCCCTGGACCGGAAACAAGCTTTCTAGGGCCGGTTTCTGGCATTTTAGCCGTCTTCAGCCAGGCTTCCTTGAATCCAGTGGCAAAGTGAGCAAGGGACTCACGTCTGAGCATACCCTGCCAACTTATGGCGAACAAAGCGGTACAAAAGGGGGTGGTGATGAACGGAGCATCAGAACCAATCAAACACTCACACCCAGTCAACAGATCCATGTTTGATCCATCACCGTTCTTTAGCCCACTCTGCCACCCCAGTTCAGACATGGCCATATGCAAATCAGTCTGACCCTGTGCCTCATGGGAACAGTCCAGCTCGAATTGCCAAGCAATGCTTTCCCTGGACAGGAAACACGTTTCCTAGGACGGGTTTCTGGCATTTCAGCCGTCTTCAGCCAGGCTTGCTTGAATCCAGTGGCAAAGTGAGCAAGGGACTCACGTCTGAGCATACCCTGCCAACTTATGGCGAACAAAGCGGTACAAAAGGGGGTGGTGATGGACGGAGCATCAGAACCAATCAAACACTCACACCCAGTCAACAAATCCGACTTTGATCCATCACCGTTCTTTAGCCCACTCTGCCACCCCAGTTCAGACATGGCCATATGCAAATCAGTCTGACCCTGTGCCTCATGGGAACAGTCCAGCCCGAACTGCCAAGCCATGCCTTCCCTGGACCGGAAACAAGCTTCCTAGGACCAGTTTCTGGCATTTCAGCCGTCTTCAACCAGGCTTTCTTGAATCCAGTGGCAAAGTGAGCAAGGGACTCACGTCTGAGCATACCCTGCCAACTTATGGCGAACAAAGCAGTACAAAAGGGGGTGGTGATGGACGGAGCATCAGAACCAATCAAACACTCACACCCAGTCAACAGATCCGAGTTTGATCCATCACCACTCTTTAGCCCACTCTGCCACCCCAGTTCAGACATGGCCATATGCAAATCAGTCTGACCCTGTGCCTCATGGGAACAGTCCAGCCCGAACTGCCAAGCCATGCCTTCCCTGGACCGGAAACAAGCTTCCTAGGACCGGTTTCTGGCATTTCAGCCGTCTTCAGCCGGGCTTGCTTGAATCCAGTGGCAAAGTGAGCAAGGGACTCACGTCTCAGCATACCCTGCCAACTTATAGCGAACAAAGCGGTTCAAAAGGGGGTGGTGATGGACGGAGCATCAGAACCAATCAAACACTCACACCCAGTCAACAGATCCGAGTTTGATCCATCACCGTGCTTTAGCCTACTCTGCCACCCCAGTTCATACATGGCCATATGCAAATCAGTCTGACCCTGTGCCTCATGGGAACAGTCCAGCCCGAACTGCCAAGCCATGCCTTCCCTGGACCGGAAACAAGCTTTCTAGGGCCGGTTTCTGGCATTTTAGCCGTCTTCAGCCAGGCTTCCTTGAATCCAGTGGCAAAGTGAGCAAGGGACTCACGTCTGAGCATACCCTGCCAACTTATGGCGAACAAAGCGGTACAAAAGGGGGTGGTGATGAACGGAGCATCAGAACCAATCAAACACTCACACCCAGTCAACAGATCCATGTTTGATCCATCAGCGTTCTTTAGCCCACTCTGCCACCCCAGTTCAGACATGGCCATATGCAAATCAGTCTGACCCTGTGCCTCATGGGAACAGTCCAGCTCGAATTGCCAAGCAATGCTTTCCCTGGACAGGAAACACGTTTCCTAGGACGGGTTTCTGGCATTTCAGCCGTCTTCAGCCAGGCTTGCTTGAATCCAGTGGCAAAGTGAGCAAGGGACTCACGTCTGAGCATACCCTGCCAACTTATGGCGAACAAAGCGGTACAAAAGGGGGTGGTGATGAACGGAGCATCAGAACCAATCAAACACTCACACCCAGTCAACAGATACGAGTTTGATCCAACACCGTTCTTTCGCCCACTCTGCCACCACAGTTCAGACATGGCCATATGAAAATCAGTCTGACCCTGTGCCTTATGGGAACAGTCCGGCCCGAACTGCCAAACCATGCCTTCCCTGGACCGGAAACAAGCGTCCTAGGACCGGTTTTTGGCATTTTAGCCGTCTTCAGCCAGGCTTGCTTGAATCCAGTGGCAAAGTGAGCAAGGGACTCACGTCTGAGCATACCCTGCCAACTTATGGCGAACAAAGCAGTACAAAAGGGGGTGGTGATGGACGGAGCATAAGAACCAATCAAACACTCACACCCAGTCAACAGATCCGAGTTTGATCCATCACCATTCTTTAGCCCACTCTGCCACCCCAGTTCAGACATGGCCATATACAAATCAGTCTGACCCTGAGCCTCATGGGAACAGTCCAGCCCGAACTGACAAGCCATGCCTTCCCTGGACCGGAAACAAGCTTCCTAGGACCGGTTTCTGGCATTTTAGCCGTCTTCAGCCAGGCTTGCTTGAATCCAGTGGCAAAGTGAGCAAGGGACTCACGTCTGAGCATACCCTGCCAACTTATGGCGAACAAAGCGGTCCAAAAGGGGGTGGTGATGGACGGAGCATCAGAACCAATCAAACACTCACACCCAGTCAACAGATCCGAGTTTGATCCATCACCGTTCTTTCGCCCACTCTGCCACCACAGTTCAGACATGGCCATATGAAAATCAGTCTGACCCTGTGCCTTATGGGAACAGTCCGGCCCGAACTGCCAAACCATGCCTTCCCTGGACCGGAAACAAATGTGCTAGGACCGGTTTTTGGCATTTCAGCCGTCTTCAGCCAGGCTTGCTTGAATCCAGTGGCAAAGTGAGCAAGGGACTCACGTCTGAGCATACCCTGCCAACTTATGGCGAACAAAGCCGTACAAAAGGGGGTGGTGATGGACGGAGCATCAGAACCAATCAAACACTCACACCCAGTCAACAGATCCAAGTTTGATCCATCACCATTCTTTAGCCCACTCTGCCACCCCAGTTCAGACATGGCCATATGCAAATCAGTCTGACCCTGTGCCTCATGGGAACAGTCCAGCCCGAACTGACAAGCCATGCCTTCCCTGGACCGGAAACAAGCTTCCTAGGACCGGTTTCTGGCATTTCAGCCGTCTTCAGCCAGGCTTGCTTGAATCCAGTGGCAAAGTGAGCAAGGGACTCTTGTCTGAGCATACCCTGCCAACTTATGGCAAACAAAGCGGTACAAAAGGGGGTGGTGATGGACGGAGCATCAGAACCAATCAAACACTTACACCCAGTCAACAGATCCGATTTTGATCCATCACCGTTCTTTAGACCACTCTGCCACCCCAGTTCAGACATGGCCATATGCAAATCAGTCTGACCCTGTGCCTCATGAGTACATTCCAGCCCGAACAGCCAAGCCATGTCTTCCCTGGACCGGAAACAAGCTTCCTAGGACCGGTTTCTGGCATTTCAGCCGTCTTCAGCCAGGCTTGCTTGAATCCAGTGGCAAAGTGAGCAGGGGACTCACGTGTGAGCATACCCTGCCAACTTATGGCGAACAAAGCGGTACAAAAGGGGGTGGTAATGGACGGAGCATCAGAACCAATCAAACACTCACACCCAGTCAACAGATCCGAGTTTGATCCATCACCGTGCATTAGCCTACTCTGCCACCCCAGTTCATACATGGCCATATGCAAATCAGTCTGACCCTGTGCCTCATGGGAACAGTCCAGCCCGAACTGCCAAGCCATGCCTTCCCTGGACCGGAAACAAGCTTCCTAGGACCGGTTTCTTGCATTTCAGCCGTCTTCAGCCAGGCTTGTTTGAATCCAGTGGCAAAGTGAGCAAGGGACTCACGTCTGAGCATACCCTGCCAACTGATGGCGAACAAAGCAGTACAAAAGAGGGTGGTGATGGACGGAGCATCAGAACCAATCAAACACTCACACCCAGTCAACAGATCCGACTTTTATCCATCACCGTTCTTTAGCCCACTCTGCCACCCCAGTTCAGACATGGCCATATGCAAATCAGTCTGACCGTGTGCCTCATGGAAAAGTTCAGCCCGAACTGCCAAGCCATGCCTTCCCTGGACCGGAAACAAGCTTCCTAGGACCGGTTTCTGGCATTTCAACCGTCTTCAGCCAGGCTTGCTTGAATCCAGTGCCAAAGTGAGCAAGGGACTCACGTCTCAGCATACCCTGCCAACTCATAGCGAACAAAGCGGTACAAAAGGGGGTGGTGATGGACGGAGCATCAGAACCAATCAAACACTCACACCCA
This sequence comes from Triturus cristatus, assembly GCF_964204655.1. Taxonomy (NCBI): domain Eukaryota; kingdom Metazoa; phylum Chordata; class Amphibia; order Caudata; family Salamandridae; genus Triturus; species Triturus cristatus. The sequence goes on from NC_140579.1 coordinate 789,733,200, forward strand.
GTCAACAAATCCGACTTTGATCCATCACCGTTCTTTAGCCCACTCTGCCACCCCAGTTCAGACATGGCCATATGCAAATCAGTCTGACCCTGTGCCTCATGGGAACAGTCCAGCCCAAACTGCCAAGCCATGCCTTCCCTGGACCGGAAACAAGCTTCCCAGGACCGGTTTCTGGCATTTCAGCCGTCTTCAGCCAGGCTTGTTTGAATCCAGTGGCAAAGTGAGCAAGGGACTCACGTCTGAGCCTACCCTGCCAACTCATGGCGAACAAAGCAGTACAAAAGGGGGTGGTGATGGACAGAGCATCAGAACCAATCAAACACTCACACCCAGTCAACAGATCCGAGTTTGATCCATCACCGTTCTTTCGCCCACTCTGCCCCACAGTTCAGACATGGCCATATGAAAATCAGTCTGACCCTGTGCCTTATGGGAACAGTCCGGCCCGAACTGCCAAACCATGCCTTCCCTGGACCGGAAACAAGCGTCCTAGGACCGGTTTTTGGCATTTCAGCCGTCTTCAGCCAGGCTTGCTTGAATCCAGTGGCAAAGTGAGCAAGGGACTCACGTCTGAGCATACCCTGCCAACTTATGGTGAACAAAGCAGTACAAAAGGGGGTGGTGATGGACGGAGCATCAGAACCAAACAAACACTCACACCCAGTCAACAGATCCGAGTTTGATCCATCACCATTCTTTAGCCCACTCTGCCACCCCAGTTCAGACATGGCCATATGCAAATCAGTCTGACCCTGTGCCTCATGGGAACAGTCCAGCCCGAACTGCCAAGCCATGCCTTCCCTGGACCGGAAACAAGCTTCCTAGGACCAGTTTCTGGCATTTCAGCCGTCTTCAACCAGGCTTGCTTGAATCCAGTGGCAAAGTGAGCAAGGGACTCACGTCTCAGCATACCCTGCCAACTTATAGCGAACAAAGCGGTACAAAAGGGGGTGGTGATGGACGGAGCATCAGAACCAATCAAACACTCACACCCAGTCAACAGATCCGAGTTTGATCCATCACCGTGCTTTAGCCTACTCTGCCACCCCAGTTCATACATGGCCATATGCAAATCAGTCTGACCCTGTGCCTCATGGAAACAGTCCAGCCCGAACTGCCAAGCCATGCCTTCCCTGGACCGGAAACAAGCTTTCTAGGGCCGGTTTCTGGCATTTTAGCCGTCTTCAGCCAGGCTTCCTTGAATCCAGTGGCAAAGTGAGCAAGGGACTCACGTCTGAGCATACCCTGCCAACTTATGGCGAACAAAGCGGTACAAAAGGGGGTGGTGATGAACGGAGCATCAGAACCAATCAAACACTCACACCCAGTCAACAGATCCATGTTTGATCCATCACCGTTCTTTAGCCCACTCTGCCACCCCAGTTCAGACATGGCCATATGCAAATCAGTCTGACCCTGTGCCTCATGGGAACAGTCCAGCTCGAATTGCCAAGCAATGCTTTCCCTGGACAGGAAACACGTTTCCTAGGACGGGTTTCTGGCATTTCAGCCGTCTTCAGCCAGGCTTGCTTGAATCCAGTGGCAAAGTGAGCAAGGGACTCACGTCTGAGCATACCCTGCGAACTTATGGCGAACAAAGCGGTACAAAAGGGGGTGGTGATGGACGGAGCATCAGAACCAATCAAACACTCACACCCAGTCAACAAATCCGACTTTGATCCATCACCGTTCTTTAGCCCACTCTGCCACCCCAGTTCAGACATGGCCATATGCAAATCAGTCTGACCCTGTGCCTCATGGGAACAGTCTAGCCCAAACTGCCAAGCCATGCCTTCCCTGGACCGGAAACAAGCTTCCCAGGACCGGTTTCTGGCATTTCAGCCGTCTTCAGCCAGGCTTGCTTGAATCCAGTGGCAAAGTGAGCAAGGGACTCACGGCTGAGCCTACCCTGCCAACTCATGGCGAACAAAGCAGTACAAAAGGGGGTGGTGATGGACGGAGCATCAGAACCAATCAAACACTCACACCCAGTCAACAGATACGAGTTTGATCCAACACCGTTCTTTCGCCCACTCTGCCACCACAGTTCAGACATGGCCATATGAAAATCAGTCTGACCCTGTGCCTTATGGGAACAGTCCGGCCCGAACTGCCAAACCATGCCTTCCCTGGACCGGAAACAAGCGTCCTAGGACCGGTTTTGGCATTTTAGCCGTCTTCAGCCAGGCTTGCTTGAATCCAGTGGCAAAGTGAGCAAGGGACTCACGTCTGAGCATACCCTGCCAACTTATGGCGAACAAAGCAGTACAAAAGGGGGTGGTGATGGACGAAGCATCAGAACCAATCAAACACTCACACCCAGTCAACAGATCCGAGTTTGATCCATCACCATTCTTTAGCCCACTCTGCCACCCCAGTTCAGACATGGCCATATACAAATCAGTCTGACCCTGAGCCTCATGGGAACAGTCCAGCCCGAACTGACAAGCCATGCCTTCCCTGGACCGGAAACAAGCTTCCTAGGACCGGTTTCTGGCATTTTAGCCGTCTACAGCCAGGCTTGCTTGAATCCAGTGGCAAAGTGAGCAAGGGACTCACGTCTGAGCATACCCTGCCAACTTATGGCGAACAAAGCGGTACAAAAGGGGGTGGTGATGGACGGAGCATCAGAACCAATCAAACACTCACACCCAGTCAACAGATCCGAGTTTGATCCATCACCGTTCTTTCGCCCACTCTGCCACCACAGTTCAGACATGGCCATATGAAAATCAGTCTGACCCTGTGCCTTATGGGAACAGTCCGGCCCGAACTGCCAAACCATGCCTTCCCTGGACCGGAAACAAATGTCCTAGGACCGGTTTTTGGCATTTCAGCCGTCTTCAGCCAGGCTTGCTTGAATCCAGTGGCAAAGTGAGCAAGGGACTCACGTCTGAGCATACCCTGCCAACTTATGGCGAACAAAGCCGTACAAAAGGGGGTGGTGATGGACGGAGCATCAGAACCAATCAAACACTCACACCCAGTCAACAGATCCAAGTTTGATCCATCACCATTCTTTAGCCCACTCTGCCACCCCAGTTCAGACATGGCCATATGCAAATCAGTCTGACCCTGTGCCTCATGGGAACAGTCCAGCCCGAACTGACAAGCCATGCCTTCCCTGGACCGGAAACAAGCTTCCTAGGACCGGTTTCTGGCATTTCAGCCGTCTTCAGCCAGGCTTGCTTGAATCCAGTGGCAAAGTGAGCAAGGGACTCTTGTCTGAGCATACCCTGCCAACTTATGGCAAACAAAGCGGTACAAAAGGGGGTGGTGATGGACGGAGCATCAGAACCAATCAAACACTTACACCCAGTCAACAGATCCGATTTTGATCCATCACCGTTCTTTAGACCACTCTGCCACCCCAGTTCAGACATGGCCATATGCAAATCAGTCTGACCCTGTGCCTCATGAGTACATTCCAGCCCGAACAGCCAAGCCATGTCTTCCCTGGACCGGAAACAAGCTTCCTAGGACCGGTTTCTGGCATTTCAGCCGTCTTCAGCCAGGCTTGCTTGAATCCAGTGGCAAAGTGAGCAGGGGACTCACGTCTGAGCATACCCTGCCAACTTATGGCGAACAAAGCGGTACAAAAGGGGGTGGTAATGGACGGAGCATCAGAACCAATCAAACACTCACACCCAGTCAACAGATCCGAGTTTGATCCATCACCGTGCTTTAGCCTACTCTGCCACCCCAGTTCATACATGGCCATATGCAAATCAGTCTGACCCTGTGCCTCATGGGAACAGTCCAGCCCAAACTGCCAAGCCATGCCTTCCCTGGACCGGAAACAAGCTTCCTAGGACCGGTTTCTTGCATTTCAGCCGTCTTCAGCCAGGCTTGTTTGAATCCAGTGGCAAAGTGAGCAAGGGACTCACGTCTGAGCATACCCTGCCAACTGATGGCGAACAAAGCAGTACAAAAGGGGGTGGTGATGGACGGAGCATCAGAACCAATCAAACACTCACACCCAGTCAACAGATCCGACTTTTATCCATCACCGTTCTTTAGCCCACTCTGCCACCCCAGTTCAGACATGGCCATATGAAAATCAGTCTGACCCTGTGCCTCATGGGAACAGTCCAGCCCGAACTGCCAAGCCATGCCTTCCCTGGACCGGAAACAAGCTTCCTAGGACCAGTTTCTGGCATTTCAGCCGTCTTCAGCCAGGCTTGTTTGAATCCAGTGGCAAAGTGAGCAAGGGACTCACGTCTGAGCATACCCTGCCAACTGATGGCGATCAAAGCAGTACAAAAGGGGGTGGTGATGGACGGAGCATCAGAACCAATCAAACACTCACACCCAGTCAACAGATCCGACTTTTATCCATCACCGTTCTTTAGCCCACTTGGCCACCCCAGTTCAGACATGGCCATATGAAAATCAGTCTGACCCTGTGCCTCATGGGAACAGTCCAGCCCGAATTGCCAAGCAATGCCTTCCCTGGACAGGAAACACGTTTCCTAGGACGAGTTTCTGGCATTTCAGCCGTCTTCAGCCAGGCATGCTTGAATCTAGTGGCAAAGTGAGCAAGGGACTCACGTCTGAGCATACCCTGCCAACTTATGGCGAACAAAGCGGTACAAAAGGGGGTGGTGATGGACTGAGCATCAGAACCAATCAAACACTCAGACCCAGTCAACAAATCCGACTTTGATCCATCACCGTTCTTTAGCCCACTCTGCCACCCCAGTTCAGACATGGCCATATGCAAATCAGTCTGACCCTGTGCCTCATGGGAACAGTCCAGCCCAAACTGCCAAGCCATGCCATCCCTGGACTGGAAACAAGCTTCCTAGGACCTGTTTCTGGCATTTCAGCCGTCTTCAGCCAGGCTTGCTTGAATCCAGTGGCAAAGTGAGCAAGGGACTCACGTCTGAGCATACCCTGCCAACTTATGGCGAACAAAGCAGTACAAAAGGGGGTGGTGATGGACGGAGCATCAGAAACAATCAAACACTCACACCCAGTCAACAGATCCGAGTTTGATCCATCACCGTTCTTTAGCCCACTCTGCCACCCCAGTTCAGACATGGCCATATGCAAATCAGTCTGACCGTGTGCCTCATGGAAAAGTTCAGCCCGAACTGCCAAGCCATGCCTTCCCTGGACCGGAAACAAGCTTCCTAGGACCGGTTTCTGGCATTTCAGCCGTCTTCAGCCAGGCTTGCTTGAATCCAGTGCCAAAGTGAGCAAGGGACTCACGTCTCAGCATACCCTGCCAACTTATAGCGAACAAAGCGGTAAAAAAGGGGGTGGTGATGGACGGAGCATCAGAACAAATCAAACACTCACACCCAGTCAACAGATCCGAGTTTGATCCATCACCGTGCTTTAGCCTACTCTGCCACCCCAGTTCATACATGGCCATATGAAAATCAGTCTGACCCTGTGCCTTATGGGAACAGTCCGGCCCGAACTGCCAAACCATGCCTTCCCTGGACCGGAAACAAGTGTCCTAGGACCGGTTTTTGGCATTTCAGCCGTCTTCAGCCAGGCTTGCTTGAATCCAGTGGCAAAGTGAGCAAGGGACTCATGTCTGAGCATACCCTGCCAACTTATGGCGAACAAAGCAGTACAAAAGGGGGTGGTGATGGACGGAGCATCAGAACCAATCAAACACTCACACCCAGTCAACAGATCCAAGTTTGATCCATCACCATTCTTTAGCCCACTCTGCCACCCCAGTTCAGACATGGCCATATGCAAATCAGTCTGACCCTGTGCCTCATGGGAACAGTCCAGCCCGAACTGACAAGCCATGCCTTCCCTGGACCGGAAACAAGCTTCCTAGGACCGGTTTCTGGCATTTCAGCCGTCTTCAGCCAGGCTTGCGTGAATCCAGTGGCAAAGTGAGCAAGGGACTCTTGTCTGAGCATACCCTGCCAACTTATGCCAAACAAAGCGGTACAAAAGGGGGTGGTGATGGACGGAGCATCAGAACCAATCCAACACTTACACCCAGTCAACAGATCCGAGTTTGATCCATCACCATGCTTTAGCCTACTCTGCCACCCCAGTTCATACATGGCCATATGCAAATCAGTCTGACGCTGTGCCTCATGGGAACAGTCCGGCCCGAATTGCCAAGCCATGCCTTCCCTGGACAGGAAACAAGTTTCCTAGGACGGGTTTCTGGCATTTCAGCCGTCTTCAGCCAGGCTTGCTTGAATCCAGTGGCAAAGTGAGCAAGGGACTCACGTCTGAGCATTCCCTGCCAACTTATGGTGAACAAAGCAGTACAAAAGGGGGTGGTGATGGACGGAGCATCAGAACCAATCAAACACTCACACCCAGTCAACAGATCCGACTTTTATCCATCACCGTTCTTTAGCCCACTCTGTCACCCCAGTTCAGACATGGCCATATGAAAATCAGTCTGACCCTGTGCCTCATGGGAACAATCCAGCCCGAATTGCCAAGCAATGCCTTCCCTGGACAGGAAACACGTTTCCTAGGACGAGTTTCTGGCATTTCAGCCGTCTTCAGCCAGACTTGCTTGAATCCAGTGGCAAAGTGAGCAAGGGACTCACATCTGAGCATACCCTGCCAACTTATGGCGAACAAAGCGGTACTAAAGGGGGTGGTGATGGACGGAGCATCAGAACCAATCAAATTCTCACACCCAGTCAACAGATCCGAGTTTGATCCATCACCGTTCTTTAGCCCACTCTGCCACCCCAGTTCAGACATGGCCATATGAAAATCAGTCTGACCGTGTGCCTCATGGGAACAGTCCAGCCCGAACTGCCAAGCCATGCCTTCCCTGGACCGGAAACAAGCTTCCTAGGACCGGTTTCTGGCATTTTAGCCGTCTTCAGCCAGGCTTGCTTGAATCCAGTGGCAAAGTGAGCAAGGGTCTCACGTCTGAGCATACCCTGCCAACTTATGGCGAACAAAGCGGTACAAAAGGGGGTGGTGATGGACGGAGCATCAGAACCAATCAAACACTCACACCCAGTCAACAGATCCGAGCTTGATCCATCACCGTGCTTTAGCCTACTCTGCCACCCCAGTTCATACATGGCCATATGCAAATCAGTCTGACCCTGTGCCTCATGGGAACAGTCCAGCCCGAACTGCCAAGCCATGCCTTCCCTGGACAGGAAACACGTTTCCTAGGACGGGTTTCTGGCATTTCAGCCGTCTTCAGCCAGGCTTGCTTGAATCCAGTGGCAAAGTGAGCAAGGGACTCACGTCTGAGCATACCCTGCGAACTTATGGCGAACAAAGCGGTACAAAAGGGGGTGGTGATGGACGGAGCATCAGAACCAATCAAACACTTACACCCAGTCAACAGATCCGAGCTTGATCCATCACCGTGCTTTAGCCTACTCTGCCACCCCAGTTCAGACATGGCCATATGCAAATCAGCCTGACCCTGTGCCTCATGGGAACAGTCCCGCCCAAACTGCCAAGCCATGCCTTCCCTGGACCAGAAACAAGCTTCCCAGGACCGGTTTCTGGCATTTCAGCCGTCTTCAGCCAGGCTTGCTTGAATCCAGTGGCAAAGTGAGCAAGGGACTCACGGCTGAGCCTACCCTGCCAACTCATGGCGAACAAAGCAGTACAAAAGGGGGTGGTGATGGACGGAGCATCAGAACCAATCAAACACTCACACCCAGTCAACAGATCCGAGTTTGATCCATCACCGTTCTTTCGCCCACTCTGCCACCACAGTTCAGACATGGCCATATGAAAATCAGTCTGACCCTGTGCCTTATGGGAACAGTCCGGCCCGAACTGCCAAACCATGCCTTCCCTGGACCGGAAACAAGCGTCCTAGGACCGGTTTTTGGCATTTTAGCCGTCTTCAGCCAGGCTTGCTTGAATCCAGTGGCAAAGTGAGCAAGGGACTCACGTCTGAGCATACCCTGCCAACTTATGGCGAACAAAGCGGTACAAAAGGGGGTGGTGATGGACGGAGCATCAGAACCAATCAAACACTCACACCCAGTCAACAGATCCGAGTTTGATCCATCACCGTTCTTTCACCCACTCTGCCACCACAGTTCAGACATGGCCATATGAAAATCAGTCTGACCCTGTGCCTTATGGGAACAGTCCGGCCCGAACTGCCAAACCATGCCTTCCCTGGACCGGAAACAAGTGTCCTAGGACCGGTTTTTGGCATTTCAGCCGTCTTCAGCCAGGCTTGCTTGAATCCAGTGGCAAAGTGAGCAAGGGACTCACGTCTGAGCATACCCTGCCAACTTATGGCGAACAAAGCAGTACAAAAGGGGGTGGTGATAGACGGAGCATCAGAACCAATCAAACACTCACACCCAGTCAACAGATCCAAGTTTGATCCATCACCATTCTTTAGCCCACTCTGCCACCCCAGTTCAGACATGGCCATATGCAAATCAGTCTGACCCTGTGCCTCATGGGAACAGTCCAGCCCGAACTGACAAGCCATGCCTTCCCTGGACCGGAAACAAGCTTCCTAGGACCGGTTTCTGGCATTTCAGCTGTCTTCAGCCAGGCTTGCGTGAATCCAGTGGCAAAGTGAGCAAGGGACTCTTGTCTGAGCATACCCTGCCAACTTATGGCAAACAAAGCGGTACAAAAGGGGGTGGTGATGGACGGAGCATCAGAACCAATCAAACACTTACACCCAGTCAACAGATCCGATTTTGATCCATCACCGTTCTTTAGACCACTCTGCCACCCCAGTTCAGACATGGCCATATGCAAATCAGTCTGACCCTGCGCCTAATGAGTACATTCCAGCCCGAACAGCCAAGCCATGTCTTCCCTGGACCGGAAACAAGCTTTCTAGGACCGGTTTCTGGCATTTCAGCCGTCTTCAGCCAGGCTTGCTTGAATCCAGTGGCAAAGTGAGCAGGGGACTCACGTCTGAGCATACCCTGCCAACTTATGGCGAACAAAGCGGTACAAAAGGGGGTGGTAATGGACGGAGCATCAGAACCAATCAAACACTCACACCCAGTCAACAGATCCGAGTTTGATCCATCACCGTGCTTTAGCCTACTCTGCCACCCCAGTTCATACATGGCCATATGCAAATCAGTCTGACCCTGTGCCTCATGGGAACAGTCCAGCCCGAACTGCCAAGCCATGCCTTCCCTGGACCGAAAACAAGCTTCCTAGGACCGGTTTCTTGCATTTCAGCCGTCTTCAGCCAGCCTTGCTTGAATCCAGTGGCAAAGTGAGCAAGGGACTCACGTCTGAGCATACCCTGCCAACTGATGGCGAACAAAGCAGTACAAAAGGGGGTGGTGATGGACGGAGCATCAGAACCAATCAAACACTCACACCCAGTCAACAGATCCGACTTTTATCCATCACCGTTCTTTAGCCCACTCTGCCACCCCAGTTCAGACATGGCCATATGAAAATCAGTCTGACCCTGTGCCTCATGGGAACAGTCCAGCCCGAACTGCCAAGCCATGCCTTCCATGGACCGGAAACAAGCTTCCTAGGACCGGTTTCTGGCATTTCAGCCGTCTTCAGCCAGGCTTGTTTGAATCCAGTGCCAAAGTGAGCAAGGGACTCACGTCTCAGCATACCCTGCCAACTTATAGCGAACAAAGCGGTACAAAAGGGGGTGGTGATGGACGGAGCATCAGAACCAATCAAACACTCACACCCAGTCAACAGATCCGAGTTTGATCCATCAACGTGCTTTAGCCTACTCTGCCACCCCAGTTCATACATGGCCATATGCAAATCAGTCTGACCCTGTGCCTCATGGGAACAGTCCAGCCCGAACTGCCAAGCCATGCCTTCCCTGGACCGGAAACAAGCTTCCTAGGGCCGGTTTCTGGCATTTTAGCCGTCTTCAGCCAGGCTTCCTTGAATCCAGTGGCAAAGTGAGCAAGGGACTCACGTCTGAGCATACCCTGCCAACTTATGGCGAACAAACGGTACAAAAGGGGGTGGTGATGAACGGAGCATCAGAACCAATCAAACACTCACACCCAGTCAACAGATCCATGTTTGATCCATCACCGTTCTTTAGCCCACTCTGCCACCCCAGTTCAGACATGGCCATATGCAAATCAGTCTGCCCTGTGCCTCATGGGAACAGTCCAGCCCAAACTGCCAAGCCATGCCTTCCCTGGACCGGAAACAAGCTTCCCAGGACCGGTTTCTGGCATTTCAGCCGTCTTCAGCCAGGCTTGCTTGAATCCAGTGGCAAAGTGAGCGAAGGACTCACGTCTGAGCATACCCTGCCAACTCATGGCGAACAAAGCAGTACAAAAGGGAGTGGTGATGGACGGAGCATCAGAACCAATCAAACACTCACACCCAGTCAACAGATCCGAGTTTGATCCATCACCGTTCTATCGCCCACTCTGCCACCACAGTTCAGACATGGCCATATGCAAATCAGTCTGACCCTGTGCCTCATGGGAACAGTCCAGCCTGAACTGCCAAACCATGCCTTCCCTGGACCGGAAACAAGCGTCCTAGGACCGGTTTCTGGCATTTCAGCCGTCTTCAGCCAGGCTTGCTTGAATCCAGTGGCAAAGTGAGCAAGGGACTCACGTCTGAGCATACCCTGCCAACTTATGGCGAACAAAGCAGTACAAAAGGGGGTGGTGATGGACGGAGCATCAGAACCAATCAAACACTCACACCGAGTCAACAGATCCGAGTTTGATCCATCACCATTCTTTAGCCCACTCTGCCACCCCAGTTCAGACATGGCCATATCCAAATCAGTCTGACCCTGTGCCTCATGAGTACAGTCCAGCCCGAACTGCCAAGCCATGTCTTCCCTGGACCGGAAACAAGCTTTCTAGGACCGGTTTCTGGCATTTCAGGCGTCTTCAGCCAGGCTTGCTTGAATCCAGTGGCAAAGTGAGCAAGGGACTCACGTCTGAGCATACCCTGCCAACTTATGGCGAACAAAGCGGTACAAAAGGGGGTGGTAATGGACGGAGCATCAGAACCAATCAAACACTCACACCCAGTCAACAGATCCGAGTTTGATCCATCACCATTCTTTAGCCCACTCTGCCACCCCAGTTCAGACATGGCCATATGAAAATCAGTCTGACCCTGTGCCTCATGGGAACAGTCCGGCCCGAATTGCCAAGCCATGCCTTCCCTGGACAGGAAACAAGTTTCCTAGGACGGGTTTCTGGCATTTCAGCCGTCTTCAGCCAGGCTTGCTTGAATCCAGTGGCAAAGTGAGCAAGGGACTCACGTCTGAGCATTCCCTGCCAACTTATGGTGAACAAAGCAGTACAAAAGGGGGTGGTGATGGACGGAGCATCAGAACCAATCAAACACTCACACCCAGTCAACAGATCCGACTTTTATCCATCACCGTTCTTTAGCCCACTCTGTCTCCCCAGTTCAGACATGGCCATATGAAAATCAGTCTGACCCTGTGCCTCATGGGAACAATCCAGCCCGAATTGCCAAGCAATGCCTTCCCTGGACAGGAAACACGTTTCCTAGGACGAGTTTCTGGCATTTCAGCCGTCTTCAGCCAGGCTTGCTTGAATCCAGTGGCAAAGTGAGCAAGGGACTCACATCTGAGCATACCCTGCCAACTTATGGCGAACAAAGCGGTACAAAAGGGGGTGGTGATGGACGGAGCATCAGAACCAATCAAACACTCACACCCAGTCAACAAATCCGACTTTGATCCATCACCGTTCTTTAGCCCACTCTGCCACCGCAGTTCAGACATGGCCATATGCAAATCAGTCTGACCCTGTGCCTCATGGAAACAGTCCAGCCCAAACTGCCAAGCCATGCCTTCCCTGGACCGGAAACAAGCTTCCTAGGACCTGTTTCTGGCATTTCAGCCATCTTCAGCCAGGCTTGCTTGAATCCAGTGGCAAAGTGAGCAAGGGACTCATGTCTGAGCATACCCTGCCAACTTATGGCGAACAAAGCAGTACAAAAGGGGGTGGTGATGGACGGAGCATCAGAAACAATTAAACTCTCACACCCAGTCAACAGATCCGAGTTTGATCCATCACCGTTCTTTAGCCCACTCTGCCACCCCAGTTCAGACATGGCCATATGCAAATCAGTCTGACCGTGTGCCTCATGGGAACAGTCCAGCCCGAACTGCCAAGCCATGCCTTCCCTGGACCGGAAACAAGCTTCCTAGGACCGGTTTCTGGCATTTTAGCCGTCTTCAGCCAGGCTTGCTTGAATCCAGTGGCAAAGTGAGCAAGGGTCTCACGTCTGAGCATACCCTGCCAACTTATGGCGAACAAAGCGGTACAAAAGGGGGTGGTGATGAACGGAGCATCAGAACCAATCAAACACTCACACCCAGTCAACAGATCCATGTTTGATCCATCACCGTTCTTTAGCCCACTCTGCCACCCCAGTTCAGACATGGCCATATGCAAATCAGTCTGACCCTGTGCCTCATGGGAACAGTCCAGCTCGAATTGCCAAGCAATGCTTTCCCTGGACAGGAAACACGTTTCCTAGGACGGGTTTCTGGCATTTCAGCCGTCTTCAGCCAGGCTTGCTTGAATCCAGTGGCAAAGTGAGCAAGGGACTCACGTCTGAGCATACCCTGCGAACTTATGGCGAACAAAGCGGTACAAAAGGGGGTGGTGATGGACGGAGCATCAGAACCAATCAAACACTCACACCCAGTCAACAAATCCGACTTTGATCCATCACCGTTCTTTAGCCCACTCTGCCACCCCAGTTCAGACATGGCCATATGCAAATCAGTCTGACCCTGTGCCTCATGGGAACAGTCTAGCCCAAACTGCCAAGCCATGCCTTCCCTGGACCGGAAACAAGCTTCCCAGGACCGGTTTCTGGCATTTCAGCCGTCTTCAGCCAGGCTTGCTTGAATCCAGTGGCAAAGTGAGCAAGGGACTCACGGCTGAGCCTACCCTGCCAACTCATGGCGAACAAAGCAGTACAAAAGGGGGTGGTGATGGACGGAGCATCAGAACCAATCAAACACTCACACCCAGTCAACAGATCCGAGTTTGATCCATCACCATTCTTTAGCCCACTCTGCCACCCCAGTTCAGACATGGCCATATGAAAATCAGTCTGACCCTGTGCCTCATGGGAACAGTCCGGCCCGAATTGCCAAGCCATGCCTTCCCTGGACAGGAAACAAGTTTCCTAGGACGGGTTTCTGGCATTTCAGCCGTCTTCAGCCAGGCTTGCTTGAATCCAGTGGCAAAGTGAGCAAGGGACTCACGTCTGAGCATTCCCTGCCAACTTATGGTGAACAAAGCAGTACAAAAGGGGGTGGTGATGGACGGAGCATCAGAACCAATCAAACACTCACACCCAGTCAACAGATCCGACTTTTATCCATCACCGTTCTTTAGCCCACTCTGTCACCCCAGTTCAGACATGGCCATATGAAAATCAGTCTGACCCTGTGCCTCATGGGAACAATCCAGCCCGAATTGCCAAGCAATGCCTTCCCTGGACAGGAAACACGTTTCCTAGGACGAGTTTCTGGCATTTCAGCCGTCTTCAGCCAGGCTTGCTTGAATCCAGTGGCAAAGTGAGCAAGGGACTCACATCTGAGCATACCCTGCCAACTTATGGCGAACAAAGCGGTACAAAAGGGGGTGGTGATGGACGGAGCATCAGAACCAATCAAACACTCACACCCAGTCAACAAATCCGACTTTGATCCATCACCGTTCTTTAGCCCACTCTGCCACCGCAGTTCAGACATGGCCATATGCAAATCAGTCTGACCCTGTGCCTCATGGAAACAGTCCAGCCCAAACTGCCAAGCCATGCCTTCCCTGGACCGGAAACAAGCTTCCTAGGACCTGTTTCTGGCATTTCAGCCATCTTCAGCCAGGCTTGCTTGAATCCAGTGGCAAAGTGAGCAAGGGACTCATGTCTGAGCATACCCTGCCAACTTATGGCGAACAAAGCAGTACAAAAGGGGGTGGTGATGGACGGAGCATCAGAAACAATTAAACTCTCACACCCAGTCAACAGATCCGAGTTTGATCCATCACCGTTCTTTAGCCCACTCTGCCACCCCAGTTCAGACATGGCCATATGCAAATCAGTCTGACCGTGTGCCTCATGGGAACAGTCCAGCCCGAACTGCCAAGCCATGCCTTCCCTGGACCGGAAACAAGCTTCCTAGGACCGGTTTCTGGCATTTTAGCCGTCTTCAGCCAGGCTTGCTTGAATCCAGTGGCAAAGTGAGCAAGGGACTCACGTCTGAGCATACCCTGCCAACTTATGGCGAACAAAGCAGTACAAAAGGGGGTGGTGATGGACGGAGCATCAGAAACAATCAAACACTCACACCCAGTCAACAGATCCGAGTTTGATCCATCACCGTTCTTTAGCCCACTCTGCCACCCCAGTTCAGACATGGCCATATGCAAATCAGTCTGACCGTGTGCCTCATGGAAAAGTTCAGCCCGAACTGCCAAGCCATGCCTTCCCTGGACCGGAAACAAGCTTCCTAGGACCGGTTTCTGGCATTTCAGCCGTCTTCAGCCAGGCTTGCTTGAATCCAGTGCCAAAGTGAGCAAGGGACTCACGTCTCAGCATACCCTGCCAACTTATAGCGAACAAAGCGGTAAAAAAGGGGGTGGTGATGGACGGAGCATCAGAACAAATCAAACACTCACACCCAGTCAACAGATCCGAGTTTGATCCATCACCGTGCTTTAGCCTACTCTGCCACCCCAGTTCATACATGGCCATATGAAAATCAGTCTGACCCTGTGCCTTATGGGAACAGTCCGGCCCGAACTGCCAAACCATGCCTTCCCTGGACCGGAAACAAGTGTCCTAGGACCGGTTTTTGGCATTTCAGCCGTCTTCAGCCAGGCTTGCTTGAATCCAGTGGCAAAGTGAGCAAGGGACTCATGTCTGAGCATACCCTGCCAACTTATGGCGAACAAAGCAGTACAAAAGGGGGTGGTGATGGACGGAGCATCAGAACCAATCAAACACTCACACCCAGTCAACAGATCCAAGTTTGATCCATCACCATTCTTTAGCCCACTCTGCCACCCCAGTTCAGACATGGCCATATGCAAATCAGTCTGACCCTGTGCCTCATGGGAACAGTCCAGCCCGAACTGACAAGCCATGCCTTCCCTGGACCGGAAACAAGCTTCCTAGGACCGGTTTCTGGCATTTCAGCCGTCTTCAGCCAGGCTTGCGTGAATCCAGTGGCAAAGTGAGCAAGGGACTCTTGTCTGAGCATACCCTGCCAACTTATGCCAAACAAAGCGGTACAAAAGGGGGTGGTGATGGACGGAGCATCAGAACCAATCCAACACTTACACCCAGTCAACAGATCCGAGTTTGATCCATCACCGTGCTTTAGCCTACTCTGCCACCCCAGTTCATACATGGCCATATGCAAATCAGTCTGACGCTGTGCCTCATGGGAACAGTCCGGCCCGAATTGCCAAGCCATGCCTTCCCTGGACAGGAAACAAGTTTCCTAGGACGGGTTTCTGGCATTTCAGCCGTCTTCAGCCAGGCTTGCTTGAATCCAGTGGCAAAGTGAGCAAGGGACTCACGTCTGAGCATTCCCTGCCAACTTATGGTGAACAAAGCAGTACAAAAGGGGGTGGTGATGGACGGAGCATCAGAACCAATCAAACACTCACACCCAGTCAACAGATCCGACTTTTATCCATCACCGTTCTTTAGCCCACTCTGTCACCCCAGTTCAGACATGGCCATATGAAAATCAGTCTGACCCTGTGCCTCATGGGAACAATCCAGCCCGAATTGCCAAGCAATGCCTTCCCTGGACAGGAAACACGTTTCCTAGGACGAGTTTCTGGCATTTCAGCCGTCTTCAGCCAGACTTGCTTGAATCCAGTGGCAAAGTGAGCAAGGGACTCACATCTGAGCATACCCTGCCAACTTATGGCGAACAAAGCGGTACTAAAGGGGGTGGTGATGGACGGAGCATCAGAACCAATCAAATTCTCACACCCAGTCAACAGATCCGAGTTTGATCCATCACCGTTCTTTAGCCCACTCTGCCACCCCAGTTCAGACATGGCCATATGAAAATCAGTCTGACCGTGTGCCTCATGGGAACAGTCCAGCCCGAACTGCCAAGCCATGCCTTCCCTGGACCGGAAACAAGCTTCCTAGGACCGGTTTCTGGCATTTTAGCCGTCTTCAGCCAGGCTTGCTTGAATCCAGTGGCAAAGTGAGCAAGGGTCTCACGTCTGAGCATACCCTGCCAACTTATGGCGAACAAAGCGGTACAAAAGGGGGTGGTGATGGACGGAGCATCAGAACCAATCAAACACTCACACCCAGTCAACAGATCCGAGCTTGATCCATCACCGTGCTTTAGCCTACTCTGCCACCCCAGTTCATACATGGCCATATGCAAATCAGTCTGACCCTGTGCCTCATGGGAACAGTCCAGCCCGAACTGCCAAGCCATGCCTTCCCTGGACAGGAAACACGTTTCCTAGGACGGGTTTCTGGCATTTCAGCCGTCTTCAGCCAGGCTTGCTTGAATCCAGTGGCAAAGTGAGCAAGGGACTCACGTCTGAGCATACCCTGCGAACTTATGGCGAACAAAGCGGTACAAAAGGGGGTGGTGATGGACGGAGCATCAGAACCAATCAAACACTTACACCCAGTCAACAGATCCGAGCTTGATCCATCACCGTGCTTTAGCCTACTCTGCCACCCCAGTTCAGACATGGCCATATGCAAATCAGCCTGACCCTGTGCCTCATGGGAACAGTCCCGCCCAAACTGCCAAGCCATGCCTTCCCTGGACCGGAAACAAGCTTCCCAGGACCGGTTTCTGGCATTTCAGCCGTCTTCAGCCAGGCTTGCTTGAATCCAGTGGCAAAGTGAGCAAGGGACTCACGGCTGAGCCTACCCTGCCAACTCATGGCGAACAAAGCAGTACAAAAGGGGGTGGTGATGGACGGAGCATCAGAACCAATCAAACACTCACACCCAGTCAACAGATCCGAGTTTGATCCATCACCGTTCTTTCGCCCACTCTGCCACCACAGTTCAGACATGGCCATATGAAAATCAGTCTGACCCTGTGCCTTATGGGAACAGTCCGGCCCGAACTGCCAAACCATGCCTTCCCTGGACCGGAAACAAGCGTCCCAGGACCGGTTTTTGGCATTTTAGCCGTCTTCAGCCAGGCTTGCTTGAATCCAGTGGCAAAGTGAGCAAGGGACTCACGTCTGAGCATACCCTGCCAACTTATGGCGAACAAAGCGGTACAAAAGGGGGTGGTGATGGACGGAGCATCAGAACCAATCAAACACTCACACCCAGTCAACAGATCCGAGTTTGATCCATCACCGTTCTTTCACCCACTCTGCCACCACAGTTCAGACATGGCCATATGAAAATCAGTCTGACCCTGTGCCTTATGGGAACAGTCCGGCCCGAACTGCCAAACCATGCCTTCCCTGGACCGGAAACAAGTGTCCTAGGACCGGTTTTTGGCATTTCAGCCGTCTTCAGCCAGGCTTGCTTGAATCCAGTGGCAAAGTGAGCAAGGGACTCACGTCTGAGCATACCCTGCCAACTTATGGCGAACAAAGCAGTACAAAAGGGGGTGGTGATAGACGGAGCATCAGAACCAATCAAACACTCACACCCAGTCAACAGATCCAAGTTTGATCCATCACCATTCTTTAGCCCACTCTGCCACCCCAGTTCAGACATGGCCATATGCAAATCAGTCTGACCCTGTGCCTCATGGGAACAGTCCAGCCCGAACTGACAAGCCATGCCTTCCCTGGACCGGAAACAAGCTTCCTAGGACCGGTTTCTGGCATTTCAGCTGTCTTCAGCCAGGCTTGCGTGAATCCAGTGGCAAAGTGAGCAAGGGACTCTTGTCTGAGCATACCCTGCCAACTTATGGCAAACAAAGCGGTACAAAAGGGGGTGGTGATGGACGGAGCATCAGAACCAATCAAACACTTACACCCAGTCAACAGATCCGATTTTGATCCATCACCGTTCTTTAGACCACTCTGCCACCCCAGTTCAGACATGGCCATATGCAAATCAGTCTGACCCTGCGCCTAATGAGTACATTCCAGCCCGAACAGCCAAGCCATGTCTTCCCTGGACCGGAAACAAGCTTTCTAGGACCGGTTTCTGGCATTTCAGCCGTCTTCAGCCAGGCTTGCTTGAATCCAGTGGCAAAGTGAGCAGGGGACTCACGTCTGAGCATACCCTGCCAACTTATGGCGAACAAAGCGGTACAAAAGGGGGTGGTAATGGACGGAGCATCAGAACCAATCAAACACTCACACCCAGTCAACAGATCCGAGTTTGATCCATCACCGTGCTTTAGCCTACTCTGCCACCCCAGTTCATACATGGCCATATGCAAATCAGTCTGACCCTGTGCCTCATGGGAACAGTCCAGCCCGAACTGCCAAGCCATGCCTTCCCTGGACCGAAAACAAGCTTCCTAGGACCGGTTTCTTGCATTTCAGCCGTCTTCAGCCAGCCTTGCTTGAATCCAGTGGCAAAGTGAGCAAGGGACTCACGTCTGAGCATACCCTGCCAACTGATGGCGAACAAAGCAGTACAAAAGGGGGTGGTGATGGACGGAGCATCAGAACCAATCAAACACTCACACCCAGTCAACAGATCCGACTTTTATCCATCACCGTTCTTTAGCCCACTCTGCCACCCCAGTTCAGACATGGCCATATGAAAATCAGTCTGACCCTGTGCCTCATGGGAACAGTCCAGCCCGAACTGCCAAGCCATGCCTTCCATGGACCGGAAACAAGCTTCCTAGGACCGGTTTCTGGCATTTCAGCCGTCTTCAGCCAGGCTTGTTTGAATCCAGTGCCAAAGTGAGCAAGGGACTCACGTCTCAGCATACCCTGCCAACTTATAGCGAACAAAGCGGTACAAAAGGGGGTGGTGATGGACGGAGCATCAGAACCAATCAAACACTCACACCCAGTCAACAGATCCGAGTTTGATCCATCAACGTGCTTTAGCCTACTCTGCCACCCCAGTTCATACATGGCCATATGCAAATCAGTCTGACCCTGTGCCTCATGGGAACAGTCCAGCCCGAACTGCCAAGCCATGCCTTCCCTGGACCGGAAACAAGCTTCCTAGGGCCGGTTTCTGGCATTTTAGCCGTCTTCAGCCAGGCTTCCTTGAATCCAGTGGCAAAGTGAGCAAGGGACTCACGTCTGAGCATACCCTGCCAACTTATGGCGAACAAAGCGGTACAAAAGGGGGTGGTGATGAACGGAGCATCAGAACCAATCAAACACTCACACCCAGTCAACAGATCCATGTTTGATCCATCACCGTTCTTTAGCCCACTCTGCCACCCCAGTTCAGACATGGCCATATGCAAATCAGTCTGCCCTGTGCCTCATGGGAACAGTCCAGCCCAAACTGCCAAGCCATGCCTTCCCTGGACCGGAAACAAGCTTCCCAGGACCGGTTTCTGGCATTTCAGCCGTCTTCAGCCAGGCTTGCTTGAATCCAGTGGCAAAGTGAGCGAAGGACTCACGTCTGAGCATACCCTGCCAACTCATGGCGAACAAAGCAGTACAAAAGGGAGTGGTGATGGACGGAGCATCAGAACCAATCAAACACTCACACCCAGTCAACAGATCCGAGTTTGATCCATCACCGTTCTATCGCCCACTCTGCCACCACAGTTCAGACATGGCCATATGCAAATCAGTCTGACCCTGTGCCTCATGGGAACAGTCCAGCCTGAACTGCCAAACCATGCCTTCCCTGGACCGGAAACAAGCGTCCTAGGACCGGTTTCTGGCATTTCAGCCGTCTTCAGCCAGGCTTGCTTGAATCCAGTGGCAAAGTGAGCAAGGGACTCACGTCTGAGCATACCCTGCCAACTTATGGCGAACAAAGCAGTACAAAAGGGGGTGGTGATGGACGGAGCATCAGAACCAATCAAACACTCACACCGAGTCAACAGATCCGAGTTTGATCCATCACCATTCTTTAGCCCACTCTGCCACCCCAGTTCAGACATGGCCATATCCAAATCAGTCTGACCCTGTGCCTCATGAGTACAGTCCAGCCCGAACTGCCAAGCCATGTCTTCCCTGGACCGGAAACAAGCTTTCTAGGACCGGTTTCTGGCATTTCAGGCGTCTTCAGCCAGGCTTGCTTGAATCCAGTGGCAAAGTGAGCAAGGGACTCACGTCTGAGCATACCCTGCCAACTTATGGCGAACAAAGCGGTACAAAAGGGGGTGGTAATGGACGGAGCATCAGAACCAATCAAACACTCACACCCAGTCAACAGATCCGAGTTTGATCCATCACCATTCTTTAGCCCACTCTGCCACCCCAGTTCAGACATGGCCATATGAAAATCAGTCTGACCCTGTGCCTCATGGGAACAGTCCGGCCCGAATTGCCAAGCCATGCCTTCCCTGGACAGGAAACAAGTTTCCTAGGACGGGTTTCTGGCATTTCAGCCGTCTTCAGCCAGGCTTGCTTGAATCCAGTGGCAAAGTGAGCAAGGGACTCACGTCTGAGCATTCCCTGCCAACTTATGGTGAACAAAGCAGTACAAAAGGGGGTGGTGATGGACGGAGCATCAGAACCAATCAAACACTCACACCCAGTCAACAGATCCGACTTTTATCCATCACCGTTCTTTAGCCCACTCTGTCTCCCCAGTTCAGACATGGCCATATGAAAATCAGTCTGACCCTGTGCCTCATGGGAACAATCCAGCCCGAATTGCCAAGCAATGCCTTCCCTGGACAGGAAACACGTTTCCTAGGACGAGTTTCTGGCATTTCAGCCGTCTTCAGCCAGGCTTGCTTGAATCCAGTGGCAAAGTGAGCAAGGGACTCACATCTGAGCATACCCTGCCAACTTATGGCGAACAAAGCGGTACAAAAGGGGGTGGTGATGGACGGAGCATCAGAACCAATCAAACACTCACACCCAGTCAACAAATCCGACTTTGATCCATCACCGTTCTTTAGCCCACTCTGCCACCGCAGTTCAGACATGGCCATATGCAAATCAGTCTGACCCTGTGCCTCATGGAAACAGTCCAGCCCAAACTGCCAAGCCATGCCTTCCCTGGACCGGAAACAAGCTTCCTAGGACCTGTTTCTGGCATTTCAGCCATCTTCAGCCAGGCTTGCTTGAATCCAGTGGCAAAGTGAGCAAGGGACTCATGTCTGAGCATACCCTGCCAACTTATGGCGAACAAAGCAGTACAAAAGGGGGTGGTGATGGACGGAGCATCAGAAACAATTAAACTCTCACACCCAGTCAACAGATCCGAGTTTGATCCATCACCGTTCTTTAGCCCACTCTGCCACCCCAGTTCAGACATGGCCATATGCAAATCAGTCTGACCGTGTGCCTCATGGGAACAGTCCAGCCCGAACTGCCAAGCCATGCCTTCCCTGGACCGGAAACAAGCTTCCTAGGACCGGTTTCTGGCATTTTAGCCGTCTTCAGCCAGGCTTGCTTGAATCCAGTGGCAAAGTGAGCAAGGGTCTCACGTCTGAGCATACCCTGCCAACTTATGGCGAACAAAGCGGTACAAAAGGGGGTGGTGATGAACGGAGCATCAGAACCAATCAAACACTCACACCCAGTCAACAGATCCATGTTTGATCCATCACCGTTCTTTAGCCCACTCTGCCACCCCAGTTCAGACATGGCCATATGCAAATCAGTCTGACCCTGTGCCTCATGGGAACAGTCCAGCTCGAATTGCCAAGCAATGCTTTCCCTGGACAGGAAACACGTTTCCTAGGACGGGTTTCTGGCATTTCAGCCGTCTTCAGCCAGGCTTGCTTGAATCCAGTGGCAAAGTGAGCAAGGGACTCACGTCTGAGCATACCCTGCGAACTTATGGCGAACAAAGCGGTACAAAAGGGGGTGGTGATGGACGGAGCATCAGAACCAATCAAACACTCACACCCAGTCAACAAATCCGACTTTGATCCATCACCGTTCTTTAGCCCACTCTGCCACCCCAGTTCAGACATGGCCATATGCAAATCAGTCTGACCCTGTGCCTCATGGGAACAGTCTAGCCCAAACTGCCAAGCCATGCCTTCCCTGGACCGGAAACAAGCTTCCCAGGACCGGTTTCTGGCATTTCAGCCGTCTTCAGCCAGGCTTGCTTGAATCCAGTGGCAAAGTGAGCAAGGGACTCACGGCTGAGCCTACCCTGCCAACTCATGGCGAACAAAGCAGTACAAAAGGGGGTGGTGATGGACGGAGCATCAGAACCAATCAAACACTCACACCCAGTCAACAGATCCGAGTTTGATCCATCACCATTCTTTAGCCCACTCTGCCACCCCAGTTCAGACATGGCCATATGAAAATCAGTCTGACCCTGTGCCTCATGGGAACAGTCCGGCCCGAATTGCCAAGCCATGCCTTCCCTGGACAGGAAACAAGTTTCCTAGGACGGGTTTCTGGCATTTCAGCCGTCTTCAGCCAGGCTTGCTTGAATCCAGTGGCAAAGTGAGCAAGGGACTCACGTCTGAGCATTCCCTGCCAACTTATGGTGAACAAAGCAGTACAAAAGGGGGTGGTGATGGACGGAGCATCAGAACCAATCAAACACTCACACCCAGTCAACAGATCCGACTTTTATCCATCACCGTTCTTTAGCCCACTCTGTCACCCCAGTTCAGACATGGCCATATGAAAATCAGTCTGACCCTGTGCCTCATGGGAACAATCCAGCCCGAATTGCCAAGCAATGCCTTCCCTGGACAGGAAACACGTTTCCTAGGACGAGTTTCTGGCATTTCAGCCGTCTTCAGCCAGGCTTGCTTGAATCCAGTGGCAAAGTGAGCAAGGGACTCACATCTGAGCATACCCTGCCAACTTATGGCGAACAAAGCGGTACAAAAGGGGGTGGTGATGGACGGAGCATCAGAACCAATCAAACACTCACACCCAGTCAACAAATCCGACTTTGATCCATCACCGTTCTTTAGCCCACTCTGCCACCGCAGTTCAGACATGGCCATATGCAAATCAGTCTGACCCTGTGCCTCATGGAAACAGTCCAGCCCAAACTGCCAAGCCATGCCTTCCCTGGACCGGAAACAAGCTTCCTAGGACCTGTTTCTGGCATTTCAGCCATCTTCAGCCAGGCTTGCTTGAATCCAGTGGCAAAGTGAGCAAGGGACTCATGTCTGAGCATACCCTGCCAACTTATGGCGAACAAAGCAGTACAAAAGGGGGTGGTGATGGACGGAGCATCAGAAACAATTAAACTCTCACACCCAGTCAACAGATCCGAGTTTGATCCATCACCGTTCTTTAGCCCACTCTGCCACCCCAGTTCAGACATGGCCATATGCAAATCAGTCTGACCGTGTGCCTCATGGGAACAGTCCAGCCCGAACTGCCAAGCCATGCCTTCCCTGGACCGGAAACAAGCTTCCTAGGACCGGTTTCTGGCATTTTAGCCGTCTTCAGCCAGGCTTGCTTGAATCCAGTGGCAAAGTGAGCAAGGGTCTCACGTCTGAGCATACCCTGCCAACTTATGGCGAACAAAGCGGTACAAAAGGGGGTGGTGATGAACGGAGCATCAGAACCAATCAAACACTCACACCCAGTCAACAGATCCATGTTTGATCCATCACCGTTCTTTAGCCCACTCTGCCACCCCAGTTCAGACATGGCCATATGCAAATCAGTCTGACCCTGTGCCTCATGGGAACAGTCCAGCTCGAATTGCCAAGCAATGCTTTCCCTGGACAGGAAACACGTTTCCTAGGACGGGTTTCTGGCATTTCAGCCGTCTTCAGCCAGGCTTGCTTGAATCCAGTGGCAAAGTGAGCAAGGGACTCACGTCTGAGCATACCCTGCGAACTTATGGCGAACAAAGCGGTACAAAAGGGGGTGGTGATGGACGGAGCATCAGAACCAATCAAACACTCACACCCAGTCAACAAATCCGACTTTGATCCATCACCGTTCTTTAGCCCACTCTGCCACCCCAGTTCAGACATGGCCATATGCAAATCAGTCTGACCCTGTGCCTCATGGGAACAGTCTAGCCCAAACTGCCAAGCCATGCCTTCCCTGGACCGGAAACAAGCTTCCCAGGACCGGTTTCTGGCATTTCAGCCGTCTTCAGCCAGGCTTGCTTGAATCCAGTGGCAAAGTGAGCAAGGGACTCACGGCTGAGCCTACCCTGCCAACTCATGGCGAACAAAGCAGTACAAAAGGGGGTGGTGATGGACGGAGCATCAGAACCAATCAAACACTCACACCCAGTCAACAGATACGAGTTTGATCCAACACCGTTCTTTCGCCCACTCTGCCACCACAGTTCAGACATGGCCATATGAAAATCAGTCTGACCCTGTGCCTTATGGGAACAGTCCGGCCCGAACTGCCAAACCATGCCTTCCCTGGACCGGAAACAAGCGTCCTAGGACCGGTTTTGGCATTTTAGCCGTCTTCAGCCAGGCTTGCTTGAATCCAGTGGCAAAGTGAGCAAGGGACTCACGTCTGAGCATACCCTGCCAACTTATGGCGAACAAAGCAGTACAAAAGGGGGTGGTGATGGACGAAGCATCAGAACCAATCAAACACTCACACCCAGTCAACAGATCCGAGTTTGATCCATCACCATTCTTTAGCCCACTCTGCCACCCCAGTTCAGACATGGCCATATACAAATCAGTCTGACCCTGAGCCTCATGGGAACAGTCCAGCCCGAACTGACAAGCCATGCCTTCCCTGGACCGGAAACAAGCTTCCTAGGACCGGTTTCTGGCATTTTAGCCGTCTACAGCCAGGCTTGCTTGAATCCAGTGGCAAAGTGAGCAAGGGACTCACGTCTGAGCATACCCTGCCAACTTATGGCGAACAAAGCGGTACAAAAGGGGGTGGTGATGGACGGAGCATCAGAACCAATCAAACACTCACACCCAGTCAACAGATCCGAGTTTGATCCATCACCGTTCTTTCGCCCACTCTGCCACCACAGTTCAGACATGGCCATATGAAAATCAGTCTGACCCTGTGCCTTATGGGAACAGTCCGGCCCGAACTGCCAAACCATGCCTTCCCTGGACCGGAAACAAATGTCCTAGGACCGGTTTTTGGCATTTCAGCCGTCTTCAGCCAGGCTTGCTTGAATCCAGTGGCAAAGTGAGCAAGGGACTCACGTCTGAGCATACCCTGCCAACTTATGGCGAACAAAGCCGTACAAAAGGGGGTGGTGATGGACGGAGCATCAGAACCAATCAAACACTCACACCCAGTCAACAGATCCAAGTTTGATCCATCACCATTCTTTAGCCCACTCTGCCACCCCAGTTCAGACATGGCCATATGCAAATCAGTCTGACCCTGTGCCTCATGGGAACAGTCCAGCCCGAACTGACAAGCCATGCCTTCCCTGGACCGGAAACAAGCTTCCTAGGACCGGTTTCTGGCATTTCAGCCGTCTTCAGCCAGGCTTGCTTGAATCCAGTGGCAAAGTGAGCAAGGGACTCTTGTCTGAGCATACCCTGCCAACTTATGGCAAACAAAGCGGTACAAAAGGGGGTGGTGATGGACGGAGCATCAGAACCAATCAAACACTTACACCCAGTCAACAGATCCGATTTTGATCCATCACCGTTCTTTAGACCACTCTGCCACCCCAGTTCAGACATGGCCATATGCAAATCAGTCTGACCCTGTGCCTCATGAGTACATTCCAGCCCGAACAGCCAAGCCATGTCTTCCCTGGACCGGAAACAAGCTTCCTAGGACCGGTTTCTGGCATTTCAGCCGTCTTCAGCCAGGCTTGCTTGAATCCAGTGGCAAAGTGAGCAGGGGACTCACGTCTGAGCATACCCTGCCAACTTATGGCGAACAAAGCGGTACAAAAGGGGGTGGTAATGGACGGAGCATCAGAACCAATCAAACACTCACACCCAGTCAACAGATCCGAGTTTGATCCATCACCGTGCTTTAGCCTACTCTGCCACCCCAGTTCATACATGGCCATATGCAAATCAGTCTGACCCTTTGCCTCATGGGAACAGTCCAGCCCAAACTGCCAAGCCATGCCTTCCCTGGACCGGAAACAAGCTTCCTAGGACCGGTTTCTTGCATTTCAGCCGTCTTCAGCCAGGCTTGTTTGAATCCAGTGGCAAAGTGAGCAAGGGACTCACGTCTGAGCATACCCTGCCAACTGATGGCGAACAAAGCAGTACAAAAGGGGGTGGTGATGGACGGAGCATCAGAACCAATCAAACACTCACACCCAGTCAACAGATCCGACTTTTATCCATCACCGTTCTTTAGCCCACTCTGCCACCCCAGTTCAGACATGGCCATATGAAAATCAGTCTGACCCTGTGCCTCATGGGAACAGTCCAGCCCGAACTGCCAAGCCATGCCTTCCCTGGACCGGAAACAAGCTTCCTAGGACCAGTTTCTGGCATTTCAGCCGTCTTCAGCCAGGCTTGTTTGAATCCAGTGGCAAAGTGAGCAAGGGACTCACGTCTGAGCATACCCTGCCAACTGATGGCGATCAAAGCAGTACAAAAGGGGGTGGTGATGGACGGAGCATCAGAACCAATCAAACACTCACACCCAGTCAACAGATCCGACTTTTATCCATCACCGTTCTTTAGCCCACTTGGCCACCCCAGTTCAGACATGGCCATATGAAAATCAGTCTGACCCTGTGCCTCATGGGAACAGTCCAGCCCGAATTGCCAAGCAATGCCTTCCCTGGACAGGAAACACGTTTCCTAGGACGAGTTTCTGGCATTTCAGCCGTCTTCAGCCAGGCATGCTTGAATCTAGTGGCAAAGTGAGCAAGGGACTCACGTCTGAGCATACCCTGCCAACTTATGGCGAACAAAGCGGTACAAAAGGGGGTGGTGATGGACGGAGCATCAGAACCAATCAAACACTCAGACCCAGTCAACAAATCCGACTTTGATCCATCACCGTTCTTTAGCCCACTCTGCCACCCCAGTTCAGACATGGCCATATGCAAATCAGTCTGACCCTGTGCCTCATGGGAACAGTCCAGCCCAAACTGCCAAGCCATGCCATCCCTGGACTGGAAACAAGCTTCCTAGGACCTGTTTCTGGCATTTCAGCCGTCTTCAGCCAGGCTTGCTTGAATCCAGTGGCAAAGTGAGCAAGGGACTCACGTCTGAGCATACCCTGCCAACTTATGGCGAACAAAGCAGTACAAAAGGGGGTGGTGATGGACGGAGCATCAGAAACAATCAAACACTCACACCCAGTCAACAGATCCGAGTTTGATCCATCACCGTTCTTTAGCCCACTCTGCCACCCCAGTTCAGACATGGCCATATGCAAATCAGTCTGACCGTGTGCCTCATGGAAAAGTTCAGCCCGAACTGCCAAGCCATGCCTTCCCTGGACCGGAAACAAGCTTCCTAGGACCGGTTTCTGGCATTTCAGCCGTCTTCAGCCAGGCTTGCTTGAATCCAGTGCCAAAGTGAGCAAGGGACTCACGTCTCAGCATACCCTGCCAACTTATAGCGAACAAAGCGGTAAAAAAGGGGGTGGTGATGGACGGAGCATCAGAACAAATCAAACACTCACACCCAGTCAACAGATCCGAGTTTGATCCATCACCGTGCTTTAGCCTACTCTGCCACCCCAGTTCATACATGGCCATATGAAAATCAGTCTGACCCTGTGCCTTATGGGAACAGTCCGGCCCGAACTGCCAAACCATGCCTTCCCTGGACCGGAAACAAGTGTCCTAGGACCGGTTTTTGGCATTTCAGCCGTCTTCAGCCAGGCTTGCTTGAATCCAGTGGCAAAGTGAGCAAGGGACTCATGTCTGAGCATACCCTGCCAACTTATGGCGAACAAAGCAGTACAAAAGGGGGTGGTGATGGACGGAGCATCAGAACCAATCAAACACTCACACCCAGTCAACAGATCCAAGTTTGATCCATCACCATTCTTTAGCCCACTCTGCCACCCCAGTTCAGACATGGCCATATGCAAATCAGTCTGACCCTGTGCCTCATGGGAACAGTCCAGCCCGAACTGACAAGCCATGCCTTCCCTGGACCGGAAACAAGCTTCCTAGGACCGGTTTCTGGCATTTCAGCCGTCTTCAGCCAGGCTTGCGTGAATCCAGTGGCAAAGTGAGCAAGGGACTCTTGTCTGAGCATACCCTGCCAACTTATGCCAAACAAAGCGGTACAAAAGGGGGTGGTGATGGACGGAGCATCAGAACCAATCAAACACTTACACCCAGTCAACAGATCCGAGTTTGATCCATCACCGTGCTTTAGCCTACTCTGCCACCCCAGTTCATACATGGCCATATGCAAATCAGTCTGACGCTGTGCCTCATGGGAACAGTCCGGCCCGAATTGCCAAGCCATGCCTTCCCTGGACAGGAAACAAGTTTCCTAGGACGGGTTTCTGGCATTTCAGCCGTCTTCAGCCAGGCTTGCTTGAATCCAGTGGCAAAGTGAGCAAGGGACTCACGTCTGAGCATTCCCTGCCAACTTATGGTGAACAAAGCAGTACAAAAGGGGGTGGTGATGGACGGAGCATCAGAACCAATCAAACACTCACACCCAGTCAACAGATCCGACTTTTATCCATCACCGTTCTTTAGCCCACTCTGTCACCCCAGTTCAGACATGGCCATATGAAAATCAGTCTGACCCTGTGCCTCATGGGAACAATCCAGCCCGAATTGCCAAGCAATGCCTTCCCTGGACAGGAAACACGTTTCCTAGGACGAGTTTCTGGCATTTCAGCCGTCTTCAGCCAGACTTGCTTGAATCCAGTGGCAAAGTGAGCAAGGGACTCACATCTGAGCATACCCTGCCAACTTATGGCGAACAAAGCGGTACTAAAGGGGGTGGTGATGGACGGAGCATCAGAACCAATCAAATTCTCACACCCAGTCAACAGATCCGAGTTTGATCCATCACCGTTCTTTAGCCCACTCTGCCACCCCAGTTCAGACATGGCCATATGAAAATCAGTCTGACCGTGTGCCTCATGGGAACAGTCCAGCCCGAACTGCCAAGCCATGCCTTCCCTGGACCGGAAACAAGCTTCCTAGGACCGGTTTCTGGCATTTTAGCCGTCTTCAGCCAGGCTTGCTTGAATCCAGTGGCAAAGTGAGCAAGGGTCTCACGTCTGAGCATACTCTGCCAACTTATGGCGAACAAAGCGGTACAAAAGGGGGTGGTGATGGACGGAGCATCAGAACCAATCAAACACTCACACCCAGTCAACAGATCCGAGCTTGATCCATCACCGTGCTTTAGCCTACTCTGCCACCCCAGTTCATACATGGCCATATGCAAATCAGTCTGACCCTGTGCCTCATGGGAACAGTCCAGCCCGAACTGCCAAGCCATGCCTTCCCTGGACAGGAAACACGTTTCCTAGGACGGGTTTCTGGCATTTCAGCCGTCTTCAGCCAGGCTTGCTTGAATCCAGTGGCAAAGTGAGCAAGGGACTCACGTCTGAGCATACCCTGCGAACTTATGGCGAACAAAGCGGTACAAAAGGGGGTGGTGATGGACGGAGCATCAGAACCAATCAAACACTTACACCCAGTCAACAGATCCGAGCTTGATCCATCACCGTGCTTTAGCCTACTCTGCCACCCCAGTTCAGACATGGCCATGTGCAAATCAGCCTGACCCTGTGCCTCATGGGAACAGTCCCGCCCAAACTGCCAAGCCATGCCTTCCCTGGACCGGAAACAAGCTTCCCAGGACCGGTTTCTGGCATTTCAGCCGTCTTCAGCCAGGCTTGCTTGAATCCAGTGGCAAAGTGAGCAAGGGACTCACGGCTGAGCCTACCCTGCCAACTCATGGCGAACAAAGCAGTACAAAAGGGGGTGGTGATGGACGGAGCATCAGAACCAATCAAACACTCACACCCAGTCAACAGATCCGAGTTTGATCCATCACCGTTCTTTCGCCCACTCTGCCACCACAGTTCAGACATGGCCATATGAAAATCAGTCTGACCCTGTGCCTTATGGGAACAGTCCGGCCCGAACTGCCAAACCATGCCTTCCCTGGACCGGAAACAAGCGTCCTAGGACCGGTTTTTGGCATTTTAGCCGTCTTCAGCCAGGCTTGCTTGAATCCAGTGGCAAAGTGAGCAAGGGACTCACGTCTGAGCATACCCTGCCAACTTATGGCGAACAAAGCGGTACAAAAGGGGGTGGTGATGGACGGAGCATCAGAACCAATCAAACACTCACACCCAGTCAACAGATCCGAGTTTGATCCATCACCGTTCTTTCACCCACTCTGCCACCACAGTTCAGACATGGCCATATGAAAATCAGTCTGACCCTGTGCCTTATGGGAACAGTCCGGCCCGAACTGCCAAACCATGCCTTCCCTGGACCGGAAACAAGTGTCCTAGGACTGGTTTTTGGCATTTCAGCCGTCTTCAGCCAGGCTTGCTTGAATCCAGTGGCAAAGTGAGCAAGGGACTCACGTCTGAGCATACCCTGCCAACTTATGGCGAACAAAGCAGTACAAAAGGGGGTGGTGATAGACGGAGCATCAGAACCAATCAAACACTCACACCCAGTCAACAGATCCAAGTTTGATCCATCACCATTCTTTAGCCCACTCTGCCACCCCAGTTCAGACATGGCCATATGCAAATCAGTCTGACCCTGTGCCTCATGGGAACAGTCCAGCCCGAACTGACAAGCCATGCCTTCCCTGGACCGGAAACAAGCTTCCTAGGACCGGTTTCTGGCATTTCAGCTGTCTTCAGCCAGGCTTGCGTGAATCCAGTGGCAAAGTGAGCAAGGGACTCTTGTCTGAGCATACCCTGCCAACTTATGGCAAACAAAGCGGTACAAAAGGGGGTGGTGATGGACGGAGCATCAGAACCAATCAAACACTTACACCCAGTCAACAGATCCGATTTTGATCCATCACCGTTCTTTAGACCACTCTGCCACCACAGTTCAGACATGGCCATATGCAAATCAGTCTGACCCTGTGCCTCATGAGTACATTCCAGCCCGAACAGCCAAGCCATGTCTTCCCTGGACCGGAAACAAGCTTTCTAGGACCGGTTTCTGGCATTTCAGCCGTCTTCATCCAGGCTTGCTTGAATCCAGTGGCAAAGTGAGCAGGGGACTCACGTCTGAGCATACCCTGCCAACTTATGGCGAACAAAGCGGTACAAAAGGGGGTGGTAATGGACGGAGCATCAGAACCAATCAAACACTCACACCCAGTCAACAGATCCGAGTTTGATCCATCACCGTGCTTTAGCCTACTCTGCCACCCCAGTTCATACATGGCCATATGCAAATCAGTCTGACCCTGTGCCTCATGGGAACAGTCCAACCCGAACTGCCAAGCCATGCCTTCCCTGGACCGAAAACAAGCTTCCTAGGACCGGTTTCTTGCATTTCAGCCGTCTTCAGCCAGCCTTGCTTGAATCCAGTGGCAAAGTGAGCAAGGGACTCACGTCTGAGCATACCCTGCCAACTGATGGCGAACAAAGCAGTACAAAAGGGGGTGGTGATGGACGGAGCATCAGAACCAATCAAACACTCACACCCAGTCAACAGATCCGACTTTTATCCATCACCGTTCTTTAGCCCACTCTGCCACCCCAGTTCAGACATGGCCATATGAAAATCAGTCTGACCCTGTGCCTCATGGGAACAGTCCAGCCCGAACTGCCAAGCCATGCCTTCCATGGACCGGAAACAAGCTTCCTAGGACCGGTTTCTGGCATTTCAGCCGTCTTCAGCCAGGCTTGTTTGAATCCAGTGCCAAAGTGAGCAAGGGACTCACGTCTCAGCATACCCTGCCAACTTATAGCGAACAAAGCGGTACAAAAGGGGGTGGTGATGGACGGAGCATCAGAACCAATCAAACACTTACACCCAGTCAACAGATCCGAGTTTGATCCATCAACGTGCTTTAGCCTACTCTGCCACCCCAGTTCATACATGGCCATATGCAAATCAGTCTGACCCTGTGCCTCATGGGAACAGTCCAGCCCGAACTGCCAAGCCATGCCTTCCCTGGACCGGAAACAAGCTTCCTAGGGCCGGTTTCTGGCATTTTAGCCGTCTTCAGCCAGGCTTCCTTGAATCCAGTGGCAAAGTGAGCAAGGGACTCACGTCTGAGCATACCCTGCCAACTTATGGCGAACAAAGCGGTACAAAAGGGGGTGGTGATGAACGGAGCATCAGAACCAATCAAACACTCACACCCAGTCAACAGATCCATGTTTGATCCATCACCGTTCTTTAGCCCACTCTGCCACCCCAGTTCAGACATGGCCATATGCAAATCAGTCTGCCCTGTGCCTCATGGGAACAGTCCAGCCCAAACTGCCAAGCCATGCCTTCCCTGGACCGGAAACAAGCTTCCCAGGACCGGTTTCTGGCATTTCAGCCGTCTTCAGCCAGGCTTGCTTGAATCCAGTGGCAAAGTGAGCGAAGGACTCACGTCTGAGCATACCCTGCCAACTCATGGCGAACAAAGCAGTACAAAAGGGAGTGGTGATGGACGGAGCATCAGAACCAATCAAACACTCACACCCAGTCAACAGATCCGAGTTTGATCCATCACCGTTCTATCGCCCACTCTGCCACCACAGTTCAGACATGGCCATATGCAAATCAGTCTGACCCTGTGCCTCATGGGAACAGTCCAGCCTGAACTGCCAAACCATGCCTTCCCTGGACCGGAAACAAGCGTCCTAGGACCGGTTTCTGGCATTTCAGCCGTCTTCAGCCAGGCTTGCTTGAATCCAGTGGCAAAGTGAGCAAGGGACTCACGTCTGAGCATACCCTGCCAACTTATGGCGAACAAAGCAGTACAAAAGGGGGTGGTGATGGACGGAGCATCAGAACCAATCAAACACTCACACCGAGTCAACAGATCCGAGTTTGATCCATCACCATTCTTTAGCCCACTCTGCCACCCCAGTTCAGACATGGCCATATCCAAATCAGTCTGACCCTGTGCCTCATGAGTACAGTCCAGCCCGAACTGCCAAGCCATGTCTTCCCTGGACCGGAAACAAGCTTTCTAGGACCGGTTTCTGGCATTTCAGGCGTCTTCAGCCAGGCTTGCTTGAATCCAGTGGCAAAGTGAGCAAGGGACTCACGTCTGAGCATACCCTGCCAACTTATGGCGAACAAAGCGGTACAAAAGGGGGTGGTAATGGACGGAGCATCAGAACCAATCAAACACTCACACCCAGTCAACAGATCCGAGTTTGATCCATCACCATTCTTTAGCCCACTCTGCCACCCCAGTTCAGACATGGCCATATGAAAATCAGTCTGACCCTGTGCCTCATGGGAACAGTCCGGCCCGAATTGCCAAGCCATGCCTTCCCTGGACAGGAAACAAGTTTCCTAGGACGGGTTTCTGGCATTTCAGCCGTCTTCAGCCAGGCTTGCTTGAATCCAGTGGCAAAGTGAGCAAGGGACTCACGTCTGAGCATTCCCTGCCAACTTATGGTGAACAAAGCAGTACAAAAGGGGGTGGTGATGGACGGAGCATCAGAACCAATCAAACACTCACACCCAGTCAACAGATCCGACTTTTATCCATCACCGTTCTTTAGCCCACTCTGTCACCCCAGTTCAGACATGGCCATATGAAAATCAGTCTGACCCTGTGCCTCATGGGAACAATCCAGCCCGAATTGCCAAGCAATGCCTTCCCTGGACAGGAAACACGTTTCCTAGGACGAGTTTCTGGCATTTCAGCCGTCTTCAGCCAGGCTTGCTTGAATCCAGTGGCAAAGTGAGCAAGGGACTCACATCTGAGCATACCCTGCCAACTTATGGCGAACAAAGCGGTACAAAAGGGGGTGGTGATGGACGGAGCATCAGAACCAATCAAACACTCACACCCAGTCAACAAATCCGACTTTGATCCATCACCGTTCTTTAGCCCACTCTGCCACCGCAGTTCAGACATGGCCATATGCAAATCAGTCTGACCCTGTGCCTCATGGAAACAGTCCAGCCCAAACTGCCAAGCCATGCCTTCCCTGGACCGGAAACAAGCTTCCTAGGACCTGTTTCTGGCATTTCAGCCATCTTCAGCCAGGCTTGCTTGAATCCAGTGGCAAAGTGAGCAAGGGACTCATGTCTGAGCATACCCTGCCAACTTATGGCGAACAAAGCAGTACAAAAGGGGGTGGTGATGGACGGAGCATCAGAAACAATTAAACTCTCACACCCAGTCAACAGATCCGAGTTTGATCCATCACCGTTCTTTAGCCCACTCTGTCACCCCAGTTCAGACATGGCCATATGAAAATCAGTCTGACCCTGTGCCTTATGGGAACAGTCCGGCCCGAACTGCCAAACCATGCCTTCCCTGGACCGGAAACAAGCGTCCTAGGACCGGTTTTTGGCATTTTAGCCGTCTTCAGCCAGGCTTGCTTGAATCCAGTGGCAAAGTGAGCAAGGGACTCACGTCTGAGCATACCCTGCCAACTTATGGCGAACAAAGCGGTACAAAAGGGGGTGGTGATGGACGGAGCATCAGAACCAATCAAACACTCACACCCAGTCAACAGATCCGAGTTTGATCCATCACCGTTCTTTCACCCACTCTGCCACCACAGTTCAGACATGGCCATATGAAAATCAGTCTGACCCTGTGCCTTATGGGAACAGTCCGGCCCGAACTGCCAAACCATGCCTTCCCTGGACAGGAAACAAGTGTCCTAGGACCGGTTTTTGGCATTTCAGCCGTCTTCAGCCAGGCTTGCTTGAATCCAGTGGCAAAGTGAGCAAGGGACTCACGTCTGAGCATACCCTGCCAACTTATGGCGAACAAAGCAGTACAAAAGGGGGTGGTGATAGACGGAGCATCAGAACCAATCAAACACTCACACCCAGTCAACAGATCCAAGTTTGATCCATCACCATTCTTTAGCCCACTCTGCCACCCCAGTTCAGACATGGCCATATGCAAATCAGTCTGACCCTGTGCCTCATGGGAACAGTCCAGCCCGAACTGACAAGCCATGCCTTCCCTGGACCGGAAACAAGCTTCCTAGGACCGGTTTCTGGCATTTCAGCTGTCTTCAGCCAGGCTTGCGTGAATCCAGTGGCAAAGTGAGCAAGGGACTCTTGTCTGAGCATACCCTGCCAACTTATGGCAAACAAAGCGGTACAAAAGGGGGTGGTGATGGACGGAGCATCAGAACCAATCAAACACTTACACCCAGTCAACAGATCCGATTTTGATCCATCACCGTTCTTTAGACCACTCTGCCACCCCAGTTCAGACATGGCCATATGCAAATCAGTCTGACCCTGTGCCTCATGAGTACATTCCAGCCCGAACAGCCAAGCCATGTCTTCCCTGGACCGGAAACAAGCTTTCTAGGACCGGTTTCTGGCATTTCAGCCGTCTTCAGCCAGGCTTGCTTGAATCCAGTGGCAAAGTGAGCAGGGGACTCACGTCTGAGCATACCCTGCCAACTTATGGCGAACAAAGCGGTACAAAAGGGGGTGGTAATGGACGGAGCATCAGAACCAATCAAACACTCACACCCAGTCAACAGATCCGAGTTTGATCCATCACCGTGCTTTAGCCTACTCTGCCACCCCAGTTCATACATGGCCATATGCAAATCAGTCTGACCCTGTGCCTCATGGGAACAGTCCAGCCCGAACTGCCAAGCCATGCCTTCCCTGGACCGAAAACAAGCTTCCTAGGACCGGTTTCTTGCATTTCAGCCGTCTTCAGCCAGCCTTGCTTGAATCCAGTGGCAAAGTGAGCAAGGGACTCACGTCTGAGCATACCCTGCCAACTGATGGCGAACAAAGCAGTTTAAAAGGGGGTGGTGATGGACGGAGCATCAGAACCAATCAAACACTCACACCCAGTCAACAGATCCGACTTTTATCCATCACCGTTCTTTAGCCCACTCTGCCACCCCAGTTCAGACATGGCCATATGAAAATCAGTCTGACCCTGTGCCTCATGGGAACAGTCCAGCCCGAACTGCCAAGCCATGCCTTCCATGGACCGGAAACAAGCTTCCTAGGACCGGTTTCTGGCATTTCAGCCGTCTTCAGCCAGGCTTGTTTGAATCCAGTGCCAAAGTGAGCAAGGGACTCACGTCTCAGCATACCCTGCCAACTTATAGCGAACAAAGCGGTACAAAAGGGGGTGGTGATGGACGGAGCATCAGAACCAATCAAACACTCACACCCAGTCAACAGATCCGAGTTTGATCCATCAACGTGCTTTAGCCTACTCTGCCACCCCAGTTCATACATGGCCATATGCAAATCAGTCTGAC
This sequence comes from Triturus cristatus, assembly GCF_964204655.1. NCBI lineage: Eukaryota > Metazoa > Chordata > Amphibia > Caudata > Salamandridae > Triturus > Triturus cristatus. The sequence continues at coordinate 789,769,466 of NC_140579.1, forward strand.
CCTGTGCCTCATGGGAACAGTCCAGCCCGAACTGCCAAGCCATGCCTTCCCTGGACCGGAAACAAGCTTCCTAGGGCCGGTTTCTGGCATTTTAGCCGTCTTCAGCCAGGCTTCCTTGAATCCAGTGGCAAAGTGAGCAAGGGACTCACGTCTGAGCATACCCTGCCAACTTATGGCGAACAAAGCGGTACAAAAGGGGGTGGTGATGAACGGAGCATCAGAACCAATCAAACACTCACACCCAGTCAACAGATCCATGTTTGATCCATCACCGTTCTTTAGCCCACTCTGCCACCCCAGTTCAGACATGGCCATATGCAAATCAGTCTGCCCTGTGCCTCATGGGAACAGTCCAGCCCAAACTGCCAAGCCATGCCTTCCCTGGACCGGAAACAAGCTTCCCAGGACCGGTTTCTGGCATTTCAGCCGTCTTCAGCCAGGCTTGCTTGAATCCAGTGGCAAAGTGAGCGAAGGACTCACGTCTGAGCATACCCTGCCAACTCATGGCGAACAAAGCAGTACAAAAGGGAGTGGTGATGGACGGAGCATCAGAACCAATCAAACACTCACACCCAGTCAACAGATCCGAGTTTGATCCATCACCGTTCTATCGCCCACTCTGCCACCACAGTTCAGACATGGCCATATGCAAATCAGTCTGACCCTGTGCCTCATGGGAACAGTCCAGCCTGAACTGCCAAACCATGCCTTCCCTGGACCGGAAACAAGCGTCCTAGGACCGGTTTCTGGCATTTCAGCCGTCTTCAGCCAGGCTTGCTTGAATCCAGTGGCAAAGTGAGCAAGGGACTCACGTCTGAGCATACCCTGCCAACTTATGGCGAACAAAGCAGTACAAAAGGGGGTGGTGATGGACGGAGCATCAGAACCAATCAAACACTCACACCGAGTCAACAGATCCGAGTTTGATCCATCACCATTCTTTAGCCCACTCTGCCACCCCAGTTCAGACATGGCCATATCCAAATCAGTCTGACCCTGTGCCTCATGAGTACAGTCCAGCCCGAACTGCCAAGCCATGTCTTCCCTGGACCGGAAACAAGCTTTCTAGGACCGGTTTCTGGCATTTCAGGCGTTTTCAGCCAGGCTTGCTTGAATCCAGTGGCAAAGTGAGCAAGGGACTCACGTCTGAGCATACCCTGCCAACTTATGGCGAACAAAGCGGTACAAAAGGGGGTGGTAATGGACGGAGCATCAGAACCAATCAAACACTCACACCCAGTCAACAGATCCGAGTTTGATCCATCACCATTCTTTAGCCCACTCTGCCACCCCAGTTCAGACATGGCCATATGAAAATCAGTCTGACCCTGTGCCTCATGGGAACAGTCCGGCCCGAATTGCCAAGCCATGCCTTCCCTGGACAGGAAACAAGTTTCCTAGGACGGGTTTCTGGCATTTCAGCCGTCTTCAGCCAGGCTTGCTTGAATCCAGTGGCAAAGTGAGCAAGGGACTCACGTCTGAGCATTCCCTGCCAACTTATGGTGAACAAAGCAGTACAAAAGGGGGTGGTGATGGACGGAGCATCAGAACCAATCAAACACTCACACCCAGTCAACAGATCCGACTTTTATCCATCACCGTTCTTTAGCCCACTCTGTCACCCCAGTTCAGACATGGCCATATGAAAATCAGTCTGACCCTGTGCCTCATGGGAACAATCCAGCCCGAATTGCCAAGCAATGCCTTCCCTGGACAGGAAACACGTTTCCTAGGACGAGTTTCTGGCATTTCAGCCGTCTTCAGCCAGGCTTGCTTGAATCCAGTGGCAAAGTGAGCAAGGGACTCACATCTGAGCATACCCTGCCAACTTATGGCGAACAAAGCGGTACAAAAGGGGGTGGTGATGGACGGAGCATCAGAACCAATCAAACACTCACACCCAGTCAACAAATCCGACTTTGATCCATCACCGTTCTTTAGCCCACTCTGCCACCGCAGTTCAGACATGGCCATATGCAAATCAGTCTGACCCTGTGCCTCATGGAAACAGTCCAGCCCAAACTGCCAAGCCATGCCTTCCCTGGACCGGAAACAAGCTTCCTAGGACCTGTTTCTGGCATTTCAGCCATCTTCAGCCAGGCTTGCTTGAATCCAGTGGCAAAGTGAGCAAGGGACTCATGTCTGAGCATACCCTGCCAACTTATGGCGAACAAAGCAGTACAAAAGGGGGTGGTGATGGACGGAGCATCAGAAACAATTAAACTCTCACACCCAGTCAACAGATCCGAGTTTGATCCATCACCGTTCTTTAGCCCACTCTGCCACCCCAGTTCAGACATGGCCATATGCAAATCAGTCTGACCGTGTGCCTCATGGGAACAGTCCAGCCCGAACTGCCAAGCCATGCCTTCCCTGGACCGGAAACAAGCTTCCTAGGACCGGTTTCTGGCATTTTAGCCGTCTTCAGCCAGGCTTGCTTGAATCCAGTGGCAAAGTGAGCAAGGGTCTCACGTCTGAGCATACCCTGCCAACTTATGGCGAACAAAGCGGGACAAAAGGGGGTGGTGATGGACGGAGCATTAGAACCAATCAAACACTCACACCCAGTCAACAGATCCGAGCTTGATCCATCACCAGTCTTTAGCCCACTCTGCCACCCCAGTTCAGACATGGCCATATGCAAATCAGTCTGACCCTGTGCCTCATGGGAACAGTCCAGCCCGAACTGCCAAGCCATGCCTTCCCTGGACCGGAAACAAGCTTCCTAGGACCGGTTTTTGGCATTTCAGCCGTCTTCAGCCAGGCTTGCTTGAATCCAGTGGCAAAGTGAGCAAGGGACTCACGACTGAGCATACCCTGCCAACTTATAGCGAACAAAGCAGTACAAAAGGGTGTGGTGATGGACGGAGCATAAGAACCAATTAAACACTTACACCCAGTCAACAGATCCGAGTTTGATCCATCACCGTTCTTTAGCCCACTCTGCCACCCCAGTTCAGACATGGCCATATGCAAATCAGTCTGACCCTGTGCCTCATGAGTACAGTCCAGCCCGAACTGCCAAGCCATGTCTTCCCTGGACCGGAAACAAGCTTCCTAGGACCGGTTTCTGGCATTTCAGCCGTCTTCAGCCAGGCTTGCTTGAATCCAGTGGCAAAGTGAGCAAGGGACTCACGTCTGAGCATACCCTGCCAACTTATGGCAAACAAAGCGGTACGAAAGTGGGTGGTAATGGACGGAGCATCAGAACCAATCAAACACTCACACCCAGTCAACAGATCCGAGTTTGATCCATCACCGTGCTTTAGCCTACTCTGCCACCCCAGTTCATACATGGCCATATGCAAATCAGTCTGACCCTGTGCCTCATGGGAACAGTCCAGCCCGAACTGCCAAGCCATGCTTTCCCTGGACAGGAAACAAGCTTCCTAGGGCCGGTTTCTGGCATTTTAGCCTTCTTCAGCCAGGCTTCCTTGAATCCAGTGGCAAAGTGAGCAAGGGACTCACGTCTGAGCATACCCTGCCAACCTATGGCGAACAAAGCGGTACAAAAGGGGGTGGTGATGAACGGAGCATCAGAACCAATCAAACACTCACACCCAGTCAACAGATCCGACTTTTATCCATCACCGTTCTTTAGCCCACTCTGCCACCCCAGTTCAGACATGGCCATATGAAAATCAGTCTGACCCTGTGCCTCATGGGAACAGTCCAGCCCGAACTGCCAAGCCATGCCTTCCCTGGACCGGAAACAAGCTTCCTAGAACCGGTTTCTGGCATTTCAGCCGTCTTCAGCCAGGCTTGTTTGAATCCAGTGGCAAAGTGAGCAAGGGACTCACGTCTGAGCATACCCTGCCAACTGATGACGAACAAAGCAGTACAAAAGGGGGTGGTGATGGACGGAGCATCAGAACCAATCAAACACTCACACCCAGTCAACAGATCCGACTTTTATCCATCACCGTTCTTTAGCCCACTTGGCCACCCCAGTTCAGACATGGCCATATGAAAATCAGTCTGACCCTGTGCCTCATGGGAACAGTCCAGCCCGAATTGCCAAGCAATGCCTTCCCTGGACAGGAAACACGTTTCCTAGGACGAGTTTCTGGCATTTCAGCCGTCTTCAGCCAGGCATGCTTGAATCCAGTGGCAAAGTGAGCAAGGGACTCACGTCTGAGCATACCCTGCCAACTTATGGCGAACAAAGCGGTACAAAAGGGGGTGGTGATGGACGGAGCATCAGAACCAATCAAACACTTACACCCAGTCAACAGATCCGAGTTTGATCCATCACCGTTCTTTAGCCCACTCTGCCACCCCAGTTCAGACATGGCCATATGCAAATCAGTCTGACCCTGTGCCTCATGAGTACAGTCCAGCCCGAACTGCAAAGCCATGTCTTCCCTGGACCGGAAACAAGCTTCCTAGGACCGGTTTCTGGCATTTCAGCCGTCTTCAGCCAGGCTTGCTTGAATCCAGTGGCAAAGTGAGCAAGGGACTCACGTCTGAGCATACCCTGCCAACTTATGGCAAACAAAGCGGTACGAAAGTGGGTGGTAATGGACGGAGCATCAGAACCAATCAAACACTCACACCCAGTCAACAGATCCGAGTTTGATCCATCACCGTGCTTTAGCCTACTCTGCCACCCCAGTTCATACATGGCCATATGCAAATCAGTCTGACCCTGTGCCTCATGGGAACAGTCCAGCCCGAACTGCCAAGCCATGCTTTCCCTGGACAGGAAACAAGCTTCCTAGGGCCGGTTTCTGGCATTTTAGCCTTCTTCAGCCAGGCTTCCTTGAATCCAGTGGCAAAGTGAGCAAGGGACTCACGTCTGAGCATACCCTGCCAACCTATGGCGAACAAAGCGGTACAAAAGGGGGTGGTGATGAACGGAGCATCAGAACCAATCAAACACTCACACCCAGTCAACAGATCCGACTTTTATCCATCACCGTTCTTTAGCCCACTCTGCCACCCCAGTTCAGACATGGCCATATGAAAATCAGTCTGACCCTGTGCCTCATGGGAACAGTCCAGCCCGAACTGCCAAGCCATGCCTTCCCTGGACCGGAAACAAGCTTCCTAGAACCGGTTTCTGGCATTTCAGCCGTCTTCAGCCAGGCTTGTTTGAATCCAGTGGCAAAGTGAGCAAGGGACTCACGTCTGAGCATACCCTGCCAACTGATGGCGAACAAAGCAGTACAAAAGGGGGTGGTGATGGACGGAGCATCAGAACCAATCAAACACTCACACCCAGTCAACAGATCCGACTTTTATCCATCACCGTTCTTTAGCCCACTTGGCCACCCCAGTTCAGACATGGCCATATGAAAATCAGTCTGACCCTGTGCCTCATGGGAACAGTCCAGCCCGAATTGCCAAGCAATGCCTTCCCTGGACAGGAAACACGTTTCCTAGGACGAGTTTCTGGCATTTCAGCTGTCTTCAGCCAGGCATGCTTGAATCCAGTGGCAAAGTGAGCAAGGGACTCACGTCTGAGCATACCCTGCCAACTTATGGCGAACAAAGCGGTACAAAAGGGGGTGGTGATGGACGGAGCATCAGAACCAATCAAACACTCAGACCCAGTCAACAAATCCGACTTTGATCCATCACCGTTCTTTAGCCCACTCTGCCACCCCAGTTCAGACATGGCCATATGCAAATCAGTCTGACCCTGTGCCTCATGGGAACAGTCCAGCCCAAACTGCCAAGCCATGCCTTCCCTGGACCGGAAACAAGCTTCCTAGGACCTGTTTCTGGCATTTCAGCCGTCTTCAGCCAGGCTTGCTTGAATCCAGTGGCAAAGTGAGCAAGGGACTCACGTCTGAGCATACCCTGCCAACTTATGGCGAACAAAGCAGTACAAAAGGGGGTGGTGATGGACGGAGCATCAGAACCAATCAAACACTCAGACCCAGTCAACAGATCCGAGTTTGATCCATCACCGTTCTTTAGCCCACTCTGCCACCCCAGTTCAGACATGGCCATATGCAAATCAGTCTGACCGTGTGCCTCATGGGAACAGTGCAGCCCGAACTGCCAAGCCATGCCTTCCCTGGACCGGAAACAAGCTTCCTAGGACCGGTTTCTGGCATTTTAGCCGTCTTCAGCCAGGCTTGCTTGAATCCAGTGGCAAAGTGAGCAAGGGTCTCACGTCTGAGCATACCCTGCCAACTTATGGCGAACAAAGCGGTACAAAAGGGGGTGGTGATGGACGGAGCATTAGAACCAATCAAACACTCACACCCAGTCAACAGATCCGAGCTTGATCCATCACCAGTCTTTAGCCCACTCTGCCACCCCAGTTCAGACATGGCCATATGCAAATCAGTCTGACCCTGTGCCTCATGGGAACAGTCCAGCCCGAACTGCCAAGCCATGCCTTCCCTGGACCGGAAACAAGCTTCCTAGGACCGGTTTTTGGCATTTCAGCCGTCTTCAGCCAGGCTTGCTTGAATCCAGTGGCAAAGTGAGCAAGGGACTCACGACTGAGCATACCCTGCCAACTTATAGCGAACAAAGCAGTACAAAAGGGTGTGGTGATGGACGGAGCATAAGAACCAATTAAACACTTACACCCAGTCAACAGATCCGAGTTTGATCCATCACCGTTCTTTAGCCCACTCTGCCACCCCAGTTCAGACATGGCCATATGCAAATCAGTCGGACCCTGTGCCTCATGAGTACAGTCCAGCCCGAACTGCCAAGCCATGTCTTCCCTGGACCGGAAACAAGCTTCCTAGGACCGGTTTCTGGCATTTCAGCCGTCTTCAGCCAGGCTTGCTTGAATCCAGTGGCAAAGTGAGCAAGGGACTCACGTCTGAGCATACCCTGCCAACTTATGGCAAACAAAGCGGTACGAAAGTGGGTGGTAATGGACGGAGCATCAGAACCAATCAAACACTCACACCCAGTCAACAGATCCGAGTTTGATCCATCACCGTGCTTTAGCCTACTCTGCCACCCCAGTTCATACATGGCCATATGCAAATCAGTCTGACCCTGTGCCTCATGGGAACAGTCCAGCCCGAACTGCCAAGCCATGCTTTCCCTGGACAGGAAACAAGCTTCCTAGGGCCGGTTTCTGGCATTTTAGCCTTCTTCAGCCAGGCTTCCTTGAATCCAGTGGCAAAGTGAGCAAGGGACTCACGTCTGAGCATACCCTGCCAACCTATGGCGAACAAAGCGGTAAAAAAGGGGGTGGTGATGAACGGAGCATCAGAACCAATCAAACACTCACACCCAGTCAACAGATCCGACTTTTATCCATCACCGTTCTTTAGCCCACTCTGCCACCCCAGTTCAGACATGGCCATATGAAAATCAGTCTGACCCTGTGCCTCATGGGAACAGTCCAGCCCGAACTGCCAAGCCATGCCTTCCCTGGACCGGAAACAAGCTTCCTAGAACCGGTTTCTGGCATTTCAGCCGTCTTCAGCCAGGCTTGTTTGAATCCAGTGGCAAAGTGAGCAAGGGACTCACGTCTGAGCATACCCTGCCAACTGATGACGAACAAAGCAGTACAAAAGGGGGTGGTGATGGACGGAGCATCAGAACCAATCAAACACTCACACCCAGTCAACAGATCCGACTTTTATCCATCACCGTTCTTTAGCCCACTTGGCCACCCCAGTTCAGACATGGCCATATGAAAATCAGTCTGACCCTGTGCCTCATGGGAACAGTCCAGCCCGAATTGCCAAGCAATGCCTTCCCTGGACAGGAAACACGTTTCCTAGGACGAGTTTCTGGCATTTCAGCCGTCTTCAGCCAGGCATGCTTGAATCCAGTGGCAAAGTGAGCAAGGGACTCACGTCTGAGCATACCCTGCCAACTTATGGCGAACAAAGCGGTACAAAAGGGGGTGGTGATGGACGGAGCATCAGAACCAATCAAACACTTACACCCAGTCAACAGATCCGAGTTTGATCCATCACCGTTCTTTAGCCCACTCTGCCACCCCAGTTCAGACATGGCCATATGCAAATCAGTCTGACCCTGTGCCTCATGAGTACAGTCCAGCCCGAACTGCCAAGCCATGTCTTCCCTGGACCGGAAACAAGCTTCCTAGGACCGGTTTCTGGCATTTCAGCCGTCTTCAGCCAGGCTTGCTTGAATCCAGTGGCAAAGTGAGCAAGGGACTCACGTCTGAGCATACCCTGCCAACTTATGGCAAACAAAGCGGTACGAAAGTGGGTGGTAATGGACGGAGCATCAGAACCAATCAAACACTCACACCCAGTCAACAGATCCGAGTTTGATCCATCACCGTGCTTTAGCCTACTCTGCCACCCCAGTTCATACATGGCCATATGCAAATCAGTCTGACCCTGTGCCTCATGGGAACAGTCCAGCCCGAACTGCCAAGCCATGCTTTCCCTGGACAGGAAACAAGCTTCCTAGGGCCGGTTTCTGGCATTTTAGCCTTCTTCAGCCAGGCTTCCTTGAATCCAGTGGCAAAGTGAGCAAGGGACTCACGTCTGAGCATACCCTGCCAACCTATGGCGAACAAAGCGGTACAAAAGGGGGTGGTGATGAACGGAGCATCAGAACCAATCAAACACTCACACCCAGTCAACAGATCCGACTTTTATCCATCACCGTTCTTTAGCCCACTTTGCCACCCCAGTTCAGACATGGCCATATGAAAATCAGTCTGACCCTGTGCCTCATGGGAACAGTCCAGCCCGAACTGCCAAGCCATGCCTTCCCTGGACCGGAAACAAGCTTCCTAGAACCGGTTTCTGGCATTTCAGCCGTCTTCAGCCAGGCTTGTTTGAATCCAGTGGCAAAGTGAGCAAGGGACTCACGTCTGAGCATACCCTGCCAACTGTTGGTGAACAAAGCAGTACAAAAGGGGGTGGTGATGGACGGAGCATCAGAACCAATCAAACACTCACACCCAGTCAACAGATCCGACTTTTATCCATCACCGTTCTTTAGCCCACTTGGCCACCCCAGTTCAGACATGGCCATATGAAAATCAGTCTGACCCTGTGCCTCATGGGAACAGTCCAGCCCGAATTGCCAAGCAATGCCTTCCCTGGACAGGAAACACGTTTCCTAGGACGAGTTTCTGGCATTTCAGCCGTCTTCAGCCAGGCATGCTTGAATCCAGTGGCAAAGTGAGCAAGGGACTCACGTCTGAGCATACCCTGCCAACTTATGGCGAACAAAGCGGTACAAAAGGGGGTGGTGATGGACGGAGCATCAGAACCAATCAAACACTCAGACCCAGTCAACAAATCCGACTTTGATCCATCACCGTTCTTTAGCCCACTCTGCCACCCCAGTTCAGACATGGCCATATGCAAATCAGTCTGACCCTGTGCCTCATGGGAACAGTCCAGCCCAAACTGCCAAGCCATGCCTTCCCTGGACCGGAAACAAGCTTCCTAGGACCTGTTTCTGGCATTTCAGCCGTCTTCAGCCAGGCTTGCTTGAATCCAGTGGCAAAGTGAGCAAGGGACTCACGTCTGAGCATACCCTGCCAACTTATGGCGAACAAAGCAGTACAAAAGGGGGTGGTGATGGACGGAGCATCAGAACCAATCAAACACTCACACCCAGTCAACAGATCCGAGTTTGATCCATCACCGTTCTTTCGCCCACTCTGCCACCACAGTTCAGACATGGCCATATGCAAATCAGTCTGACCCTGTGCCTCATGGGAACAGTCCAGCCCGAACTGCCAAACCATGCCTTCCCTGGACCGGAAACAAGCGTCCTAGGACCGGTTTCTGGCATTTCATCCGTCTTCAGCCAGGCTTGCTTGAATCCAGTGGCAAAGTGAGCAAGGGACTCACGTCTGAGCATACCCTGCCAACTTATGGCGAACAAAGCAGTACAAAAGGGGGTGGTGATGGACGGAGCATCAGAACTAATCAAACACTCACACCCAGTCAACAGATCCAAATTTGATCCATCACCGTGCTTTAGCCTACTCTGCCACCCCAGTTCATACATGGCCATATGCAAATCAGTCTGACCCTGTGCCTCATGGGGACAGTCCAGCCCGAACTGCCAAGCCATGCCTTCCCTGGACCGGAAACAAGCTTCCTAGGACCGGTTTCTGGCATTTTAGCCGTCTTCAGCCAGGCTTGCTTGAATCCAGTGGCAAAGTGAGCAAGGGACTCACGTCTGAGCATTCCCTGCCAACTTATGGTGAACAAAGCAGTACAAAAGGGGGTGGTGATGGACGGAGCATCAGAACCAATCAAACACTCACACCCAGTCAACAGATCCGACTTTTATCCATCACCGTTCTTTAGCCCACTCTGTCACCCCAGTTCAGACATGGCCATATGAAAATCAGTCTGACCCTGTGCCTCATGGGAACAATCCAGCCCGAATTGCCAAGCAATGCCTTCCCTGGACAGGAAACACGTTTCCTAGGACGAGTTTCTGGCATTTCAGCCGTCTTCAGCCAGGCTTGCTTGAATCCAGTGGCAAAGTGAGCAAGGGACTCACATCTGAGCATACCCTGCCAACTTATGGCGAACAAAGCGGTACAAAAGGGGGTGGTGATGGACGGAGCATCAGAACCAATCAAACACTCACACCCAGTCAACAAATCCGACTTTGATCCATCACCGTTCTTTAGCCCACTCTGCCACCGCAGTTCAGACATGGCCATATGCAAATCAGTCTGACCCTGTGCCTCATGGAAACAGTCCAGCCCAAACTGCCAAGCCATGCCTTCCCTGGATCGGAAACAAGCTTCCTAGGAACTGTTTCTGGCATTTCAGCCGTCTTCAGCCAGGCTTCCTTGAATCCAGTGGCAAAGTGAGCAAGGGACTCACGTCTGAGCATACCCTGCCAACTTATGGCGAACAAAGCGGTACAAAAGGGGGTGGTGATGAACGGAGCATCAGAACCAATCAAACACTCACACCCAGTCAACAGATCCATGTTTGATCCATCACCGTTCTTTAGCCCACTCTGCCACCCCAGTTCAGACATGGCCATATGCAAATCAGTCTGCCCTGTGCCTCATGGGAACAGTCCAGCCCAAACTGCCAAGCCATGCCTTCCCTGGACCGGACACAAGCTTCCCAGGACCGGTTTCTGGCATTTCGGCCGTCTTCAGCCAGGCTTGCTTGAATCCAGTGGCAAAGTGAGCAAAGGACTCACATCTGAGCATACCCTGCCAACTCATGGCGAACAAAGCAGTACAAAAGGGGGTGGTGATGGACGGAGCATCAGAACCAATCAAACACTCACACCCAGTCAACAGATCCGAGTTTGATCCATCACCGTTCTTTCGCCCACTCTGCCACCACAGTTCAGACATGGCCATATGCAAATCAGTCTGACCCTGTGCCTCATGGGAACAGTCCAGCCCGAACTGCCAAACCATGCCTTCCCTGGACCGGAAACAAGCGTCCTAGGACCGGTTTCTGGCATTTCAGCCGTCTTCAGCCAGGCTTGCTTGAATCCAGTGGCAAAGTGAGCAAGGGACTCACGTCTGAGCATACCCTGCAACTTATGGCGAACAAAGCAGTACAAAAGGGGGTGGTGATGGACGGAGCATCAGAACTAATCAAACACTCACACCCAGTCAACAGATCCGAGTTTGATCCATCACCGTGCTTTAGCCTACTCTGCCACCCCAGTTCATACATGGCCATATGCAAATCAGTCTGACCCTGTGCCTCATGGGGACAGTCCAGCCCGAACTGCCAAGCCATGCCTTCCCTGGACCGGAAACAAGCTTCCTAGGACCGGTTTCTGGCATTTCAGCCGTCTTCAGCCAGGCTTGCTTGAATCCAGTGGCAAAGTGAGCAAGGGACTCACGTCTGAGCATACCCTCCCAACTGGTGGCGAACAAAGCAGTACAAAAGGGGGTGGTGATGGACGGAGCATCAGAACCAATCAAACACTCACACCCAGTCAACAGATCCGAGTTTGATCCATCACCATCCTTTAGCCCACTCTGCCACCCCAGTTCAGACATGGCCATATGAAAATCAGTCTGACCCTGTGCCTCATGGGAACAGTCCGGCCCGAATTGCCAAGCCATGCCTTCCCTGGACAGGAAACAAGTTTCCTAGGACGGGTTTCTGGCATTTCAGCCGTCTTCAGCCAGGCTTGCTTGAATCCAGTGGCAAAGTGAGCAAGGGACTCACGTCTGAGCATTCCCTGCCAACTTATGGTGAACAAAGCAGTACAAAAGGGGGTGGTGATGGACGGAGCATCAGAACCAATCAAACACTCACACCCAGTCAACAGATCCGACTTTTATCCATCACCGTTCTTTAGCCCACTCTGTCACCCCAGTTCAGACATGGCCATATGAAAATCAGTCTGACCCTGTGCCTCATGGGAACAATCCAGCCCGAATTGCCAAGCAATGCCTTCCCTGGACAGGAAACACGTTTCCTAGGACGAGTTTCTGGCATTTCAGCCGTCTTCAGCCAGGCTTGCTTGAATCCAGTGGCAAAGTGAGCAAGGGACTCACATCTGAGCATACCCTGCCAACTTATGGCGAACAAAGTGGTACAAAAGGGGGTGGTGATGGACGGAGCATCAGAACCAATCAAACACTCACACCCAGTCAACAAATCCGACTTTGATCCATCACCGTTCTTTAGCCCACTCTGCCACCGCAGTTCAGACATGGCCATATGCAAATCAGTCTGACCCTGTGCCTCATGGAAACAGTCCAGCCCAAACTGCCAAGCCATGCCTTCCCTGGACCGGAAACAAGCTTCCTAGGACCTGTTTCTGGCATTTCAGCCATCTTCAGCCAGGCTTGCTTGAATCCAGTGGCAAAGTGAGCAAGGGACTCATGCCTGAGCATACCCTGCCAACTTATGGCGAACAAAGCAGTACAAAAGGGGGTGGTGATGGACGGAGCATCAGAAACAATCAAACTCTCACACCCAGTCAACAGATCCGAGTTTGATCCATCACCGTTCTTTAGCCCACTCTGCCACCCCAGTTCAGACATGGCCATATGCAAATCAGTCTGACCGTGTGCCTCATGGGAACAGTCCAGCCCGAACTGCCAAGCCATGCCTTCCCTGGACCGGAAACAAGCTTCCTAGGACCGGTTTCTGGCATTTTAGCCGTCTTCAGCCAGGCTTGCTTGAATCCAGTGGCAAAGTGAGCAAGGGTCTCACGTCTGAGCATACCCTGCCAACTTATGGCGAACAAAGCGGTACAAAAGGGGGTGGTGATGGACGGAGCATCAGAACCAATCCAACACTCACACCCAGTCAACTGATCCGAGCTTGATCCATCACCAGTCTTTAGCCCACTCTGCCACCCCAGTTCAGACATGGCCATATGCAAATCAGTCTGACCCTGTGCCTCATGGGAACAGTCCAGCCCGAACTGCCAAGCCATGCCTTCCCTGGACCGGAAACAAGTTTCCTAGGACCAGTTTCTGGCATTTCAGCCGTCTTCAACCAGGCTTGCTTGAATCCAGTGGCAAAGTGAGCAAGGGACTCACATCTGAGCATACCCTGCCAACTTATGGCGAACAAAGCAGTACAAAAGGGGGTGGTGATTAGGGGTGGGCGGAATTTGCGGAATTAACCTTCGCAAATTATCGCGAGAATGTTTAAAATTATCGCAAACAAGCAGAAATATCGCAAAGATGCGGAAGTTTTTTTACGGCATGTTCGCGAGATTTTCTGCATGGTTGCGGGTCGCCAACTTACCCATGTGGTTGCTTGCGGGCGCGGCCATCTTGTTTTGAGTTGTTCTCGCGGTGCATGATCGCGAGAAGAAAGACGTGATCGCGCGACGCATGACGTCACTGCGGGCGCGAACTGTCGCGAGACAGCGCAAATGGCTAAAAACAATACAACATCTCATGGAGAACGCGACCGGATCAAGAAAACTTGTCGGCGAACGCAGGGATTCAGGTAAGGCGATCGCGCGCGCGCGAGAATGTATCATTTTACAGCGCGAGCAAGAAACAAATTATCGCCAAGCTGCGGAAACCGGAATTTTTGACATTTTCGCGCTCTCCGCGGAACGCAAAAATGTCAAATTATCGCAATTTCCGCGAACGGAACGAAATTTTTGCCCAGGCCTAGTGGTGATGGACGGAGCATCAGAACCTATCAAACACTCACACCCAGTCAACAGATCCGAGTTTGATCCATCACCACTCTTTAGCCCACTCTGCCACCCCAGTTCAGACATGGCCATATGCAAATCAGTCTGACCCTGTGCCTCATGGGAACAGTCCAGCCCGAACTGCCAAGCCATGCCTTCCCTGGACCGGAAACAAGCTTCCTAGGACCGGTTTCTGGCATTTCAGCCGTCTTCAGCCAGGCTTGCTTGAATCCAGTGGCAAAGTGAGCAAGGGACTCACGTCTGAGCATACCCTGCCAACTTATAGCGAACAAAGCGGTACAAAAGGGGGTGGTGATGGACGGAGCATCAGAACCAATCAAACACTTACACCCAGTCAACAGATCCGAGTTTGATCCATCACCGTTCTTTAGCCCACTCTGCCACCCCAGTTCAGACATGGCCATATGCAAATCAGTCTGACCCTGTGCCTCATGAGTACAGTCCAGCCCGAACTGCCAAGCCATGTCTTCCCTGGACCGGAAACAAGCTTCCTAGGACCGGTTTCTGGCATTTCAGCCGTCTTCAGCCAGGCTTGCTTGAATCCAGTAGCAAAGTGAGCAAGGGACTCACGTCTGAGCATACCCTGCCAACTTATGGCAAACAAAGCGGTACGAAAGGGGGTGGTAATGGACGGAGCATCAGAACCAATCAAACACTCACACCCAGTCAACAGATCCGAGATTGATCCATCACCGTGCTTTAGCCTACTCTGCCACCCCAGTTCATACATGGCCATATGCAAATCAGTCTGACCCTGTGCCTCATGGGAACAGTCCAGCCCGAACTGCCAAGCCATGCCTTCCCTGGACAGGAAACAAGCTTCCTAGGGCCGGTTTCTGGCATTTTAGCCTTCTTCAGCCAGGCTTCCTTGAATCCAGTGGCAAAGTGAGCAAGGGACTCACGTCTGAGCATACCCTGCCAACCTATGGCGAACAAAGCGGTACAAAAGGGGGTGGTGATGAACGGAGCATCAGAACCAATCAAACACTCACACCCAGTCACAAGATCCATGTTTGATCCATCACCGTTCTTTAGCCCACTCTGCCACCCCAGTTCAGACATGGCCATATGCAAATCAGTCCGACCCTGGGCCTCATGGGAACAGTCCAGCCCAAACTGCCAAGCCATGCCTTCCCTGGATCGGAAACAAGCTTCCTAGGAACTGTTTCTGGCATTTCAGCCGTCTTCAGCCAGGCTTCCTTGAATCCAGTGGCAAAGTGAGCAAGGGACTCACGTCTGAGCATACCCTGCCAACTTATGGCGAACAAAGCGGTACAAAAGGGGGTGGTGATGAACGGAGCATCAGAACCAATCAAACACTCACACCCAGTCAACAGATCCATGTTTGATCCATCACCGTTCTTTAGCCCACTCTGCCACCCCAGTTCAGACATGGCCATATGCAAATCAGTCTGCCCTGTGCCTCATGGGAACAGTCCAGCCCAAACTGCCAAGCCATGCCTTCCCTGGACCGGACACAAGCTTCCCAGGACCGGTTTCTGGCATTTCGGCCGTCTTCAGCCAGGCTTGCTTGAATCCAGTGGCAAAGTGAGCAAAGGACTCACATCTGAGCATACCCTGCCAACTCATGGCGAACAAAGCAGTACAAAAGGGGGTGGTGATGGACGGAGCATCAGAACCAATCAAACACTCACACCCAGTCAACAGATCCGAGTTTGATCCATCACCGTTCTTTCGCCCACTCTGCCACCACAGTTCAGACATGGCCATATGCAAATCAGTCTGACCCTGTGCCTCATGGGAACAGTCCAGCCCGAACTGCCAAACCATGCCTTCCCTGGACCGGAAACAAGCGTCCTAGGACCGGTTTCTGGCATTTCAGCCGTCTTCAGCCAGGCTTGCTTGAATCCAGTGGCAAAGTGAGCAAGGGACTCACGTCTGAGCATACCCTGCAACTTATGGCGAACAAAGCAGTACAAAAGGGGGTGGTGATGGACGGAGCATCAGAACTAATCAAACACTCACACCCAGTCAACAGATCCGAGTTTGATCCATCACCGTGCTTTAGCCTACTCTGCCACCCCAGTTCATACATGGCCATATGCAAATCAGTCTGACCCTGTGCCTCATGGGGACAGTCCAGCCCGAACTGCCAAGCCATGCCTTCCCTGGACCGGAAACAAGCTTCCTAGGACCGGTTTCTGGCATTTCAGCCGTCTTCAGCCAGGCTTGCTTGAATCCAGTGGCAAAGTGAGCAAGGGACTCACGTCTGAGCATACCCTCCCAACTGGTGGCGAACAAAGCAGTACAAAAGGGGGTGGTGATGGACGGAGCATCAGAACCAATCAAACACTCACACCCAGTCAACAGATCCGAGTTTGATCCATCACCATCCTTTAGCCCACTCTGCCACCCCAGTTCAGACATGGCCATATGAAAATCAGTCTGACCCTGTGCCTCATGGGAACAGTCCGGCCCGAATTGCCAAGCCATGCCTTCCCTGGACAGGAAACAAGTTTCCTAGGACGGGTTTCTGGCATTTCAGCCGTCTTCAGCCAGGCTTGCTTGAATCCAGTGGCAAAGTGAGCAAGGGACTCACGTCTGAGCATTCCCTGCCAACTTATGGTGAACAAAGCAGTACAAAAGGGGGTGGTGATGGACGGAGCATCAGAACCAATCAAACACTCACACCCAGTCAACAGATCCGACTTTTATCCATCACCGTTCTTTAGCCCACTCTGTCACCCCAGTTCAGACATGGCCATATGAAAATCAGTCTGACCCTGTGCCTCATGGGAACAATCCAGCCCGAATTGCCAAGCAATGCCTTCCCTGGACAGGAAACACGTTTCCTAGGACGAGTTTCTGGCATTTCAGCCGTCTTCAGCCAGGCTTGCTTGAATCCAGTGGCAAAGTGAGCAAGGGACTCACATCTGAGCATACCCTGCCAACCTATGGCGAACAAAGTGGTACAAAAGGGGGTGGTGATGGACGGAGCATCAGAACCAATCAAACACTCACACCCAGTCAACAAATCCGACTTTGATCCATCACCGTTCTTTAGCCCACTCTGCCACCGCAGTTCAGACATGGCCATATGCAAATCAGTCTGACCCTGTGCCTCATGGAAACAGTCCAGCCCAAACTGCCAAGCCATGCCTTCCCTGGACCGGAAACAAGCTTCCTAGGACCTGTTTCTGGCATTTCAGCCATCTTCAGCCAGGCTTGCTTGAATCCAGTGGCAAAGTGAGCAAGGGACTCATGCCTGAGCATACCCTGCCAACTTATGGCGAACAAAGCAGTACAAAAGGGGGTGGTGATGGACGGAGCATCAGAAACAATCAAACTCTCACACCCAGTCAACAGATCCGAGTTTGATCCATCACCGTTCTTTAGCCCACTCTGCCACCCCAGTTCAGACATGGCCATATGCAAATCAGTCTGACCGTGTGCCTCATGGGAACAGTCCAGCCCGAACTGCCAAGCCATGCCTTCCCTGGACCGGAAACAAGCTTCCTAGGACCGGTTTCTGGCATTTTAGCCGTCTTCAGCCAGGCTTGCTTGAATCCAGTGGCAAAGTGAGCAAGGGTCTCACGTCTGAGCATACCCTGCCAACTTATGGCGAACAAAGCGGTACAAAAGGGGGTGGTGATGGACGGAGCATCAGAACCAATCAAACACTCACACCCAGTCAACTGATCCGAGCTTGATCCATCACCAGTCTTTAGCCCACTCTGCCACCCCAGTTCAGACATGGCCATATGCAAATCAGTCTGACCCTGTGCCTCATGGGAACAGTCCAGCCCGAACTGCCAAGCCATGCCTTCCCTGGACCGGAAACAAGTTTCCTAGGACCAGTTTCTGGCATTTCAGCCGTCTTCAACCAGGCTTGCTTGAATCCAGTGGCAAAGTGAGCAAGGGACTCACATCTGAGCATACCCTGCCAACTTATGGCGAACAAAGCAGTACAAAAGGGGGTGGTGATTAGGGGTGGGCGGAATTTGCGGAATTAACCTTCGCAAATTATCGCGAGAATGTTTAAAATTATCGCAAACAAGCAGAAATATCGCAAAGATGCGGAAGTTTTTTTACGGCATGTTCGCGAGATTTTCTGCATGGTTGCGGGTCGCCAACTTACCCATGTGGTTGCTTGCGGGCGCGGCCATCTTGTTTTGAGTTGTTCTCGCGGTGCATGATCGCGAGAAGAAAGACGTGATCGCGCGACGCATGACGTCACTGCGGGCGCGAACTGCCAAGCCATGCCTTCCCTGGACAGGAAACAAGCTTCCTAGGGCCGGTTTCTGGCATTTTAGCCTTCTTCAGCCAGGCTTCCTTGAATCCAGTGGCAAAGTGAGCAAGGGACTCACGTCTGAGCATACCCTGCCAACCTATGGCGAACAAAGCGGTACAAAAGGGGGTGGTGATGAACGGAGCATCAGAACCAATCAAACACTCACACCCAGTCACAAGATCCATGTTTGATCCATCACCGTTCTTTAGCCCACTCTGCCACCCCAGTTCAGACATGGCCATATGCAAATCAGTCCGACCCTGGGCCTCATGGGAACAGTCCAGCCCGAATTGCCAAGCAATGCTTTCCCTGGACAGGAAACACGTTTCCTAGGACGGGTTTCTGGCATTTCAGCCGTCTTCAGCCAGGTTTGCTTGAATCCAGTGGCATAGTGAGCAAGGGACTCACGTCTGAGCATACCCTGCCAACTTATGGCGAACAAAGTGGTACAAAAGGGGGTGGTGATGGACCGAGCATCAGAACCAATCAAACACTCACACCCAAACAACAAATCCGACTTTGATCCATCACCGTTCTTTAGCCCACTCTGCCACCCCAGTTCAGACATGGCCATATGCAAATCAGTCTGACCCTGTGCCTCATGGGAACAGTCCAGCCCAAACTGCCAAGCCATGCCTTCCCTGGACCGGAAACAAGCTTCCCAGGACAGGTTTCTGGCATTTCAGCCGTCTTCAGCCAGGCTTGCTTGAATCCAGTGGCAAAGTGAGCAAGGGACTCACCTCTGAGCATACCCTGCCAACTCATGGCGAACAAAGCAGTACAAAAGCGGGTGGTGATGGACGGAGCATCAGAACCAATCAAACACTCACACCCAGTCAACAGATCCGAGTTTGATCCATCACCGTTCTTTGGCCCACTCTGCCACCACAGTTCAGACATGGCCATATGCAAATCAGTCTGACCGTGTGCCTCATGGGAACAGTCCAGCCCGAACTGCCAAGCCATGCCTTCCCTGGACCGGAAACAAGCTTCCTAGGACCGGTTTCTGGCATTTTAGCCGTCTTCAGCCAGGCTTGCTTGAATCCAGTGGCAAAGTGAGCAAGGGTCTCACGTCTGAGCATACCCTGCCAACTTATGGCGAACAAAGCGGTACAAAAGGGGGTGGTGATGGACGGAGCATCAGAACCAATCAAACACTCACACCCAGTCAACAGATCCGAGCTTGATCCATCACCAGTCTTTAGCCCACTCTGCCACCCCAGTTCAGACATGGCCATATGCAAATCAGTCTGACCCTGTGCCTCATGGGAACAGTCCAGCCCGAACTGCCAAGCCATGCCTTCCCTGGACCGGAAACACGTTTCCTAGGACCAGTTTCTGGCATTTCAGCCGTCTTCAACCAGGCTTGCTTGAATCCAGTGGCAAAGTGAGCAAGGGACTCACATCTGAGCATACCCTGCCAACTTATGGCGAACAAAGCGGTACAAAAGGGGGTGGTGATGGACGGAGCATCAGAACCAATCAAACACTCACACCCAGTCAACTGATCCGAGCTTGATCCATCACCAGTCTTTAGCCCACTCTGCCACCCCAGTTCAGACATGGCCATATGCAAATCAGTCTGACCCTGTGCCTCATGGGAACAGTCCAGCCCGAACTGCCAAGCCATGCCTTCCCTGGACCGGAAACAAGTTTCCTAGGACCAGTTTCTGGCATTTCAGCCGTCTTCAACCAGGCTTGCTTGAATCCAGTGGCAAAGTGAGCAAGGGACTCACATCTGAGCATACCCTGCCAACTTATGGCAAACAAAGCAGTACAAAAGGGGGTGGTGATTAGGGGTGGGCGGAATTTGCGGAATTAACCTTCGCAAATTATCGCGAGAATGTTTAAAATTATCGCAAACAAGCAGAAATATCGCAAAGATGCGGAAGTTTTTTTACGGCATGTTCGCGAGATTTTCTGCATGGTTGCGGGTCGCCAACTTACCCATGTGGTTGCTTGCGGGCGCGGCCATCTTGTTTTGAGTTGTTCTCGCGGTGCATGATCGCGAGAAGAAAGACGTGATCGCGCGACGCATGACGTCACTGCGGGCGCGAACTGTCGCGAGACAGCGCAAATGGCTAAAAACAATACAACATCTCATGGAGAACGCGACCGGATCAAGAAAACTTGTCGGCGAACGCAGGGATTCAGGTAAGGCGATCGCGCGCGCGCGAGAATGTATCATTTTACAGCGCGAGCAAGAAACAAATTATCGCCAAGCTGCGGAAACCGGAATTTTTGACATTTTCGCGCTCTCCGCGGAACGCAAAAATGTCAAATTATCGCAATTTCCGCGAACGGAACGAAATTTTTGCCCAGGCCTAGTGGTGATGGACGGAGCATCAGAACCTATCAAACACTCACACCCAGTCAACAGATCCGAGTTTGATCCATCACCACTCTTTAGCCCACTCTGCCACCCCAGTTCAGACATGGCCATATGCAAATCAGTCTGACCCTGTGCCTCATGGGAACAGTCCAGCCCGAACTGCCAAGCCATGCCTTCCCTGGACCGGAAACAAGCTTCCTAGGACCGGTTTCTGGCATTTCAGCCGTCTTCAGCCAGGCTTGCTTGAATCCAGTGGCAAAGTGAGCAAGGGACTCACGTCTGAGCATACCCTGCCAACTTATAGCGAACAAAGCGGTACAAAAGGGGGTGGTGATGGACGGAGCATCAGAACCAATCAAACACTTACACCCAGTCAACAGATCCGAGTTTGATCCATCACCGTTCTTTAGCCCACTCTGCCACCCCAGTTCAGACATGGCCATATGCAAATCAGTCTGACCCTGTGCCTCATGAGTACAGTCCAGCCCGAACTGCCAAGCCATGTCTTCCCTGGACCGGAAACAAGCTTCCTAGGACCGGTTTCTGGCATTTCAGCCGTCTTCAGCCAGGCTTGCTTGAATCCAGTAGCAAAGTGAGCAAGGGACTCACGTCTGAGCATACCCTGCCAACTTATGGCAAACAAAGCGGTACGAAAGGGGGTGGTAATGGACGGAGCATCAGAACCAATCAAACACTCACACCCAGTCAACAGATCCGAGATTGATCCATCACCGTGCTTTAGCCTACTCTGCCACCCCAGTTCATACATGGCCATATGCAAATCAGTCTGACCCTGTGCCTCATGGGAACAGTCCAGCCCGAACTGCCAAGCCATGCCTTCCCTGGACAGGAAACAAGCTTCCTAGGGCCGGTTTCTGGCATTTTAGCCTTCTTCAGCCAGGCTTCCTTGAATCCAGTGGCAAAGTGAGCAAGGGACTCACGTCTGAGCATACCCTGCCAACCTATGGCGAACAAAGCGGTACAAAAGGGGGTGGTGATGAACGGAGCATCAGAACCAATCAAACACTCACACCCAGTCACAAGATCCATGTTTGATCCATCACCGTTCTTTAGCCCACTCTGCCACCCCAGTTCAGACATGGCCATATGCAAATCAGTCCGACCCTGGGCCTCATGGGAACAGTCCAGCCCGAATTGCCAAGCAATGCTTTCCCTGGACAGGAAACACGTTTCCTAGGACGGGTTTCTGGCATTTCAGCCGTCTTCAGCCAGGTTTGCTTGAATCCAGTGGCATAGTGAGCAAGGGACTCACGTCTGAGCATACCCTGCCAACTTATGGCGAACAAAGTGGTACAAAAGGGGGTGGTGATGGACCGAGCATCAGAACCAATCAAACACTCACACCCAAACAACAAATCCGACTTTGATCCATCACCGTTCTTTAGCCCACTCTGCCACCCCAGTTCAGACATGGCCATATGCAAATCAGTCTGACCCTGTGCCTCATGGGAACAGTCCAGCCCAAACTGCCAAGCCATGCCTTCCCTGGACCGGAAACAAGCTTCCCAGGACAGGTTTCTGGCATTTCAGCCGTCTTCAGCCAGGCTTGCTTGAATCCAGTGGCAAAGTGAGCAAGGGACTCACCTCTGAGCATACCCTGCCAACTCATGGCGAACAAAGCAGTACAAAAGCGGGTGGTGATGGACGGAGCATCAGAACCAATCAAACACTCACACCCAGTCAACAGATCCGAGTTTGATCCATCACCGTTCTTTGGCCCACTCTGCCACCACAGTTCAGACATGGCCATATGCAAATCAGTCTGACCGTGTGCCTCATGGGAACAGTCCAGCCCGAACTGCCAAGCCATGCCTTCCCTGGACCGGAAACAAGCTTCCTAGGACCGGTTTCTGGCATTTTAGCCGTCTTCAGCCAGGCTTGCTTGAATCCAGTGGCAAAGTGAGCAAGGGTCTCACGTCTGAGCATACCCTGCCAACTTATGGCGAACAAAGCGGTACAAAAGGGGGTGGTGATGGACGGAGCATCAGAACCAATCAAACACTCACACCCAGTCAACAGATCCGAGCTTGATCCATCACCAGTCTTTAGCCCACTCTGCCACCCCAGTTCAGACATGGCCATATGCAAATCAGTCTGACCCTGTGCCTCATGGGAACAGTCCAGCCCGAACTGCCAAGCCATGCCTTCCCTGGACCGGAAACACGTTTCCTAGGACCAGTTTCTGGCATTTCAGCCGTCTTCAACCAGGCTTGCTTGAATCCAGTGGCAAAGTGAGCAAGGGACTCACATCTGAGCATACCCTGCCAACTTATGGCGAACAAAGCAGTACAAAAGGGGGTGGTGATGGACGGAGCATCAGAACCAATCAAACACTCACACCCAGTCAACAGATCCGAGTTTGATCCATCAGCACTCTTTAGCCCACTCTGCCACCCCAGTTCAGACATGGCCATATGCAAATCAGTCTGACCCTGTGCCTCATGGGAACAGTCCAGCCCGAACTGCCAAGCCATGCCTTCCCTGGACCGGAAACAAGCTTCCTAGGACCGCTTTCTGGCATTTCAGCCGTCTTCAGCCAGGCTTGCTTGAATCCAGTGGCAAAGTGAGCAAGGGACTCACGTCTGAGCATACCCTGCCAACTTATAGCGAACAAAGCGGTACAAAAGGGGGTGGTGATGGACGGAGCATCAGAACCAATCAAACACTTACACCCAGTCAACAGATCCGAGTTTGATCCATCACCGTTCTTTAGCCCACTCTGCCACCCCTGTTCAGACATGGCCATATGCAAATCAGTCTGACCCTGTGCCTCATGAGTACAGTCCAGCCCGAACTGCCAAGCCATGTCTTCCCTGGACCGGAAACAAGCTTCCTAGGACCGGTTTCTGGCATTTCAGCCGTGTTCAGCCAGGCTTGCTAGAATCCAGTAGCAAAGTGAGCAAGGGACTCACGTCTGAGCATACCCTGCCAACTTATGGCAAACAAAGCGGTACGAAAGGGGGTGGTAATGGACGGAGCATCAGAACCAATAAAACACTCACACCCAGTCAACAGATCCGAGTTTGATCCATCACCGTGCTTTAGCCTACTCTGCCACCCCAGTTCATACATGGCCATATGCAAATCAGTCTGACCCTGTGCCTCATGGGAACAGTCCAGCCCGAACTGCCAAGCCATGCCTTCCCTGGACAGGAAACAAGCTTCCTAGGGCCGGTTTCTGGCATTTTAGCCTTCTTCAGCCAGGCTTCCTTGAATCCAGTGGCAAAGTGAGCAAGGGACTCACGTCTGAGCATACCCTGCCAACCTATGGCGAACAAAGCGGTACAAAAGGGGGTGGTGATGAACGGAGCATCAGAACCAATCAAACACTCACACCCAGTCACAAGATCCATGTTTGATCCATCACCGTTCTTTAGCCCACTCTGCCACCCCAGTTCAGACATGGCCATATGCAAATCAGTCCGACCCTGGGCCTCATGGGAACAGTCCAGCCCGAATTGCCAAGCAATGCTTTCCCTGGACAGGAAACACGTTTCCTAGGACGGGTTTCTGGCATTTCAGCCGTCTTCAGCCAGGCTTGCTTGAATCCAGTGGCATAGTGAGCAAGGGACTCACGTCTGAGCATACCCTGCCAACTTATGGCGAACAAAGTGGTACAAAAGGGGGTGGTGATGGACGGAGCATCAGAACCAATCAAACACTCACACCCAAACAACAAATCCGACTTTGATCCATCACCGTTCTTTAGCCCACTCTGCCACCCCAGTTCAGACATGGCCATATGCAAATCAGTCTGACCCTGTGCCTCATGGGAACAGTCCAGCCCAAACTGCCAAGCCATGCCTTCCCTGGACCGGAAACAAGCTTCCCAGGACAGGTTTCTGGCATTTCAGCCGTCTTCAGCCAGGCTTGCTTGAATCCAGTGGCAAAGTGAGCAAGGGACTCACCTCTGAGCATACCCTGCCAACTCATGGCGAACAAAGCAGTACAAAAGCGGGTGGTGATGGACGGAGCATCAGAACCAATCAAACACTCACACCCAGTCAACAGATCCGAGTTTGATCCATCACCGTTCTTTGGCCCACTCTGCCACCACAGTTCAGACATGGCCATATACAAATCAGTCTGACCCTGTGCCTCATGGGAACAGTCCAGCCCGAACTGCCAAGCCATGCCTTCCCTGGACCGGAAACAAGCTTCCTAGGACCGGTTTCTGGCATTTCAGCCGTCTTCAGCCAGGCTTGCTTGAATCCAGTGGCAAAGTGAGCAAGGGACTCACGTCTGAGCATACCCTGCCAACTTATGGCAATCAAAGCGGTACAAAAGGGGGTGGTGTTGGACGGAGCATCAGAACCAGTCAAACACTTACACCCAGTCAACAGATCCGAGTTTGATCCATCACCGTTCTTTAGACCACTCTGCCACCCCAGTTCAGACATGGCCATATGCAAATCAGTCTGACCCTGTGCCTCATGAGTACAGTCCAGCCCGAACTGCCAAGCCATGTCTTCCCTGGACCGGAAACAAGCTTCCTAGGACCGGTTTCTGGCATTTTAGCCGTCTTCAGCCAGGCTTGCTTGAATCCAGTGGCAAAGTGAGCAAGGGTCTCACGTCTGAGCATACCCTGCCAACTTATGGCGAACAAAGCGGTACAAAAGGGGGTGGTGATGGACGGAGCATCAGAACCAATGAAACACTCACACCCAGTCAACAGATCCGAGCTTGATCCATCACCAGTCTTTAGCCCACTCTGCCACCCCAGTTCAGACATGGCCATATGCAAATCAGTCTGACCCTGTGCCTCATGGGAACAGTCCAGCCCGAACTGCCAAGCCATGCCTTCCCTGGACCGGAAACAAGTTTCCTAGGACCAGTTTCTGGCATTTCAGCCGTCTTCAACCATGCTTGCTTGAATCCAGTGGCAAAGTGAGCAAGGGACTCACATCTGAGCATACCCTGCCAACTTATGGCGAACAAAGCAGTACGAAAGGGGGTGGTGATGGACGGAGCATCAAAACCAATCAAACACTCACACCCTGTCAACAGATCCGAGTTTGATCCATCACCACTCTTTAGCCCACTCTGCCACCCCAGTTCAGACATGGCCATATGCAAATCAGTCTGACCCTGTGCCTCATGGGAACAGTCCAGCCCGAACTGCCAAGCCATGCCTTCCCTGGACCGTAAACAAGCTTCCTAGGACCGGTTTCTGGCATTTCAGCCGTCTTCAGCCAGGCTTGCTTGAATCCAGTGGCAAAGTGAGCAAGGGACTCACGTCTGAGCATACCCTGCCAACTTATAGCGAACAAAGCGGTACAAAAGGGGGTGGTGATGGACGGAGCATCAGAACCAATCAAACACTTACACCCAGTCAACAGATCCGAGTTTGATCCATCACCGTTCTTTAGCCCACTCTGCCACCCCAGTTCAGACATGGCCATATGCAAATCAGTCTGACCCTGTGCCTCATGAGTACAGTCCAGCCCGAACTGCCAAGCCATGTCTTCCCTGGACCGGAAACAAGCTTCCTAGGACCGGTTTCTGGCATTTCAGCCGTCTTCAGCCAGGCTTGCTTGAATCCAGTGGCAAAGTGAGCAAGGGACTCATGCCTGAGCATACCCTGCCAACTTATGGCGAACAAAGCAGTACAAAAGGGGGTGGTGATGGACGGAGCATCAGAAACAATCAAACTCTCACACCCAGTCAACAGATCCGAGTTTGATCCATCACCGTGCTTTAGCCTACTCTGCCACCCCAGTTCATACATGGCCATATGCAAATCAGTCTGACCCTGTGCCTCATGGGAACAGTCCAGCCCGAACTGCCAAGCCATGCCTTCCCTGGACAGGAAACAAGCTTCCTAGGGCCGGTTTCTGGCATTTTAGCCTTCTTCACCCAGGCTTCCTTGAATCCAGTGGCAAAGTGAGCAAGGGACTCACGTCTGAGCATACCCTGCCAACCTATGGCGAACAAAGCGGTACAAAAGGGGGTGGTGATGAACGGAGCATCAGAACCAATCAAACACTCACACCCAGTCACAAGATCCATGTTTGATCCATCACCGTTCTTTAGCGCACTCTGCCACCCCAGTTCAGACATGGCCATATGCAAATCAGTCCTACCCTGTGCCTCATGGGAACAGTCCAGCCCGAATTGCCAAGCAATGCTTTCCCTGGACAGGAAACACGTTTCCTAGGACGGGTTTCTGGCATTTCAGTCGTCTTCAGCCAGGCTTGCTTGAATCCAGTGGCATAGTGACCAAGGGACTCACGTCTGAGCATACCCTGCCAACTTATGGCGAACAAAGTGGTACAAAAGGGGGTGGTGATGGACGGAGCATCAGAACCAATCAAACACTTACACCCAGTCAAAAGATCCGATTTTGATCCATCACCGTTCTTAAGACCACTCTGCCACCCCAGTTCAGACATGGCCATATGCAAATCAGTCTGACCCTGTGCCTCATGAGTACATTCCAGCCCGAACAGCCAAGCCATGTCTTCCCTGGACCGGAAACAAGCTTCCTAGGACCGGTTTCTGGCATTTCAGCCGTCTTCAGCCAGGCTTGCTTGAATCCAGTGGCAAAGTGAGCAAGGGACTCACCTCTGAGCATACCCTGCCAACTCATGGCGAACAAAGCAATACAAAAGCGGGTGGTGATGGACGGAGCATCAGAACCAATCAAACACTCACACCCAGTCAACAGATCCGAGTTTGATCCATCACCGTTCTTTGGCCCACTCTGCCACCACAGTTCAGACATGGCCATATGCAAATCAGTCTGACCCTGTGCCTCATGGGAACAGTCCAGCCCGAACTGCCAAACCATGCCTTCCCTGGACCGGAAACAAGCGTCCTAGGACCGGTTTCTGGAATTTCAGCCGTCTTCAGCCAGGCTTGCTTGAATCCAGTGGCAAAATGAGCAAGGGACTCACGTCTGAGCATACCCTGCCAACTTATGGCGAACAAAGCAGTACAAAAGGGGGTGGTGATGGACGGAGCATCAGAACCAATCAAACACTCACACCCAGTCAACAGATCCGAGTTTGATCCATCACCATTCTTTAGCCCACTCTGCCACCCCAGTTCAGACATGGCCATATGCAAATCAGTCTGACCCTGTGCCTCATGGGAACAGTCCAGCCCGAACTGCCAAGCCATGCCTTCCCTGGACCGGAAACAAGCTTCCTAAGACCGGTTTCTGGCATTTCAGCCGTCTTCAGCCAGGCTTGCTTGAATCCAGTGGCAAAGTGAGCAAGGGACTCACGTCTGAGCATACCCTGCCAACTTATGGCAATCAAAGCGGTACAAAAGGGGGTGGTGTTGGACGGAGCATCAGAACCAGTCAAACACTTACACCCAGTCAACAGATCCGAGTTTGATCCATCACCGTTCTTTAGACCACTCTGCCACCCCAGTTCAGACATGGCCATATGCAAATCAGTCTGACCCTGTGCCTCATGAGTACAGTCCAGCCCGAACTGCCAAGCCATGTCTTCCCTGGACCGGAAACAAGCTTCCTAGGACCGGTTTCTGGCATTTTAGCCGTCTTCAGCCAGGCTTGCTTGAATCCAGTGGCAAAGTGAGCAAGGGTCTCACGTCTGAGCATACCCTGCCAACTTATGGTGAACAAAGCGGTACAAAAGGGGGTGGTGATGGACGGAGCATCAGAACCAATCAAACACTCACACCCAGTCAACAGATCCGAGCTTGATCCATCACCAGTCTTTAGCCCACTCTGCCACCCCAGTTCAGACATGGCCATATGCAAATCAGTCTGACCCTGTGCCTCATGGGAACAGTCCAGCCCGAACTGCCAAGCCATGCCTTCCCTGGACCGGAAACAAGTTTCCTAGGACCAGTTTCTGGCATTTCAGCCGTCTTCAACCAGGCTTGCTTGAATCCAGTGGCAAAGTGAGCAAGGGACTCACATCTGAGCATACCCTGCCAACTTATGGCGAACAAAGCAGTACAAAAGGGGGTGGTGATGGACGGAGCATCAGAACCAATCAAACACTCACACCCAGTCAACAGATCCGAGCTTGATCCATCACCAGTCTTTAGCCCACTCTGCCACCCCAGTTCAGACATGGCCATATGCAAATCAGTCTGACCCTGTGCCTCATGGGAACAGTCCAGCCCGAACTGCCAAGCCATGCCTTCCCTGGACCGGAAACAAGTTTCCTAGGACCAGTTTCTGGCATTTCAGCCGTCTTCAACCAGGCTTGCTTGAATCCAGTGGCAAAGTGAGCAAGGGACTCACATCTGAGCATACCCTGCCAACTTATGGCGAACAAAGCAGTACAAAAGGGGGTGGTGATGGACGGAGCATCAGAACCAATCAAACACTCACACCCAGTCAACAGATCCGAGTTTGATCCATCACCACTCTTTAGCCCACTCTGCCACCCCAGTTCAGACATGGCCATATGCAAATCAGTCTGACCCTGTGCCTCATGGGAACAGTCCAGCCCGAACTGCCAAGCCATGCCTTCCCTGGACCGGAAACAAGCTTCCTAGGACCGGTTTCTGGCATTTCAGCCGTCTTCAGCCAGGCTTGCTTGAATCCAGTGGCAAAGTGAGCAAGGGACTCACGTCTGAGCATACCCTGCCAACTTATAGCGAACAAAGCGGTACAAAAGGGGGTGGTGATGGACGGAGCATCAGAACCAATCAAACACTCACACCCAGTCAACAGATCCGAGTTTGATCCATCACCATTCTTTAGCCCACAATGCCACCCCAGTTCAGACATGGCCATATGCAACTTAGTCTGACCCTGTGCCTCATGAGTACAGTCCAGCCCGAACTGCCAAGCCATGTCTTCCCTGGACCGGAAACAAGCTTCCTAGGACCGGTTTCTGGCATTTCAGCCGTCTTCAGCCAGGCTTGCTTGAATCCAGTAGCAAAGTGAGCAAGGGACTCACGTCTGAGCATACCCTGCCAACTTATGGCGAACAAAGCGGTACGAAAGGGGGTGGTAATGGACGGAGCATCAGAACCAATCAAACACTCACACCCAGTCAACAGATCCGAGTTTGATCCATCACCGTGCTTTAGCCTACTCTGCCACCCCAGTTCATACATGGCCATATGCAAATCAGTCTGACCCTGTGCCTCATGGGAACAGTCCAGCCTGAACTGCCAAGCCATGCCTTCCCTGGACAGGAAACAAGCTTCCTAGGGCCGGTTTCTGGCATTTTAGCCTTCTTCAGCCAGGCTTCCTTGAATCCAGTGGCAAAGTGAGCAAGGGACTCACGTCTGAGCATACCCTGCCAACCTATGGCGAACAAAGCGGTACAAAAGGGGGTGGTGATGAACGGAGCATCAGAACCAATCAAACACTCACACCCAGTCACAAGATCCATGTTTGATCCATCACCGTTCTTTAGCCCACTCTGCCACCCCAGTTCAGACATGGCCATATGCAAATCAGTCCGACCCTGGGCCTCATGGGAACAGTCCAGCCCGAATTGCCAAGCAATGCTTTCCCTGGACAGGAAACACGTTTCCTAGGACGGGTTTCTGGCATTTCAGCCGTCTTCAGCCAGGCTTGCTTGAATCCAGTGGCATAGGGGGCGTGGAGGTGGTGTGGCATTAATAGTTAACAAAAGGGTCACTTGCACCATCATTCCCTCGGACGCGATCAAGGATTGCGAATCCCTTGCCTTTGCCATTGTCCTTTCACCACACCAATCGGTGAAGGGTCTTCTAGTCTATCGGCCGCCAGGGCCCTTGGGCTCTTTTTTTGAAGAGTTCCAGTCGGTGACCTCTTCTTTGTTACTTACATCAGAACATTGCATTGTCGCCGGGGATTTCAACGTCCATATGGACGTGGAAACGGATCCCGATGCGATGAAAATGTTGGAGGTCACAGCCCCTATGGGCCTGGTTCCTTATCATGTTGGGCCGACCCATGAGAAGGGACATACCCTGGATTTGACCTTCTCTACGATCCCGATAGAGATGTTGGCCCCCACCCAGGTGCTTTGGTCTGACCACAGGCTGGTGAGATTTTATCTCTCAGATGCTGGGAAGCCTGCCGGTGTCCCCCGGCAGACTTCAGGGGGATTCAGGCCACTTCACCGGATTACTCCGGAATTGTTGGCACAGTCCTGCGCTGATCATCCCTGTGCCTTAACCGGGAACTTAGAGGAGGATGTGGAGCGTCTGCAGGTCTGGCTCTCAGAGAGGCTCAATGAGCTTGCTCCTCTGAGGCCCCTCAGCAAACCCGAAAAAGGTGCCTCTGCCCCTTGGTTTACGGAAGCATTGGCGGCCTCTCGTCGGCAATGCAAGGTAGCGGAAAGAGCTTGGCGCGTGAAATACGACGCGACGGCGAAACTCGCCTACAGGTCTCTGGCGAAAGCGTACCATCGGAACATTCTCGCGGAGAAGAAGGCTTATTTTGCTAGAAAAATTGAAGCCGCTTCCAATTCCTGTAGGGAGCTTTTCGCCATTGTGCGGGAGTTTACAGCCTCTCGCGCAGCGCCCGCCCAGACCCCCCCTCCTGCGTCCTGGGTCAGGGCGATTGCGGACTTTTTCACCTCCAAGATCCAGCGGATCCAGGACTCCTTCCTTGTGTTGGATCCTGAGGTATCAGGTCGGGCGGAGAATGCCGCTGCTACCCGACTGAACGCCGGTGTGGCCTTGGCAGCTTTCCCTCCTCTCTCGCTGACAGCTTCATTTGACCTGATGGTGGGACTGAAGTCAGGTTCCCCTCGGGATGCCTGCCCCGCAAAATTCCTGGCTAAAATGGCAGCTGTCATTAATCCACTTGTGAACCCCCTGTTGAACTGTTCTCTTGCACAGGGTGTGGTTCCCCAGTCCTGGAAGCAGGCAATGATTATTCCCCTGCTTAAAAAGCCTGGTCTGGATGTGGAGGTGTTAGCGAATTATAGACCTATTTCGCTTCTGCCGGCTTTGGCGAAGGTCATTGAAAAGCACGTGCATAAGGTGCTTGCCGATTACTTGGAGGCCCACGACCTACTGCACCCTACCCAGTCGGGTTTTCGCGCCAATCTTAGCACCGAAACAGCCCTCCTGGAAGTCTCGGAGGCGATAAAGGAGGTGTTGGATTCGGGTGGGAGAGCGATGCTGGTGATGTTAGACCTGTCGGCGGCCTTTGACACCGTCCCTCATGAGGGTCTGCTTGCTAGACTCTCAGAGATTGGTCTTCGAGGGACGGTGCTCCAGTTGTTTCGATCTTTCCTAGCAGGCCGTCGACAATCGGTCTGGGCTTCTGCTTGCTCCGCCGAGATGTCGCCATTGGGTGTCGGAGTTCCTCAGGGCTCTGTCCTGAGCCCAACTCTATTTAATATCTTCATGACCCCTCTGGCGGCCCTGGCGGAGTCTTTCGGGGCCCAGACCATCTCTTACGCTGATGACACCCAGCTCCTTTTTACCTGTGAGAGGGGTGCAGACTTCGATGGAGGTAGGATCCAGGGTTGTCTTGAGGCTGTGTTTCAGTGGTTCCATCATAACAGCCTCAAGTGCAACTCGGATAAATCCGAGGTCCTCTTCTTTGGGTGCAGCTCGGACCCGGATTGGAAAGTGTGTTGGCCTGAGAACATGTTTCCACCAGCAAGTTCGTCCCAGGTAGCGAAAAACCTTGGGATTAAGATCGACAATGGCCTCGCACTACGCTCGCAGGTAATCGGTCTCACAGGGACCTGCTTTGGCTTACTCCGGATGCTCCGCAAGTTCCTTCCCTTGTTATCGGAGGAACACAGGAAGATCACGGTGCAGGCGATGATAGGCTCGAGAATAGACTATTCCAACGTTCTCTATCTCGGCCTGCCAGAATACCTGCTTCAACGATTACAAGTTGTTCAGAATTCGGCAGCACGTGCTATTTTTGGACTATCTCGCCGTGCCAGAGCCTCGGGCCTTTTGGAGGCTCTGCACTGGCTTCCTGTCCGGAAGCGGATAGTTTTTAAATCTCTCACCCTGGCACACAAAGCCTTGCACACATCTGGAGCAAAATATCTTCAGAAAAGGCTGTCTTTTTATCGTCCTGCCAGATCGCTTAGGTCTGAAGCCTTGTTTTTTGCGGTAGTGCCCCGCGTGAAGAGAGCTCGCATTGGTGGCCGCTCCTTTAAATTTTTAGCGCCTCAGCTGTGGAATAAATTGCCTGTGTCCCTGCGCAGCACTACCAACCTGTTGGCCTTTAGGAAGGGGCTTAAAACTTGGCTTTTCACTTCTTAGTTTCAGGTCCTATCAGGTCTCTTCTCTTTCTGTTTCTGTTCATTTTTTCTGTTGTGTTTTGCGATTAGCGTGCAATTTAAAGCGTCGGGACACTCTTTCGAGTAGCCGCACGCTATACAAAAACCTGTTTAACATAACATAACATATAACATAACATAGTGAGCAAGGGACTCACGTCTGAGCATACCCTGCCAACTTATGGCGAACAAAGTGGTACAAAAGGGGGTGGTGATGGACGGAGCATCAGAACCAATCAAACACTCACACCCAAACAACAAATCCGACTTTGATCCATCACCGTTCTTTAGCCCACTCTGCCACCCCAGTTCAGACATGGCCATATGCAAATCAGTCTGACCCTGTGTCTCATGGGAACAGTCCAGCCCAAACTGCCAAGCCATGCCTTCCCTGGACCGGAAACAAGCTTCCCAGGACAGGTTTCTGGCATTTCAGCCGTCTTCAGCCAGGCTTGCTTGAATCCAGTGGCAAAGTGAGCAAGGGACTCACCTCTGAGCATACCCTGCCAACTCATGGCGAACAAAGCAGTACAAAAGGGGGTGGTGATGGACGGAGCATCAGAACCAATCAAACACTCACACCCAGTCAACAGATCCGAGTTTGATCCATCACCATTCTTTAGCCCACTCTGCCACCCCAGTTCAGACATGGCCATGTGCAAATCAGTCTGACCCTGTGCCTCATGGGAACAGTCCAGCCCGAACTGCCAAGCCATGCCTTCCCTGGACCGGAAACAAGCTTCCTAGGACCGGTTTCTGGCATTTCAGCCGTCTTCAGCCAGGCTTGCTTGAATCCAGTGGCAAAGTGAGCAAGGGACTCACGTCTGAGCATACCCTGCCAACTTATGGCAATCAAAGCGGTACAAAAGGGGGTGGTGTTGGACGGAGCATCAGAACCAGTCAAACACTTACACCCAGTCAACAGCTCCGAGTTTGATCCATCACCGTTCTTTAGACCACTCTGCCACCCCAGTTCAGACATGGCCATATGCAAATCAGTCTGACCCTGTGCCTCATGAGTACAGTCCAGCCCGAACTGCCAAGCCATGTCTTCCCTGGACCGGAAACAAGCTTCCTAGGACCGGTTTCTGGCATTTTAGCCGTCTTCAGCCAGGCTTGCTTGAATCCAGTGGCAAAGTGAGCAAGGGACTCACGTCTAAGCATACCCTCCCAACTTATGGCGAACAAAGCGGTACAAAAGGGGTTGGTGATGGACGGAGCATCAGAACCAATCAAACACTCACACCCAGTCAACAGATCCGAGTTTGATCCATCACCACTCTTTAGCCCACTCTGCCACCCCAGTTCAGCAATGGCCATATGCAAATCAGTCTGACCCTGTGCCTCATGGGAACAGTCCAGCCCGAACTGCCAAGCCATGCCTTCCCTGGACCGGAAATAAGCTTCCTAGGACCGGTTTCTGGCATTTCAGCCGTCTTCAGCCAGGCTTGCTTGAATCCAGTGGCAAAGTGAGCAAGGGACTCACGTCTGAGCATACCCTGACAACTTATAGCGAACAAAGCGGTACAAAAGGGGGTGGTGATGGACGGAGCATCAGAACCAATCAAACACTTACACCCAGTCAACAGATCCGAGTTTGATCCATCACCGTTCTTTAGCCCACTCTGCCACCCCAGTTCAGACATGGCCATATGCAAATCAGTCTGACCCTGTGCCTCATGAGTACAGTCCAGCCCGAACTGCCAAGCCATGTCTTCCCTGGACCGGAAACAAGCTTCCTAGGACCGGTTTCTGGCATTTCAGCCGTCTTCAGCCAGGCTTGCTTGAATCCAGTGGCAAAGTGAGCAAGGGACTCACGTCTGAGCATACCCTGCCAACTTATGGCGAACAAAGCGGTACAAAAGGGGGTGGTAATGGACGGAGCATCAGAACCAATCAAACACTCACACCCAGTCAACAGATCCGAGTTTGATCCATCACCGTGCTTTAGCCTACTCTGCCCCCCCAGTTCATACATGGCCATATGCAAATCAGTCTGACCCTGTGCCTCATGGGAACAGTCCAGCCCGAACTGCCAAGCCATGCCTTCCCTGGACAGGAAACAAGCTTCCTAGGGCCAGTTTCTGGCATTTTAGCCTTCTTCAGCCAGGCTTCCTTGAATCCAGTGGCAAAGTGAGCAAGGGACTCACGTCTGAGCATACCCTGCCAACCTATGGCGAACAAAGCGGTACAAAAGGGGGTGGTGATGAACGGAGCATCAGAACCAATCAAACACTCACACCCAGTCACAAGATCCATGTTTGATCCATCACCGTTCTTTAGCCCACTCTGCCACCCCAGTTCAGACATGGCCATATGCAAATCAGTCCTACCCTGTGCCTCATGGGAACAGTCCAGCCCGAATTGCCAAGCAATGCTTTCCCTGGACAGGAAACACGTTTCCTAGGACGGGTTTCTGGCATTTCAGTCATCTTCAGCCAGGCTTGCTTGAATCCAGTGGCATAGTGAGCAAGGGACTCACGTCTGAGCATACCCTGCCAACTTATGGCAAACAAAGTGGTACAAAAGGGGGTGGTGATGGACGGAGCATCAGAACCAATCAAACACTCACACCCAAACAACAAATCCGACTTTGATCCATCACCGTTCTTTAGCCCACTCTGCCACCCCAGTTCAGACATGGCCATATGCAAATCAGTCTGACCCTGTGCCTCATGGGAACAGTCCAGCCCAAACTGCCAAGCCATGCCTTCCCTGGACCGGAAACAAGCTTCCCAGGACCGGTTTCTGGCATTTCAGCCGTCTTCAGCCAGGCTTGCTTGAATCCAGTGGCAAAGTGAGCAAGGGACTCACGTCTGAGCATACCCTGCCAACTTATGGCAATCAAAGCGGTACAAAAGGGGGTGGTGTTGGACGGAGCATCAGAACGAGTCAAACACTTACACCCAGTCAACAGATCCGAGTTTGATCCATCACCGTTCTTTAGACCACTCTGCCACCCCAGTTCAGACATGGCCATATGCAAATCAGTCTGACCCTGTGCCTCATGAGTACAGTCCAGCCCGAACTGCCAAGCCATGTCTTCCCTGGACCGGAAACAAGCTTCCTAGGACCGGTTTCTGGCATTTTAGCCGTCTTCAGCCAGGCTTGCTTGAATCCAGTGGCAAAGTGAGCAAGGGTCTCACGTCTGAGCATACCCTGCCAACTTATGGCGAACAAAGCGGTACAAAAGCGGGTGGTGATGGACGGAGCATCAGAACCAATCAAACACTCACACCCAGTCAACAGATCCGAGCTTGATCCATCACCAGTCTTTAGCCCACTCTGCCACCCCAGTTCAGACATGGCCATATGCAAATCAGTCTGACCCTGTGCCTCATGGGAACAGTCCAGCCCGAACTGCCAAGCCATGCCTTCCCTGGACCGGAAACAAGTTTCCTAGGACCAGTTTCTGGCATTTCAGCCGTCTTCAACCAGGCTTGCTTGAATCCAGTGGCAAAGTGAGCAAGGGACTCACATCTGAGCATACCCTGCCAACTTATGGCGAACAAAGCAGTACAAAAGGGGGTGGTGATGGACGGAGCATCAGAACCAATCAAACACTCACACCCAGTCAACAGATCCGAGTTTGATCCATCACCACTCTTTAGCCCACTCTGCCACCCCAGTTCAGACATGGCCATATGCAAATCAGTCTGACCCTGTGCCTCATGGGAACAGTCCAGCCCGAACTGCCA
The DNA here is from genome assembly GCF_964204655.1 of Triturus cristatus. Taxonomy (NCBI): domain Eukaryota; kingdom Metazoa; phylum Chordata; class Amphibia; order Caudata; family Salamandridae; genus Triturus; species Triturus cristatus. The sequence goes on from NC_140579.1 coordinate 789,806,012, forward strand.
AGCCATGCCTTCCCTGGACCGGAAACAAGCTTCCTAGGACCGGTTTCTGGCATTTCAGCCGTCTTCTGCCTGGCTTCCTTGAATCCAGTGGCAAAGTGAGCAAGGGACTCACGTCTGAGCATACCCTGCCAACTTATAGCGAACAAAGCGGTACAAAAGGGGGTGGTGATGGACGGAGCATCAGAACCAATCAAACACTTACACCCAGTCAACAGATCCGAGTTTGATCCATCACCGTTCTTTAGCCCACTCTGCCACCCCAGTTCAGACATGGCCATATGCAAATCAGTCTGACCCTGTGCCTCATGAGTACAGTCCAGCCCGAACTGCCAAGCCATGTCTTCCCTGGACCGGAAACAAGCTTCCTAGGACCGGTTTCTGGCATTTCAGCCGTCTTCAGCAAGGCTTGCTTGAATCCAGTGGCAAAGTGAGCAAGGGACTCACGTCTGAGCATACCCTGCCAACTTATGGCGAACAAAGCGGTACAAAAGGGGGTGGTAATGGACGGAGCATCAGAACCAATCAAACACTCACACCCAGTCAACAGATCCGAGTTTGATCCATCACCGTGCTTTAGCCTACTCTGCCACCCCAGTTCATACATGGCCATATGCAAATCAGTCTGACCCTGTGCCTCATGGGAACAGTCCAGCCCGAACTGCCAAGCCATGCCTTCCCTGGACAGGAAACAAGCTTCCTAGGGCCGGTTTCTGGCATTTTAGCCTTCTTCAGCCAGGCTTCCTTGAATCCAGTGGCAAAGTGAGCAAGGGACTCACCTCTGAGCATACCCTGCCAACCTATGGCGAACAAAGCGGTACAAAAGGGGGTGGTGATGAACGGAGCATCAGAACCAATCAAACACTCACACCCAGTCACAAGATCCATGTTTGATCCATCACCGTTCTTTAGCCCACTCTGCCACCCCAGTTCAGACATGGCCATATGCAAATCAGTCTGACCCTGTGCCTCATGGGAACAGTCCAGCCCAAACTGCCAAGCCATGCCTTCCCTGGACCGGAAACAAGCTTCCCAGGACCAGTTTCTGGCATTTCAGCCGTCTTCAGCCAGGCTTGCTTGAATCCAGTGGCAAAGTGAGCAAGGGACTCACGTCTGAGCATACCCTGCCAACTCATGGCGAACAAAGCAGTACAAAAGCGGGTGGTGATGGACGGAGCATCGGAACCAATCAAACACTCACACCCAGTCAACAGATCCGAGTTTGATCCATCACCGTTCTTTGGCCCACTCTGCCACCACAGTTCAGACATGGCCATATGCAAATCAGTCTGACCCTGTGCCTCATGGGAACAGTCCAGCCCTCACTGCCAAACCATGCCTTCCCTGGACCGGAAACAAGCGTCCTAGGACCGGTTTCTGGCATTTCAGCCGTCTTCAGCCAGGCTTGCTTGAATCCAGTGGCAAAATGAGCAAGGGACTCACGTCTGAGCATACCCTGCCAACTTATGACGAACAAAGCGGTACAAAAGGGGGTGGTGATGAACGGAGCATCAGAACCAATCAAACACTCACACCCAGTCAACAGATCCGAGTTTGATCTATCACCGTGCTTTAGCCTACTCTGCCACCCCAGTTCATACATGGCAATATGCAAATCAGTCTGACCCTGTGCCTCATGGGAACAGTCCAGCCCGAACTGCCAAGCCATGCCTTCCCTGGACCGGAAACAAGCTTCCTAGGCCCGGTTTCTTGCATTTCAGCCGTCTTCAGCCAGGCTTGCTTGAATCCAGTGGCAAAGTGAGCAAGGGACTCACGTCTGAGCATACCCTGCCAACTGATGGCGAACAAAGCAGTACAAAAGGGGGTGGTAATGGACGGAGCATCAGTACCAATCAAACACTCACACCCAGTCAACAGATCCGAGTTTGATCCATCACCATTCTTTAGCCCACTCTGCCACCCCAGTTCAGACATGGCCATATGAAAATCAGTCTGACCCTGTGCCTCATGGGAACAGTCCAGCCCGAATTGCCAAGCCATGCCTTCCCTGGACAGGAAACAAGTTTCCTAGGACGGGTTTCTGGCATTTCAGCCGTCTTCAGCCAGGCTTGCTTGAATCCAGTGGCAAAGTGAGCAAGGGACTCACGTCTGAGCATACCCTGCCAACTTATGGTGAACAAAGCAGTACAAAAGGGTGTGGTGATGGACGGAGCATCAGAACCAATCAAACACTCACACCCAGTCAACAGATCCGACTTTTATCCATCACCGTTCTTTAGCCCACTCTGCCACCCCAGTTCAGACATGGCCATATGAAAATCAGTCTGACCCTGTGCCTCATGGGAACAGTCCAGCCCGAATGCCTTCCCTGGATAGGAAACACGTTTCCTAGGACGAGTTTCTGGCATTTCAGCCGTCTTCAGCCAGGCTTGCTTGAATCCAGTGGCAAAGTGAGCAAGGGACTCACGTCTGAGCATACCCTGCCAACTTATGGCGAACAAAGCGGTACAAAAGGGGGTGGTGATGGACGGAGCATCAGAACCAATCAAACACTCACACCCAGTCAACAAATCCGACTTTGATCCATCACCGTTCTTTAGCCCTCTCTGCCACCCCAGTTCAGACATGGCCATATGCAAATCAGTCTGACTCTGTGCCTCATGGGAACAGTCCAGCCCAAACTGCCAAGCCATGCCTTCCCTGGACCGGAAACAAGCTTCCTAGGACCTGTTTCTGGCATTTCAGCCATCTTCAGCCAGGCTTGCTTGAATCCAGTGGCAAAGTGAGCAAGGGACTCACGTCTGAGCATACCCTGCCAACCTATGGCGAACAAAGCAGTACAAAAGGGGGTGGTGATGGACGGAGCATCAGAACCAATCAAACACTCACACCCAGTCAACAGATCCGAGTTTGATCCATCACCATTCTTTAGCCCACTCTGCCACCCCAGTTCAGACATGGCCATATGCAAATCAGTCTGACCCTGTGCCTCATGGGAACAGTCCAGCCCGAACTGCCAAGCCATGCCTTCCCTGGACCGGAAACAAGCTTCCTAGGACCGGTTTCTGGCATTTCAGCCGTCTTCAACCAGGCTTGCTTGAATCCAGTGGCAAAGTGAGCAAGGGACTCACGTCTGAGCATACCCTGCCAACTTATGGCGAACAAAGCGGTACAAAAGGGGGTGGTAATGGACGGAGCATCAGAACCAATCAAACACTCAGACCCAGTCAACAGATCCGAGTTTGATCCATCACCGTTCTTTAGCCTACTCTGCCACCCCACTTAATACATGGCCATATGCAAATCAGTCTGACCCTGTGCCTCATGGGAACAGTCCAGCCCGAACTGCCAAGCCATGCCTTCCCTGGACCGGAAACAAGCTTCCTAGGACCGGTTTCTGGCATTTCAGCCGTCTTCAGCCAGGCTTGCTTGAATCCAGTGGCAAAGTGAGCAAGGGACTCACGTCTGAGCATACCCTGCCAACTTATGGTGAACAAAGCAGTACAAAAGGGGGTGGTGATGGACGGAGCATCAGAACCAATCAAACACTCACACCCAGTCAACAGATCCGACTTTTATCCATCACCGTTCTTTAGCCCACTCTGCCACCCCAGTTCAGACATGGCCATATGAAAATCAGTCTGACCCTGTGCCTCATGGGAACAGTCCAGCCCGAATTGCCAAGCAATGCCTTCCCTGGACAGGAAACACGTTTCCTAGGACGAGTTTCTGGCATTTCAGCCGTCTTCAGCCAGGCTTGCTTGAATCCAGTGGCAAAGTGAGCAAGGGACTCACGTCTGAGCATACCCTGCCAACTTATGGCGAACAAAGCGGTACAAAAGGGGGTGGTGATGGACGGAGCATCAGAAACAATCAAACACTCACACCCAGTCAACAAATCCGACTTTGATCCATCACCGTTCTTTAACCCTCTCTGCCATCCCAGTTCAGACATGGCCATATGCAAATCAGTCTGACCCTGTGCCTCATGGGAACAGTCCAGCCCAAACTGCCAAGCCATGCCTTCCCTGGACCAGAAACAAGCTTCCTAGGACCTGTTTCTGGCATTTCAGCCGTCTTCAGCCAGGCTTGCTTGAATCCAGTGGCAAAGTGAGCAAGGGACTCACGTCTGAGCATACCCTGCCAACTTATGGCGAACAAAGCAGTACAAAAGGGGGTGGTGATAGACGGAGCATCAGAAACAATCAAACACTCACACCCAGTCAACAGATCCGAGTTTGATCCATCACCGTTCTTTAGCCCACTCTGCCACCCCAGTTCAGACATGGCCATATGCAAAACAGTCTGACCGTGTGCCTCATGGGAACAGTCCAGCCCGAACTGCCAAGCCATGCCTTCCCTGGACCGGAAACAAGCTTCCTAGGACCGGTTTCTTGCATTTTAGCCATCTTCAGCCAGGCTTGCTTGAATCCAGTGGCAAAGTGAGCAAGGGTCTCACGTCTGAGCATACCCTGCCAACTTATGGCGAACAAAGCGGTACAAAAGGGGGTGGTGATGGACGGAGCATCAGAACCAATCAAACACTCACACCCAGTCAACAGATCCGAGCTTGATCCATCACCAGTCTTTAGCCCACTCTGCCACCCCAGTTCAGACATGGCCATATGCAAATCAGTCTGACCCTGTGCCTCATGGGAACAGTCCAGCCCGAACTGCCAAGCCATGCCTTCCCTGGACCGGAAACAAGCTTCCTAGGACCAGTTTCTGGCATTTCAGCCGTCTTCAACCAGGCTTGCTTGAATCCAGTGGCAAAGTGAGCAAGGGACTCACGTCTGAGCATACCCTGCCAACTTATGGCGAACAAAGCAGTACAAAAGGGGGTGGTGATGGACGGAGCATCAGAACCAATCAAACACTCACACCCAGTCAACAGATCCGAGTTTGATCCATCACCACTATTTAGCCCACTCTGCCACCCCAGTTCAGACATGGCCATATGCAAATCAGTCTGACCCTGTGCCTCATGGGAACAGTCCAGCCCGAACTGCCAAGCCATGCCTTCCCTGGACCGGAAACAAGCTTCCTAGGACCGGTTTCTGGCATTTCAGCCGTCTTCAGCCAGGCTTGCTTAAATCCAGTGGCAAAGTGAGCAAGGGACTCACGTCTGAGCATACCCTGACAACTTATAGCGAACAAAGCGGTACAAAAGGGGGTGGTGATGGACGGAGCATCAGAACCAATCAAACACTTACACCCAGTCAACAGATCTGAGTTTGAACCATCACCGTTCTTTAGCCCACTCTGCCACCCCAGTTCAGACATGGCCATATGCAAATCAGTCTGACCCTGTGCCTCATGAGTACAGTCCAGCCCGAACTGCCAAGCCATGTCTTCCCTGGACCGGAAACAAGCTTCCTAGGACCGGTTTCTGGCATTTCAGCCGTCTTCAGCCAGGCTTGCTTGAATCCAGTGGCAAAGTGAGCAAGGGACTCACTTCTGAGCATACCCTGCCAAGTTATGGCGAACAAAGCGGTACGAAAGGGGGTGGTAATGGACGGAGCATCAGAACCAATCAAACACTCACACCCAGTCAACAGATCCAAGTTTGATCCATCACCGTGCTTTAGCCTACTCTGCCACCCCAGTTCATACATGGCCATATGCAAATCAGTCTGACCCTGTGCCTCATGGGAACAGTCCAGCCCGAACTGCCAAGCCATGCCTTCCCTGGACCGGAAACAATCTTCCTAGGGCCGGTTTCTGGCATTTTAGCCTTCTTCAGCCAGGCTTCCTTGAATCCAGTGGCAAAGTGAGCAAGGGACTCACGTCTGAGCATACCCTGCCAACTTATGGCGAACAAAGCGGTACAAAAGGGGGTGGTGATGAACGGAGCATCAGAACCAATCAAACACTCACACCCAGTCAACAGATCCATGTTTGATCCATCACCGTTCTTTAGCCCACTCTGCCACCCCAGTTCAGACATGGCCATATGCAAATCAGTCTGACCCTGTGCCTCATGGGAACAGTCCAGCCCGAATTGCCAAGCAATGCTTTCCCTGGACAGGAAACACGTTTCCTAGGACGGGTTTCTGGCATTTCAGCCGTCTTCAGCCAGGCTTGCTTGAATCCAGTGGCAAAGTGAGCAAGGGACTCACGTCTGAGCATACCCTGCCAACTTATGGCTAACAAAGCGGTACAAAAGGGGGTGGTGATGGACGGAGCATCAGAACCAATCAAACACTCACACCCAGTCAACAAATCCGACTTTGATCCATCACCGTTCTTTAGCCCACTCTGCCACACCAGTTCAGACATGGCCATATGCAAATCAGTCTGACCCTGTGCCTCATGGGAACAGTCCAGCCCGAACTGCCAAGCCATGCCTTCCCTGGACCGGAAACAAGCTTCCTAGGACCGGTTTCAGGCATTTCAGCTCTCTTCAGCCAGGCTTGCTTGAAACCAGTGGCAAAGTGAGCAAGGGACTCACGTCTGAGCATACCCTGCCAACTTATGGCGAACAAAGCGATACAAAAGGGGGTGGTGATGGACGGAGCATCAGAACCAATCAAACACACACACCCAGTCAACAGATCCGAGTTTGATCCATCACCGTTCTTTAGCCCACTCTGCCACCCAATTTCAGACATGGCCATATGCAAATCAGTCTGACCCTGTGCCTCATGGGAACAGTCCAGCCCGAACTTCCAAGCCATGCCTTCCCTGGACTGGAAACAAGCTTCCTAGGACCGGTTTCTGGCATTTCAGCCGTCTTCAGCCAGGCTTGCTTAAATCCAGTGGCAAAGTGAGCAAGGGAATCACATCTGAGCATACCCTGCCAACTTATGGCGAACCAAGCGGTACAAGAGGGGGTGGTGATGGACGGAGCATCAGAACCAATCAAACACTCACACCCAGTCAACAAATCCGACTTTGATCCATCACCGTTCTTTAGCCCACTCTGCCACCCCAGTTCAGACATGGCCATATGCAAATCAGTCTGACCCTGTGCCTCATGGGAACAGTCCAGCCCGAACTGCCAAGCCATGCCTTCCCTGGACCGGAAACAAGCTTCCTAGGACCGGTTTCTGGCATTTCAGCCGTCTTCAGCCAGGCTTGCTTGAATCCAGTGGCAAAGTGAGCAAGGGACTCACGTCTGAGCATACCCTGCCAACTTATAGCAATCAAAGCGGTACAAAAGGGGGTGGTGTTGGACGGAGCATCAGAACCAGTCAAACACTTACACCCAGTCAACAGATCCGAGTTTGATCCATCACCGTTCTTTAGACCACTCTGCCACCCCAGTTCAGACATGGCCATATGCAAATCAGTCTGACCCTGTGCCTCATGAGTACAGTCCAGCCCGAACTGCCAAGCCATGTCTTCCCTGGACCGGAAACAAGCTTCCTAGGACCGGTTTCTGGCATTTTAGCCGTCTTCAGCCAGGCTTGCTTAAATCCAGTGGCAAAGTGAGCAAGGGTCTCACGTCTGAGCATACCCTGCCAACTTATGGCGAACAAAGCGGTACAAAAGGGGGTGGTGATGGACGGAGCATCAGAACCAATCAAACACTCACACCCAGTCAACAGATCCGAGCTTGATCCATCACCAGTCTTTAGCCCACTCTGCCACCCCAGTTCAGACATGGCCATATGCAAATCAGTTTGACCCTGTGCCTCATGGGAACAGTCCAGCCCGAACTGCCAAGCCATGCCTTCCCTGGACCGGAAACAAGTTTCCTAGGACCAGTTTCTGGCATTTCAGCCGTCTTCAACCAGGCTTGCTTGAATCCAGTGGCAAAGTGAGCAAGGGACTCACATCTGAGCATACCCTGCCAACTTATGGCGAACAAAGCAGTACAAAAGGGGGTGGTGATGGACGGAGCATCAGAACCAATCAAACACTCACACCCAGTCAACAGATCCGAGTTTGATCCATCACCACTCTTTAGCCCACTCTGCCACCCCAGTTCAGACATGGCCATATGCAAATCAGTCTGACCCTGTGCCTCATGGGAACAGTCCAGCCCGAACTGCCAAGCCATGCCTTCCCTGGACCAGAAACAAGCTTCCTAGGACCTGTTTCTGGCATTTCAGCCGTCTTCAGCCAGGCTTGCTTGAATCCAGTGGCAAAGTGAGCAAGGGACTCACGTCTGAGCATACCCTGCCAACTTATGGCGAACAAAGCAGTACAAAAGGGGGTGGTGATGGACGGAGCATCAGAAACAATCAAACACTCACACCCAGTCAACAGATCCGAGTTTGATCCATCACCGTTCTTTAGCCCACTCTGCCACCCCAGTTCAGACATGGCCATATGCAAAACAGTCTGACCGTGTGCCTCATGGGAACAGTCCAGCCCGAACTGCCAAGCCATGCCTTCCCTGGACCGGAAACAAGCTTCCTAGGACCGGTTTCTTGCATTTTAGCCGTCTTCAGCCAGGCTTGCTTGAATCCAGTGGCAAAGTGAGCAAGGGTCTCACGTCTGAGCATACCCTGCCAACTTATGGCGAACAAAGCGGTACAAAAGGGGGTGGTGATGGACGGAGCATCAGAACCAATCAAACACTCACACCCAGTCAACAGATCCGAGCTTGATCCATCACCAGTCTTTAGCCCACTCTGCCACCCCAGTTCAGACATGGCCATATGCAAATCAGTCTGACCCTGTGCCTCATGGGAACAGTCCAGCCCGAACTGCCAAGCCATGCCTTCCCTGGACCGGAAACAAGCTTCCTAGGACCAGTTTCTGGCATTTCAGCCGTCTTCAACCAGGCTTGCTTGAATCCAGTGGCAAAGTGAGCAAGGGACTCACGTCTGAGCATACCCTGCCAACTTATGGCGAACAAAGCAGTACAAAAGGGGGTGGTGATGGACGGAGCATCAGAACCAATCAAACACTCACACCCAGTCAACAGATCCGAGTTTGATCCATCACCACTCTTTAGCCCACTCTGCCACCCCAGTTCAGACATGGCCATATGCAAATCAGTCTGACCCTGTGCCTCATGGGAACAGTCCAGCCCGAACTGCCAAGCCATGCCTTCCCTGGACCGGAAACAAGCTTCCTAGGACCGGTTTCTGGCATTTCAGCCGTCTTCAGCCAGGCTTGCTTAAATCCAGTGGCAAAGTGAGCAAGGGACTCACGTCTGAGCATACCCTGACAACTTATAGCGAACAAAGCGGTACAAAAGGGGGTGGTGATGGACGGAGCATCAGAACCAATCAAACACTTACACCCAGTCAACAGATCCGAGTTTGAACCATCACCGTTCTTTAGCCCACTCTGCCACCCCAGTTCAGACATGGCCATATGCAAATCAGTCTGACCCTGTGCCTCATGAGTACAGTCCAGCCCGAACTGCCAAGCCATGTCTTCCCTGGACCGAAACAAGCTTCCTAGGACCGGTTTCTGGCATTTCAGCCGTCTTCAGCCAGGCTTGCTTGAATCCAGTGGCAAAGTGAGCAAGGGACTCACGTCTGAGCATACCCTGCCAACTTATGGCGAACAAAGCGGTACGAAAGGGGGTGGTAATGGACGGAGCATCAGAACCAATCAAACACTCACACCCAGTCAACAGATCCGAGTTTGATCCATCACCGTGCTTTAGCCTACTCTGCCACCCCAGTTCATACATGGCCATATGCAAATCAGTCTGACCCTGTGCCTCATGGGAACAGTCCAGCCCGAACTGCCAAGCCATGCCTTCCCTGGACAGGAAACAATCTTCCTAGGGCCGGTTTCTGGCATTTTAGGCTTCTTCAGCCAGGCTTCCTTGAATCCAGTGGCAAAGTGAGCAAGGGACTCACGTCTGAGCATACCCTGCCAACTTATGGCGAACAAAGCGGTACAAAAGGGGGTGGTGATGAACAGAGCATCAGAACCAATCAAACACTCACACCCAGTCAACAGATCCATGTTTGATCCATCACCGTTCTTTAGCCCACTCTGCCACCCCAGTTCAGACATGGCCATATGCAAATCAGTCTGACCCTGTGCCTCATGGGAACAGTCCAGCCCGAATTGCCAAGCAATGCTTTCCCTGGACAGGAAACACGTTTCCTAGGACGGGTTTCTGGCATTTCAGCCGTCTTCAGCCAGGCTTGCTTGAATCCAGTGGCAAAGTGAGCAAGGGACTCACGTCTGAGCATACCCTGCCAACTTATGGCTAACAAAGCGGTACAAAAGGGGGTGGTGATGGACGGAGCATCAGAACCAATCAAACACTCACACCCAGTCAACAGATCCGAGTTTGATCCATCACCGTTCTTTAGCCCACTCTGCCACCCCAGTTCAGACATGGCCATATGCAAAACAGTCTGACCGTGTGCCTCATGGGAACAGTCCAGCCCGAACTGCCAAGCCATGCCTTCCCTGGACCGGAAACAAGCTTCCTAGGACCGGTTTCTTGCATTTTAGCCGTCTTCAGCCAGGCTTGCTTGAATCCAGTGGCAAAGTGAGCAAGGGTCTCACGTCTGAGCATACCCTGCCAACTTATGGCGAACAAAGCGGTACAAAAGGGGGTGGTGATGGACGGAGCATCAGAACCAATCAAACACTCACACCCAGTCAACAGATCCGAGCTTGATCCATCACCAGTCTTTAGCCCACTCTGCCACCCCAGTTCAGACATGGCCATATGCAAATCAGTCTGACCCTGTGCCTCATGGGAACAGTCCAGCCCGAACTGCCAAGCCATGCCTTCCCTGGACCGGAAACAAGCTTCCTAGGACCAGTTTCTGGCATTTCAGCCGTCTTCAACCAGGCTTGCTTGAATCCAGTGGCAAAGTGAGCAAGGGACTCACGTCTGAGCATACCCTGCCAACTTATGGCGAACAAAGCAGTACAAAAGGGGGTGGTGATGGACGGAGCATCAGAACCAATCAAACACTCACACCCAGTCAACAGATCCGAGTTTGATCCATCACCACTCTTTAGCCCACTCTGCCACCCCAGTTCAGACATGGCCATATGCAAATCAGTCTGACCCTGTGCCTCATGGGAACAGTCCAGCCCGAACTGCCAAGCCATGCCTTCCCTGGACCGGAAACAAGCTTCCTAGGACCGGTTTCTGGCATTTCAGCCGTCTTCAGCCAGGCTTGCTTAAATCCAGTGGCAAAGTGAGCAAGGGACTCACGTCTGAGCATACCCTGACAACTTATAGCGAACAAAGCGGTACAAAAGGGGGTGGTGATGGACGGAGCATCAGAACCAATCAAACACTTACACCCAGTCAACAGATCCGAGTTTGAACCATCACCGTTCTTTAGCCCACTCTGCCACCCCAGTTCAGACATGGCCATATGCAAATCACTCTGACCCTGTGCCTCATGAGTACAGTCCAGCCCGAACTGCCAAGCCATGTCTTCCCTGGACCGAAACAAGCTTCCTAGGACCGGTTTCTGGCATTTCAGCCGTCTTCAGCCAGGCTTGCTTGAATCCAGTGGCAAAGTGAGCAAGGGACTCACGTCTGAGCATACCCTGCCAACTTATGGCGAACAAAGCGGTACGAAAGGGGGTGGTAATGGACGGAGCATCAGAACCAATCAAACACTCACACCCAGTCAACAGATCCGAGTTTGATCCATCACCGTGCTTTAGCCTACTCTGCCACCCCAGTTCATACATGGCCATATGCAAATCAGTCTGACCCTGTGCCTCATGGGAACAGTCCAGCCCGAACTGCCAAGCCATGCCTTCCCTGGACAGGAAACAATCTTCCTAGGGCCGGTTTCTGGCATTTTAGGCTTCTTCAGCCAGGCTTCCTTGAATCCAGTGGCAAAGTGAGCAAGGGACTCACGTCTGAGCATACCCTGCCAACTTATGGCGAACAAAGCGGTACAAAAGGGGGTGGTGATGAACAGAGCATCAGAACCAATCAAACACTCACACCCAGTCAACAGATCCATGTTTGATCCATCACCGTTCTTTAGCCCACTCTGCCACCCCAGTTCAGACATGGCCATATGCAAATCAGTCTGACCCTGTGCCTCATGGGAACAGTCCAGCCCGAATTGCCAAGCAATGCTTTCCCTGGACAGGAAACACGTTTCCTAGGACGGGTTTCTGGCATTTCAGCCGTCTTCAGCCAGGCTTGCTTGAATCCAGTGGCAAAGTGAGCAAGGGACTCACGTCTGAGCATACCCTGCCAACTTATGGCTAACAAAGCGGTACAAAAGGGGGTGGTGATGGACGGAGCATCAGAACCAATCAAACACTCACACCCAGTCAACAGATCCGAGTTTGATCCATCACCGTTCTTTAGCCCACTCTGCCACCCCAGTTCAGACATGGCCATATGCAAAACAGTCTGACCGTGTGCCTCATGGGAACAGTCCAGCCCGAACTGCCAAGCCATGCCTTCCCTGGACCGGAAACAAGCTTCCTAGGACCGGTTTCTTGCATTTTAGCCGTCTTCAGCCAGGCTTGCTTGAATCCAGTGGCAAAGTGAGCAAGGGTCTCACGTCTGAGCATACCCTGCCAACTTATGGCGAACAAAGCGGTACAAAAGGGGGTGGTGATGGACGGAGCATCAGAACCAATCAAACACTCACACCCAGTCAACAGATCCGAGCTTGATCCATCACCAGTCTTTAGCCCACTCTGCCACCCCAGTTCAGACATGGCCATATGCAAATCAGTCTGACCCTGTGCCTCATGGGAACAGTCCAGCCCGAACTGCCAAGCCATGCCTTCCCTGGACCGGAAACAAGCTTCCTAGGACCAGTTTCTGGCATTTCAGCCGTCTTCAACCAGGCTTGCTTGAATCCAGTGGCAAAGTGAGCAAGGGACTCACGTCTGAGCATACCCTGCCAACTTATGGCGAACAAAGCAGTACAAAAGGGGGTGGTGATGGACGGAGCATCAGAACCAATCAAACACTCACACCCAGTCAACAGATCCGAGTTTGATCCATCACCACTATTTAGCCCACTCTGCCACCCCAGTTCAGACATGGCCATATGCAAATCAGTCTGACCCTGTGCCTCATGGGAACAGTCCAGCCCGAACTGCCAAGCCATGCCTTCCCTGGACCGGAAACAAGCTTCCTAGGACCGGTTTCTGGCATTTCAGCCGTCTTCAGCCAGGCTTGCTTAAATCCAGTGGCAAAGTGAGCAAGGGACTCACGTCTGAGCATACCCTGACAACTTATAGCGAACAAAGCGGTACAAAAGGGGGTGGTGATGGACGGAGCATCAGAACCAATCAAACACTTACACCCAGTCAACAGATCCGAGTTTGAACCATCACCGTTCTTTAGCCCACTCTGCCACCCCAGTTCAGACATGGCCATATGCAAATCAGTCTGACCCTGTGCCTCATGAGTACAGTCCAGCCCGAACTGCCAAGCCATGTCTTCCCTGGACCGGAAACAAGCTTCCTAGGACCGGTTTCTGGCATTTCAGCCGTCTTCAGCCAGGCTTGCTTGAATCCAGTGGCAAAGTGAGCAAGGGACTCACTTCTGAGCATACCCTGCCAAGTTATGGCGAACAAAGCGGTACGAAAGGGGGTGGTAATGGACGGAGCATCAGAACCAATCAAACACTCACACCCAGTCAACAGATCCGAGTTTGATCCATCACCGTGCTTTAGCCTACTCTGCCACCCCAGTTCATACATGGCCATATGCAAATCAGTCTGACCCTGTGCCTCATGGGAACAGTCCAGCCCGAACTGCCAAGCCATGCCTTCCCTGGACAGGAAACAATCTTCCTAGGGCCGGTTTCTGGCATTTTAGCCTTCTTCAGCCAGGCTTCCTTGAATCCAGTGGCAAAGTGAGCAAGGGACTCACGTCTGAGCATACCCTGCCAACTTATGGCGAACAAAGCGGTACAAAAGGGGGTGGTGATGAACGGAGCATCAGAACCAATCAAACACTCACACCCAGTCAACAGATCCATGTTTGATCCATCACCGTTCTTTAGCCCACTCTGCCACCCCAGTTCAGACATGGCCATATGCAAATCAGTCTGACCCTGTGCCTCATGGGAACAGTCCAGCCCGAATTGCCAAGCAATGCTTTCCCTGGACAGGAAACACGTTTCCTAGGACGGGTTTCTGGCATTTCAGCCGTCTTCAGCCAGGCTTGCTTGAATCCAGTGGCAAAGTGAGCAAGGGACTCACGTCTGAGCATACCCTGCCAACTTATGGCTAACAAAGCGGTACAAAAGGGGGTGGTGATGGACGGAGCATCAGAACCAATCAAACACTCACACCCATTCAACAAATCCGACTTTGATCCATCACCGTTCTTTAGCCCACTCTGCCACCCCAGTTCAGACATGGCCATATGCAAATCAGTCTGACCCTGTGCCTCATGGGAACAGTCCAGCCCGAACTGCCAAGCCATGCCTTCCCTGGACCGGAAACAAGCTTCCTAGGACCGGTTTCAGGCATTTCAGCTCTCTTCAGCCAGGCTTGCTTGAAACCAGTGGCAAAGTGAGCAAGGGACTCACGTCTGAGCATACCCTGCCAACTTATGGCGAACAAAGCGATACAAAAGGGGGTGGTGATGGACGGAGCATCAGAACCAATCAAACACACACACCCAGTCAACAGATCCGAGTTTGATCCATCACCGTTCTTTAGCCCACTCTGCCACCCAATTTCAGACATGGCCATATGCAAATCAGTCTGACCCTGTGCCTCATGGGAACAGTCCAGCCCGAACTTCCAAGCCATGCCTTCCCTGGACTGGAAACAAGCTTCCTAGGACCGGTTTCTGGCATTTCAGCCGTCTTCAGCCAGGCTTGCTTAAATCCAGTGGCAAAGTGAGCAAGGGAATCACATCTGAGCATACCCTGCCAACTTATGGCGAACCAAGCGGTACAAGAGGGGGTGGTGATGGACGGAGCATCAGAACCAATCAAACACTCACACCCAGTCAACAAATCCGACTTTGATCCATCACCGTTCTTTAGCCCACTCTGCCACCCCAGTTCAGACATGGCCATATGCAAATCAGTCTGACCCTGTGCCTCATGGGAACAGTCCAGCCCGAACTGCCAAGCCATGCCTTCCCTGGACCGGAAACAAGCTTCCTAGGACCGGTTTCTGGCATTTCAGCCGTCTTCAGCCAGGCTTGCTTGAATCCAGTGGCAAAGTGAGCAAGGGACTCACGTCTGAGCATACCCTGCCAACTTATAGCAATCAAAGCGGTACAAAAGGGGGTGGTGTTGGACGGAGCATCAGAACCAGTCAAACACTTACACCCAGTCAACAGATCCGAGTTTGATCCATCACCGTTCTTTAGACCACTCTGCCACCCCAGTTCAGACATGGCCATATGCAAATCAGTCTGACCCTGTGCCTCATGAGTACAGTCCAGCCCGAACTGCCAAGCCATGTCTTCCCTGGACCGGAAACAAGCTTCCTAGGACCGGTTTCTGGCATTTTAGCCGTCTTCAGCCAGGCTTGCTTGAATCCAGTGGCAAAGTGAGCAAGGGTCTCACGTCTGAGCATACCCTGCCAACTTATGGCGAACAAAGCGGTACAAAAGGGGGTGGTGATGGACGGAGCATCAGAACCAATCAAACACTCACACCCAGTCAACAGATCCGAGCTTGATCCATCACCAGTCTTTAGCCCACTCTGCCACCCCAGTTCAGACATGGCCATATGCAAATCAGTTTGACCCTGTGCCTCATGGGAACAGTCCAGCCCGAACTGCCAAGCCATGCCTTCCCTGGACTGGAAACAAGTTTCCTAGGACCAGTTTCTGGCATTTCAGCCGTCTTCAACCAGGCTTGCTTGAATCCAGTGGCAAAGTGAGCAAGGGACTCACATCTGAGCATACCCTGCCAACTTATGGCGAACAAAGCAGTACAAAAGGGGGTGGTGATGGACGGAGCATCAGAACCAATCAAACACTCACACCCAGTCAACAGATCCGAGTTTGATCCATCACCACTCTTTAGCCCACTCTGCCACCCCAGTTCAGACATGGCCATATGCAAATCAGTCTGACCCTGTGCCTCATGGGAACAGTCCAGCCCGAACTGCCAAGCCATGCCTTCCCTGGACCAGAAACAAGCTTCCTAGGACCTGTTTCTGGCATTTCAGCCGTCTTCAGCCAGGCTTGCTTGAATCCAGTGGCAAAGTGAGCAAGGGACTCACGTCTGAGCATACCCTGCCAACTTATGGCGAACAAAGCAGTACAAAAGGGGGTGGTGATGGACGGAGCATCAGAAACAATCAAACACTCACACCCAGTCAACAGATCCGAGTTTGATCCATCACCGTTCTTTAGCCCACTCTGCCACCCCAGTTCAGACATGGCCATATGCAAAACAGTCTGACCGTGTGCCTCATGGGAACAGTCCAGCCCGAACTGCCAAGCCATGCCTTCCCTGGACCGGAAACAAGCTTCCTAGGACCGGTTTCTTGCATTTTAGCCGTCTTCAGCCAGGCTTGCTTGAATCCAGTGGCAAAGTGAGCAAGGGTCTCACGTCTGAGCATACCCTGCCAACTTATGGCGAACAAAGCGGTACAAAAGGGGGTGGTGATGGACGGAGCATCAGAACCAATCAAACACTCACACCCAGTCAACAGATCCGAGCTTGATCCATCACCAGTCTTTAGCCCACTCTGCCACCCCAGTTCAGACATGGCCATATGCAAATCAGTCTGACCCTGTGCCTCATGGGAACAGTCCAGCCCGAACTGCCAAGCCATGCCTTCCCTGGACCGGAAACAAGCTTCCTAGGACCAGTTTCTGGCATTTCAGCCGTCTTCAACCAGGCTTGCTTGAATCCAGTGGTAAAGTGAGCAAGGGACTCACGTCTGAGCATACCCTGCCAACTTATGGCGAACAAAGCAGTACAAAAGGGGGTGGTGATGGACGGAGCATCAGAACCAATCAAACACTCACACCCAGTCAACAGATCCGAGTTTGATCCATCACCACTCTTTAGCCCACTCTGCCACCCCAGTTCAGACATGGCCATATGCAAATCAGTCTGACCCTGTGCCTCATGGGAACAGTCCAACCCGAACTGCCAAGCCATGCCTTCCCTGGACCGGAAACAAGCTTCCTAGGACCGGTTTCTGGCATTTCAGCCGTCTTCAGCCAGGCTTGCTTAAATCCAGTGGCAAAGTGAGCAAGGGACTCACGTCTGAGCATACCCTGACAACTTATAGCGAACAAAGCGGTACAAAAGGGGGTGGTGATGGACGGAGCATCAGAACCAATCAAACACTTACACCCAGTCAACAGATCCGAGTTTGAACCATCACCGTTCTTTAGCCCACTCTGCCACCCCAGTTCAGACATGGCCATATGCAAATCAGTCTGACCCTGTGCCTCATGAGTACAGTCCAGCCCGAACTGCCAAGCCATGTCTTCCCTGGACCGGAAACAAGCTTCCTAGGACCGGTTTCTGGCATTTCAGCCGTCTTCAGCCAGGCTTGCTTGAATCCAGTGGCAAAGTGAGCAAGGGACTCACGTCTGAGCATACCCTGCCAACTTATGGCGAACAAAGCGGTACGAAAGGGGGTGGTAATGGACGGAGCATCAGAACCAATCAAACACTCACACCCAGTCAACAGATCCGAGTTTGATCCATCACCGTGCTTTAGCCTACTCTGCCACCCCAGTTCATACATGGCCATATGCAAATCAGTCTGACCCTGTGCCTCATGGGAACAGTCCAGCCCGAACTGCCAAGCCATGCCTTCCCTGGACAGGAAACAATCTTCCTAGGGCCGGTTTCTGGCATTTTAGGCTTCTTCAGCCAGGCTTCCTTGAATCCAGTGGCAAAGTGAGCAAGGGACTCACGTCTGAGCATACCCTGCCAACTTATGGCGAACAAAGCGGTACAAAAGGGGGTGGTGAAGAACAGAGCATCAGAACCAATCAAACACTCACACCCAGTCAACAGATCCATGTTTGATCCATCACCGTTCTTTAGCCCACTCTGCCACCCCAGTTCAGACATGGCCATATGCAAATCAGTCTGACCCTGTGCCTCATGGGAACAGTCCAGCCCGAATTGCCAAGCAATGCTTTCCCTGGACAGGAAACACGTTTCCTAGGACGGGTTTCTGGCATTTCAGCCGTCTTCAGCCAGGCTTGCTTGAATCAAGTGGCAAAGTGAGCAAGGGACTCACGTCTGAGCATACCCTGCCAACTTATGGCTAACAAAGCGGTACAAAAGGGGGTGGTGATGGACGGAGCATCAGAACCAATCAAACACTCACACCCAGTCAACAAATCCGACTTTGATCCATCACCGTTCTTTAGCCCACTCTGCCACCCCAGTTCAGACATGGCCATATGCAAATCAGTCTGACCCTGTGCCTCATGGGAACAGTCCAGCCCGAACTGCCAAGCCATGCCTTCCCTGGACCGAAAACAAGCTTCCTAGGACCGGTTTCAGGCATTTCAGCTCTCTTCAGCCAGGCTTGCTTGAAACCAGTGGCAAAGTGAGCAAGGGACTCACGTCTGAGCATACCCTGCCAACTTATGGCGAACAAAGCGGTACAAAAGGGGGTGGTGATGGACGGAGCATCAGAACCAATCAAACACACACACCCAGTCAACAGATTCGAGTTTGATCCATCACCAGTCTTTAGCCCACTCTGCCACCCCAGTTCAGACATGGCCACATGCAAATCAGTCTGACCCTGTGCCTCATGGAACAGTCCAGCCCGAACTGCCAAGCCATGCCTTCCCTGGACCGGAAACAAGTTTCCTAGGACCAGTTTCTGGCATTTCAGCCGTCTTCAACCAGGCTTGCTTGAATCCAGTGGCAAAGTGAGCAAGGGACTCACATCTGAGCATACCCTGCCAACTTATGGCGAACAAAGCAGTACAAAAGGGGGTGGTAATGGACGGAGCATCAGAACCAATCAAACACTCACACCCAGTCAACAGATCCGAGTTTGATCCATCACCGTGCTTTAGCCTACTCTGCCACCCCAGTTCATACATGGCCATATGCAAATCAGTCTGACCCTGTGCCTCATGGGAACAGTCCAGCCCGAACTGCCAAGCCATGCCTTCCCTGGACAGGAAACAAGCTTCCTAGGGCCGGTTTCTGGCATTTTAGCCTTCTTCAGCCAGGCTTCCTTGAATCCAGTGGCAAAGTGAGCAAGGGACTCACGTCTGAGCATACCCTGCCAACCTATGGCGAACAAAGCGGTACAAAAGGGGGTGGTGATGAACGGAGCATCAGAACCAATCAAACACTCACACCCAGTCACAAGATCCATGTTTGATCCATCACCGTTCTTTAGCCCACTCTGCCACCCCAGTTCAGACATGGCCATATGCAAATCAGTCCGACCCTGTGCCTCATGGGAACAGTCCAGCCCGAATTGCCAAGCAATGCTTTCCCTGGACAGGAAACACGTTTCCTAGGACGGGTTTCTGGCATTTCAGTCGTCTTCAGCCAGGCTTGCTTGAATCCAGTGGCATAGTGAGCAAGGGACTCACGTCTGAGCATACCCTGCCAACTTATGGCGAACAAAGTGGTACAAAAGGGGGTGGTGATGGACGGAGCATCAGAACCAATCAAACACTCACACCCAAACAACAAATCCGACTTTGATCCATCACCGTTCTTTAGCCCACTCTGCCACCCCAGTTCAGACATGGCCATATGCAAATCAGTCTGACCCTGTGCCTCATGGGAACAGTCCAGCCCAAACTGCCAAGCCATGCCTTCCCTGGACCGGAAACAAGCTTCCCAGGACCAGTTTCTGGCATTTCAGCCGTCTTCAGCCAGGCTTGCTTGAATCCAGTGGCAAAGTGAGCAAGGGACTCACGTCTGAGCATACCCTGCTAACTCATGGCGAACAAAGCAGTACAAAAGCGGGTGGTGATGGACGGAGCATCAGAACCAATCAAACACTCACACCCAGTCAACAGATCCGAGTTTGATCCATCACCGTTCTTTGGCCCACTCTGCCACCACAGTTCAGACATGGCCATATGCAAATCAGTCTGACCCTGTGCCTCATGGGAACAGTCCAGCCCGAACTGCCAAACCATGCCTTCCCTGGACCGGAAACAAGCGTCCTAGGACCGGTTTCTGGCATTTCAGCCGTCTTCAGCCAGGCTTGCTTGAATCCAGTGGCAAAATGAGCAAGGGACTCACGTCTGAGCATACCCTGCCAACTTATGGCGAACAAAGCAGTACAAAAGGGGGTGGTGATGGACGGAGCATCAGAACCAATCAAACACTCACACCCAGTCAACAGATCCGAGTTTGATCCATCACCATTCTTTAGCCCACTCTGCCACCCCAGTTCAGACATGGCCATATGCAAATCAGTCTGACCCTGTGCCTCATGGGAACAGTCCAGCCCAAACTGCCAAGCCATGCCTTCCCTGGACCGGAAACAAGCTTCCTAGGACCTGTTTCTGGCATTTCAGCCATCTTCAGCCAGGCTTGCTTGAATCCAGTGGCAAAGTGAGCAAGGGACTCACGTCTGAGCATACCCTGCCAACCTATGGCGAACAAAGCAGTACAAAAGGGGGTGGTGATGGACGGAGCATCAGAACCAATCAAACACTCACACCCAGTCAACAGATCCGAGTTTGATCCATCACCATTCTTTAGCCCACTCTGCCACCCCAGTTCAGACATGGCCATATGCAAATCAGTCTGACCCTGTGCCTCATGGGAACAGTCCAGCCCGAACTGCCAAGCCATGCCTTCCCTGGACCGGAAACAAGCTTCCTAGGACCGGTTTCTGGCATTTCAGCCGTCTTCAACCAGGCTTGCTTGAATCCAGTGGCAAAGTGAGCAAGGGACTCACGTCTGAGCATACCCTGCCAACTTATGGCGAACAAAGCGGTACAAAAGGGGGTGGTAATGGACGGAGCATCAGAATCAATCAAACACTCAGACCCAGTCAACAGATCCGAGTTTGATCCATCACCGTTCTTTAGCCTACTCTGCCACCCCACTTAATACATGGCCATATGCAAATCAGTCTGACCCTGTGCCTCATGGGAACAGTCCAGCCCGAACTGCCAAGCCATGCCTTCCCTGGACCGGAAACAAGCTTCCTAGGACCGGTTTCTGGCATTTCAGCCGTCTTCAGCCAGGCTTGCTTGAATCCAGTGGCAAAGTGAGCAAGGGACTCACGTCTGAGCATACCCTGCCAACTTATGGTGAACAAAGCAGTACAAAAGGGGGTGGTGATGGACGGAGCATCAGAACCAATCAAACACTCACACCCAGTCAACAGATCCGACTTTTATCCATCACCGTTCTTTAGCCCACTCTGCCACCCCAGTTCAGACATGGCCATATGAAAATCAGTCTGACCCTGTGCCTCATGGGAACAGTCCAGCCCGAATTGCCAAGCAATGCCTTCCCTGGACAGGAAACACGTTTCCTAGGACGAGTTTCTGGCATTTCAGCCGTCTTCAGCCAGGCTTGCTTGAATCCAGTGGCAAAGTGAGCAAGGGACTCACGTCTGAGCATACCCTGCCAACTTATGGCGAACAAAGCGGTACAAAAGGGGGTGGTGATGGACGGAGCATCAGAAACAATCAAACACTCACACCCAGTCAACAATTCCGACTTTGATCCATCACCGTTCTTTAACCCTCTCTGCCATCCCAGTTCAGACATGGCCATATGCAAATCAGTCTGACCCTGTGCCTCATGGGAACAGTCCAGCCCAAACTGCCAAGCCATGCCTTCCCTGGACCAGAAACAAGCTTCCTAGGACCTGTTTCTGGCATTTTAGCCGTCTTCAGCCAGGCTTGCTTGAATCCAGTGGCAAAGTGAGCAAGGGACTCACGTCTGAGCATACCCTGCCAACTTATGGCGAACAAAGCAGTACAAAAGGGGGTGGTGATAGACGGAGCATCAGAAACAATCAAACACTCACACCCAGTCAACAGATCCGAGTTTGATCCATCACCGTTCTTTAGCCCACTCTGCCACCCCAGTTCAGACATGGCCATATGCAAAACAGTCTGACCGTGTGCCTCATGGGAACAGTCCAGCCCGAACTGCCAAGCCATGCCTTCCCTGGACCGGAAACAAGCTTCCTAGGACCGGTTTCTTGCATTTTAGCTATCTTCAGCCAGGCTTGCTTGAATCCAGTGGCAAAGTGAGCAAGGGTCTCACGTCTGAGCATACCCTGCCAACTTATGGCGAACAAAGCAGTACAAAAGGGGGTGGTGATGGACGGAGCATCAGAACCAATCAAACACTCACACCCAGTCAACAGATCCGAGTTTGATCCATCACCACTATTTAGCCCACTCTGCCACCCCAGTTCAGACATGGCCATATGCAAATCAGTCTGACCCTGTGCCTCATGGGAACAGTCCAGCCCGAACTGCCAAGCCATGCCTTCCCTGGACCGGAAACAAGCTTCCTAGGACCGGTTTCTGGCATTTCAGCCGTCTTCAGCCAGGCTTGCTTAAATCCAGTGGCAAAGTGAGCAAGGGACTCACGTCTGAGCATACCCTGACAACTTATAGCGAACAAAGCGGTACAAAAGGGGGTGGTGATGGACGGAGCATCAGAACCAATCAAACACTTACACCCAGTCAACAGATCCGAGTTTGAACCATCACCGTTCTTTAGCCCACTCTGCCACCCCAGTTCAGACATGGCCATATGCAAATCAGTCTGACCCTGTGCCTCATGAGTACAGTCCAGCCCGAACTGCCAAGCCATGTCTTCCCTGGACCGGAAACAAGCTTCCTAGGACCGGTTTCTGGCATTTCAGCCGTCTTCAGCCAGGCTTGCTTGAATCCAGTGGCAAAGTGAGCAAGGGACTCACTTCTGAGCATACCCTGCCAAGTTATGGCGAACAAAGCGGTACGAAAGGGGGTGGTAATGGACGGAGCATCAGAACCAATCAAACACTCACACCCAGTCAACAGATCCGAGTTTGATCCATCACCGTGCTTTAGCCTACTCTGCCACCCCAGTTCATACATGGCCATATGCAAATCAGTCTGACCCTGTGCCTCATGGGAACAGTCCAGCCCGAACTGCCAAGCCATGCCTTCCCTGGACCGGAAACAATCTTCCTAGGGCCGGTTTCTGGCATTTTAGCCTTCTTCAGCCAGGCTTCCTTGAATCCAGTGGCAAAGTGAGCAAGGGACTCACGTCTGAGCATACCCTGCCAACTTATGGCGAACAAAGCGGTACAAAAGGGGGTGGTGATGAACGGAGCATCAGAACCAATCAAACACTCACACCCAGTCAACAGATCCATGTTTGATCCATCACCGTTCTTTAGCCCACTCTGCCACCCCAGTTCAGACATGGCCATATGCAAATCAGTCTGACCCTGTGCCTCATGGGAACAGTCCAGCCCGAATTGCCAAGCAATGCTTTCCCTGGACAGGAAACACGTTTCCTAGGACGGGTTTCTGGCATTTCAGCCGTCTTCAGCCAGGCTTGCTTGAATCCAGTGGCAAAGTGAGCAAGGGACTCACGTCTGAGCATACCCTGCCAACTTATGGCTAACAAAGCGGTACAAAAGGGGGTGGTGATGGACGGAGCATCAGAACCAATCAAACACTCACACCCAGTCAACAAATCCGACTTTGATCCATCACCGTTCTTTAGCCCACTCTGCCACCCCAGTTCAGACATGGCCATATGCAAATCAGTCTGACCCTGTGCCTCATGGGAACAGTCCAGCCCGAACTGCCAAGCCATGCCTTCCCTGGACCGGAAACAAGCTTCCTAGGACCGGTTTCAGGCATTTCAGCTCTCTTCATCCAGGCTTGCTTGAAACCAGTGGCAAAGTGAGCAAGGGACTCACGTCTGAGCATACCCTGCCAACTTATGGCGAACAAAGCGATACAAAAGGGGGTGGTGATGGACGGAGCATCAGAACCAATCAAACACACACACCCAGTCAACAGATCCGAGTTTGATCCATCACCGTTCTTTAGCCCACTCTGCCACCCAATTTCAGACATGGCCATATGCAAATCAGTCTGACCCTGTGCCTCATGGGAACAGTCCAGCCCGAACTTCCAAGCCATGCCTTCCCTGGACTGGAAACAAGCTTCCTAGGACCGGTTTCTGGCATTTCAGCCGTCTTCAGCCAGGCTTGCTTAAATCCAGTGGCAAAGTGAGCAAGGGAATCACATCTGAGCATACCCTGCCAACTTATGGCGAACCAAGCGGTACAAGAGGGGGTGGTGATGGACGGAGCATCAGAACCAATCAAACACTCACACCCAGTCAACAAATCCGACTTTGATCCATCACCGTTCTTTAGCCCACTCTGCCACCCCAGTTCAGACATGGCCATATGCAAATCAATCTGACCCTGTGCCTCATGGGAACAGTCCAGCCCGAACTGCCAAGCCATGCCTTCCCTGGACCGGAAACAAGCTTCCTAGGACCGGTTTCTGGCATTTCAGCCGTCTTCAGCCAGGCTTGCTTGAATCCAGTGGCAAAGTGAGCAAGGGACTCACGTCTGAGCATACCCTGCCAACTTATAGCAATCAAAGCGGTACAAAAGGGGGTGGTGTTGGACGGAGCATCAGAAACAGTCAACCACTTACACCCAGTCAACAGATCCGAGTTTGATCCATCACCGTTCTTTAGACCACTCTGCCACCCCAGTTCAGACATGGCCATATGCAAATCAGTCTGACCCTGTGCCTCATGAGTACAGTCCAGCCCGAACTGCCAAGCCATGTCTTCCCTGGACCGGAAACAAGCTTCCTAGGACCGGTTTCTGGCATTTTAGCCGTCTTCAGCCAGGCTTGCTTAAATCCAGTGGCAAAGTGAGCAAGGGTCTCACGTCTGAGCATACCCTGCCAACTTATGGCGAACAAAGCGGTACAAAAGGGGGTGGTGATGGACGGAGCATCAGAACCAATCAAACACTCACACCCAGTCAACAGATCCGAGCTTGATCCATCACCAGTCTTTAGCCCACTCTGCCACCCCAGTTCAGACATGGCCATATGCAAATCAGTTTGACCCTGTGCCTCATGGGAACAGTCCAGCCCGAACTGCCAAGCCATGCCTTCCCTGGACCGGAAACAAGTTTCCTAGGACCAGTTTCTGGCATTTCAGCCGTCTTCAACCAGGCTTGCTTGAATCCAGTGGCAAAGTGAGCAAGGGACTCACATCTGAGCATACCCTGCCAACTTATGGCGAACAAAGCAGTACAAAAGGGGGTGGTGATGGACGGAGCATCAGAACCAATCAAACACTCACACCCAGTCAACAGATCCGAGTTTGATCCATCACCACTCTTTAGCCCACTCTGCCACCCCAGTTCAGACATGGCCATATGCAAATCAGTCTGACCCTGTGCCTCATGGGAACAGTCCAGCCCGAACTGCCAAGCCATGCCTTCCCTGGACCAGAAACAAGCTTCCTAGGACCTGTTTCTGGCATTTCAGCCGTCTTCAGCCAGGCTTGCTTGAATCCAGTGGCAAAGTGAGCAAGGGACTCACGTCTGAGCATACCCTGCCAACTTATGGCGAACAAAGCAGTACAAAAGGGGGTGGTGATGGACGGAGCATCAGAAACAATCAAACACTCACACCCAGTCAACAGATCCGAGTTTGATCCATCACCGTTCTTTAGCCCACTCTGCCACCCCAGTTCAGACATGGCCATATGCAAAACAGTCTGACCGTGTGCCTCATGGGAACAGTCCAGCCCGAACTGCCAAGCCATGCCTTCCCTGGACCGGAAACAAGCTTCCTAGGACCGGTTTCTTGCATTTTAGCCATCTTCAGCCAGGCTTGCTTGAATCCAGTGGCAAAGTGAGCAAGGGTCTCACGTCTGAGCATACCCGGCCAACTTATGGCGAACAAAGCGGTACAAAAGGGGGTGGTGATGGACGGAGCATCAGAACCAATCAAACACTCACACCCAGTCAACAGATCCGAGCTTGATCCATCACCAGTCTTTAGCCCACTCTGCCACCCCAGTTCAGACATGGCCATATGCAAATCAGTCTGACCCTGTGCCTCATGGGAACAGTCCAGCCCGAACTGCCAAGCCATGCCTTCCCTGGACCGGAAACAAGCTTCCTAGGACCAGTTTCTGGCATTTCAGCCGTCTTCAACCAGGCTTGCTTGAATCCAGTGGCAAAGTGAGCAAGGGACTCACGTCTGAGCATACCCTGCCAACTTATGGCGAACAAAGCAGTACAAAAGGGGGTGGTGATGGACGGAGCATCAGAACCAATCAAACACTCACACCCAGTCAACAGATCCGAGTTTGATCCATCACCACTCTTTAGCCCACTCTGCCACCCCAGTTCAGACATGGCCATATGCAAATCAGTCTGACCCTGTGCCTCATGGGAACAGTCCAGCCCGAACTGCCAAGCCATGCCTTCCCTGGACCGGAAACAAGCTTCCTAGGACCGGTTTCTGGCATTTCAGCCGTCTTCAGCCAGGCTTGCTTAAATCCAGTGGCAAAGTGAGCAAGGGACTCACGTCTGAGCATACCCTGACAACTTATAGCGAACAAAGCGGTACAAAAGGGGGTGGTGATGGACGGAGCATCAGAACCAATCAAACACTTACACCCAGTCAACAGATCCGAGTTTGAACCATCACCGTTCTTTAGCCCACTCTGCCACCCCAGTTCAGACATGGCCATATGCAAATCAGTCTGACCCTGTGCCTCATGAGTACAGTCCAGCCCGAACTGCCAAGCCATGTCTTCCCTGGACCGAAACAAGCTTCCTAGGACCGGTTTCTGGCATTTCAGCCGTCTTCAGCCAGGCTTGCTTGAATCCAGTGGCAAAGTGAGCAAGGGACTCACGTCTGAGCATACCCTGCCAACTTATGGCGAACAAAGCGGTACGAAAGGGGGTGGTAATGGACGGAGCATCAGAACCAATCAAACACTCACACCCAGTCAACAGATCCGAGTTTGATCCATCACCGTGCTTTAGCCTACTCTGCCACCCCAGTTCATACATGGCCATATGCAAATCAGTCTGACCCTGTGCCTCATGGGAACAGTCCAGCCCGAACTGCCAAGCCATGCCTTCCCTGGACAGGAAACAATCTTCCTAGGGCCGGTTTCTGGCATTTTAGGCTTCTTCAGCCAGGCTTCCTTGAATCCAGTGGCAAAGTGAGCAAGGGACTCACGTCTGAGCATACCCTGCCAACTTATGGCGAACAAAGCGGTACAAAAGGGGGTGGTGATGAACAGAGCATCAGAACCAATCAAACACTCACACCCAGTCAACAGATCCATGTTTGATCCATCACCGTTCTTTAGCCCACTCTGCCACCCCAGTTCAGACATGGCCATATGCAAATCAGTCTGACCCTGTGCCTCATGGGAACAGTCCAGCCCGAATTGCCAAGCAATGCTTTCCCTGGACAGGAAACACGTTTCCTAGGACGGGTTTCTGGCATTTCAGCCGTCTTCAGCCAGGCTTGCTTGAATCCAGTGGCAAAGTGAGCAAGGGACTCACGTCTGAGCATACCCTGCCAACTTATGGCTAACAAAGCGGTACAAAAGGGGGTGGTGATGGACGGAGCATCAGAACCAATCAAACACTCACACCCAGTCAACAGATCCGAGTTTGATCCATCACCGTTCTTTAGCCCACTCTGCCACCCCAGTTCAGACATGGCCATATGCAAAACAGTCTGACCGTGTGCCTCATGGGAACAGTCCAGCCCGAACTGCCAAGCCATGCCTTCCCTGGACCGGAAACAAGCTTCCTAGGACCGGTTTCTTGCATTTTAGCCGTCTTCAGCCAGGCTTGCTTGAATCCAGTGGCAAAGTGAGCAAGGGTCTCACGTCTGAGCATACCCTGCCAACTTATGGCGAACAAAGCGGTACAAAAGGGGGTGGTGATGGACGGAGCATCAGAACCAATCAAACACTCACACCCAGTCAACAGATCCGAGCTTGATCCATCACCAGTCTTTAGCCCACTCTGCCACCCCAGTTCAGACATGGCCATATGCAAATCAGTCTGACCCTGTGCCTCATGGGAACAGTCCAGCCCGAACTGCCAAGCCATGCCTTCCCTGGACCGGAAACAAGCTTCCTAGGACCAGTTTCTGGCATTTCAGCCGTCTTCAACCAGGCTTGCTTGAATCCAGTGGCAAAGTGAGCAAGGGACTCACGTCTGAGCATACCCTGCCAACTTATGGCGAACAAAGCAGTACAAAAGGGGGTGGTGATGGACGGAGCATCAGAACCAATCAAACACTCACACCCAGTCAACAGATCCGAGTTTGATCCATCACCACTATTTAGCCCACTCTGCCACCCCAGTTCAGACATGGCCATATGCAAATCAGTCTGACCCTGTGCCTCATGGGAACAGTCCAGCCCGAACTGCCAAGCCATGCCTTCCCTGGACCGGAAACAAGCTTCCTAGGACCGGTTTCTGGCATTTCAGCCGTCTTCAGCCAGGCTTGCTTAAATCCAGTGGCAAAGTGAGCAAGGGACTCACGTCTGAGCATACCCTGACAACTTATAGCGAACAAAGCGGTACAAAAGGGGGTGGTGATGGACGGAGCATCAGAACCAATCAAACACTTACACCCAGTCAACAGATCCGAGTTTGAACCATCACCGTTCTTTAGCCCACTCTGCCACCCCAGTTCAGACATGGCCATATGCAAATCAGTCTGACCCTGTGCCTCATGAGTACAGTCCAGCCCGAACTGCCAAGCCATGTCTTCCCTGGACCGGAAACAAGCTTCCTAGGACCGGTTTCTGGCATTTCAGCCGTCTTCAGCCAGGCTTGCTTGAATCCAGTGGCAAAGTGAGCAAGGGACTCACTTCTGAGCATACCCTGCCAAGTTATGGCGAACAAAGCGGTACGAAAGGGGTTGGTAATGGACGGAGCATCAGAACCAATCAAACACTCACACCCAGTCAACAGATCCGAGTTTGATCCATCACCGTGCTTTAGCCTACTCTGCCACCCCAGTTCATACATGGCCATATGCAAATCAGTCTGACCCTGTGCCTCATGGGAACAGTCCAGCCCGAACTGCCAAGCCATGCCTTCCCTGGACAGGAAACAATCTTCCTAGGGCCGGTTTCTGGCATTTTAGCCTTCTTCAGCCAGGCTTCCTTGAATCCAGTGGCAAAGTGAGCAAGGGACTCACGTCTGAGCATACCCTGCCAACTTATGGCGAACAAAGCGGTACAAAAGGGGGTGGTGATGAACGGAGCATCAGAACCAATCAAACACTCACACCCAGTCAACAGATCCATGTTTGATCCATCACCGTTCTTTAGCCCACTCTGCCACCCCAGTTCAGACATGGCCATATGCAAATCAGTCTGACCCTGTGCCTCATGGGAACAGTCCAGCCCGAATTGCCAAGCAATGCTTTCCCTGGACAGGAAACACGTTTCCTAGGACGGGTTTCTGGCATTTCAGCCGTCTTCAGCCAGGCTTGCTTGAATCCAGTGGCAAAGTGAGCAAGGGACTCACGTCTGAGCATACCCTGCCAACTTATGGCTAACAAAGCGGTACAAAAGGGGGTGGTGATGGACGGAGCATCAGAACCAATCAA
The DNA here is from genome assembly GCF_964204655.1 of Triturus cristatus. Classification (NCBI taxonomy): domain Eukaryota; kingdom Metazoa; phylum Chordata; class Amphibia; order Caudata; family Salamandridae; genus Triturus; species Triturus cristatus. Next base: position 789,835,407 of record NC_140579.1, read on the forward strand.
ACACTCACACCCATTCAACAAATCCGACTTTGATCCATCACCGTTCTTTAGCCCACTCTGCCACCCCAGTTCAGACATGGCCATATGCAAATCAGTCTGACCCTGTGCCTCATGGGAACAGTCCAGCCCGAACTGCCAAGCCATGCCTTCCCTGGACCGGAAACAAGCTTCCTAGGACCGGTTTCAGGCATTTCAGCTCTCTTCAGCCAGGCTTGCTTGAAACCAGTGGCAAAGTGAGCAAGGGACTCACGTCTGAGCATACCCTGCCAACTTATGGCGAACAAAGCGATACAAAAGGGGGTGGTGATGGACGGAGCATCAGAACCAATCAAACACACACACCCAGTCAACAGATCCGAGTTTGATCCATCACCGTTCTTTAGCCCACTCTGCCACCCAATTTCAGACATGGCCATATGCAAATCAGTCTGACCCTGTGCCTCATGGGAACAGTCCAGCCCGAACTTCCAAGCCATGCCTTCCCTGGACTGGAAACAAGCTTCCTAGGACCGGTTTCTGGCATTTCAGCCGTCTTCAGCCAGGCTTGCTTAAATCCAGTGGCAAAGTGAGCAAGGGAATCACATCTGAGCATACCCTGCCAACTTATGGCGAACCAAGCGGTACAAGAGGGGGTGGTGATGGACGGAGCATCAGAACCAATCAAACACTCACACCCAGTCAACAAATCCGACTTTGATCCATCACCGTTCTTTAGCCCACTCTGCCACCCCAGTTCAGACATGGCCATATGCAAATCAGTCTGACCCTGTGCCTCATGGGAACAGTCCAGCCCGAACTGCCAAGCCATGCCTTCCCTGGACCGGAAACAAGCTTCCTAGGACCGGTTTCTGGCATTTCAGCCGTCTTCAGCCAGGCTTGCTTGAATCCAGTGGCAAAGTGAGCAAGGGACTCACGTCTGAGCATACCCTGCCAACTTATAGCAATCAAAGCGGTACAAAAGGGGGTGGTGTTGGACGGAGCATCAGAACCAGTCAAACACTTACACCCAGTCAACAGATCCGAGTTTGATCCATCACCGTTCTTTAGACCACTCTGCCACCCCAGTTCAGACATGGCCATATGCAAATCAGTCTGACCCTGTGCCACATGAGTACAGTCCAGCCCGAACTGCCAAGCCATGTCTTCCCTGGACCGGAAACAAGCTTCCTAGGACCGGTTTCTGGCATTTTAGCCGTCTTCAGCCAGGCTTGCTTGAATCCAGTGGCAAAGTGAGCAAGGGTCTCACGTCTGAGCATACCCTGCCAACTTATGGCGAACAAAGCGGTACAAAAGGGGGTGGTGATGGACGGAGCATCAGAACCAATCAAACACTCACACTCAGTCAACAGATCCGAGCTTGATCCATCACCAGTCTTTAGCCCACTCTGCCACCCCAGTTCAGACATGGCCATATGCAAATCAGTTTGACCCTGTGCCTCATGGGAACAGTCCAGCCCGAACTGCCAAGCCATGCCTTCCCTGGACTGGAAACAAGTTTCCTAGGACCAGTTTCTGGCATTTCAGCCATCTTCAACCAGGCTTGCTTGAATCCAGTGGCAAAGTGAGCAAGGGACTCACATCTGAGCATACCCTGCCAACTTATGGCGAACAAAGCAGTACAAAAGGGGGTGGTGATGGACGGAGCATCAGAACCAATCAAACACTCACACCCAGTCAACAGATCCGAGTTTGATCCATCACCACTCTTTAGCCCACTCTGCCACCCCAGTTCAGACATGGCCATATGCAAATCAGTCTGACCCTGTGCCTCATGGGAACAGTCCAGCCCGAACTGCCAAGCCATGCCTTCCCTGGACCAGAAACAAGCTTCCTAGGACCTGTTTCTGGCATTTCAGCCGTCTTCAGCCAGGCTTGCTTGAATCCAGTGGCAAAGTGAGCAAGGGACTCACGTCTGAGCATACCCTGCCAACTTATGGCGAACAAAGCAGTACAAAAGGGGGTGGTGATGGACGGAGCATCAGAAACAATCAAACACTCACACCCAGTCAACAGATCCGAGTTTGATCCATCACCGTTCTTTAGCCCACTCTGCCACCCCAGTTCAGACATGGCCATATGCAAAACAGTCTGACCGTGTGCCTCATGGGAACAGTCCAGCCCGAACTGCCAAGCCATGCCTTCCCTGGACCGGAAACAAGCTTCCTAGGACCGGTTTCTTGCATTTTAGCCGTCTTCAGCCAGGCTTGCTTGAATCCAGTGGCAAAGTGAGCAAGGGTCTCACGTCTGAGCATACCCTGCCAACTTATGGCGAACAAAGCGGTACAAAAGGGGGTGGTGATGGACGGAGCATCAGAACCAATCAAACACTCACACCCAGTCAACAGATCCGAGCTTGATCCATCACCAGTCTTTAGCCCACTCTGCCACCCCAGTTCAGACATGGCCATATGCAAATCAGTCTGACCCTGTGCCTCATGGGAACAGTCCAGCCCGAACTGCCAAGCCATGCCTTCCCTGGACCGGAAACAAGCTTCCTAGGACCGGTTTCTGGCATTTCAGCCGTCTTCAGCCAGGCTTGCTTAAATCCAGTGGCAAAGTGAGCAAGGGACTCACGTCTGAGCATACCCTGACAACTTATAGCGAACAAAGCGGTACAAAAGGGGGTGGTGATGGACGGAGCATCAGAACCAATCAAACACTTACACCCAGTCAACAGATCCGAGTTTGAACCATCACCGTTCTTTAGCCCACTCTGCCACCCCAGTTCAGACATGGCCATATGCAAATCAGTCTGACCCTGTGCCTCATGAGTACAGTCCAGCCCGAACTGCCAAGCCATGTCTTCCCTGGACCGGAAACAAGCTTCCTAGGACCGGTTTCTGGCATTTCAGCCGTCTTCAGCCAGGCTTGCTTGAATCCAGTGGCAAAGTGAGCAAGGGACTCACGTCTGAGCATACCCTGCCAACTTATGGCGAACAAAGCGGTACGAAAGGGGGTGGTAATGGACGGAGCATCAGAACCAATCAAACACTCACACCCAGTCAACAGATCCGAGTTTGATCCATCACCGTGCTTTAGCCTACTCTGCCACCCCAGTTCATACATGGCCATATGCAAATCAGTCTGACCCTGTGCCTCATGGGAACAGTCCAGCCCGAACTGCCAAGCCATGCCTTCCCTGGACAGGAAACAATCTTCCTAGGGCCGGTTTCTGGCATTTTAGGCTTCTTCAGCCAGGCTTCCTTGAATCCAGTGGCAAAGTGAGCAAGGGACTCACGTCTGAGCATACCCTGCCAACTTATGGCGAACAAAGCGGTACAAAAGGGGGTGGTGAAGAACAGAGCATCAGAACCAATCAAACACTCACACCCAGTCAACAGATCCATGTTTGATCCATCACCGTTCTTTAGCCCACTCTGCCACCCCAGTTCAGACATGGCCATATGCAAATCAGTCTGACCCTGTGCCTCATGGGAACAGTCCAGCCCGAATTGCCAAGCAATGCTTTCCCTGGACAGGAAACACGTTTCCTAGGACGGGTTTCTGGCATTTCAGCCGTCTTCAGCCAGGCTTGCTTGAATCAAGTGGCAAAGTGAGCAAGGGACTCACGTCTGAGCATACCCTGCCAACTTATGGCTAACAAAGCGGTACAAAAGGGGGTGGTGATGGACGGAGCATCAGAACCAATCAAACACTCACACCCAGTCAACAAATCCGACTTTGATCCATCACCGTTCTTTAGCCCACTCTGCCACCCCAGTTCAGACATGGCCATATGCAAATCAGTCTGACCCTGTGCCTCATGGGAACAGTCCAGCCCGAACTGCCAAGCCATGCCTTCCCTGGACCGAAAACAAGCTTCCTAGGACCGGTTTCAGGCATTTCAGCTCTCTTCAGCCAGGCTTGCTTGAAACCAGTGGCAAAGTGAGCAAGGGACTCACGTCTGAGCATACCCTGCCAACTTATGGCGAACAAAGCGGTACAAAAGGGGGTGGTGATGGACGGAGCATCAGAACCAATCAAACACACACACCCAGTCAACAGATTCGAGTTTGATCCATCACCGTTCTTTAGCCCACTCTGCCACCCAATTTCAGACATGGCCATATGCAAATCAGTCTGACCCTGTGCCTCATGGGAACAGTCCAGCCCGAACTTCCAAGCCATGCCTTCCCTGGACTGGAAACAAGCTTCCTAGGACCGGTTTCTGGCATTTCAGCCGTCTTCAGCCAGGCTTGCTTAAATCCAGTGGCAAAGTGAGCAAGGGAATCACATCTGAGCATACCCTGCCAACTTATGGCGAACCAAGCGGTACAAGAGGGGGTGGTGATGGACGGAGCATCAGAACCAATCAAACACTCACACCCAGTCAACAAATCCGACTTTGATCCATCACCGTTCTTTAGCCCACTCTGCCACCCCAGTTCAGACATGGCCATATGCAAATCAGTCTGACCCTGTGCCTCATGGGAACAGTCCAGCCCGAACTGCCAAGCCATGCCTTCCCTGGACCGGAAACAAGCTTCCTAGGACCGGTTTCTGGCATTTCAGCCGTCTTCAGCCAGGCTTGCTTGAATCCAGTGGCAAAGTGAGCAAGGGACTCACGTCTGAGCATACCCTGCCAACTTATGGCAATCAAAGCGGTACAAAAGGGGGTGGTGTTGGACGGAGCATCAGAACCAGTCAAACACTTACACCCAGTCAACAGATCCGAGTTTGATCCATCACCGTTCTTTAGACCACTCTGCCACCCCAGTTCAGACATGGCCATATGCAAATCAGTCTGACCCTGTGCCTCATGAGTACAGTCCAGCCCGAACTGCCAAGCCATGTCTTCCCTGGACCGGAAACAAGCTTCCTAGGACCGGTTTCTGGCATTTTAGCCGTCTTCAGCCAGGCTTGCTTGAATCCAGTGGCAAAGTGAGCAAGGGTCTCACGTCTGAGCATACCCTGCCAACTTATGGCGAACAAAGCGGTACAAAAGGGAGTGGTGATGGACGGAGCATCAGAACCAATCAAACACTCACACCCCGTCAACAGATCCGAGCTTGATCCATCACCAGTCTTTAGCCCACTCTGCCACCCCAGTTCAGACATGGCCACATGCAAATCAGTCTGACCCTGTGCCTCATGGAACAGTCCAGCCCGAACTGCCAAGCCATGCCTTCCCTGGACCGGAAACAAGTTTCCTAGGACCAGTTTCTGGCATTTCAGCCGTCTTCAACCAGGCTTGCTTGAATCCAGTGGCAAAGTGAGCAAGGGACTCACATCTGAGCATACCCTGCCAACTTATGGCGAACAAAGCAGTACAAAAGGGGGTGGTAATGGACGGAGCATCAGAACCAATCAAACACTCACACCCAGTCAACAGATCCGAGTTTGATCCATCACCGTGCTTTAGCCTACTCTGCCACCCCAGTTCATACATGGCCATATGCAAATCAGTCTGACCCTGTGCCTCATGGGAACAGTCCAGCCCGAACTGCCAAGCCATGCCTTCCCTGGACAGGAAACAAGCTTCCTAGGGCCGGTTTCTGGCATTTTAGCCTTCTTCAGCCAGGCTTCCTTGAATCCAGTGGCAAAGTGAGCAAGGGACTCACGTCTGAGCATACCCTGCCAACCTATGGCGAACAAAGCGGTACAAAAGGGGGTGGTGATGAACGGAGCATCAGAACCAATCAAACACTCACACCCAGTCACAAGATCCATGTTTGATCCATCACCGTTCTTTAGCCCACTCTGCCACCCCAGTTCAGACATGGCCATATGCAAATCAGTCCGACCCTGTGCCTCATGGGAACAGTCCAGCCCGAATTGCCAAGCAATGCTTTCCCTGGACAGGAAACACGTTTCCTAGGACGGGTTTCTGGCATTTCAGTCGTCTTCAGCCAGGCTTGCTTGAATCCAGTGGCATAGTGAGCAAGGGACTCACGTCTGAGCATACCCTGCCAACTTATGGCGAACAAAGTGGTACAAAAGGGGGTGGTGATGGACGGAGCATCAGAACCAATCAAACACTCACACCCAAACAACAAATCCGACTTTGATCCATCACCGTTCTTTAGCCCACTCTGCCACCCCAGTTCAGACATGGCCATATGCAAATCAGTCTGACCCTGTGCCTCATGGGAACAGTCCAGCCCAAACTGCCAAGCCATGCCTTCCCTGGACCGGAAACAAGCTTCCCAGGACCAGTTTCTGGCATTTCAGCCGTCTTCAGCCAGGCTTGCTTGAATCCAGTGGCAAAGTGAGCAAGGGACTCACGTCTGAGCATACCCTGCTAACTCATGGCGAACAAAGCAGTACAAAAGCGGGTGGTGATGGACGGAGCATCAGAACCAATCAAACACTCACACCCAGTCAACAGATCCGAGTTTGATCCATCACCGTTCTTTGGCCCACTCTGCCACCACAGTTCAGACATGGCCATATGCAAATCAGTCTGACCCTGTGCCTCATGGGAACAGTCCAGCCCGAACTGCCAAACCATGCCTTCCCTGGACCGGAAACAAGCGTCCTAGGACCGGTTTCTGGCATTTCAGCCGTCTTCAGCCAGGCTTGCTTGAATCCAGTGGCAAAATGAGCAAGGGACTCACGTCTGAGCATACCCTGCCAACTTATGGCGAACAAAGCAGTACAAAAGGGGGTGGTGATGGACGGAGCATCAGAACCAATCAAACACTCACACCCAGTCAACAGATCCGAGTTTGATCCATCACCATTCTTTAGCCCACTCTGCCACCCCAGTTCAGACATGGCCATATGCAAATCAGTCTGACCCTGTGCCTCATGGGAACAGACCAGCCCGAACTGCCAAGCCATGCCTTCCCTGGACCGGAAACAAGCTTCCTAGGACCGGTTTCAGGCATTTCAGCCGTCTTCAGCCAGGCTTGCTTGAATCCAGTGGCAAAGTGAGCAAGGGACTCACGTCTGAGCATACCCTGCCAACTTATGGCGAACAAAGCGGTACAAAAGGGGGTGGTGATGGACGGAGCATCAGAACCAGTCAAACACTTACACCCAGTCAACAGATCCGAGTTTGATCCATCACCGTTCTTTAGACCACTCTGCCACCCCAGTTCAGACATGGCCATATGCAAATCAGTCTGACCCTGTGCCTCATGAGTACAGTCCAGCCCGAACTGCCAAGCCATGTCTTCCCTGGACCGGAAACAAGCTTCCTAGGACCGGTTTCTGGCATTTCAGCCGTCTTCAGCCAGGCTTGCTTGAATCCAGTGGCAAAGTGAGCAAGGGACTCACGTCTGAGCATACCCTGCCAACTTATGGCGAACAAAGCGGTACAAAAGGGGGTGGTGATGAACGGAGCATCAGAACCAATCAAACACTCACACCCAGTCAACAGATCCGTGTTTGATCCATCACCGTTCTTTAGCCCACTCTGCCACCCCAGTTCAGACATGGCCATATGCAAATCAGTCTGACCCTGGGCCTCATGAGTACAGTCCAGCCCGAACTGCCAAGCCATGTCCTCCCTGGACCGGAAACAAGCTTCCTAGGACCGGTTTCTGGCATTTCAGCCATCTTCAGCCAGGCTTGCTTGAATCCAGTGGCAAAGTGAGCAAGGGATTCACGTCTGAGCATACCCTGACAACTTATGGCGAACAAAGCGGTACAAAAGGAGGTGGTAATGGACGGAGCATCAGAACCAATCAAACACTCACACCCAGTCAACAGATCCGAGTTTGATCCATCACCGTGCTTTAGCCTACTCTGCCACCCCAGTTCATACATGGCAATATGCAAATCAGTCTGACCCTGTGCCTCATGGGAACAGTCCAGCCCGAACTGCCAAGGCATGCCTTCCCTGGACCGGAAACAAGCTTCCTAGGCCCGGTTTCTTGCATTTCAGCCGTCTTCAGCCAGGCTTGCTTGAATCCAGTGGCAAAGTGAGCAAGGGACTCACGTCTGAGCATACCCTGCCAACTTATGGCGAACAAAGCAGTACAAAAGGGGGTGGTGATGGACGGAGCATCAGAACCAATCAAACACTCACACCCAGTCAACAGATCCGAGTTTGATCCATCACCATTCTTTAGCCCACTCTGCCACCCCAGTTCAGACATGGCCATATGCAAATCAGTCTGACCCTGTGCCTCATGGGAACAGTCCAGCCCGAACTGCCAAGCCATGCCTTCCCTGGACCGGAAACAAGCTTCCTAGGACCGGTTTCTGGCATTTCAGCCGTCTTCAACCAGGCTTGCTTCAATCCAGTGGCAAAGTGAGCAAGGGACTCACGTCTGAGCATACCCTGCCAACTTATGGCGAACAAAGCGGTACAAAAGGGGGTGGTAATGGACGGAGCATCAGAACCAATCAAACACTCAGACCCAGTCAACAGATCCGAGTTTGATCCATCACCGTTCTTTAGCCTACTCTGCCACCCCACTTAATACATGGCCATATGCAAATCAGTCTGACCCTGTGCCTCATGGGAACAGTCCAGCCCGAACTGCCAAGCCATGCCTTCCCTGGACCGGAAATAAGCTTCCTAGGACCGGTTTCTGGCATTTCAGCCGTCTTCAGCCAGGCTTGCTTGAATCCAGTGGCAAAGTGAGCAAGGGACTCACGTCTGAGCATACCCTGCCAACTTATGGTGAACAAAGCAGTACAAAAGTGTGTGGTGATGGACGGAGCATCAGAACCAATCAAACACTCACACCCAGTCAACAGATCCGACTTTTATCCATCACCGTTCTTTAGCCCACTATGCCACCCCAGTTCAGACATGGCCATATGAAAATCAGTCTGACCCTGTGCCTCATGGGAACAGTCCAGCCCGAATTGCCAAGCAATGCCTTCCCTGGACAGGAAACACGTTTCCTAGGATGAGTTTCTGGCATTTCAGCCGTCTTCAGCCAGGCTTGCTTGAATCCAGTGGCAAAGTGAGCAAGGGACTCACGTCTGAGCATACCCTGCCAACCTATGGCGAACAAAGCGGTACAAAAGGGGGTGGTGATGAACGGAGCATCAGAACCAATCAAACACTCACACTCAGTCACAAGATCCATGTTTGATCCATCACCGTTCTTTAGCCCACTCTGCCACCCCAGTTCAGACATGGCCATATTCAAATCAGTCCGACCCTGTGCCTCATGGGAACAGTCCAGCCCGAATTGCCAAGCAATGCTTTCCCTGGACAGGAAACACGTTTCCTTGGACGGGTTTCTGGCATTTCAGTCGTCTTCAGCCAGGCTTGCTTGAATCCAGTGGCATAGTGAGCAAGGGACTCACGTCTGAGCATACCCTGCCAACTTATGGCGAACAAAGTGGTACAAAAGGGGGTGGTGATGGACGGAGCATCAGAACCAATCAAACACTCACACCCAAACAACAAATCCGACTTTGATCCATCACCGTGCTTTAGCCTACTCTGCCACCCCAGTTCATACATGGCAATATGCAAATCAGTCTGACCCTGTGCCTCATGGGAACAGTCCAGCCCAAACTGCCAAGCCATGCCTTCCCTGGACCAGAAACAAGCTTCCTAGGACCTGTTTCTGGCATTTCAGCCGTCTTCAGCCAGGCTTGCTTGAATCCAGTGGCAAAGTGAGCAAGGGACTCACGTCTGAGCATACCCTGCCAACTTATGGCGAACAAAGCAGTACAAAAGGGGGTGGTGATGGACGGAGCATCAGAAACAATCAAACACTCACACCCAGTCAACAGATCCGAGTTTGATCCATCACCGTTCTTTAGCCCACTCTGCCACCCCAGTTCAGACATGGCCATATGCAAAACAGTCTGACCGTGTGCCTCATGGGAACAGTCCAGCCCGAACTGCCAAGCCATGCCTTCCCTGGACCGGAAACAAGCTTCCTAGGACCGGTTTCTTGCATTTTAGCCGTCTTCAGCCAGGCTTGCTTGAATCCAGTGGCAAAGTGAGCAAGGGTCTCACGTCTGAGCATACCCTGCCAACTTATGGCGAACAAAGCGGTACAAAAGGGGGTGGTGATGGACGGAGCATCAGAACCAATCAAACACTCACACCCAGTCAACAGATCCGAGCTTGATCCATCACCAGTCTTTAGCCCACTCTGCCACCCCAGTTCAGACATGGCCATATGCAAATCAGTCTGACCCTGTGCCTCATGGGAACAGTCCAGCCCGAACTGCCAAGCCATGCCTTCCCTGGACCGGAAACAAGCTTCCTAGGACCAGTTTCTGGCATTTCAGCCGTCTTCAACCAGGCTTGCTTGAATCCAGTGGTAAAGTGAGCAAGGGACTCACGTCTGAGCATACCCTGCCAACTTATGGCGAACAAAGCAGTACAAAAGGGGGTGGTGATGGACGGAGCATCAGAACCAATCAAACACTCACACCCAGTCAACAGATCCGAGTTTGATCCATCACCACTCTTTAGCCCACTCTGCCACCCCAGTTCAGACATGGCCATATGCAAATCAGTCTGACCCTGTGCCTCATGGGAACAGTCCAGCCCGAACTGCCAAGCCATGCCTTCCCTGGACCGGAAACAAGCTTCCTAGGACCGGTTTCTGGCATTTCAGCCGTCTTCAGCCAGGCTTGCTTAAATCCAGTGGCAAAGTGAGCAAGGGACTCACGTCTGAGCATACCCTGACAACTTATAGCGAACAAAGCGGTACAAAAGGGGGTGGTGATGGACGGAGCATCAGAACCAATCAAACACTTACACCCAGTCAACAGATCCGAGTTTGAACCATCACCGTTCTTTAGCCCACTCTGCCACCCCAGTTCAGACATGGCCATATGCAAATCAGTCTGACCCTGTGCCTCATGAGTACAGTCCAGCCCGAACTGCCAAGCCATGTCTTCCCTGGACCGGAAACAAGCTTCCTAGGACCGGTTTCTGGCATTTCAGCCGTCTTCAGCCAGGCTTGCTTGAATCCAGTGGCAAAGTGAGCAAGGGACTCACGTCTGAGCATACCCTGCCAACTTATGGCGAACAAAGCGGTACGAAAGGGGGTGGTAATGGACGGAGCATCAGAACCAATCAAACACTCACACCCAGTCAACAGATCCGAGTTTGATCCATCACCGTGCTTTAGCCTACTCTGCCACCCCAGTTCATACATGGCCATATGCAAATCAGTCTGACCCTGTGCCTCATGGGAACAGTCCAGCCCGAACTGCCAAGCCATGCCTTCCCTGGACAGGAAACAATCTTCCTAGGGCCGGTTTCTGGCATTTTAGGCTTCTTCAGCCAGGCTTCCTTGAATCCAGTGGCAAAGTGAGCAAGGGACTCACGTCTGAGCATACCCTGCCAACTTATGGCGAACAAAGCGGTACAAAAGGGGGTGGTGAAGAACAGAGCATCAGAACCAATCAAACACTCACACCCAGTCAACAGATCCATGTTTGATCCATCACCGTTCTTTAGCCCACTCTGCCACCCCAGTTCAGACATGGCCATATGCAAATCAGTCTGACCCTGTGCCTCATGGGAACAGTCCAGCCCGAATTGCCAAGCAATGCTTTCCCTGGACAGGAAACACGTTTCCTAGGACGGGTTTCTGGCATTTCAGCCGTCTTCAGCCAGGCTTGCTTGAATCAAGTGGCAAAGTGAGCAAGGGACTCACGTCTGAGCATACCCTGCCAACTTATGGCTAACAAAGCGGTACAAAAGGGGGTGGTGATGGACGGAGCATCAGAACCAATCAAACACTCACACCCAGTCAACAAATCCGACTTTGATCCATCACCGTTCTTTAGCCCACTCTGCCACCCCAGTTCAGACATGGCCATATGCAAATCAGTCTGACCCTGTGCCTCATGGGAACAGTCCAGCCCGAACTGCCAAGCCATGCCTTCCCTGGACCGAAAACAAGCTTCCTAGGACCGGTTTCAGGCATTTCAGCTCTCTTCAGCCAGGCTTGCTTGAAACCAGTGGCAAAGTGAGCAAGGGACTCACGTCTGAGCATACCCTGCCAACTTATGGCGAACAAAGCGGTACAAAAGGGGGTGGTGATGGACGGAGCATCAGAACCAATCAAACACACACACCCAGTCAACAGATTCGAGTTTGATCCATCACCGTTCTTTAGCCCACTCTGCCACCCAATTTCAGACATGGCCATATGCAAATCAGTCTGACCCTGTGCCTCATGGGAACAGTCCAGCCCGAACTTCCAAGCCATGCCTTCCCTGGACTGGAAACAAGCTTCCTAGGACCGGTTTCTGGCATTTCAGCCGTCTTCAGCCAGGCTTGCTTAAATCCAGTGGCAAAGTGAGCAAGGGAATCACATCTGAGCATACCCTGCCAACTTATGGCGAACCAAGCGGTACAAGAGGGGGTGGTGATGGACGGAGCATCAGAACCAATCAAACACTCACACCCAGTCAACAAATCCGACTTTGATCCATCACCGTTCTTTAGCCCACTCTGCCACCCCAGTTCAGACATGGCCATATGCAAATCAGTCTGACCCTGTGCCTCATGGGAACAGTCCAGCCCGAACTGCCAAGCCATGCCTTCCCTGGACCGGAAACAAGCTTCCTAGGACCGGTTTCTGGCATTTCAGCCGTCTTCAGCCAGGCTTGCTTGAATCCAGTGGCAAAGTGAGCAAGGGACTCACGTCTGAGCATACCCTGCCAACTTATGGCAATCAAAGCGGTACAAAAGGGGGTGGTGTTGGACGGAGCATCAGAACCAGTCAAACACTTACACCCAGTCAACAGATCCAAGTTTGATCCATCACCGTTCTTTAGACCACTCTGCCACCCCAGTTCAGACATGGCCATATGCAAATCAGTCTGACCCTGTGCCTCATGAGTACAGTCCAGCCCGAACTGCCAAGCCATGTCTTCCCTGGACCGGAAACAAGCTTCCTAGGACCGGTTTCTGGCATTTTAGCCGTCTTCAGCCAGGCTTGCTTGAATCCAGTGGCAAAGTGAGCAAGGGTCTCACGTCTGAGCATACCCTGCCAACTTATGGCGAACAAAGCGGTACAAAAGGGAGTGGTGATGGACGGAGCATCAGAACCAATCAAACACTCACACCCCGTCAACAGATCCGAGCTTGATCCATCACCAGTCTTTAGCCCACTCTGCCACCCCAGTTCAGACATGGCCACATGCAAATCAGTCTGACCCTGTGCCTCATGGAACAGTCCAGCCCGAACTGCCAAGCCATGCCTTCCCTGGACCGGAAACAAGTTTCCTAGGACCAGTTTCTGGCATTTCAGCCGTCTTCAACCAGGCTTGCTTGAATCCAGTGGCAAAGTGAGCAAGGGACTCACATCTGAGCATACCCTGCCAACTTATGGCGAACAAAGCAGTACAAAAGGGGGTGGTAATGGACGGAGCATCAGAACCAATCAAACACTCACACCCAGTCAACAGATCCGAGTTTGATCCATCACCGTGCTTTAGCCTACTCTGCCACCCCAGTTCATACATGGCCATATGCAAATCAGTCTGACCCTGTGCCTCATGGGAACAGTCCAGCCCGAACTGCCAAGCCATGCCTTCCCTGGACAGGAAACAAGCTTCCTAGGGCCGGTTTCTGGCATTTTAGCCTTCTTCAGCCAGGCTTCCTTGAATCCAGTGGCAAAGTGAGCAAGGGACTCACGTCTGAGCATACCCTGCCAACCTATGGCGAACAAAGCGGTACAAAAGGGGGTGGTGATGAACGGAGCATCAGAACCAATCAAACACTCACACCCAGTCACAAGATCCATGTTTGATCCATCACCGTTCTTTAGCCCACTCTGCCACCCCAGTTCAGACATGGCCATATGCAAATCAGTCCGACCCTGTGCCTCATGGGAACAGTCCAGCCCGAATTGCCAAGCAATGCTTTCCCTGGACAGGAAACACGTTTCCTAGGACGGGTTTCTGGCATTTCAGTCGTCTTCAGCCAGGCTTGCTTGAATCCAGTGGCATAGTGAGCAAGGGACTCACGTCTGAGCATACCCTGCCAACTTATGGCGAACAAAGTGGTACAAAAGGGGGTGGTGATGGACGGAGCATCAGAACCAATCAAACACTCACACCCAAACAACAAATCCGACTTTGATCCATCACCGTTCTTTAGCCCACTCTGCCACCCCAGTTCAGACATGGCCATATGCAAATCAGTCTGACCCTGTGCCTCATGGGAACACTCCAGCCCAAACTGCCAAGCCATGCCTTCCCTGGACCGGAAACAAGCTTCCCAGGACCAGTTTCTGGCATTTCAGCCGTCTTCAGCCAGGCTTGCTTGAATCCAGTGGCAAAGTGAGCAAGGGACTCACGTCTGAGCATACCCTGCTAACTCATGGCGAACAAAGCAGTACAAAAGCGGGTGGTGATGGACGGAGCATCAGAACCAATCAAACACTCACACCCAGTCAACAGATCCGAGTTTGATCCATCACCGTTCTTTGGCCCACTCTGCCACCACAGTTCAGACATGGCCATATGCAAATCAGTCTGACCCTGTGCCTCATGGGAACAGTCCAGCCCGAACTGCCAAACCATGCCTTCCCTGGACCGGAAACAAGCGTCCAAGGACCGGTTTCTGGCATTTCAGCCGTCTTCAGCCAGGCTTGCTTGAATCCAGTGGCAAAATGAGCAAGGGACTCACGTCTGAGCATACCCTGCCAACTTATGGCGAACAAAGCAGTACAAAAGGGGGTGGTGATGGACGGAGCATCAGAACCAATCAAACACTCACACCCAGTCAACAGATCCGAGTTTGATCCATCACCATTCTTTAGCCCACTCTGCCACCCCAGTTCAGACATGGCCATATGCAAATCAGTCTGACCCTGTGCCTCATGGGAACAGACCAGCCCGAACTGCCAAGCCATGCCTTCCCTGGACCGGAAACAAGCTTCCTAGGACCGGTTTCAGGCATTTCAGCCGTCTTCAGCCAGGCTTGCTTGAATCCAGTGGCAAAGTGAGCAAGGGACTCACGTCTGAGCATACCCTGCCAACTTATGGCGAACAAAGCGGTACAAAAGGGGGTGGTGATGGACGGAGCATCAGAACCAGTCAAACACTTACACCCAGTCAACAGATCCGAGTTTGATCCATCACCGTTCTTTAGACCACTCTGCCACCCCAGTTCAGACATGGCCATATGCAAATCAGTCTGACCCTGTGCCTCATGAGTACAGTCCAGCCCGAACTGCCAAGCCATGTCTTCCCTGGACCGGAAACAAGCTTCCTAGGACCGGTTTCTGGCATTTCAGCCGTCTTCAGCCAGGCTTGCTTGAATCCAGTGGCAAAGTGAGCAAGGGACTCACGTCTGAGCATACCCTGCCAACTTATGGCGAACAAAGCGGTACAAAAGGGGGTGGTGATGAACGGAGCATCAGAACCAATCAAACACTCACACCCAGTCAACAGATCCGTGTTTGATCCATCACCGTTCTTTAGCCCACTCTGCCACCCCAGTTCAGACATGGCCATATGCAAATCAGTCTGACCCTGGGCCTCATGAGTACAGTCCAGCCCGAACTGCCAAGCCATGTCCTCCCTGGACCGGAAACAAGCTTCCTAGGACCGGTTTCTGGCATTTCAGCCATCTTCAGCCAGGCTTGCTTGAATCCAGTGGCAAAGTGAGCAAGGGATTCACGTCTGAGCATACCCTGACAACTTATGGCGAACAAAGCGGTACAAAAGGAGGTGGTAATGGACGGAGCATCAGAACCAATCAAACACTCACACCCAGTCAACAGATCCGAGTTTGATCCATCACCGTGCTTTAGCCTACTCTGCCACCCCAGTTCATACATGGCAATATGCAAATCAGTCTGACCCTGTGCCTCATGGGAACAGTCCAGCCCGAACTGCCAAGGCATGCCTTCCCTGGACCGGAAACAAGCTTCCTAGGCCCGGTTTCTTGCATTTCAGCCGTCTTCAGCCAGGCTTGCTTGAATCCAGTGGCAAAGTGAGCAAGGGACTCACGTCTGAGCATACCCTGCCAACTTATGGCGAACAAAGCAGTACAAAAGGGGGTGGTGATGGACGGAGCATCAGAACCAATCAAACACTCACACCCAGTCAACAGATCCGAGTTTGATCCATCACCATTCTTTAGCCCACTCTGCCACCCCAGTTCAGACATGGCCATATGCAAATCAGTCTGACCCTGTGCCTCATGGGAACAGTCCAGCCCGAACTGCCAAGCCATGCCTTCCCTGGACCGGAAACAAGCTTCCTAGGACCGGTTTCTGGCATTTCAGCCGTCTTCAACCAGGCTTGCTTCAATCCAGTGGCAAAGTGAGCAAGGGACTCACGTCTGAGCATACCCTGCCAACTTATGGCGAACAAAGCGGTACAAAAGGGGGTGGTAATGGACGGAGCATCAGAACCAATCAAACACTCAGACCCAGTCAACAGATCCGAGTTTGATCCATCACCGTTCTTTAGCCTACTCTGCCACCCCACTTAATACATGGCCATATGCAAATCAGTCTGACCCTGTGCCTCATGGGAACAGTCCAGCCCGAACTGCCAAGCCATGCCTTCCCTGGACCGGAAATAAGCTTCCTAGGACCGGTTTCTGGCATTTCAGCCGTCTTCAGCCAGGCTTGCTTGAATCCAGTGGCAAAGTGAGCAAGGGACTCACGTCTGAGCATACCCTGCCAACTTATGGTGAACAAAGCAGTACAAAAGTGTGTGGTGATGGACGGAGCATCAGAACCAATCAAACACTCACACCCAGTCAACAGATCCGACTTTTATCCATCACCGTTCTTTAGCCCACTATGCCACCCCAGTTCAGACATGGCCATATGAAAATCAGTCTGACCCTGTGCCTCATGGGAACAGTCCAGCCCGAATTGCCAAGCAATGCCTTCCCTGGACAGGAAACACGTTTCCTAGGATGAGTTTCTGGCATTTCAGCCGTCTTCAGCCAGGCTTGCTTGAATCCAGTGGCAAAGTGAGCAAGGGACTCACGTCTGAGCATACCCTGCCAACCTATGGCGAACAAAGCGGTACAAAAGGGGGTGGTGATGAACGGAGCATCAGAACCAATCAAACACTCACACCCAGTCACAAGATCCATGTTTGATCCATCACCGTTCTTTAGCCCACTCTGCCACCCCAGTTCAGACATGGCCATATTCAAATCAGTCCGACCCTGTGCCTCATGGGAACAGTCCAGCCCGAATTGCCAAGCAATGCTTTCCCTGGACAGGAAACACGTTTCCTTGGACGGGTTTCTGGCATTTCAGTCGTCTTCAGCCAGGCTTGCTTGAATCCAGTGGCATAGTGAGCAAGGGACTCACGTCTGAGCATACCCTGCCAACTTATGGCGAACAAAGTGGTACAAAAGGGGGTGGTGATGGACGGAGCATCAGAACCAATCAAACACTCACACCCAAACAACAAATCCGACTTTGATCCATCACCGTGCTTTAGCCTACTCTGCCACCCCAGTTCATACATGGCAATATGCAAATCAGTCTGACCCTGTGCCTCATGGGAACAGTCCAGCCCAAACTGCCAAGCCATGCCTTCCCTGGACCAGAAACAAGCTTCCTAGGACCTGTTTCTGGCATTTCAGCCGTCTTCAGCCAGGCTTGCTTGAATCCAGTGGCAAAGTGAGCAAGGGACTCACGTCTGAGCATACCCTGCCAACTTATGGCGAACAAAGCAGTACAAAAGGGGGTGGTGATGGACGGAGCATCAGAAACAATCAAACACTCACACCCAGTCAACAGATCCGAGTTTGATCCATCACCGTTCTTTAGCCCACTCTTCCACCCCAGTTCAGACATGGCCATATGCAAAACAGTCTGACCGTGTGCCTCATGGGAACAGTCCAGCCCGAACTGCCAAGCCATGCCTTCCCTGGACCGGAAACAAGCTTCCTAGGACCGGTTTCTTGCATTTTAGCCGTCTTCAGCCAGGCTTGCTTGAATCCAGTGGCAAAGTGAGCAAGGGTCTCACGTCTGAGCATACCCTGCCAACTTATGGCGAACAAAGCGGTACAAAAGTGGGTGGTGATGGACGGAGCATCAGAACCAATCAAACACTCACACCCAGTCAACAGATCCGAGCTTGATCCATCACCAGTCTTTAGCCCACTCTGCCACCCCAGTTCAGACATGGCCATATGCAAATCAGTCTGACCCTGTGCCTCTGGGAACAGTCCAGCCCGAACTGCCAAGCCATGCCTTCCCTGGACCGGAAACAAGCTTCCTAGGACCAGTTTCTGGCATTTCAGCCGTCTTCAACCAGGCTTGCTTGAATCCAGTGGCAAAGGTAGCAAGGGACTCACGTCTGAGCATACCCTGCCAACTTATGGCGAACAAAGCAGTACAAAAGGGGGTGGTGATGGACGGAGCATATGAACCAATCAAACACTCACACCCAGTCAACAGATCCGAGTTTGATCCATCACCACTCTTTAGCCCACTCTGACACCCCAGTTCAGACATGGCCATATGCAAATCAGTCTGACCCTGTGCCTCATGGGAACAGTCCAGCCCGAACTGCCAAGCCATGCCTTCCCTGGACCGGAAACAAGCTTCCTAGGACCGGTTTCTGGCATTTCAGCCGTCTTCAGCCAGGCTTGCTTAAATCCAGTGGCAAAGTGAGCAAGGGACTCACGTCTGAGCATACCCTGACAACTTATAGCGAACAAAGCGGTACAAAAGGGGGTGGTGATGGACGGAGCATCAGAACCAATCAAACACTTACACCCAGTCAACAGATCCGAGTTTGAACCATCACCGTTCTTTAGCGCACTCTGTCACCCCAGTTCAGACATGGCCATATGCAAATCAGTCTGACCCTGTGCCTCATGAGTACAGTCCAGCCCGAACTGCCAAGCCATGTCTTCCCTGGACCGGAAACAAGCTTCCTAGGACCGGTTTCTGGCATTTCAGCCGTCTTCAGCCAGGCTTGCTTGAATCCAGTGGCAAAGTGAGCAAGGGACTCACGTCTGAGCATACCCTGCCAACTTATGGCGAACAAAGCGGTACGAAAGGGGGTGGTAATGGACGGAGCATCAGAACCAATCAAACACTCACACCCAGTCAACAGATCCATGTTTGATCCATCACCGTTCTTTAGCCCACTCTGCCACCCCAGTTCAGACATGGCCATATGCAAATCAGTCTGACCCTGTGCCTCATGGGAACAGTCCAGCCCAAATTGCCAAGCAATGCTTTCCCTGGACAGGAAACACGTTTCCTAGGACGGGTTTCTGGCATTTCAGCCGTCTTCAGCCAGGCTTGCTTGAATCCAGTGGCAAAGTGAGCAAGGGACTCACGTCTGAGCACACCCTGCCAACTTATGGCTAACAAAGCGGTACAAAAGGGGGTGGTGATGGACGGAGCATCAGAACCAATCAAACACTCACACCCAGTCAACAAATCCGACTTTGATCCATCACCGTTCTTTAGCCCACTCTGCCACCCCAGTTCAGACATGGCCATATGCAAATCAGTCTGACCCTGTGCCTCATGGGAACAGTCCAGCCCGAACTGCCAAGCCATGCCTTCCCTGGACCGGAAACAAGCTTCCTAGGACCGGTTTCAGGCATTTCAGCTCTCTTCAGCCAGGCTTGCTTGAAACCAGTGGCAAAGTGAGCAAGGGACTCACGTCTGAGCATACCCTGCCAACTTATGGCGAACAAAGCGGTACAAAAGGGGGTGGTGATGGACGGAGCATCAGAACCAATCAAACACACACACCCAGTCAACAGATCCGAGTTTGATCCATCACCGTTCTTTAGCCCACTCTGCCACTCAATTTCAGACATGGCCATATGCAAATCAGTCTGACCCTGTGCCTCATGGGAACAGTCCAGCCCGAACTTCCAAGCCATGCCTTCCCTGGACTGGAAACAAGCTTCCTAGGACCGGTTTCTGGCATTTCAGCCGTCTTCAGCCAGGCTTGCTTAAATCCAGTGGCAAAGTGAGCAAGGGAATCACATCTGAGCATACCCTGCCAACTTATGGCGAACCAAGCGGTACAAGAGGGGGTGGTGATGGACGGAGCATCAGAACCAATAAAAAACACTCTCACCCAGTCAACAGATCCGAGTTTGATCCATCACCGTTCTTTAGCCCACTCTGCCACCCCAGTTCAGACATGGCTATATGCAAATCAGTCTGACCCTGTGCCTCATGGTAACAGTCCAGCCTGAACTGCCAAGCCATGCCTTCCCTGGACCGGAAA
This sequence comes from Triturus cristatus, assembly GCF_964204655.1. Lineage (NCBI taxonomy): Eukaryota > Metazoa > Chordata > Amphibia > Caudata > Salamandridae > Triturus > Triturus cristatus. The sequence goes on from NC_140579.1 coordinate 789,855,489, forward strand.
CAAGCATCCTAGGACCGGTTTCTGGCATTTTAGCCGTCTTCAGCCAGGCTTGCTTGAATCCAGTGGCAAAGTGAGCAAGGGACTCACGTCTGAGCATACCCTGCCAACTTATGGCGAACAAAGCGGTACAAAAGAGGGTGGTGATGGACGGAGCATCAGAAACAATCAAACACTCACACCCAGTCAACAGATCCGAGTTTGATCCATCACCGTTCTTTAGCCCACTCTGCCACCCCAGTTCAGACATGGCCATATGCAAATCAGTCTGACCCTGTGCCTCATGGGAACAGTCCAGCCCGAACTGCCAAGCCATACCTTCCCTGGACCGGAAACAAGCTTTCTACGACCGGTTTCTGGCATTTTAGCTGTCTTCAGCCAGGCTTGGTTGAATCCAGTGGCAAAGTGAGCAAGGGACTCACGTGTCAGCATACCCTGCCAACTTATGGCGAACAAAGCGGTACAAAAGGGGGTGGTGATGGACGGAGCATCAGAAACAATCAAACACTCACACCCGGTCAACATATCCGAGTTTGATCCATCACCGTTCTTTAGCCCACTCTGCCACCCCAGTTCAGACATGGCCATATGCAATTCAGTCTGACCCTGTGCCTCATGGGGACAGTCCAGCCCGAACTGCCAAGCCATGCCTTCCCTCGACCGGAAACAAGCTTCCTAGGACCGGTTTCTGGCATTTCAGCCGTCTTCAGCCAGGCTTGCTTGAATGCAGTGGCAAAGTGAGCAAGGGACTCACGTCTGAGCATACCCTGCCAACTTATGGCGAACAAAGCGGTACAAAAGGGGGTGGTGATGGACGGAGCATCAGAACCAATCAAACACTCACACCCAGTCAACAGATCCGAGTTTGATCCATCACCGTTCTTTGGCCCACTCTGCCACCTTAGTTCAGACATGGCCATATGCAAATCAGTCTGACCCTGTGCCTCATGGGAACAGTCCAGCCCGAACTGCCAAACCATGCCTTCCCTGGACCGGAAACAAGCGTCCTAGGACCGGTTTCTGGCATTTCAGCCGTCTTCAGCCAGGCTTGCTTGAATCCAGTGGCAAAGTGAGCAAGGGACTCACGTCTGAGCATACCCTGCCAACTTATGGCGAACAAAGAGGTACAAAAGGGGGTGGTGATGGACGGAGCATCAGAACCAATCAAACACTCATACCCAGTCAACAGATCCGAGATTGATCCATCACCGTTCTTTAACCCACTCTGCCACCCCTGTTCAGACATGGCCATATGCAAATCAGTCTGACCCTGTGCCTCATGGGAACAGTCCAGCCCGAATTGCCAAGCCATGCCTTCCCTGGACCGGAAACAAGCTTCCTAGGACGGGTTTCTGGCATTTCAGCCGTCTTCAGCCAGGCTTGCTTGAATCCAGTGGCAAAGTGAGCAAGGGACACACGTCTGAGCATACCCTGCCAACTTATGGTGAACAAAGCAGTACAAAAGGGGGTGGTGATGGACGGAGCATCAGAACCAATCAAACACTCACACCCAGTCAACAGATCCGACTTTGATCCATCACCGTTCTTTAGCCCACTCTGCCACCCGAATTCAGACATGGCCATATGAAAATCAGTCTGACCCTGTGCCTCATGGGAACAGTCCAGCACGAATTGACAAGCAATGGCTTCCCTGGAAAGGAAACACGTTTCCTAGGATGAGTTTCTGGCATTTCAGCCGTCTTCAGCCAGGCTTGCTTGAATCCAGTGGCAAAGTGAGCAAGGGACTCACGTCTGAGCATACCCTGCCAACTTATGGCGAACAAAGCGGTACAAAAAGGGTGGTGATGGACGGAGCATCAGAACCAATCAAACACTCACACCCAGTCAACAGATCCGAGCTTGATCCATCACCAGTCTTTAGCCCACTCTGCCACCCCAGTTCAGACATGGCCATATGCAAATCAGTCTGACCCTGTGCCTCATGGGAACAGTCCAGCCCGAACTGCCAAGCCATGCCTTCCCTGGACCGGAAACAAGCTTCCTAGGACCAGTTTCTGGCATTTCAGCCGTCTTCAACCAGGCTTGCTTGAATCCAGTGGCAAAGTGAGCAATGGACTCACGTCTGAGCATACCCTGTCAACTTATGGCAAACAAAGCAGTACAAAAGGGGGTGGTGATGGACGGAGCATCAAAACCAATCAAACACTCACACCCAGTCAACAGATCCGAGTTTGATCCATCACCACTCTTTAGCCCACTCTGCCACCCCAGTTCAGACATGGCCATATGCAAATCAGTCTGACCCTGTGCCTCATGGGAACAGTCCAGCCCGAACTGCCAAGTCATGCCTTCCCTGGACCGGAAACAAGCCTCCTAGGACCGGTTTCTGGCATTTCAGCCGTCTTCAGCCGGGCTTGCTTGAATCCAGTGGCAAAGTGAGCAAGGGACTCACGTCTGAGCGTACCCTGCCAACTTATGGCAAACAAAGCGGTACAAAAGGGGGTGGTAATGGACGGAGCATCAGAACCAATCAAACACTCACACCCAGTCAACAGATCCGAGTTTGATAAATCACCGTGCTTTAGCCTACTCTGCCACCCCATATCATACATGGCCATATGCAAATCAGTCTGACCCTGTGCCTCATGGGAACAGTCCAGCCCGAACTGCCAAGCCATGCCTTCCCTGGACCGGAGACAAGCTTCCTAGGGCCTGTTTCTGGCATTTTAGCCGTCTTCAGCCAGGCTTCCTTGAATCCAGTGGCAAAGTGAGCAAGGGACTCACGTCTGAGCATACCCTGCCAACCTATGGCGAATAAAGCGGTACAAAAGGGGGTGGTGATGAACGGAGCATCAGAACCAATCAAACACTCACACCCAGTCAACAGATCCATGTTTGATCCATCACCGTTCTTTAGCCCACTCTGCCACCCCAGTTCAGACATGGCCATATGCAAATCAGTCTGACCCTGTGCCTTATGGGAACAGTCCAGCCCGAATTGCCAAGCAATGCTTTCCCTGGACCTGAAACACGTTTCCTAGGACGGGTTTCTGGCATTTCAGCCATCTTCAGCCAGGCTTGCTTGAATCCAGTGGCAAAGTGAGCAAGGGACTCACGTCTGAGCATACCCTGCCAACTTATGGCGAACAAAGCGGTACAAAATGGGGTGGTGATGGACGGAGCATCAGAACCAATCAAACACTCACACCCAGTCAACAGATCCGAGCTTGATCCATCACCAGTCTTTAGCCCACTCTGCCACCCCAGTTCAGACATGGCCATATGCAAATCAGTCTGACCCTGTGCCTCATGGGAACAGTCCAGCCCGAACTGCCAAGCCATGCCTTCCCTGGACCGGAAACAAGCTTCCTAGGACCAGTTTCTGGCATTTCAGCCGTCTTCAACCAGGCTTGCTTGAATCCAGTGGCAAAGTGAGCAAGGGACTCACGTCTGAGCATACCCTGTCAACTTATGGCAAACAAAGCAGTACAAAAGGGGGTGGTGATGGATGGAGCATCAAAACCAATCAAACACTCACACCCAGTCAACAGATCCGAGTTTGATCCATCACCACTCTTTAGCCCACTCTGCCACCCCAGTTCAGACATGGCCATATGCAAATCAGTCTGACCCTGTGCCTCATGGGAACAGTCCAGCCCGAATTGCCAAGCAATGCTTTCCCTGGACAGGAAACACGTTTCCTAGGACGGGTTTCTGGCATTTCAGCCATCTTCAGCCAGGCTTGCTTGAATCCAGTGGCAAAGTGAGCAAGGGACTCACGTCTGAGCATACCCTGCCAACTTATGGCGAACAAAGCGGTACAAAATGGGGTGGTGATGGACGGAGCATCAGAACCAATCAAACACTCACACCCAGTCAACAAATCCGACTTTGATCCATCACCGTTCTTTAGCCCACTCTGCCACCCCAGTTCAGACATGGCCATATGCAAATCATTCTGACCCTGTGCCTCATGGGAACAGTCCAGCCCAAACTGCCAAGCCATGCCTTCCCTGGACCGGAAACAAGCTTCCCAGGACCGGTTTCTGGCATTTCACCCGTCTTCAGCCAGGCTTCCTTGAATCCAGTGGCAAAGTGAGCAAGGGACTCACGTCTGAGCATACCCTGCCAACCTATGGCGAATAAAGCGGTACAAAAGGGGGTGGTGATGAACGGAGCATCAGAACCAATCAAACACTCACACCCAGTCAACAGATCCATGTTTGATCCATCACCGTTCTTTAGCCCACTCTGCCACCCCAGTTCAGACATGGCCATATGCAAATCAGTCTGACCCTGTGCCTTATGGGAACAGTCCAGCCCGAATTGCCAAGCAATGCTTTCCCTGGACCTGAAACACGTTTCCTAGGACGGGTTTCTGGCATTTCAGCCATCTTCAGCCAGGCTTGCTTGAATCCAGTGGCAAAGTGAGCAAGGGACTCACGTCTGAGCATACCCTGCCAACTTATGGCGAACAAAGCGGTACAAAATGGGGTGGTGATGGACGGAGCATCAGAACCAATCAAACACTCACACCCAGTCAACAGATCCGAGCTTGATCCATCACCAGTCTTTAGCCCACTCTGCCACCCCAGTTCAGACATGGCCATATGCAAATCAGTCTGACCCTGTGCCTCATGGGAACAGTCCAGCCCGAACTGCCAAGCCATGCCTTCCCTGGACCGGAAACAAGCTTCCTAGGACCAGTTTCTGGCATTTCAGCCGTCTTCAACCAGGCTTGCTTGAATCCAGTGGCAAAGTGAGCAAGGGACTCACGTCTGAGCATACCCTGTCAACTTATGGCAAACAAAGCAGTACAAAAGGGGGTGGTGATGGACGGAGCATCAAAACCAATCAAACACTCACACCCAGTCAACAGATCCGAGTTTGATCCATCACCACTCTTTAGCCCACTCTGCCACCCCAGTTCAGACATGGCCATATGCAAATCAGTCTGACCCTGTGCCTCATGGGAACAGTCCAGCCCGAACTGCCAAGCCATGCCTTCCCTGGACCGGAAACAAGCTTCCTAGAACCGGTTTCTGGCATTTCAGCCATCTTCAGCCAGGCTTGCTTGAATCCAGTGGCAAAGTGAGCAAGGGACTCACGTCTGAGCGTACCCGGCCAACTTATGGCAAACAAAGCGGTACAAAAGGGGGTGGTAATGGACGGAGCATCAGAACCAATCAAACACTCACACCCAGTCAACAGATCCATGTTTGATCCATCACCGTTCTTTAGCCCACTCTGCCACCCCAGTTCAGACATGGCCATATGCAAATCAGTCTGACCCTGTGCCTCATGGGAACAGTCCAGCCCGAATTGCCAAGCAATGCTTTCCCTGGACAGGAAACACGTTTCCTAGGACGGGTTTCTGGCATTTCAGCCATCTTCAGCCAGGCTTGCTTGAATCCAGTGGCAAAGTGAGCAAGGGACTCACGTCTGAGCATACCCTGCCAACTTATGGTGAACAAAGCGGTACAAAATGGGGTGGTGATGGACGGAGCATCAGAACCAATCAAACACTCACACCCAGTCAACAGATCCGAGCTTGATCCATCACCAGTCTTTAGCCCACTCTGCCACCCCAGTTCAGACATGGCCATATGCAAATCAGTCTGACCCTGTGCCTCATGGGAACAGTCCAGCCCGAACTGCCAAGCCATGCCTTCCCTGGACCGGAAACAAGCTTCCTAGGACCAGTTTCTGGCATTTCAGCCGTCTTCAACCAGGCTTGCTTGAATCCAGTGGCAAAGTGAGCAAGGGACTCACGTCTGAGCATACCCTGTCAACTTATGGCAAACAAAGCAGTACAAAAGGGGGTGGTGATGGACGGAGCATCAAAACCAATCAAACACTCACACCCAGTCAACAGATCCGAGTTTGATCCATCACCACTCTTTAGCCCACTCTGCCACCCCAGTTCAGACATGGCCATATGCAAATCAGTCTGACCCTGTGCCTCATGGGAACAGTCCAGCCCGAACTGCCAAGCCATGCCTTCCCTGGACCGGAAACAAGCTTCCTAGAACCGGTTTCTGGCATTTCAGCCATCTTCAGCCAGGCTTGCTTGAATCCAGTGGCAAAGTGAGCAAGGGACTCACGTCTGAGCGTACCCGGCCAACTTATGGCAAACAAAGCGGTACAAAAGGGGGTGGTAATGGACGGAGCATCAGAACCAATCAAACACTCACACCCAGTCAACAGATCCATGTTTGATCCATCACCGTTCTTTAGCCCACTCTGCCACCCCAGTTCAGACATGGCCATATGCAAATCAGTCTGACCCTGTGCCTCATGGGAACAGTCCAGCCCGAATTGCCAAGCAATGCTTTCCCTGGACAGGAAACACGTTTCCTAGGACGGGTTTCTGGCATTTCAGCCATCTTCAGCCAGGCTTGCTTGAATCCAGTGGCAAAGTGAGCAAGGGACTCACGTCTGAGCATACCCTGCCAACTTATGGCGAACAAAGCGGTACAAAATGGGGTGGTGATGGACGGAGCATCAGAACCAATCAAACACTCACACCCAGTCAACAAATCCGACTTTGATCCATCACCGTTCTTTAGCCCACTCTGCCACCCCAGTTCAGACATGGCCATATGCAAATCATTCTGACCCTGTGCCTCATGGGAACAGTCCAGCCCAAACTGCCAAGCCATGCCTTCCCTGGACCGGAAACAAGCTTCCCAGGACCGGTTTCTGGCATTTCACCCGTCTTCAGCCAGGCTTCCTTGAATCCAGTGGCAAAGTGAGCAAGGGACTCACGTCTGAGCATACCCTGCCAACCTATGGCGAATAAAGCGGTACAAAAGGGGGTGGTGATGAACGGAGCATCAGAACCAATCAAACACTCACACCCAGTCAACAGATCCATGTTTGATCCATCACCGTTCTTTAGCCCACTCTGCCACCCCAGTTCAGACATGGCCATATGCAAATCAGTCTGACCCTGTGCCTTATGGGAACAGTCCAGCCCGAATTGCCAAGCAATGCTTTCCCTGGACCTGAAACACGTTTCCTAGGACGGGTTTCTGGCATTTCAGCCATCTTCAGCCAGGCTTGCTTGAATCCAGTGGCAAAGTGAGCAAGGGACTCACGTCTGAGCATACCCTGCCAACTTATGGCGAACAAAGCGGTACAAAATGGGGTGGTGATGGACGGAGCATCAGAACCAATCAAACACTCACACCCAGTCAACAGATCCGAGCTTGATCCATCACCAGTCTTTAGCCCACTCTGCCACCCCAGTTCAGACATGGCCATATGCAAATCAGTCTGACCCTGTGCCTCATGGGAACAGTCCAGCCCGAACTGCCAAGCCATGCCTTCCCTGGACCGGAAACAAGCTTCCTAGGACCAGTTTCTGGCATTTCAGCCGTCTTCAACCAGGCTTGCTTGAATCCAGTGGCAAAGTGAGCAAGGGACTCACGTCTGAGCATACCCTGTCAACTTATGGCAAACAAAGCAGTACAAAAGGGGGTGGTGATGGACGGAGCATCAAAACCAATCAAACACTCACACCCAGTCAACAGATCCGAGTTTGATCCATCACCACTCTTTAGCCCACTCTGCCACCCCAGTTCAGACATGGCCATATGCAAATCAGTCTGACCCTGTGCCTCATGGGAACAGTCCAGCCCGAACTGCCAAGCCATGCCTTCCCTGGACCGGAAACAAGCTTCCTAGAACCGGTTTCTGGCATTTCAGCCATCTTCAGCCAGGCTTGCTTGAATCCAGTGGCAAAGTGAGCAAGGGACTCACGTCTGAGCGTACCCGGCCAACTTATGGCAAACAAAGCGGTACAAAAGGGGGTGGTAATGGACGGAGCATCAGAACCAATCAAACACTCACACCCAGTCAACAGATCCATGTTTGATCCATCACCGTTCTTTAGCCCACTCTGCCACCCCAGTTCAGACATGGCCATATGCAAATCAGTCTGACCCTGTGCCTCATGGGAACAGTCCAGCCCGAATTGCCAAGCAATGCTTTCCCTGGACAGGAAACACGTTTCCTAGGACGGGTTTCTGGCATTTCAGCCATCTTCAGCCAGGCTTGCTTGAATCCAGTGGCAAAGTGAGCAAGGGACTCACGTCTGAGCATACCCTGCCAACTTATGGCGAACAAAGCGGTACAAAATGGGGTGGTGATGGACGGAGCATCAGAACCAATCAAACACTCACACCCAGTCAACAAATCCGACTTTGATCCATCACCGTTCTTTAGCCCACTCTGCCACCCCAGTTCAGACATGGCCATATGCAAATCATTCTGACCCTGTGCCTCATGGGAACAGTCCAGCCCAAACTGCCAAGCCATGCCTTCCCTGGACCAGAAACAAGCTTCCCAGGACCGGTTTCTGGCATTTCACCCGTCTTCAGCCAGGCTTGCTTGAATCCAGTGGCAAAGTGAGCAAGGGACTCACGTCTGAGAATACCCTGCCAACTCATGGCGAACAAAGCAGTACAAAAGGGGGTGGTGATGGACGGAGCATCAGAACCAATCAAACACTCACACCCAGTCAACAGATCCGAGTTTGATCCATCACCACTCTTTAGCCCACTCTGCCACCCCAGTTCAGACATGGCCATATGCAAATCAGTCTGACCCTGTGCCTCTTGGGAACAGTCCAGCCCGAACTGCTAAGCCATGCCTTCCCTAAACCGGAAACAAGCTTCCTAGGACCAGTTTCTGGCATTTCAGCCGTCTTCAACCAGGCTTGCTTGAATCCAGTGGCAAAGTGAGCAAGGGGCTCACGTCTGAGCATACCCTGCCAACTTATGGCGAACAAAGCAGTACAAAAGGGGGTGGTGATGGACGGAGCATCAGAACCAATCAAACACTCACACCCAGTCAACAGATCCGAGTTTGATCCATCACCACTCTTTAGCCCACTCTGCCACCCCAGTTCAGACATGGCCATATGCAAATCAGTCTGACCCTGTGCCTCATGGGAACAGTCCAGGCCGAACTGCCAAGCCATGACTTCCCTGGACAGGAAACAAGCTTCCTAGGACCGGTTTCTGGCATTTCAGCCATCTTCAGCCGGGCTTGCTTGAATCCAGTGGCAAAGTAAGCAAGGGACTCACGTCTGAGCATACCCTGCCAACTTATAGCGAACAAAGCGGTTCAAAAGGGGGTGGTGATGGATGGAGCATCAGAACCAATCAAACACTTACACCCAGTCAACAGATCCGAGTTTGATCCATCACCGTTCTTTAGTCCACTCTGCCACCCCAGTTCAGACATGGCCATATGCAAATCAGTCTGACCCTTTGTCTCATGAGTACAGTCCAGCCCGAACTGCCAAGCCATGTCTTCCCTGGACCGGAAACAAGCTTCCTAGGACCGGTTTCTGGCATTTCAGCCATCTTCAGCCAGGCTTGCTTGAATCCAGTGGCAAAGTGAGCAAGGGACTCACGTCTGAGCATACCCTGCCAACTTATGGTGAACAAAGCGATACAAAAGGGGGTGGTAATGGACGGAGCATCAGAACCAATCAAACACTCACACCCAGTCGACAGATCCAAGTTTGATCCATCACCGTGCTTTAGCCTACTCTGCCACCCCAGTTCATACATGGCCATATGCAAATCAGTCTGACCCTGTGCCTCATGGGAACAGTCCAGCCCGAACTGCCAAGCCATGCCTTCCCTGGACCGGAAACAAGCTTCCTAGGGCCGTTTTCTGGCATTTTAGCCGTCGTCAGCCAGGCTTCCTTGAATCCAGTGGCAAAGTGAGCAAGGGACTCACGTCTGAGCATACCCTGCCAACTTATGGCGAACAAAGCGGTACAAAAGGGGGTGGTGATGAACGGAGCATCCGAACCAATCAAACACTCACACCCAGTCAACAGATCCATGTTTGATCCATCACCGTTCTTTAGCCCACTCTGCCACCCCAGTTCAGACATGGCCATATGCAAATCAGTCTGACCCTGTGCCTCATGGGAACAGTCCAGCCCGAATTGCCAAGCAATGCTTTCCCTGGACAGGAAACACGTTTCCTAGGACGGGTTTCTGGCATTTCAGCCGTCTTCAGCCAGGCTTGCTTGAATCCAGTGGCAAAGTGAGCAAGGGACTCACGTCTGAGCATACCCTGCCAACTTATGGTGCACAAAGTGGTACAAAAGGGGGTGGTAATGGACGGAGCATCAGAACCAATCAAACACTCACACCCAGTCAACAGATCCGAGTTTGATCCATCACCGTGCTTTAGCCTACTCTGCCACCCCAGTTCATACATGGCCATATGCAAATCAGTCTGACCCTGTGCCTCATGGGAACAGTCCAGCCTGAACTGCCAAGCCATGCCTTCCCTGGACCGGAAACAAGCTTCCTAGGGCCGGTTTCTGGCATTTTAGCCGTCTTCAGCCAGGCTTCCTTGAATCTAGTGGCAAAGTGAGCAAGGGACTCACGTCTGAGCATACCCTGCCAACTTATGGCGAACAAAGCGGTACAAAAGGGGGTGGTGATGAACGGAGCATCCGAACCAATCAAACACTCACACCCAGTCAACTGATCCATGTTTGATCCATCACCGTTCTCTAGCCCTCTCTGCCACCCCAGTTCAGACATGGCCATATGCAAATCAGTCTGACCCTGTGCCTCATGGGAACAGTCCAGGCCGAATTGCCAAGCAATGCTTTCCCTGGACAGGAAACACGTTTCCTAGGACGGGTTTCTGGCATTTCAGCCGTCTTCAGCCAGGCTTGCTTGAATCCAGTGGCAAAGTGAGCAAGGGACTCACGTCTGAGCATACCCTGCCAACTTATGGCGAACAAAGCGGTACAAAAGGGGGTGATGATGGACGGAGCATCAGAACCAATCAAACACTCACACCCAGTCAACAAATCCGACTTTGATCCATCACCGTTCTTTAGCCCACTCTGCCACCCCAGTTCAGACAAGGCCATATGCAAATCAGTCTGACCCTGTGCCTCATGGGAACAGTCCATTCCAAACTGCCAAGCCATGCCTTCCCTGGACCGGAAACAAGCTTCCCAGGACCGGTTTCTGGCATTTCAGCCGTCTTCAGCCAGGCTTGCTTGAATCCAGTGGCAAAGTGAGCAAGGGACTCACGTCTGAGCATACCCTGCCAACTCATGGCGAACAAAGCAGTACAAAAGGGGGTGGTGATGGACGGAGCATCAGAACCAATCAAACACTTACACCCAGTCAACAGATCCGAGTTTGATCCATCACCGTTCTTTGGCCCACTCTGCCACCTCAGTTCAGACATGGCTATATGCAAATCAGTCTGACCCTGTGCCTCATGAGTACAGTCCAGCCCGAACTGCCAAGCCATGTCTTCCCTGGACCGGAAACAAGCTTCCTAGGACCGGTTTCTGGCATTTCAGCCGTCTTCAGCCAGGCTTGCTTGAATCCAGTGGCAAAGTGAGCAAGGGACTCACGTCTGAGCATACCCTGCCAACTTATGGCGAACAAAGCGGTACAAAAGGGGGTGGTAATGGACGGAGCATCAGAACCAATCAAACACTCACACCCAGTCAACAGATCCGAGTTTGATCCGTCACCGTGCTTTAGCCTACTCTGCCACCCCAGTTCATACATGGCCATATGCAAATCAGTCTGACCCTGTGCCTCATGGGAACAGTCCAGCCCAAACTGACAAGCCATGCCTTCCCTGGACCGGAAACAAGCTTCCTAGGGCCGGTTTCTGGCGTTTTAGCCGTCTTCAGCCAGGCTTCCTTGAATCCAGTGGCAAAGTGAGCAAGGGACTCACGTCTGAGCATACCCTGACAAACTTATGGCGAACAAAGCGGTACAAAAGGGGGTGGTGATGGACGGAGCATCAGAACCAATCAAACACTCACACCCAGTCAACAAATCCGACTTTGATCCATCACCGTTCTTTAGCCCACTCTGCCACCACAGTTCAGACATGGCCATATGCAAATCAGTCTGACCCTGTGCCTCATGGGAACAGTCCAGCCCAAACTGCCAAGCCATGCCTTCCCTGGACCGGAAACAAGCTTCCCAGGACCGGTTTCTGGCATTTCAGCCGTCTTCAGCCAGGCTTGCTTGAATCCAGTGGCAAAGTGAGCAAGGGACTCACGTCTGAGCATACCCTGCCAACTCATGGCGAACAAAGCAGTACAAAAGGGGGTGGTGATGGACGGAGCATCAGAACCAATCAAACACTCACACCCAGTCAACAGATCCGAGTTTGATCCATCACCGTTCTTTGGCCCACTATGCCACCACAGTTCAGACATGGCCATATGCAAATCAGTCTGACCCTGTGCCTCATGGGAACAGTCCAGCCCGAACTGCCAAACCATGCCTTCCCTGGACCGGAAACAAGTGTCCTAGGACCGGTTTCTGGCATTTCAGCCGTTTTCAGCCAGGCTTGCTTGAATCCAGTGGCAAAGTGAGCAAGGGACTCACGTCTGAGCATACCCTGCCAACTTATGGCGAACAAAGCAGTACAAAAGGGGGTGGTGATGGACGGAGCATCAGAACCAATCAAACACTCACACCCAGTCAACAGATCCGACTTTGATCCATCACCATTCTTTAGCCCACTCTGCCACCCCAGTTCAGACATGGCCATATGAAAATCAGGGTGACCCTGTGCCTCATGGGAACAGTCCAGCCCGAATTGCCAAGCCATGCCTTCCCTGGACAGGAAACAAGTTTCCTAGGACGGGTTTCTGGCATTTCAGCCGTCTTCAGCCAGGCTTTCTTGAATCCAGTGGCAAAGTGAGCAAGGGACTCACGTCTGAGCATACCCTGCCAACTTATGGTGAACAAAGAATTACAAAAGTGGGTGGTGATGGACGGAGCATCAGAACCAATCAAACACTCACACCCAGTCAACAAATCCGACTTTGATCCATCACCGTTCTTTAGCCCACTCTGCCACCCCAGTTCAGACATGGCCATATGAAAATCAGTCTGACCCTGTGCCTCATGGGAACAGTCCAGCCCGAATTGCCAAGCAATGCCTTCCCTGGACAGGAAACACGTTTCCTAGGACGGGTTTCTGGCATTTCAGCCGTCTTCAGCTAGGCTTGCTTGAATCCAGTGGCAAAGTGAGCAAGGGACTCACGTCTGAGCATACCCTGCCAACTTATGGCGAACAAAGCGGTACAAAAGGGGGTGGTGATGGACGAGCATCAGAAACAATCAAACAGTCACACCCAGTCAACAGATCCGAGTTTGATCCATCACCGTTCTTTAGCCCACTCTGCCACCCCAGTTCAGACATGGCCATATGCAAATCAGTCTGACCATGTGCCTCATGGGAACCGTCCAGCCCGAACTGCCAAGCCATGCCTTCCCGGGACCGGAAACAAGCTTCCTAGGACCGGTTTCTGGCATTTCAGCCGTCTTCAGCCAGGCTTGCTTGAATCCAGTGGCAAAGTGAGCAAGGGACTCACGTCTGAGCATACCCTGCCAACTTATGGCGAACAAAGCGGTACAAAAGGGGGTGGTGATGGATGGAGCATCAGAACCAATCAAACACTTACACCCAGTCAACAGATCCGAGATTGATCCATCACCGTTCTTTAGCCCACTCTGCCACCCCAGTTCAGACATGGCCATATGCAAATCAGTATGACCCTGTGCCTCATGAGTACAGTCCAGCCCGAACTGCCAAGCCCTGCCTTCCCTGGACCGGAAACAAGCTTCCTAGGACCGGTTTCTGGCATTTCAGCCGTCTTCAGCCAGGCTTGCTTGAATCCAGTGGCAAAGTGAGCAAGGGACTCACGTCTGAGCATACCCTGCCAACTTATGGTGAAGAAAGCGGTACAAAAGGGGGTGGTGATGAACGGAGCATCAGAACCAATCAAGCACTCACACCCAGTCAACAGATCCGTGTTTGATCCATCACCGTTCTTTAGCCCACTCTGCCACCCCAATTCAGACATGGCCATATGCAAATCAGTCTGACCCTGTGCCTCATGGGAACAGTCCAGCCCGAATTGCCAAGCAATGCCTTCCCTGGACAGGAGACACGTTTCCTAGGACGGGTTTCTGGCATTTCAGGCATCTTCAGCCAGGCTTGCTTGAATCCAGTGGCAAAGTGAGCAAGGGACTCACGTCTGAGCATACCCTGCCAACTTATGGCGAACAAAGTGGTACAAAAGGGGGTGGTGATGGACGGAGCATCAGAACCAATCAAAAACTCACACCCAGTCAACAAATCCGACTTTGATCCATCACCGTTCTTTAGCCCACTCTGCCACCCCAGTTCAGACATGGCCATATGCAAATCAGTCTGACCCTGTGCCTCATGGGAACAGTCCAGCCCGAACTGCCAAACCATGCCTTCCATGGACCGGAAACAAGTGTCCTAGGACCGGTTTCTGGCATTTCAGCCGTTTTCAGCCAGGCTTGCTTGAATCCAGTGGCAAAGTGAGCAAGGGACTCACGTCTGAGCATACCCTGCCAACTTATGGCGAACAAAGCAGTACAAAAGGGGGTGGTGATGGACGGAGCATCAGAACCAATCAAACACTCACACCCAGTCAACAGATCCGACTTTGATCCATCACCATTCTTTAGCCCACTCTGCCACCCCAGTTCAGACATGGCCATATGAAAATCAGTATGACCCTGTGCCTCATGGGAACAGTCCAGCCCGAATTGCCAAGCCATGCCTTCCCTGGACAGGAAACAAGTTTCCTAGGACGGGTTTCTGGCATTTCAGCCGTCTTCAGCCAGGCTTTCTTGAATCCAGTGGCAAAGTGAGCAAGGGACTCACGTCTGAGGATACCCTGCCAACTTATGGTGAACAAAGAATTACAAAAGGGGGTGGTGATGGACGGAGCATCAGAACCAATCAAACACTCACACCCAGTCAACAAATCCGACTTTGATCCATCACCGTTCTTTAGCCCACTCTGCCACCCCAGTTCAGACATGGCCATATGAAAATCAGTATGACCCTGTGCCTCATGGGAACAGTCCAGCCCGAATTGCCAAGCCATGCCTTCCCTGGACAGGAAACAAGTTTCCTAGGACGGGTTTCTGGCATTTCAGCCGTCTTCAGCTAGGCTTGCTTGAATCCAGTGGCAAAGTGAGCAAGGGACTCACGTCTGAGCATACCCTGCCAACTTATGGCGAACAAAGCGGTACAAAAGGGGGTGGTGATGGACGGAGCATCAGAAAC
Organism: Triturus cristatus; assembly: GCF_964204655.1. Classification (NCBI taxonomy): domain Eukaryota; kingdom Metazoa; phylum Chordata; class Amphibia; order Caudata; family Salamandridae; genus Triturus; species Triturus cristatus. Next base: position 789,870,591 of record NC_140579.1, read on the forward strand.
AATCAAACAGTCACACCCAGTCAACAGATCCGAGTTTGATCCATCACCGTTCTTTAGCCCACTCTGCCACCCCAGTTCAGACATGGCCATATGCAAATCAGTCTGACCATGTGCCTCATGGGAACCGTCCAGCCCGAACTGCCAAGCCATGCCTTCCCTGGACCGGAAACAAGCTTCCTAGGACCGGTTTCTGGCATTTCAGCCGTCTTCAGCCAGGCTTGCTTGAATCCAGTGGCAAAGTGAGCAAGGGACTCACGTCTGAGCATACCCTGCCAACTTATGGCGAACAAAGCGGTACAAAAGGGGGTGGTGATGGATGGAGCATCAGAACCAATCAAACACTTACACCCAGTCAACAGATCCGAGATTGATCCATCACCGTTCTTTAGCCCACTCTGCCACCCCAGTTCAGACATGGCCATATGCAAATCAGTATGACCCTGTGCCTCATGAGTACAGTCCAGCCCGAACTGCCAAGCCCTGCCTTCCCTGGACCGGAAACAAGTTTCCTAGGACCGGTTTCTGGCATTTCAGCCGTCTTCAGCCAGGCTTGCTTGAATCCAGTGGCAAAGTGAGCAAGGGACTCACGTCTGAGCATACCCTGCCAACTTATGGTGAAGAAAGCGGTACAAAAGGGGGTGGTGATGCACGGAGCATCAGAACCAATCAAGCACTCACACCCAGTCAACAGATCCGTGTTTGATCCATCACCGTTCTTTAGCCCACTCTGCCACCCCAGTTCAGACATGGCCATATGCAAATCAGTCTGACCCTGTGCCTCATGGGAACAGTCCAGCCCGAATTGCCAAGCAATGCCTTCCCTGGACAGGAGACACGTTTCCTAGGACGGGTTTCTGGCATTTCAGGCATCTTCAGCCAGGCTTGCTTGAATCCAGTGGCAAAGTGAGCAAGGGACTCACGTCTGAGCATACCCTGCCAACTTATGGCGAACAAAGTGGTACAAAAGGGGGTGGTGATGGACGGAGCATCAGAACCAATCAAACACTCACACCCAGTCAACAGATCCGACTTTGATCCATCACCATTCTTTAGCCCACTCTGCCACCCCAGTTCAGACATGGCCATATGAAAATCAGTATGACCCTGTGCCTCATGGGAACAGTCCAGCCCGAATTGCCAAGCCATGCCTTCCCTGGACAGGAAACAAGTTTCCTAGAACGGGTTTCTGGCATTTCAGCCGTCTTCAGCCAGGCTTTCTTGAATCCAGTGGCAAAGTGAGCAAGGGACTCACGTCTGAGGATACCCTGCCAACTTATGGTTAACAAAGAATTACAAAAGGGGGTGGTGATGGACGGAGCATCAGAAACAATCAAACACTCACACCCAGTCAACAAATCCGACTTTGATCCATCACCGTTCTTTAGCCCACTCTGCCACCCCAGTTCAGACATGGCCATATGAAAATCAGTCTGACCCTGTGCCTCATGGGAACAGTCCAGCCCGAATTGCCAAGCAATGCCTTCCCTGGACAGGAAACACGTTTCCTAGGACGGGTTTCTGGCATTTCAGCCGTCTTCAGCTAGGCTTGCTTGAATCCAGTGGCAAAGTGAGCAAGGGACTCACGTCTGAGCATACCCTGCCAACTTATGGCAAACAAAGCGGTACAAAAGGGGGTGGTGATGGACGGAGCATCAGAAACAATCAAACAGTCACACCCAGTCAACAGATCCGAGTTTGATCCATCACCGTTCTTTAGCCCACTCTGCCACCCCAGTTCAGACATGGCCATATGCAAATCAGTCTGACCATGTGCATCATGGGAACCGTCCAGCCCGAACTGCCAAGCCATGCCTTCCCTGGACCGGAAACAAGCTTCCTAGGACCGGTTTCTGGCATTTCAGCCGTCTTCAGCCAGGCTTGCTTGAATCCAGTGGCAAAGTGAGCAAGGGACTCACGTCTGAGCATACCCTGCCAACTTATGGCGAACAAAGCGGTACAAAAGGGGGTGGTGATGGATGGAGCATCAGAACCAATCAAACACTTACACCCAGTCAACAGATCCGAGATTGATCCATCACCGTTCTTTAGCCCACTCTGCCACCCCAGTTCAGACATGGCCATATGCAAATCAGTATGACCCTGTGCCTCATGAGTACAGTCCAGCCCGAACTGCCAAGCCCTGCCTTCCCTGGACCGGAAACAAGCTTCCTAGGACCGGTTTCTGGCATTTCAGCCGTCTTCAGCCAGGCTTGCTTGAATCCAGTGGCAAAGTGAGCAAGGGACTCACGTCTGAGCATACCCTGCCAACTTATGGTGAAGAAAGCGGTACAAAAGGGGGTGGTGATGAACGGAGCATCAGAACCAATCAAGCACTCACACCCAGTCAACAGATCCGTGTTTGATCCATCACCGTTCTTTAGCCCACTCTGCCACCCCAGTTCAGACATGGCCATATGCAAATCAGTCTGACCCTGTGCCTCATGGGAACAGTCCAGCCCAAACTGCCAAGCCATGCCTTCCCTGGACCAGAAACAAGCTTCCCAGGACCGGTTTCTGTCATTTCATCCGTCTTCAGCCAGGCTTGCTTGAATCCAGTTGCAAAGTGAGCCAGGGACTCACGTCTGAGCATACCCTGCCAACTCATGGCGAACAAAGCAGTACAAAAGAGGGTTTTGATGGACGGAGCATCAGAAACAATCAAACACTCACACCCAGTCAACAGCTCCGACTTTGATCCATCACCGTTCTTTAGCCCACTCTGCCACCCCAGTTCAGACATGGCCATATGCAAATCAGTCTGACCGTGTGCCTCATGGGAACAATCCAGCCCGAACTGCCAAGCCATGCCTTCCCTGGACCGGAAACAAGATTCCTAGGACGGGTTTCTGGCATTTCAGCCGTCTTCAGCTAGGCTTGCTTGAATCCAGTGGCAAAGTGAGCAAGGGACTCACGTCTGAGCATACCCTGCCAACTTATGGCAAACAAAGCGGTACAAAAGGGGGTGGTGATGGACGGAGCATCAGAAACAATCAAACAGTCACACCCAGTCAACAGATCCGAGTTTGATCCATCACCGTTCTTTAGCCCACTCTGCCACCCCAGTTCAGACATGGCCATATGCAAATCAGTCTGACCATGTGCATCATGGGAACCGTCCAGCCCGAACTGCCAAGCCATGCCTTCCCTGGACCGGAAACAAGCTTCCTAGGACCGGTTTCTGGCATTTCAGCCGTCTTCAGCCAGGCTTGCTTGAATCCAGTGGCAAAGTGAGCAAGGGACTCACGTCTGAGCATACCCTGCCAACTTATGGCGAACAAAGCGGTACAAAAGGGGGTGGTGATGGATGGAGCATCAGAACCAATCAAACACTTACACCCAGTCAACAGATCCGAGATTGATCCATCACCGTTCTTTAGCCCACTCTGCCACCCCAGTTCAGACATGGCCATATGCAAATCAGTATGACCCTGTGCCTCATGAGTACAGTCCAGCCCGAACTGCCAAGCCCTGCCTTCCCTGGACCGGAAACAAGCTTCCTAGGACCGGTTTCTGGCATTTCAGCCGTCTTCAGACAGGCTTGCTTGAATCCAGTGGCAAAGTGAGCAAGGGACTCACGTCTGAGCATACCCTGCCAACTTATGGTGAAGAAAGCGGTACAAAAGGGGGTGGTGATGAACGGAGCATCAGAACCAATCAAGCACTCACACCCAGTCAACAGATCCGTGTTTGATCCATCACCGTTCTTTAGCCCACTCTGCCACCCCAGTTCAGACATGGCCATATGCAAATCAGTCTGACCCTGTGCCTCATGGGAACAGTCCAGCCCAAACTGCCAAGCCATGCCTTCCCTGGACCGGAAACAAGCTTCCCAGGACCGGTTTCTGTCATTTCATCCGTCTTCAGCCAGGCTTGCTTGAATCCAGTTGCAAAGTGAGCCAGGGACTCACGTCTGAGCATACCCTGCCAACTCATGGCGAACAAAGCAGTACAAAAGAGGGTTTTGATGGACGGAGCATCAGAAACAATCAAACACTCACACCCAGTCAACAGCTCCGACTTTGATCCATCACCGTTCTTTAGCCCACTCTGCCACCCCAGTTCAGACATGGCCATATGCAAATCAGTCTGACCGTGTGCCTCATGGGAACAATCCAGCCCGAACTGCCAAGCCATGCCTTCCCTGGACCGGAAACAAGATTCCTAGGACCGGTTTCTGGCATTTCAGCCGTCTTCAGCCAGGCTTGCTTGAATCCAGTGGCAAAGTGAGCAAGGTACTCACGTCTGAGCATACCCTGCCAACTTATGGCGAACAAAGCAGTACAAAAGGGGGTGGTGATGGACGGAGCATCAGAACCAATCAAACACTCACACCCAGTCAACAGATCCGAGTTTGATCCATCACCGTGCTTTAGCCCACTCTGCCACCCCAGTTCAGACATGGCCATATGCAAATCAGTCTGACCCTGTGGCTCATGGGAACAGTCCAGCCCGAACTGCCAAGCCATGCCTTCCCTGGACCGGAAACAAGCTTCCTAGGACCGGTTTCTGTCATTTCAGCCGTTTTCAGCCAGGCTTGCTTGAATCCAGTGGCAAAGTGAGAAAGGGACTCACGTCTGAGCATACCCAGCCAACTTATGGCAAACAAAGCAGTACAAAAGGGGGTGGTGATGGACGGAGCATCAGAACCAATCAAACACTCACACCCAGTCAACAGATCCGAGTTTGATCCATCACCGTTCTTTAGCCCACTCTGCCACCCCAGTTCAGACATGGCCATATGCAAATCAGTCTGACCATGTGCCTCATGGGAACAGTCCAGCCCGAACTGCCAAGCCATGCCTTCCCTGGACCGGAAACAAGCTTCCCAGGACCGGTTTCTGGCATTTCAGCCGTCTTCAGCCAGGCTTGCTTGAATCCAGTGGCAAAGTGAGCAAGGGACTCACGTCTGAGCATACCCTGCCAACTCATGGCGAACAAAGCAGTACAAAAGGGGGTGGTGATGGACGGAGCATCAGAACCAATCAAACACTCACACCCAGTCAACAGATCCGAGTTTGATCCATCACCGTTCTTTGGCCCACTATGCCACCACAATTCAGACATGGCCATATGCAAATCAGTCTGACCCTGTGCCTCATGGGAACAGTCCAGCCCGAACTGCCAAACCATGCCTTCCCTGGACCGGAAACAAGTGTCCTAGGACCGGTTTCTGGCATTTCAGCCGTTTTCAGCCAGGCTTGCTTGAATCCAGTGGCAAAGTGAGCAAGGGACTCACGTCTGAGCATACCCTGCCAACTTATGGCGAACAAAGCAGTACAAAAGGGGGTGGTGATGGATGGAGCATCAGAACCAATCAAACACTCACACCCAGTCAACAGATCCGACTTTGATCCATCACCATTCTTTAGCCCACTCTGCCACCCCAGTTCAGACATGGCCATATGAAAATCAGTATGACCCTGTGCCTCATGGGAACAGTCCAGCCCGAATTGCCAAGCCATGCCTTCCCTGGACAGGAAACAAGTTTCCTAGGACGGGTTTCTGGCATTTCAGCCGTCTTCAGCCAGGCTTTCTTGAATCCAGTGGCAAAGTGAGCAAGGGACTCACGTCTGAGCATACCCTGCCAACTTATGGTGAACAAAGAATTACAAAAGTGGGTGGTGATGGACGGAGCATCAGAACCAATCAAACACTCACACCCAGTCAACAAATCCGACTTTGATCCATCACCGTTCTTTAGCCCACTCTGCCACCCCAGTTCAGACATGGCCATATGAAAATCAGTCTGACCCTGTGCCTCATGGGAACAGTCCAGCCCGAATTGCCAAGCAATGCCTTCCCTGGACAGGAAACACGTTTCCTAGGACGGGTTTCTGGCATTTCAGCCGTCTTCAGCTAGGCTTGCTTGAATCCAGTGGCAAAGTGAGCAAGGGACTCACGTCTGAGCATACCCTGCCAACTTATGGCGAACAAAGCGGTACAAAAGGGGGTGGTGATGGACGAGCATCAGAAACAATCAAACAGTCACACCCATTCAACAGATCCGAGTTTGATCCATCACCGTTCTTTAGCCCACTCTGCCACCCCAGTTCAGACATGGCCATATGCAAATCAGTCTGACCATGTGCCTCATGGGAACCGTCCAGCCCGAACTGCCAAGCCATGCCTTCCCGGGACCGGAAACAAGCTTCCTAGGACCGGTTTCTGGCATTTCAGCCGTCTTCAGCCAGGCTTGCTTGAATCCAGTGGCAAAGTGAGCAAGGGACTCACGTCTGAGCATACCCTGCCAACTTATGGCGAACAAAGCGGTACAAAAGGGGGTGGTGATGGATGGAGCATCAGAACCAATCAAACACTTACACCCAGTCAACAGATCCGAGATTGATCCATCACCGTTCTTTAGCCCACTCTGCCACCCCAGTTCAGACATGGCCATATGCAAATCAGTATGACCCTGTGCCTCATGAGTACAGTCCAGCCCGAACTGCCAAGCCCTGCCTTCCCTGGACCGGAAACAAGCTTCCTAAGACCGGTTTCTGGCATTTCAGCCGTCTTCAGCCAGGCTTGCTTGAATCCAGTGGCAAAGTGAGCAAGGGACTCACGTCTGAGCATACCCTGCCAACTTATGGTGAAGAAAGCGGTACAAAAGGGGGTGGTGATGAACGGAGCATCAGAACCAATCAAACACTCACACCCAGTCAACAGATCCGTGTTTGATCCATCACCGTTCTTTAGCCCACTCTGCCACCCCAGTTCAGACATGGCCATATGCAAATCAGTCTGACCCTGTGCCTCATGGGAACAGTCCAGCCCGACTTGCCAAGCAATGCCTTCCCTGGACAGGAGACACGTTTCCTAGGACGGGTTTCTGGCATTTCAGGCATCTTCAGCCAGGCTTGCTTGAATCCAGTGGCAAAGTGAGCAAGGGACTCACGTCTGAGCATACCCTGCCAACTTATGGCGAACAAAGTGGTACAAAAGGGGGTGGTGATGGACGGAGCATCAGAACCAATCAAAAACTCACACCCAGTCAACAAATCCGACTTTGATCCATCACCGTTCTTTAGCCCACTCTGCCACCCCAGTTCAGACATGGCCATATGCAAATCAGTCTGACCCTGTGCCTCATGGGAACAGTCCAGCCCGAACTGCCAAACCATGCCTTCCATGGACCGGAAACAAGTGTCCTAGGACCGGTTTCTGGCATTTCAGCCGTTTTCAGCCAGGCTTGCTTGAATCCAGTGGCAAAGTGAGCAAGGGACTCACGTCTGAGCATACCCTGCCAACTTATGGCGAACAAAGCAGTACAAAAGGGGGTGGTGATGGACGGAGCATCAGAACCAATCAAACACTCACACCCAGTCAACAGATCCGACTTTGATCCATCACCATTCTTTAGCCCACTCTGCCACCCCAGTTCAGACATGGCCATATGAAAATCAGTATGACCCTGTGCCTCATGGGAACAGTCCAGCCCGAATTGCCAAGCCATGCCTTCCCTGGACAGGAAACAAGTTTCCTAGGACGGGTTTCTGGCATTTCAGCCGTCTTCAGCCAGGCTTTCTTGAATCCAGTGGCAAAGTGAGCAAGGGACTCACGTCTGAGGATACCCTGCCAACTTATGGTGAACAAAGAATTACAAAAGGGGGTGGTGATGGACGGAGCATCAGAACCAATCAAACACTCACACCCAGTCAACAAATCCGACTTTGATCCATCACCGTTCTTTAGCCCACTCTGCCACCCCAGTTCAGACATGGCCATATGAAAATCAGTCTGACCCTGTGCCTCATGGGAACAGTCCAGCCCGAATTGCCAAGCAATGCCTTCCCTGGACAGGAAACACGTTTCCTAGGACGGGTTTCTGGCATTTCAGCCGTCTTCAGCTAGGCTTGCTTGAATCCAGTGGCAAAGTGAGCAAGGGACTCACGTCTGAGCATACCCTGCCAACTTATGGCGAACAAAGCGGTACAAAAGGGGGTGGTGATGGACGGAGCATCAGAAACAATCAAACAGTCACACCCAGTCAACAGATCCGAGTTTGATCCATCACCGTTCTTTAGCCCACTCTGCCACCCCAGTTCAGACATGGCCATATGCAAATCAGTCTGACCATGTGCCTCATGGGAACCGTCCAGCCCGAACTGCCAAGCCATGCCTTCCCTGGACGGGAAACAAGCTTCCTAGGACCGGTTTCTGGCATTTCAGCCGTCTTCAGCCAGGCTTGCTTGAATCCAGTGGCAAAGTGAGCAAGGGACTCACGTCTGAGCATACCCTGCCAACTTATGGCGAACAAAGCGGTACAAAAGGGGGTGGTGATGGATGGAGCATCAGAACCAATCAAACACTTACACCCAGTCAACAGATCCGAGATTGAGCCATCACCGTTCTTTAGCCCACTCTGCCACCCCAGTTCAGACATGGCCATATGCAAATCAGTATGACCCTGTGCCTCATGAGTACAGTCCAGCCCGAACTGCCAAGCCCTGCCTTCCCTGGACCGGAAACAAGTTTCCTAGGACCGGTTTCTGGCATTTCAGCCGTCTTCAGCCAGGCTTGCTTGAATCCAGTGGCAAAGTGAGCAAGGGACTCACGTCTGAGCATACCCTGCCAACTTATGGTGAAGAAAGCGGTACAAAAGGGGGTGGTGATGAACGGAGCATCAGAACCAATCAAGCACTCACACCCAGTCAACAGATCCGTGTTTGATCCATCATCGTTCTTTAGCCCACTCTGCCACCCCAGTTCAGACATGGCCATATGCAAATCAGTTTGACCCTGTGCCTCATGGGAACAGTCCAGCCCGAATTGCCAAGCAATGCCTTCCCTGGACAGGAGACACGTTTCCTAGGACGGGTTTCTGGCATTTCAGGCATCTTCAGCCAGGCTTGCTTGAATCCAGTGGCAAAGTGAGCAAGGGACTCACGTCTGAGCATACCCTGCCAACTTATGGCGAACAAAGTGGTACAAAAGGGGGTGGTGATGGACGGAGCATCAGAACCAATCAAACACTCACACCCAGTCAACAGATCCGACTTTGATCCATCACCATTCTTTAGCCCACTCTGCCACCCCAGTTCAGACATGGCCATATGAAAATCAGTATGACCCTGTGCCTCATGGGAACAGTCCAGCCCGAATTGCCAAGCCATGCCTTCCCTGGACAGGAAACAAGTTTCCTAGAACGGGTTTCTGGCATTTCAGCCGTCTTCAGCCAGGCTTTCTTGAATCCAGTGGCAAAGTGAGCAAGGGACTCACGTCTGAGGATACCCTGCCAACTTATGGTGAACAAAGAATTACAAAAGGGGGTGGTGATGGACGGAGCATCAGAAACAATCAAACACTCACACCCAGTCAACAAATCCGACTTTGATCCATCACCGTTCTTTAGCCCACTCTGCCACCCCAGTTCAGACATGGCCATATGAAAATCAGTCTGACCCTGTGCCTCATGGGAACAGTCAAGCCCGAATTGCCAAGCAATGCCTTCCCTGGACAGGAAACACGTTTCCTAGGACGGGTTTCTGGCATTTCAGCCGTCTTCAGCTAGGCTTGCTTGAATCCAGTGGCAAAGTGAGCAAGGGACTCACGTCTGAGCATACCCTGCCAACTTATGGCAAACAAAGCGGTACAAAAGGGGGTGGTGATGGACGGAGCATCAGAAACAATCAAACAGTCACACCCAGTCAACAGATCCGAGTTTGATCCATCACCGTTCTTTAGCCCACTCTGCCACCCCAGTTCAGACATGGCCATATGCAAATCAGTCTGACCATGTGCATCATGGGAACCGTCCAGCCCGAACTGCCAAGCCATGCCTTCCCTGGACCGGAAACAAGCTTCCTAGGACCGGTTTCTGGCATTTCAGCCGTCTTCAGCCAGGCTTGCTTGAATCCAGTGGCAAAGTGAGCAAGGGACTCACGTCTGAGCATACCCTGCCAACTTATGGCGAACAAAGCGGTACAAAAGGGGGTGGTGATGGATGGAGCATCAGAACCAATCAAACACTTACACCCAGTCAACAGATCCGAGATTGATCCATCACCGTTCTTTAGCCCACTCTGCCACCCCAGTTCAGACATGGCCATATGCAAATCAGTATGACCCTGTGCCTCATGAGTACAGTCCAGCCCGAACTGCCAAGCCCTGCCTTCCCTGGACCGGAAACAAGCTTCCTAGGACCGGTTTCTGGCATTTCAGCCGTCTTCAGCCAGGCTTGCTTGAATCCAGTGGCAAAGTGAGCAAGGGACTCACGTCTGAGCATACCCTGCCAACTTATGGTGAAGAAAGCGGTACAAAAGGGGGTGGTGATGAACGGAGCATCAGAACCAATCAAGCACTCACACCCAGTCAACAGATCCGTGTTTGATCCATCACCGTTCTTTAGCCCACTCTGCCACCCCAGTTCAGACATGGCCATATGCAAATCAGTCTGACCCTGTGCCTCATGGGAACAGTCCAGCCCGAATTGCCAAGCAATGCCTTCCCTGGACAGGAGACACGTTTCCTAGGACGGGTTTCTGGCATTTCAGGCATCTTCAGCCAGGCTTGCTTGAATCCAGTGGCAAAGTGAGCAAGGGACTCACGTCTGAGCATACCCTGCCAACTTATGGCGAACAAAGTGGTACAAAAGGGGGTGGTGATGGACGGAGCATCAGAACCAATCAAAAACTCACACCCAGTCAACAAATCCGACTTTGATCCATCACCGTTCTTTAGCCCACTCTGCCACCCCAGTTCAGACATGGCCATATGCAAATCAGTCTGACCCTGTGCCTCATGGGAACAGTCCAGCCCAAACTGCCAAGCCATGCCTTCCCTGGACCGGAAACAAGCTTCCCAGGACCGGTTTCTGTCATTTCATCCGTCTTCAGCCAGGCTTGCTTGAATCCAGTTGCAAAGTGAGCAAGGGACTCACGTCTGAGCATACCCTGCCAACTCATGGCGAACAAAGCAGTACAAAAGAGGGTTTTGATGGACGGAGCATCAGAAACAATCAAATACTCACACCCAGTCAACAGCTCCGACTTTGATCCATCACCGTTCTTTAGCCCACTCTGCCACCCCAGTTCAGACATGGCCATATGCAAATCAGTCTGACCGTGTGCCACATGGGAACAATCCAGCCCGAACTGCCAAGCCATGCCTTCCCTGGACCGGAAACAAGATTCCTAGGACCGGTTTCTGGCATTTCAGCCGTCTTCAGCCAGGCTTGCTTGAATCCAGTGGCAAAGTGAGCAAGGTACTCACGTCTGAGCATACCCTGCCAACTTATGGCGAACAAAGCAGTACAAAAGGGGGTGGTGATGGACGGAGCATCAGAACCAATCAAACACTCACACCCAGTCAACAGATCCGAGTTTGATCCATCACCGTGCTTTAGCCCACTCTGCCACCCCAGTTCAGACATGGCCATATGCAAATCAGTCTGACCCTGTGGCTCATGGGAACAGTCCAGCCCGAACTGCCAAGCCATGCCTTCCCTGGACCGGAAACAAGCTTCCTAGGACCGGTTTCTGGCATTTCAGCCGTCTTCAGCCAGGCTTGCTTGAATCCAGTGGCAAAGTGAGCAAGGGACTCACGTCTGAGCATACCCTGCCAACTTATGGCGAACAAAGCGGTACAAAAGGGGGTGGTGATGGACGGAGCATCAGAACCAATCAAACACTCACACCCAGTCAACAGATCCGAGTTTGATCCATCACCGTTCTTTGGCCCACTCTGCCACCACAGTTCAGACATGGCCATATGCAAATCAGTCTGACCCTGTGCCTCATGGGAACAGTCCAGCCCGAACTGCCAAACCATGCCTTCCCTGGACCGGAAACAAGTGTCCTAGGACCGGTTTCTGGCATTTCAGCCATTTTCAGCCAGGCTTGCTTGAATCCAGTGGCAAAGTGAGCAAGGGACTCACGTCTGAGCATACCCTGCCAACTTATGGTGAACAAAGCAGTACAAAAGGGGGTGGTGATGGACGGAGCATCAGAACCAATCAAACACTCACACCCAGTCAACAGATCCGACTTTGATCCATCACCATTCTTTAGCCCACTCTGCCACCCCAGTTCAGACATGGCCATATGAAAATCAGTCTGACCCTGTGCCTCATGGGAACAGTCCAGCCCGAATTGCCAAGCCATGCCTTCCCTGGACAGGAAAAAAGTTTCCTAGGACGGGTTTCTGGCATTTCAGCCGTCTTTAGCCAGGCTTTCTTGAATCCAGTGGCAAAGTGAGCAAGGGACTCACGTCTGAGCATACCCTGCCAACTTATGGTGAACAAAGAATTACAAAAGGGGGTGGTGATGGACGGAGCATCAGAAACAATCAAACAGTCACACCCAGTCAACAGATCCGAGTTTGATCCATCACCGTTCTTTAGCCCACTCTGCCACCCCAGTTCAGACATGGCCATATGCAAATCAGTCTGACCATGTGCCTCATGGGAACCGTCCAGCCCGAACTGCCAAGCCATGCCTTTCCTGGACCGGAAACAAGCTTCCTAGGACCGGTTTCTGGCATTTCAGCCGTCTTCAGCCAGGCTTTCTTGAATCCAGTGGCAAAGTGAGCAAGGGACTCACGTCTGAGCATACCCTGCCAACTTATGGTGAACAAAGAATTACAAAAGGTGGTGGTGATGGACGGAGCATCAGAAACAATCAAACACTTACACCCAGTCAACAGATCCGAGATTGATCCATCACCGTTCTTTAGCCCACTCTGCCACCCCAGTTCAGTCATGGCCATATGCAAATCAGTATGACCCTGTGCCTCATGAGTACAGTCCAGCCCGAACTGCCAAGCCCTGCCTTCCCTGGACCGGAAACAAGTTTCCTAGGACCGGTTTCTGGCATTTCAGCCGTCTTCAGCCAGGCTTGCTTGAATCCAGTGGCAAAGTGAGCAAGGGACTCACGTCTGAGCATACCCTGCCAACTTATGGCGAACAAAGTGGTACAAAAGGGGGTGGTGATGGACGGAGCATCAGAACCAATCAAACACTCACACCCAGTCAACAGATCCGACTTTGATCCATCACCATTCTTTAGCCCACTCTGCCACCCCAGTTCAGACATGGCCATATGAAAATCAGTATGACCCTGTGCCTCATGGGAACAGTCCAGCCCGAATTGCCAAGCCATGCCTTCCCTGGACAGGAAACAAGTTTCCTAGAACGGGTTTCTGGCATTTCAGCCGTCTTCAGCCAGGCTTTCTTGAATCCAGTGGCAAAGTGAGCAAGGGACTCACGTCTGAGGATACCCTGCCAACTTATGGTGAAGAAAGAATTACAAAAGGGGGTGGTGATGGACGGAGCATCAGAAACAATCAAACACTCACACCCAGTCAACAAATCCGACTTTGATCCATCACCGTTCTTTAGCCCACTCTGCCACCCCAGTTCAGACATGGCCATATGAAAATCAGTCTGACCCTGTGCCTCATGGGAACAGTCCAGCCCGAATTGCCAAGCAATGCCTTCCCTGGACAGGAAACACGTTTCCTAGGACGGGTTTCTGGCATTTCAGCCGTCTTCAGCTAGGCTTGCTTGAATCCAGTGGCAAAGTGAGCAAGGGACTCACGTCTGAGCATACCCTGCCAACTTATGGCAAACAAAGCGGTACAAAAGGGGGTGGTGATGGACGGAGCATCAGAAACAATCAAACAGTCACACCCAGTCAACAGATCCGAGTTTGATCCATCACCGTTCTTTAGCCCACTCTGCCACCCCAGTTCAGACATGGCCATATGCAAATCAGTCTGACCATGTGCATCATGGGAACCGTCCAGCCCGAACTGCCAAGCCATGCCTTCCCTGGACCGGAAACAAGCTTCCTAGGACCGGTTTCTGGCATTTCAGCCGTCTTCAGCCAGGCTTGCTTGAATCCAGTGGCAAAGTGAGCAAGGGACTCACGTCTGAGCATACCCTGCCAACTTATGGCGAACAAAGCGGTACAAAAGGGGGTGGTGATGGATGGAGCATCAGAACCAATCAAACACTTACACCCAGTCAACAGATCCGAGATTGATCCATCACCGTTCTTTAGCCCACTCTGCCACCCCAGTTCAGACATGGCCATATGCAAATCAGTATGACCCTGTGCCTCATGAGTACAGTCCAGCCCGAACTGCCAAGCCCTGCCTTCCCTGGACCGGAAACAAGCTTCCTAGGACCGGTTTCTGGCATTTCAGCCGTCTTCAGCCAGGCTTGCTTGAATCCAGTGGCAAAGTGAGCAAGGGACTCACGTCTGAGCATACCCTGCCAACTTATGGTGAAGAAAGCGGTACAAAAGGGGGTGGTGATGAACGGAGCATCAGAACCAATCAAGCACTCACACCCAGTCAACAGATCCGTGTTTGATCCATCACCGTTCTTTAGCCCACTCTGCCACCCCAGTTCAGACATGGCCATATGCAAATCAGTCTGACCCTGTGCCTCATGGGAACAGTCCAGCCCGAATTGCCAAGCAATGCCTTCCCTGGACAGGAGACACGTTTCCTAGGACGGGTTTCTGGCATTTCAGGCATCTTCAGCCAGGCTTGCTTGAATCCAGTGGCAAAGTGAGCAAGGGACTCACGTCTGAGCATACCCTGCCAACTTATGGCGAACAAAGTGGTACAAAAGGGGGTGGTGATGGACGGAGCATCAGAACCAATCAAAAACTCACACCCAGTCAACAAATCCGACTTTGATCCATCACCGTTCTTTAGCCCACTCTGCCACCCCAGTTCAGACATGGCCATATGCAAATCAGTCTGACCCTGTGCCTCATGGGAACAGTCCAGCCCAAACTGCCAAGCCATGCCTTCCCTGGACCGGAAACAAGCTTCCTAGGACCGGTTTGTGGCATTTCAGCCGTCTTCAGCCAGGCTTGCTTGAATCCAGTGGCAAAGTGAGCAAGGGACTCACGTCTGAGCATACCCTGCCATCTTATGGTGGACAAAGCGGTACAAAAGGGGGTGGTGATGGACGGAGCATCAGAAACAATCAAACACTCACACCCAGTCAACAGCTCCGACTTTGATCCATCACCGTTCTTTAGCCCACTCTGCCACCCCAGTTCAGACATGGCCATATGCAAATCAGTCTGACCGTGTGCCTCATGGGAACAATCCAGCCCGAACTGCCAAGCCATGCCTTCCCTGGACCGGAAACAAGATTCCTAGGACCGGTTTCTGGCATTTCAGCCGTCTTCAGCCAGGCTTGCTTGAATCCAGTGGCAAAGTGAGCAAGGTACTCACGTCTGAGCATACCCTGCCAACTTATGGCGAACAAAGCAGTACAAAAGGGGGTGGTGATGGACGGAGCATCAGAACCAATCAAACACTCACACCCACTCAACAGATCCGAGTTTGATCCATCACCGTGCTTTAGCCCACTCTGCCACCCCAGTTCAGACATGGCCATATGCAAATCAGTCTGACCCTGTGGCTCATGGGAACAGTCTAGCCCGAACTGCCAAGCCATGCCTTCCCTGGACCGGAAACAAGCTTCCTAGGACCGGTTTCTGTCATTTCAGCCGTTTTCAGCCAGGCTTGCTTGAATCCAGTGGCAAAGTGAGAAAGGGACTCACGTCTGAGCATACCCAGCCAACTTATGGCAAACAAAGCAGTACAAAAGGGGGTGGTGATGGACGGAGCATCAGAACCAATCAAACACTCACACCCAGTCAACAGATCCGAGTTTGATCCATCACCGTTCTTTAGCCCACTCTGCCACCCCAGTTCAGACATGGCCATATGCAAATCAGTCTGACCATGTGCCTCATGGGAACAGTCCAGCCCGAACTGCCAAGCCATGCCTTCCCTGGACCGGAAACAAGCTTCCTAGGACCGGTTTCTGGCATTTCAGCCGTCTTCAGCCAGGCTTGCTTGAATCCAGTGGCAAAGTGAGCAAGGGACTCACGTCTGAGCATACCCTGCCAACTTATGGCGAACAAAGCGGTACAAAAGGGGGTGGTGATGGACGGAGCATCAGAACCAATCAAACACTCACACCCAGTCAACAGATCCGAGTTTGATCCATCACCGTTCTTTGGCCCACTCTGCCACCACAGTTCAGACATGGCCATATGCAAATCAGTCTGACCCTGTGCCTCATGGGAACAGTCCAGCCCGAACTGCCAAACCATGCCTTCCCTGGACCGGAAACAAGTGTCCTAGGACCGGTTTCTGGCATTTCAGCCATTTTCAGCCAGGCTTGCTTGAATCCAGTGGCAAAGTGAGCAAGGGACTCACGTCTGAGCATACCCTGCCAACTTATGGTGAACAAAGCAGTACAAAAGGGGGTGGTGATGGACGGAGCATCAGAACCAATCAAACACTCACACCCAGTCAACAGATCCGACTTTGATCCATCACCATTCTTTAGCCCACTCTGCCACCCCAGTTCAGACATGGCCATATGAAAATCAGTCTGACCCTGTGCCTCATGGGAACAGTCCAGCCCGAATTGCCAAGCCATGCCTTCCCTGGACAGGAAACAAGTTTCCTAGGACGGGTTTCTGGCATTTCAGCCGTCTTTAGCCAGGCTTTCTTGAATCCAGTGGCAAAGTGAGCAAGGGACTCACGTCTGAGCATACCCTGCCAACTTATGGTGAACAAAGAATTACAAAAGGGGGTGGTGATGGACGGAGCATCAGAACCAATCAAACACTCACACCCAGTCAACAAATCCGACTTTGATCCATCACCGTTCTTTAGCCCACTCTGCCACCCCAGTTCAGACATGGCCATATGAAAATCAGTCTGACCCTGTGCCTCATGGGAACAGTCCAGCCCGAATTGCCAAGCAATGCCTTCCCTGGACAGGAAACACGTTTCCTAGGACGGGTTTCTGGCATTTCAGCCGTCTTCAGCTAGGCTTGCTTGAATCCAGTGGCAAAGTGAGCAAGGGACTCACGTCTGAGCATACCCTGCCAACTTATGGTGAACAAAGTGGTACAAAAGGGGGTGGTGATGGACGGAGCATCAGAACCAATCAAAAACTCACACCCAGTCAACAAATCCGACTTTGATCCATCACCGTTCTTTAGCCCACTCTGCCACCCCAGTTCAGACATGGCCATATGCAAATCAGTCTGACCCTGTGCCTCATGGGAACAGTCCAGCCCAAACTGCCAAGCCATGCCTTCCCTGGACCGGAAACAAGCTTCCCAGGACCGGTTTCTGGCATTTCAGCCGTCTTCAGCCAGGCTTGCTTGAATCCAGTTGCAAAGTGAGCAAGGGACTCACGTCTGAGCATACCCTGCCAACTCATGGCGAACAAAGCAGTACAAAAGAGGGTGGTGATGGACGGAGCATCAGAAACAATCAAACACTCACACCCAGTCAACAGCTCCGACTTTGATCCATCACCGTTCTTTAGCCCACTCTGCCACCCCAGTTCAGACATGGCCATATGCAAATCATTCTGACCGTGTGCCTCATGGGAACAGTCCAGCCCGAACTGCCAAGCCATGCCTTCCCTGGACCGGAAACAAGCTTCCTAGGACCGGTTTCTGGCATTTCAGCCGTCTTCAGCCAGGCTTGCTTGAATCCAGTGGCAAAGTGAGCAAGGTACTCACGTCTGAGCATACCCTGCCAACTTATGGCGAACAAAGCAGTACAAAAGGGGGTGGTGATGGACGGAGCATCAGAACCAATCAAACACTCACACCCAGTCAACAGATCCGAGTTTGATCCATCACGGTGCTTTAGCCCACTCTGCCACCCCAGTTCAGACATGGCCATATGCAAATCAGTCTGACCCTGTGGCTCATGGGAACAGTCCAGCCAGAACTGCAAAGCCATGCCTTCCCTGGACCGGAAACAAGCTTCCTAGGACCGGTTTCTGGCATTTCAGCCGTTTTCAGCCAGGCTTGCTTGAATCCAGTGGCAAAGTGAGAAAGGGACTCACGTCTGAGCATACCCAGCCAACTTATGGCACACAAAGCAGTACAAAAGGGGGTGGTGATGGACGGAGCATCAGAACCAATCAAACACTCACACCCAGTCAACAGATCCGAGTTTGATCCATCACCGTTCTTTAGCCCACTCTGCCACCCCAGTTCAGATATGGCCATATGCAAATCAGTCTGACCATGTGCCTCATGGGAACAGTCCAGCCCGAACTGCCAAGCCATGCCTTCCCTGGACCGGAAACAAGCTTCCTAGGACCGGTTTCTGGCATTTCAGCCGTCTTCAGCCAGGCTTGCTTGAATCCAGTGGCAAAGTGAGCAAGGGACTCACGTCTGAGCATACCCTGCCAACTTATGGCGAACAAAGCGGTACAAAAGGGGGTGGTGATGGACGGAGCATCAGAACCAATCAAAGACTCACACCCAGTCAACAGATCCGACTTTAATCCATCACCGTTCTTTAGCCCACTCTGCCACCCCAGTTCAGACATGGCCATATGAAAATCAGTCTGACCCTGTGCCTCATGGGAACAGTCCAGCCCGAATTGCCAAGCAATGCCTTCCCTGGACAGGAAACACGTTTCCTAGGACGGGTTTCTGGCATTTCAGCCGTCTTCAGCTAGGCTTGCTTGAATCCAGTGGCAAAGTGAGCAACGGACTCACGTCTGAGCATACCCTGCCAACTTATGGCGAACAAAGCGGTACAAAAGGGGGTAGTGATGGACGGAGCATCAGAAACAATCAAACACTCACACCCAGTCAACAGATCCGAGTTTGATCCATCACCGTTCTTTAGCCCACTCTGCCACCCCAGTTCAGACATGGCCATATGCAAATCAGTCTGACCATGTGCCTCATGGGAACAGTCCAGCCCGAACTGCCAAGCCATGCCTTCCCTGGACCGGAAACAAGCTTCCTAGGACCGGTTTCTGGCATTTCAGCCGTCTTCAGCCAGGCTTGCTTGAATCCAGTGGCAAAGTGAGCAAGGGACTCACGTCTAAGCATACCCTGCCAACTTATGGCGAAGAAAGCGGTACAAAAGGGGGTGGTGATGGACGGAGCATCAGAACCAATCAAACACTTACACCCAGTCAACAGATCCGAGATTGATCCATCACCGTTCTTTAGCCCACTCTGCCACCCCAGTTCAGACATGGCCATATGCAAATCAGTCTGACCCTGTGCCTCATGGGAACAGTCCACCCCGAATTGCCAAGCAATGCCTTCCCTGGACAGGAGACACGTTTCCTAGGACGGGTTTCTGGCATTTCAGCCATCTTCAGCCAGGCTTGCTTGAATCCAGTGGCAAAGTGAGCAAGGGACTCACGTCTGAGCATACCCTGCCAACTTATGGCGAACAAAGTGGTACAAAAGGGGGTGGTGATGGACGGAGCATCAGAACCAATCAAGCACTCACACCCAGTCAACAGATCCGACTTTGATCCATCACCGTTCTTTAGCCCACTCTGCCACCCCAGTTCAGACATGGCCATATGCAAATCAGTCTAACCCTGTGCCTCATGGGAACAGTCCAGCCCAAACTGCCAAGCCATGCCTTCCCTGGACCGGAAACAAGCTTCCCAGGACCGGTTTCTGGCATTTCAGCCGTCTTCAGCCAGGCTTGCTTGAATCCAGTGGCAAAGTGAGCAAGGGACTCACGTCTGAGCATACCCAGCCAACTTATGGCAAACGAAGCAGTACAAAAGGGGGTGGTGATGGACGGAGCATCAGAACCAATCAAACACTCACACCCAGTCAACAGATCCGAGTTTGATCCATCACCATTCTTTAGCCCACTCTGCCACCCCAGTTAAGACATGGCCATATGAAAATCAGTCTGACCCTGTGCCTCATGGGAACAGTCCAGCCCGAATTGCCAAGCCATGCCTTCCCTGGACAGGAAACCAGTTTCCTAGGACGGGTTTCTGGCATTTCAGCCGTCTTCAGCCAGGCTTTCTTGAATCCAGTGGCAAAGTGAGCAAGGGACTCACGTCTGAGCATACCCTGCCAA
Organism: Triturus cristatus; assembly: GCF_964204655.1. Lineage (NCBI taxonomy): Eukaryota > Metazoa > Chordata > Amphibia > Caudata > Salamandridae > Triturus > Triturus cristatus. The sequence continues at coordinate 789,890,454 of NC_140579.1, forward strand.
CTTATGGTGAACAAAGCATTACAAAAGGGGGTGGTGATGGACGGAGCATCAGAACCAATCAAACACTCACACCCAGTCAACAGATCCGACTTTAATCCATCACCGTTCTTTAGCCCACTCTGCCACCCCAGTTCAGACATGGCCATATGAAAATCAGTCTGACCCTGTGCCTCATGGGAACAGTCCAGCCCGAATTGCCAAGCAATGCCTTCCCTGGACAGGAAACACGTTTCCTAGGATGGGTTTCTGGCATTTCAGCCGTCTTCAGCTAGGCTTGCTTGAATCCAGTAGCAAAGTGAGCAAGGGACTCACGTCTGAGCATACCCTGCCAACTTATGGCGAACAAAGCGGTACAAAAGGGGGTGGTGATGGACGGAGCATCAGAAACAATCAAACACTCACACCCAGTCAACAGATCCGAGTTTGATCCATCACCGTTCTTTAGCCCACTCTGCCACCCCAGTTCAGACATGGCCATATGCAAATCAGTCTGACCATGTGCCTCATGGGAACAGTCCAGCCCGAACTGCCAAGCCATGCCTTCCCTGGACCGAAAACAAGCTTCCTAGGACCGGTTTCTGGCATTTCAGCCGTCTTCAGCCAGGCTTGCTTGAATCCAGTGGCAAAGTGAGCAAGGGACTCACGTCTGAGCATACCCTGCCAACTTATGGCGAAGAAAGCGGTACAAAAGGGGGTGGTGATGAACGGAGCATCAGAACCAATCAAGCACTCACACCCAGTCAACAAGTCCGTGTTTGATCCATCACCGTTCTTTAGCCCACTCTGCCACCCCAGTTCAGACATGGCCATATGCAAATCAGTCTGACCCTGTGCCTCATGGGAACACTCCAGCCCGAATTGCCAAGCAATGCCTTCCCTGGACAGGAGACACGTTTCCTAGGACGGGTTTCTGGCATTTCAGCCGTCTTCAGCCAGGCTTGCTTGAATCCAGTGGCAAAGTGAGCAAGGGACTCACGTCTGAGCATACCCTGCCAACTTATGGCGAACAAAGTGGTACAAAAGGGGGTGGTGATGGACGGAGCATCAGACCAATCAAACACTCACACCCAGTCAACAAATCCGACTTTGATCCATCACCGTTCTTTAGCCCACTGTGCCACCCCAGTTCAGACATGTCCATGTGCAAATCAGTCTGACCGTGTGCCTCATGGGAACAGTCCAGCCCAAACTGCCAAGCCATGCCTTCCCTGGACCGGAAACAAGCTTCCCAGGACCGGTTTCTGGCATTTCAGCCGTCTTCAGCCAGGCTTGCTTGAATCCAGTTTCAAAGTGAGCAAGGGACTCACGTCTGAGCATACCCTGCCAACTCATGGCGAACAAAGCAGTACAAAAGAGGGTGGTGATGGACGGAGCATCAGAAACAATCAAACACTCACACCCAGTCAACAGCTCCGACTTTGATCCATCACCGTTATTTAGCCCACTCTGCCACCCCAGTTCAGACATGGCCATATGCAAATCAGTCTGACCGTGTGCCTCATGGGAACAGTCCAGCCCGAACTGCCAAGCCATGCATTCCCTGGACCGGAAACAAGCTTCCTAGGACCGGTTTCTGGCATTTCAGCCGTCTTCAGCCAGGCTTGCTTGAATCCAGTGGCAAAGTGAGCAAGGGACTCACGTCTGAGAATACCCTGCCAACTTATGGCGAACAAAGCGGTACAAAAGGGGGTGGTGATGGACGGAGCATCAGAACCAATCAAACACTCACACCCAGTCAACAGATCCGACTTTAATCCATCACCGTTCTTTAGCCCACTCTGCCACCCCAGTTCAGACATGGCCATATGAAAATCAGTCTGACCCTGTGCCTCATGGTAACAGTCCAGCCCGAATTGCCAAGCAATGCCTTCCCTGGACAGGAAACACGTTTCCTAGGACGGGTTTCTGGCATTTCAGCCGTCTTCAGCTAGGCTTGCTTGAATCCAGTGGCAAAGTGAGCAAGGGACTCACGTCTGAGCATACCCTGCCAAGCAATGCCTTCCCTGGACAGGAAACACGTTTCCTAGGACGGGTTTCTGGCATTTCAGCCGTCTTCAGCTAGGCTTGCTTGAATCCAGTGGCAAAGTGAGCAAGGGACTCACGTCTGAGCATACCCTGCCAACTTATGGCGAACAAAGCGGTACAAAAGGGGGTGGTGATGGACGGAGTATCAGAAACAATCAAACACTCACACCCAGTCAACAGATCCGAGTTTGATCCATCACCGTTCTTTAGCCCACTCTGCCACCCCAGTTCAGACATGGCCATATGCAAATCAGTCTGACCATGTGCCTCATGGGAACAGTCCAGCCCGAACTGCCAAGCCATGCCTTCCCTGGACCGGAAACAAGCTTCCTAGGACCGGTTTCTGGCATTTCAGCCGTCTTCAGCCAGGCTTGCTTGAATCCAGTGGCAAAGTGAGCAAGGGACTCACGTCTGAGCATACCCTGCCAACTCATGGCGAACAAAGCAGTACAAAAGGGGGTAGTGATGGACGGAGCATCAGAAACCATCAAACACTCACACCCAGTCAACAGATCCAAGTTTGATCCATCACCGTTCTTTAGCCCACTCTGCCACCCCAGTTCAGACATGGCCATATGCAAATCAGTCTGACCATGTGCCTCATGGGAACAGTCCAGCCCGAACTGCCAAGCCATGCCTTCCCTGGACCGGAAACAAGCTTCCTAGGAACGGATTCTGGCATTTCAGCCGTCTTCAGCCAGGCTTGCTTGAATCCAGTGGCAAAGTGAGCAAGGTACTCACGTCTGAGCATACCCTGCCAACTTATGGCGAACACAGCAGTACAAAAGGGGGTGGTGATGGACGGAGCATCAGAACCAATCAAACACTCACACCCAGTCAACAGATCCGAGTTTGATCCATCACATTGCTTTAGCCCACTCTGCCACCCCAGTTCAGACATGGCCATATGCAAATCAGTCTGACCCTGTGGCTCATGGGAACAGTCCTGCCCGAACTGCCAAGCCATGCCTTCCCTGGACCGGAAACAAGCTTCCTAGGACCGGTTTCTGGCACTTCAGCCGTCTTCAGCCAGGCTTGCTTGAATCCAGAGGCAAAGTGAGCAAGGGACTCACGTCTGAGCATACCCTGCCAACTTATGGCAAACAAAGCGGTACAAAAGGGTGTGGTGATGGACGGAGCATCAGAACCAATCACTCACACCCAGTCAACAGATCCGAGTTTGATCCATCACCGTTCTTTAGACCACTCTGCCACCCCATTTCAGACATGGCCATATGCAAATCAGTCTGACCCTGTGCCTCATGGGAACAGTCCAGCCCGAACTGCCAAGCCATGCCTTCCCTGGACCGGAAACAAGCTTCCTAGGACCGGTTTCTGGCATTTCAGCCGTCTTCAGCCGGGCTTGCTTGAATCCAGTGGCAAAGTGAGCAAGGGACTCACGTCTGAGCATACCCTGCCAACTTATGGTGAACAAAGTGGTACAAAAGGGGGTGGTGATGGACGGAGCATCAGAACCAATCAAACACTCACACCCAGTCAACAAATCCGACTTTTATCCATCACCGTTCTTTAGCCCACTCTGCCACCCCAGTTCTGACATGGCCATATGCAAATCAGTCTGACCCTGTGCCTCATGGGAACAGTCCAGCCCAAACTGCCAAGCCATGCCTTCCCTGGACCGGAAACAAGCTTCCCAGGACCGGTTTCTGGCATTTCAGCCGTCTTCAGCCAGGCTTGCTTGAATCCAGTTGCAAAGTGAGCAAGGGACTCACGTCTGAGCATACCCTGCCAACTCATGGCGAACAAAGCAGTACAAAAGAGGGTGGTGCTGGACGGAGCATCAGAAACAATCAAACACTCACACCCAGTCAACAGCTCCGACTTTGATCCATCACCGTTCTTTAGCCCACTCTGCCACCCCAGTTCAGACATGGCCATATGCAAATCAGTCTGACCGTGTGCCTCATGGGAACAGTCCAGCCCGAACTGCCAAGCCATGCCTTCCCTGGACCGGAAACAAGCTTCCTAGGACCGATTTCTGGCATTTCAGCCGTTTTCAGCCAGGCTTGCTTGAATCCAGTGGCAAAGTGAGCAAGGGACTCACGTCTGAGCATACCCAGCCAACTTATGGCAAACAAAGCAGTACAAAAGGGGGTGGTGATGGACGGAGCATCAGAACCAATCAAACACTCACACCCAGTCAACAGATCCGAGTTTGATCCATCACCATTCTTTAGCCCACTCTGCCACCCCAGTTCAGACATGGCCATATGAAAATCAGTCTGACCCTGTGCCTCATGGGAACAGTCCAGCCCGAATTGCCAAGCAATGCCTTCCCTGGACAGGAAACATGTTTCCTAGGACGGGTTTCTGGCATTTCAGCCGTCTTCAGCTAGGCTTGCTTGAATCCAGTGGCAAAGTGAGCAAGGGACTCACGTCTGAGCGTACCCTGCCAACTTATGGCGAACAAAGCGGTACAAAAGGGGGTGGTGATGGACGGAGCATCAGAAACAATCAAACACTCACACCCAGTCAACAGATCCGACTTTAATCCATCACCGTTCTTTAGCCCACTCTGCCACCCCAGTTCAGACATGGCCATATGAAAATCAGTCTGACCCTGTGCCTCATGGGAACAGTCCAGCCCGAATTGCCAAGCAATGCCTTCCCTGGACAGGAAACACGTTTCCTAGGACGGGTTTCTGGCATTTCAGCCGTCTTCAGCTAGGCTTGCTTGAATCCAGTCGCAAAGTGAGCAAGGGACTCACGTCTGAGCATACCCTGCCAAGCAATGCCTTCCCTGGACAGGAAACACGTTTCCTAGGACGGGTTTCTGGCATTTCAGCCGTCTTCAGCTAGGCTTGCTTGAATCCAGTGGCAAAGTGAGCAAGGGACTCACGTCTGAGCATACCCTGCCAACTTATGGCGAACAAAGCGGTACAAAAGGGGGTGGTGATGGACGGAGCATCAGAAACAATCAAACACTCACACCCAGTCAACAGATCCGAGTTTGATCCATCACCGTTCTTTAGCCCACTCTGCCACCCCAGTTCAGACATGGCCATATGCAAATCAGTCTGACCATGTGCCTCATGGGAACAGTCCAGCCCGAACTGCCAAGCCATGCCTTCCCTGGACCGGAAACAAGCATCCTAGGACCGGTTTCTGGCATTTCAGCCGTCTTCAGCCAGGCTTGCTTGAATCCAGTGGCAAAGTGAGCAAGGGACTCACGTCTGAGCATACCCTGCCAACTCATGGCGAACAAAGCAGTACAAAAGGGGGTAGTGATGGACGGAGCATCAGAAACCATCAAACACTCACACCCAGTCAACAGATCCGAGTTTGATCCATCACCGTTCTTTAGCCCACTCTGCCACCCCAGTTCAGACATGGCCATATGCAAATCAGTCTGACCCTGTGGCTCATGGGAACAGTCCAGCCCGAACTGCCAAGCCATGCCTTCCCTGGACCGGAAACAAGCTTCCTTGGACCGGTTTCTGGCATTTCAGCCGTCTTCAGCCAGGCTTGCTTGAATCCAGAGGCAAAGTGAGCAAGGGACTCACGTCTGAGCATAACCTGCCAACTTATGGCAAACAAAGCGGTACAAAAGGGTGTGGTGATGGACGGAGCATCAGAACCAATCACTCACACCCAGTCAACAGATCCGAGTTTGATCCATCACCGTTCTTTAGACCACTCTGCCACCCCATTTCAGACATGGCCATATGCAAATCAGTCTGACCCTGTGCCTCATGGGAACAGTCCAGCCCGAACTGCCAAGCCATGCCTTCCCTGGACCGGAAACAAGCTTCCTAGGACCGGTTTCTGGCATTTCAGCCGTCTTCAGCCGGGCTTGCTTGAATCCAGTGGCAAAGTGAGCAAGGGACTCACGTCTGAGCATACCCTGCAAACTTATGGCGAACAAAGTGGTACAAAAGGGGGTGGTGATGGACGGAGCATCAGAACCAATCAAACACTCACACCCAGTCAACAAATCCGACTTTGATCCATCACCGTTCTTTAGCCCACTCTGCCACCCCAGTTCAGACATGGCCAGATGCAAATCAGTCTGACCCTGTGCCTCATGGGAACAGTCCAGCCCAAACTGCCAAGCCATGCCTTCCCTGGACCGGAAACAAGCTTCCCAGGACCGGTTTCTGGCATTTCAGCCGTCTTCAGCCAGGCTTGCTTGAATCCAGTTGCAAAATGAGCAAGGGACTCATGTCTGAGCATACCCTGCCAACTCATGGCGAACAAAGCAGTACAAAAGAGGGTTGTGATGGACGGAGCATCAGAAACAATCAAACACTCACACCCAGTCAACAGCTCCGACTTTGATCCATCACCGTTCTTTAGCCCACTCTGCCACCCCAGTTCAGACATGGCCATATGCAAATCAGTCTGACCGTGTGCCTCATGGGAACAGTCCAGCCCGAACTGCCAAGCCATGCCTTCCCTGGACCGGAAACAAGCTTCCTAGGACCGGTTTCTGGCATTTCAGCCGTCTTCAGCCAGGCTTGCTTGAATCCAGTGGCAAAGTGAGCAAGGTACTCACGTCTGAGCATACCCTGCCAACTCATGGCGGACAAAGCAGTGCAAAAGGGGGTGGTGATGGACGGAGCATCAGAACCAATCAAACACTCACACCCAGTCAACAGATCCGAGTTTGATCCATCACCGTACTTTAGCCTACTCTGCCACCCCAGTTCAGACATGGCCATATGCAAATCAGTCTGACCCTGTGGCTCATGGGAACAGTCCAGCCCGAACTGCCAAGCCATGCCTTCCCTGGAGCGGAAACAAGCTTCCTAGGACCGATTTCTGGCATTTCAGCCGTTTTCAGCCAGGCTTGCTTGAATCCAGTGGCAAAGTGAGCAAGGGACTCACGTCTGAGCATACCCAGCCAACTTATGGCAAACAAAGCAGTACAAAAGGGGGTGGTGATGGACGGAGCATCAGAACCAATCAAACACTCACACCCAGTCAACAGATCCGAGTTTGATCCATCACCATTCTTTAGCCCACTCTGCCACCCCAGTTCAGACATGGCCATATGAAAATCAGTCTGACCCTGTGCCTCATGGGAACAGTCCAGCCCGAATTGCCAAGCCATGCCTTCCCTGGACAGGAAACAAGTTTCCTAGGACCGGTTTCTGGCATTTCAGCCGTCTTCAGCCAGGCTTTCTTGAATCCAGTGGCAAAGTGAGCAAGGGACTCACGTCTGAGCATACCGTGCCAACTTATGGTGAACAAAGCATTACAAAAGGGGGTGGTGATGGACGGAGCATCAGAACCAATCAAACACTCACACCCAGTCAACAGATCCGACTTTAATCCATCACCGTTCTTTAGCCCACTCTGCCACCCCAGTTCAGACATGGCCATATGAAAATCAGTCTGACCCTGTGCCTCATGGGAACAGTCCAGCCCGAATTGCCAAGCAATGCCTTCCCTGGACAGGAAACACGTTTCCTAGGACGGGTTTCTGGCATTTCAGCCGTCCTCAGCTAGGCTTGCTTGAATCCAGTGGCAAAGTGGGCAAGGGACTCACGTCTGAGCATACCCTGCCAACTTCTGGCGAACAAAGCGGTACAAAAGGGGGTGGTGATGGACGGAGCATCAGAAACAATCAAACACTCACACCCAGTCAACAGATCAGAGTTTGATCCATCACTGTTCTTTAGCCCACTCTGCCACCCCAGTTCAGACATGGCCATATGCAAATCAGTCTGACCCTGTGCCTCATGGGAACACTCCAGCCCGAATTGCCAAGTAAATGCCTTCCCTGGACAGGAGACACGTTTCCTAGGACGGGTTTCTGGCATTTCAGCCGTCTTCAGCCAGGCTTGCTTGAATCCAGTGGCAAAGTGAGCAAGGGACTCACGTCTGAGCATACCCTGCCAACTTATGGCGAACAAAGCGGTACAAAAGGGGGTGGTGATGGACGGAGCATCAGAACCAATCAAACACTCACACCCAGTCAACAAATCCGACTTTGATCCATCACCGTTCTTTAGCCCACTGTGCCACCCCAGTTCAGACATGGCCATATGCAAATCAGTCTGACCGTGTGCCTCATGGGAACAGTCCAGCCCGAATTGCCAAGCCATGCCTTCCCTGTACAGGAAACAAGTTTCCTAGGACGGGTTTCTGGCATTTCAGCCGTCTTCAGCCAGGCTTTCTTGAATCCAGTGGCAAAGTGAGCAAGGGACTCACGTCTGAGCATACCCTGCCAACTTATGGTGAACAAAGCATTACAAAAGGGGGTGGTGATGGACGGAGCATCAGAACCAATCAAACACTCACACCCAGTCAACAGATCCGACTTTAATCCATCACCGTTCTTTAGCCCACTCTGCCACCCCAGTTCAGACATGGCCATCTGAAAATCAGTCTGACCCTGTGCCTCATGGGAACAGTCCAGCCCGAATTGCCAAGCAATGCCTTCCCTGGACAGGAAACACGTTTCCTAGGACGGGTTTCTGGCATTTCAGCCGTCTTCAGCTAGGCTTGCTTGAATCCAGTGGCAAAGTGAGCAAGGGACTCACGTCTGAGCATACCCTGCCAACTTATGGCGAACAAAGCGGTACAAAAGGGGGTGGTGATGGACGGAGCATCAGAAACAATCAAACACTCACACCCAGTCAACAGATCCGAGTTTGATCCATCACTGTTCTTTAGCCCACTCTGCCACCCCAGTTCAGACATGGCCATATGCAAATCAGTCTGACCATGTGCCTCATGGGAACAGTCCAGCCCGAACTGCCAAGCCATGCCTTCCCTGGACCGGAAACAAGCTTCCTAGGACCGGTTTCTGGCATTTCAGCCGTCTTCAGCCAGGCTTGCTTGAATCCAGTGGCAAAGTGAGCAAGGGACTCACGTCTGAGCATACCCTGCCAACTTATGGCGAACAAAGCGGTACAAAAGGGGGTGGTGATGGACGGAGCATCAGAACCAATCAAACACTCACACCCAGTCAACAGATCCGACTTTAATCCATCACCGTTCTTTAGCCCACTCTGCCACCCCAGTTCAGACATGGCCATATGAAAATCAGTCTGACCCTGTGCCTCATGGGAACAGTCCAGCCCGAATTGCCAAGCAATGCCTTCCCTGGACAGGAAACACGTTTCCTAGGACGGGTTTCTGGCATTTCAGCCGTCTTCAGCTAGGCTTGCTTGAATCCAGTGGCAAAGTGAGCAAGGGACTCACGTCTGAGCATACCCTGCCAAGCAATGCCTTCCCTGGACAGGAAACACGTTTCCTAGGACGGGTTTCTGGCATTTCAGCCGTCTTCAGCTAGGCTTGCTTGAATCCAGTGGCAAAGTGAGCAAGGGACTCACGTCTGAGCATACCCTGCCAACTTATGGCGAACAAAGCGGTACAAAAGGGGGTGGTGATGGACGGAGCATCAGAAACAATCAAACACTCACACCCAGTCAACAGATCCGAGTTTGATCCATCACCGTTCTTTAGCCCACTCTGCCACCCCAGTTCAGACATGGCCATATGCAAATCAGTCTGACCCTGTGCCTCATGGGAACACTCCAGCCCGAATTGCCAAGTAAATGCCTTCCCTGGACAGGAGACACGTTTCCTAGGACGGGTTTCTGGCATTTCAGCCGTCTTCAGCCAGGCTTTCTTGAATCCAGTGGCAAAGTGAGCAAGGGACTCACGTCTGAGCATACCGTGCCAACTTAGGGTGAACAAAGCATTACAAAAGGGGGTGGTGATGGACGGAGCATCAGAACCAATCAAACACTCACACCCAGTCAACAGATCCGACTTTAATCCATCACCGTTCTTTAGCCCACTCTGCCACCCCAGTTCAGACATGGCCATATGAAAATCAGTCTGACCCTGTGCCTCATGGGAACAGTCCAGCCCGAATTGCCAAGCAATGCCTTCCCTGGACAGGAAACACGTTTCCTAGGACGGGTTTCTGGCATTTCAGCCGTCTTCAGCTAGGCTTGCTTGAATCCAGTGGCAAAGTGGGCAAGGGACTCACGTCTGAGCATACCCTGCCAACTTATGGCGAACAAAGCGGTACAAAAGGGGGTGGTGATGGACGGAGCATCAGAAACAATCAAACACTCACACCCAGTCAACAGATCAGAGTTTGATCCATCACTGTTCTTTAGCCCACTCTGCCACCCCAGTTCAGACATGGCCATATGCAAATCAGTCTGACCCTGTGCCTCATGGGAACACTCCAGCCCGAATTGCCAAGTAAATGCCTTCCCTGGACAGGAGACACGTTTCCTAGGACGGGTTTCTGGCATTTCAGCCGTCTTCAGCCAGGCTTGCTTGAATCCAGTGGCAAAGTGAGCAAGGGACTCACGTCTGAGCATACCCTGCCAACTTATGGCGAACAAAGCGGTACAAAAGGGGGTGGTGATGGACGGAGCATCAGAACCAATCAAACACTCACACCCAGTCAACAGATCCGAGTTTGATCCATCACTGTTCTTTAGCCCACTCTGCCACCCCAGTTCAGACATGGCCATATGCAAATCAGTCTGACCATGTGCCTCATGGGAACAGTCCAGCCCGAACTGCCAAGCCATGCCTTCCCTGGACCGGAAACAAGCTTCCTAGGACCGGTTTCTGGCATTTCAGCCGTCTTCAGCCAGGCTTGCTTGAATCCAGTGGCAAAGTGAGCAAGGGACTCACGTCTGAGCATACCCTGCCAACTTCTGGCGAACAAAGCGGTACAAAAGGGGGTGGTGATGGACGGAGCATCAGAACCAATCAAACACTCACACCCAGTCAACAGATCCGACTTTAATCCATCACCGTTCTTTAGCCCACTCTGCCACCCCAGTTCAGACATGGCCATATGAAAATCAGTCTGACCCTGTGCCTCATGGGAACAGTCCAGCCCGAATTGCCAAGCAATGCCTTCCCTGGACAGGAAACACGTTTCCTAGGACGGGTTTCTGGCATTTCAGCCGTCTTCAGCTAGGCTTGCTTGAATCCAGTGGCAAAGTGAGCAAGGGACTCACGTCTGAGCATACCCTGCCAAGCAATGCCTTCCCTGGACAGGAAACACGTTTCCTAGGACGGGTTTCTGGCATTTCAGCCGTCTTCAGCTAGGCTTGCTTGAATCCAGTGGCAAAGTGAGCAAGGGACTCACGTCTGAGCATACCCTGCCAACTTATGGCGAACAAAGCGGTACAAAAGGGGGTGGTGATGGACGGAGCATCAGAAACAATCAAACACTCACACCCAGTCAACAGATCCGAGTTTGATCCATCACCGTTCTTTAGCCCACTCTGCCACCCCAGTTCAGACATGGCCATATGCAAATCAGTCTGACCCTGTGCCTCATGGGAACACTCCAGCCCGAATTGCCAAGTAAATGCCTTCCCTGGACAGGAGACACGTTTCCTAGGACGGGTTTCTGGCATTTCAGCCGTCTTCAGCCAGGCTTGCTTGAATCCAGTGGCAAAGTGAGCAAGGGACTCACGTCTGAGCATACCCTGCCAACTTATGGCGAACAAAGCGGTACAAAAGGGGGTGGTGATGGACGGAGCATCAGAACCAATCAAACACTCACACCCAGTCAACAAATCCGACTTTGATCCATCACCGTTCTTTAGCCCACTGTGCCACCCCAGTTCAGACATGGCCATATGCAAATCAGTCTGACCGTGTGCCTCATGGGAACAGTCCAGCCCGAATTGCCAAGCCATGCCTTCCCTGGACAGGAAACAAGTTTCCTAGGACGGGTTTCTGGCATTTCAGCCGTCTTCAGCCAGGCTTTCTTGAATCCAGTGGCAAAGTGAGCAAGGGACTCACGTCTGAGCATACCCTGCCAACTTATGGTGAACAAAGCATTACAAAAGGGGGTGGTGATGGACGGAGCATCAGAACCAATCAAACACTCACACCCAGTCAACAGATCCGACTTTAATCCATCACCGTTCTTTAGCCCACTCTGCCACCCCAGTTCAGACATGGCCATCTGAAAATCAGTCTGACCCTGTGCCTCATGGGAACAGTCCAGCCCGAATTGCCAAGCAATGCCTTCCCTGGACAGGAAACACGTTTCCTAGGACGGGTTTCTGGCATTTCAGCCGTCTTCAGCTAGGCTTGCTTGAATCCAGTGGCAAAGTGAGCAAGGGACTCACGTCTGAGCATACCCTGCCAACTTATGGCGAACAAAGCGGTACAAAAGGGGGTGGTGATGGACGGAGCATCAGAAACAATCAAACACTCACACCCAGTCAACAGATCCGAGTTTGATCCATCACTGTTCTTTAGCCCACTCTGCCACCCCAGTTCAGACATGGCCATATGCAAATCAGTCTGACCATGTGCCTCATGGGAACAGTCCAGCCCGAACTGCCAAGCCATGCCTTCCCTGGACCGGAAACAAGCTTCCTAGGACCGGTTTCTGGCATTTCAGCCGTCTTCAGCCAGGCTTGCTTGAATCCAGTGGCAAAGTGAGCAAGGGACTCACGTCTGAGCATACCCTGCCAACTTATGGCGAACAAAGCGGAACAAAAGGGGGTGGTGATGGACGGAGCATCAGAACCAATCAAACACTCACACCCAGTCAACAGATCCGACTTTAATCCATCACCGTTCTTTAGCCCACTCTGCCACCCCAGTTCAGACATGGCCATATGAAAATCAGTCTGACCCTGTGCCTCATGGGAACAGTCCAGCCCGAATTGCCAATCAATGCCTTCCCTGGACAGGAAACACGTTTCCTAGGACGGGTTTCTGGCATTTCAGCCGTCTTCAGCTAGGCTTGCTTGAATCCAGTGGCAAAGTGAGCAAGGGACTCACGTCTGAGCATACCCTGCCAAGCAATGCCTTCCCTGGACAGGAAACACGTTTCCTAGTACGGGTTTCTGGCATTTCAGCCGTCTTCAGCTAGGCTTGCTTGAATCCAGTGGCAAAGTGAGCAAGGGACTCACGTCTGAGCATACCCTGCCAACTCATGGCGAACAAAGCAGTACAAAAGGGGGTAGTGATGGACGGAGCATCAGAAACCATCAAACACTCACACCCAGTCAACAGATCCGAGTTTGATCCATCACCGTTCTTTAGCCCACTCTGCCACCCCAGTTGAGACATGGCCATATGCAAATCAGTCAGACCGTGTGCCTCATGGGAACAGTCCAGCCCGAACTGCCAAGCCATGCCTTCCCTGGACCGGAAACAAGCTTCCTAGGACCGGATTCTGGCATTTCAGCCGTCTTCAGCCAGGCTTGCTTGAATCCAGTGGCAAAGTGAGCAAGGTACTCACGTCTGAGCATACCCTGCCAACTTATGGCGAACAAAGCAGTACAAAAGGGGGTGGTGATGGACGGAGCATCAGAACCAATCAAACACTCACACCCAGTCAACAGATCCGAGTTTGATCCATCACATTGCTTTAGCCCACTCTGCCACCCCAGTTCAGACATGGCCATATGCAAATCAGTCTGACCCTGTGGCTCATGGGAACAGTCCAGCCCGAACTGCCAAGCCATGCCTTCCCTGGACCGGAAACAAGCTTCCTAGGACCGGTTTCTGGCATTTCAGCCGTCTTCAGCCAGGCTTGCTTGAATCCAGAGGCAAAGTGAGCAAGGGACTCACGTCTGAGCATACCCTGCCAACTTATGGCAAACAAAGCGGTACAAAAGGGGGTGGTGATGGACGGAGCATCAGAACCATTCAAACACTCACACCCTGTCAACAGATCCGAGTTTGATCCATCACCGTTCTTTAGACCACTCTGCCACCCCATTTCAGACATGGCCATATGCAAATCAGTCTGACCCTGTGCCTCATGGGAACAGTCCAGCCCGAACTGCCAAGCCATGCCTTCCCTGGACCGGAAACAAGCTTCCTAGGACCGGTTTCTGGCATTTCAGCCGTCTTCAGCCGGGCTTGCTTGAATCCAGTGGCAAAGTGAGCAAGGGACTCACGTCTGAGCATACCCTGCCAACTTATGGCGAACAAAGTGGTACAAAAGGGGGTGGTGATGGACGGAGCATCAGAACCAATCAAACACTCACACCCAGTCAACAAATCCGACTTTGATCCATCACCGTTCTTTAGCCCACTCTGCCACCCCAGTTCAGACATGGCCAGATGCAAATCAGTCTGACCCTGTGCCTCATGGGAACAGTCCAGCCCAAACTGCCAAGCCATGCCTTCCCTGGACCGGAAACAAGCTTCCCAGGACCGGTTTCTGGCATTTCAGCCGTCTTCAGCCAGGCTTGCTTGAATCCAGTTGCAAAGTGAGCAAGGGACTCACGTCTGAGCATACCCTGCCAACTCATGGCGAACAAAGCAGTGCAAAAGAGGGTGGTGATGGACGGAGCATCAGAAACAATCAAACACTCACACCCAGTCAACAGCTCCGACTTTGATCCATCACCGTTCTTTAGCCCACTCTGCCACCCCAGTTCAGACATGGCCATATGCAAATCAGTCTGACCGTGTGCCTCATGGGAACAGTCCAGCCCGAACTGCCAAGCCATGCCTTCCCTGGACCGGAAACAAGCTTCCTAGGACCGGTTTCTGGCATTTCAGCCGTCTTCAGCCAGGCTTGCTTGAATCCAGTGGCAAAGTGAGCAAGGTACTCACGTCTGAGCATACCCTGCCAACTCATGGCGGACAAAGCAGTACAAAAGGGGGTGGTGATGGACGGAGCATCAGAACCAATCAAACACTCACACCCAGTCAACAGATCCGAGTTTGATCCATCACCGTGCTTTAGCCTACTCTGCCACCCCAGTTCAGACATGGCCATATGCAAATCAGTCTGACCCTGTGGCTCATGGGAACAGTCCAGCCCGAACTGCCAAGCCATGCCTTCCCTGGACCGGAAACAAGCTTCCTAGGACCGATTTCTGGCATTTCAGCCGTTTTCAGCCAGGCTTGCTTGAATCCAGTGGCAAAGTGAGCAAGGGACTCACGTCTGAGCATACCCAGCCAACTTATGGCAAACAAAGCAGTACAAAAGGGGGTGGTGATGGACGGAGCATCAGAACCAATCAAACACTCACACCCAGTCAACAGATCCGAGTTTGATCCATCACCATTCTTTAGCCCACTCTGCCACCCCAGTTCAGACATGGCCATATGAAAATCAGTCTGACCCTGTGCCTCATGGGAACAGTCCAGCCCGAATTGCCAAGCCATGCCTTCCCTGGACAGGAAACAAGTTTCCTAGGACCGGTTTCTGGCATTTCAGCCGTCTTCAGCCAGGCTTTCTTGAATCCAGTGGCAAAGTGAGCAAGGGACTCAGGTCTGAGCATACCCTGCCAACTTATGGTGAACAAAGCATTACAAAAGGGGGTGGTGATGGACGGAGCATCAGAACCAATCAAACACTCACACCCAGTCAACAGATCCGACTTTAATCCATCACCGTTCTTTAGCCCACTCTGCCACCCCAGTTCAGACATGGCCATATGAAAATCAGTCTGACCCTGTGCCTCATGGGAACAGTCCAGCCCGAATTGCCAAGCAATGCCTTCCCTGGACAGGAAACACGTTTCCTAGGACGGGTTTCTGGCATTTCAGCCATCTTCAGCTAGGCTTGCTTGAATCCAGTGGCAAAGTGGGCAAGGGACTCACGTCTGAGCATACCCTGCCAACTTATGGCGAACAAAGCGGTACAAAAGGGGGTGGTGATGGACGGAGCATCAGAAACAATCAAACACTCACACCCAGTCAACAGATCCGAGTTTGATCCATCACTGTTCTTTAGCCCACTCTGCCACCCCAGTTCAGACATGGCCATATGCAAATCAGTCTGACCATGTGCCTCATGGGAACAGTCCAGCCCGAACTGCCAAGCCATGCCTTCCCTGGACCGGAAACAAGCTTCCTAGGACCGGTTTCTGGCATTTCAGCCGTCTTCAGCCAGGCTTGCTTGAATCCAGTGGCAAAGTGAGCAAGGGACTCACGCTTGAGCATACCCTGCCAACTTATGGCGAAGAAAGCGGTACAAAAGGGGGTGGTGATGAACGGAGCATCAGAACCAATCAAGCACTCACACCCAGTCAACAGGTCCGTGTTTGATCAATCACCGTTCTTTAGCCCACTCTGCCACCCCAGTTCAGACATGGCCATATGCAAATCAGTCTGACCCTGTGCCTCATGGGAACACTCCAGCCCGAATTGCCAAGTAAATGCCTTCCCTGGACAGGAGACATGTTTCCTAGGACGGGTTTCTGGCATTTCAGCCGTCTTCAGCCAGGCTTGCTTGAATCCAGTGGCAAAGTGAGCAAGGGACTCACGTCTGAGCATACCCTGCCAACTTACGGCGAACAAAGCGGTACAAAAGGGGGTGGTGATGGACGGAGCATCAGAACCAATCAAACACTCACACCCAGTCAACAAATCCGACTTTGATCCATCACCGTTCTTTAGCCCACTGTGCCACCCCAGTTCAGACATGGCCATATGCAAATCAGTCTGACCGTGTGCCTCATGGGAACAGTCCAGCCCAAACTGCCAAGCCATGCCTTCCCTGGACCGGAAACAAGCTTCCCAGGACCGGTTTCTGGCATTTCAGCCATCTTCAGCCAGGCTTGCTTGAATCCAGTTGCAAAGTGAGCAAGGGACTCACGTCTGAGCATACCCTGCCAACTCATGGCGAACAAAGCAGTACAAAAGAGGGTGGTGATGGACGGAGCATCAGAAACAATCAAACACTCACACCCAGTAAACAGCTCCGACTTTGATCCATCACCGTTCTTTAGCCCACTCTGCCACCCCAGTTCAGACAGGGCCATATGCAAATCAGTCTGACCGTGTGCCTCATGGGAACAGTCCAGCCCGAACTGCCAAGCCATGCCTTCCCTGGACCGGAAACAAGCTTCCTAGGACCGGTTTCTGGCATTTGAGCCGTCTTCAGCCAGGCTTGCTTGAATCCAGTGGCAAAGTGAGCAAGGTACTCACGTCTGAGCATACCCTGCCAACTTATGGCGAACAAAGCAGTACAAAAGGGGGTGGTGATGGACGGAGCATCAGAACCAATCAAACACTCACACCCAGTCAACAGATCCGAGTTTGATCCATCACCGTGCTTTAGCCCACTCTGCCACCCCAGTTCAGACATGGCCATCTGCAAATCAGTCTGACCCTGTGGCTCATGGGAACAGTCCAGCCCGAACTGCCAAGCCATGCCTTCCCTGGACCGGAAACAAGCTTCCTAGGACCGGTTTCTGGCATTTGAGCCGTCTTCAGCCAGGCTTGCTTGAATCCAGTTGCAAAGTGAGCAAGGGACTCACGTCTGAGCATACCCTGCCAACTCATGGCGAACAAAGCAGTACAAAAGAGGGTGGTGATGGACGGAGCATCAGAAACAATCAAACACTCACACCCAGTAAACAGCTCCGACTTTGATCCATCACCGTTCTTTAGCCCACTCTGCCACCCCAGTTCAGACAGGGCCATATGCAAATCAGTCTGACCGTGTGCCTCATGGGAACAGTCCAGCCCGAACTGCCAAGCCATGCCTTCCCTGGACCGGAAACAAGCTTCCTAGGACCGGTTTCTGGCATTTGAGCCGTCTTCAGCCAGGCTTGCTTGAATCCAGTTGCAAAGTGAGCAAGGGACTCACGTCTGAGCATACCCTGCCAACTCATGGCGAACAAAGCAGTACAAAAGAGGGTGGTGATGGACGGAGCATCAGAAACAATCAAACACTCACACCCAGTAAACAGCTCCGACTTTGATCCATCACCGTTCTTTAGCCCACTCTGCCACCCCAGTTCAGACAGGGCCATATGCAAATCAGTCTGACCGTGTGCCTCATGGGAACAGTCCAGCCCGAATTGCCAAGCAATGCCTTCCCTGGACAGGAAACACGTTTCCTAGGACGGGTTTCTGGCATTTCAGCCGTCTTCAGCTAGGCTTGCTTGAATCCAGTGGCAAAGTGGGCAAGGGACTCACGTCTGAGCATACCCTGCCAACTTATGGCGAACAAAGCGGTACAAAAGGGGGTGGTGATGGACGGAGCATCAGAAACAATCAAACACTCACACCCAGTCAACAGATCCGAGTTTGATCCATCACTGTTCTTTAGCCCACTCTGCCACCCCAGTTCAGACATGGCCATATGCAAATCAGTCTGACCATGTGCCTCATGGGAACAGTCCAGCCCGAACTGCCAAGCCATGCCTTCCCTGGACCGGAAACAAGCTTCCTAGGACCGGTTTCTGGCATTTCAGCCGTCTTCAGCCAGGCTTGCTTGAATCCAGTGGCAAAGTGAGCAAGGGACTCACGTCTGAGCATACCCTGCCAACTTATGGCGAAGAAAGCGGTACAAAAGGGGGTGGTGATGAACGGAGCATCAGAACCAATCAAGCACTCACACCCAGTCAACAGGTCCGTGTTTGATCCATCACCGTTCTTTAGCCCACTCTGCCACCCCAGTTCAGACATGGCCATATGCAAATCAGTCTGACCCTGTGCCTCATGGGAACACTCCAGCCCGAATTGCCAAGTAAATGCCTTCCCTGGACAGGAGACATGTTTCCTAGGACGGGTTTCTGGCATTTCAGCCGTCTTCAGCCAGGCTTGCTTGAATCCAGTGGCAAAGTGAGCAAGGGACTCACGTCTGAGCATACCCTGCCAACTTACGGCGAACAAAGCGGTACAAAAGGGGGTGGTGATGGACGGAGCATCAGAACCAATCAAACACTCACACCCAGTCAACAAATCCGACTTTGATCCATCACCGTTCTTTAGCCCACTGTGCCACCCCAGTTCAGACATGGCCATATGCAAATCAGTCTGACCGTGTGCCTCATGGGAACAGTCCAGCCCAAACTGCCAAGCCATGCCTTCCCTGGACCGGAAACAAGCTTCCCAGGACCGGTTTCTGGCATTTCAGCCATCTTCAGCCAGGCTTGCTTGAATCCAGTTGCAAAGTGAGCAAGGGACTCACGTCTGAGCATACCCTGCCAACTCATGGCGAACAAAGCAGTACAAAAGAGGGTGGTGATGGACGGAGCATCAGAAACAATCAAACACTCACACCCAGTAAACAGCTCCGACTTTGATCCATCACCGTTCTTTAGCCCACTCTGCCACCCCAGTTCAGACAGGGCCATATGCAAATCAGTCTGACCGTGTGCCTCATGGGAACAGTCCAGCCCGAACTGCCAAGCCATGCCTTCCCTGGACCGGAATCAAGCTTGCTAGGACCGGTTTCTGGCATTTCAGCCGTCTTCACCCAGGCTTGCTTGAATCCAGTGGCAAAGTGAGCAAGGGACTCACGTCTGAGCATACGCTGCCAACTTATGGCGAACAAAGCGGTACAAAAGGGGGTGGTGATGGACGGAGCATCAGAACCAATCAAACACTCACACCCAGTCAACAGATCCGACTTTAATCCATCACCGTTCTTTAACCCACTCTGCCACCCCAGTTCAGACATGGCCATATGAAAATCAGTCTGATCCTGTGCCTCATGGGAACAGTCCAGCCCGAATTGCCAAGCAATGCCTTCCCTGGACAGGAAACACGTTTCCTAGGATGGGTTTCTGGCATTTCAGCCATCTTCAGCTAGGCTTGCTTGAATCCAGTGGCAAAGTGAGCAAGGGACTCACGTCTGAGCATACCCTGCCAACTTATGGCGAACAAAGCGGTACAAAAGGGGGTGGTGATGGACGGAGCATCAGAAACAATCAAACACTCACACCCAGTCAACAGATCCGAGTTTGATCCATCACCGTTCTTTAGCCCACTCTGCCACCCCAGTTCAGACATGGCCATATGCAAATCAGTCTGACCATGTGCCTCATGGGAACAGTCCAGCCCGAACTGCCAAGCCATGCCTTCCCTGGACCGGAAACAAGCTTCCTAAGACCGGTTTCTGGCATTTCAGCCGTCTTCAGCCAGGCTTGCTTGAATCCAGTGGCAAAGTGAGCAAGGGACTCACGTCTGAGCATACCCTGCCAACTTATGGCGAAGAAAGCGGTACAAAAGGGGGTGGTGATGAACGGAGCATCAGAACCAATCAAGCACTCACACCCAGTCAACAGGTCCGTGTTTGATCCATCACCGTTCTTTAGCCCACTCTGCCACCCCAGTTCAGACATGGCCATATGCAAATCAGTCTGACCCTGTGCCTCATGGGAACACTCCAGCCCGAATTGCCAAGCAATGCCTTCCCTGGACAGGAGACACGTTTCCTAGGACGGGTTTCTGGCATTTCAGCCGTCTTCAGCCAGGCTTGCTTGAATCCAGTGGCAAAGTGAGCAAGGGACTCACGTCTGAGCATACCCTGCCAACTTATGGCGAACAAAGTGGTACAAAAGGGGGTGGTGATGGACGGAGCATCAGACCAATCAAACACTCACACCCAGTCAACAAATCCGACTTTGATCCATCACCGTTCTTTAGCCCACTGTGCCACCCCAGTTCAGACATGTCCATATGCAAATCAGTCTGACCGTGTGCCTCATGGGATACAGTCCAGCCCAAACTGCCAAGCCATGCCTTCCCTGGACCGGAAACAAGCTTCCCAGGACCGGTTTCTGGCATTTCAGCCGTCTTCAGCCAGGCTTGCTTGAATCCAGTGGCAAAGTGAGCAAGGGACTCACGTCTGAGCATACCCTGCCAACTTATGGCGAAGAAAGCGGTACAAAAGGGGGTGGTGATGAACGGAGCATCAGAACCAATCAAGCACTCACACCCAGTCAACAGGTCCGTGTTTGATCCATCACCGTTCTTTAGCCCACTCTGCCACCCCAGTTCAGACATGGCCATATGCAAATCAGTCTGACCCTGTGCCTCATGGGAACACTCCAGCCCGAATTGCCAAGTAAATGCCTTCCCTGGACAGGAGACATGTTTCCTAGGACGGGTTTCTGGCATTTCAGCCGTCTTCAGCCAGGCTTGCTTGAATCCAGTGGCAAAGTGAGCAAGGGACTCACGTCTGAGCATACCCTGCCAACTTACGGCGAACAAAGCGGTACAAAAGGGGGTGGTGATGGACGGAGCATCAGAACCAATCAAACACTCACACCCAGTCAACAAATCCGACTTTGATCCATCACCGTTCTTTAGCCCACTGTGCCACCCCAGTTCAGACATGGCCATATGCAAATCAGTCTGACCGTGTGCCTCATGGGAACAGTCCAGCCCAAACTGCCAAGCCATGCCTTCCCTGGACCGGAAACAAGCTTCCCAGGACCGGTTTCTGGCATTTCAGCCATCTTCAGCCAGGCTTGCTTGAATCCAGTTGCAAAGTGAGCAAGGGACTCACGTCTGAGCATACCCTGCCAACTCATGGCGAACAAAGCAGTACAAAAGAGGGTGGTGATGGACGGAGCATCAGAAACAATCAAACACTCACACCCAGTAAACAGCTCCGACTTTGATCCATCACCGTTCTTTAGCCCACTCTGCCACCCCAGTTCAGACAGGGCCATATGCAAATCAGTCTGACCGTGTGCCTCATGGGAACAGTCCAGCCCGAACTGCCAAGCCATGCCTTCCCTGGACCGGAAACAAGCTTGCTAGGACCGGTTTCTGGCATTTGAGCCGTCTTCAGCCAGGCTTGCTTGAATCCAGTGGCAAAGTGAGCAAGGTACTCACGTCTGAGCATACCCTGCCAACTTATGGCGAACAAAGCAGTACAAAAGGGGGTGGTGATGGACGGAGCATCAGAACCAATCAAACACTCACACCCAGTCAACAGATCCGAGTTTGATCCATCACCGTGCTTTAGCCCACTCTGCCACCCCAGTTCAGACATGGCCATCTGCAAATCAGTCTGACCCTGTGGCTCATGGGAACAGTCCAGCCTGAACTGCCAAGCCATGCCTTCCCTGGACCGGAATCAAGCTTCCTAGGACCGGTTTCTGGCATTTCAGCCGTCTTCACCCAGGCTTGCTTGAATCCAGTGGCAAAGTGAGCAAGGGACTCACGTCTGAGCATATGCTGCCAACTTATGGCGAACAAAGCGGTACAAAAGGGGGTGGTGATGGACGGAGCATCAGAACCAATCAAACACTCACACCCAGTCAACAGATCCGACTTTAATCCATCACCGTTCTTTAACCCACTCTGCCACCCCAGTTCAGACATGGCCATATGAAAATCAGTCTGATCCTGTGCCTCATGGGAACAGTCCAGCCCGAATTGCCAAGCAATGCCTTCCCTGGACAGGAAACACGTTTCCTAGGATGGGTTTCTGGCATTTCAGCCATCTTCAGCTAGGCTTGCTTGAATCCAGTGGCAAAGTGAGCAAGGGACTCACGTCTGAGCATACCCTGCCAACTTATGGCGAACAAAGCGGTACAAAAGGGGGTGGTGATGGACGGAGCATCAGAAACAATCAAACACTCACACCCAGTCAACAGATCCGAGTTTGATCCATCACCGTTCTTTAGCCCACTCTGCCACCCCAGTTCAGACATGGCCATATGCAAATCAGTCTGACCATGTGCCTCATGGGAACAGTCCAGCCCGAACTGCCAAGCCATGCCTTCCCTGGACCGGAAAAAAGCTTCCTAAGACCGGTTTCTGGCATTTCAGCCGTCTTCAGCCAGGATTGCTTGAATCCAGTGGCAAAGTGAGCAAGGGACTCACGTCTGAGCATACCCTGCCAACTTATGGCGAAGAAAGCGGTACAAAAGGGGGTGGTGATGAACGGAGCATCAGAACCAATCAAGCACTCACACCCAGTCAACAGGTCCGTGTTTGATCCATCACCGTTCTTTAGCCCACTCTGCCACCCCAGTTCAGACATGGCCATATGCAAATCAGTCTGACCCTGTGCCTCATGGGAACACTCCAGCCCGAATTGCCAAGCAATGCCTTCCCTGGACAGGAGACACGTTTCCTAGGACGGGTTTCTGGCATTTCAGCCGTCTTCAGCCAGGCTTGCTTGAATCCAGTGGCAAAGTGAGCAAGGGACTCACGTCTGAGCATACCCTGCCAACTTATGGCGAACAAAGTGGTACAAAAGGAGGTGGTGATGGACGGAGCATCAGACCAATCAAACACTCACACCCAGTCAACAAATCCGACTTTGATCCATCACCGTTCTTTAGCCCACTGTGCCACCCCAGTTCAGACATGTCCATATGCAAATCAGTCTGACCGTGTGCCTCATGGGATACAGTCCAGCCCAAACTGCCAAGCCATGCCTTCCCTGGACCGGAAACAAGCTTCCCAGGACCGGTTTCTGGCATTTCAGCCGTCTTCAGCCAGGCTTGCTTGAATCCAGTGGCAAAGTGAGCAAGGGACTCACGTCTGAGCATACCCTGCCAACTCATGGCGAACAAAGCAGTACAAAAGGGGGTAGTGATGGACGGAGCATCAGAAACCATCAAACACTCACACCCAGTCAACAGATCCGAGTTTGATCCATCACCGTTCTTTAGCCCACTCTGCCACCCCAGTTGAGACATGGCCATATGCAAATCAGTCTGACCGTGTGCCTCATGGGAACAGTCCAGCCCGAACTGCCAAGCCATGCCTTCCCTGGACCGGAAACAAGCTTCCTCGGACCGGATTCTGGCATTTCAGCCGTCTTCAGCCAGGCTTGCTTGAATCCAGTGGCAAAGTGAGCAAGGTACTCACGTCTGAGCATACCCTGCCAACTTATGGCGAACAAAGCAGTACAAAAGGGGGTGGTGATGGACGGAGCATCAGAACCAATCAAACACTCACACCCAGTCAACAGATCCGAGTTTGATCCATCACATTGCTTTAGCCCACTCTGCCACCCCAGTTCAGACATGGCCATATGCAAATCAGTCTGACCCTGTGGCTCATGGGAACAGTCCAGCCCGAACTGCCAAGCCATGCCTTCCCTGGACAGGAAACAAGCTTCCTAGGACCGGTTTCTGGCATTTCAGCCGTCTTCAGCCAGGCTTGCTTGAATCCAGAGGCAAAGTGAGCAAGGGACTCACGTCTGAGCATACCCTGCCAACTTATGGCAAACAAAGCGGTACAAAAGGGTGTGGTGATGGACGGAGCATCAGAACCAATCACTCACACCCAGTCAACAGATCCGAGTTTGATCCATCACCGTTCTTTAGACCACTCTGCCACCCCATTTCAGACATGGCCATATGCAAATCAGTCTGACCCTGTGCCTCATGGGAACAGTCCAGCCCGAACTGCCAAGCCATGCCTTCCCTGGACCGGAAACAAGCTTCCTAGGACCGGTTTCTAGCATTTCAGCCGTCTTCAGCCGGGCTTGCTTGAATCCAGAGGCAAAGTGAGCAAGGGACTCACGTCTGAGCATACCCTGCCAACTTATGGCGAACAAAGTGGTACAAAAGGGGGTGGTGATGGACGGAGCATCAGAACCAATCAAACACTCACACCCAGTCAACAAATCCGACTTTGATCCATCACCGTTCTTTAGCCCACTCTGCCACCCCAGTTCAGACATGGCCATATGCAAATCAGTCTGACCCTGTGCCTCATGGGAACAGTCCAGCCCAAACTGCCAAGCCATGCCTTCCCTGGACCGGAAACAAGCTTCCTAGGACCGATTTCTGGCATTTCAGCCGTTTTCAGCCAGGCTTGCTTGAATCCAGTGGCAAAGTAAGCAAGGTACTCACGTCTGAGCATACCCTGCCAACTTATGGTGAACAAAGCATTACAAAAGGGGGTGGTGATGGACGGAGCATCAGAACCAATCAAACACTCACACCCAGTCAACAGATCCGACTTTAATCCATCACCGTTCTTTAGCCCACTCTGCCACCCCAGTTCAGACATGGCCATATGAAAATCAGTCTAACCCTGTGCCTCATGGGAACAGTCCAGCCCGAATTGCCAAGCAATGCCTTCCCTGGACAGGAAACACGTTTCCTAGGACGGGTTTCTGGCATTTCAGCCGTCTTCAGCTAGGCTTGCTTGAATCCAGTGGCAAAGTGAGCAAGGGACTCACGTCTGAGCATACGCTGCCAACTTATGGCGAACAAAGCGGTACAAAAGGGGGTGGTGATTGACGGAGCATCAGAACCAATCAAACACTCACACCAAGTCAACAGATCCGACTTTAATCCATCACCTTTCTTTAGCCCACTCTGCCACCCCAGTTCAGACATGGCCATATGAAAATCAGTCTGATCCTGTGCCTCATGGGAACAGTCCAGCCCGAACTGCCAAGCCATGCCTTCCCTGGACCGGAATCAAGCTTCCTAGGACCGGTTTCTGGCATTTCAGCCGTCTTCACCCAGGCTTGCTTGAATCCAGTGGCAAAGTGAGCAAGGGACTCACGTCTGAGCATACGCTGCCAACTTATGGCGAACAAAGCGGTACAAAAGGGGGTGGTGATGGACGGAGCATCAGAACCAATCAAACACTCACACCCAGTCAACAGATCCGACTTTAATCCATCACCGTTCTTTAACCCACTCTGCCACCCCAGTTCAGACATGGCCATATGAAAATCAGTCTGATCCTGTGCCTCATGGGAACAGTCCAGCCCGAATTGCCAAGCAATGCCTTCCCTGGACAGGAAACACGTTTCCTAGGATGGGTTTCTGGCATTTCAGCCATCTTCAGCTAGGCTTGCTTGAATCCAGTGGCAAAGTGAGCAAGGGACTCACGTCTGAGCATACCCTGCCAACTTATGGCGAACAAAGCGGTACAAAAGGGGGTGGTGATGGACGGAGCATCAGAAACAATCAAACACTCACACCCAGTCAACAGATCCGAGTTTGATCCATCACCGTTCTTTAGCCCACTCTGCCACCCCAGTTCAGACATGGCCATATGCAAATCAGTCTGACCATGTGCCTCATGGGAACAGTCCAGCCCGAACTGCCAAGCCATGCCTTCCCTGGACCGGAAACAAGCTTCC
Source organism: Triturus cristatus (assembly GCF_964204655.1). Classification (NCBI taxonomy): domain Eukaryota; kingdom Metazoa; phylum Chordata; class Amphibia; order Caudata; family Salamandridae; genus Triturus; species Triturus cristatus. The sequence continues at coordinate 789,916,237 of NC_140579.1, forward strand.
TAAGACCGGTTTCTGGCATTTCAGCCGTCTTCAGCCAGGCTTGCTTGAATCCAGTGGCAAAGTGAGCAAGGGACTCACGTCTGAGCATACCCTGCCAACTTATGGCGAAGAAAGCGGTACAAAAGGGGGTGGTGATGAACGGAGCATCAGAACCAATCAAGCACTCACACCCAGTCAACAGGTCCGTGTTTGATCCATCACCGTTCTTTAGCCCACTCTGCCACCCCAGTTCAGACATGGCCATATGCAAATCAGTCTGACCCTGTGCCTCATGGGAACACTCCAGCCCGAATTGCCAAGCAATGCCTTCCCTGGACAGGAGACACGTTTCCTAGGACGGGTTTCTGGCATTTCAGCCGTCTTCAGCCAGGCTTGCTTGAATCCAGTGGCAAAGTGAGCAAGGGACTCACGTCTGAGCATACCCTGCCAACTTATGGCGAACAAAGTGGTACAAAAGGGGGTGGTGATGGACGGAGCATCAGACCAATCAAACACTCACACCCAGTCAACAAATCCGACTTTGATCCATCACCGTTCTTTAGCCCACTGTGCCACCCCAGTTCAGACATGTCCATATGCAAATCAGTCTGACCGTGTGCCTCATGGGATACAGTCCAGCCCAAACTGCCAAGCCATGCCTTCCCTGGACCGGAAACAAGCTTCCCAGGACCGGTTTCTGGCATTTCAGCCGTCTTCAGCCAGGCTTGCTTGAATCCAGTGGCAAAGTGAGCAAGGGACTCACGTCTGAGCATACCCTGCCAACTTATGGCGAAGAAAGCGGTACAAAAGGGGGTGGTGATGAACGGAGCATCAGAACCAATCAAGCACTCACACCCAGTCAACAGGTCCGTGTTTGATCCATCACCGTTCTTTAGCCCACTCTGCCACCCCAGTTCAGACATGGCCATATGCAAATCAGTCTGACCCTGTGCCTCATGGGAACACTCCAGCCCGAATTGCCAAGTAAATGCCTTCCCTGGACAGGAGACATGTTTCCTAGGACGGGTTTCTGGCATTTCAGCCGTCTTCAGCCAGGCTTGCTTGAATCCAGTGGCAAAGTGAGCAAGGGACTCACGTCTGAGCATACCCTGCCAACTTACGGCGAACAAAGCGGTACAAAAGGGGGTGGTGATGGACGGAGCATCAGAACCAATCAAACACTCACACCCAGTCAACAAATCCGACTTTGATCCATCACCGTTCTTTAGCCCACTGTGCCACCCCAGTTCAGACATGGCCATATGCAAATCAGTCTGACCGTGTGCCTCATGGGAACAGTCCAGCCCAAACTGCCAAGCCATGCCTTCCCTGGACCGGAAACAAGCTTCCCAGGACCGGTTTCTGGCATTTCAGCCATCTTCAGCCAGGCTTGCTTGAATCCAGTTGCAAAGTGAGCAAGGGACTCACGTCTGAGCATACCCTGCCAACTCATGGCGAACAAAGCAGTACAAAAGAAGGTGGTGATGGACGGAGCATCAGAAACAATCAAACACTCACACCCAGTAAACAGCTCCGACTTTGATCCATCACCGTTCTTTAGCCCACTCTGCCACCCCAGTTCAGACAGGGCCATATGCAAATCAGTCTGACCGTGTGCCTCATGGGAACAGTCCAGCCCGAACTGCCAAGCCATGCCTTCCCTGGACCGGAAACAAGCTTGCTAGGACCGGTTTCTGGCATTTGAGCCGTCTTCAGCCAGGCTTGCTTGAATCCAGTGGCAAAGTGAGCAAGGTACTCACGTCTGAGCATACCCTGCCAACTTATGGCGAACAAAGCAGTACAAAAGGGGGTGGTGATGGACGGAGCATCAGAACCAATCAAACACTCACACCCAGTCAACAGATCCGAGTTTGATCCATCACCGTGCTTTAGCCCACTCTGCCACCCCAGTTCAGACATGGCCATCTGCAAATCAGTCTGACCCTGTGGCTCATGGGAACAGTCCAGCCCGAACTGCCAAGCCATGCCTTCCCTGGACCGGAATCAAGCTTCCTAGGACCGGTTTCTGGCATTTCAGCCGTCTTCACCCAGGCTTGCTTGAATCCAGTGGCAAAGTGAGCAAGGGACTCACGTCTGAGCATATGCTGCCAACTTATGGCGAACAAAGCGGTACAAAAGGGGGTGGTGATGGACGGAGCATCAGAACCAATCAAACACTCACACCCAGTCAACAGATCCGACTTTAATCCATCACCGTTCTTTAACCCACTCTGCCACCCCAGTTCAGACATGGCCATATGAAAATCAGTCTGATCCTGTGCCTCATGGGAACAGTCCAGCCCGAATTGCCAAGCAATGCCTTCCCTGGACAGGAAACACGTTTCCTAGGATGGGTTTCTGGCATTTCAGCCATCTTCAGCTAGGCTTGCTTGAATCCAGTGGCAAAGTGAGCAAGGGACTCACGTCTGAGCATACCCTGCCAACTTATGGCGAACAAAGCGGTACAAAAGGGGGTGGTGATGGACGGAGCATCAGAAACAATCAAACACTCACACCCAGTCAACAGATCCGAGTTTGATCCATCACCGTTCTTTAGCCCACTCTTCCACCCCAGTTCAGACATGGCCATATGCAAATCAGTCTGACCATGTGCCTCATGGGAACAGTCCAGCCCGAACTGCCAAGCCATGCCTTCCCTGGACCGGAAACAAGCTTCCTAAGACCGGTTTCTGGCATTTCAGCCGTCTTCAGCCAGGCTTGCTTGAATCCAGTGGCAAAGTGAGCAAGGGACTCACGTCTGAGCATACCCTGCCAACTTATGGCGAAGAAAGCGGTACAAAAGGGGGTGGTGATGAACGGAGCATCAGAACCAATCAAGCACTCACACCCAGTCAACAGGTCCGTGTTTGATCCATCACCGTTCTTTAGCCCACTCTGCCACCCCAGTTCAGACATGGCCATATGCAAATCAGTCTGACCCTGTGCCTCATGGGAACACTCCAGCCCGAATTGCCAAGCAATGCCTTCCCTGGACAGGAGACACGTTTCCTAGGACGGGTTTCTGGCATTTCAGCCGTCTTCAGCCAGGCTTGCTTGAATCCAGTGGCAAAGTGAGCAAGGGACTCACGTCTGAGCATACCCTGCCAACTTATGGCGAACAAAGTGGTACAAAAGGAGGTGGTGATGGACGGAGCATCAGACCAATCAAACACTCACACCCAGTCAACAAATCCGACTTTGATCCATCACCGTTCTTTAGCCCACTGTGCCACCCCAGTTCAGACATGTCCATATGCAAATCAGTCTGACCGTGTGCCTCATGGGATACAGTCCAGCCCAAACTGCCAAGCCATGCCTTCCCTGGACCGGAAACAAGCTTCCCAGGACCGGTTTCTGGCATTTCAGCCGTCTTCAGCCAGGCTTGCTTGAATCCAGTGGCAAAGTGAGCAAGGGACTCACGTCTGAGCATACCCTGCCAACTCATGGCGAACAAAGCAGTACAAAAGGGGGTAGTGATGGACGGAGCATCAGAAACCATCAAACACTCACACCCAGTCAACAGATCCGAGTTTGATCCATCACCGTTCTTTAGCCCACTCTGCCACCCCAGTTGAGACATGGCCATATGCAAATCAGTCTGACCGTGTGCCTCATGGGAACAGTCCAGCCCGAACTGCCAAGCCATGCCTTCCCTGGACCGGAAACAAGCTTCCTCGGACCGGATTCTGGCATTTCAGCCGTCTTCAGCCAGGCTTGCTTGAATCCAGTGGCAAAGTGAGCAAGGTACTCACGTCTGAGCATACCCTGCCAACTTATGGCGAACAAAGCAGTACAAAAGGGGGTGGTGATGGACGGAGCATCAGAACCAATCAAACACTCACACCCAGTCAACAGATCCGAGTTTGATCCATCACATTGCTTTAGCCCACTCTGCCACCCCAGTTCAGACATGGCCATATGCAAATCAGTCTGACCCTGTGGCTCATGGGAACAGTCCAGCCCGAACTGCCAAGCCATGCCTTCCCTGGACAGGAAACAAGCTTCCTAGGACCGGTTTCTGGCATTTCAGCCGTCTTCAGCCAGGCTTGCTTGAATCCAAAGGCAAAGTGAGCAAGGGACTCACGTCTGAGCATACCCTGCCAACTTATGGCAAACAAAGCGGTACAAAAGGGTGTGGTGATGGACGGAGCATCAGAACCAATCACTCACACCCAGTCAACAGATCCGAGTTTGATCCATCACCGTTCTTTAGACCACTCTGCCACCCCATTTCAGACATGGCCATATGCAAATCAGTCTGACCCTGTGCCTCATGGGAACAGTCCAGCCCGAACTGCCAAGCCATGCCTTCCCTGGACCGGAAACAAGCTTCCTAGGACCGGTTTCTAGCATTTCAGCCGTCTTCAGCCGGGCTTGCTTGAATCCAGAGGCAAAGTGAGCAAGGGACTCACGTCTGAGCATACCCTGCCAACTTATGGCGAACAAAGTGATACAAAAGGGGGTGGTGATGGACGGAGCATCAGAACCAATCAAACACTCACACCCAGTCAACAAATCCGACTTTGATCCATCACCGTTCTTTAGCCCACTCTGCCACCCCAGTTCAGACATGGCCATATGCAAATCAGTCTGACCCTGTGCCTCATGGGAACAGTCCAGCCCAAACTGCCAAGCCATGCCTTCCCTGGACCGGAAACAAGCTTCCTAGGACCGATTTCTGGCATTTCAGCCGTTTTCAGCCAGGCTTGCTTGAATCCAGTGGCAAAGTAAGCAAGGTACTCACGTCTGAGCATACCCTGCCAACTTATGGTGAACAAAGCATTACAAAAGGGGGTGGTGATGGACGGAGCATCAGAACCAATCAAACACTCACACCCAGTCAACAGATCCGACTTTAATCCATCACCGTTCTTTAGCCCACTCTGCCACCCCAGTTCAGACATGGCCATATGAAAATCAGTCTAACCCTGTGCCTCATGGGAACAGTCCAGCCCGAATTGCCAAGCAATGCCTTCCCTGGACAGGAAACACGTTTCCTAGGACGGGTTTCTGGCATTTCAGCCGTCTTCAGCTAGGCTTGCTTGAATCCAGTGGCAAAGTGAGCAAGGGACTCACGTCTGAGCATACGCTGCCAACTTATGGCGAACAAAGCGGTACAAAAGGGGGTGGTGATTGACGGAGCATCAGAACCAATCAAACACTCACACCAAGTCAACAGATCCGACTTTAATCCATCACCTTTCTTTAGCCCACTCTGCCACCCCAGTTCAGACATGGCCATATGAAAATCAGTCTGATCCTGTGCCTCATGGGAACAGTCCAGCCCGAATTGCCAAGCAATGCCTTCACTGGACAGGAAACACGTTTCCTAGGATGGGTTTCTGGCATTTCAGCCGTCTTCAGCTAGGCTTGCTTGAATCCAGTGGCAAAGTGAGCAAGGGACTCACGTCTGAGCATACCCTGCCAACTTATGGCGAACAAAGCGGTACAAAAGGGGGTGGTGATGGACGGAGCATCAGAAACAATCAAACACTCACACCCAGTCAACAGATCCGAGTTTGATCCATCACCGTTCTTTAGCCCACTCTGCCACCCCAGTTCAGACATGGCCATATGCAAATCAGTCTGACCATGTGCCTCATGGGAACAGTCCAGCCCGAACTGCCAAGCCATGCCTTCCCTGGACCGGAAACAAGCTTCCTAGGACCGGTTTCTGTCATTTCAGCCGTCTTCAGCCAGGCTTGCTTGAATCCAGTGGCAAAGTGAGCAAGGGACTCACGTCTGAGCATTCCCTGCCAACTTATGGCGAAGAAAGCGGTACAAAAGGGGGTGGTGATGAACGGAGCATCAGAACCAATCAAGCACTCACACCCAGTCAACAGGTCCGTGTTTGATCCATCACCGTTCTTTAGCCCACTCTGCCACCCCAGTTCAGACATGGCCATATGCAAATCAGTCTGACCCTGTGCCTCATGGGAACACTCCAGCCCGAATTGCCAAGCAATGCCTTCCCTGGACAGGAGGCACGTTTCCTAGGACGGGTTTCTGGCATTTCAGCCGTCTTCAGCCAGGCTTGCTTGAATCCAGTGGCAAAGTGAGCAAGGGACTCACGTCTGAGCATACCCTGCCAACTTATGGCGAACAAAGTGGTACAAAAGGGGGTGGTGATGGACGGAGCATCAGACCAATCAAACACTTACACCCAGTCAACAAATCCGACTTTGATCCATCACCGTTCTTTAGCCCACTGTGCCACCCCAGTTCAGACATGTCCATATGCAAATCAGTCTGACCGTGTGCCTCATGGGAACAGTCCAGCCCAAACTGCCAAGCCATGCCTTCCCTGGACCGGAAACAAGCTTCCCAGGACCGGTTTCTGGCATTTCAGCCGTCTTCAGCCAGGCTTGCTTGAATCCAGTTGCAAAGTGAGCAAGGGACTCACGTCTGAGCATACCCTGCCAACTCATGGCGAACAAAGCAGTACAAAAGAGGGTGGTGATGGACGGAGCATCAGAAACAATCAAACACTCACACCCAGTCAACAGCTCCGACTTTGATCCATCACCGTTCTTTAGCCCACTCTGCCACCCCAGTTCAGACATGGCCATATGCAAATCAGTCTGACCGTGTGCCTCATGGGAACAGTCCAGCCCGAACTGCCAAGCCATGCCTTCCCTGGACCGGAAACAAGCTTCCTAGGACCGGTTTCTGGCATTTCAGCCGTCTTCAGCCAGGCTTGCTTGAATCCAGTGGCAAAGTGAGCAAGGGACTCACGTCTGAGCATACCCTGCCAACTTATGGCGAACAAAGCGGTACAAAAGGGGGTGGTGATGGACGGAGCATCAGAACCAATCAAACACTCACACCCAGTCAACAGATCCGACTTTAATCCATCACCGTTCTTTAGCCCACTCTGCCACCCCAGTTCAGACATGGCCATATGAAAATCAGTCTGACCATGTGCCTCATGGGAACAGTCCAGCCCGAATTGCCAAGCAATGCCTTCCCTGGACAGGAAACACGTTTCCTAGGACGGGTTTCTGGCATTTCAGCCGTCTTCAGCTAGGCTTGCTTGAATCCAGTGGCAAAGTGAGCAAGGGACTCACGTCTGAGCATACCCTGCCAAGCAATGCCTTCCCTGGACAGGAAACACGTTTCCTAGGACGGGTTTCTGGCATTTCAGCCGTCTTCAGCTAGGCTTGCTTGAATCCAGTGGCAAAGTGAGCAAGGGACTCACGTCTGAGCATACCCTGCCAACTCATTGCGAAAAAAGCAGTACAAAAGGGGGTAGTGATGGACGGAGCATTAGAAACCATCAAACACTCACACCCAGTCAACAGATCCGAGTTTGATCCATCACCGTTCTTTAGCCCACTCTGCCACCCCAGTTGAGACATGGCCATATGCAAATCAGTCTGACCGAGTGCCTCATGGGAACAGTCCAGCCCGAACTGCCAAGCCATGCCTTCCCTGGACCGGAAACAAGCTTCCTAGGACCGGATTCTGGCATTTCAGCCGTCTTCAGCCAGGCTTGCTTGAATCCAGTGGCAAAGTGAGCAAGGTACTCACGTCTGAGCATACCCTGCTAACTTATGGCGAACAAAGCAGTACAAAAGGGGGTGGTGATGGACGGAGCATCAGAACCAATCAAACACTCACACCCAGTCAACAGATCCGAGTTTGATCCATCACATTGCTTTAGCCCACTCTGCCACCCCAGTTCAGACATGGCCATATGCAAATCAGTCTGACCCTGTGGCTCATGGGAACAGTCCAGCCCGAACTGCCAAGCCATGCCTTCCCTGGACCGGAAACAAGCTTCCTAGGACCGGTTTCTGGCATTTCAGCCGTCTTCAGCCAGGCTTGCTTGAATCCAGAGGCAAAGTGAGCAAGGGACTTACGTCTGAGCATACCCTGCCAACTTATGGCAAACAAAGCGGTACAAAAGGGTGTGGTGATGGAAGGAGCATCAGAACCAATCACTCACACCCAGTCAACAGATCCGAGTTTGATCCATCACCGTTCTTTAGACCACTCTGCCACCCCATTTCAGACATGGCCATATGCAAATCAGTCTGACCCTGTGCCTCATGGGAACAGTCCAGCCCGAACTGCCAAGCCATGCCTTCCCTGGACCGGAAACAAGCTTCCTAGGACCGGTTTCTGGCATTTCAGCCGTCTTCAGCCGGGCTTGCTTGAATCCAGTGGCAAAGTGAGCAAGGGACTCACGTCTGAGCATACCCTGCCAACTTATGGTGAACAAAGTGGTACAAAAGGGGGTGGTGATGGACGGAGCATCAGAACCAATCAAACACTCACACCCAGTCAACAAATCCGACTTTGATCCATCACCGTTCTTTAGCCCACTCTGCCACCCCAGTTCAGACATGGCCATATGCAAATCAGTATGACCCTGTGCCTCATGGGAACAGTCCAGCCCAAACTGCCAAGCCATGCCTTCCCTGGACCGGAAACAAGCTTCCCAGGACCGGTTTCTGGCATTTCAGCCGTCTTCAGCCAGGCTTGCTTGAATCCAGTTGCAAAGTGAGCAAGGGACTCACGTCTGAGCATACCCTGCCAACTCATGGCGAACAAAGCAGTACAAAAGAGGGTGGTGATGGACGGAGCATCAGAAACAATCAAACACTCACACCCAGTCAACAGCTCCGACTTTGATCCATCACCGTTCTTTAGCCCACTCTGCCACCCCAGATCAGACATGGCCATATGCAAATCAGTCTGACCGTGTGCCTCATGGGAACAGTCCAGCCCGAACTGTCAAGCCATGCCTTCCCTGGATCGGAAACAAGCTTCCTAGGACCGGTTTCTGGCATTTCAGCCGTCTTCAGCCAGGCTTGCTTGAATCCAGTGGCAAAGTGAGCAAGGTACTCACGTCTGAGCATACCCTGCCAACTCATGGCGGACAAAGCAGCACAAAAGGGGGTGGTGATGGACGGAGCATCAGAACCAATCAAACACTCACACCCAGTCAACAGATCCGAGTTTGATCCATCACCGTGCTTTAGCCCACTCTGCCACCCCAGTTCAGACATGGCCATATGCAAATCAGTCTGACCCTGTGGCTCATGGGAACAGTCCAGCCCGAACTGCCAAGCCATGCCTTCCCTGGACCGGAAACAAGCTTCCTAGGACCGATTTCTGGCATTTCAGCCGTTTTCAGCCAGGCTTGCTTGAATCCAGTGGCAAAGTGAGCAAGGTACTCACGTCTGAGCATACCCTGCCAACTTATGGTGAACAAAGCATTACAAAAGGGGGTCGTGATGGACGGAGCATCAGAACCAATCAAACACTCACACCCAGTCAACAGATCCGACTTTAATCCATCACCGTTCTTTAGCCCACTCTGCCACCCCAGTTCAGACATGGCCATATGAAAATCAGTCTGACCCTGTGCCTCATGGGAACAGTCCAGCCCGAATTGCCAAGCAATGCCTTCCCTGGACAGGAAACACGTTTCCTAGGACGGGTTTCTGGCATTTCAGCCGTCTTCAGCTAGGCTTGCTTGAATCCAGTGGCAAAGTGAGCAAGGGACTCACGTCTGAGCATACCCTGCCAACTTATGGCGAACAAAGCGGTACAAAAGGGGGTGGTGATGGACGGAGCATCAGAAACAATCAAACACTCACACCCAGTCAACAGATCCGAGTTTGATCCATCACTGTTCTTTAGCCCACTCTGCCACCCCAGTTCAGACATGGCCATATGCAAATCAGTCTGACCATGTGCCTCATGGGAACAGTCCAGCCCGAACTGCCAAGCCACGCCTTCCCTGGACCGGAAACAAGCTTCCTAGGACCGGTTTCTGGCATTTCAGCCGTCTTCAGCCAGGCTTGCTTGAATCCAGTGGTAAAGTGAGCAAGGGACTCACGTCTGAGCATACCCTGCCAACTTATGGCGAAGAAAGCGGTACAAAAGGGGGTGGTGATGAACGGAGCATCAGAACCAATCAAGCACTCACACCCAGTCAACAGGTCCGTGTTTGATCCATCACCGTTCTTTAGCCCACTCTGCCACCCCAGTTCAGACATGGCCATATGCAAATCAGTCTGACCCTGTGCCTCATGGGATCACTCCAGCCCGAATTGCCAAGTAAATGCCTTCCCTGGACAGGAGACACGTTTCCTAGGACGGGTTTCTGGCATTTCAGCCGTCTTCAACCAGGCTTGCTTGAATCCAGTGGCAAAGTGAGCAAGGGACTCACTTCTGAGCATACCCTGCCAACTTATGGCGAACAAAGCGGTACAAAAGGGGGTGGTGATGGACGGAGCATCAGAACCTATCAAACACTCACACCCAGTCAACAAATCCGACTTTGATCCATCACCGTTCTTTAGCCCACTGTGCCACCCCAGTTCAGACATGGCCATATGCAAATCAGTCTGACCGTGTGCCTCATGGGAACAGTCCAGCCCAAACTGCCAAGCCATGCCTTCCCTGGACCGGAAACAAGCTTCCCAGGACCGGTTTCTGGCATTTCAGCCATCTTCAGCCAGGCTTGCTTGAATCCAGTTGCAAAGTGAGCAAGGGACTCACGTCTAAGCATACCCTGCCAACTCATGGCGAACAAAGCAGTACAAAAGAGGGTGGTGATGGACGGAGCATCAGAAACAATCAAACACTCACACCCAGTAAACAGCTCCGATTTTGATCCATCACCGTTCTTTAGCCCACTCTGCCACCCCAGTTCAGACAGGGCCATATGCAAATAAGTCTGACCGTGTGCCTCATGGGAACAGTCCAGCCCGAACTGCCAAGCCATGCCTTCCCTGGACCGGAAACAAGCTTCCTAGGACCGGTTTCTGGCATTTCAGCCGTCTTCAGCCAGGCTTGCTTGAATCCAGTGGCAAAGTGAGCAAGGTACTCACGTCTGAGCATACCCTGCCAACTTATGGCGAACAAAGCAGTACAAAAGGGGGTGGTGATGGACGGAGCATCAGAACCAATCAAACACTCACACCCAGTCAACAGATCCGAGTTTGATCCATCACATTGCTTTAGCCCACTCTGCCACCCCAGTTCAGACATGGCCATATGCAAATCAGTCTGACCCTGTGGCTCATGGGAACAGTCCAGCCCGAACTGCCAAGCCATGCCTTCCCTGGACCGGAAACAAGCTTCCTAGGACCGGTTTCTGGCATTTCAGCCGTCTTCAGCCAGGCTTGCTTGAATCCAGAGGCAAAGTGAGCAAGGGACTCACGTCTGAGCATACCCTGCCAACTTATGGCAAACAAAGCGGTACAAAAGGGGGTGGTGATGGACGGAGCATCAGAACCATTCAAACACTCACACCCTGTCAACAGATCTGAGTTTGATCCATCACCGTTCTTTAGACCACTCTGCCACCCCATTTCAGACATGGCCATATGCAAATCAGTCTGACCCTGTGCCTCATGGGAACAGTCCAGCCCGAACTGCCAAGCCATGCCTTCCCTGGACCGGAAACAAGCTTCCTAGGACCGGTTTCTGGCATTTCAGCCGTCTTCAGCCGGGCTTGCTTGAATCCAGTGGCAAAGTGAGCAAGGGACTCACGTCTGAGCATACCCTGCCAACTTATGGCGAACAAAGTGGTACAAAAGGGGGTGGTGATGGACGGAGCATCAGAACCAATCAAACACTCACACCCAGTCAACAAATCCGACTTTGATCCATCACCGTTCTTTAGCCCACTCTGCCACCCCAGTTCAGACATGGCCAGATGCAAATCAGTCTGACCCTGTGCCTCATGGGAACAGTCCAGCCCAAACTGCCAAGCCATGCCTTCCCTGGACCGGAAACAAGCTTCCCAGGACCGGTTTCTGGCATTTCAGCCGTCTTCAGCCAGGCTTGCTTGAATCCAGTTGCAAAGTGAGCAAGGGACTCACGTCTGAGCATACCCTGCCAACTCATGGCGAACAAAGCAGTGCAAAAGAGGGTGGTGATGGACGGAGCATCAGAAACAATCAAACACTCACACCCAGTCAACAGCTCCGACTTTGATCCATCACCGTTCTTTAGCCCACTCTGCCACCCCAGTTCAGACATGGCCATATGCAAATCAGTCTGACCGTGTGCCTCATGGGAACAGTCCAGCCCGAACTGCCAAGCCATGCCTTCCCTGGACCGGAAACAAGCTTCCTAGGACCGGTTTCTGGCATTTCAGCCGTCTTCAGCCAGGCTTGCTTGAATCCAGTGGCAAAGTGAGCAAGGTACTCACGTCTGAGCATACCCTGCCAACTCATGGCGGACAAAGCAGTACAAAAGGGGGTGGTGATGGACGGAGCATCAGAACCAATCAAACACTCACACCCAGTCAACAGATCCGAGTTTGATCCATCACCGTGCTTTAGCCTACTCTGCCACCCCAGTTCAGACATGGCCATATGCAAATCAGTCTGACCCTGTGGCTCATGGGAACAGTCCAGCCCGAACTGCCAAGCCATGCCTTTCCTGGACCGGAAACAAGCTTCCTAGGACCGATTTCTGGCATTTCAGCCGTTTTCAGCCAGGCTTGCTTGAATCCAGTGGCAAAGTGAGCAAGGGACTCACGTCTGAGCATACCCAGCCAACTTATGGCAAACAAAGCAGTACAAAAGGGGGTGGTGATGGACGGAGCATCAGAACCAATCAAACACTCACACCCAGTCAACAGATCCGAGTTTGATCCATCACCATTCTTTAGCCCACTCTGCCACCCCAGTTCAGACATGGCCATATGAAAATCAGTCTGACCCTGTGCCTCATGGGAACAGTCCAGCCCGAATTGCCAAGCCATGCCTTCCCTGGACAGGAAACAAGTTTCCTAGGACCGGTTTCTGGCATTTCAGCCGTCTTCAGCCAGGCTTTCTTGAATCCAGTGGCAAAGTGAGCAAGGGACTCAGGTCTGAGCATACCCTGCCAACTTATGGTGAACAAAGCATTACAAAAGGGGGTGGTGATGGACGGAGCATCAGAACCAATCAAACACTCACACCCAGTCAACAGATCCGACTTTAATCCATCACCGTTCTTTAGCCCACTCTGCCACCCCAGTTCAGACATGGCCATATGAAAATCAGTCTGACCCTGTGCCTCATGGGAACAGTCCAGCCCGAATTGCCAAGCAATGCCTTCCCTGGACAGGAAACACGTTTCCTAGGACGGGTTTCTGGCATTTCAGCCGTCTTCAGCTAGGCTTGCTTGAATCCAGTGGCAAAGTGGGCAAGGGACTCACGTCTGAGCATACCCTGCCAACTTATGGCGAACAAAGCGGTACAAAAGGGGGTGGTGATGGACGGAGCATCAGAAACAATCAAACACTCACACCCAGTCAACAGATCCGAGTTTGATCCATCACTGTACTTTAGCCCACTCTGCCACCCCAGTTCAGACATGGCCATATGCAAATCAGTCTGACCATGTGCCTCATGGGAACAGTCCAGCCCGAACTGCCAAGCCATGCCTTCCCTGGACCGGAAACAAGCTTCCTAGGACCGGTTTCTGGCATTTCAGCCGTCTTCAGCCAGGCTTGCTTGAATCCAGTGGCAAAGTGAGCAAGGGACTCACGCTTGAGCATACCCTGCCAACTTATGGCGAAGAAAGCGGTACAAAAGGGGGTGGTGATGAACGGAGCATCAGAACCAATCAAGCACTCACACCCAGTCAACAGGTCCGTGTTTGATCCATCACCGTTCTTTAGCCCACTCTGCCACCCCAGTTCAGACATGGCCATATGCAAATCAGTCTGACCCTGTGCCTCATGGGAACACTCCAGCCCGAATTGCCAAGTAAATGCCTTCCCTGGACAGGAGACATGTTTCCTAGGACGGGTTTCTGGCATTTCAGCCGTCTTCAGCCAGGCTTGCTTGAATCCAGTGGCAAAGTGAGCAAGGGACTCACGTCTGAGCATACCCTGCCAACTTACGGCGAACAAAGCGGTACAAAAGGGGGTGGTGATGGACGGAGCATCAGAACCAATCAAACACTCACACCCAGTCAACAAATCCGACTTTGATCCATCACCGTTCTTTAGCCCACTGTGCCACCCCAGTTCAGACATGGCCATATGCAAATCAGTCTGACCGTGTGCCTCATGGGAACAGTCCAGCCCAAACTGCCAAGCCATGCCTTCCCTGGACCGGAAACAAGCTTCCCAGGACCGGTTTCTGGCATTTCAGCCATCTTCAGCCAGGCTTGCTTGAATCCAGTTGCAAAGTGAGCAAGGGACTCACGTCTGAGCATACCCTGCCAACTCATGGCGAACAAAGCAGTACAAAAGAGGGTGGTGATGGACGGAGCATCAGAAACAATCAAACACTCACACCCAGTAAACAGCTCCGACTTTGATCCATCACCGTTCTTTAGCCCACTCTGCCACCCCAGTTCAGACAGGGCCATATGCAAATCAGTCTGACCGTGTGCCTCATGGGAACAGTCCAGCCCGAACTGCCAAGCCATGCCTTCCCTGGACCGGAAACAAGCTTCCTAGGACCGGTTTCTGGCATTTGAGCCGTCTTCAGCCAGGCTTGCTTGAATCCAGTGGCAAAGTGAGCAAGGTACTCACGTCTGAGCATACCCTGCCAACTTATGGCGAACAAAGCAGTACAAAAGGGGGTGGTGATGGACGGAGCATCAGAACCAATCAAACACTCACACCCAGTCAACAGATCCGAGTTTGATCCATCACCGTGCTTTAGCCCACTCTGCCACCCCAGTTCAGACATGGCCATCTGCAAATCAGTCTGACCCTGTGGCTCATGGGAACAGTCCAGCCCGAACTGCCAAGCCATGCCTTCCCTGGACCGGAAACAAGCTTCCTAGGACCGGTTTCTGGCATTTGAGCCGTCTTCAGCCAGGCTTGCTTGAATCCAGTTGCAAAGTGAGCAAGGGACTCACGTCTGAGCATACCCTGCCAACTCATGGCGAACAAAGCAGTACAAAAGAGGGTGGTGATGGACGGAGCATCAGAAACAATCAAACACTCACACCCAGTAAACAGCTCCGACTTTGATCCATCACCGTTCTTTAGCCCACTCTGCCACCCCAGTTCAGACAGGGCCATATGCAAATCAGTCTGACCGTGTGCCTCATGGGAACAGTCCAGCCCGAACTGCCAAGCCATGCCTTCCCTGGACCGGAAACAAGCTTCCTAGGACCGGTTTCTGGCATTTGAGCCGTCTTCAGCCAGGCTTGCTTGAATCCAGTTGCAAAGTGAGCAAGGGACTCACGTCTGAGCATACCCTGCCAACTCATGGCGAACAAAGCAGTACAAAAGAGGGTGGTGATGGACGGAGCATCAGAAACAATCAAACACTCACACCCAGTAAACAGCTCCGACTTTGATCCATCACCGTTCTTTAGCCCACTCTGCCACCCCAGTTCAGACAGGGCCATATGCAAATCAGTCTGACCGTGTGCCTCATGGGAACAGTCCAGCCCGAATTGCCAAGCAATGCCTTCCCTGGACAGGAAACACGTTTCCTAGGACGGGTTTCTGGCATTTCAGCCGTCTTCAGCTAGGCTTGCTTGAATCCAGTGGCAAAGTGGGCAAGGGACTCACGTCTGAGCATACCCTGCCAACTTATGGCGAACAAAGCGGTACAAAAGGGGGTGGTGATGGACGGAGCATCAGAAACAATCAAACACTCACACCCAGTCAACAGATCCGAGTTTGATCCATCACTGTTCTTTAGCCCACTCTGCCACCCCAGTTCAGACATGGCCATATGCAAATCAGTCTGACCATGTGCCTCATGGGAACAGTCCAGCCCGAACTGCCAAGCCATGCCTTCCCTGGACCGGAAACAAGCTTCCTAGGACCGGTTTCTGGCATTTCAGCCGTCTTCAGCCAGGCTTGCTTGAATCCAGTGGCAAAGTGAGCAAGGGACTCACGTCTGAGCATACCCTGCCAACTTATGGCGAAGAAAGCGGTACAAAAGGGGGTGGTGATGAACGGAGCATCAGAACCAATCAAGCACTCACACCCAGTCAACAGGTCCGTGTTTGATCCATCACCGTTCTTTAGCCCACTCTGCCACCCCAGTTCAGACATGGCCATATGCAAATTAGTCTGACCCTGTGCCTCATGGGAACACTCCAGCCCGAATTGCCAAGTAAATGCCTTCCCTGGACAGGAGACATGTTTCCTAGGACGGGTTTCTGGCATTTCAGCCGTCTTCAGCCAGGCTTGCTTGAATCCAGTGGCAAAGTGAGCAAGGGACTCACGTCTGAGCATACCCTGCCAACTTACGGCGAACAAAGCGGTACAAAAGGGGGTGGTGATGGACGGAGCATCAGAACCAATCAAACACTCACACCCAGTCAACAAATCCGACTTTGATCCATCACCGTTCTTTAGCCCACTGTGCCACCCCAGTTCAGACATGGCCATATGCAAATCAGTCTGACCGTGTGCCTCATGGGAACAGTCCAGCCCAAACTGCCAAGCCATGCCTTCCCTGGACCGGAAACAAGCTTCCCAGGACCGGTTTCTGGCATTTCAGCCATCTTCAGCCAGGCTTGCTTGAATCCAGTTGCAAAGTGAGCAAGGGACTCACGTCTGAGCATACCCTGCCAACTCATGGCGAACAAAGCAGTACAAAAGAGGGTGGTGATGGACGGAGCATCAGAAACAATCAAACACTCACACCCAGTAAACAGCTCCGACTTTGATCCATCACCGTTCTTTAGCCCACTCTGCCACCCCAGTTCAGACAGGGCCATATGCAAATCAGTCTGACCGTGTGCCTCATGGGAACAGTCCAGCCCGAACTGCCAAGCCATGCCTTCCCTGGACCGGAAACAAGCTTCCTAGGACCGGTTTCTGGCATTTGAGCCGTCTTCAGCCAGGCTTGCTTGAATCCAGTGGCAAAGTGAGCAAGGTACTCACGTCTGAGCATACCCTGCCAACTTATGGCGAACAAAGCAGTACAAAAGGGGGTGGTGATGGACGGAGCATCAGAACCAATCAAACACTCACACCCAGTCAACAGATCCGAGTTTGATCCATCACCGTGCTTTAGCCCACTCTGCCACCCCAGTTCAGACATGGCCATCTGCAAATCAGTCTGACCCTGTGGCTCATGGGAACAGTCCAGCCCGAACTGCCAAGCCATGCCTTCCCTGGACCGGAATCAAGCTTCCTAGGACCGGTTTCTGGCATTTCAGCCGTCTTCACCCAGGCTTGCTTGAATCCAGTGGCAAAGTGAGCAAGGGACTCACGTCTGAGCATACGCTGCCAACTTATGGCGAACAAAGCGGTACAAAAGGGGGTGGTGATGGACGGAGCATCAGAACCAATCAAACACTCACACCCAGTCAACAGATCCGACTTTAATCCATCACCGTTCTTTAGCCCACTCTGCCACCCCAGTTCAGACATGGCCATATGAAAATCAGTCTGATCCTGTGCCTCATGGGAACAGTCCAGCCCGAATTGCCAAGCAATGCCTTCCCTGGACCGGAAACAAGCTTCCTAGGACCGGTTTCTGGCATTTCAGCCGTCTTCAGCCAGGCTTGCTTGAATCCAGAGGCAAAGTGAGCAAGGGACTTACGTCTGAGCATACCCTGCCAACTTATGGCAAACAAAGCGGTACAAAAGGGTGTGGTGATGGAAGGAGCATCAGAACCAATCACTCACACCCAGTCAACAGATCCGAGTTTGATCCATCACCGTTCTTTAGACCACTCTGCCACCCCATTTCAGACATGGCCATATGCAAATCAGTCTGACCCTGTGCCTCATGGGAACAGTCCAGCCCGAACTGCCAAGCCATGCCTTCCCTGGACCGGAAACAAGCTTCCTAGGACCGGTTTCTGGCATTTCAGCCGTCTTCAGCCGGGCTTGCTTGAATCCAGTGGCAAAGTGAGCAAGGGACTCACGTCTGAGCATACCCTGCCAACTTATGGTGAACAAAGTGGTACAAAAGGGGGTGGTGATGGACGGAGCATCAGAACCAATCAAACACTCACACCCAGTCAACAAATCCGACTTTGATCCATCACCGTTCTTTAGCCCACTCTGCCACCCCAGTTCAGACATGGCCATATGCAAATCAGTATGACCCTGTGCCTCATGGGAACAGTCCAGCCCAAACTGCCAAGCCATGCCTTCCCTGGACCGGAAACAAGCTTCCCAGGACCGGTTTCTGGCATTTCAGCCGTCTTCAGCCAGGCTTGCTTGAATCCAGTTGCAAAGTGAGCAAGGGACTCACGTCTGAGCATACCCTGCCAACTCATGGCGAACAAAGCAGTACAAAAGAGGGTGGTGATGGACGGAGCATCAGAAACAATCAAACACTCACACCCAGTCAACAGCTCCGACTTTGATCCATCACCGTTCTTTAGCCCACTCTGCCACCCCAGATCAGACATGGCCATATGCAAATCAGTCTGACCGTGTGCCTCATGGGAACAGTCCAGCCCGAACTGTCAAGCCATGCCTTCCCTGGATCGGAAACAAGCTTCCTAGGACCGGTTTCTGGCATTTCAGCCGTCTTCAGCCAGGCTTGCTTGAATCCAGTGGCAAAGTGAGCAAGGTACTCACGTCTGAGCATACCCTGCCAACTCATGGCGGACAAAGCAGCACAAAAGGGGGTGGTGATGGACGGAGCATCAGAACCAATCAAACACTCACACCCAGTCAACAGATCCGAGTTTGATCCATCACCGTGCTTTAGCCCACTCTGCCACCCCAGTTCAGACATGGCCATATGCAAATCAGTCTGACCCTGTGGCTCATGGGAACAGTCCAGCCCGAACTGCCAAGCCATGCCTTCCCTGGACCGGAAACAAGCTTCCTAGGACCGATTTCTGGCATTTCAGCCGTTTTCAGCCAGGCTTGCTTGAATCCAGTGGCAAAGTGAGCAAGGTACTCACGTCTGAGCATACCCTGCCAACTTATGGTGAACAAAGCATTACAAAAGGGGGTCGTGATGGACGGAGCATCAGAACCAATCAAACACTCACACCCAGTCAACAGATCCGACTTTAATCCATCACCGTTCTTTAGCCCACTCTGCCACCCCAGTTCAGACATGGCCATATGAAAATCAGTCTGACCCTGTGCCTCATGGGAACAGTCCAGCCCGAATTGCCAAGCAATGCCTTCCCTGGACAGGAAACACGTTTCCTAGGACGGGTTTCTGGCATTTCAGCCGTCTTCAGCTAGGCTTGCTTGAATCCAGTGGCAAAGTGAGCAAGGGACTCACGTCTGAGCATACCCTGCCAACTTATGGCGAACAAAGCGGTACAAAAGGGGGTGGTGATGGACGGAGCATCAGAAACAATCAAACACTCACACCCAGTCAACAGATCCGAGTTTGATCCATCACTGTTCTTTAGCCCACTCTGCCACCCCAGTTCAGACATGGCCATATGCAAATCAGTCTGACCATGTGCCTCATGGGAACAGTCCAGCCCGAACTGCCAAGCCACGCCTTCCCTGGACCGGAAACAAGCTTCCTAGGACCGGTTTCTGGCATTTCAGCCGTCTTCAGCCAGGCTTGCTTGAATCCAGTGGCAAAGTGAGCAAGGGACTCACGTCTGAGCATACCCTGCCAACTTATGGCGAAGAAAGCGGTACAAAAGGGGGTGGTGATGAACGGAGCATCAGAACCAATCAAGCACTCACACCCAGTCAACAGGTCCGTGTTTGATCCATCACCGTTCTTTAGCCCACTCTGCCACCCCAGTTCAGACATGGCCATATGCAAATCAGTCTGACCCTGTGCCTCATGGGATCACTCCAGCCCGAATTGCCAAGTAAATGCCTTCCCTGGACAGGAGACACGTTTCCTAGGACGGGTTTCTGGCATTTCAGCCGTCTTCAACCAGGCTTGCTTGAATCCAGTGGCAAAGTGAGCAAGGGACTCACTTCTGAGCATACCCTGCCAACTTATGGCGAACAAAGCGGTACAAAAGGGGGTGGTGATGGACGGAGCATCAGAACCTATCAAACACTCACACCCAGTCAACAAATCCGACTTTGATCCATCACCGTTCTTTAGCCCACTGTGCCACCCCAGTTCAGACATGGCCATATGCAAATCAGTCTGACCGTGTGCCTCATGGGAACAGTCCAGCCCAAACTGCCAAGCCATGCCTTCCCTGGACCGGAAACAAGCTTCCCAGGACCGGTTTCTGGCATTTCAGCCATCTTCAGCCAGGCTTGCTTGAATCCAGTTGCAAAGTGAGCAAGGGACTCACGTCTAAGCATACCCTGCCAACTCATGGCGAACAAAGCAGTACAAAAGAGGGTGGTGATGGACGGAGCATCAGAAACAATCAAACACTCACACCCAGTAAACAGCTCCGATTTTGATCCATCACCGTTCTTTAGCCCACTCTGCCACCCCAGTTCAGACAGGGCCATATGCAAATAAGTCTGACCGTGTGCCTCATGGGAACAGTCCAGCCCGAACTGCCAAGCCATGCCTTCCCTGGACCGGAAACAAGCTTCCTAGGACCGGTTTCTGGCATTTCAGCCGTCTTCAGCCAGGCTTGCTTGAATCCAGTGGCAAAGTGAGCAAGGTACTCACGTCTGAGCATACCCTGCCAACTTATGGCGAACAAAGCAGTACAAAAGGGGGTGGTGATGGACGGAGCATCAGAACCAATCAAACACTCACACCCAGTCAACAGATCCGAGTTTGATCCATCACATTGCTTTAGCCCACTCTGCCACCCCAGTTCAGACATGGCCATATGCAAATCAGTCTGACCCTGTGGCTCATGGGAACAGTCCAGCCCGAACTGCCAAGCCATGCCTTCCCTGGACCGGAAACAAGCTTCCTAGGACCGGTTTCTGGCATTTCAGCCGTCTTCAGCCAGGCTTGCTTGAATCCAGAGGCAAAGTGAGCAAGGGACTCACGTCTGAGCATACCCTGCCAACTTATGGCAAACAAAGCGGTACAAAAGGGGGTGGTGATGGACGGAGCATCAGAACCATTCAAACACTCACACCCTGTCAACAGATCTGAGTTTGATCCATCACCGTTCTTTAGACCACTCTGCCACCCCATTTCAGACATGGCCATATGCAAATCAGTCTGACCCTGTGCCTCATGGGAACAGTCCAGCCCGAACTGCCAAGCCATGCCTTCCCTGGACCGGAAACAAGCTTCCTAGGACCGGTTTCTGGCATTTCAGCCGTCTTCAGCCGGGCTTGCTTGAATCCAGTGGCAAAGTGAGCAAGGGACTCACGTCTGAGCATACCCTGCCAACTTATGGCGAACAAAGTGGTACAAAAGGGGGTGGTGATGGACGGAGCATCAGAACCAATCAAACACTCACACCCAGTCAACAAATCCGACTTTGATCCATCACCGTTCTTTAGCCCACTCTGCCACCCCAGTTCAGACATGGCCAGATGCAAATCAGTCTGACCCTGTGCCTCATGGGAACAGTCCAGCCCAAACTGCCAAGCCATGCCTTCCCTGGACCGGAAACAAGCTTCCCAGGACCGGTTTCTGGCATTTCAGCCGTCTTCAGCCAGGCTTGCTTGAATCCAGTTGCAAAGTGAGCAAGGGACTCACGTCTGAGCATACCCTGCCAACTCATGGCGAACAAAGCAGTGCAAAAGAGGGTGGTGATGGACGGAGCATCAGAAACAATCAAACACTCACACCCAGTCAACAGCTCCGACTTTGATCCATCACCGTTCTTTAGCCCACTCTGCCACCCCAGTTCAGACATGGCCATATGCAAATCAGTCTGACCGTGTGCCTCATGGGAACAGTCCAGCCCGAACTGCCAAGCCATGCCTTCCCTGGACCGGAAACAAGCTTCCTAGGACCGGTTTCTGGCATTTCAGCCGTCTTCAGCCAGGCTTGCTTGAATCCAGTGGCAAAGTGAGCAAGGTACTCACGTCTGAGCATACCCTGCCAACTCATGGCGGACAAAGCAGTACAAAAGGGGGTGGTGATGGACGGAGCATCAGAACCAATCAAACACTCACACCCAGTCAACAGATCCGAGTTTGATCCATCACCGTGCTTTAGCCTACTCTGCCACCCCAGTTCAGACATGGCCATATGCAAATCAGTCTGACCCTGTGGCTCATGGGAACAGTCCAGCCCGAACTGCCAAGCCATGCCTTTCCTGGACCGGAAACAAGCTTCCTAGGACCGATTTCTGGCATTTCAGCCGTTTTCAGCCAGGCTTGCTTGAATCCAGTGGCAAAGTGAGCAAGGGACTCACGTCTGAGCATACCCAGCCAACTTATGGCAAACAAAGCAGTACAAAAGGGGGTGGTGATGGACGGAGCATCAGAACCAATCAAACACTCACACCCAGTCAACAGATCCGAGTTTGATCCATCACCATTCTTTAGCCCACTCTGCCACCCCAGTTCAGACATGGCCATATGAAAATCAGTCTGACCCTGTGCCTCATGGGAACAGTCCAGCCCGAATTGCCAAGCCATGCCTTCCCTGGACAGGAAACAAGTTTCCTAGGACCGGTTTCTGGCATTTCAGCCGTCTTCAGCCAGGCTTTCTTGAATCCAGTGGCAAAGTGAGCAAGGGACTCAGGTCTGAGCATACCCTGCCAACTTATGGTGAACAAAGCATTACAAAAGGGGGTGGTGATGGACGGAGCATCAGAACCAATCAAACACTCACACCCAGTCAACAGATCCGACTTTAATCCATCACCGTTCTTTAGCCCACTCTGCCACCCCAGTTCAGACATGGCCATATGAAAATCAGTCTGACCCTGTGCCTCATGGGAACAGTCCAGCCCGAATTGCCAAGCAATGCCTTCCCTGGACAGGAAACACGTTTCCTAGGACGGGTTTCTGGCATTTCAGCCGTCTTCAGCTAGGCTTGCTTGAATCCAGTGGCAAAGTGGGCAAGGGACTCACGTCTGAGCATACCCTGCCAACTTATGGCGAACAAAGCGGTACAAAAGGGGGTGGTGATGGACGGAGCATCAGAAACAATCAAACACTCACACCCAGTCAACAGATCCGAGTTTGATCCATCACTGTACTTTAGCCCACTCTGCCACCCCAGTTCAGACATGGCCATATGCAAATCAGTCTGACCATGTGCCTCATGGGAACAGTCCAGCCCGAACTGCCAAGCCATGCCTTCCCTGGACCGGAAACAAGCTTCCTAGGACCGGTTTCTGGCATTTCAGCCGTCTTCAGCCAGGCTTGCTTGAATCCAGTGGCAAAGTGAGCAAGGGACTCACGCTTGAGCATACCCTGCCAACTTATGGCGAAGAAAGCGGTACAAAAGGGGGTGGTGATGAACGGAGCATCAGAACCAATCAAGCACTCACACCCAGTCAACAGGTCCGTGTTTGATCCATCACCGTTCTTTAGCCCACTCTGCCACCCCAGTTCAGACATGGCCATATGCAAATCAGTCTGACCCTGTGCCTCATGGGAACACTCCAGCCCGAATTGCCAAGTAAATGCCTTCCCTGGACAGGAGACATGTTTCCTAGGACGGGTTTCTGGCATTTCAGCCGTCTTCAGCCAGGCTTGCTTGAATCCAGTGGCAAAGTGAGCAAGGGACTCACGTCTGAGCATACCCTGCCAACTTACGGCGAACAAAGCGGTACAAAAGGGGGTGGTGATGGACGGAGCATCAGAACCAATCAAACACTCACACCCAGTCAACAAATCCGACTTTGATCCATCACCGTTCTTTAGCCCACTGTGCCACCCCAGTTCAGACATGGCCATATGCAAATCAGTCTGACCGTGTGCCTCATGGGAACAGTCCAGCCCAAACTGCCAAGCCATGCCTTCCCTGGACCGGAAACAAGCTTCCCAGGACCGGTTTCTGGCATTTCAGCCATCTTCAGCCAGGCTTGCTTGAATCCAGTTGCAAAGTGAGCAAGGGACTCACGTCTGAGCATACCCTGCCAACTCATGGCGAACAAAGCAGTACAAAAGAGGGTGGTGATGGACGGAGCATCAGAAACAATCAAACACTCACACCCAGTAAACAGCTCCGACTTTGATCCATCACCGTTCTTTAGCCCACTCTGCCACCCCAGTTCAGACAGGGCCATATGCAAATCAGTCTGACCGTGTGCCTCATGGGAACAGTCCAGCCCGAACTGCCAAGCCATGCCTTCCCTGGACCGGAAACAAGCTTCCTAGGACCGGTTTCTGGCATTTGAGCCGTCTTCAGCCAGGCTTGCTTGAATCCAGTGGCAAAGTGAGCAAGGTACTCACGTCTGAGCATACCCTGCCAACTTATGGCGAACAAAGCAGTACAAAAGGGGGTGGTGATGGACGGAGCATCAGAACCAATCAAACACTCACACCCAGTCAACAGATCCGAGTTTGATCCATCACCGTGCTTTAGCCCACTCTGCCACCCCAGTTCAGACATGGCCATCTGCAAATCAGTCTGACCCTGTGGCTCATGGGAACAGTCCAGCCCGAACTGCAAAGCCATGCCTTCCCTGGACCGGAAACAAGCTTCCTAGGACCGGTTTCTGGCATTTGAGCCGTCTTCAGCCAGGCTTGCTTGAATCCAGTTGCAAAGTGAGCAAGGGACTCACGTCTGAGCATACCCTGCCAACTCATGGCGAACAAAGCAGTACAAAAGAGGGTGGTGATGGACGGAGCATCAGAAACAATCAAACACTCACACCCAGTAAACAGCTCCGACTTTGATCCATCACCGTTCTTTAGCCCACTCTGCCACCCCAGTTCAGACAGGGCCATATGCAAATCAGTCTGACCGTGTGCCTCATGGGAACAGTCCAGCCCGAACTGCCAAGCCATGCCTTCCCTGGACCGGAAACAAGCTTCCTAGGACCGGTTTCTGGCATTTGAGCCGTCTTCAGCCAGGCTTGCTTGAATCCAGTTGCAAAGTGAGCAAGGGACTCACGTCTGAGCATACCCTGCCAACTCATGGCGAACAAAGCAGTACAAAAGAGGGTGGTGATGGACGGAGCATCAGAAACAATCAAACACTCACACCCAGTAAACAGCTCCGACTTTGATCCATCACCGTTCTTTAGCCCACTCTGCCACCCCAGTTCAGACAGGGCCATATGCAAATCAGTCTGACCGTGTGCCTCATGGGAACAGTCCAGCCCGAATTGCCAAGCAATGCCTTCCCTGGACAGGAAACACGTTTCCTAGGACGGGTTTCTGGCATTTCAGCCGTCTTCAGCTAGGCTTGCTTGAATCCAGTGGCAAAGTGGGCAAGGGACTCACGTCTGAGCATACCCTGCCAACTTATGGCGAACAAAGCGGTACAAAAGGGGGTGGTGATGGACGGAGCATCAGAAACAATCAAACACTCACACCCAGTCAACAGATCCGAGTTTGATCCATCACTGTTCTTTAGCCCACTCTGCCACCCCAGTTCAGACATGGCCATATGCAAATCAGTCTGACCATGTGCCTCATGGGAACAGTCCAGCCCGAACTGCCAAGCCATGCCTTCCCTGGACCGGAAACAAGCTTCCTAGGACCGGTTTCTGGCATTTCAGCCGTCTTCAGCCAGGCTTGCTTGAATCCAGTGGCAAAGTGAGCAAGGGACTCACGTCTGAGCATACCCTGCCAACTTATGGCGAAGAAAGCGGTACAAAAGGGGGTGGTGATGAACGGAGCATCAGAACCAATCAAGCACTCACACCCAGTCAACAGGTCCGTGTTTGATCCATCACCGTTCTTTAGCCCACTCTGCCACCCCAGTTCAGACATGGCCATATGCAAATTAGTCTGACCCTGTGCCTCATGGGAACACTCCAGCCCGAATTGCCAAGTAAATGCCTTCCCTGGACAGGAGACATGTTTCCTAGGACGGGTTTCTGGCATTTCAGCCGTCTTCAGCCAGGCTTGCTTGAATCCAGTGGCAAAGTGAGCAAGGGACTCACGTCTGAGCATACCCTGCCAACTTACGGCGAACAAAGCGGTACAAAAGGGGGTGGTGATGGACGGAGCATCAGAACCAATCAAACACTCACACCCAGTCAACAAATCCGACTTTGATCCATCACCGTTCTTTAGCCCACTGTGCCACCCCAGTTCAGACATGGCCATATGCAAATCAGTCTGACCGTGTGCCTCATGGGAACAGTCCAGCCCAAACTGCCAAGCCATGCCTTCCCTGGACCGGAAACAAGCTTCCCAGGACCGGTTTCTGGCATTTCAGCCATCTTCAGCCAGGCTTGCTTGAATCCAGTTGCAAAGTGAGCAAGGGACTCACGTCTGAGCATACCCTGCCAACTCATGGCGAACAAAGCAGTACAAAAGAGGGTGGTGATGGACGGAGCATCAGAAACAATCAAACACTCACACCCAGTAAACAGCTCCGACTTTGATCCATCACCGTTCTTTAGCCCACTCTGCCACCCCAGTTCAGACAGGGCCATATGCAAATCAGTCTGACCGTGTGCCTCATGGGAACAGTCCAGCCCGAACTGCCAAGCCATGCCTTCCCTGGACCGGAAACAAGCTTCCTAGGACCGGTTTCTGGCATTTGAGCCGTCTTCAGCCAGGCTTGCTTGAATCCAGTGGCAAAGTGAGCAAGGTACTCACGTCTGAGCATACCCTGCCAACTTATGGCGAACAAAGCAGTACAAAAGGGGGTGGTGATGGACGGAGCATCAGAACCAATCAAACACTCACACCCAGTCAACAGATCCGAGTTTGATCCATCACCGTGCTTTAGCCCACTCTGCCACCCCAGTTCAGACATGGCCATCTGCAAATCAGTCTGACCCTGTGGCTCATGGGAACAGTCCAGCCCGAACTGCCAAGCCATGCCTTCCCTGGACCGGAATCAAGCTTCCTAGGACCGGTTTCTGGCATTTCAGCCGTCTTCACCCAGGCTTGCTTGAATCCAGTGGCAAAGTGAGCAAGGGACTCACGTCTGAGCATACGCTGCCAACTTATGGCGAACAAAGCGGTACAAAAGGGGGTGGTGATGGACGGAGCATCAGAACCAATCAAACACTCACACCCAGTCAACAGATCCGACTTTAATCCATCACCGTTCTTTAGCCCACTCTGCCACCCCAGTTCAGACATGGCCATATGAAAATCAGTCTGATCCTGTGCCTCATGGGAACAGTCCAGCCCGAATTGCCAAGCAATGCCTTCCCTGGACAGGAAACACGTTTCCTAGGATGGGTTTCTGGCATTTCAGCCATCTTCAGCTAGGCTTGCTTGAATCCAGTGGCAAAGTGAGCAAGGGACTCACGTCTGAGCATACCCTGCCAACTTATGGCGAACAAAGCGGTAC
Organism: Triturus cristatus; assembly: GCF_964204655.1. Lineage (NCBI taxonomy): Eukaryota > Metazoa > Chordata > Amphibia > Caudata > Salamandridae > Triturus > Triturus cristatus. The sequence goes on from NC_140579.1 coordinate 789,943,374, forward strand.
AAAAGGGGGTGGTGATGGACGGAGCATCAGAAACAATCAAACACTCACACCCAGTCAACAGATCCGAGTTTGATCCATCACCGTTCTTTAGCCCACTCTGCCACCCCAGTTCAGACATGGCCATATGCAAACCAGTCTGACCATGTGCCTCATGGGAACAGTCCAGCCCGAACTGCCAAGCCATGCCTTCCCTGGACCGGAAACAAGCTTCCTAAGACCGGTTTCTGGCATTTCAGCCGTCTTCAGCCAGGCTTGCTTGAATCCAGTGGCAAAGTGAGCAAGGGACTCACGTCTGAGCATACCCTGCCAACTTATGGCGAAGAAAGCGGTACAAAAGGGGGTGGTGATGAACGGAGCATCAGAACCAATCAAGCACTCACACCCAGTCAACAGGTCCGTGTTTGATCCATCACCGTTCTTTAGCCCACTCTGCCACCCCAGTTCAGACATGGCCATATGCAAATCAGTCTGACCCTGTGCCTCATGGGAACACTCCAGCCCGAATTGCCAAGCAATGCCTTCCCTGGACAGGAGACACGTTTCCTAGGACGGGTTTCTGGCATTTCAACCGTCTTCAGCCAGGCTTGCTTGAATCCAGTGGCAAAGTGAGCAAGGGACTCACGTCTGAGCATACCCTGCCAACTTATGGCGAACAAAGTGGTACAAAAGGGGGTGGTGATGGACGGAGCATCAGACCAATCAAACACTCACACCCAGTCAACAAATCCGACTTTGATCCATCACCGTTCTTTAGCCCACTGTGCCACCCCAGTTCAGACATGTCCATATGCAAATCAGTCTGACCGTGTGCCTCATGGGATACAGTCCAGCCCAAACTGCCAAGCCATGCCTTCCCTGGACCGGAAACAAGCTTCCCAGGACCGGTTTCTGGCATTTCAGCCGTCTTCAGCCAGGCTTGCTTGAATCCAGTGGCAAAGTGAGCAAGGGACTCACGTCTGAGCATACCCTGCCAACTCATGGCGAACAAAGCAGTACAAAAGGGGGTAGTGATGGACGGAGCATCAGAAACCATCAAACACTCACACCCAGTCAACAGATCCGAGTTTGATCCATCACCGTTCTTTAGCCCACTCTGCCACCCCAGTTGAGACATGGCCATATGCAAATCAGTCTGACCGTGTGCCTCATGGGAACAGTCCAGCCCGAACTGCCAAGCCATGCCTTCCCTGGACCGGAAACAAGCTTCCTCGGACCGGATTCTGGCATTTCAGCCGTCTTCAGCCAGGCTTGCTTGAATCCAGTGGCAAAGTGAGCAAGGTACTCACGTCTGAGCATACCCTGCCAACTTATGGCGAACAAAGCAGTACAAAAGGGGGTGGTGATGGACGGAGCATCAGAACCAATCAAACACTCACACCCAGTCAACAGATCCGAGTTTGATCCATCACATTGCTTTAGCCCACTCTGCCACCCCAGTTCAGACATGGCCATATGCAAATCAGTCTGACCCTGTGGCTCATGGGAACAGTCCAGCCCGAACTGCCAAGCCATGCCTTCCCTGGACAGGAAACAAGCTTCCTAGGACCGGTTTCTGGCATTTCAGCCGTCTTCAGCCAGGCTTGCTTGAATCCAGAGGCAAAGTGAGCAAGGGACTCACGTCTGAGCATACCCTGCCAACTTATGGCAAACAAAGCGGTACAAAAGGGTGTGGTGATGGACGGAGCATCAGAACCAATCACTCACACCCAGTCAACAGATCCGAGTTTGATCCATCACCGTTCTTTAGACCACTCTGCCACCCCATTTCAGACATGGCCATATGCAAATCAGTCTGACCCTGTGCCTCATGGGAACAGTCCAGCCCGAACTGCCAAGCCATGCCTTCCCTGGACCGGAAACAAGCTTCCTAGGACCGGTTTCTAGCATTTCAGCCGTCTTCAGCCGGGCTTGCTTGAATCCAGAGGCAAAGTGAGCAAGGGACTCACGTCTGAGCATACCCTGCCAACTTATGGCGAACAAAGTGGTACAAAAGGGGGTGGTGATGGACGGAGCATCAGAACCAATCAAACACTCACACCCAGTCAACAAATCCGACTTTGATCCATCACCGTTCTTTAGCCCACTCTGCCACCCCAGTTCAGACATGGCCATATGCAAATCAGTCTGACCCTGTGCCTCATGGGAACAGTCCAGCCCAAACTGCCAAGCCATGCCTTCCCTGGACCGGAAACAAGCTTCCTAGGACCGATTTCTGGCATTTCAGCCGTTTTCAGCCAGGCTTGCTTGAATCCAGTGGCAAAGTGAGCAAGGTACTCACGTCTGAGCATACCCTGACAACTTATGGTGAACAAAGCATTACAAAAGGGGGTGGTGATGGACGGAGCATCAGAACCAATCAAACACTCACACCCAGTCAACAGATCCGACTTTAATCCATCACCGTTCTTTAGCCCACTCTGCCACCCCAGTTCAGACATGGCCATATGAAAATCAGTCTGACCCTGTGCCTCATGGGAACAGTCCAGCCCGAATTGCCAAGCAATGCCTTCCCTGGACAGGAAACACGTTTCCTAGGACGGGTTTCTGGCATTTCAGCCGTCTTCAGCTAGGCTTGCTTGAATCCAGTGGCAAAGTGAGCAAGGGACTCACGTCTGAGCATACGCTGCCAACTTATGGCGAACAAAGCGGTACAAAAGGGGGTGGTGATTGACGGAGCATCAGAACCAATCAAACACTCACACCAAGTCAACAGATCCGACTTTAATCCATCACCTTTCTTTAGCCCACTCTGCCACCCCAGTTCAGACATGGCCATATGAAAATCAGTCTGATCCTGTGCCTCATGGGAACAGTCCAGCCCGAATTGCCAAGCAATGCCTTCACTGGACAGGAAACACGTTTCCTAGGATGGGTTTCTGGCATTTCAGCCGTCTTCAGCTAGGCTTGCTTGAATCCAGTGGCAAAGTGAGCAAGGGACTCACGTCTGAGCATACCCTGCCAACTTATGGCGAACAAAGCGGTACAAAAGGGGGTGGTGATGGACGGAGCATCAGAAACAATCAAACACTCACACCCAGTCAACAGATCCGAGTTTGATCCATCACCGTTCTTTAGCCCACTCTGCCACCCCAGTTCAGACATGGCCATATGCAAATCAGTCTGACCATGTGCCTCATGGGAACAGTCCAGCCCGAACTGCCAAGCCATGCCTTCCCTGGACCGGAAACAAGCTTCCTAGGACCGGTTTCTGTCATTTCAGCCGTCTTCAGCCAGGCTTGCTTGAATCCAGTGGCAAAGTGAGCAAGGGACTCACATCTGAGCATACCCTGCCAACTTATGGCGAAGAAAGCGGTACAAAAGGGGGTGGTGATGAACGGAGCATCAGAACCAATCAAGCACTCACACCCAGTCAACAGGTCCGTGTTTGATCCATCACCGTTCTTTAGCCCACTCTGCCACCCCAGTTCAGACATGGCCATATGCAAATCAGTCTGACCCTGTGCCTCATGGGAACACTCCAGCCCGAATTGCCAAGCAATGCCTTCCCTGGACAGGAGACACGTTTCCTAGGACGGGTTTCTGGCATTTCAGCCGTCTTCAGCCAGGCTTGCTTGAATCCAGTGGCAAAGTGAGCAAGGGACTCACGTCTGAGCATACCCTGCCAACTTATGGCGAACAAAGTGGTACAAAAGGGGGTGGTGATGGACGGAGCATCAGACCAATCAAACACTTACACCCAGTCAACAAATCCGACTTTGATCCATCACAGTTCTTTAGCCCACTGTGCCACCCCAGTTCAGACATGTCCATATGCAAATCAGTCTGACCGTGTGCCTCATGGGAACAGTCCAGCCCAAACTGCCAAGCCATGCCTTCCCTGGACCGGAAACAAGCTTCCCAGGACCGGTTTCTGGCATTTCAGCCGTCTTCAGCCAGGCTTGCTTGAATCCAGTTGCAAAGTGAGCAAGGGACTCACGTCTGAGCATACCCTGCCAACTCATGGCGAACAAAGCAGTACAAAAGAGGGTGGTGATGGACGGAGCATCAGAAACAATCAAACACTCACACCCAGTCAACAGCTCCGACTTTGATCCATCACCGTTCTTTAGCCCACTCTGCCACCCCAGTTCAGACATGGCCATATGCAAATCAGTCTGACCGTGTGCCTCATGGGAACAGTCCAGCCCGAACTGCCAAGCCATGCCTTCCCTGGACCGGAAACAAGCTTCCTAGGACCGGTTTCTGGCATTTCAGCCGTCTTCAGCCAGGCTTGCTTGAATCCAGTGGCAAAGTGAGCAAGGGACTCACGTCTGAGCATACCCTGCCAACTTATGGCGAACAAAGCGGTACAAAAGGGGGTGGTGATGGACGGAGCATCAGAACCAATCAAACACTCACACCCAGTCAACAGATCCGACTTTAATCCATCACCGTTCTTTAGCCCACTCTGCCACCCCAGTTCAGACATGGCCATATGAAAATCAGTCTGACCATGTGCCTCATGGGAACAGTCCAGCCCGAATTGCCAAGCAATGCCCTCCCTGGACAGGAAACACGTTTCCTAGGACGGGTTTCTGGCATTTCAGCCGTCTTCAGCTAGGCTTGCTTGAATCCAGTGGCAAAGTGAGCAAGGGACTCACGTCTGAGCATACCCTGCCAAGCAATGCCTTCCCTGGACAGGAAACACGTTTCCTAGGACGGGTTTCTGGCATTTCAGCCGTCTTCAGCTAGGCTTGCTTGAATCCAGTGGCAAAGTGAGCAAGGGACTCACGTCTGAGCATACCCTGCCAACTCATGGCGAACAAAGCAGTACAAAAGGGGGTAGTGATGGACGGAGCATCAGAAACCATCAAACACTCACACCCAGTCAACAGATCCGAGTTTGATCCATCACCGTTCTTTAGCCCACTCTGCCACCCCAGTTGAGACATGGCCATATGCAAATCAGTCTGACCGAGTGCCTCATGGGAACAGTCCAGCCCGAACTGCCAAGCCATGCCTTCCCTGGACCGGAAACAAGCTTCCTAGGACCGGATTCTGGCATTTCAGCCGTCTTCAGCCAGGCTTGCTTGAATCCAGTGGCAAAGTGAGCAAGGTACTCACGTCTGAGCATACCCTGCGAACTTATGGCGAACAAAGCAGTACAAAAGGGGGTGGTGATGGACGGAGCATCAGAACCAATCAAACACTCACACCCAGTCAACAGATCCGAGTTTGATCCATCACATTGCTTTAGCCCACTCTGCCACCCCAGTTCAGACATGGCCATATGCAAATCAGTCTGACCCTGTGGCTCATGGGAACAGTCCAGCCCGAACTGCCAAGCCATGCCTTCCCTGGACCGGAAACAAGCTTCCTAGGACCGGTTTCTGGCATTTCAGCCGTCTTCAGCCAGGCTTGCTTGAATCCAGAGGCAAAGTGAGCAAGGGACTTACGTCTGAGCATACCCTGCCAACTTATGGCAAACAAAGCGGTACAAAAGGGTGTGGTGATGGACGGAGCATCAGAACCAATCACTCACACCCAGTCAACAGATCCGAGTTTGATCCATCACCGTTCTTTAGACCACTCTGCCACCCCATTTCAGACATGGCCATATGCAAATCAGTCTGACCCTGTGCCTCATGGGAACAGTCCAGCCCGAACTGCCAAGCCATGCCTTCCCTGGACCGGAAACAAGCTTCCTAGGACCGGTTTCTGGCATTTCAGCCGTCTTCAGCCGGGCTTGCTTGAATCCAGTGGCAAAGTGAGCAAGGGACTCACGTCTGAGCATACCCTGCCAACTTATGGTGAACAAAGTGGTACAAAAGGGGGTGGTGATGGACGGAGCATCAGAACCAATCAAACACTCACACCCAGTCAACAAATCCGACTTTGATCCATCACCGTTCTTTAGCCCACTCTGCCACCCCAGTTCAGACATGGCCATATACAAATCAGTATGACCCTGTGCCTCATGGGAACAGTCCAGCCCAAACTGCCAAGCCATGCCTTCCCTGGACCGGAAACAAGCTTCCCAGGACCGGTTTCTGGCATTTCAGCCGTCTTCAGCCAGGCTTGCTTGAATCCAGTTGCAAAGTGAGCAAGGGACTCACGTCTGAGCATACCCTGCCAACTCATGGCGAACAAAGCAGTACAAAAGAGGGTGGTGATGGACGGAGCATCAGAAACAATCAAACACTCACACCCAGTCAACAGCTCCGACTTTGATCCATCACCGTTCTTTAGCCCACTCTGCCACCCCAGATCAGACATGGCCATATGCAAATCAGTCTGACCGTGTGCCTCATGGGAACAGTCCAGCCCGAACTGTCAAGCCATGCCTTCCCTGGACCGGAAACAAGCTTCCTAGGACCGGTTTCTGGCATTTCAGCCGTCTTCAGCCAGGCTTGCTTGAATCCAGTGGCAAAGTGAGCAAGGTACTCACGTCTGAGCATACCCTGCCAACTCATGGCGGACAAAGCAGCACAAAAGGGGGTGGTGATGGACGGAGCATCAGAACCAATCAAACACTCACACCCAGTCAACAGATCCGAGTTTGATCCATCACCGTGCTTTAGCCCACTCTGCCACCCCAGTTCAGACATGGCCATATGCAAATCAGTCTGACCCTGTGGCTCATGGGAACAGTCCAGCCCGAACTGCCAAGCCATGCCTTCCCTGGACCGGAAACAAGCTTCCTAGGACCGATTTCTGGCATTTCAGCCGTTTTCAGCCAGGCTTGCTTGAATCCAGTGGCAAAGTGAGCAAGGTACTCACGTCTGAGCATACCCTGCCAACTTATGGTGAACAAAGCATTACAAAAGGGGGTCGTGATGGACGGAGCATCAGAACCAATCAAACACTCACACCCAGTCAACAGATCCGACTTTAATCCATCACCGTTCTTTAGCCCACTCTGCCACCCCAGTTCAGACATGGCCATATGAAAATCAGTCTGACCCTGTGCCTCATGGGAACAGTCCAGCCCGAATTGCCAAGCAATGCCTTCCCTGGACAGGAAACACGTTTCCTAGGACGAGTTTCTGGCATTTCAGCCGTCTTCAGCTAGGCTTGCTTGAATCCAGTGGCAAAGTGAGCAAGGGACTCACGTCTGAGCATACCCTGCCAACTTATGGCGAACAAAGCGGTACAAAAGGGGGTGGTGATGGACGGAGCATCAGAAACAATCAAACACTCACACCCAGTCAACAGATCCGAGTTTGATCCATCACTGTTCTTTAGCCCACTCTGCCACCCCAGTTCAGACATGGCCATATGCAAATCAGTCTGACCATGTGCCTCATGGGAACAGTCCAGCCCGAACTGCCAAGCCATGCCTTCCCTGGACCGGAAACAAGCTTCCTAGGACCGGTTTCTGGCATTTCAGCCGTCTTCAGCCAGGCTTGCTTGAATCCAGTGGCAAAGTGAGCAAGGGACTCACGTCTGAGCATACCCTGCCAACTTATGGCGAAGAAAGCGGTACAAAAGGGGGTGGTGATGAACGGAGCATCAGAACCAATCAAGCACTCACACCCAGTCAACAGGTCCGTGTTTGATCCATCACCGTTCTTTAGCCCACTCTGCCACCCCAGTTCAGACATGGCCATATGCAAATCAGTCTGACCCTGTGCCTCATGGGATCACTCCAGCCCGAATTGCCAAGTAAATGCCTTCCCTGGACAGGAGACACGTTTTCTAGGACGGGTTTCTGGCATTTCAGCCGTCTTCAACCAGGCTTGCTTGAATCCAGTGGCAAAGTGAGCAAGGGACTCACTTCTGAGCATACCCTGCCAACTTATGGCGAACAAAGCGGTACAAAAGGGGGTGGTGATGGACGGAGCATCAGAACCTATCAAACACTCACACCCAGTCAACAAATCCGACTTTGATCCATCACCGTTCTTTAGCCCACTGTGCCACCCCAGTTCAGACATGGCCATATGCAAATCAGTCTGACCGTGTGCCTCATGGGAACAGTCCAGCCCAAACTGCCAAGCCAGGCCTTCCCTGGACCGGAAACAAGCTTCCCAGGACCGGTTTCTGGCATTTCAGCCATCTTCAGCCAGGCTTGCTTGAATCCAGTTGCAAAGTGAGCAAGGGACTCACGTCTGAGCATACCCTGCCAACTCATGGCGAACAAAGCAGTACAAAAGAGGGTGGTGATGGACGGAGCATCAGAAACAATCAAACACTCACACGCAGTAAACAGCTCCGATTTTGATCCATCACCGTTCTTTAGCCCACTCTGCCACCCCAGTTCAGACAGGGCCATATGCAAATAAGTCTGACCGTGTGCCTCATGGGAACAGTCCAGCCCGAACTGCCAAGCCATGCCTTCCCTGGACCGGAAACAAGCTTCCTAGGACCGGTTTCTGGCATTTCAGCCGTCTTCAGCCAGGCTTGCTTGAATCCAGTGGCAAAGTGAGCAAGGTACTCACGTCTGAGCATACCCTGCCAACTTATGGCGAACAAAGCAGTACAAAAGGGGGTGGTGATGGACGGAGCATCAGAACCAATCAAACACTCACACCCAGTCAACAGATCCGAGTTTGATCCATCACCGTGCTTTAGCCCACTCTGCCACCCCAGTTCAGACATGGCCATCTGCAAATCAGTTTGACCCTGTGGCTCATGGGAACAGTCCAGCCCGAACTGCCAAGCCATGCCTTCCCTGGACCGGAAACAAGCTTCCTAGGACCGGTTTCTGGCATTTCAGCCGTCTTCACCCAGGCTTGCTTGAATCCAGTGGCAAAGTGAGCAAGGGACTCACGTCTGAGCATACGCTGCCAACTTATGGCGAACAAAGCGGTACAAAAGGGGGTGGTGATGGACGGAGCATCAGAACCAATCAAACACTCACACCCAGTCAACAGATCCGTGTTTGATCCATCACCGTTCTTTAGCCCACTCTGCCACCCCAGTTCAGACATGGCCATATGCAAATCAGTCTGACCCTGTGCCTCATGGGAACAGTCCAGCCCGAACTTCCAAGCCGTGCCTTCCCTGGACCGGAAACAAGCTTCCTAGGACCGGTTTCTCGCATTTCAGCCGTCTTCAGCCAGGCTTGCTTGAATCCAGTGGCAAAGTGAGCAAGGGACTCACGTCTGAGCATATCCTGCCAACTTATGGCGAACAAAGCGGTACAAAAGGGGGTGGTGATGGACGGAGCATCAGAACCAATCAAACACTCACACCCAGTCAACAGATCCGAGTTTGATCCATCACCGTTCTTTAGCCCATTTTGCCACCCCAGTTCAGACATGGCCATATGCAAATCAGTCTGACCCTGTGCCTCATGGGAACAGTCCAGCCCGAACTGCCAAGCCATGCCTTCCCTGGACCGGAAACAAGCTTCCTAGGACCGGTTTCTGGCATTTCAGCCGTCTTCTGCCAGGCTTGCTTGAATCCAGTGGCAAAGTGAGCAAGGGACTCACGTCTGAGCATACCCTGCCAACTTATGGCGAACAAAGCAGTACAAAAGTGGGTGGTGATGGACGGAGCATCAGAACCAATCAAACACTCACACACAGTCAACAAATCCGACTTTGATCCATCACCGTTCTTTAGCCCACTCTGCCACCCCAGTTCAGACATGGCCATATGAAAATCAGACTGACCCTGTGCCTCTTGGGAACAGTCCAGCCCAAACTGCCAAGCCATGCCTTCCCTGGACCGGAAAAAAGCTTCCCAGGACCGCTTTCTGGCATTTCAGCCGTCTTCAGCCAGGCTTGCTTGAATCCAGTGGCAAAGTGAGCAAGGGACTCACGTCTGAGCATACCCTGCCAACTCATGGCGAACAAAGCAGTACAAAAGGGGGTGGTGATGGACGGGGCATCAGAAACAATCAAACACTCACACCCAGTCAACAGATCCGACTTTGATCCATCACCGTTCTTTAGCCCACTCTGCCACCCCAGTTCAGACATGGCCATATGCAAATCAGTCTGACCCTGTGCCTCATGGGAACAGTCCAGCCCGAACTACCAAGCCATGCCTTCCCTGGACCAGAAACAAATTTCCTAGGACCGGTTTCTGGCATTTTAGCCGTCTTCAGCCAGTCTTGCTTGAATCCAGTGGCAAAGTGAGCAAGGGACTCACGTCTGAGCATACCCTGCCAACTTATGGCGAACAAAGCGGTACAACAGGGGGTGGTGACGGACGGAGCATCAGAACCAATCAAACACTCACACCCAGTCAACACATCCGTGTTTGATCCATCACCGTTCTTTAGCCCACTCTGACACCCCAGTTCAGACATGGCCATATGCAAATCAGTCTGACCCTGTGCCTCATGGGAACAGTCCAGCCCGAACTTCCAAGCCATGCCTTCCCTGGACGGAAAAAAGCTTCCTAGGACCGGTTTCTGGCATTTCAGCCGTCTTCAGCCAGGCTTGCTTGAATCCACTGGCAAAGTGAGCAAGGGACTCACGTCTGAGCATACCCTGCCAACTGATGGCGAACAAAGCGGTACAAAAGGGGGTGGTGATGGACGGAGCATCAGAACCAATCAAACACTCACACCCAGTCAACAAATACGACTTTGATCCATCACCGTTCTTTAGCCCACTCTGCCACCCCAGTTCGGACATGGCCATATGCAAATCAGTCTGACCCTGTGCCTCATGGGAACAGTCCAGCCCGAACTGCCAAGCCATGCCTTCCCTGGACCGGAAACTAGCTTCCTAGGACCGGTTTCTGGCATTTCAGCCGTCTTCTGCCAGGCTTGCTTGAATCCAGTGGCAAAGTGAGCAAGGGACTCACGTCTGAGCATACCCTGCCAACTCATGGCGTACAAAGCAGTACAAAAGGTGGTGGTGATGGACGGAGCATCAGAAACAATAAACACTCACACCGAGTCAACAGATCCGACTTTTATCCATCACCGTTCTTTAGCCCACTCTGCCACCCCAGTTCAGACATGGCCATATGCAAATCAGTCTGACCCTGTGCCTCATGGGAACAGTCCAGCCCGAACTGCCAAGCCATGCCTTCCCTGGACCGGAAACAAGCTTCCTAGGACCGGTTTCTGGCATTTCAGTCGTCTTCAGCCAGGCTTGCTTGAATCCAGTGGCAAAGTGAGCAAGGTACTCACGTCTGAGCATACCCTGCCAACTTATGGCGAACAAAGCAGTACAAAAGGGGGTGGTGATGGACGGAGCATCAGAACCAATCAAACACTCACACCCAGTCAACAGATCCGAGTTTGATCCATCACCGTGCTTTAACCCACTCTGCCACCCCAGTTCAGACATGGCCATATGCAAATCAGTCTGACCCTGTGCCTCATGGGAACAGTCCAGCCCGAACTGCCAAGCCATGCCTTTCCTGGACCGGAAACAAGCTTCCTAGGACCGGTTTCTGGCATTTCAGCCGTCTTCAGCCAGGCTTGCTTGAATCCAGTGGCAAAGTGAGCAAGGGACTCACGTCTGAGCATACCCTGCCAACTCATGGCGAACAAAGCAGTACAAAAGGGGGTGGTGATGGACGGAGCATCAGAAACAATCAAACACTCACACCCAGTCAACAGATCCGACTTTGATCCATCACCGTTCTTTAGCCCACTCTGCCACCTCAGTTCAGACATGGCCATATGCAAATCAGTCTGACCCTGTGCCTCATGGGACCAGTCCAGCCTGAACTGCCAAGCCATGCCTTCCCTGGACCAGAAACAAGCTTCCCAGGACCGGTTTCTGGCATTTCAGCCGTCTTCAGCCAGGCTTGCTTGAATCCAGTGGCAAAGTGAGCAAGGGACTCACGTCTGAGCATACCCTGCCAACTCATGGCGAACAAAGCAGTACAAAAGGGGGTGGTGATGGACGGAGCATCAGAAACAATCAAACACTCACACCCAGTCAACAGATCCGAGTTTGATCCATCACCCTTCTTTAGCCCACTCTAACACCCCAGTTCAGACATGGCCATATGAAAATCAGTCTGATCCTGTGCCTCATGGGAACAGTCCAGCCCGAATTGCCAAGCAATGCCTTCCCTGGACAGGAAACACGTTTCCTAGGATGGGTTTCTGGCATTTCAGCCATCTTCAGCTAGGCTTGCTTGAATCCAGTGGCAAAGTGAGCAAGGGACTCACGTCTGAGCATACCCTGCCAACTTATGGCGAACAAAGCGGTACAAAAGGGGGTGGTGATGGACGGAGCATCAGAAACAATCAAACACTCACACCCAGTCAACAGATCCGAGTTTGATCCATCACCGTTCTTTAGCCCACTCTGCCACCCCAGTTCAGACATGGCCATATGCAAACCAGTCTGACCATGTGCCTCATGGGAACAGTCCAGCCCGAACTGCCAAGCCATGCCTTCCCTGGACCGGAAACAAGCTTCCTAAGACCGGTTTCTGGCATTTCAGCCGTCTTCAGCCAGGCTTGCTTGAATCCAGTGGCAAAGTGAGCAAGGGACTCACGTCTGAGCATACCCTGCCAACTTATGGCGAAGAAAGCGGTACAAAAGGGGGTGGTGATGAACGGAGCATCAGAACCAATCAAGCACTCACACCCAGTCAACAGGTCCGTGTTTGATCCATCACCGTTCTTTAGCCCACTCTGCCACCCCAGTTCAGACATGGCCATATGCAAATCAGTCTGACCCTGTGCCTCATGGGAACACTCCAGCCCGAATTGCCAAGCAATGCCTTCCCTGGACAGGAGACACGTTTCCTAGGACGGGTTTCTGGCATTTCAACCGTCTTCAGCCAGGCTTGCTTGAATCCAGTGGCAAAGTGAGCAAGGGACTCACGTCTGAGCATACCCTGCCAACTTATGGCGAACAAAGTGGTACAAAAGGGGGTGGTGATGGACGGAGCATCAGACCAATCAAACACTCACACCCAGTCAACAAATCCGACTTTGATCCATCACCGTTCTTTAGCCCACTGTGCCACCCCAGTTCAGACATGTCCATATGCAAATCAGTCTGACCGTGTGCCTCATGGGATACAGTCCAGCCCAAACTGCCAAGCCATGCCTTCCCTGGACCGGAAACAAGCTTCCCAGGACCGGTTTCTGGCATTTCAGCCGTCTTCAGCCAGGCTTGCTTGAATCCAGTGGCAAAGTGAGCAAGGGACTCACGTCTGAGCATACCCTGCCAACTCATGGCGAACAAAGCAGTACAAAAGGGGGTAGTGATGGACGGAGCATCAGAAACCATCAAACACTCACACCCAGTCAACAGATCCGAGTTTGATCCATCACCGTTCTTTAGCCCACTCTGCCACCCCAGTTGAGACATGGCCATATGCAAATCAGTCTGACCGTGTGCCTCATGGGAACAGTCCAGCCCGAACTGCCAAGCCATGCCTTCCCTGGACCGGAAACAAGCTTCCTCGGACCGGATTCTGGCATTTCAGCCGTCTTCAGCCAGGCTTGCTTGAATCCAGTGGCAAAGTGAGCAAGGTACTCACGTCTGAGCATACCCTGCCAACTTATGGCGAACAAAGCAGTACAAAAGGGGGTGGTGATGGACGGAGCATCAGAACCAATCAAACACTCACACCCAGTCAACAGATCCGAGTTTGATCCATCACATTGCTTTAGCCCACTCTGCCACCCCAGTTCAGACATGGCCATATGCAAATCAGTCTGACCCTGTGGCTCATGGGAACAGTCCAGCCCGAACTGCCAAGCCATGCCTTCCCTGGACAGGAAACAAGCTTCCTAGGACCGGTTTCTGGCATTTCAGCCGTCTTCAGCCAGGCTTGCTTGAATCCAGAGGCAAAGTGAGCAAGGGACTCACGTCTGAGCATACCCTGCCAACTTATGGCAAACAAAGCGGTACAAAAGGGTGTGGTGATGGACGGAGCATCAGAACCAATCACTCACACCCAGTCAACAGATCCGAGTTTGATCCATCACCGTTCTTTAGACCACTCTGCCACCCCATTTCAGACATGGCCATATGCAAATCAGTCTGACCCTGTGCCTCATGGGAACAGTCCAGCCCGAACTGCCAAGCCATGCCTTCCCTGGACCGGAAACAAGCTTCCTAGGACCGGTTTCTAGCATTTCAGCCGTCTTCAGCCGGGCTTGCTTGAATCCAGAGGCAAAGTGAGCAAGGGACTCACGTCTGAGCATACCCTGCCAACTTATGGCGAACAAAGTGGTACAAAAGGGGGTGGTGATGGACGGAGCATCAGAACCAATCAAACACTCACACCCAGTCAACAAATCCGACTTTGATCCATCACCGTTCTTTAGCCCACTCTGCCACCCCAGTTCAGACATGGCCATATGCAAATCAGTCTGACCCTGTGCCTCATGGGAACAGTCCAGCCCAAACTGCCAAGCCATGCCTTCCCTGGACCGGAAACAAGCTTCCTAGGACCGATTTCTGGCATTTCAGCCGTTTTCAGCCAGGCTTGCTTGAATCCAGTGGCAAAGTGAGCAAGGTACTCACGTCTGAGCATACCCTGACAACTTATGGTGAACAAAGCATTACAAAAGGGGGTGGTGATGGACGGAGCATCAGAACCAATCAAACACTCACACCCAGTCAACAGATCCGACTTTAATCCATCACCGTTCTTTAGCCCACTCTGCCACCCCAGTTCAGACATGGCCATATGAAAATCAGTCTGACCCTGTGCCTCATGGGAACAGTCCAGCCCGAATTGCCAAGCAATGCCTTCCCTGGACAGGAAACACGTTTCCTAGGACGGGTTTCTGGCATTTCAGCCGTCTTCAGCTAGGCTTGCTTGAATCCAGTGGCAAAGTGAGCAAGGGACTCACGTCTGAGCATACGCTGCCAACTTATGGCGAACAAAGCGGTACAAAAGGGGGTGGTGATTGACGGAGCATCAGAACCAATCAAACACTCACACCAAGTCAACAGATCCGACTTTAATCCATCACCTTTCTTTAGCCCACTCTGCCACCCCAGTTCAGACATGGCCATATGAAAATCAGTCTGATCCTGTGCCTCATGGGAACAGTCCAGCCCGAATTGCCAAGCAATGCCTTCACTGGACAGGAAACACGTTTCCTAGGATGGGTTTCTGGCATTTCAGCCGTCTTCAGCTAGGCTTGCTTGAATCCAGTGGCAAAGTGAGCAAGGGACTCACGTCTGAGCATACCCTGCCAACTTATGGCGAACAAAGCGGTACAAAAGGGGGTGGTGATGGACGGAGCATCAGAAACAATCAAACACTCACACCCAGTCAACAGATCCGAGTTTGATCCATCACCGTTCTTTAGCCCACTCTGCCACCCCAGTTCAGACATGGCCATATGCAAATCAGTCTGACCATGTGCCTCATGGGAACAGTCCAGCCCGAACTGCCAAGCCATGCCTTCCCTGGACCGGAAACAAGCTTCCTAGGACCGGTTTCTGTCATTTCAGCCGTCTTCAGCCAGGCTTGCTTGAATCCAGTGGCAAAGTGAGCAAGGGACTCACATCTGAGCATACCCTGCCAACTTATGGCGAAGAAAGCGGTACAAAAGGGGGTGGTGATGAACGGAGCATCAGAACCAATCAAGCACTCACACCCAGTCAACAGGTCCGTGTTTGATCCATCACCGTTCTTTAGCCCACTCTGCCACCCCAGTTCAGACATGGCCATATGCAAATCAGTCTGACCCTGTGCCTCATGGGAACACTCCAGCCCGAATTGCCAAGCAATGCCTTCCCTGGACAGGAGACACGTTTCCTAGGACGGGTTTCTGGCATTTCAGCCGTCTTCAGCCAGGCTTGCTTGAATCCAGTGGCAAAGTGAGCAAGGGACTCACGTCTGAGCATACCCTGCCAACTTATGGCGAACAAAGTGGTACAAAAGGGGGTGGTGATGGACGGAGCATCAGAAACAATAAACACTCACACCGAGTCAACAGATCCGACTTTTATCCATCACCGTTCTTTAGCCCACTCTGCCACCCCAGTTCAGACATGGCCATATGAAAATCAGTCTGACCATGTGCCTCATGGGAACAGTCCAGCCCGAATTGCCAAGCAATGCCCTCCCTGGACAGGAAACACGTTTCCTAGGACGGGTTTCTGGCATTTCAGCCGTCTTCAGCTAGGCTTGCTTGAATCCAGTGGCAAAGTGAGCAAGGGACTCACGTCTGAGCATACCCTGCCAAGCAATGCCTTCCCTGGACAGGAAACACGTTTCCTAGGACGGGTTTCTGGCATTTCAGCCGTCTTCAGCTAGGCTTGCTTGAATCCAGTGGCAAAGTGAGCAAGGGACTCACGTCTGAGCATACCCTGCCAAGCAATGCCTTCCCTGGACAGGAAACACGTTTCCTAGGACGGGTTTCTGGCATTTCAGCCGTCTTCAGCTAGGCTTGCTTGAATCCAGTGGCAAAGTGAGCAAGGGACTCACGTCTGAGCATACCCTGCCAACTTATGGCGAACAAAGCGGTACAAAAGGGGGTGGTGATGGACGGAGTATCAGAAACAATCAAACACTCACACCCAGTCAACAGATCCGAGTTTGATCCATCACCGTTCTTTAGCCCACTCTGCCACCCCAGTTCAGACATGGCCATATGCAAATCAGTCTGACCATGTGCCTCATGGGAACAGTCCAGCCCGAACTGCCAAGCCATGCCTTCCCTGGACCGGAAACAAGCTTCCTAGGACCGGTTTCTGGCATTTCAGCCGTCTTCAGCCAGGCTTGCTTGAATCCAGTGGCAAAGTGAGCAAGGGACTCACGTCTGAGCATACCCTGCCAACTCATGGCGAACAAAGCAGTACAAAAGGGGGTAGTGATGGACGGAGCATCAGAAACAATCAAACACTCACACCCAGTCAACAGCTCCGACTTTGATCCATCACCGTTCTTTAGCCCACTCTGCCACCCCAGTTCAGACATGGCCATATGCAAATCAGTCTGACCGTGTGCCTCATGGGAACAGTCCAGCCCGAACTGCCAAGCCATGCCTTCCCTGGACCGGAAACAAGCTTCCTAGGACCGGTTTCTGGCATTTCAGCCGTCTTCAGCCAGGCTTGCTTGAATCCAGTGGCAAAGTGAGCAAGGGACTCACGTCTGAGCATACCCTGCCAACTTATGGCGAACAAAGCGGTACAAAAGGGGGTGGTGATGGACGGAGCATCAGAACCAATCAAACACTCACACCCAGTCAACAGATCCGACTTTAATCCATCACCGTTCTTTAGCCCACTCTGCCACCCCAGTTCAGACATGGCCATATGAAAATCAGTCTGACCATGTGCCTCATGGGAACAGTCCAGCCCGAATTGCCAAGCAATGCCCTCCCTGGACAGGAAACACGTTTCCTAGGACGGGTTTCTGGCATTTCAGCCGTCTTCAGCTAGGCTTGCTTGAATCCAGTGGCAAAGTGAGCAAGGGACTCACGTCTGAGCATACCCTGCCAAGCAATGCCTTCCCTGGACAGGAAACACGTTTCCTAGGACGGGTTTCTGGCATTTCAGCCGTCTTCAGCTAGGCTTGCTTGAATCCAGTGGCAAAGTGAGCAAGGGACTCACGTCTGAGCATACCCTGCCAACTCATGGCGAACAAAGCAGTACAAAAGGGGGTAGTGATGGACGGAGCATCAGAAACCATCAAACACTCACACCCAGTCAACAGATCCGAGTTTGATCCATCACCGTTCTTTAGCCCACTCTGCCACCCCAGTTGAGACATGGCCATATGCAAATCAGTCTGACCGAGTGCCTCATGGGAACAGTCCAGCCCGAACTGCCAAGCCATGCCTTCCCTGGACCGGAAACAAGCTTCCTAGGACCGGATTCTGGCATTTCAGCCGTCTTCAGCCAGGCTTGCTTGAATCCAGTGGCAAAGTGAGCAAGGTACTCACGTCTGAGCATACCCTGCGAACTTATGGCGAACAAAGCAGTACAAAAGGGGGTGGTGATGGACGGAGCATCAGAACCAATCAAACACTCACACCCAGTCAACAGATCCGAGTTTGATCCATCACATTGCTTTAGCCCACTCTGCCACCCCAGTTCAGACATGGCCATATGCAAATCAGTCTGACCCTGTGGCTCATGGGAACAGTCCAGCCCGAACTGCCAAGCCATGCCTTCCCTGGACCGGAAACAAGCTTCCTAGGACCGGTTTCTGGCATTTCAGCCGTCTTCAGCCAGGCTTGCTTGAATCCAGAGGCAAAGTGAGCAAGGGACTTACGTCTGAGCATACCCTGCCAACTTATGGCAAACAAAGCGGTACAAAAGGGTGTGGTGATGGACGGAGCATCAGAACCAATCACTCACACCCAGTCAACAGATCCGAGTTTGATCCATCACCGTTCTTTAGACCACTCTGCCACCCCATTTCAGACATGGCCATATGCAAATCAGTCTGACCCTGTGCCTCATGGGAACAGTCCAGCCCGAACTGCCAAGCCATGCCTTCCCTGGACCGGAAACAAGCTTCCTAGGACCGGTTTCTGGCATTTCAGCCGTCTTCAGCCGGGCTTGCTTGAATCCAGTGGCAAAGTGAGCAAGGGACTCACGTCTGAGCATACCCTGCCAACTTATGGTGAACAAAGTGGTACAAAAGGGGGTGGTGATGGACGGAGCATCAGAACCAATCAAACACTCACACCCAGTCAACAAATCCGACTTTGATCCATCACCGTTCTTTAGCCCACTCTGCCACCCCAGTTCAGACATGGCCATATGCAAATCAGTATGACCCTGTGCCTCATGGGAACAGTCCAGCCCAAACTGCCAAGCCATGCCTTCCCTGGACCGGAAACAAGCTTCCCAGGACCGGTTTCTGGCATTTCAGCCGTCTTCAGCCAGGCTTGCTTGAATCCAGTTGCAAAGTGAGCAAGGGACTCACGTCTGAGCATACCCTGCCAACTCATGGCGAACAAAGCAGTACAAAAGAGGGTGGTGATGGACGGAGCATCAGAAACAATCAAACACTCACACCCAGTCAACAGCTCCGACTTTGATCCATCACCGTTCTTTAGCCCACTCTGCCACCCCAGATCAGACATGGCCATATGCAAATCAGTCTGACCGTGTGCCTCATGGGAACAGTCCAGCCCGAACTGTCAAGCCATGCCTTCCCTGGACCGGAAACAAGCTTCCTAGGACCGGTTTCTGGCATTTCAGCCGTCTTCAGCCAGGCTTGCTTGAATCCAGTGGCAAAGTGAGCAAGGTACTCACGTCTGAGCATACCCTGCCAACTCATGGCGGACAAAGCAGCACAAAAGGGGGTGGTGATGGACGGAGCATCAGAACCAATCAAACACTCACACCCAGTCAACAGATCCGAGTTTGATCCATCACCGTGCTTTAGCCCACTCTGCCACCCCAGTTCAGACATGGCCATATGCAAATCAGTCTGACCCTGTGGCTCATGGGAACAGTCCAGCCCGAACTGCCAAGCCATGCCTTCCCTGGACCGGAAACAAGCTTCCTAGGACCGATTTCTGGCATTTCAGCCGTTTTCAGCCAGGCTTGCTTGAATCCAGTGGCAAAGTGAGCAAGGTACTCACGTCTGAGCATACCCTGCCAACTTATGGTGAACAAAGCATTACAAAAGGGGGTCGTGATGGACGGAGCATCAGAACCAATCAAACACTCACACCCAGTCAACAGATCCGACTTTAATCCATCACCGTTCTTTAGCCCACTCTGCCACCCCAGTTCAGACATGGCCATATGAAAATCAGTCTGACCCTGTGCCTCATGGGAACAGTCCAGCCCGAATTGCCAAGCAATGCCTTCCCTGGACAGGAAACACGTTTCCTAGGACGAGTTTCTGGCATTTCAGCCGTCTTCAGCTAGGCTTGCTTGAATCCAGTGGCAAAGTGAGCAAGGGACTCACGTCTGAGCATACCCTGCCAACTTATGGCGAACAAAGCGGTACAAAAGGGGGTGGTGATGGACGGAGCATCAGAAACAATCAAACACTCACACCCAGTCAACAGATCCGAGTTTGATCCATCACTGTTCTTTAGCCCACTCTGCCACCCCAGTTCAGACATGGCCATATGCAAATCAGTCTGACCATGTGCCTCATGGGAACAGTCCAGCCCGAACTGCCAAGCCATGCCTTCCCTGGACCGGAAACAAGCTTCCTAGGACCGGTTTCTGGCATTTCAGCCGTCTTCAGCCAGGCTTGCTTGAATCCAGTGGCAAAGTGAGCAAGGGACTCACGTCTGAGCATACCCTGCCAACTTATGGCGAAGAAAGCGGTACAAAAGGGGGTGGTGATGAACGGAGCATCAGAACCAATCAAGCACTCACACCCAGTCAACAGGTCCGTGTTTGATCCATCACCGTTCTTTAGCCCACTCTGCCACCCCAGTTCAGACATGGCCATATGCAAATCAGTCTGACCCTGTGCCTCATGGGATCACTCCAGCCCGAATTGCCAAGTAAATGCCTTCCCTGGACAGGAGACACGTTTTCTAGGACGGGTTTCTGGCATTTCAGCCGTCTTCAACCAGGCTTGCTTGAATCCAGTGGCAAAGTGAGCAAGGGACTCACTTCTGAGCATACCCTGCCAACTTATGGCGAACAAAGCGGTACAAAAGGGGGTGGTGATGGACGGAGCATCAGAACCTATCAAACACTCACACCCAGTCAACAAATCCGACTTTGATCCATCACCGTTCTTTAGCCCACTGTGCCACCCCAGTTCAGACATGGCCATATGCAAATCAGTCTGACCGTGTGCCTCATGGGAACAGTCCAGCCCAAACTGCCAAGCCAGGCCTTCCCTGGACCGGAAACAAGCTTCCCAGGACCGGTTTCTGGCATTTCAGCCATCTTCAGCCAGGCTTGCTTGAATCCAGTTGCAAAGTGAGCAAGGGACTCACGTCTGAGCATACCCTGCCAACTCATGGCGAACAAAGCAGTACAAAAGAGGGTGGTGATGGACGGAGCATCAGAAACAATCAAACACTCACACGCAGTAAACAGCTCCGATTTTGATCCATCACCGTTCTTTAGCCCACTCTGCCACCCCAGTTCAGACAGGGCCATATGCAAATAAGTCTGACCGTGTGCCTCATGGGAACAGTCCAGCCCGAACTGCCAAGCCATGCCTTCCCTGGACCGGAAACAAGCTTCCTAGGACCGGTTTCTGGCATTTCAGCCGTCTTCAGCCAGGCTTGCTTGAATCCAGTGGCAAAGTGAGCAAGGTACTCACGTCTGAGCATACCCTGCCAACTTATGGCGAACAAAGCAGTACAAAAGGGGGTGGTGATGGACGGAGCATCAGAACCAATCAAACACTCACACCCAGTCAACAGATCCGAGTTTGATCCATCACCGTGCTTTAGCCCACTCTGCCACCCCAGTTCAGACATGGCCATCTGCAAATCAGTTTGACCCTGTGGCTCATGGGAACAGTCCAGCCCGAACTGCCAAGCCATGCCTTCCCTGGACCGGAAACAAGCTTCCTAGGACCGGTTTCTGGCATTTCAGCCGTCTTCACCCAGGCTTGCTTGAATCCAGTGGCAAAGTGAGCAAGGGACTCACGTCTGAGCATACGCTGCCAACTTATGGCGAACAAAGCGGTACAAAAGGGGGTGGTGATGGACGGAGCATCAGAACCAATCAAACACTCACACCCAGTCAACAGATCCGTGTTTGATCCATCACCGTTCTTTAGCCCACTCTGCCACCCCAGTTCAGACATGGCCATATGCAAATCAGTCTGACCCTGTGCCTCATGGGAACAGTCCAGCCCGAACTTCCAAGCCGTGCCTTCCCTGGACCGGAAACAAGCTTCCTAGGACCGGTTTCTCGCATTTCAGCCGTCTTCAGCCAGGCTTGCTTGAATCCAGTGGCAAAGTGAGCAAGGGACTCACGTCTGAGCATATCCTGCCAACTTATGGCGAACAAAGCGGTACAAAAGGGGGTGGTGATGGACGGAGCATCAGAACCAATCAAACACTCACACCCAGTCAACAGATCCGAGTTTGATCCATCACCGTTCTTTAGCCCATTTTGCCACCCCAGTTCAGACATGGCCATATGCAAATCAGTCTGACCCTGTGCCTCATGGGAACAGTCCAGCCCGAACTGCCAAGCCATGCCTTCCCTGGACCGGAAACAAGCTTCCTAGGACCGGTTTCTGGCATTTCAGCCGTCTTCTGCCAGGCTTGCTTGAATCCAGTGGCAAAGTGAGCAAGGGACTCACGTCTGAGCATACCCTGCCAACTTATGGCGAACAAAGCAGTACAAAAGTGGGTGGTGATGGACGGAGCATCAGAACCAATCAAACACTCACACACAGTCAACAAATCCGACTTTGATCCATCACCGTTCTTTAGCCCACTCTGCCACCCCAGTTCAGACATGGCCATATGAAAATCAGACTGACCCTGTGCCTCTTGGGAACAGTCCAGCCCAAACTGCCAAGCCATGCCTTCCCTGGACCGGAAAAAAGCTTCCCAGGACCGCTTTCTGGCATTTCAGCCGTCTTCAGCCAGGCTTGCTTGAATCCAGTGGCAAAGTGAGCAAGGGACTCACGTCTGAGCATACCCTGCCAACTCATGGCGAACAAAGCAGTACAAAAGGGGGTGGTGATGGACGGGGCATCAGAAACAATCAAACACTCACACCCAGTCAACAGATCCGACTTTGATCCATCACCGTTCTTTAGCCCACTCTGCCACCCCAGTTCAGACATGGCCATATGCAAATCAGTCTGACCCTGTGCCTCATGGGAACAGTCCAGCCCGAACTACCAAGCCATGCCTTCCCTGGACCAGAAACAAATTTCCTAGGACCGGTTTCTGGCATTTTAGCCGTCTTCAGCCAGTCTTGCTTGAATCCAGTGGCAAAGTGAGCAAGGGACTCACGTCTGAGCATACCCTGCCAACTTATGGCGAACAAAGCGGTACAACAGGGGGTGGTGACGGACGGAGCATCAGAACCAATCAAACACTCACACCCAGTCAACACATCCGTGTTTGATCCATCACCGTTCTTTAGCCCACTCTGACACCCCAGTTCAGACATGGCCATATGCAAATCAGTCTGACCCTGTGCCTCATGGGAACAGTCCAGCCCGAACTTCCAAGCCATGCCTTCCCTGGACGGAAAAAAGCTTCCTAGGACCGGTTTCTGGCATTTCAGCCGTCTTCAGCCAGGCTTGCTTGAATCCACTGGCAAAGTGAGCAAGGGACTCACGTCTGAGCATACCCTGCCAACTGATGGCGAACAAAGCGGTACAAAAGGGGGTGGTGATGGACGGAGCATCAGAACCAATCAAACACTCACACCCAGTCAACAAATACGACTTTGATCCATCACCGTTCTTTAGCCCACTCTGCCACCCCAGTTCGGACATGGCCATATGCAAATCAGTCTGACCCTGTGCCTCATGGGAACAGTCCAGCCCGAACTGCCAAGCCATGCCTTCCCTGGACCGGAAACTAGCTTCCTAGGACCGGTTTCTGGCATTTCAGCCGTCTTCTGCCAGGCTTGCTTGAATCCAGTGGCAAAGTGAGCAAGGGACTCACGTCTGAGCATACCCTGCCAACTCATGGCGTACAAAGCAGTACAAAAGGTGGTGGTGATGGACGGAGCATCAGAAACAATAAACACTCACACCGAGTCAACAGATCCGACTTTTATCCATCACCGTTCTTTAGCCCACTCTGCCACCCCAGTTCAGACATGGCCATATGCAAATCAGTCTGACCCTGTGCCTCATGGGAACAGTCCAGCCCGAACTGCCAAGCCATGCCTTCCCTGGACCGGAAACAAGCTTCCTAGGACCGGTTTCTGGCATTTCAGTCGTCTTCAGCCAGGCTTGCTTGAATCCAGTGGCAAAGTGAGCAAGGTACTCACGTCTGAGCATACCCTGCCAACTTATGGCGAACAAAGCAGTACAAAAGGGGGTGGTGATGGACGGAGCATCAGAACCAATCAAACACTCACACCCAGTCAACAGATCCGAGTTTGATCCATCACCGTGCTTTAACCCACTCTGCCACCCCAGTTCAGACATGGCCATATGCAAATCAGTCTGACCCTGTGCCTCATGGGAACAGTCCAGCCCGAACTGCCAAGCCATGCCTTTCCTGGACCGGAAACAAGCTTCCTAGGACCGGTTTCTGGCATTTCAGCCGTCTTCAGCCAGGCTTGCTTGAATCCAGTGGCAAAGTGAGCAAGGGACTCACGTCTGAGCATACCCTGCCAACTCATGGCGAACAAAGCAGTACAAAAGGGGGTGGTGATGGACGGAGCATCAGAAACAATCAAACACTCACACCCAGTCAACAGATCCGACTTTGATCCATCACCGTTCTTTAGCCCACTCTGCCACCTCAGTTCAGACATGGCCATATGCAAATCAGTCTGACCCTGTGCCTCATGGGACCAGTCCAGCCTGAACTGCCAAGCCATGCCTTCCCTGGACCAGAAACAAGCTTCCCAGGACCGGTTTCTGGCATTTCAGCCGTCTTCAGCCAGGCTTGCTTGAATCCAGTGGCAAAGTGAGCAAGGGACTCACGTCTGAGCATACCCTGCCAACTCATGGCGAACAAAGCAGTACAAAAGGGGGTGGTGATGGACGGAGCATCAGAAACAATCAAACACTCACACCCAGTCAACAGATCCGAGTTTGATCCATCACCCTTCTTTAGCCCACTCTAACACCCCAGTTCAGACATGGCCATATGCAAATCAGTCTGACCGTGTGCCTCATGGGAACAGTCCAGCCCGAACTGCCAAGCCATGCCTTCCCTGGACCGGAAACAAGCTTCCTAGGACCGGTTTCTGGCATTTCAGCCGTCTTCAGCCAGGCTTGCTTGAATCCAGTGGCAAAGTGAGCAAGGTACTCACGTCTGAGCATACCCTGCCAACTTATGGCGAACAAAGCAGTACAAAAGGGGGTGGTGATGGACGGAGCATCAGAAACAATCAAACACTCACACCCAGTCAACAGATCCCAGTTTGATCCATCACCGTTCTTTAGGCCACTCTGCCACCCCAGTTCAGACATGGCCATATGCAAATCAGTCTGACCGTGTGCCTCATGGGAACAGTCCAGCCCGAACTGCCAAGCCATGCCTTCCCTGGACCGGAAACAAGCTTCCTAGGACCGGTTTCTGGCATTTCAGCCGTCTTCAGCCAGGCTTGCTTGAATCCAGTGGGAAAGTGAGCAAGGTACTCACGTCTGAGCATACCCTGCCAACTTATGGCGAACAAAGCAGTACAAAAGGGGGTGGTGATGGACGGAGCATCAGAACCAATCAAACACTCACACCCAGTCAACAGATCCGAGTTTGATCCATCACCGTGCTTTAGCCCACTCTGCCACCCCAGTTCAGACATGGCCATATGCAAATCAGTCTGACCCTGTGGCTCATGGGAACAGTCCAGCCCGAACTGCCAAGCCATGCCTTCCCTGGACCGGAAACAAGCTTCCTAGGACCGGTTTCTGGCATTTCAGCCGTCTTCAGCCAGGCTTGCTTGAATCCAGTGGCAAAGTGAGCAAGGGACTCACGTCTGAGCATACCCTGCCAACTTATGGCGAACAAAGCGGTACAAAAGGGTGTGGTGATGGACGGAGCATCAGAACCAATCAAACACTCACACCCAGTCAACAGATCCGAATTTGATCCTTCACCGTTCTTTAGCCCACTCTGCCACCCCAGTTCAGACATGGCCATATGCAAATCAGTCTGACCCTGTGCCTCATGGGAACAGTCCAGCCCGAACTGCCAAGCCATGCCTTCCCTGGACCGGAAACAAGCTTCCTAGGACCGGTTTCTTGCCTTTCAGCCATCTTCAGCCAGGCTTGCTTGAATCCAGTGGCAAAGTGAGCAAGGGACTCACGTCTGAGCATACCCTGCCAACTTATGGTGAACAAAGCGGTACAAAAGGGGGTGGTGATGGACGGAGCATCAGAACCATTCAAACACTCACACCCAGTCAACAAATCCGACTTTGATCCATCACCGTTCTTTAGCCCTTTCTGCCACCCCAGTTCAGACATGGCCATATGCAAATCAGTCTGACCCTGTGCCTCATGGGAACAGTCCAGCCCGAACTGCCAAGCCATGCCTTCCCTGGACCGGAAACAAGCTTCCTAGGACCGGTTTCTGGCATTTCAGCCGTCTTCTGCCAGGCTTGCTTGAATCCAGTGGCAAAGTGAGCAAGGGACTCACGTCTGAGCATACCCTGCCAACTTATGGCGAACAAAGCAGTACAAAACGGGGTGGTGATGGACGGAGCATCAGAAACAATCAAACACTCACACCCAGTCAACAGATCCGACTATGATCCATCACCGTTCTTTAGCCCACTCTGCCACCCCAGTTCAGACATGGCCATATGCAAATCAGTCTGACCCCGTGGCTCATGGGAACAGTCCAGCCCGAACTGCCAAGCCATGCCTTTCCTAGACCGGAAACAAGCTTCCTAGGACCGGTTTCTGGCATTTCAGCCGTCTTCAGCCAGGCTTGCTTGAATCCAGTGGCAAAGTGAGCAAGGGACTCACGTCTGAGCATACCCTGCCAACTCATGGCGAACAAAGCAGTACAAAAGGGGGTGGTGATGGACGGAGCATCAGAAACAATCAAACACTCACACCCAGTCAACAGATCCGACTTTGATCCATCACCGTTCTTTAGCCCACTCTGCCACCTCAGTTCAGACATGGCCATATGCAAATCAGTCTGACCCTGTGCCTCATGGGACCAGTCCAGCCTGAACTGCCAAGCCATGCCTTCCCTGGACCAGAAACAAGCTTCCCAGGACCGGTTTCTGGCATTTCAGCCGTTTTCAGCCAGGCTTGCTTGAATCCAGTGGCAAAGTGAGCAAGGGACTCACGTCTGAGCATACCCTGCCAACTCATGGCGAACAAAGCAGTACAAAAGGGGGTGGTGATGGACGGAGCATCAGAAACAATCAAACACTCACACCCAGTCAACAGATCCGAGTTGGATCCATCACCCTTCTTTAGCCCACTCTAACACCCCAGTTCAAACATGGCCATATGCAAATCAGTCTGACCGTGTGCCTCATGGGAACAGTCCAGCCCGAACTGCCAAGCCATGCCTTCCCTGGACCGGAAACAAGCTTCCTAGGACCGGTTTCTGGCATTTCAGCCGTCTTCAGCCAGGCTTGCTTGAATCCAGTGGCAAAGTGAGCAAGGTACTCACGTCTAAGCATACCCTGCCAACTTATGGCGAACAAAGCAGTACAAAAGGGGGTGGTGATGGACGGAGCATCAGAAACAATCAAACACTCACACCCAGTCAACAGATCCGAGTTTGATCCATCACCGTTCTTTAGCCCACTCTGCCTCCCCAGTTCAGACATGGCCATATGCAAATCAGTCTGACCGTGTGCCTCATGGGAACAGTCCAGCCCGAACTGCCAAGCCATGCCTTCCCTGGACCGGAAACAAGCTTCCTAGGACCGGTTTCTGGCATTTCAGCCGTCTTCAGCCAGGCTTGCTTGAATCCAGTGGCAAAGTGAGTAAGGTACTCACGTCTGAGCATACCCTGCCAACTTATGGCGAACAAAGCAGGACAAAAGGGTGTGGTGATGGACGGAGCATCAGAACCAATCAAACACTCACACCCAGTCAACAGATCCGAATTTGATCCATCACCGTTCTTTAGCCCACTCTGCCACCCCAGTTCAGACATGGCCATATGCAAATCAGTCTGACCCTGTGCCTCATGGGAACAGTCCAGCCCGAACTGCCAAGCCATGCCTTCCCTGGACCGGAAACAAGCTTCCTAGGACCGGTTTCTTACCTTTCAGCCATCTTCAGCCAGGCTTGCTTGAATCCAGTGGCAAAGTGAGCAAGGGACTCACGTCTGAGCATACCCTGCCAACTTATGGCGAACAAAGCGGTACAAAAGGGGGTGGTGATGGACGGAGCATCAGAACCATTCAAACACTCACACCCAGTCAACAAATCCGACTTTGATCCATCACCGTTCTTTAGCCCTCTCTGCCACCCCAGTTCAGACATGGCCATATGCAAATCAGTCTGACCCTGTGCCTCATGGGAACAGTCCAGCCCGAACTGCCAAGCCATGCCTTCCCTGGACCGGAAACAAGCTTCCTAGGACCGGTTTCTGGCATTTCAGCCGTCTTCTGCCAGGCTTGCTTGAATCCAGTGGCAAAGTGAGCAAGGGACTCACGTCTGAGCATACCCTGCCAACTTATGGCGAACAAAGCAGTACAAAAGGGGGTGGTGATGGACGGAGCATCAGAAACAATCAAACACTCACACCCAGTCAACAGATCCGACTATGATCCATCACCGTTCTTTAGCCCACTCTGCCACCCCAGTTCAGACATGGCCATATGCAAATCAGTCTGACCCTGTGCCTCATGGGAACAGTCCAGCCCGAACTGCCAAGCCATGCCTTCCCTGGACCGGAAACAAGCTTCCCAGGACCGGTTTCTGGCATTTCAGCCGTCTTCAGCCAGGCTTGCTTGAATCCAGTGGCAAAGTGAGCAAGGTACTCACGTCTGAGCATACCCTGCCAACTTATGGCGAACAAAGCAGTACAAAAGGGGGTGGTGATGGACGGAGCATCAGAACCAATCAAACACTCACACCCAGTCAACAGATCCGAGTTTTATCCATCACATTGCTTTATCCCACTCTGCCACCCCAGTTCAGACATGGCCATATGCAAATCAGTCTGACCCTGTGGCTCATGGGAACAGTCCAGCCCGAACTGCCAAGCCATGCCTTCCCTGGACCGGAAACAAGCTTCCTAGGACCGTTTTCTGGCATTTCAGCCGTCTTCAGCCAGGCTTGCTTGAATCCAGAGGCAAAGTGAGCAAGGGACTCACGTCTGAGCATACCCTGCCAACTTATGGCAAACAAAGCGGTACAAAAAGGTGTGGTGATGGACGGAGCATCAGAACCAATCACTCACACCCAGTCAACAGATCCGAGTTTGATCCATCACCGTTCTTTAGACCACTCTGCCACCCCATTTCAGACATGGCCATATGCAAATCAGTCTGACCCTGTGCCTCATGGGAACAGTCCAGCCCGAACTGCCAAGCCATGCCTTCCCTGGACCGGAAACAAGCTTCCTAGGACCGGTTTCTGTCATTTCAGCCGTCTTCAGCCGGGCTTGCTTGAATCCAGTGGCAAAGTGAGCAAGGGACTCACGTCTGAGCATACCCTGCCAACTTATGGCGAACAAAGCGGTCCAAAAGGGGGTGGTGATGGATGGAGCATCAGAACCATTCAAACACTCACACCCAGTCAACAAATCTGACTTTGATCCATCACCGTTCTTTAGCCCACTCTGCCACCCCAGTTCAGACATGGCCATATGCAAATCAGTCTGACCCTGTGCCTCATGGGAACAGTCCAGCCCAAACTGCCAAGCCATGCCTTCCCTGGACCGGAAACAAGCTTCCCAGGACCTGTTTCTGGCATTTCAGCCGTCTTCAGCCAGGCTTGCTTGAATCCAGTGGCAAAGTGAGCAAGGGACTCACGTCTGAGCATACCCTGCCAACTCATGGCGAACAAAGCAGTACAAAAGGGTGTGGTGATGGACGGAGCATCAGAAACAATCAAACACTCACACCCAGTCAACAGATCCGACTTTGATCCATCACCGTTCTTTAGCCCACTCTGCCACCTCAGTTCAGACATGGCCATATGCAAATCAGTCTGACCCTGTGCCTCATGGGAACAGTCCAGCCCGAACTGCCAAGCCATGCCTTCCCTGGAGCGGAAACAAGCTTCCCAGGACCGGTTTCTGGCATTTCAGCCGTCTTCAGCCAGGCTTGCTTGAATCCAGTGGCAAAGTGAGCAATGGACTCACGTCTGAGCATACCCTGCCAACTCATGGCTAACAAAGCAGTACAAAAGGGGGTGGTGATGGACGGAGCATCAGAAACAATCAAACACTCACACCCAGTCAACAGATCTGAGTTTGATCCATCACCGTTCTTTAGCCCACTCTGCCACCCCAGTTCAGACATGGCCATATGCAAATCAGTCTGACCGTGTGCCTCATGGGAACAGTCCAGCCCGAACTGCCAAGCCATGCCTTCCCTGGACAGGAAACAAGCTTCCTAGGACCGATTTCTGGCATTTCAGCCGTCTTCAGCGAGGCTTGCTTGAATCCAGTGGCAAAGTGAGCAAGGTACTCACTTCTGAGCATACCCTGCCAACTTATGGCGAACAAAGCAGTACAAAAGGGGGTGGTGATGGACGGAGCATCAGAACCAATCAAACACTCACACCCAGTCAACAGATCCGAGTTTGATCCATCACCGTGCTTTAGCCCACTCTGCCACCCCAGATCAGACATGGCCATATGCAAATCAGTCTGACCCTGTGCCTCATGGGAACAGTCCAGCCCGAACTTCCAAGCCATGCCTTCCCTGGACCGGAAAAAAGCTTCCTAGGACCGGTTTCTCGCATTTCAGCCGTCTTCAGCCAGGCTTGCTTGAATCCAGTGGCAAAGTGAGCAAGGGACTCACGTCTGAGCATACCCTGCCAACTTATGGCGAACAAAGCGGTACAAAAGGGGGTGGTGATGGACGGAGCATCAGAACCAATC
Source organism: Triturus cristatus (assembly GCF_964204655.1). Lineage (NCBI taxonomy): Eukaryota > Metazoa > Chordata > Amphibia > Caudata > Salamandridae > Triturus > Triturus cristatus. The sequence continues at coordinate 789,973,792 of NC_140579.1, forward strand.
AAACACTCACACCCAGTCAACAAATACGACTTTGATCCATCACCGTTCTTTAGCCCACTCTGCCACCCCAGTTCGGACATGGCCATATGCAAATCAGTCTGACTCTGTGCCTAATGGGAACAGTCCAGCCCGAACTGCCAAGCCATGCCTTCCCTGGACCGGAAACAAGCTTCCTAGGACCGGTTTCTGGCATTTCAGCCGTCTTCTGCCAGGCTTGCTTGAATCCAGTGGCAAAGTGAGCAAGGGACTCACGTCTGAGCATACCCTGCCAACTTATGGCGAACAAAGCAGTACAAAAGGGGGTGGTGATGGACGGAGCATCAGAACCAATCAAACACTCACACCCAGTCAACAAATCTGACTTTGATCCATCACCGTTCTTTAGCCCACTCTGCCACCCCAGTTCAGACATGGCCATATGCAAATTAGTCTGACCCTGTGCCTCATGGAAACAGTCCAGCCCAAACTGCCAAGCCATGCCTTCCCTGGACCGGAAACAAGCTTCCCAGGACCGGTTTCTGGCATTTCAGCCATCTTCAGCCAGGCTTGCTTGAATCCAGTGGCAAAGTGAGCAAGGGACTCACGTCTGAGCATACCCTGCCAACTCATGGCGAACAAAGCAGTACAAAAGGGGGTGGTGATGGACGGAGCATCAGAACCAATCAAACACTCACACCCAGTCAACAGATCCGAGTTTGATCCATCACCGTTCTTTGGCCCACTCTGCCACCACAGTTCAGACATGGCCATATGCAAATCAGTCTGACCCTGTGCCTCATGGGAACAGTTCAGCCCGAACTGCCAAACCATGCCTTCCCTGGACCGGAAACAAGCGTCCTAGGACCGGTTTCTGGCATTTCAGCCGTCTTCAGCCAGGCTTGCTTGAATCCAGTGGCAAAGTGAGCAAGGGACTCACGTCTGAGCATACCCTGCCAACTTATGGCGAACAAAGCAGTACAAAAGGGGGTGGTGATGGACGGAGCATCAGAACCAACCAAACACTCACACCCAGTCAACAGATCCGAGTTTGATCCATCACCATTCTTTAGCCCACTCTGCCACCCCAGTTCAGACATGGCCATATGCAAATCAGTCTCACCCTGTGCCTCATGAGTACAGTCCAGCCCGAACTGCCAAGCCATGCCTTCCCTGGACCGGAAACAAGCTTCCTAGGACCGGTTTCTGGCATTTCAGCCGTCTTCAGCCAGGCTTGCTTGAATCCAGTGGCAAAGTGAGCAAGGTACTCACGTCTGAGCATACCCTGCCAACTTATGGCGAACAAAGCAGTACAAAAGGGGGTGGTGATGGACGGAGCATCAGAACCAATCAAACACTCACACCCAGTCAACAAATACGACTTTGATCCATCACCGTTCTTTAGCCCACTCTGCCACCCCAGTTCGGACATGGCCATATGCAAATCAGTCTGACCCTGTGCCTCATGGGAACAGTCCAGCCCAAACTGCCAAGCCATGCCTTCCCTGGACCGGAAACAAGCTTCCCAGGACCGGTTTCTGGCATTTCAGCCGTCTTCAGCCAGGCTTGCTTGAATCCAGTGGCAAAGTGAGCAAGGGACTCACGTCTGAGCATACCCTGCCAACTCATGGCGAACAAAGCAGTACAAAAGGGTGTGGTGATGGACGGAGCATCAGAAACAATCAAACACTCACACCCATTCAACAGATCCGACTTTGATCCATCACCGTTCTTTAGCCCACTCTGCCACCTCAGTTCAGACATGGCCATATGCAAATCAGTCTGACCCTGTGCCTCATGGGAACAGTCCAGCACGAACTGCCAAGCCATGCCTTCCCTGGAGCGGAAACAAGCTTCCCAGGACCGGTTTCTGGCATTTCAGCCGTCTTCAGCCAGGCTTGCTTGAATCCAGTGGCAAAGTGAGCAATGGACTCACGTCTGAGCATACCCTGCCAACTCATGGCTAACAAAGCAGTACAAAAGGGGGTGGTGATGGACGGAGCATCAGAAACAATCAAACACTCACACCCAGTCAACAGATCTGAGTTGGATCCATCACCGTTCTTTAGCCCACTCTGCCACCCCAGTTCAGACATGGCCATATGCAAATCAGTCTGACCGTGTGCCTCATGGGAACAGTCCAGCCCGAACTGCCAAGCCATGCCTTCCCTGGACAGGAAACAAGCTTCCTAGGACCGATTTCTGGCATTTCAGCCGTCTTCAGCGAGGCTTGCTTGAATCCAGTGGCAAAGTGAGCAAGATACTCACTTCTGAGCATACCCTGCCAACTTATGGCGAACAAAGCAGTACAAAAGGGGGTGGTGATGGACGGAGCATCAGAACCAATCAAACACTCACACCCAGTCAACAGATCCGAGTTTGATCCATCACCATGCTTTAGCCCACTCTGCCACCCCAGATCAGACATGGCCATATGCAAATCAGTCTGACCCTGTGCCTCATGGGAACAGTCCAGCCCGAACTTCCAAGCCATGCCTTCCCTGGACCGGAAAAAAGCTTCCTAGGACCGGTTTCTCGCATTTCAGCCGTCTTCAGCCAGGCTTGCTTGAATCCAGTGGCAAAGTAAGCAAGGGACTCACGTCTGAGCATACCCTGCCAACTTATGGCGAACAAAGTGGTACAAAAGGGGGTGGTGATGGACGGAGCATCAGAACCAATCAAACACTCACACCCAGTCAACAAATACGACTTTGATCCATCACCGTTCTTTAGCCCACTCTGCCACCCCAGTTCGGACATGGCCATATGCAAATCAGTCTGACTCTGTGCCTAATGGGAACAGTCCAGCCCGAACTGCCAAGCCATGCCTTCCCTGGACAGGAAACAAGCTTCCTAGGACCGATTTCTGGCATTTCAGCCGTCTTCAGCGAGGCTTGCTTGAATCCAGTGGCAAAGTGAGCAAGGTACTCACTTCTGAGCATACCCTGCCAACTTATGGCGAACAAAGCAGTACAAAAGGGGGTGGTGATGGACGGAGCATCAGAACCAATCAAACACTCACACCCAGTCAACAGATCCGAGTTTGATCCATCACCGTGCTTTAGCCCACTCTGCCACCCCAGATCAGACATGGCCATATGCAAATCAGTCTGACCCTGTGCCTCATGGGAACAGTCCAGCCCGAACTTCCAAGCCATGCCTTCCCTGGACCGGAAAAAAGCTTCCTAGGACCGGTTTCTCGCATTTCAGCCGTCTTCAGCCAGGCTTGCTTGAATCCAGTGGCAAAGTGAGCAAGGGACTCACGTCTGAGCATACCCTGCCAACTTATGGCGAACAAAGCGGTACAAAAGGGGGTGGTGATGGACGGAGCATCAGAACCAATCAAACACTCACACCCAGTCAACAAATACGACTTTGATCCATCACCGTTCTTTAGCCCACTCTGCCACCCCAGTTCGGACATGGCCATATGCAAATCAGTCTGACTCTGTGCCTAATGGGAACAGTCCAGCCCGAACTGCTAAGCCATGCCTTCCCTGGACCGGAAACAAGCTTCCTAGGACCGGTTTCTGGCATTTCAGCCGTCTTCTGCCAGGCTTGCTTGAATCCAGTGGCAAAGTGAGCAAGGGACTCACGTCTGAGCATACCCTGCCAACTTATGGCGAACAAAGCAGTACAAAAGGGGGTGGTGATGGACGGAGCATCAGAACCAATCAAACACTCACACCCAGTCAACAAATCTGACTTTGATCCATCACCGTTCTTTAGCCCACTCTGCCACCCCAGTTCAGACATGGCCATATGCAAATTAGTCTGACCCTGTGCCTCATGGAAACAGTCCAGCCCAAACTGCCAAGCCATGCCTTCCCTGGACCGGAAACAAGCTTCCCAGGACCGGTTTCTGGCATTTCAGCCATCTTCAGCCAGGCTTGCTTGAATCCAGTGGCAAAGTGAGCAAGGGACTCACGTCTGAGAATACCCTGCCAACTCATGGCGAACAAAGCAGTACAAAAGGGGGTGGTGATGGACGGAGCATCAGAACCAATCAAACACTCACACCCAGTCAACAGATCCGAGTTTGATCCATCACCGTTCTTTGGCCCACTCTGCCACCACAGTTCAGACATGGCCATATGCAAATCAGTCTGACCCTGTGCCACATGGGAACAGTCCAGCCCGAACTGCCAAACCATGGCTTCCCTGGACCGGAAACAAGCGTCCTAGGACCGGTTTCTGGCATTTCAGCCGTCTTCAGCCAGGCTTGCTTGAATCCAGTGGCAAAGTGAGCAAGGGACTCACGTCTGAGCATACCCTGCCAACTTATGGCGAACAAAGCAGTACAAAAGGGGGTGGTGATGGACGGAGCATCAGAACCAACCAAACACTCACACCCAGTCAACAGATCCGAATTTGATCCATCACCATTCTTTAGCCCACTCTGCCACCCCAGTTCAGACATGGCCATATGCAAATCAGTCTCACCCTGTGCCTCATGAGTACAGTCCAGCCCGAACTGCCAAGCCATGCCTTCCCTGGACCGGAAACAAGCTTCCTAGGACCGGTTTCTGGCATTTCAGCCGTCTTCAGCCAGGCTTGCTTGAATCCAGTGGCAAAGTGAGCAAGGTACTCACGTCTGAGCATACCCTGCCGACTTATGGCGAACAAAGCAGTACAAAAGGGGGTGGTGATGGACGGAGCATCAGAACCAATCAAACACTCACACCCAGTCAACAGATCCGAGTTTGATCCATCACCGTTCTTTGGCCAACTCTGCCACCCCAGATCAGACATGGCCATATGCAAATCAGTCTGACCCTGTGCCTCATGGGAACAGTCCAGCCCGAAATTCCAAGCCATGCCTTCCCTGGACCGGAAAAAAGCTTCCTAGGACCGGTTTCTGGCATTTCAGCCGTCTTCAGCCAGGCTTGCTTGAATCCAGTGGCAAAGTGAGCAAGGGACTCACGTCTGAGCATACCCTGCCAACTTATGGCGAACAAAGCGGTACAAAAGGGGGTGGTGATGGACGGAGCATCAGAACCAATCAAACACTCACACCCAGTCAACAAATACGACTTTGATCCATCACCGTTCTTTAGCCCACTCTGCCACCCCAGTTCGGACATGGCCATATGCAAATCAGTCTGACCCTGTGCCTCATGGGAACAGTCCAGCCCAAACTGCCAAGCCATGCCTTCCCTGGACCGGAAACAAGCTTCCCAGGACCGGTTTCTGGCATTTCAGCCGTCTTCAGCCAGGCTTGCTTGAATCCAGTGGCAAAGTGAGCAAGGGACTCACGTCTGAGCATACCCTGCCAACTCATGGCGAACAAAGCAGTACAAAAGGGTGTGGTGATGGACGGAGCATCAGAAACAATCAAACACTCACACCCAGTCAACAGATCCGACTTTGATCCATCACCGTTCTTTAGCCCACTCTGCCACCTCAGTTCAGACATGGCCATATGCAAATCAGTCTGACCCTGTGCCTCATGGGAACAGTCCAGCCCGAACTGCCAAGCCATGCCTTCCCTGGAGCGGAAACAAGCTTCCCAGGACCGGTTTCTGGCATTTCAGCCGTCTTCAGCCAGGCTTGCTTGAATCCAGTGGCAAAGTGAGCAATGGACTCACGTCTGAGCATACCCTGCCAACTCATGGCTAACAAAGCAGTACAAAAGGGGGTGGTGATGGACGGAGCATCAGAAACAATCAAACACTCACACCCAGTCAACAGATCTGAGTTGGATCCATCACCGTTCTTTAGCCACTCTGCCACCCCAGTTCAGACATGGTCATATGCAAATCAGTCTGACCGTGTGCCTCATGGGAACGGTCCAGCCCGAACTGCCAAGCCATGCCTTCCCTGGACAGGAAACAAGCTTCCTAGGACCGATTTCTGGCATTTCAGCCGTCTTCAGCCAGGCTTGCTTGAATCCAGTGGCAAAGTGAGCAAGGGACTCACGTCTGAGCATACCCTGCCAACTTATGGCGAACAAAGTGGTACAAAAGGGGGTGGTGATGGACGGAGCATCAGAACCAATCAAACACTCACACCCAGTCAACAAATACGACTTTGATCCATCACCGTTCTTTAGCCCACTCTGCCACCCCAGTTCGGACATGGCCATATGCAAATCAGTCTGACTGTGCCTAATGGGAACAGTCCAGCCCGAACTGCCAAGCCATGCCTTCCCTGGACCGGAAACAAGCTTCCTAGGACCGGTTTCTGGCATTTCAGCCGTCTTCTGCCAGGCTTGCTTGAATCCAGTGGCAAAGTGAGCAAGGGACTCACGTCTGAGCATACCCTGCCAACTTATGGCGAACAAAGCAGTACAAAAGGGGGTGGTGATGGACGGAGCATCAGAACCAATCAAACACTCACACCCAGTCAACAAATCTGACTTTGATCCATCACCGTTCTTTAGCCCACTCTGCCACCCCAGTTCAGACATGGCCATATGCAAATTAGTCTGACCCTGTGCCTCATGGAAACAGTCCAGCCCAAACTGCCAAGCCATGCCTTCCCTGGACCGGAAACAAGCTTCCCAGGACCGGTTTCTGGCATTTCAGCCATCTTCAGCCAGGCTTGCTTGAATCCAGTGGCAAAGTGAGCAAGGGACTCACGTCTGAGCATACCCTGCCAACTCATGGCGAACAAAGCAGTACAAAAGGGGGTGGTGATGGACGGAGCATCAGAACCAATCAAACACTCACACCCAGTCAACAGATCCGAGTTTGATCCATCACCGTTCTTTGGCCCACTCTGCCACCACAGTTCAGGCATGGCCATATGCAAATCAGTCTGACCCTGTGCCTCATGGGAACAGTCCAGCCCGAACTGCCAAACCATGCCTTCCCTGGACCGGAAACAAGCGTCCTAGGACCGGTTTCTGCCATTTCAGCCGTCTTCAGCCAGGCTTGCTTGAATCCAGTGGCAAAGTGAGCAAGGGACTCACGTCTGAGCATACCCTGCCAACTTATGGCGAACAAAGCAGTACAAAAGGGGGTGGTGACGGACGGAGCATCAGAACCAACAAAACACTCACACCCAGTCAACAGATCTGAGTTTGATCCATCACCATTCTTTAGCCCACTCTGCCACCCCAGTTCAGACATGGCCATATGCAAATCAGTCTCACCCTGTGCCTCATGAGTACAGTCCAGCCCGAACTGCCAAGCCATGCCTTCCCTGGACCGGAAACAAGCTTCCTAGGACCGGTTTCTGGCATTTCAGCCGTCTTCAGCCAGGCTTGCTTGAATCCAGTGGCAAAGTGAGCAAGGTACTCACGTCTGAGCATACCCTGCCAACTTATGGCGAACAAAGCAGTACAAAAGGGGGTGGTGATGGACGGAGCATCAGAACCAATCAAACACTCACACCCAGTCAACAGATCCGAGTTTGATCCATCACCGTGCTTTAGCCCACTCTGCCACCCCAGATCAGACATGGCCATATGCAAATCAGTCTGACCCTGTGCCTCATGGGAACAGTCCAGCCCGAAATTCCAAGCCATGCCTTCCCTGGACCGGAAAAAAGCTTCCTAGGACCGGTTTCTGGCATTTCAGCCGTCTTCAGCCAGGCTTGCTTGAATCCAGTGGCAAAGTGAGCGAGGGACTCACGTCTGAGCATACCCTGCCAACTTATGGCGAACAAAGCGGTACAAAAGGGGGTGGTGATGGACGGAGCATCAGAACCAATCAAACACTCACACCCAGTCAACAAATACGACTTTGATCCATCACCGTTCTTTAGCCCACTCTGCCACCCCAGTTCGGACATGGCCATATGCAAATCAGTCTGACCCTGTGCCTCATGGGAACAGTCCAGCCCGAACTGCCAAGCCATGCCTTCCCTGGACCGGAAACAAGCTTCCTAGGACCGGTTTCTGGCATTTCAGCCGTCTTCTGCCAGGCTTGCTTGAATCCAGTGGCAAAGTGAGCAAGGGACTCACGTCTGAGCATACCCTGCCAACTTATGGCGAACAAAGCAGTACAAAAGGGGGTGGTGATGGACGGAGCATCAGAACCAATCAAACACTCACACCCAGTCAATAAATCTGACTTTGATCCATCACCGTTCTTTAGCCCACTCTGCCACCCCAGTTCAGACATGGCCATATGCAAATCAGTCTGACCCTGTGCCTCATGGGAACAGTCCAGCCCAAACTGCCAAGCCATGCCTTCCCTGGACCGGAAACAAGCTTCCCAGGACCGGTTTCTGGCATTTCAGCTGTCTTCAGCCAGGCTTGCTTGAATCCAGTGGCAAAGTGAGCAAGGGACTCACGTCTGAGCATACCCTGCCAACTTATGGCAAACAAAGCGGTACAAAAGGGGGTGGTGATGGACGGAGCATCAGAACCAATCAAACACTCACACCCAGTCAACAGATCCGAGTTTAATGTATCACCATTCTTTAGCCCACTCTGCCACCCCAGTTCAGACATGGCCATATGCAAATCAGTCTGACCCTGTGCCTCATGGGAACAGTCCAGCCCGAACTGCCAAGCCATGCCTTCCCTGGACCGGATACAAGCTTCCTAGGACCGGTTTCTGGCATTTCAGCCGTGTTCAGCCAGGCTTGCTTGAATCCAGTGGCAAAGTGAGCAAGGTACTCACGTCTGAGCATACCCTGCCAACTTATGGCGAACAAAGCGGTACAAAAGGGTGTGGTGATGGACGGAGCATCAGAACCAATCAAACACTCACACCCAGTCAACAGATCCGAATTTGATCCATCACCGTTCTTTAGCCCACTCTGCCACCCCAGTTCAGACATGGCCATATGCAAATCAGTCTGACCCTGTGCCTCATGGGAACAGTCCAGCCCGAACTGCCAAGCCATGACTTCCCTGGACCGGAAACAAGCTTCCTAGGACCTGTTTCTTGCCTTTCAGCCATCTTCAGCCGGGCTTGCTTGAATCCAGTGGCAAAGTGAGCAAGGGACTCACGTCTGAGCATACCCTGCCCACTTATGGCGAACAAAGCGGTACAAAAGGGGGTGGTGATGGACGGAGCATCAGAACCATTCAAACACTCACACCCAGTCAACAAATCCGACTTTGATCCATCACCGTTCTTTAGCCCTCTCTGCCACCCCAGTTCAGACATGGCCATATGCAAATCAGTCTGACCCTGTGCCTCATGGGAACAGTCCAGCCCGAACTGCCAAGCCATGCCTTCCCTGGACCGGAAACAAGCTTCCTAGGACCGGTTTCTGGCATTTCAGCCGTCTTCTGCCAGGCTTGCTTGAATCCAGTGGCAAAGTGAGCAAGGGACTCACGTCTGAGCATACCCTGCCAACTTATGGCGAACAAAGCAGTACAAAAGGGGGTGGTGATGGACGGAGCATCAGAAACAATCAAACACTCACACCCAGTCAACAGATCCGACTATGATCCATCACCGTTCTTTAGCCCACTCTGCCACCCCAGTTCAGACATGGCCATATGCAAATCAGTCTGACCCTGTGCCTCATGGGAACACTCCAGCCCGAATTGCCAAGTAAATGCCTTCCCTGGACAGGAGACATGTTTCCTAGGACGGGTTTCTGGCATTTCAGCCGTCTTCAGCCAGGCTTGCTTGAATCCAGTGGCAAAGTGAGCAAGGGACTCACGTCTGAGCATACCCTGCCAACTTACGGCGAACAAAGCGGTACAAAAGGGGGTGGTGATGGACGGAGCATCAGAACCAATCAAACACTCACACCCAGTCAACAAATCCGACTTTGATCCATCACCGTTCTTTAGCCCACTGTGCCACCCCAGTTCAGACATGGCCATATGCAAATCAGTCTGACCGTGTGCCTCATGGGAACAGTCCAGCCCAAACTGCCAAGCCATGCCTTCCCTGGACCGGAAACAAGCTTCCCAGGACCGGTTTCTGGCATTTCAGCCATCTTCAGCCAGGCTTGCTTGAATCCAGTTGCAAAGTGAGCAAGGGACTCACGTCTGAGCATACCCTGCCAACTCATGGCGAACAAAGCAGTACAAAAGAGGGTGGTGATGGACGGAGCATCAGAAACAATCAAACACTCACACCCAGTAAACAGCTCCGACTTTGATCCATCACCGTTCTTTAGCCCACTCTGCCACCCCAGTTCAGACAGGGCCATATGCAAATCAGTCTGACCGTGTGCCTCATGGGAACAGTCCAGCCCGAACTGCCAAGCCATGCCTTCCCTGGACCGGAAACAAGCTTCCTAGGACCGGTTTCTGGCATTTGAGCCGTCTTCAGCCAGGCTTGCTTGAATCCAGTGGCAAAGTGAGCAAGGTACTCACGTCTGAGCATACCCTGCCAACTTATGGCGAACAAAGCAGTACAAAAGGGGGTGGTGATGGACGGAGCATCAGAACCAATCAAACACTCACACCCAGTCAACAGATCCGAGTTTGATCCATCACCGTGCTTTAGCCCACTCTGCCACCCCAGTTCAGACATGGCCATCTGCAAATCAGTCTGACCCTGTGGCTCATGGGAACAGTCCAGCCCGAACTGCCAAGCCATGCCTTCCCTGGACCGGAAACAAGCTTCCTAGGACCGGTTTCTGGCATTTGAGCCGTCTTCAGCCAGGCTTGCTTGAATCCAGTTGCAAAGTGAGCAAGGGACTCACGTCTGAGCATACCCTGCCAACTCATGGCGAACAAAGCAGTACAAAAGAGGGTGGTGATGGACGGAGCATCAGAAACAATCAAACACTCACACCCAGTAAACAGCTCCGACTTTGATCCATCACCGTTCTTTAGCCCACTCTGCCACCCCAGTTCAGACAGGGCCATATGCAAATCAGTCTGACCGTGTGCCTCATGGGAACAGTCCAGCCCGAACTGCCAAGCCATGCCTTCCCTGGACCGGAAACAAGCTTCCTAGGACCGGTTTCTGGCATTTGAGCCGTCTTCAGCCAGGCTTGCTTGAATCCAGTTGCAAAGTGAGCAAGGGACTCACGTCTGAGCATACCCTGCCAACTCATGGCGAACAAAGCAGTACAAAAGAGGGTGGTGATGGACGGAGCATCAGAAACAATCAAACACTCACACCCAGTAAACAGCTCCGACTTTGATCCATCACCGTTCTTTAGCCCACTCTGCCACCCCAGTTCAGACAGGGCCATATGCAAATCAGTCTGACCGTGTGCCTCATGGGAACAGTCCAGCCCGAATTGCCAAGCAATGCCTTCCCTGGACAGGAAACACGTTTCCTAGGACGGGTTTCTGGCATTTCAGCCGTCTTCAGCTAGGCTTGCTTGAATCCAGTGGCAAAGTGGGCAAGGGACTCACGTCTGAGCATACCCTGCCAACTTATGGCGAACAAAGCGGTACAAAAGGGGGTGGTGATGGACGGAGCATCAGAAACAATCAAACACTCACACCCAGTCAACAGATCCGAGTTTGATCCATCACTGTTCTTTAGCCCACTCTGCCACCCCAGTTCAGACATGGCCATATGCAAATCAGTCTGACCATGTGCCTCATGGGAACAGTCCAGCCCGAACTGCCAAGCCATGCCTTCTCTGGACCGGAAACAAGCTTCCTAGGACCGGTTTCTGGCATTTCAGCCGTCTTCAGCCAGGCTTGCTTGAATCCAGTGGCAAAGTGAGCAAGGGACTCACGTCTGAGCATACCCTGCCAACTTATGGCGAAGAAAGCGGTACAAAAGGGGGTGGTGATGAACGGAGCATCAGAACCAATCAAGCACTCACACCCAGTCAACAGGTCCGTGTTTGATCCATCACCGTTCTTTAGCCCACTCTGCCACCCCAGTTCAGACATGGCCATATGCAAATCAGTCTGACCCTGTGCCTCATGGGAACACTCCAGCCCGAATTGCCAAGTAAATGCCTTCCCTGGACAGGAGACATGTTTCCTAGGACGGGTTTCTGGCATTTCAGCCGTCTTCAGCCAGGCTTGCTTGAATCCAGTGGCAAAGTGAGCAAGGGACTCACGTCTGAGCATACCCTGCCAACTTACGGCGAACAAAGCGGTACAAAAGGGGGTGGTGATGGACGGAGCATCAGAACCAATCAAACACTCACACCCAGTCAACAAATCCGACTTTGATCCATCACCGTTCTTTAGCCCACTGTGCCACCCCAGTTCAGACATGGCCATATGCAAATCAGTCTGACCGTGTGCCTCATGGGAACAGTCCAGCCCAAACTGCCAAGCCATGCCTTCCCTGGACCGGAAACAAGCTTCCCAGGACCGGTTTCTGGCATTTCAGCCATCTTCAGCCAGGCTTGCTTGAATCCAGTTGCAAAGTGAGCAAGGGACTCACGTCTGAGCATACCCTGCCAACTCATGGCGAACAAAGCAGTACAAAAGAGGGTGGTGATGGACGGAGCATCAGAAACAATCAAACACTCACACCCAGTAAACAGCTCCGACTTTGATCCATCACCGTTCTTTAGCCCACTCTGCCACCCCAGTTCAGACAGGGCCATATGCAAATCAGTCTGACCGTGTGCCTCATGGGAACAGTCCAGCCCGAACTGCCAAGCCATGCCTTCCCTGGACCGGAATCAAGCTTGCTAGGACCGGTTTCTGGCATTTCAGCCGTCTTCACCCAGGCTTGCTTGAATCCAGTGGCAAAGTGAGCAAGGGACTCACGTCTGAGCATACGCTGCCAACTTATGGCGAACAAAGCGGTACAAAAGGGGGTGGTGATGGACGGAGCATCAGAACCAATCAAACACTCACACCCAGTCAACAGATCCGACTTTAATCCATCACCGTTCTTTAACCCACTCTGCCACCCCAGTTCAGACATGGCCATATGAAAATCAGTCTGATCCTGTGCCTCATGGGAACAGTCCAGCCCGAATTGCCAAGCAATGCCTTCCCTGGACAGGAAACACGTTTCCTAGGATGGGTTTCTGGCATTTCAGCCATCTTCAGCTAGGCTTGCTTGAATCCAGTGGCAAAGTGAGCAAGGGACTCACGTCTGAGCATACCCTGCCAACTTATGGCGAACAAAGCGGTACAAAAGGGGGTGGTGATGGACGGAGCATCAGAAACAATCAAACACTCACACCCAGTCAACAGATCCGAGTTTGATCCATCACCGTTCTTTAGCCCACTCTGCCACCCCAGTTCAGACATGGCCATATGCAAATCAGTCTGACCATGTGCCTCATGGGAACAGTCCAGCCCGAACTGCCAAGCCATGCCTTCCCTGGACCGGAAACAAGCTTCCTAAGACCGGTTTCTGGCATTTCAGCCGTCTTCAGCCAGGCTTGCTTGAATCCAGTGGCAAAGTGAGCAAGGGACTCACGTCTGAGCATACCCTGCCAACTTATGGCGAAGAAAGCGGTACAAAAGGGGGTGGTGATGAACGGAGCATCAGAACCAATCAAGCACTCACACCCAGTCAACAGGTCCGTGTTTGATCCATCACCGTTCTTTAGCCCACTCTGCCACCCCAGTTCAGACATGGCCATATGCAAATCAGTCTGACCCTGTGCCTCATGGGAACACTCCAGCCCGAATTGCCAAGCAATGCCTTCCCTGGACAGGAGACACGTTTCCTAGGACGGGTTTCTGGCATTTCAGCCGTCTTCAGCCAGGCTTGCTTGAATCCAGTGGCAAAGTGAGCAAGGGACTCACGTCTGAGCATACCCTGCCAACTTATGGCGAACAAAGTGGTACAAAAGGGGGTGGTGATGGACGGAGCATCAGACCAATCAAACACTCACACCCAGTCAACAAATCCGACTTTGATCCATCACCGTTCTTTAGCCCACTGTGCCACCCCAGTTCAGACATGTCCATATGCAAATCAGTCTGACCGTGTGCCTCATGGGATACAGTCCAGCCCAAACTGCCAAGCCATGCCTTCCCTGGACCGGAAACAAGCTTCCCAGGACCGGTTTCTGGCATTTCAGCCGTCTTCAGCCAGGCTTGCTTGAATCCAGTGGCAAAGTGAGCAAGGGACTCACGTCTGAGCATACCCTGCCAACTTATGGCGAAGAAAGCGGTACAAAAGGGGGTGGTGATGAACGGAGCATCAGAACCAATCAAGCACTCACACCCAGTCAACAGGTCCGTGTTTGATCCATCACCGTTCTTTAGCCCACTCTGCCACCCCAGTTCAGACATGGCCATATGCAAATCAGTCTGACCCTGTGCCTCATGGGAACACTCCAGCCCGAATTGCCAAGTAAATGCCTTCCCTGGACAGGAGACATGTTTCCTAGGACGGGTTTCTGGCATTTCAGCCGTCTTCAGCCAGGCTTGCTTGAATCCAGTGGCAAAGTGAGCAAGGGACTCACGTCTGAGCATACCCTGCCAACTTACGGCGAACAAAGCGGTACAAAAGGGGGTGGTGATGGACGGAGCATCAGAACCAATCAAACACTCACACCCAGTCAACAAATCCGACTTTGATCCATCACCGTTCTTTAGCCCACTGTGCCACCCCAGTTCAGACATGGCCATATGCAAATCAGTCTGACCGTGTGCCTCATGGGAACAGTCCAGCCCAAACTGCCAAGCCATGCCTTCCCTGGACCGGAAACAAGCTTCCCAGGACCGGTTTCTGGCATTTCAGCCATCTTCAGCCAGGCTTGCTTGAATCCAGTTGCAAAGTGAGCAAGGGACTCACGTCTGAGCATACCCTGCCAACTCATGGCGAACAAAGCAGTACAAAAGAGGGTGGTGATGGACGGAGCATCAGAAACAATCAAACACTCACACCCAGTAAACAGCTCCGACTTTGATCCATCACCGTTCTTTAGCCCACTCTGCCACCCCAGTTCAGACAGGGCCATATGCAAATCAGTCTGACCGTGTGCCTCATGGGAACAGTCCAGCCCGAACTGCCAAGCCATGCCTTCCCTGGACCGGAAACAAGCTTGCTAGGACCGGTTTCTGGCATTTGAGCCGTCTTCAGCCAGGCTTGCTTGAATCCAGTGGCAAAGTGAGCAAGGTACTCACGTCTGAGCATACCCTGCCAACTTATGGCGAACAAAGCAGTACAAAAGGGGGTGGTGATGGACGGAGCATCAGAACCAATCAAACACTCACACCCAGTCAACAGATCCGAGTTTGATCCATCACCGTGCTTTAGCCCACTCTGCCACCCCAGTTCAGACATGGCCATCTGCAAATCAGTCTGACCCTGTGGCTCATGGGAACAGTCCAGCCCGAACTGCCAAGCCATGCCTTCCCTGGACCGGAATCAAGCTTCCTAGGACCGGTTTCTGGCATTTCAGCCGTCTTCACCCAGGCTTGCTTGAATCCAGTGGCAAAGTGAGCAAGGGACTCACGTCTGAGCATATGCTGCCAACTTATGGCGAACAAAGCGGTACAAAAGGGGGTGGTGATGGACGGAGCATCAGAACCAATCAAACACTCACACCCAGTCAACAGATCCGACTTTAATCCATCACCGTTCTTTAACCCACTCTGCCACCCCAGTTCAGACATGGCCATATGAAAATCAGTCTGATCCTGTGCCTCATGGGAACAGTCCAGCCCGAATTGCCAAGCAATGCCTTCCCTGGACAGGAAACACGTTTCCTAGGATGGGTTTCTGGCATTTCAGCCATCTTCAGCTAGGCTTGCTTGAATCCAGTGGCAAAGTGAGCAAGGGACTCACGTCTGAGCATACCCTGCCAACTTATGGCGAACAAAGCGGTACAAAAGGGGGTGGTGATGGACGGAGCATCAGAAACAATCAAACACTCACACCCAGTCAACAGATCCGAGTTTGATCCATCACCGTTCTTTAGCCCACTCTGCCACCCCAGTTCAGACATGGCCATATGCAAATCAGTCTGACCATGTGCCTCATGGGAACAGTCCAGCCCGAACTGCCAAGCCATGCCTTCCCTGGACCGGAAAAAAGCTTCCTAAGACCGGTTTCTGGCATTTCAGCCGTCTTCAGCCAGGATTGCTTGAATCCAGTGGCAAAGTGAGCAAGGGACTCACGTCTGAGCATACCCTGCCAACTTATGGCGAAGAAAGCGGTACAAAAGGGGGTGGTGATGAACGGAGCATCAGAACCAATCAAGCACTCACACCCAGTCAACAGGTCCGTGTTTGATCCATCACCGTTCTTTAGCCCACTCTGCCACCCCAGTTCAGACATGGCCATATGCAAATCAGTCTGACCCTGTGCCTCATGGGAACACTCCAGCCCGAATTGCCAAGCAATGCCTTCCCTGGACAGGAGACACGTTTCCTAGGACGGGTTTCTGGCATTTCAGCCGTCTTCAGCCAGGCTTGCTTGAATCCAGTGGCAAAGTGAGCAAGGGACTCACGTCTGAGCATACCCTGCCAACTTATGGCGAACAAAGTGGTACAAAAGGAGGTGGTGATGGACGGAGCATCAGACCAATCAAACACTCACACCCAGTCAACAAATCCGACTTTGATCCATCACCGTTCTTTAGCCCACTGTGCCACCCCAGTTCAGACATGTCCATATGCAAATCAGTCTGACCGTGTGCCTCATGGGATACAGTCCAGCCCAAACTGCCAAGCCATGCCTTCCCTGGACCGGAAACAAGCTTCCCAGGACCGGTTTCTGGCATTTCAGCCGTCTTCAGCCAGGCTTGCTTGAATCCAGTGGCAAAGTGAGCAAGGGACTCACGTCTGAGCATACCCTGCCAACTCATGGCGAACAAAGCAGTACAAAAGGGGGTAGTGATGGACGGAGCATCAGAAACCATCAAACACTCACACCCAGTCAACAGATCCGAGTTTGATCCATCACCGTTCTTTAGCCCACTCTGCCACCCCAGTTGAGACATGGCCATATGCAAATCAGTCTGACCGTGTGCCTCATGGGAACAGTCCAGCCCGAACTGCCAAGCCATGCCTTCCCTGGACCGGAAACAAGCTTCCTCGGACCGGATTCTGGCATTTCAGCCGTCTTCAGCCAGGCTTGCTTGAATCCAGTGGCAAAGTGAGCAAGGTACTCACGTCTGAGCATACCCTGCCAACTTATGGCGAACAAAGCAGTACAAAAGGGGGTGGTGATGGACGGAGCATCAGAACCAATCAAACACTCACACCCAGTCAACAGATCCGAGTTTGATCCATCACATTGCTTTAGCCCACTCTGCCACCCCAGTTCAGACATGGCCATATGCAAATCAGTCTGACCCTGTGGCTCATGGGAACAGTCCAGCCCGAACTGCCAAGCCATGCCTTCCCTGGACAGGAAACAAGCTTCCTAGGACCGGTTTCTGGCATTTCAGCCGTCTTCAGCCAGGCTTGCTTGAATCCAGAGGCAAAGTGAGCAAGGGACTCACGTCTGAGCATACCCTGCCAACTTATGGCAAACAAAGCGGTACAAAAGGGTGTGGTGATGGACGGAGCATCAGAACCAATCACTCACACCCAGTCAACAGATCCGAGTTTGATCCATCACCGTTCTTTAGACCACTCTGCCACCCCATTTCAGACATGGCCATATGCAAATCAGTCTGACCCTGTGCCTCATGGGAACAGTCCAGCCCGAACTGCCAAGCCATGCCTTCCCTGGACCGGAAACAAGCTTCCTAGGACCGGTTTCTAGCATTTCAGCCGTCTTCAGCCGGGCTTGCTTGAATCCAGAGGCAAAGTGAGCAAGGGACTCACGTCTGAGCATACCCTGCCAACTTATGGCGAACAAAGTGGTACAAAAGGGGGTGGTGATGGACGGAGCATCAGAACCAATCAAACACTCACACCCAGTCAACAAATCCGACTTTGATCCATCACCGTTCTTTAGCCCACTCTGCCACCCCAGTTCAGACATGGCCATATGCAAATCAGTCTGACCCTGTGCCTCATGGGAACAGTCCAGCCCAAACTGCCAAGCCATGCCTTCCCTGGACCGGAAACAAGCTTCCTAGGACCGATTTCTGGCATTTCAGCCGTTTTCAGCCAGGCTTGCTTGAATCTAGTGGCAAAGTAAGCAAGGTACTCACGTCTGAGCATACCCTGCCAACTTATGGCGAACAAAGCAGTACAAAAGGGGGTGGTGATGGACGGAGCATCAGAACCAATCAAACACTCACACCCAGTCAACAGATCCGAGTTTGATCCATCACATTGCTTTAGCCCACTCTGCCACCCCAGTTCAGACATGGCCATATGCAAATCAGTCTGACCCTGTGGCTCATGGGAACAGTCCAGCCCGAACTGCCAAGCCATGCCTTCCCTGGACAGGAAACAAGCTTCCTAGGACCGGTTTCTGGCATTTCAGCCGTCTTCAGCCAGGCTTGCTTGAATCCAGAGGCAAAGTGAGCAAGGGACTCACGTCTGAGCATACCCTGCCAACTTATGGCAAACAAAGCGGTACAAAAGGGTGTGGTGATGGACGGAGCATCAGAACCAATCACTCACACCCAGTCAACAGATCCGAGTTTGATCCATCACCGTTCTTTAGACCACTCTGCCACCCCATTTCAGACATGGCCATATGCAAATCAGTCTGACCCTGTGCCTCATGGGAACAGTCCAGCCCGAACTGCCAAGCCATGCCTTCCCTGGACCGGAAACAAGCTTCCTAGGACCGGTTTCTAGCATTTCAGCCGTCTTCAGCCGGGCTTGCTTGAATCCAGAGGCAAAGTGAGCAAGGGACTCACGTCTGAGCATACCCTGCCAACTTATGGCGAACAAAGTGGTACAAAAGGGGGTGGTGATGGACGGAGCATCAGAACCAATCAAACACTCACACCCAGTCAACAAATCCGACTTTGATCCATCACCGTTCTTTAGCCCACTCTGCCACCCCAGTTCAGACATGGCCATATGCAAATCAGTCTGACCCTGTGCCTCATGGGAACAGTCCAGCCCAAACTGCCAAGCCATGCCTTCCCTGGACCGGAAACAAGCTTCCTAGGACCGATTTCTGGCATTTCAGCCGTTTTCAGCCAGGCTTGCTTGAATCCAGTGGCAAAGTAAGCAAGGTACTCACGTCTGAGCATACCCTGCCAACTTATGGTGAACAAAGCATTACAAAAGGGGGTGGTGATGGACGGAGCATCAGAACCAATCAAACACTCACACCCAGTCAACAGATCCGACTTTAATCCATCACCGTTCTTTAGCCCACTCTGCCACCCCAGTTCAGACATGGCCATATGAAAATCAGTCTAACCCTGTGCCTCATGGGAACAGTCCAGCCCGAATTGCCAAGCAATGCCTTCCCTGGACAGGAAACACGTTTCCTAGGACGGGTTTCTGGCATTTCAGCCGTCTTCAGCTAGGCTTGCTTGAATCCAGTGGCAAAGTGAGCAAGGGACTCACGTCTGAGCATACGCTGCCAACTTATGGCGAACAAAGCGGTACAAAAGGGGGTGGTGATTGACGGAGCATCAGAACCAATCAAACACTCACACCAAGTCAACAGATCCGACTTTAATCCATCACCTTTCTTTAGCCCACTCTGCCACCCCAGTTCAGACATGGCCATATGAAAATCAGTCTGATCCTGTGCCTCATGGGAACAGTCCAGCCCGAACTGCCAAGCCATGCCTTCCCTGGACCGGAATCAAGCTTCCTAGGACCGTTTTCTGGCATTTCAGCCGTCTTCACCCAGGCTTGCTTGAATCCAGTGGCAAAGTGAGCAAGGGACTCACGTCTGAGCATACGCTGCCAACTTATGGCGAACAAAGCGGTACAAAAGGGGGTGGTGATGGACGGAGCATCAGAACCAATCAAACACTCACACCCAGTCAACAGATCCGACTTTAATCCATCACCGTTCTTTAACCCACTCTGCCACCCCAGTTCAGACATGGCCATATGAAAATCAGTCTGATCCTGTGCCTCATGGGAACAGTCCAGCCCGAATTGCCAAGCAATGCCTTCCCTGGACAGGAAACACGTTTCCTAGGATGGGTTTCTGGCATTTCAGCCATCTTCAGCTAGGCTTGCTTGAATCCAGTGGCAAAGTGAGCAAGGGACTCACGTCTGAGCATACCCTGCCAACTTATGGCGAACAAAGCGGTACAAAAGGGGGTGGTGATGGACGGAGCATCAGAAACAATCAAACACTCACACCCAGTCAACAGATCCGAGTTTGATCCATCACCGTTCTTTAGCCCACTCTGCCACCCCAGTTCAGACATGGCCATATGCAAATCAGTCTGACCATGTGCCTCATGGGAACAGTCCAGCCCGAACTGCCAAGCCATGCCTTCCCTGGACCGGAAACAAGCTTCCTAAGACCGGTTTCTGGCATTTCAGCCGTCTTCAGCCAGGCTTGCTTGAATCCAGTGGCAAAGTGAGCAAGGGACTCACGTCTGAGCATACCCTGCCAACTTATGGCGAAGAAAGCGGTACAAAAGGGGGTGGTGATGAACGGAGCATCAGAACCAATCAAGCACTCACACCCAGTCAACAGGTCCGTGTTTGATCCATCACCGTTCTTTAGCCCACTCTGCCACCCCAGTTCAGACATGGCCATATGCAAATCAGTCTGACCCTGTGCCTCATGGGAACACTCCAGCCCGAATTGCCAAGCAATGCCTTCCCTGGACAGGAGACACGTTTCCTAGGACGGGTTTCTGGCATTTCAGCCGTCTTCAGCCAGGCTTGCTTGAATCCAGTGGCAAAGTGAGCAAGGGACTCACGTCTGAGCATACCCTGCCAACTTATGGCGAACAAAGTGGTACAAAAGGGGGTGGTGATGGACGGAGCATCAGACCAATCAAACACTCACACCCAGTCAACAAATCCGACTTTGATCCATCACCGTTCTTTAGCCCACTGTGCCACCCCAGTTCAGACATGTCCATATGCAAATCAGTCTGACCGTGTGCCTCATGGGATACAGTCCAGCCCAAACTGCCAAGCCATGCCTTCCCTGGACCGGAAACAAGCTTCCCAGGACCGGTTTCTGGCATTTCAGCCGTCTTCAGCCAGGCTTGCTTGAATCCAGTGGCAAAGTGAGCAAGGGACTCACGTCTGAGCATACCCTGCCAACTTATGGCGAAGAAAGCGGTACAAAAGGGGGTGGTGATGAACGGAGCATCAGAACCAATCAAGCACTCACACCCAGTCAACAGGTCCGTGTTTGATCCATCACCGTTCTTTAGCCCACTCTGCCACCCCAGTTCAGACATGGCCATATGCAAATCAGTCTGACCCTGTGCCTCATGGGAACACTCCAGCCCGAATTGCCAAGTAAATGCCTTCCCTGGACAGGAGACATGTTTCCTAGGACGGGTTTCTGGCATTTCAGCCGTCTTCAGCCAGGCTTGCTTGAATCCAGTGGCAAAGTGAGCAAGGGACTCACGTCTGAGCATACCCTGCCAACTTACGGCGAACAAAGCGGTACAAAAGGGGGTGGTGATGGACGGAGCATCAGAACCAATCAAACACTCACACCCAGTCAACAAATCCGACTTTGATCCATCACCGTTCTTTAGCCCACTGTGCCACCCCAGTTCAGACATGGCCATATGCAAATCAGTCTGACCGTGTGCCTCATGGGAACAGTCCAGCCCAAACTGCCAAGCCATGCCTTCCCTGGACCGGAAACAAGCTTCCCAGGACCGGTTTCTGGCATTTCAGCCATCTTCAGCCAGGCTTGCTTGAATCCAGTTGCAAAGTGAGCAAGGGACTCACGTCTGAGCATACCCTGCCAACTCATGGCGAACAAAGCAGTACAAAAGAGGGTGGTGATGGACGGAGCATCAGAAACAATCAAACACTCACACCCAGTAAACAGCTCCGACTTTGATCCATCACCGTTCTTTAGCCCACTCTGCCACCCCAGTTCAGACAGGGCCATATGCAAATCAGTCTGACCGTGTGCCTCATGGGAACAGTCCAGCCCGAACTGCCAAGCCATGCCTTCCCTGGACCGGAAACAAGCTTGCTAGGACCGGTTTCTGGCATTTGAGCCGTCTTCAGCCAGGCTTGCTTGAATCCAGTGGCAAAGTGAGCAAGGTACTCACGTCTGAGCATACCCTGCCAACTTATGGCGAACAAAGCAGTACAAAAGGGGGTGGTGATGGACGGAGCATCAGAACCAATCAAACACTCACACCCAGTCAACAGATCCGAGTTTGATCCATCACCGTGCTTTAGCCCACTCTGCCACCCCAGTTCAGACATGGCCATCTGCAAATCAGTCTGACCCTGTGGCTCATGGGAACAGTCCAGCCCGAACTGCCAAGCCATGCCTTCCCTGGACCGGAATCAAGCTTCCTAGGACCGGTTTCTGGCATTTCAGCCGTCTTCACCCAGGCTTGCTTGAATCCAGTGGCAAAGTGAGCAAGGGACTCACGTCTGAGCATATGCTGCCAACTTATGGCGAACAAAGCGGTACAAAAGGGGGTGGTGATGGACGGAGCATCAGAACCAATCAAACACTCACACCCAGTCAACAGATCCGACTTTAATCCATCACCGTTCTTTAACCCACTCTGCCACCCCAGTTCAGACATGGCCATATGAAAATCAGTCTGATCCTGTGCCTCATGGGAACAGTCCAGCCCGAATTGCCAAGCAATGCCTTCCCTGGACAGGAAACACGTTTCCTAGGATGGGTTTCTGGCATTTCAGCCATCTTCAGCTAGGCTTGCTTGAATCCAGTGGCAAAGTGAGCAAGGGACTCACGTCTGAGCATACCCTGCCAACTTATGGCGAACAAAGCGGTACAAAAGGGGGTGGTGATGGACGGAGCATCAGAAACAATCAAACACTCACACCCAGTCAACAGATCCGAGTTTGATCCATCACCGTTCTTTAGCCCACTCTGCCACCCCAGTTCAGACATGGCCATATGCAAATCAGTCTGACCATGTGCCTCATGGGAACAGTCCAGCCCGAACTGCCAAGCCATGCCTTCCCTGGACCGGAAACAAGCTTCCTAAGACCGGTTTCTGGCATTTCAGCCGTCTTCAGCCAGGCTTGCTTGAATCCAGTGGCAAAGTGAGCAAGGGACTCACGTCTGAGCATACCCTGCCAACTTATGGCGAAGAAAGCGGTACAAAAGGGGGTGGTGATGAACGGAGCATCAGAACCAATCAAGCACTCACACCCAGTCAACAGGTCCGTGTTTGATCCATCACCGTTCTTTAGCCCACTCTGCCACCCCAGTTCAGACATGGCCATATGCAAATCAGTCTGACCCTGTGCCTCATGGGAACACTCCAGCCCGAATTGCCAAGCAATGCCTTCCCTGGACAGGAGACACGTTTCCTAGGACGGGTTTCTGGCATTTCAGCCGTCTTCAGCCAGGCTTGCTTGAATCCAGTGGCAAAGTGAGCAAGGGACTCACGTCTGAGCATACCCTGCCAACTTATGGCGAACAAAGTGGTACAAAAGGAGGTGGTGATGGACGGAGCATCAGACCAATCAAACACTCACACCCAGTCAACAAATCCGACTTTGATCCATCACCGTTCTTTAGCCCACTGTGCCACCCCAGTTCAGACATGTCCATATGCAAATCAGTCTGACCGTGTGCCTCATGGGATACAGTCCAGCCCAAACTGCCAAGCCATGCCTTCCCTGGACCGGAAACAAGCTTCCCAGGACCGGTTTCTGGCATTTCAGCCGTCTTCAGCCAGGCTTGCTTGAATCCAGTGGCAAAGTGAGCAAGGGACTCACGTCTGAGCATACCCTGCCAACTCATGGCGAACAAAGCAGTACAAAAGGGGGTAGTGATGGACGGAGCATCAGAAACCATCAAACACTCACACCCAGTCAACAGATCCGAGTTTGATCCATCACCGTTCTTTAGCCCACTCTGCCACCCCAGTTGAGACATGGCCATATGCAAATCAGTCTGACCGTGTGCCTCATGGGAACAGTCCAGCCCGAACTGCCAAGCCATGCCTTCCCTGGACCGGAAACAAGCTCCCTCGGACCGGATTCTGGCATTTCAGCCGTCTTCAGCCAGGCTTGCTTGAATCCAGTGGCAAAGTGAGCAAGGTACTCACGTCTGAGCATACCCTGCCAACTTATGGCGAACAAAGCAGTACAAAAGGGGGTGGTGATGGACGGAGCATCAGAACCAATCAAACACTCACACCCAGTCAACAGATCCGAGTTTGATCCATCACATTGCTTTAGCCCACTCTGCCACCCCAGTTCAGACATGGCCATATGCAAATCAGTCTGACCCTGTGGCTCATGGGAACAGTCCAGCCCGAACTGCCAAGCCATGCCTTCCCTGGACAGGAAACAAGCTTCCTAGGACCGGTTTCTGGCATTTCAGCCGTCTTCAGCCAGGCTTGCTTGAATCCAGAGGCAAAGTGAGCAAGGGACTCACGTCTGAGCATACCCTGCCAACTTATGGCAAACAAAGCGGTACAAAAGGGTGTGGTGATGGACGGAGCATCAGAACCAATCACTCACACCCAGTCAACAGATCCGAGTTTGATCCATCACCGTTCTTTAGACCACTCTGCCACCCCATTTCAGACATGGCCATATGCAAATCAGTCTGACCCTGTGCCTCATGGGAACAGTCCAGCCCGAACTGCCAAGCCATGCCTTCCCTGGACCGGAAACAAGCTTCCTAGGACCGGTTTCTAGCATTTCAGCCGTCTTCAGCCGGGCTTGCTTGAATCCAGAGGCAAAGTGAGCAAGGGACTCACGTCTGAGCATACCCTGCCAACTTATGGCGAACAAAGTGGTACAAAAGGGGGTGGTGATGGACGGAGCATCAGAACCAATCAAACACTCACACCCAGTCAACAAATCCGACTTTGATCCATCACCGTTCTTTAGCCCACTCTGCCACCCCAGTTCAGACATGGCCATATGCAAATCAGTCTGACCCTGTGCCTCATGGGAACAGTCCAGCCCAAACTGCCAAGCCATGCCTTCCCTGGACCGGAAACAAGCTTCCTAGGACCGATTTCTGGCATTTCAGCCGTTTTCAGCCAGGCTTGCTTGAATCCAGTGGCAAAGTAAGCAAGGTACTCACGTCTGAGCATACCCTGCCAACTTATGGTGAACAAAGCATTACAAAAGGGGGTGGTGATGGACGGAGCATCAGAACCAATCAAACACTCACACCCAGTCAACAGATCCGACTTTAATCCATCACCGTTCTTTAGCCCACTCTGCCACCCCAGTTCAGACATGGCCATATGAAAATCAGTCTAACCCTGTGCCTCATGGGAACAGTCCAGCCCGAATTGCCAAGCAATGCCTTCCCTGGACAGGAAACACGTTTCCTAGGACGGGTTTCTGGCATTTCAGCCGTCTTCAGCTAGGCTTGCTTGAATCCAGTGGCAAAGTGAGCAAGGGACTCACGTCTGAGCATACGCTGCCAACTTATGGCGAACAAAGCGGTACAAAAGGGGGTGGTGATTGACGGAGCATCAGAACCAATCAAACACTCACACCAAGTCAACAGATCCGACTTTAATCCATCACCTTTCTTTAGCCCACTCTGCCACCCCAGTTCAGACATGGCCATATGAAAATCAGTCTGATCCTGTGCCTCATGGGAACAGTCCAGCCCGAATTGCCAAGCAATGCCTTCACTGGACAGGAAACACGTTTCCTAGGATGGGTTTCTGGCATTTCAGCCGTCTTCAGCTAGGCTTGCTTGAATCCAGTGGCAAAGTGAGCAAGGGACTCACGTCTGAGCATACCCTGCCAACTTATGGCGAACAAAGCGGTACAAAAGGGGGTGGTGATGGACGGAGCATCAGAAACAATCAAACACTCACACCCAGTCAACAGATCCGAGTTTGATCCATCACCGTTCTTTAGCCCACTCTGCCACCCCAGTTCAGACATGGCCATATGCAAATCAGTCTGACCATGTGCCTCATGGGAACAGTCCAGCCCGAACTGCCAAGCCATGCCTTCCCTGGACCGGAAACAAGCTTCCTAGGACCGGTTTCTGTCATTTCAGCCGTCTTCAGCCAGGCTTGCTTGAATCCAGTGGCAAAGTGAGCAAGGGACTCACGTCTGAGCATTCCCTGCCAACTTATGGCGAAGAAAGCGGTACAAAAGGGGGTGGTGATGAACGGAGCATCAGAACCAATCAAGCACTCACACCCAGTCAACAGGTCCGTGTTTGATCCATCACCGTTCTTTAGCCCACTCTGCCACCCCAGTTCAGACATGGCCATATGCAAATCAGTCTGACCCTGTGCCTCATGGGAACACTCCAGCCCGAATTGCCAAGCAATGCCTTCCCTGGACAGGAGACACGTTTCCTAGGACGGGTTTCTGGCATTTCAGCCGTCTTCAGCCAGGCTTGCTTGAATCCAGTGGCAAAGTGAGCAAGGGACTCACGTCTGAGCATACCCTGCCAACTTATGGCGAACAAAGTGGTACAAAAGGGGGTGGTGATGGACGGAGCATCAGACCAATCAAACACTTACACCCAGTCAACAAATCCGACTTTGATCCATCACCGTTCTTTAGCCCACTGTGCCACCCCAGTTCAGACATGTCCATATGCAAATCAGTCTGACCGTGTGCCTCATGGGAACAGTCCAGCCCAAACTGCCAAGCCATGCCTTCCCTGGACCGGAAACAAGCTTCCCAGGACCGGTTTCTGGCATTTCAGCCGTCTTCAGCCAGGCTTGCTTGAATCCAGTTGCAAAGTGAGCAAGGGACTCACGTCTGAGCATACCCTGCCAACTCATGGCGAACAAAGCAGTACAAAAGAGGGTGGTGATGGACGGAGCATCAGAAACAATCAAACACTCACACCCAGTCAACAGCTCCGACTTTGATCCATCACCGTTCTTTAGCCCACTCTGCCACCCCAGTTCAGACATGGCCATATGCAAATCAGTCTGACCGTGTGCCTCATGGGAACAGTCCAGCCCGAACTGCCAAGCCATGCCTTCCCTGGACCGGAAACAAGCTTCCTAGGACCGGTTTCTGGCATTTCAGCCGTCTTCAGCCAGGCTTGCTTGAATCCAGTGGCAAAGTGAGCAAGGGACTCACGTCTGAGCATACCCTGCCAACTTATGGCGAACAAAGCGGTACAAAAGGGGGTGGTGATGGACGGAGCATCAGAACCAATCAAACACTCACACCCAGTCAACAGATCCGACTTTAATCCATCACCGTTCTTTAGCCCACTCTGCCACCCCAGTTCAGACATGGCCATATGAAAATCAGTCTGACCATGTGCCTCATGGGAACAGTCCAGCCCGAATTGCCAAGCAATGCCTTCCCTGGACAGGAAACACGTTTCCTAGGACGGGTTTCTGGCATTTCAGCCGTCTTCAGCTAGGCTTGCTTGAATCCAGTGGCAAAGTGAGCAAGGGACTCACGTCTGAGCATACCCTGCCAAGCAATGCCTTCCCTGGACAGGAAACACGTTTCCTAGGACGGGTTTCTGGCATTTCAGCCGTCTTCAGCTAGGCTTGCTTGAATCCAGTGGCAAAGTGAGCAAGGGACTCACGTCTGAGCATACCCTGCCAACTCATTGCGAAAAAAGCAGTACAAAAGGGGGTAGTGATGGACGGAGCATTAGAAACCATCAAACACTCACACCCAGTCAACAGATCCGAGTTTGATCCATCACCGTTCTTTAGCCCACTCTGCCACCCCAGTTGAGACATGGCCATATGCAAATCAGTCTGACCGAGTGCCTCATGGGAACAGTCCAGCCCGAACTGCCAAGCCATGCCTTCCCTGGACCGGAAACAAGCTTCCTAGGACCGGATTCTGGCATTTCAGCCGTCTTCAGCCAGGCTTGCTTGAATCCAGTGGCAAAGTGAGCAAGGTACTCACGTCTGAGCATACCCTGCTAACTTATGGCGAACAAAGCAGTACAAAAGGGGGTGGTGATGGACGGAGCATCAGAACCAATCAAACACTCACACCCAGTCAACAGATCCGAGTTTGATCCATCACAT
Source organism: Triturus cristatus (assembly GCF_964204655.1). NCBI lineage: Eukaryota > Metazoa > Chordata > Amphibia > Caudata > Salamandridae > Triturus > Triturus cristatus. The sequence continues at coordinate 790,001,512 of NC_140579.1, forward strand.
TGCTTTAGCCCACTCTGCCACCCCAGTTCAGACATGGCCATATGCAAATCAGTCTGACCCTGTGGCTCATGGGAACAGTCCAGCCCGAACTGCCAAGCCATGCCTTCCCTGGACCGGAAACAAGCTTCCTAGGACCGGTTTCTGGCATTTCAGCCGTCTTCAGCCAGGCTTGCTTGAATCCAGAGGCAAAGTGAGCAAGGGACTTACGTCTGAGCATACCCTGCCAACTTATGGCAAACAAAGCGGTACAAAAGGGTGTGGTGATGGACGGAGCATCAGAACCAATCACTCACACCCAGTCAACAGATCCGAGTTTGATCCATCACCGTTCTTTAGACCACTCTGCCACCCCATTTCAGACATGGCCATATGCAAATCAGTCTGACCCTGTGCCTCATGGGAACAGTCCAGCCCGAACTGCCAAGCCATGCCTTCCCTGGACCGGAAACAAGCTTCCTAGGACCGGTTTCTGGCATTTCAGCCGTCTTCAGCCGGGCTTGCTTGAATCCAGTGGCAAAGTGAGCAAGGGACTCACGTCTGAGCATACCCTGCCAACTTATGGTGAACAAAGTGGTACAAAAGGGGGTGGTGATGGACGGAGCATCAGAACCAATCAAACACTCACACCCAGTCAACAAATCCGACTTTGATCCATCACCGTTCTTTAGCCCACTCTGCCACCCCAGTTCAGACATGGCCATATGCAAATCAGTATGACCCTGTGCCTCATGGGAACAGTCCAGCCCAAACTGCCAAGCCATGCCTTCCCTGGACCGGAAACAAGCTTCCCAGGACCGGTTTCTGGCATTTCAGCCGTCTTCAGCCAGGCTTGCTTGAATCCAGTTGCAAAGTGAGCAAGGGACTCACGTCTGAGCATACCCTGCCAACTCATGGCGAACAAAGCAGTACAAAAGAGGGTGGTGATGGACGGAGCATCAGAAACAATCAAACACTCACACCCAGTCAACAGCTCCGACTTTGATCCATCACCATTCTTTAGCCCACTCTGCCACCCCAGATCAGACATGGCCATATGCAAATCAGTCTGACCGTGTGCCTCATGGGAACAGTCCAGCCCGAACTGTCAAGCCATGCCTTCCCTGGATCGGAAACAAGCTTCCTAGGACCGGTTTCTGGCATTTCAGCCGTCTTCAGCCAGGCTTGCTTGAATCCAGTGGCAAAGTGAGCAAGGTACTCACGTCTGAGCATACCCTGCCAACTCATGGCGGACAAAGCAGCACAAAAGGGGGTGGTGATGGACGGAGCATCAGAACCAATCAAACACTCACACCCAGTCAACAGATCCGAGTTTGATCCATCACCGTGCTTTAGCCCACTCTGCCACCCCAGTTCAGACATGGCCATATGCAAATCAGTCTGACCCTGTGGCTCATGGGAACAGTCCAGCCCGAACTGCCAAGCCATGCCTTCCCTGGACCGGAAACAAGCTTCCTAGGACCGATTTCTGGCATTTCAGCCGTTTTCAGCCAGGCTTGCTTGAATCCAGTGGCAAAGTGAGCAAGGTACTCACGTCTGAGCATACCCTGCCAACTTATGGTGAACAAAGCATTACAAAAGGGGGTCGTGATGGACGGAGCATCAGAACCAATCAAACACTCACACCCAGTCAACAGATCCGACTTTAATCCATCACCGTTCTTTAGCCCACTCTGCCACCCCAGTTCAGACATGGCCATATGAAAATCAGTCTGACCCTGTGCCTCATGGGAACAGTCCAGCCCGAATTGCCAAGCAATGCCTTCCCTGGACAGGAAACACGTTTCCTAGGACGGGTTTCTGGCATTTCAGCCGTCTTCAGCTAGGCTTGCTTGAATCCAGTGGCAAAGTGAGCAAGGGACTCACGTCTGAGCATACCCTGCCAACTTATGGCGAACAAAGCGGTACAAAAGGGGGTGGTGATGGACGGAGCATCAGAAACAATCAAACACTCACACCCAGTCAACAGATCCGAGTTTGATCCATCACTGTTCTTTAGCCCACTCTGCCACCCCAGTTCAGACATGGCCATATGCAAATCAGTCTGACCATGTGCCTCATGGGAACAGTCCAGCCCGAACTGCCAAGCCATGCCTTCCCTGGACCGGAAACAAGCTTCCTAGGACCGGTTTCTGGCATTTCAGCCGTCTTCAGCCAGGCTTGCTTGAATCCAGTGGCAAAGTGAGCAAGGGACTCACGTCTGAGCATACCCTGCCAACTTATGGCGAAGAAAGCGGTACAAAAGGGGGTGGTGATGAACGGAGCATCAGAACCAATCAAGCACTCACACCCAGTCAACAGGTCCGTGTTTGATCCATCACCGTTCTTTAGCCCACTCTGCCACCCCAGTTCAGACATGGCCATATGCAAATCAGTCTGACCCTGTGCCTCATGGGATCACTCCAGCCCGAATTGCCAAGTAAATGCCTTCCCTGGACAGGAGACACGTTTCCTAGGACGGGTTTCTGGCATTTCAGCCGTCTTCAACCAGGCTTGCTTGAATCCAGTGGCAAAGTGAGCAAGGGACTCACTTCTGAGCATACCCTGCCAACTTATGGCGAACAAAGCGGTACAAAAGGGGGTGGTGATGGACGGAGCATCAGAACCTATCAAACACTCACACCCAGTCAACAAATCCGACTTTGATCCATCACCGTTCTTTAGCCCACTGTGCCACCCCAGTTCAGACATGGCCATATGCAAATCAGTCTGACCGTGTGCCTCATGGGAACAGTCCAGCCCAAACTGCCAAGCCATGCCTTCCCTGGACCGGAAACAAGCTTCCCAGGACCGGTTTCTGGCATTTCAGCCATCTTCAGCCAGGCTTGCTTGAATCCAGTTGCAAAGTGAGCAAGGGACTCACGTCTAAGCATACCCTGCCAACTCATGGCGAACAAAGCAGTACAAAAGAGGGTGGTGATGGACGGAGCATCAGAAACAATCAAACACTCACACCCAGTAAACAGCTCCGATTTTGATCCATCACCGTTCTTTAGCCCACTCTGCCACCCCAGTTCAGACAGGGCCATATGCAAATAAGTCTGACCGTGTGCCTCATGGGAACAGTCCAGCCCGAACTGCCAAGCCATGCCTTCCCTGGACCGGAAACAAGCTTCCTAGGACCGGTTTCTGGCATTTCAGCCGTCTTCAGCCAGGCTTGCTTGAATCCAGTGGCAAAGTGAGCAAGGTACTCACGTCTGAGCATACCCTGCCAACTTATGGCGAACAAAGCAGTACAAAAGGGGGTGGTGATGGACGGAGCATCAGAACCAATCAAACACTCACACCCAGTCAACAGATCCGAGTTTGATCCATCACATTGCTTTAGCCCACTCTGCCACCCCAGTTCAGACATGGCCATATGCAAATCAGTCTGACCCTGTGGCTCATGGGAACAGTCCAGCCCGAACTGCCAAGCCATGCCTTCCCTGGACCGGAAACAAGCTTCCTAGGACCGGTTTCTGGCATTTCAGCCGTCTTCAGCCAGGCTTGCTTGAATCCAGAGGCAAAGTGAGCAAGGGACTCACGTCTGAGCATACCCTGCCAACTTATGGCAAACAAAGCGGTACAAAAGGGGGTGGTGATGGACGGAGCATCAGAACCATTCAAACACTCACACCCTGTCAACAGATCTGAGTTTGATCCATCACCGTTCTTTAGACCACTCTGCCACCCCATTTCAGACATGGCCATATGCAAATCAGTCTGACCCTGTGCCTCATGGGAACAGTCCAGCCCGAACTGCCAAGCCATGCCTTCCCTGGACCGGAAACAAGCTTCCTAGGACCGGTTTCTGGCATTTCAGCCGTCTTCAGCCGGGCTTGCTTGAATCCAGTGGCAAAGTGAGCAAGGGACTCACGTCTGAGCATACCCTGCCAACTTATGGCGAACAAAGTGGTACAAAAGGGGGTGGTGATGGACGGAGCATCAGAACCAATCAAACACTCACACCCAGTCAACAAATCCGACTTTGATCCATCACCGTTCTTTAGCCCACTCTGCCACCCCAGTTCAGACATGGCCAGATGCAAATCAGTCTGACCCTGTGCCTCATGGGAACAGTCCAGCCCAAACTGCCAAGCCATGCCTTCCCTGGACCGGAAACAAGCTTCCCAGGACCGGTTTCTGGCATTTCAGCCGTCTTCAGCCAGGCTTGCTTGAATCCAGTTGCAAAGTGAGCAAGGGACTCACGTCTGAGCATACCCTGCCAACTCATGGCGAACAAAGCAGTGCAAAAGAGGGTGGTGATGGACGGAGCATCAGAAACAATCAAACACTCACACCCAGTCAACAGCTCCGACTTTGATCCATCACCGTTCTTTAGCCCACTCTGCCACCCCAGTTCAGACATGGCCATATGCAAATCAGTCTGACCGTGTGCCTCATGGGAACAGTCCAGCCCGAACTGCCAAGCCATGCCTTCCCTGGACCGGAAACAAGCTTCCTAGGACCGGTTTCTGGCATTTCAGCCGTCTTCAGCCAGGCTTGCTTGAATCCAGTGGCAAAGTGAGCAAGGTACTCACGTCTGAGCATACCCTGCCAACTCATGGCGGACAAAGCAGTACAAAAGGGGGTGGTGATGGACGGAGCATCAGAACCAATCAAACACTCACACCCAGTCAACAGATCCGAGTTTGATCCATCACCGTGCTTTAGCCTACTCTGCCACCCCAGTTCAGACATGGCCATATGCAAATCAGTCTGACCCTGTGGCTCATGGGAACAGTCCAGCCCGAACTGCCAAGCCATGCCTTTCCTGGACCGGAAACAAGCTTCCTAGGACCGATTTCTGGCATTTCAGCCGTTTTCAGCCAGGCTTGCTTGAATCCAGTGGCAAAGTGAGCAAGGGACTCACGTCTGAGCATACCCAGCCAACTTATGGCAAACAAAGCAGTACAAAAGGGGGTGGTGATGGACGGAGCATCAGAACCAATCAAACACTCACACCCAGTCAACAGATCCGAGTTTGATCCATCACCATTCTTTAGCCCACTCTGCCACCCCAGTTCAGACATGGCCATATGAAAATCAGTCTGACCCTGTGCCTCATGGGAACAGTCCAGCCCGAATTGCCAAGCCATGCCTTCCCTGGACAGGAAACAAGTTTCCTAGGACCGGTTTCTGGCATTTCAGCCGTCTTCAGCCAGGCTTTCTTGAATCCAGTGGCAAAGTGAGCAAGGGACTCAGGTCTGAGCATACCCTGCCAACTTATGGTGAACAAAGCATTACAAAAGGGGGTGGTGATGGACGGAGCATCAGAACCAATCAAACACTCACACCCAGTCAACAGATCCGACTTTAATCCATCACCGTTCTTTAGCCCACTCTGCCACCCCAGTTCAGACATGGCCATATGAAAATCAGTCTGACCCTGTGCCTCATGGGAACAGTCCAGCCCGAATTGCCAAGCAATGCCTTCCCTGGACAGGAAACACGTTTCCTAGGACGGGTTTCTGGCATTTCAGCCGTCTTCAGCTAGGCTTGCTTGAATCCAGTGGCAAAGTGGGCAAGGGACTCACGTCTGAGCATACCCTGCCAACTTATGGCGAACAAAGCGGTACAAAAGGGGGTGGTGATGGACGGAGCATCAGAAACAATCAAATACTCACACCCAGTCAACAGATCCGAGTTTGATCCATCACTGTACTTTAGCCCACTCTGCCACCCCAGTTCAGACATGGCCATATGCAAATCAGTCTGACCATGTGCCTCATGGGAACAGTCCAGCCCGAACTGCCAAGCCATGCCTTCCCTGGACCGGAAACAAGCTTCCTAGGACCGGTTTCTGGCATTTCAGCCGTCTTCAGCCAGGCTTGCTTGAATCCAGTGGCAAAGTGAGCAAGGGACTCACGCTTGAGCATACCCTGCCAACTTATGGCGAAGAAAGCGGTACAAAAGGGGGTGGTGATGAACGGAGCATCAGAACCAATCAAGCACTCACACCCAGTCAACAGGTCCGTGTTTGATCCATCACCGTTCTTTAGCCCACTCTGCCACCCCAGTTCAGACATGGCCATATGCAAATCAGTCTGACCCTGTGCCTCATGGGAACACTCCAGCCCGAATTGCCAAGTAAATGCCTTCCCTGGACAGGAGACATGTTTCCTAGGACGGGTTTCTGGCATTTCAGCCGTCTTCAGCCAGGCTTGCTTGAATCCAGTGGCAAAGTGAGCAAGGGACTCACGTCTGAGCATACCCTGCCAACTTACGGCGAACAAAGCGGTACAAAAGGGGGTGGTGATGGACGGAGCATCAGAACCAATCAAACACTCACACCCAGTCAACAAATCCGACTTTGATCCATCACCGTTCTTTAGCCCACTGTGCCACCCCAGTTCAGACATGGCCATATGCAAATCAGTCTGACCGTGTGCCTCATGGGAACAGTCCAGCCCAAACTGCCAAGCCATGCCTTCCCTGGACCGGAAACAAGCTTCCCAGGACCGGTTTCTGGCATTTCAGCCATCTTCAGCCAGGCTTGCTTGAATCCAGTTGCAAAGTGAGCAAGGGACTCACGTCTGAGCATACCCTGCCAACTCATGGCGAACAAAGCAGTACAAAAGAGGGTGGTGATGGACGGAGCATCAGAAACAATCAAACACTCACACCCAGTAAACAGCTCCGACTTTGATCCATCACCGTTCTTTAGCCCACTCTGCCACCCCAGTTCAGACAGGGCCATATGCAAATCAGTCTGACCGTGTGCCTCATGGGAACAGTCCAGCCCGAACTGCCAAGCCATGCCTTCCCTGGACCGGAAACAAGCTTCCTAGGACCGGTTTCTGGCATTTGAGCCGTCTTCAGCCAGGCTTGCTTGAATCCAGTGGCAAAGTGAGCAAGGTACTCACGTCTGAGCATACCCTGCCAACTTATGGCGAACAAAGCAGTACAAAAGGGGGTGGTGATGGACGGAGCATCAGAACCAATCAAACACTCACACCCAGTCAACAGATCCGAGTTTGATCCATCACCGTGCTTTAGCCCACTCTGCCACCCCAGTTCAGACATGGCCATCTGCAAATCAGTCTGACCCTGTGGCTCATGGGAACAGTCCAGCCCGAACTGCCAAGCCATGCCTTCCCTGGACCGGAAACAAGCTTCCTAGGACCGGTTTCTGGCATTTGAGCCGTCTTCAGCCAGGCTTGCTTGAATCCAGTTGCAAAGTGAGCAAGGGACTCACGTCTGAGCATACCCTGCCAACTCATGGCGAACAAAGCAGTACAAAAGAGGGTGGTGATGGACGGAGCATCAGAAACAATCAAACACTCACACCCAGTAAACAGCTCCGACTTTGATCCATCACCGTTCTTTAGCCCACTCTGCCACCCCAGTTCAGACAGGGCCATATGCAAATCAGTCTGACCGTGTGCCTCATGGGAACAGTCCAGCCCGAACTGCCAAGCCATGCCTTCCCTGGACCGGAAACAAGCTTCCTAGGACCGGTTTCTGGCATTTGAGCCGTCTTCAGCCAGGCTTGCTTGAATCCAGTTGCAAAGTGAGCAAGGGACTCACGTCTGAGCATACCCTGCCAACTCATGGCGAACAAAGCAGTACAAAAGAGGGTGGTGATGGACGGAGCATCAGAAACAATCAAACACTCACACCCAGTAAACAGCTCCGACTTTGATCCATCACCGTTCTTTAGCCCACTCTGCCACCCCAGTTCAGACAGGGCCATATGCAAATCAGTCTGACCGTGTGCCTCATGGGAACAGTCCAGCCCGAATTGCCAAGCAATGCCTTCCCTGGACAGGAAACACGTTTCCTAGGACGGGTTTCTGGCATTTCAGCCGTCTTCAGCTAGGCTTGCTTGAATCCAGTGGCAAAGTGGGCAAGGGACTCACGTCTGAGCATACCCTGCCAACTTATGGCGAACAAAGCGGTACAAAAGGGGGTGGTGATGGACGGAGCATCAGAAACAATCAAACACTCACACCCAGTCAACAGATCCGAGTTTGATCCATCACTGTTCTTTAGCCCACTCTGCCACCCCAGTTCAGACATGGCCATATGCAAATCAGTCTGACCATGTGCCTCGTGGGAACAGTCCAGCCCGAACTGCCAAGCCATGCCTTCCCTGGACCGGAAACAAGCTTCCTAGGACCGGTTTCTGGCATTTCAGCCGTCTTCAGCCAGGCTTGCTTGAATCCAGTGGCAAAGTGAGCAAGGGACTCACGTCTGAGCATACCCTGCCAACTTATGGCGAAGAAAGCGGTACAAAAGGGGGTGGTGATGAACGGAGCATCAGAACCAATCAAGCACTCACACCCAGTCAACAGGTCCGTGTTTGATCCATCACCGTTCTTTAGCCCACTCTGCCACCCCAGTTCAGACATGGCCATATGCAAATCAGTCTGACCCTGTGCCTCATGGGAACACTCCAGCCCGAATTGCCAAGTAAATGCCTTCCCTGGACAGGAGACATGTTTCCTAGGACGGGTTTCTGGCATTTCAGCCGTCTTCAGCCAGGCTTGCTTGAATCCAGTGGCAAAGTGAGCAAGGGACTCACGTCTGAGCATACCCTGCCAACTTACGGCGAACAAAGCGGTACAAAAGGGGGTGGTGATGGACGGAGCATCAGAACCAATCAAACACTCACACCCAGTCAACAAATCCGACTTTGATCCATCACCGTTCTTTAGCCCACTGTGCCACCCCAGTTCAGACATGGCCATATGCAAATCAGTCTGACCGTGTGCCTCATGGGAACAGTCCAGCCCAAACTGCCAAGCCATGCCTTCCCTGGACCGGAAACAAGCTTCCCAGGACCGGTTTCTGGCATTTCAGCCATCTTCAGCCAGGCTTGCTTGAATCCAGTTGCAAAGTGAGCAAGGGACTCACGTCTGAGCATACCCTGCCAACTCATGGCGAACAAAGCAGTACAAAAGAGGGTGGTGATGGACGGAGCATCAGAAACAATCAAACACTCACACCCAGTAAACAGCTCCGACTTTGATCCATCACCGTTCTTTAGCCCACTCTGCCACCCCAGTTCAGACAGGGCCATATGCAAATCAGTCTGACCGTGTGCCTCATGGGAACAGTCCAGCCCGAACTGCCAAGCCATGCCTTCCCTGGACCGGAAACAAGCTTCCTAGGACCGGTTTCTGGCATTTGAGCCGTCTTCAGCCAGGCTTGCTTGAATCCAGTGGCAAAGTGAGCAAGGTACTCACGTCTGAGCATACCCTGCCAACTTATGGCGAACAAAGCAGTACAAAAGGGGGTGGTGATGGACGGAGCATCAGAACCAATCAAACACTCACACCCAGTCAACAGATCCGAGTTTGATCCATCACCGTGCTTTAGCCCACTCTGCCACCCCAGTTCAGACATGGCCATCTGCAAATCAGTCTGACCCTGTGGCTCATGGGAACAGTCCAGCCCGAACTGCCAAGCCATGCCTTCCCTGGACCGGAATCAAGCTTCCTAGGACCGGTTTCTGGCATTTCAGCCGTCTTCACCCAGGCTTGCTTGAATCCAGTGGCAAAGTGAGCAAGGGACTCACGTCTGAGCATACGCTGCCAACTTATGGCGAACAAAGCGGTACAAAAGGGGGTGGTGATGGACGGAGCATCAGAACCAATCAAACACTCACACCCAGTCAACAGATCCGACTTTAATCCATCACCGTTCTTTAGCCCACTCTGCCACCCCAGTTCAGACATGGCCATATGAAAATCAGTCTGATCCTGTGCCTCATGGGAACAGTCCAGCCCGAATTGCCAAGCAATGCCTTCCCTGGACAGGAAACACGTTTCCTAGGATGGGTTTCTGGCATTTCAGCCATCTTCAGCTAGGCTTGCTTGAATCCAGTGGCAAAGTGAGCAAGGGACTCACGTCTGAGCATACCCTGCCAACTTATGGCGAACAAAGCGGTACAAAAGGGGGTGGTGATGGACGGAGCATCAGAAACAATCAAACACTCACACCCAGTCAACAGATCCGAGTTTGATCCATCACCGTTCTTTAGCCCACTCTGCCACCCCAGTTCAGACATGGCCATATGCAAACCAGTCTGACCATGTGCCTCATGGGAACAGTCCAGCCCGAACTGCCAAGCCATGCCTTCCCTGGACCGGAAACAAGCTTCCTAAGACCGGTTTCTGGCATTTCAGCCGTCTTCAGCCAGGCTTGCTTGAATCCAGTGGCAAAGTGAGCAAGGGACTCACGTCTGAGCATACCCTGCCAACTTATGGCGAAGAAAGCGGTACAAAAGGGGGTGGTGATGAACGGAGCATCAGAACCAATCAAGCACTCACACCCAGTCAACAGGTCCGTGTTTGATCCATCACCGTTCTTTAGCCCACTCTGCCACCCCAGTTCAGACATGGCCATATGCAAATCAGTCTGACCCTGTGCCTCATGGGAACACTCCAGCCCGAATTGCCAAGCAATGCCTTCCCTGGACAGGAGACACGTTTCCTAGGACGGGTTTCTGGCATTTCAACCGTCTTCAGCCAGGCTTGCTTGAATCCAGTGGCAAAGTGAGCAAGGGACTCACGTCTGAGCATACCCTGCCAACTTATGGCGAACAAAGTGGTACAAAAGGGGGTGGTGATGGACGGAGCATCAGACCAATCAAACACTCACACCCAGTCAACAAATCCGACTTTGATCCATCACCGTTCTTTAGCCCACTGTGCCACCCCAGTTCAGACATGTCCATATGCAAATCAGTCTGACCGTGTGCCTCATGGGATACAGTCCAGCCCAAACTGCCAAGCCATGCCTTCCCTGGACCGGAAACAAGCTTCCCAGGACCGGTTTCTGGCATTTCAGCCGTCTTCAGCCAGGCTTGCTTGAATCCAGTGGCAAAGTGAGCAAGGGACTCACGTCTGAGCATACCCTGCCAACTCATGGCGAACAAAGCAGTACAAAAGGGGGTAGTGATGGACGGAGCATCAGAAACCATCAAACACTCACACCCAGTCAACAGATCCGAGTTTGATCCATCACCGTTCTTTAGCCCACTCTGCCACCCCAGTTGAGACATGGCCATATGCAAATCAGTCTGACCGTGTGCCTCATGGGAACAGTCCAGCCCGAACTGCCAAGCCATGCCTTCCCTGGACCGGAAACAAGCTTCCTCGGACCGGATTCTGGCATTTCAGCCGTCTTCAGCCAGGCTTGCTTGAATCCAGTGGCAAAGTGAGCAAGGTACTCACGTCTGAGCATACCCTGCCAACTTATGGCGAACAAAGCAGTACAAAAGGGGGTGGTGATGGACGGAGCATCAGAACCAATCAAACACTCACACCCAGTCAACAGATCCGAGTTTGATCCATCACATTGCTTTAGCCCACTCTGCCACCCCAGTTCAGACATGGCCATATGCAAATCAGTCTGACCCTGTGGCTCATGGGAACAGTCCAGCCCGAACTGCCAAGCCATGCCTTCCCTGGACAGGAAACAAGCTTCCTAGGACCGGTTTCTGGCATTTCAGCCGTCTTCAGCCAGGCTTGCTTGAATCCAGAGGCAAAGTGAGCAAGGGACTCACGTCTGAGCATACCCTGCCAACTTATGGCAAACAAAGCGGTACAAAAGGGTGTGGTGATGGACGGAGCATCAGAACCAATCACTCACACCCAGTCAACAGATCCGAGTTTGATCCATCACCGTTCTTTAGACCACTCTGCCACCCCATTTCAGACATGGCCATATGCAAATCAGTCTGACCCTGTGCCTCATGGGAACAGTCCAGCCCGAACTGCCAAGCCATGCCTTCCCTGGACCGGAAACAAGCTTCCTAGGACCGGTTTCTAGCATTTCAGCCGTCTTCAGCCGGGCTTGCTTGAATCCAGAGGCAAAGTGAGCAAGGGACTCACGTCTGAGCATACCCTGCCAACTTATGGCGAACAAAGTGGTACAAAAGGGGGTGGTGATGGACGGAGAATCAGAACCAATCAAACACTCACACCCAGTCAACAAATCCGACTTTGATCCATCACCGTTCTTTAGCCCACTCTGCCACCCCAGTTCAGACATGGCCATATGCAAATCAGTCTGACCCTGTGCCTCATGGGAACAGTCCAGCCCAAACTGCCAAGCCATGCCTTCCCTGGACCGGAAACAAGCTTCCTAGGACCGATTTCTGGCATTTCAGCCGTTTTCAGCCAGGCTTGCTTGAATCCAGTGGCAAAGTGAGCAAGGTACTCACGTCTGAGCATACCCTGACAACTTATGGTGAACAAAGCATTACAAAAGGGGGTGGTGATGGACGGAGCATCAGAACCAATCAAACACTCACACCCAGTCAACAGATCCGACTTTAATCCATCACCGTTCTTTAGCCCACTCTGCCACCCCAGTTCAGACATGGCCATATGAAAATCAGTCTGACCCTGTGCCTCATGGGAACAGTCCAGCCCGAATTGCCAAGCAATGCCTTCCCTGGACAGGAAACACGTTTCCTAGGACGGGTTTCTGGCATTTCAGCCGTCTTCAGCTAGGCTTGCTTGAATCCAGTGGCAAAGTGAGCAAGGGACTCACGTCTGAGCATACGCTGCCAACTTATGGCGAACAAAGCGGTACAAAAGGGGGTGGTGATTGACGGAGCATCAGAACCAATCAAACACTCACACCAAGTCAACAGATCCGACTTTAATCCATCACCTTTCTTTAGCCCACTCTGCCACCCCAGTTCAGACATGGCCATATGAAAATCAGTCTGATCCTGTGCCTCATGGGAACAGTCCAGCCCGAATTGCCAAGCAATGCCTTCACTGGACAGGAAACACGTTTCCTAGGATGGGTTTCTGGCATTTCAGCCGTCTTCAGCTAGGCTTGCTTGAATCCAGTGGCAAAGTGAGCAAGGGACTCACGTCTGAGCATACCCTGCCAACTTATGGCGAACAAAGCGGTACAAAAGGGGGTGGTGATGGACGGAGCATCAGAAACAATCAAACACTCACACCCAGTCAACAGATCCGAGTTTGATCCATCACCGTTCTTTAGCCCACTCTGCCACCCCAGTTCAGACATGGCCATATGCAAATCAGTCTGACCATGTGCCTCATGGGAACAGTCCAGCCCGAACTGCCAAGCCATGCCTTCCCTGGACCGGAAACAAGCTTCCTAGGACCGGTTTCTGTCATTTCAGCCGTCTTCAGCCAGGCTTGCTTGAATCCAGTGGCAAAGTGAGCAAGGGACTCACATCTGAGCATACCCTGCCAACTTATGGCGAAGAAAGCGGTACAAAAGGGGGTGGTGATGAACGGAGCATCAGAACCAATCAAGCACTCACACCCAGTCAACAGGTCCGTGTTTGATCCATCACCGTTCTTTAGCCCACTCTGCCACCCCAGTTCAGACATGGCCATATGCAAATCAGTCTGACCCTGTGCCTCATGGGAACACTCCAGCCCGAATTGCCAAGCAATGCCTTCCCTGGACAGGAGACACGTTTCCTAGGACGGGTTTCTGGCATTTCAGCCGTCTTCAGCCAGGCTTGCTTGAATCCAGTGGCAAAGTGAGCAAGGGACTCACGTCTGAGCATACCCTGCCAACTTATGGCGAACAAAGTGGTACAAAAGGGGGTGGTGATGGACGGAGCATCAGACCAATCAAACACTTACACCCAGTCAACAAATCCGACTTTGATCCATCACAGTTCTTTAGCCCACTGTGCCACCCCAGTTCAGACATGTCCATATGCAAATCAGTCTGACCGTGTGCCTCATGGGAACAGTCCAGCCCAAACTGCCAAGCCATGCCTTCCCTGGACCGGAAACAAGCTTCCCAGGACCGGTTTCTGGCATTTCAGCCGTCTTCAGCCAGGCTTGCTTGAATCCAGTTGCAAAGTGAGCAAGGGACTCACGTCTGAGCATACCCTGCCAACTCATGGCGAACAAAGCAGTACAAAAGAGGGTGGTGATGGACGGAGCATCAGAAACAATCAAACACTCACACCCAGTCAACAGCTCCGACTTTGATCCATCACCGTTCTTTAGCCCACTCTGCCACCCCAGTTCAGACATGGCCATATGCAAATCAGTCTGACCGTGTGCCTCATGGGAACAGTCCAGCCCGAACTGCCAAGCCATGCCTTCCCTGGACCGGAAACAAGCTTCCTAGGACCGGTTTCTGGCATTTCAGCCGTCTTCAGCCAGGCTTGCTTGAATCCAGTGGCAAAGTGAGCAAGGGACTCACGTCTGAGCATACCCTGCCAACTTATGGCGAACAAAGCGGTACAAAAGGGGGTGGTGATGGACGGAGCATCAGAACCAATCAAACACTCACACCCAGTCAACAGATCCGACTTTAATCCATCACCGTTCTTTAGCCCACTCTGCCACCCCAGTTCAGACATGGCCATATGAAAATCAGTCTGACCATGTGCCTCATGGGAACAGTCCAGCCCGAATTGCCAAGCAATGCCTTCCCTGGACAGGAAACACGTTTCCTAGGACGGGTTTCTGGCATTTCAGCCGTCTTCAGCTAGGCTTGCTTGAATCCAGTGGCAAAGTGAGCAAGGGACTCACGTCTGAGCATACCCTGCCAAGCAATGCCTTCCCTGGACAGGAAACACGTTTCCTAGGACGGGTTTCTGGCATTTCAGCCGTCTTCAGCTAGGCTTGCTTGAATCCAGTGGCAAAGTGAGCAAGGGACTCACGTCTGAGCATACCCTGCCAACTCATGGCGAACAAAGCAGTACAAAAGGGGGTAGTGATGGACGGAGCATCAGAAACCATCAAACACTCACACCCAGTCAACAGATCCGAGTTTGATCCATCACCGTTCTTTAGCCCACTCTGCCACCCCAGTTGAGACATGGCCATATGCAAATCAGTCTGACCGAGTGCCTCATGGGAACAGTCCAGCCCGAACTGCCAAGCCATGCCTTCCCTGGACCGGAAACAAGCTTCCTAGGACCGGATTCTGGCATTTCAGCCGTCTTCAGCCAGGCTTGCTTGAATCCAGTGGCAAAGTGAGCAAGGTACTCACGTCTGAGCATACCCTGCGAACTTATGGCGAACAAAGCAGTACAAAAGGGGGTGGTGATGGACGGAGCATCAGAACCAATCAAACACTCACACCCAGTCAACAGATCCGAGTTTGATCCATCACATTGCTTTAGCCCACTCTGCCACCCCAGTTCAGACATGGCCATATGCAAATCAGTCTGACCCTGTGGCTCATGGGAACAGTCCAGCCCGAACTGCCAAGCCATGCCTTCCCTGGACCGGAAACAAGCTTCCTAGGACCGGTTTCTGGCATTTCAGCCGTCTTCAGCCAGGCTTGCTTGAATCCAGAGGCAAAGTGAGCAAGGGACTTACGTCTGAGCATACCCTGCCAACTTATGGCAAACAAAGCGGTACAAAAGGGTGTGGTGATGGACGGAGCATCAGAACCAATCACTCACACCCAGTCAACAGATCCGAGTTTGATCCATCACCGTTCTTTAGACCACTCTGCCACCCCATTTCAGACATGGCCATATGCAAATCAGTCTGACCCTGTGCCTCATGGGAACAGTCCAGCCCGAACTGCCAAGCCATGCCTTCCCTGGACCGGAAACAAGCTTCCTAGGACCGGTTTCTGGCATTTCAGCCGTCTTCAGCCGGGCTTGCTTGAATCCAGTGGCAAAGTGAGCAAGGGACTCACGTCTGAGCATACCCTGCCAACTTATGGTGAACAAAGTGGTACAAAAGGGGGTGGTGATGGACGGAGCATCAGAACCAATCAAACACTCACACCCAGTCAACAAATCCGACTTTGATCCATCACCGTTCTTTAGCCCACTCTGCCACCCCAGTTCAGACATGGCCATATGCAAATCAGTATGACCCTGTGCCTCATGGGAACAGTCCAGCCCAAACTGCCAAGCCATGCCTTCCCTGGACCGGAAACAAGCTTCCCAGGACCGGTTTCTGGCATTTCAGCCGTCTTCAGCCAGGCTTGCTTGAATCCAGTTGCAAAGTGAGCAAGGGACTCACGTCTGAGCATACCCTGCCAACTCATGGCGAACAAAGCAGTACAAAAGAGGGTGGTGATGGACGGAGCATCAGAAACAATCAAACACTCACACCCAGTCAACAGCTCCGACTTTGATCCATCACCGTTCTTTAGCCCACTCTGCCACCCCAGATCAGACATGGCCATATGCAAATCAGTCTGACCGTGTGCCTCATGGGAACAGTCCAGCCCGAACTGTCAAGCCATGCCTTCCCTGGACCGGAAACAAGCTTCCTAGGACCGGTTTCTGGCATTTCAGCCGTCTTCAGCCAGGCTTGCTTGAATCCAGTGGCAAAGTGAGCAAGGTACTCACGTCTGAGCATACCCTGCCAACTCATGGCGGACAAAGCAGCACAAAAGGGGGTGGTGATGGACGGAGCATCAGAACCAATCAAACACTCACACCCAGTCAACAGATCCGAGTTTGATCCATCACCGTGCTTTAGCCCACTCTGCCACCCCAGTTCAGACATGGCCATATGCAAATCAGTCTGACCCTGTGGCTCATGGGAACAGTCCAGCCCGAACTGCCAAGCCATGCCTTCCCTGGACCGGAAACAAGCTTCCTAGGACCGATTTCTGGCATTTCAGCCGTTTTCAGCCAGGCTTGCTTGAATCCAGTGGCAAAGTGAGCAAGGTACTCACGTCTGAGCATACCCTGCCAACTTATGGTGAACAAAGCATTACAAAAGGGGGTCGTGATGGACGGAGCATCAGAACCAATCAAACACTCACACCCAGTCAACAGATCCGACTTTAATCCATCACCGTTCTTTAGCCCACTCTGCCACCCCAGTTCAGACATGGCCATATGAAAATCAGTCTGACCCTGTGCCTCATGGGAACAGTCCAGCCCGAATTGCCAAGCAATGCCTTCCCTGGACAGGAAACACGTTTCCTAGGACGAGTTTCTGGCATTTCAGCCGTCTTCAGCTAGGCTTGCTTGAATCCAGTGGCAAAGTGAGCAAGGGACTCACGTCTGAGCATACCCTGCCAACTTATGGCGAACAAAGCGGTACAAAAGGGGGTGGTGATGGACGGAGCATCAGAAACAATCAAACACTCACACCCAGTCAACAGATCCGAGTTTGATCCATCACTGTTCTTTAGCCCACTCTGCCACCCCAGTTCAGACATGGCCATATGCAAATCAGTCTGACCATGTGCCTCATGGGAACAGTCCAGCCCGAACTGCCAAGCCATGCCTTCCCTGGACCGGAAACAAGCTTCCTAGGACCGGTTTCTGGCATTTCAGCCGTCTTCAGCCAGGCTTGCTTGAATCCAGTGGCAAAGTGAGCAAGGGACTCACGTCTGAGCATACCCTGCCAACTTATGGCGAAGAAAGCGGTACAAAAGGGGGTGGTGATGAACGGAGCATCAGAACCAATCAAGCACTCACACCCAGTCAACAGGTCCGTGTTTGATCCATCACCGTTCTTTAGCCCACTCTGCCACCCCAGTTCAGACATGGCCATATGCAAATCAGTCTGACCCTGTGCCTCATGGGATCACTCCAGCCCGAATTGCCAAGTAAATGCCTTCCCTGGACAGGAGACACGTTTTCTAGGACGGGTTTCTGGCATTTCAGCCGTCTTCAACCAGGCTTGCTTGAATCCAGTGGCAAAGTGAGCAAGGGACTCACTTCTGAGCATACCCTGCCAACTTATGGCGAACAAAGCGGTACAAAAGGGGGTGGTGATGGACGGAGCATCAGAACCTATCAAACACTCACACCCAGTCAACAAATCCGACTTTGATCCATCACCGTTCTTTAGCCCACTGTGCCACCCCAGTTCAGACATGGCCATATGCAAATCAGTCTGACCGTGTGCCTCATGGGAACAGTCCAGCCCAAACTGCCAAGCCAGGCCTTCCCTGGACCGGAAACAAGCTTCCCAGGACCGGTTTCTGGCATTTCAGCCATCTTCAGCCAGGCTTGCTTGAATCCAGTTGCAAAGTGAGCAAGGGACTCACGTCTGAGCATACCCTGCCAACTCATGGCGAACAAAGCAGTACAAAAGAGGGTGGTGATGGACGGAGCATCAGAAACAATCAAACACTCACACGCAGTAAACAGCTCCGATTTTGATCCATCACCGTTCTTTAGCCCACTCTGCCACCCCAGTTCAGACAGGGCCATATGCAAATAAGTCTGACCGTGTGCCTCATGGGAACAGTCCAGCCCGAACTGCCAAGCCATGCCTTCCCTGGACCGGAAACAAGCTTCCTAGGACCGGTTTCTGGCATTTCAGCCGTCTTCAGCCAGGCTTGCTTGAATCCAGTGGCAAAGTGAGCAAGGTACTCACGTCTGAGCATACCCTGCCAACTTATGGCGAACAAAGCAGTACAAAAGGGGGTGGTGATGGACGGAGCATCAGAACCAATCAAACACTCACACCCAGTCAACAGATCCGAGTTTGATCCATCACCGTGCTTTAGCCCACTCTGCCACCCCAGTTCAGACATGGCCATCTGCAAATCAGTTTGACCCTGTGGCTCATGGGAACAGTCCAGCCCGAACTGCCAAGCCATGCCTTCCCTGGACCGGAAACAAGCTTCCTAGGACCGGTTTCTGGCATTTCAGCCGTCTTCACCCAGGCTTGCTTGAATCCAGTGGCAAAGTGAGCAAGGGACTCACGTCTGAGCATACGCTGCCAACTTATGGCGAACAAAGCGGTACAAAAGGGGGTGGTGATGGACGGAGCATCAGAACCAATCAAACACTCACACCCAGTCAACAGATCCGTGTTTGATCCATCACCGTTCTTTAGCCCACTCTGCCACCCCAGTTCAGACATGGCCATATGCAAATCAGTCTGACCCTGTGCCTCATGGGAACAGTCCAGCCCGAACTTCCAAGCCGTGCCTTCCCTGGACCGGAAACAAGCTTCCTAGGACCGGTTTCTCGCATTTCAGCCGTCTTCAGCCAGGCTTGCTTGAATCCAGTGGCAAAGTGAGCAAGGGACTCACGTCTGAGCATATCCTGCCAACTTATGGCGAACAAAGCGGTACAAAAGGGGGTGGTGATGGACGGAGCATCAGAACCAATCAAACACTCACACCCAGTCAACAGATCCGAGTTTGATCCATCACCGTTCTTTAGCCCATTTTGCCACCCCAGTTCAGACATGGCCATATGCAAATCAGTCTGACCCTGTGCCTCATGGGAACAGTCCAGCCCGAACTGCCAAGCCATGCCTTCCCTGGACCGGAAACAAGCTTCCTAGGACCGGTTTCTGGCATTTCAGCCGTCTTCTGCCAGGCTTGCTTGAATCCAGTGGCAAAGTGAGCAAGGGACTCACGTCTGAGCATACCCTGCCAACTTATGGCGAACAAAGCAGTACAAAAGTGGGTGGTGATGGACGGAGCATCAGAACCAATCAAACACTCACACACAGTCAACAAATCCGACTTTGATCCATCACCGTTCTTTAGCCCACTCTGCCACCCCAGTTCAGACATGGCCATATGAAAATCAGACTGACCCTGTGCCTCTTGGGAACAGTCCAGCCCAAACTGCCAAGCCATGCCTTCCCTGGACCGGAAAAAAGCTTCCCAGGACCGCTTTCTGGCATTTCAGCCGTCTTCAGCCAGGCTTGCTTGAATCCAGTGGCAAAGTGAGCAAGGGACTCACGTCTGAGCATACCCTGCCAACTCATGGCGAACAAAGCAGTACAAAAGGGGGTGGTGATGGACGGGGCATCAGAAACAATCAAACACTCACACCCAGTCAACAGATCCGACTTTGATCCATCACCGTTCTTTAGCCCACTCTGCCACCCCAGTTCAGACATGGCCATATGCAAATCAGTCTGACCCTGTGCCTCATGGGAACAGTCCAGCCCGAACTACCAAGCCATGCCTTCCCTGGACCAGAAACAAATTTCCTAGGACCGGTTTCTGGCATTTTAGCCGTCTTCAGCCAGTCTTGCTTGAATCCAGTGGCAAAGTGAGCAAGGGACTCACGTCTGAGCATACCCTGCCAACTTATGGCGAACAAAGCGGTACAACAGGGGGTGGTGACGGACGGAGCATCAGAACCAATCAAACACTCACACCCAGTCAACACATCCGTGTTTGATCCATCACCGTTCTTTAGCCCACTCTGACACCCCAGTTCAGACATGGCCATATGCAAATCAGTCTGACCCTGTGCCTCATGGGAACAGTCCAGCCCGAACTTCCAAGCCATGCCTTCCCTGGACGGAAAAAAGCTTCCTAGGACCGGTTTCTGGCATTTCAGCCGTCTTCAGCCAGGCTTGCTTGAATCCACTGGCAAAGTGAGCAAGGGACTCACGTCTGAGCATACCCTGCCAACTGATGGCGAACAAAGCGGTACAAAAGGGGGTGGTGATGGACGGAGCATCAGAACCAATCAAACACTCACACCCAGTCAACAAATACGACTTTGATCCATCACCGTTCTTTAGCCCACTCTGCCACCCCAGTTCGGACATGGCCATATGCAAATCAGTCTGACCCTGTGCCTCATGGGAACAGTCCAGCCCGAACTGCCAAGCCATGCCTTCCCTGGACCGGAAACTAGCTTCCTAGGACCGGTTTCTGGCATTTCAGCCGTCTTCTGCCAGGCTTGCTTGAATCCAGTGGCAAAGTGAGCAAGGGACTCACGTCTGAGCATACCCTGCCAACTCATGGCGTACAAAGCAGTACAAAAGGTGGTGGTGATGGACGGAGCATCAGAAACAATAAACACTCACACCGAGTCAACAGATCCGACTTTTATCCATCACCGTTCTTTAGCCCACTCTGCCACCCCAGTTCAGACATGGCCATATGCAAATCAGTCTGACCCTGTGCCTCATGGGAACAGTCCAGCCCGAACTGCCAAGCCATGCCTTCCCTGGACCGGAAACAAGCTTCCTAGGACCGGTTTCTGGCATTTCAGTCGTCTTCAGCCAGGCTTGCTTGAATCCAGTGGCAAAGTGAGCAAGGTACTCACGTCTGAGCATACCCTGCCAACTTATGGCGAACAAAGCAGTACAAAAGGGGGTGGTGATGGACGGAGCATCAGAACCAATCAAACACTCACACCCAGTCAACAGATCCGAGTTTGATCCATCACCGTGCTTTAACCCACTCTGCCACCCCAGTTCAGACATGGCCATATGCAAATCAGTCTGACCCTGTGCCTCATGGGAACAGTCCAGCCCGAACTGCCAAGCCATGCCTTTCCTGGACCGGAAACAAGCTTCCTAGGACCGGTTTCTGGCATTTCAGCCGTCTTCAGCCAGGCTTGCTTGAATCCAGTGGCAAAGTGAGCAAGGGACTCACGTCTGAGCATACCCTGCCAACTCATGGCGAACAAAGCAGTACAAAAGGGGGTGGTGATGGACGGAGCATCAGAAACAATCAAACACTCACACCCAGTCAACAGATCCGACTTTGATCCATCACCGTTCTTTAGCCCACTCTGCCACCTCAGTTCAGACATGGCCATATGCAAATCAGTCTGACCCTGTGCCTCATGGGACCAGTCCAGCCTGAACTGCCAAGCCATGCCTTCCCTGGACCAGAAACAAGCTTCCCAGGACCGGTTTCTGGCATTTCAGCCGTCTTCAGCCAGGCTTGCTTGAATCCAGTGGCAAAGTGAGCAAGGGACTCACGTCTGAGCATACCCTGCCAACTCATGGCGAACAAAGCAGTACAAAAGGGGGTGGTGATGGACGGAGCATCAGAAACAATCAAACACTCACACCCAGTCAACAGATCCGAGTTTGATCCATCACCCTTCTTTAGCCCACTCTAACACCCCAGTTCAGACATGGCCATATGCAAATCAGTCTGACCGTGTGCCTCATGGGAACAGTCCAGCCCGAACTGCCAAGCCATGCCTTCCCTGGACCGGAAACAAGCTTCCTAGGACCGGTTTCTGGCATTTCAGCCGTCTTCAGCCAGGCTTGCTTGAATCCAGTGGCAAAGTGAGCAAGGTACTCACGTCTGAGCATACCCTGCCAACTTATGGCGAACAAAGCAGTACAAAAGGGGGTGGTGATGGACGGAGCATCAGAAACAATCAAACACTCACACCCAGTCAACAGATCCCAGTTTGATCCATCACCGTTCTTTAGGCCACTCTGCCACCCCAGTTCAGACATGGCCATATGCAAATCAGTCTGACCGTGTGCCTCATGGGAACAGTCCAGCCCGAACTGCCAAGCCATGCCTTCCCTGGACCGGAAACAAGCTTCCTAGGACCGGTTTCTGGCATTTCAGCCGTCTTCAGCCAGGCTTGCTTGAATCCAGTGGGAAAGTGAGCAAGGTACTCACGTCTGAGCATACCCTGCCAACTTATGGCGAACAAAGCAGTACAAAAGGGGGTGGTGATGGACGGAGCATCAGAACCAATCAAACACTCACACCCAGTCAACAGATCCGAGTTTGATCCATCACCGTGCTTTAGCCCACTCTGCCACCCCAGTTCAGACATGGCCATATGCAAATCAGTCTGACCCTGTGGCTCATGGGAACAGTCCAGCCCGAACTGCCAAGCCATGCCTTCCCTGGACCGGAAACAAGCTTCCTAGGACCGGTTTCTGGCATTTCAGCCGTCTTCAGCCAGGCTTGCTTGAATCCAGTGGCAAAGTGAGCAAGGGACTCACGTCTGAGCATACCCTGCCAACTTATGGCGAACAAAGCGGTACAAAAGGGTGTGGTGATGGACGGAGCATCAGAACCAATCAAACACTCACACCCAGTCAACAGATCCGAATTTGATCCTTCACCGTTCTTTAGCCCACTCTGCCACCCCAGTTCAGACATGGCCATATGCAAATCAGTCTGACCCTGTGCCTCATGGGAACAGTCCAGCCCGAACTGCCAAGCCATGCCTTCCCTGGACCGGAAACAAGCTTCCTAGGACCGGTTTCTTGCCTTTCAGCCATCTTCAGCCAGGCTTGCTTGAATCCAGTGGCAAAGTGAGCAAGGGACTCACGTCTGAGCATACCCTGCCAACTTATGGTGAACAAAGCGGTACAAAAGGGGGTGGTGATGGACGGAGCATCAGAACCATTCAAACACTCACACCCAGTCAACAAATCCGACTTTGATCCATCACCGTTCTTTAGCCCTTTCTGCCACCCCAGTTCAGACATGGCCATATGCAAATCAGTCTGACCCTGTGCCTCATGGGAACAGTCCAGCCCGAACTGCCAAGCCATGCCTTCCCTGGACCGGAAACAAGCTTCCTAGGACCGGTTTCTGGCATTTCAGCCGTCTTCTGCCAGGCTTGCTTGAATCCAGTGGCAAAGTGAGCAAGGGACTCACGTCTGAGCATACCCTGCCAACTTATGGCGAACAAAGCAGTACAAAACGGGGTGGTGATGGACGGAGCATCAGAAACAATCAAACACTCACACCCAGTCAACAGATCCGACTATGATCCATCACCGTTCTTTAGCCCACTCTGCCACCCCAGTTCAGACATGGCCATATGCAAATCAGTCTGACCCCGTGGCTCATGGGAACAGTCCAGCCCGAACTGCCAAGCCATGCCTTTCCTAGACCGGAAACAAGCTTCCTAGGACCGGTTTCTGGCATTTCAGCCGTCTTCAGCCAGGCTTGCTTGAATCCAGTGGCAAAGTGAGCAAGGGACTCACGTCTGAGCATACCCTGCCAACTCATGGCGAACAAAGCAGTACAAAAGGGGGTGGTGATGGACGGAGCATCAGAAACAATCAAACACTCACACCCAGTCAACAGATCCGACTTTGATCCATCACCGTTCTTTAGCCCACTCTGCCACCTCAGTTCAGACATGGCCATATGCAAATCAGTCTGACCCTGTGCCTCATGGGACCAGTCCAGCCTGAACTGCCAAGCCATGCCTTCCCTGGACCAGAAACAAGCTTCCCAGGACCGGTTTCTGGCATTTCAGCCGTTTTCAGCCAGGCTTGCTTGAATCCAGTGGCAAAGTGAGCAAGGGACTCACGTCTGAGCATACCCTGCCAACTCATGGCGAACAAAGCAGTACAAAAGGGGGTGGTGATGGACGGAGCATCAGAAACAATCAAACACTCACACCCAGTCAACAGATCCAAGTTGGATCCATCACCCTTCTTTAGCCCACTCTAACACCCCAGTTCAAACATGGCCATATGCAAATCAGTCTGACCGTGTGCCTCATGGGAACAGTCCAGCCCGAACTGCCAAGCCATGCCTTCCCTGGACCGGAAACAAGCTTCCTAGGACCGGTTTCTGGCATTTCAGCCGTCTTCAGCCAGGCTTGCTTGAATCCAGTGGCAAAGTGAGCAAGGTACTCACGTCTAAGCATACCCTGCCAACTTATGGCGAACAAAGCAGTACAAAAGGGGGTGGTGATGGACGGAGCATCAGAAACAATCAAACACTCACAC
Source organism: Triturus cristatus (assembly GCF_964204655.1). NCBI lineage: Eukaryota > Metazoa > Chordata > Amphibia > Caudata > Salamandridae > Triturus > Triturus cristatus. The sequence continues at coordinate 790,025,835 of NC_140579.1, forward strand.
CCAGTCAACAGATCCGAGTTTGATCCATCACCGTTCTTTAGCCCACTCTGCCTCCCCAGTTCAGACATGGCCATATGCAAATCAGTCTGACCGTGTGCCTCATGGGAACAGTCCAGCCCGAACTGCCAAGCCATGCCTTCCCTGGACCGGAAACAAGCTTCCTAGGACCGGTTTCTGGCATTTCAGCCGTCTTCAGCCAGGCTTGCTTGAATCCAGTGGCAAAGTGAGTAAGGTACTCACGTCTGAGCATACCCTGCCAACTTATGGCGAACAAAGCAGGACAAAAGGGTGTGGTGATGGACGGAGCATCAGAACCAATCAAACACTCACACCCAGTCAACAGATCCGAATTTGATCCATCACCGTTCTTTAGCCCACTCTGCCACCCCAGTTCAGACATGGCCATATGCAAATCAGTCTGACCCTGTGCCTCATGGGAACAGTCCAGCCCGAACTGCCAAGCCATGCCTTCCCTGGACCGGAAACAAGCTTCCTAGGACCGGTTTCTTACCTTTCAGCCATCTTCAGCCAGGCTTGCTTGAATCCAGTGGCAAAGTGAGCAAGGGACTCACGTCTGAGCATACCCTGCCAACTTATGGCGAACAAAGCGGTACAAAAGGGGGTGGTGATGGACGGAGCATCAGAACCATTCAAACACTCACACCCAGTCAACAAATCCGACTTTGATCCATCACCGTTCTTTAGCCCTCTCTGCCACCCCAGTTCAGACATGGCCATATGCAAATCAGTCTGACCCTGTGCCTCATGGGAACAGTCCAGCCCGAACTGCCAAGCCATGCCTTCCCTGGACCGGAAACAAGCTTCCTAGGACCGGTTTCTGGCATTTCAGCCGTCTTCTGCCAGGCTTGCTTGAATCCAGTGGCAAAGTGAGCAAGGGACTCACGTCTGAGCATACCCTGCCAACTTATGGCGAACAAAGCAGTACAAAAGGGGGTGGTGATGGACGGAGCATCAGAAACAATCAAACACTCACACCCAGTCAACAGATCCGACTATGATCCATCACCGTTCTTTAGCCCACTCTGCCACCCCAGTTCAGACATGGCCATATGCAAATCAGTCTGACCCTGTGCCTCATGGGAACAGTCCAGCCCGAACTGCCAAGCCATGCCTTCCCTGGACCGGAAACAAGCTTCCCAGGACCGGTTTCTGGCATTTCAGCCGTCTTCAGCCAGGCTTGCTTGAATCCAGTGGCAAAGTGAGCAAGGGACTCACGTCTGAGCATACCCTGCCAACTCATGGCGAACAAAGCAGTACAAAAGGGGGTAGTGATGGACGGAGCATCAGAAACCATCAAACACTCACACCCAGTCAACAGATCCGAGTTTGATCCATCACCGTTCTTTAGCCCACTCTGCCACCCCAGTTGAGACATGGCCATATGCAAATCAGTCTGACCGTGTGCCTCATCGGAACAGTCCAGCCCGAACTGCCAAGCCATGCCTTCCCTGGACCGGAAACAAGCTTCCTAGGACCGGCTTCTGGCATTTCAGCCGTCTTCAGCCAGGCTTGCTTGAATCCAGTGGCAAAGTGAGCAAGGTACTCACGTCTGAGCATACCCTGCCAACTTATGGCGAACAAAGCAGTACAAAAGGGGGTGGTGATGGACGGAGCATCAGAACCAATCAAACACTCACACCCAGTCAACAGATCCGAGTTTCATCCATCACATTGCTTTATCCCACTCTGCCACCCCAGTTCAGACATGGCCATATGCAAATCAGTCTGACCCTGTGGCTCATGGGAACAGTCCAGCCCGAACTGCCAAGCCATGCCTTCCCTGGACCGGAAACAAGCTTCCTAGGACCGTTTTCTGGCATTTCAGCCGTCTTCAGCCAGGCTTGCTTGAATCCAGAGGCAAAGTGAGCAAGGGACTCACGTCTGAGCATACCCTGCCAACTTATGGCAAACAAAGCGGTACAAAAAGGTGTGGTGATGGACGGAGCATCAGAACCAATCACTCACACCCAGTCAACAGATCCGAGTTTGATCCATCACCGTTCTTTAGACCACTCTGCCACCCCATTTCAGACATGGCCATATGCAAATCAGTCTGACCCTGTGCCTCATGGGAACAGTCCAGCCCGAACTGCCAAGCCATGCCTTCCCTGGACCGGAAACAAGCTTCCTAGGACCGGTTTCTGTCATTTCAGCCGTCTTCAGCCGGGCTTGCTTGAATCCAGTGGCAAAGTGAGCAAGGGACTCACGTCTGAGCATACCCTGCCAACTTATGGCGAACAAAGCGGTCCAAAAGGGGGTGGTGATGGATGGAGCATCAGAACCATTCAAACACTCACACCCAGTCAACAAATCTGACTTTGATCCATCACCGTTCTTTAGCCCACTCTGCCACCCCAGTTCAGACATGGCCATATGCAAATCAGTCTGACCCTGTGCCTCATGGGAACAGTCCAGCCCAAACTGCCAAGCCATGCCTTCCCTGGACCGGAAACAAGCTTCCCAGGACCTGTTTCTGGCATTTCAGCCGTCTTCAGCCAGGCTTGCTTGAATCCAGTGGCAAAGTGAGCAAGGGACTCACGTCTGAGCATACCCTGCCAACTCATGGCGAACAAAGCAGTACAAAAGGGTGTGGTGATGGACGGAGCATCAGAAACAATCAAACACTCACACCCAGTCAACAGATCCGACTTTGATCCATCACCGTTCTTTAGCCCACTCTGCCACCTCAGTTCAGACATGGCCATATGCAAATCAGTCTGACCCTGTGCCTCATGGGAACAGTCCAGCCCGAACTGCCAAGCCATGCCTTCCCTGGAGCGGAAACAAGCTTCCCAGGACCGGTTTCTGGCATTTCAGCCGTCTTCAGCCAGGCTTGCTTGAATCCAGTGGCAAAGTGAGCAATGGACTCACGTCTGAGCATACCCTGCCAACTCATGGCTAACAAAGCAGTACAAAAGGGGGTGGTGATGGACGGAGCATCAGAAACAATCAAACACTCACACCCAGTCAACAGATCTGAGTTTGATCCATCACCGTTCTTTAGCCCACTCTGCCACCCCAGTTCAGACATGGCCATATGCAAATCAGTCTGACCGTGTGCCTCATGGGAACAGTCCAGCCCGAACTGCCAAGCCATGCCTTCCCTGGACAGGAAACAAGCTTCCTAGGACCGATTTCTGGCATTTCAGCCGTCTTCAGCGAGGCTTGCTTGAATCCAGTGGCAAAGTGAGCAAGGTACTCACTTCTGAGCATACCCTGCCAACTTATGGCGAACAAAGCAGTACAAAAGGGGGTGGTGATGGACGGAGCATCAGAACCAATCAAACACTCACACCCAGTCAACAGATCCGAGTTTGATCCATCACCGTGCTTTAGCCCACTCTGCCACCCCAGATCAGACATGGCCATATGCAAATCAGTCTGACCCTGTGCCTCATGGGAACAGTCCAGCCCGAACTTCCAAGCCATGCCTTCCCTGGACCGGAAAAAAGCTTCCTAGGACCGGTTTCTCGCATTTCAGCCGTCTTCAGCCAGGCTTGCTTGAATCCAGTGGCAAAGTGAGCAAGGGACTCACGTCTGAGCATACCCTGCCAACTTATGGCGAACAAAGCGGTACAAAAGGGGGTGGTGATGGACGGAGCATCAGAACCAATCAAACACTCACACCCAGTCAACAAATACGACTTTGATCCATCACCGTTCTTTAGCCCACTCTGCCACCCCAGTTCGGACATGGCCATATGCAAATCAGTCTGACTCTGTGCCTAATGGGAACAGTCCAGCCCGAACTGCCAAGCCATGCCTTCCCTGGACCGGAAACAAGCTTCCTAGGACCGGTTTCTGGCATTTCAGCCGCCTTCTGCCAGGCTTGCTTGAATCCAGTGGCAAAGTGAGCAAGGGACTCACGTCTGAGCATACCCTGCCAACTTATGGCGAACAAAGCAGTACAAAAGGGGGTGGTGATGGACGGAGCATCAGAACCAATCAAACACTCACACCCAGTCAACAAATCTGACTTTGATCCATCACCGTTCTTTAGCCCACTCTGCCACCCCAGTTCAGACATGGCCATATGCAAATTAGTCTGACCCTGTGCCTCATGGAAACAGTCCAGCCCAAACTGCCAAGCCATGCCTTCCCTGGACCGGAAACAAGCTTCCCAGGACCGGTTTCTGGCATTTCAGCCATCTTCAGCCAGGCTTGCTTGAATCCAGTGGCAAAGTGAGCAAGGGACTCACGTCTGAGCATACCCTGCCAACTCATGGCGAACAAAGCAGTACAAAAGGGGGTGGTGATGGACGGAGCATCAGAACCAATCAAACACTCACACCCAGTCAACAGATCCGAGTTTGATCCATCACCGTTCTTTGGCCCACTCTGCCACCACAGTTCAGACATGGCCATATGCAAATCAGTCTGACCCTGTGCCTCATGGGAACAGTTCAGCCCGAACTGCCAAACCATGCCTTCCCTGGACCGGAAACAAGCGTCCTAGGACCGGTTTCTGGCATTTCAGCCGTCTTCAGCCAGGCTTGCTTGAATCCAGTGGCAAAGTGAGCAAGGGACTCACGTCTGAGCATACCCTGCCAACTTATGGCGAACAAAGCAGTACAAAAGGGGGTGGTGATGGACGGAGCATCAGAACCAACCAAACACTCACACCCAGTCAACAGATCCGAGTTTGATCCATCACCATTCTTTAGCCCACTCTGCCACCCCAGTTCAGACATGGCCATATGCAAATCAGTCTCACCCTGTGCCTCATGAGTACAGTCCAGCCCGAACTGCCAAGCCATGCCTTCCCTGGACCGGAAACAAGCTTCCTAGGACCGGTTTCTGGCATTTCAGCCGTCTTCAGCCAGGCTTGCTTGAATCCAGTGGCAAAGTGAGCAAGGTACTCACGTCTGAGCATACCCTGCCAACTTATGGCGAACAAAGCAGTACAAAAGGGGGTGGTGATGGACGGAGCATCAGAACCAATCAAACACTCACACCCAGTCAACAAATACGACTTTGATCCATCACCGTTCTTTAGCCCACTCTGCCACCCCAGTTCGGACATGGCCATATGCAAATCAGTCTGACCCTGTGCCTCATGGGAACAGTCCAGCCCAAACTGCCAAGCCATGCCTTCCCTGGACCGGAAACAAGCTTCCCAGGACCGGTTTCTGGCATTTCAGCCGTCTTCAGCCAGGCTTGCTTGAATCCAGTGGCAAAGTGAGCAAGGGACTCACGTCTGAGCATACCCTGCCAACTCATGGCGAACAAAGCAGTACAAAAGGGTGTGGTGATGGACGGAGCATCAGAAACAATCAAACACTCACACCCATTCAACAGATCCGACTTTGATCCATCACCGTTCTTTAGCCCACTCTGCCACCTCAGTTCAGACATGGCCATATGCAAATCAGTCTGACCCTGTGCCTCATGGGAACAGTCCAGCACGAACTGCCAAGCCATGCCTTCCCTGGAGCGGAAACAAGCTTCCCAGGACCGGTTTCTGGCATTTCAGCCGTCTTCAGCCAGGCTTGCTTGAATCCAGTGGCAAAGTGAGCAATGGACTCACGTCTGAGCATACCCTGCCAACTCATGGCTAACAAAGCAGTACAAAAGGGGGTGGTGATGGACGGAGCATCAGAAACAATCAAACACTCACACCCAGTCAACAGATCTGAGTTGGATCCATCACCGTTCTTTAGCCCACTCTGCCACCCCAGTTCAGACATGGCCATATGCAAATCAGTCTGACCGTGTGCCTCATGGGAACAGTCCAGCCCGAACTGCCAAGCCATGCCTTCCCTGGACAGGAAACAAGCTTCCTAGGACCGATTTCTGGCATTTCAGCCGTCTTCAGCGAGGCTTGCTTGAATCCAGTGGCAAAGTGAGCAAGGTACTCACTTCTGAGCATACCCTGCCAACTTATGGCGAACAAAGCAGTACAAAAGGGGGTGGTGATGGACGGAGCATCAGAACCAATCAAACACTCACACCCAGTCAACAGATCCGAGTTTGATCCATCACCATGCTTTAGCCCACTCTGCCACCCCAGATCAGACATGGCCATATGCAAATCAGTCTGACCCTGTGCCTCATGGGAACAGTCCAGCCCGAACTTCCAAGCCATGCCTTCCCTGGACCGGAAAAAAGCTTCCTAGGACCGGTTTCTCGCATTTCAGCCGTCTTCAGCCAGGCTTGCTTGAATCCAGTGGCAAAGTAAGCAAGGGACTCACGTCTGAGCATACCCTGCCAACTTATGGCGAACAAAGTGGTACAAAAGGGGGTGGTGATGGACGGAGCATCAGAACCAATCAAACACTCACACCCAGTCAACAAATACGACTTTGATCCATCACCGTTCTTTAGCCCACTCTGCCACCCCAGTTCGGACATGGCCATATGCAAATCAGTCTGACTCTGTGCCTAATGGGAACAGTCCAGCCCGAACTGCCAAGCCATGCCTTCCCTGGACAGGAAACAAGCTTCCTAGGACCGATTTCTGGCATTTCAGCCGTCTTCAGCGAGGCTTGCTTGAATCCAGTGGCAAAGTGAGCAAGGTACTCACTTCTGAGCATACCCTGCCAACTTATGGCGAACAAAGCAGTACAAAAGGGGGTGGTGATGGACGGAGCATCAGAACCAATCAAACACTCACACCCAGTCAACAGATCCGAGTTTGATCCATCACCGTGCTTTAGCCCACTCTGCCACCCCAGATCAGACATGGCCATATGCAAATCAGTCTGACCCTGTGCCTCATGGGAACAGTCCAGCCCGAACTTCCAAGCCATGCCTTCCCTGGACCGGAAAAAAGCTTCCTAGGACCGGTTTCTCGCATTTCAGCCGTCTTCAGCCAGGCTTGCTTGAATCCAGTGGCAAAGTGAGCAAGGGACTCACGTCTGAGCATACCCTGCCAACTTATGGCGAACAAAGCGGTACAAAAGGGGGTGGTGATGGACGGAGCATCAGAACCAATCAAACACTCACACCCAGTCAACAAATACGACTTTGATCCATCACCGTTCTTTAGCCCACTCTGCCACCCCAGTTCGGACATGGCCATATGCAAATCAGTCTGACTCTGTGCCTAATGGGAACAGTCCAGCCCGAACTGCCAAGCCATGCCTTCCCTGGACCGGAAACAAGCTTCCTAGGACCGGTTTCTGGCATTTCAGCCGTCTTCTGCCAGGCTTGCTTGAATCCAGTGGCAAAGTGAGCAAGGGACTCACGTCTGAGCATACCCTGCCAACTTATGGCGAACAAAGCAGTACAAAAGGGGGTGGTGATGGACGGAGCATCAGAACCAATCAAACACTCACACCCAGTCAACAAATCTGACTTTGATCCATCACCGTTCTTTAGCCCACTCTGCCACCCCAGTTCAGACATGGCCATATGCAAATTAGTCTGACCCTGTGCCTCATGGAAACAGTCCAGCCCAAACTGCCAAGCCATGCCTTCCCTGGACCGGAAACAAGCTTCCCAGGACCGGTTTCTGGCATTTCAGCCATCTTCAGCCAGGCTTGCTTGAATCCAGTGGCAAAGTGAGCAAGGGACTCACGTCTGAGAATACCCTGCCAACTCATGGCGAACAAAGCAGTACAAAAGGGGGTGGTGATGGACGGAGCATCAGAACCAATCAAACACTCACACCCAGTCAACAGATCCGAGTTTGATCCATCACCGTTCTTTGGCCCACTCTGCCACCACAGTTCAGACATGGCCATATGCAAATCAGTCTGACCCTGTGCCACATGGGAACAGTCCAGCCCGAACTGCCAAACCATGGCTTCCCTGGACCGGAAACAAGCGTCCTAGGACCGGTTTCTGGCATTTCAGCCGTCTTCAGCCAGGCTTGCTTGAATCCAGTGGCAAAGTGAGCAAGGGACTCACGTCTGAGCATACCCTGCCAACTTATGGCGAACAAAGCAGTACAAAAGGGGGTGGTGATGGACGGAGCATCAGAACCAACCAAACACTCACACCCAGTCAACAGATCCGAATTTGATCCATCACCATTCTTTAGCCCACTCTGCCACCCCAGTTCAGACATGGCCATATGCAAATCAGTCTCACCCTGTGCCTCATGAGTACAGTCCAGCCCGAACTGCCAAGCCATGCCTTCCCTGGACCGGAAACAAGCTTCCTAGGACCGGTTTCTGGCATTTCAGCCGTCTTCAGCCAGGCTTGCTTGAATCCAGTGGCAAAGTGAGCAAGGTACTCACGTCTGAGCATACCCTGCCGACTTATGGCGAACAAAGCAGTACAAAAGGGGGTGGTGATGGACGGAGCATCAGAACCAATCAAACACTCACACCCAGTCAACAGATCCGAGTTTGATCCATCACCGTTCTTTGGCCAACTCTGCCACCCCAGATCAGACATGGCCATATGCAAATCAGTCTGACCCTGTGCCTCATGGGAACAGTCCAGCCCGAAATTCCAAGCCATGCCTTCCCTGGACCGGAAAAAAGCTTCCTAGGACCGGTTTCTGGCATTTCAGCCGTCTTCAGCCAGGCTTGCTTGAATCCAGTGGCAAAGTGAGCAAGGGACTCACGTCTGAGCATACCCTGCCAACTTATGGCGAACAAAGCGGTACAAAAGGGGGTGGTGATGGACGGAGCATCAGAACCAATCAAACACTCACACCCAGTCAACAAATACGACTTTGATCCATCACCGTTCTTTAGCCCACTCTGCCACCCCAGTTCGGACATGGCCATATGCAAATCAGTCTGACCCTGTGCCTCATGGGAACAGTCCAGCCCAAACTGCCAAGCCATGCCTTCCCTGGACCGGAAACAAGCTTCCCAGGACCGGTTTCTGGCATTTCAGCCGTCTTCAGCCAGGCTTGCTTGAATCCAGTGGCAAAGTGAGCAAGGGACTCACGTCTGAGCATACCCTGCCAACTCATGGCGAACAAAGCAGTACAAAAGGGTGTGGTGATGGACGGAGCATCAGAAACAATCAAACACTCACACCCAGTCAACAGATCCGACTTTGATCCATCACCGTTCTTTAGCCCACTCTGCCACCTCAGTTCAGACATGGCCATATGCAAATCAGTCTGACCCTGTGCCTCATGGGAACAGTCCAGCCCGAACTGCCAAGCCATGCCTTCCCTGGAGCGGAAACAAGCTTCCCAGGACCGGTTTCTGGCATTTCAGCCGTCTTCAGCCAGGCTTGCTTGAATCCAGTGGCAAAGTGAGCAATGGACTCACGTCTGAGCATACCCTGCCAACTCATGGCTAACAAAGCAGTACAAAAGGGGGTGGTGATGGACGGAGCATCAGAAACAATCAAACACTCACACCCAGTCAACAGATCTGAGTTGGATCCATCACCGTTCTTTAGCCCACTCTGCCACCCCAGTTCAGACATGGTCATATGCAAATCAGTCTGACCGTGTGCCTCATGGGAACGGTCCAGCCCGAACTGCCAAGCCATGCCTTCCCTGGACAGGAAACAAGCTTCCTAGGACCGATTTCTGGCATTTCAGCCGTCTTCAGCGAGGCTTGCTTGAATCCAGTGGCAAAGTGAGCAAGGTACTCACTTCTGAGCATACCCTGCCAACTTATGGCGAACAAAGCAGTACAAAAGGGGGTGGTGATGGACGGAGCATCAGAACCAATCAAACACTCACACCCAGTCAACAGATCCGAGTTTGATCCATCACCATGCTTTAGCCCACTCTGCCACCCCAGATCAGACATGGCCATATGCAAATCAGTCTGACCCTGTGCCTCATGGGAACAGTCCAGCCCGAACTTCCAAGCCATGCCTTCCCTGGACCGGAAAAAAGCTTCCTAGGACCGGTTTCTCGCATTTCAGCCGTCTTCAGCCAGGCTTGCTTGAATCCAGTGGCAAAGTGAGCAAGGGACTCACGTCTGAGCATACCCTGCCAACTTATGGCGAACAAAGTGGTACAAAAGGGGGTGGTGATGGACGGAGCATCAGAACCAATCAAACACTCACACCCAGTCAACAAATACGACTTTGATCCATCACCGTTCTTTAGCCCACTCTGCCACCCCAGTTCGGACATGGCCATATGCAAATCAGTCTGACTGTGCCTAATGGGAACAGTCCAGCCCGAACTGCCAAGCCATGCCTTCCCTGGACCGGAAACAAGCTTCCTAGGACCGGTTTCTGGCATTTCAGCCGTCTTCTGCCAGGCTTGCTTGAATCCAGTGGCAAAGTGAGCAAGGGACTCACGTCTGAGCATACCCTGCCAACTTATGGCGAACAAAGCAGTACAAAAGGGGGTGGTGATGGACGGAGCATCAGAACCAATCAAACACTCACACCCAGTCAACAAATCTGACTTTGATCCATCACCGTTCTTTAGCCCACTCTGCCACCCCAGTTCAGACATGGCCATATGCAAATTAGTCTGACCCTGTGCCTCATGGAAACAGTCCAGCCCAAACTGCCAAGCCATGCCTTCCCTGGACCGGAAACAAGCTTCCCAGGACCGGTTTCTGGCATTTCAGCCATCTTCAGCCAGGCTTGCTTGAATCCAGTGGCAAAGTGAGCAAGGGACTCACGTCTGAGCATACCCTGCCAACTCATGGCGAACAAAGCAGTACAAAAGGGGGTGGTGATGGACGGAGCATCAGAACCAATCAAACACTCACACCCAGTCAACAGATCCGAGTTTGATCCATCACCGTTCTTTGGCCCACTCTGCCACCACAGTTCAGGCATGGCCATATGCAAATCAGTCTGACCCTGTGCCTCATGGGAACAGTCCAGCCCGAACTGCCAAACCATGCCTTCCCTGGACCGGAAACAAGCGTCCTAGGACCGGTTTCTGGCATTTCAGCCGTCTTCAGCCAGGCTTGCTTGAATCCAGTGGCAAAGTGAGCAAGGGACTCACGTCTGAGCATACCCTGCCAACTTATGGCGAACAAAGCAGTACAAAAGGGGGTGGTGACGGACGGAGCATCAGAACCAACAAAACACTCACACCCAGTCAACAGATCTGAGTTTGATCCATCACCATTCTTTAGCCCACTCTGCCACCCCAGTTCAGACATGGCCATATGCAAATCAGTCTCACCCTGTGCCTCATGAGTACAGTCCAGCCCGAACTGCCAAGCCATGCCTTCCCTGGACCGGAAACAAGCTTCCTAGGACCGGTTTCTGGCATTTCAGCCGTCTTCAGCCAGGCTTGCTTGAATCCAGTGGCAAAGTGAGCAAGGTACTCACGTCTGAGCATACCCTGCCAACTTATGGCGAACAAAGCAGTACAAAAGGGGGTGGTGATGGACGGAGCATCAGAACCAATCAAACACTCACACCCAGTCAACAGATCCGAGTTTGATCCATCACCGTGCTTTAGCCCACTCTGCCACCCCAGATCAGACATGGCCATATGCAAATCAGTCTGACCCTGTGCCTCATGGGAACAGTCCAGCCCGAAATTCCAAGCCATGCCTTCCCTGGACCGGAAAAAAGCTTCCTAGGACCGGTTTCTGGCATTTCAGCCGTCTTCAGCCAGGCTTGCTTGAATCCAGTGGCAAAGTGAGCGAGGGACTCACGTCTGAGCATACCCTGCCAACTTATGGCGAACAAAGCGGTACAAAAGGGGGTGGTGATGGACGGAGCATCAGAACCAATCAAACACTCACACCCAGTCAACAAATACGACTTTGATCCATCACCGTTCTTTAGCCCACTCTGCCACCCCAGTTCGGACATGGCCATATGCAAATCAGTCTGACCCTGTGCCTCATGGGAACAGTCCAGCCCGAACTGCCAAGCCATGCCTTCCCTGGACCGGAAACAAGCTTCCTAGGACCGGTTTCTGGCATTTCAGCCGTCTTCTGCCAGGCTTGCTTGAATCCAGTGGCAAAGTGAGCAAGGGACTCACGTCTGAGCATACCCTGCCAACTTATGGCGAACAAAGCAGTACAAAAGGGGGTGGTGATGGACGGAGCATCAGAACCAATCAAACACTCACACCCAGTCAATAAATCTGACTTTGATCCATCACCGTTCTTTAGCCCACTCTGCCACCCCAGTTCAGACATGGCCATATGCAAATCAGTCTGACCCTGTGCCTCATGGGAACAGTCCAGCCCAAACTGCCAAGCCATGCCTTCCCTGGACCGGAAACAAGCTTCCCAGGACCGGTTTCTGGCATTTCAGCTGTCTTCAGCCAGGCTTGCTTGAATCCAGTGGCAAAGTGAGCAAGGGACTCACGTCTGAGCATACCCTGCCAACTTATGGCAAACAAAGCGGTACAAAAGGGGGTGGTGATGGACGGAGCATCAGAACCAATCAAACACTCACACCCAGTCAACAGATCCGAGTTTAATGTATCACCATTCTTTAGCCCACTCTGCCACCCCAGTTCAGACATGGCCATATGCAAATCAGTCTGACCCTGTGCCTCATGGGAACAGTCCAGCCCGAACTGCCAAGCCATGCCTTCCCTGGACCGGATACAAGCTTCCTAGGACCGGTTTCTGGCATTTCAGCCGTGTTCAGCCAGGCTTGCTTGAATCCAGTGGCAAAGTGAGCAAGGTACTCACGTCTGAGCATACCCTGCCAACTTATGGCGAACAAAGCGGTACAAAAGGGTGTGGTGATGGACGGAGCATCAGAACCAATCAAACACTCACACCCAGTCAACAGATCCGAATTTGATCCATCACCGTTCTTTAGCCCACTCTGCCACCCCAGTTCAGACATGGCCATATGCAAATCAGTCTGACCCTGTGCCTCATGGGAACAGTCCAGCCCGAACTGCCAAGCCATGACTTCCCTGGACCGGAAACAAGCTTCCTAGGACCTGTTTCTTGCCTTTCAGCCATCTTCAGCCGGGCTTGCTTGAATCCAGTGGCAAAGTGAGCAAGGGACTCACGTCTGAGCATACCCTGCCCACTTATGGCGAACAAAGCGGTACAAAAGGGGGTGGTGATGGACGGAGCATCAGAACCATTCAAACACTCACACCCAGTCAACAAATCCGACTTTGATCCATCACCGTTCTTTAGCCCTCTCTGCCACCCCAGTTCAGACATGGCCATATGCAAATCAGTCTGACCCTGTGCCTCATGGGAACAGTCCAGCCCGAACTGCCAAGCCATGCCTTCCCTGGACCGGAAACAAGCTTCCTAGGACCGGTTTCTGGCATTTCAGCCGTCTTCTGCCAGGCTTGCTTGAATCCAGTGGCAAAGTGAGCAAGGGACTCACGTCTGAGCATACCCTGCCAACTTATGGCGAACAAAGCAGTACAAAAGGGGGTGGTGATGGACGGAGCATCAGAAACAATCAAACACTCACACCCAGTCAACAGATCCGACTATGATCCATCACCGTTCTTTAGCCCACTCTGCCACCCCAGTTCAGACATGGCCATATGCAAATCAGTCTGACCCTGTGCCTCATGGGATTAGTCCAGCCCGAACTGCCAAGCCATGCCTTCCCTGGACCGGAAACAAGCTTCCCAGGACCGGTTTCTGGCATTTTAGCCGTCTTCAGCCAGGCTTGCTTGAATCCAGTGGCAAAGTGAGCAAGGGACTCACGTCTGAGCATACCCTGCCAACTCATAGCGAACAAAGCAGTACAAAAGGGGGTAGTGATGGACGGAGCATCAGAAACCATCAAACACTCACACCCAGTCAACAGATCCGAGTTTGATCCATCACCGTTCTTTAGCCCACTCTGCCGACCCAGTTGAGACATGGCCATATGCAAATCAGTCTGACCGTGTGCCTCATGGGAACAGTCCAGCCCGAACTGCCATGCCTTCCCTGGACCGGAAACAAGCTTCCTACGACCGGAGTCTGGCATTTCAGCCGTCTTCAGCCAGGCTTGCTTAAATCCAGTGGCAAAGTGAGCAAGGTACTCACGTCTGAGCATACCCTGCCAACTTATGGCGAACAAAGCAGTACAAAAGGGGGTGGTGATGGACGGAGCATCAGAACCAATCAAACACTCACACCCAGTCAACAGATCCGAGTTTGATCCATCACATTGCTTTATCCCACTCTGCCACCCCAGTTCAGACATGGCCATATGCAAATCAGTCTGACCCTGTGGCTCATGGGAACAGTCCAGCCCAAACTGCCAAGCCATGCCTTCCCTGGACCGGAAACAAGCTTCCCAGGACCGGTTTCTGGCATTTCAGCCGTCTTCAGCCAGGCTTGCTTGAATCCAGTGGCAAAGTGAGCAAGGGACTCACGTCTGAGCATACCCTGCCAACTTATGGCGAACAAAGCAGTACAAAAGGGGGTGGTGATGGACGGAGCATCAAAACCAACCAAACACTCACACCCAGTCAACAGATCCGAGTTTGATCCATCACCATTCTTTAGCCCACTCTGCCACCCCAGTTCAGACATGGCCATATGCAAATCAGTCTCACCCTGTGCCTCATGAGTACAGTCCAGCCCGAACTGCCAAGCCATGCCTTCCCTGGACCGGAAACAAGCTTCCTAGGACCGGTTTCTGGCATTTCAGCCGTCTTCAGCCAGGCTTGCTTGAATCCAGTGGCAAAGTGAGAAAGGTACTCACGTCTGAGCATACCCTGCCAACTTATGGCTAACAAAGCAGTACAAAAGGGGGTGGTGATGGACGGAGCATCAGAACCAATCAAACACTCACACCCAGTCAACAGATCCGAGTTTGATCCATCACCGTGCTTTAGCCTACTCTGCCACCCCAGATCAGACATGGCCATATGCAAATCAGTCTGACCCTGTGCCTCATGGGAACAGTCCAGCCAGAAATTCCAAGCCATGCCTTCCCTGGACCGGAAAAAAGCTACCTAGGACCGGTTTCTGGCATTTCAGCCGTCTTCTGCCAGGCTTGCTTGAATCCAGTGGCAAAGTGAGCAAGGGACTCACGTCTGAGCATACCCTGCCAACTTATGGCGAACAAAGTGGTACAAGAGGGGGTGGTGATAGACGGAGCATCAGAACCAATAAAAAACACTCACACCCAGTCAACAGATCCGAGTTTGATCCATCACCGTTCTTTAGCCAACTCTGCCACCCCAGTTCAGACATGGCCATATCCAAATCAGTCTGACCCTGTGCCTCATGGGAGCAGTCCAGCCCGAACTGCCAAGCCATGCCTTCCCTGGACCGGAAACAAGCTTCCTAGGACCGGTTTCTGGCATTTCAGCCGTTTTCAGGCAGGCTTGCTTGAATCCTGTGGCAAAGTGAGCAAGGGACTCACGTCTGAGCATACCCTGCCAACTTATGGCGAACAAAGCGGTACAAAAGGGGGTGGTGATGGACGGAGCATCAGAACCAATCAAACACACACACACAGTCAACAGATCCGAGTTTGATCCATCACCGTTCTTTAGCCCAATCTGCCACCCCATTTCAGACATGGCCATATGCAAATCAGTCTGACCCTGTGCCTCATGGGAGCAGTCCAGCCCGAACTGCCAAGCAATGCCTTCCCTGGACCGGAAACAAGCTTCCTAGGACCGGTTTCTGGCATTTCAGCCGTCTTCAGGCAGGCTTGCTTGAATCCTGTGGCAAAGTGTGCAAGGGACTCACGTCTGAGCATACCCTGCCAACTTATGGCGAACAAAGCGGTACAAAAGGGGGTGGTGATGGACGGAGCATCAGAACCAATAAAAAACACTCACACCCAGTCAACAGATCCGAGTTTGATCCATCACCGTTCTTTAGCCAACTCTGCCATCCCAGTTCAGACATGGCCATATGCAAATCAGTCTGACCCTGTGCCTCATGGGAACAGTCCAGCCCGAACTGCCAAGCCATGACTTCCCTGGACCGGAAACAAGCTTCCTAGGACTGGTTTCTTGCCTTTCAGCCATCTTCAGCCGGGCTTGCTTGAATCCAGTGGCAAAGTGAGCAAGGGACTCACGTCTGAGCATACCCTGCCAACTTATGGCGAACAAAGCGGTACAAAAGGGGGTGGTGATGGACGGAGCATCAGAACCATTCAAACACTCACACCCAGTCAACAAATCCGACTTTGATCCATCACCATTCTTTAGCCCTCTCTGCCACCCCAGTTCAGACATGGCCATATGCAAATCAGTCTGACCCTGTGCCTCATGGGAACAGTCCAGCCCGAACTGCCAAGCCATGCCTTCCCTGGACCGGAAACAAGCTTCCTAGGACCGGTTTCTGGCATTTCAGCCGTCTTCTGCCAGGCTTGCTTGAATCCAGTGGCAAAGTGAGCAAGGGACTCACGTCTGAGCATACCCTGCCAACTTATGGCGAACAAAGCAGTACAAAAGGGGGTGGTGATGGACGGAGCATCAGAAACAATCAAACACTCACACCCAGTCAACAGATCCGACTATGATCCATCACCGTTCTTTAGCCCACTCTGCCACCCCAGTTCAGACATGGCCATATGCAAATCAGTCTGACCCTGTGCCTCATGGGATCAGTCCAGCCCGAACTGCCAAGCCATGCCTTCCCTGGACCGGAAACAAGCTTCCCAGGACCGGTTTCTGGCATTTCAGCCGTCTTCAGCCAGGCTTGCTTGAATCCAGTGGCAAAGTGAGCAAGGGACTCACGTCTGAGCATACCCTGCCAACTCATGGCGAACAAAGCAGTACAAAATGGGGTAGTGATGGACGGAGCATCAGAAACCATCAAACACTCACACCCAGTCAACAGATCCGAGTTTGATCCATCACCGTTCTTTAGCCCACTCTGCCGACCCAGTTGAGACATGGCCATATGCAAATCAGTCTGACCGTGTGCCTCATGGGAACAGTCCAGCCCGAACTGCCAAGCCATGCCTTCCCTGGACCGGAAACAAGCTTCCTAGGACCGGATTCTGGCATTTCAGCCGTCTTCAGCCAGGTTTGCTTAAATCCAGTGGCAAAGTGAGCAAGGTACTCACGTCTGAGCATACCCTGCCAACTTATGGCGAACAAAGCAGTACAAAAGGGGGTGGTGATGGACGGAGCATCAGAACCAATCAAACACTCACACCCAGTCAACAGATCCGAGTTTGATCCATCACATTGCTTTATCCCACTCTGCCACCCCAGTTCAGACATGGCCATATGCAAATCATTCTGACCCTGTGGCTCATGGAAACAGTCCAGCCCAAACTGCCAAGCCATGCCTTCCCTGGACCGGAAACAAGCTTCCCAGGACCAGTTTCTGGCATTTCAGCCGTCTTCAGCCAGGCTTGCTTGAATCCAGTGGCAAAGTGAGCAAGGGACTCACGTCTGAGCATACCCTGCCAACTCATGGCGAACAAAGCAGTACAAAAGGGGGTGGTGATGGACGGAGCATCAGAACCAATCAAACACTCACACCCAGTCAACAGATCCGAGTTTGATCCATCACCGTTCTTTGGCCCACTCTGCCACCACAGTTCAGACATGGCCATATGCAAATCAGTCTGACCCTGTGCCTCATGGGAACAGTCCAGCCCGAACTGCCAAACCATGCCTTCCCTGGACCGGAAACAAGCGTCCTAGGACCGGTTTCTGGCATTTCAGCCGTCTTCAGCCAGGCTTGCTTGAATCCAGTGGCAAAGTGAGCAAGGGACTCACGTCTGAGCATACCCTGCCAACTTATGGCGAACAAAGCAGTACAAAAGGGGGTGGTGATGGACGGAGCATCAGAACCAACCAAACACTCACACCCAGTCAACAGATCCGAGTTTGATCCATCACCATTCTTTAGCCCACTCTGCCACCCCAGTTCAGACATGGCCATATGCAAATCAGTCTCACCCTGTGCCTCATGAGTACAGTCCAGCCCGAACTGCCAAGCCATGCCTTCCCTGGACCGGAAACAAGCTTCCTAGGACCGGTTTCTGGCATTTCAGCCGTCTTCAGCCTGGCTTGCTTGAATCCAGTGGCAAAGTGAGAAAGGTACTCACGTCTGAGCATACCCTGCCAACTTATGGCTAACAAAGCAGTACAAAAGGGGGTGGTGATGGACGGAGCATCAGAACCAATCAAACACTCACACCCAGTCAACAGATCCGAGTTTGATCCATCACCGTGCTTTAGCCCACTCTGCCACCCCAGATCAGACATGGCCATATGCAAATCAGTCTGACCCTGTGCCTCATGGGAACAGTCCAGCCCGAAATTCCAAGCCATGCCTTCCCTGGACCGGAAAAAAGCTTCCTAGGACCGGTTTCTGGCATTTCAGCCGTCTTCTGCCAGGCTTGCTTGAATCCAGTGGCAAAGTGAGCAAGGGACTCACGTCTGAGCATACCCTGCCAACTTATGGCGAACAAAGTGGTACAAGAGGGGGTGGTGATAGACGGAGCATCAGAACCAATAAAAAACACTCACACCCAGTCAACAGATCCGAGTTTGATCCATCACCGTTCTTTAGCCAACTCTGCCACCCCAGTTCAGACATGGCCATATGCAAATCAGTCTGACCCTGTGCCTCATGGGAGCAGTCCAGCCCGAACTGCCAAGCCCTGCCTTCCCTGGACCGGAAACAAGCTTCCTAGGACCGGTTTCTGGCATTTCAGCCGTTTTCAGGCAGGCTTGCTTGAATCCTGTGGCAAAGTGAGCAAGGGACTCACGTCTGAGCATACCCTGCCAACTTATGGCGAACAAAGCGGTACAAAAGGGGGTGGTGATGGACGGAGCATCAGAACCAATCAAACACACACACACAGTCAACAGATCCGAGTTTGATCCATCACCGTTCTTTAGCCCAATCTGCCACCCCATTTCAGACATGGCCATATGCAAATCAGTCTGACCCTGTGCCTCATGGGAGCAGTCCAGCCCGAACTGCCAAGCCATGCCTTCCCTGGACCGGAAACAAGCTTCCTAGGACCGGTTTCTGGCATTTCAGCCGTCTTCAGGCAGGCTTGCTTGAATCCTGTGGCAAAGTGAGCAAGGGACTCACGTCTGAGCATACCCTGCCAACTTATGGCGAACAAAGCAGTACAAAAGGGGGTGGTGATGGACGGAGCATCAGAAACAATCAAACACTCACACCCAGTCAACAGATCCGACTATGATCCATCACCGTTCTTTAGCCCACTCTGCCACCCCAGTTCAGACATGGCCATATGCAAATCAGTCTAACCCTGTGCCTCATGGGATCAGTCCAGCCCGAACTGCCAAGCCATGCCTTCCCTGGACCGGAAACAAGCTTCCCAGGACCGGTTTCTGGCATTTCAGCCGTCTTCAGCCAGGCGTGCTTGAATCCAGTGGCAAAGTGAGCAAGGGACTCACGTCTGAGCATACCCTGCCAACTCATGGCGAACAAAGCAGTACAAAAGGGGGTAGTGATGGACGGAGCATCAGAAACCATCAAACACTCACACCCAGTCAACAGATCCGAGTTTGATCCATCACCGTTCTTTAGCCCACTCTGCCGACCCAGTTGAGACATGGCCATATGCAAATCAGTCTGACCGTGTGCCTCATGGGAACAGTCCAGCCCGAACTGCCAAGCCATGCCTTCCCTGGACCGGAAACAAGCTTCCTAGGACCGGATTCTGGCATTTCAGCCGTCTTCAGCCAGGCTTGCTTAAATCCAGTGGCAAAGTGAGCAAGGGACTCACGTCTGAGCATACCCTGCCAACTTATGGCGAACAAAGCGGTACAAAAGGGGGTGGTGATGGATGGAGCATCAGAACCATTCAAACACTCACACCCAGTCAACAAATCTGACTTTGATCCATCACCGTTCTTTAGCCCACTCTGCCACCCCAGTTCAGACATGGCCATATGCAAATCAGTCTGACCCTGTGCCTCATGGGAACAGTCCAGCCCAAACTGCCAAGCCATGCCTTCCCTGGACCGGAAACAAGCTTCCCAGGACCGGTTTCTGGCATTTCAGCCGTCTTCAGCCAGGCTTGCTTGAATCCAGTGGCAAAGTGAGCAAGGGACTCACGTCTGAGCATACCCTGCCAACTCATGGCGAACAAAGCAGTACAAAAGGGTGAGGTGATGGACGGAGCATCAGAAACAATCAAACACTCACACCCAGTCAACAGATCCGACTTTGATCCATCACCGTTCTTTAGCCCACTCTGCCACCTCAGTTCAGACATGGCCATATGCAAATCAGTCTGACCCTGTGCCTCATGGGAACAGTCCAGCCCGAACTGCCAAGCCATGCCTTCCCTGGAGCGGAAACAAGCTTCCCAGGACCGGTTTCTGGCATTTCAGCCGTCTTCAGCCAGGCTTGCTTGAATCCAGTGGCAAAGTGAGCAATGGAATCACGTCTGAGCATACCCTGCCAACTCATGGCTAACAAAGCAGTACAAAAGGGGGTGGTGATGGACGGAGCATCAGAAACAATCAAACACTCATACCCAGTCAACAGATCTGAGTTTGATCCATCACCGTTCTTTAGCCCACTCTGCCACCCCAGTTCAGACATGGCCATATGCAAATCAGTCTGACCGTGTGCCTCATGGGAACAGTCCAGCCCGAACTGCCAAGCCATGCCTTCCCTGGACAGGAAACAAGCTTCCTAGGACCGATTTCTGGCATTTCAGCCGTCTTCAGCGAGGCTTGCTTGAATCCAGTGGCAAAGTGAGCAAGGTACTCACTTCTGAGCATACCCTGCCAACTTATGGCGAACAAAGCAGTACAAAAGGGGGTGGTGATGGACGGAGCATCAGAACCAATC
Source organism: Triturus cristatus (assembly GCF_964204655.1). NCBI lineage: Eukaryota > Metazoa > Chordata > Amphibia > Caudata > Salamandridae > Triturus > Triturus cristatus. Next base: position 790,046,402 of record NC_140579.1, read on the forward strand.
AAACACTCACACCCAGTCAACAGATCCGAGTTTGATCCATCACCGTGCTTTAGCCCACTCTGCCACCCCAGATCAGACATGGCCATATGCAAATCAGTCTGACCCTGTGCCTCATGGGAACAGTCCAGCCCGAACTTCCAAGCCATGCCTTCCCTGGACCGGAAAAAAGCTTCCTAGGACTGGTTTCTCGCATTTCAGCCGTCTTCAGCCAGGCTTGCTTGAATCCAGTGGCAAAGTGAGCAAGGGACTCACGTCTGAGCATACCCTGCCAACTTATGGCGAACAAAGCGGTACAAAAGGGGGTGGTGATGGACGGAGCATCAGAACCAATCAAACACTCACACCCAGTCAACAAATACGACTTTGATCCATCACCGTTCTTTAGCCCACTCTGCCACCCCAGTTCGGACATGGCCATATGCAAATCAGTCTGACTCTGTGCCTAATGGGAACAGTCCAGCCCGAACTGCCAAGCCATGCCTTCCCTGGACCGGAAACAAGCTTCCTAGGACCGGTTTCTGGCATTTCAGCCGTCTTCTGCCAGGCTTGCTTGAATCCAGTGGCAAAGTGAGCAAGGGACTCACGTCTGAGCATACCCTGCCAACTTATGGCGAACAAAGCAGTACAAAAGGGGGTGGTGATGGACGGAGCATCAGAACCAACCAAACACTCACACCCAGTCAACAGATCCGAGTTTGATCCATCACCATTCTTTAGCCCACTCTGCCACCCCAGTTCAGACATGGCCATATGCAAATCAGTCTCACCCTGTGCCTCATGAGTACAGTCCAGCCAGAACTGCCAAGCCATGCCTTCCCTGGACCGGAAACAAGCTTCCTAGGACCGGTTTCTGGCATTTCAGCCGTCTTCAGCCAGGCTTGCTTGAATCCAGTGGCAAAGTGAGCAAGGTACTCACGTCTGAGCATACCCTGCCAACTTATGGCGAACAAAGCAGTACAAAAGGGGGTGGTGATGGACGGAGCATCAGAACCAATCAAACACTCACACCCAGTCAACAGATCCGAGTTTGATCCATCACCGTGCTTTAGCCCACTCTGCCACCCCAGATCAGACATGGCCATATGCAAATCAGTCTGATCCTGTGCCTCATGGGAACAGTCCAGCCCGAAATTCCAAGCCATGCCTTCCCTGGACTGGAAAAAAGCTTCTAGGGACCGGTTTCTGGCATTTCAGCCGTCTGCAGCCAGGCTTGCTTGAATCCAGTGGCAAAGTGAGCAAGGGACTCACGTCTGAGCATACCCTGCCAACTTATGGCGAACAAAACGGTACAAAAGGGGGTGGTGATGGACGGAGCATCAGAACCAATCAAACACTCACACCCAGTCAACAAATACGACTTTGATCCATCACCGTTCTTTAGCCCACTCTGCCACCCCAGTTCGGACATGGCCATATCCAAATCAGTCTGACCCTGTGCCTCATGGGAACAGTCCAGCCCGAACTGCCAAGCCATGCCTTCCCTGGACCGGAAACAAGCTTCCTAGGACCGGTTTCTGGCATTTCAGCCGTCTTCTGCCAGGCTTGCTTGAATCCAGTGGCAAAGTGAGCAAGGGACTCACGTCTGAGCATACCCTGCCAACTTATGGCGAACAAAGCAGTACAAAAGGGGGTGGTGATGGACGGAGCATCAGAACCAATCAAACACTCACACCCAGTCAATAAATCTGACTTTGATCCATCACCGTTCTTTAGCCCACTCTGCTCCCCAGTTCAGACATGGCCATATGCAAATCAGTCTGACCCTGTGCCTCATGGGAACAGTCCAGCCCAAACTGCCAAGCCATGCCTTCCCTGGACCAGAAACAAGCTTCCCAGGACCGGTTTCTGGCATTTCAGCTGTCTTCAGCCAGGCTTGCTTGAATCCAGTGGCAAAGTGAGCAAGGGACTCACGTCTGAGCATACCCTGCCAACTTATGGCAAACAAAGCGGTACAAAAGGGGGTGGTGATGGACGGAGCATCAGAACCAATCAAACACTCACACCCAGTCAACAGATCCGAGTTTAATCTATCACCATTCTTTAGCCCACTCTGCCACCCCAGTTCAGACATGGCCATATGCAAATCAGTCTGACCCTGTGGCTCATGGGAACAGTCCAGCCCGAACTGCCAAGCCATGCCTTCCCTGGACCGGAAACAAGCTTCCTAGGACCGGTTTCTGGCATTTCAGCCGTCTTCAGCCAGGCTTGCTTGAATCCAGTGGCAAAGTGAGCAAGGTACTCACGTCTGAGCATACCCTGCCAACTTATGGCGAACAAAGCGGTACAAAAGGGTGTGGTGATGGACGGAGCATCAGAACCAATCAAACACTCACACCCAGTCAACAGATCCGAATTTGATCCATCACCGTTCTTTAGCCCACTCTGCCACCCCAGTTCAGACATGGCCATATGCAAATCAGTCTGACCCTGTGCCTCATGGGAACAGTCCAGCCCGAACTGCCAAGCCATGACTTCCCTGGACCGGAAACAAGCTTCCTAGGACCGGTTTCTTGTCTTTCAGCCATCTTCAGCCGGGCTTGCTTGAATCCAGTGGCAAAGTGAGCAAGGGACTCACATCTGAGCATACCCTGCCAACTTATGGCGAACAAAGCGGTACAAAAGGGGGTGGTGATGGACGGAGCATCAGAACCATTCAAACACTCACACCCAGTCAACAAATCCGACTTTGATCCATCACCGTTCTTTAGCCCTCTCTGCCACCCCAGTTCAGACATGGCCATATGCAAATCAGTCTGACCCTGTGCCTCATGGGAACAGTCCAGCCCGAACTGCCAAGCCATGCCTTCCCTGGACCGGAAACAAGCTTCCTAGGACCGGTTTCTGGCATTTCAGCCGTCTTCTGCCAGGCTTGCTTGAATCCAGTGGCAAAGTGAGCAAGGGACTCACGTCTGAGCATACCCTGCCAACTTATGGCGAACAAAGCAGTACAAAAGGGGGTGGTGATGGACGGAGCATCAGAAACAATCAAACACTCACACCCAGTCAACAGATCCGACTATGATCCATCACCGTTCTTTAGCCCACTCTGCCACCCCAGTTCAGACATGGCCATATGCAAATCAGTCTGACCCTGTGCCTCATGGGATCAGTCCAGCCCGAACTGCCAAGCCATGCCTTCCCTGGACCGGAAACAAGCTTCCCAGGACCGGTTTCTGGCATTTCAGCCGTCTTCAGCCAGGCTTGCTTGAATCCAGTGGCAAAGTGAGCAAGGGACTCACGTCTGAGCATACCCTGCCAACTCATGGCGAACAAAGCAGTACAAAAGGGGGTAGTGATGGACGGAGCATCAGAAACCATCAAACACTCACACCCAGTCAACAGATCCGAGTTTGATCCATCACCGTTCTTTAGCCCACTCTGCCGACCCAGTTGAGACATGGCCATATGCAAATCAGTCTGACCGTGTGCCTCATGGGAACAGTCCAGCCCGAACTGCCAAGCCATTCCTTCCCTGGACCGGAAACAAGCTTCCTAGGACCGGATTCTGGCATTTCAGCCGTCTTCAGCCAGGCTTGCTTAAATCCAGTGGCAAAGTGAGCAAGGTACTCACGTCTGAGCATACCCTGCCAACTTATGGCGAACAAAGCAGTGCAAAAGGGGGTGGTGATGGACGGAGCATCAGAACCAATCAAACACCCACACCCAGTCAACAGATCCGAGTTTGATCCATCACATTGCTTTATCCCACTCTGCCACCCCAGTTCAGACATGGCCATATGCAAATCAGTCTGACCCTGTGGCTCATGGGAACAGTCCAGCCCAAACTGCCAAGCCATGCCTTCCCTGGACCGGAAACAAGCTTCCCAGGACCGGTTTCTGGCATTTCAGCCGTCTTCAGCCAGGCTTGCTTGAATCCAGTGGCAAAGTGAGCAAGGGACTCACGTCTGAGCATACCCTGCCAACTTATGGCGAACAAAGCAGTACAAAAGGGGGTGGTGATGGACGGAGCATCAAAACCAACCAAACACTCACACCCAGTCAACAGATCCGAGTTTGATCCATCACCATTCTTTAGCCCACTCTGCCACCCCAGTTCAGACATGGCCATATGCAAATCAGTCTCACCCTGTGCCTCATGAGTACAGTCCAGCCCGAACTGCCAAGCCATGCCTTCCCTGGACCGGAAACAAGCTTCCTAGGACCGGTTTCTGGCATTTCAGCCATCTTCAGCCAGGCTTGCTTGAATCCAGTGGCAAAGTGAGAAAGGTACTCACGTCTGAGCATACCCTGCCAACTTATGGCTAACAAAGCAGTACAAAAGGGGGTGGTGATGGAAGGAGCATCAGAACCAATCAAACACTCACACCCAGTCAACAGATCCGAGTTTGATCCATCACCGTGCTTTAGCCCACTCTGCCACCCCAGATCAGACATGGCCATATGCAAATCAGTCTGACCCTGTGCCTCATGGGAACAGTCCAGCCCGAAATTCCAAGCCATGCCTTCCCTGGACCGGAAAAAAGCTTCCTAGGACCGGTTTCTGGCATTTCAGCCGTCTTCTGCCAGGCTTGCTTGAATCCAGTGGCAAAGTGAGCAAGGGACTCACGTCTGAGCATACCCTGCCAACTTATGGCGAACAAAGTGGTACAAGAGGGGGTGGTGATAGACGGAGCATCAGAACCAATAAAAAACACTCACACCCAGTCAACAGATCCGAGTTTGATCCATAACCGTTCTTTAGCCAACTCTGCCACCCCAGTTCAGACATGGCCATATGCAAATCAGTCTGACCCTGTGCCTCATGGGAGCAGTCCAGCCCGAACTGCCAAGCCATGCCTTCCCTGGACCGGAAACAAGCTTCCTAGGACCGGTTTCTGGCATTTCAGCCGTTTTCAGGCAGGCTTGCTTGAATCCTGTGGCAAAGTGAGCAAGGGACTCACGTCTGAGCATACCCTGCCAACTTATGGCGAACAAAGCGGTACAAAAGGGGGTGGTGATGGACGGAGCATCAGAATCAATCAAACACACACACACAGTCAACAGATCCGAGTTTGATCCATCACCGTTCTTTAGCCCAATCTGCCACCCCATTTCAGACATGGCCATATGCAAATCAGTCTGACCCTGTGCCTCATGGGAGCAGTCCAGCCCGAACTGCCAAGCAATGCCTTCCCTGGACCGGAAACAAGCTTCCTAGGACCGGTTTCTGGCATTTCAGCCGTCTTCAGGCAGGCTTGCTGGAATCCTGTGGCAAAGTGTGCAAGGGACTCACGTCTGAGCATACCCTGCCAACTTATGGCGAACAAAGCGGTACAAAAGGGGGTGGTGATGGACGGAGCATCAGAACCAATAAAAAACACTCACACCCAGTCAACAGATCCGAGTTTGATCCATCACCGTTCTTTAGCCAACTCTGCCACCCCAGTTCAGACATGGCCATATGCAAATCAGTCTGACCCTGTGCCTCATGGGAACAGTCCAGCCCGAACTGCCAAGCCATGACTTCCCTGGACCGGAAACAAGCTTCCTAGGACTGGTTTCTTGCCTTTCAGCCATCTTCAGCCGGGCTTGCTTGAATCCAGTGGCAAAGTGAGCAAGGGACTCACGTCTGAGCATACCCTGCCAACTTATGGCGAACAAAGCGGTACAAAAGGGGGTGGTGATGGACGGAGCATCAGAACCATTCAAACACTCACACCCAGTCAACAAATCCGACTTTGATCCATCACCATTCTTTAGCCCTCTCTGCCACCCCAGTTCAGACATGGCCATATGCAAATCAGTCTGACCCTGTGCCTCATGGGAACAGTCCAGCCCGAACTGCCAAGCCATGCCTTCCCTGGACCGGAAACAAGCTTCCTAGGACCGGTTTCTGGCATTTCAGCCGTCTTCTGCCAGGCTTGCTTGAATCCAGTGGCAAAGTGAGCAAGGGACTCACGTCTGAGCATACCCTGCCAACTTATGGCGAACAAAGCAGTACAAAAGGGGGTGGTGATGGACGGAGCATCAGAAACAATCAAACACTCACACCCAGTCAACAGATCCGACTATGATCCATCACCGTTCTTTAGCCCACTCTGCCACCCCAGTTCAGACATGGCCATATGCAAATCAGTCTGACCCTGTGCCTCATGGGATCAGTCCAGCCCGAACTGCCAAGCCATGCCTTCCCTGGACCGGAAACAAGCTTCCCAGGACCGGTTTCTGGCATTTCAGCCGTCTTCAGCCAGGCTTGCTTGAATCCAGTGGCAAAGTGAGCAAGGGACTCACGTCTGAGCATACCCTGCCAACTCATGGCGAACAAAGCAGTACAAAAGGGGGTAGTGATGGACGGAGCATCAGAAACCATCAAACACTCACACCCAGTCAACAGATCCGAGTTTGATCCATCACCGTTCTTTAGCCCACTCTGCCGACCCAGTTGAGACATGGCCATATGCAAATCAGTCTGACCGTGTGCCTCATGGGAACAGTCCAGCCCGAACTACCAAGCCATGCCTTCCCTGGACCGGAAACAAGCTTCCTAGGACCGGATTCTGGCATTTCAGCCGTCTTCAGCCAGGCTTGCTTAAATCCAGTGGCAAAGTGAGCAAGGTACTCACGTCTGAGCATACCCTGCCAACTTATGGCGAACAAAGCAGTACAAAAGGGGGTGGTGATGGACGGAGCATCAGAACCAATCAAACACTCACACCCAGTCAACAGATCCGAGTTTGATCCATCACATTGCTTTATCCCACTCTGCCACCCCAGTTCAGACATGGCCATATGCAAATCAGTCTGACCGTGTGCCTCATGGGAACAGTCCAGCCCAAACTGCCAAGCCATGCCTTCCCTGGACCGGAAACAAGCTTCCCAGGACCGGTTTCTGGCATTTCAGCCGTCTTCAGCCAGGCTTGCTTGAATCCAGTGGCAAAGTGAGCAAGGGACTCACGTCTGAGCATACCCTGCCAACTCATGGCGAACAAAGCAGTACAAAAGGGGGTGGTGATGGACGGAGCATCAGAACCCATCAAACACTCACACCCAGTCAACAGATCCGAGTTTGATCCATCACCGTTCTTTGGCCCACTCTGCCACCACAGTTCAGACATGGCCATATGCAAATCAGTCTGACCCTGTGCCTCATGGGAGCAGTCCAGCCCGAACTGCCAAGCCCTGCCTTCCCTGGACCGGAAACAAGCTTCCTAGGACCGGTTTCTGGCATTTCAGCCGTTTTCAGGCAGGCTTGCTTGAATCCTGTGGCAAAGTGAGCAAGGGACTCACGTCTGAGCATACCCTGCCAACTTATGGCGAACAAAGCGGTACAAAAGGGGGTGGTGATGGACGGAGCATCAGAACCAATCAAACACACACACACAGTCAACAGATCCGAGTTTGATCCATCACCGTTCTTTAGCCCAATCTGCCACCCCATTTCAGACATGGCCATATGCAAATCAGTCTGACCCTGTGCCTCATGGGAGCAGTCCAGCCCGAACTGCCAAGCCATGCCTTCCCTGGACCGGAAACAAGCTTCCTAGGACCGGTTTCTGGCATTTCATCCGTCTTCAGGCAGGCTTGCTTGAATCCTGTGGCAAAGTGAGCAAGGGACTCACGTCTGAGCATACCCTGCCAACTTATGGCGAACAAAGCAGTACAAAAGGGGGTGGTGATGGACGGAGCATCAGAACCAATCAAACACACACACACAGTCAACAGATCCGAGTTTGATCCATCACCGTTCTTTAGCCCACTCTGCCACCCCAGTTCAGACATGGCCATATGCAAATCAGTCTGACCCTGTGCCTCATGGGAACAGTCCAGCCCGAACTGCCAAGCCATGACTTCCCTGGACCGGAAACAAGCTTCCTAGGACCGGTTTCTTGCCTATCAGCCATCTTCAGCCAGGCTTGCTTGAATCCAGTGGCAAAGTGAGCAAGGGACTCACGTCTGAGCATACCCTGCCAATTTATGGCAAACAAAGCGGTACAAAAGGGGGTGGTGATGGACGGAGCATCAGAACCAATCAAACACTCACACCCAGTCAACAGATCCGAGTTTGATCCATCACCGTTGATTAGCCCAATCTGCCACCCCAGTTCAGACATGGCCATATGAAAATCAGTCTGACCATGTGGCTCATGGGAACAGTCCAGCCAGAACTGCCAAGCCATGCCTTCCCTGGACCGGAAACAAGCTTCCTAGGACCGGTTTCTGGCATTTCAGCCGTCTTCTGCCAGGCTTGCTTGAATCCAGTGGCAAAGTGAGCAAGGGACTCACGTCTGAGCATACCCTGCCAACTTATGGCGAACAAAGCAGTACAAAAGGGGGTGGTGATGGACGGAGCATCAGAAACAATCAAACACTCACACCCAGTCAACAGATCCGACTATGATCCATCACCGTTCTTTAGCCAACTCTGCCACCCCAGTTCAGACATGGCCATATGCAAATCAGTCTGACCTTGTGCCTCATGGGAACAGTCCAGCCCGAACTGCCAAGCCATGCCTTCTCTGGACCGGAAACAAGCTTCCTAGGACCGGTTTCTGGCATTTCAGCCGTCTTCTGCCAGGCTTGCTTGAATCCAGTGGCAAAGTGAGCAAAGGGCTCACGTGTGAGCATACCCTGCCAACTTATGGCGAACAAAGCGGTACAAAAGGGGGTGGTGATGGACGGAGCATCAGAACCAATCAAACACTCACACCCAGTCAACAGATCCGAGTTTGATCCATCACCGTTCTTTGGCCCACTCTGTCACCCCAGTTCAGACATGGCCATATGCAAATCAGTCTGACCCTGTGCCTCATGGGAACAGTCCAGCCCGAACTGCCAAACCATGCCTTCCCTGGACCAGAAACAAGCTTCCTAGGACCGGTTTCTGGCATTTTAGCCGTCTTCAGCCAGGCTTGCTTGAATCCAGTGGCAAAGTGAGCAAGGGACTCACGTCTGAGCATACCCTGCCAACTTATGGCAAACAAAGCGGTACAAAAGGGGGTGGTGATGGACGGAGCATCAGAACCAATCAAACACTCACACCCAGTCAACAGATCCGAGTTTGATCTATCACCATTCTTTAGCCCACTCTGCCACCCCAGTTCAGACATGGCGATATGCAAATCAGTCTGACCCTGTGCCTCATGGGAACAGTCCAGCCCGAACTGCCAAGCCATGCCTTCCCTGGACCAGAAACAAGCTTCCTAGGACCGGTTTCTGGGATTTCAGCCGTCTTCTGCCAGGCTTGCTTGAATCCAGTGGCAAAGAGAGCAAGGGACTCACGTCTGAGCATACCCTGCCAACTTATGGCGAACAAAGCGGTACAGAAGGGGGTGGTGATGGACGGAGCATCAGAACCAATCAAACACTCACACCCAGTCAACAGATCCGAGTTTGATCCATCACCGTTCTTTGGCCCACTCTGCCACCCCAGTTCAGACATGGCCATATGCAAATCAGTCTGACCCTGTGCCTCATGGGAACAGTCCAGCCCGAACTGCCAAACCATGCCTTCCCTGATCCAGAAACAAGCGTCCTAGGACCGGTTTCTGGCATTTCAGCCGTCTTCAGCAAGGCTTGCTTGAATCCAGTGGCAAAGTGAGCAAGGGACTCACGTCTGAGCATACCCTGCCAACTTACGGCGAACAAAGCAGTACAAAAGGGGGTGGTGATGGACGGAGCATCAGAACCAATCAAACACTCAAACCCAGTCAACAGATCCGAGTTTGATCCATCACCGTTGATTAGCCCACTCTGCCACCCCAGTTCAGACATGGCCATATGAAAATCAGTCTGACCATGTGGCTCATGGGAACAGTCCAGCCCGAACTGCCAAGCCATGCCTTCCCTGGACCGGAAACAAGCTTCCTAGGACCGGTTTCTGGCATTTCAGCCGTCTTCAGCCAGGCTTGCTTGAATCCAGTGGCAAAGTGAGCAAGGGACTCACGTCTGAGCATACCCTGCCAACTTATGGCGAACAAAGCGGTACAAAAGGGTGTGGTGATGGACAGAGCATCAGAACCAATCAAACACTCACACCCAGTCAACAGATCCGAGTTTGATCCATCACCGTTCTTTAGCCCACTATGCCACCCCAGTTCAGACATGGCCATATGCAAAGCAGTCTGACCCTGTGCCTCATGGGAACAGTCCAGCCCGAACTGCCAAGCCATGCCTTCCCTGGACCAGAAACAAGCTTCCTAGGACCGGTTTCTGGCATTTCAGCCATCTTCAGCGAGGCTTGCTTGAATCCAGTGGCAAAGTGAGCAAGGGACTCACGTCTGAGCATACCCTGCCAACTTATGGCGAACAAAGCGGTACAAAAGGGGGTGGTGATGGACGGAGCATCAGAACCATTCAAACACTCACACCCTGTCAACAGATCTGAGTTTGATCCATCACCGTTCTTTAGCTCACTCTGCCACCCCAGTTCAGACATGGCCATATGCAAATCAGTCTGACCTTGTGCCTCATGGGAACAGTCCAGCCCGAACTGCCAAGCCATGCCTTCCCTGGACCGGAAACAAGCTTCCTAGGACCGGTTTCTGGCATTTCAGCCGTCTTCAGCCAGGCTTGCTTGAATCCAGTGGCAAAGTGAGCAAGGGACTCACGTCTGAGCATACCCTGCCAACTTATGGCGAACAAAGCGGTACAAAAGGGGGTGGTGATGGACGGAGCATCAGAACCAATCAAACACACACACACAGTCAACAGATCCGAGTTTGATCCATCACCGTTCTTTAGCCCACTCTGCCACCCCATTTCAGACATGGCCATATGCAAATCAGTCTGACCCTGTGCCTCATGGGAACAGTACAGCCTGAACTGCCAAGCCATGCCTTCCCTGGACCAGAAACAAGCTTCCTAGGACCGGTTTCTGGCATTTTAGCCATCTTCAGCCAGGCTTGCTTGAATCCAGTGGCAAAGTGAGCAAGGTACTCACGTCTGAGCATACCCTGCCAACTTATGGCGAACAAAGCAGTACAAAAGGGGGTGGTTATGGACGGAGCATCAGAACCAATCAATCACTCACACCCAGTCAACAGATCCGAGTTTGATCCATCACCGTGCTTTAGCCCACTCTGCCACCCCAGTTCAGACATGGCCATATGCAAATCAGTCTGACCCTGTGCCTCATGGGAACAGTCCAGCCCGAACTGCCAAGCCATGCCTTCCCTGGACCGGAAACAAGCTTCCTAGGACCGGTTTCTGGCATTTCAGCCGTCTTCAGCCAGGCGTGCTTGAATCCAGTGGCAAAGTGAGCAAGGGACTCACGTCTGAGCATACCCTGCCAACTTACGGCGAACAAAGCGGTACAAAAGGGGGTGGTGATGGACGGAGCATCAGAACCAATCAAACACACACACCCAGTCAACAGATCCAAGTTTGATCCATCACCGTTCTTTAGCCCACTCTGCCACCCCAGTTCAGACATGGCCATATGCAAATCAGTCTGACCCTGTGCCTCATGGGAACAGTCCAGCCTGAACTGCCAAGCCATGCCTTCCCTGGACCAGAAAGAAGCTTCCTAGGACCGGTTTCTGGCATTTTAGCTGTCTTCAGCCAGGCTTGCTTGAATCCAGTGGCAAAGTGAGCAAGGGACTCACGTCTGAGCATACCCTGCCAATTTATGGCAAACAAAGCGGTACAAAAGGGGGTGGTGATGGACGGAGCATCAGAACCAATCAAACACTCACACCCAGTCAACAGATCCGAGTTTGATCCATCACCGTTGATTAGCCCAATCTGCCACCCCAGTTCAGACATGGCCATATGAAAATCAGTCTGACCATGTGGCTCATGGGAACAGTCCATCCCGAACTGCCAAGCCATGCCTTCCCTGGACCGGAAACAAGCTTCCTAGGACCGGTTTCTGGCATTTCAGCCGTCTTCAGCCAGGCTTGCTTCAATCCAGTGGCAAAGTGAGCAAGGGACTCACGTCTGAGCATACCCTGCCAACTTATGGCGAACAAAGCGGTACAAAAGGGTGTGGTGATGGACGGAGCATCAGAACCAATCAAACACTCACACCCAGTCAACAGATCCGAGTTTGATCCATCACCGTTCTTTAGCCCACTCTGCCACCCCAGTTCAGACATGGCCATATGCAAAGCAGTCTGACCCTGTCCATCATGGGAACAGTCCAGCCCGAAATGCCAAGCCATGCCTTCCCTGGACCAGAAACAAGCTTCCTAGGACCGGTTTCTGGCATTTCAGCCATCTTCAGCGAGGCTTGCTTGAATCCAGTGGCAAAGTGAGCAAGGGACTCACGTCTGAGCATACCCTGCCAACTTATGGCGAACAAAGCGGTACAAAAGGGGGTGGTGATGGACGGAGCATCAGAACCATTCAAACACTCACACCCTGTCAACAGATCCGAGTTTGATCCATCACCGTTCTTTAGCTCACTCTGCCACCTCAGTTCAGACATGGCCATATGCAAATCAGTCTGACCTTGTTCCTCATGGGAACAGTCCAGCCCGAACTGCCAAGCCATGCCTTCCCTGGACCGGAAACAAGCTTCCTAGGACCGGTTTCTGGCATTTCAGCCGTCTTCAGCCAGGCTTGCTTGAATCCAGTGGCAAAGTGAGCAAGGGACTCACGTCTGAGCATACCCTGCCAACTTATGGCGAACAAAGCGGAACAAAAGGGGGTGGTGATGGACGGAGCATCAGAACCAATCAAACACACACACACAGTCAACAGATCCGAGTTTGATCCATCACCGTTCTTTAGCCCACTCTGCCACCCCATTTCAGACATGGCCATATGCAAATCAGTCTGACCCTGTGACTCATGGGAACAGTCCAGCCTGAACTGCCAAGCCATGCCTTCCCTGGACCAGAAACAAGCTTCCTAGGACCGGTTTCTGGCATTTTAGCCGTCTTCAGCCAAGCTTGCTTGAATCCAGTGGCAAAGTGAGCAAGGTACTCACGTCTGAGCATACCCTGCCAACTTATGGCGAACAAAGCAGTACAAAAGGGGGTGGTGATGGACGGAGCATCAGAACCAATCAATGACTCACACCCAGTCAACAGATCCGAGTTTGATCCATCACCGTGCTTTAGCCCACTCTGCCACCCCAGTTCAGACATGGCCATATGCAAATCAGTCTGACCCTGTGGCTCATGGGAACAGTCCAGCCCGAACTGCCAAGCCATGACTTCCCTGGACCGGAAACAAGCTTCCTAGGACCGGTTTCTGGCATTTCAGCCGTCTTCAGCCAGGCTTGCTTGAATCCAGTGGCACAGTGAGCAAGGGACTCACGTCTGAGCATACCCTGCCAACTTATGGCGAACAAAGCGGTACAAAAGGGGGTGGTGATGGACGGAGCATCAGAACCAATCAAACACACACACACAGTCAACAGATCCGAGTTTGATCCATCACCGTGCTTTAGCCCACTCTGCCACCCCATTTCAGACATGGCCATATGCAAATCAGTCTGACCCTGTGCCTCATGGGAACAGTCCAGCCTGAACTGCCAAGCCATGCCTTCCCTGGACCAGAAACAAGCTTCCTAGGACCGGTTTCTGGCATTTTAGCCGTCTTCAGCCAGGCTTGCTTGAATCCAGTGGCAAAGTGAGCAAGGGACTCACGTCTGAGCATACCCTGCCAACTTATGGCGAACAAAGCGGTACAAAAGGGGGTGGTGATGGACGGAGCATCAGAACCAATCAAACACACACACACAGTCAACAGATCCGAGTTTGATCCATCACCGTTCTTTAGCCCACTCTGCCACCCCATTTCAGACATGGCCATATGCAAATCAGTCTGACCCTGTGCCTCATGGGAACAGTCCAACCTGAACTGCCAAGCCATGCATTCCCTGGACCAGAAACAAGCTTCCTAGGACCGGTTTCTGGCATTTTAGCCATCTTCAGCCAGGCTTGCTTGAATCCAGTGGCAAAGTGAGCAAGGTACTCACGTCTGAGCATACCCTGCCAACTTATGGCGAACAAAGCAGTACAAAAGGGGGTGGTTATGGACGGAGCATCAGAACCAATCAATCACTCACACCCAGTCAACAGATCCGAGTTTGATCCATCACCGTGCTTTAGCCCACTCTGCCACCCCAGTTCAGACATGGCCATATGCAAATCAGTCTGACCCTGTGCCTCATGGGAACAGTCCAGCCCGAACTGCCAAGCCATGCCTTCCCTGGACCGGAAACAAGCTTCCTAGGACTGGTTTCTGGCATTTCAGCCGTCTTCAGCCAGGCGTGCTTGAATCCAGTGGCAAAGTGAGCAAGGGACTCACGTCTGAGCATACCCTGCCAACTTACGGCGAACAAAACGGTACAAAAGGGGGTGGTGATGGACGGAGCATCAGAACCAATCAAACACACACACCCAGTCAACAGATCCAAGTTTGATCCATCACTGTTCTTTAGCCCACTCTGCCACCCCAGTTCAGACATGGCCATATGCAAATCAGTCTGACCCTGTGCCTCATGGGAACAGTCCAGCCTGAACTGCCAAGCCATGCCTTCCCTGGACCAGAAAGAAGCTTCCTAGGACCGGTTTCTGGCATTTTAGCTGTCTTCAGCCAGGCTTGCTTGAATCCAGTGGCAAAGTGAGCAAGGGACTCACGTCTGAGCATACCCTGCCAATTTATGGCAAACAAAGCGGTACAAAAGGGGGTGGTGATGGACGGAGCATCAGAACCAATCAAACACTCACACCCAGTCAACAGATCCGAGTTTGATCCATCACCGTTGATTAGCCCAATCTGCCACCCCAGTTCAGACATGGCCATATGAAAATCAGTCTGACCATGTGGCTCATGGGAACAGTCCAGCCAGAACTGCCAAGCCATGCCTTCCCTGGACCGGAAACAAGCTTCCTAGGACCGGTTTCTGGCATTTCAGCCGTCTTCAGCCAGGCTTGCTTCAATCCAGTGGCAAAGTGAGCAAGGGACTCACGTCTGAGCATACCCTGCCAACTTATGGCGAACAAAGCGGTACAAAAGGGTGTGGTGATGGACGGAGCATCAGAACCAATCAAACACTCACACCCAGTCAACAGATCCGAGTTTGATCCATCACCGTTCTTTAGCCCACTCTGCCACCCCAGTTCAGACATGGCCATATGCAAAGCAGTCTGACCCTGCCCATCATGGGAACAGTCCAGCCCGAAATGCCAAGCCATGCCTTCCCTGAACCAGAAACAAGCTTCCTAGGACCGGTTTCTGGCATTTCAGCCATCTTCAGCGAGGCTTGCTTGAATCCAGTGGCAAAGTGAGCAAGGGACTCACGTCTGAGCATACCCTGCCAACTTATGGCGAACAAAGCGGTACAAAAGGGGGTGGTGATGGACGGAGCATCAGAACCATTCAAACACTCACACCCTGTCAACAGATCCGAGTTTGATCCATCACCGTTCTTTAGCTCACTCTGCCACCTCAGTTCAGACATGGCCATATGCAAATCAGTCTGACCTTGTTCCTCATGGGAACAGTCCAGCCCGAACTGCCAAGCCATGCCTTCCCTGGACCGGAAACAAGCTTCCTAGGACCGGTTTCTGGTATTTCAGCCGTCTTCAGCCGGGCTTGCTTGAATCCAGTGGCAAAGTGAGCAAGGGACTCACGTCTGAGCATACCCTGCCAACTTATGGCGAACAAAGCGGTACAAAAGGGGGTGGTGATGGACGGAGCATCAGAACCAATCAAACACACACACACAGTCAACAGATCCGAGTTTGATCCATCACCGTTCTTTAGCCCACTCTGCCACCCCATTTCAGACATGGCCATATGCAAATCAGTCTGACCCTGTGACTCATGGGAACAGTCCAGCCTGAACTGCCAAGCCATGCCTTCCCTGGACCAGAAACAAGCTTCCTAGGACCGGTTTCTGGCATTTTAGCCGTCTTCAGCCAGGCTTGATTGAATCCAGTGGCAAAGTGAGCAAGGTACTCACGTCTGAGCATACCCTGCCAACTTATGGCGAACAAAGCAGTACAAAAGGGGGTGGTTATGGACGGAGCATCAGAACCAATCAATCACTCACACCCAGTCAACAGATCCGAGTTTGATCCATCACCGTGCTTTAGCCCACTCTGCCACCCCAGTTCAGACATGGCCATATGCAAATCAGTCTGACCCTGTGCCTCATGGGAACAGTCCAGCCCGAACTGCCAAGCCATGCCTTCCCTGGACCGGAAACAAGCTTCATAGGACCGGTTTCTGGCATTTTAGCTGTCTTCAGCCAGGCTTGCTTGAATCCAGTGGCAAAGTGAGCAAGGGACTCACGTCTGAGCATACCCTGCCAATTTATGGCAAACAAAGCGGTACAAAAGGGGGTGGTGATGGACGGAGCATCAGAACCAATCAAACACTCACACCCAGTCAACAGATCCGCGTTTGATCCATCACCGTTGATTAGCCCACTCTGCCACCCCAGTTCAGACATGGCCATATGAAAATCAGTCTGACCATGTGGCTCATGGGAACAGTCCAGCCCAAACTGCCAAGCCATGCCTTCCCTGGACCGGAAACAAGCTTCCTAGGACCGGTTTCTGGCATTTCAGCCGTCTTCAGCCAGGCTTGCTTGAATCCAGTGGCAAAGTGAGCAAGGGACTCACGTCTGAGCATACCCTGCCAACTTATGGCGAACAAAGCAGTACAAAAGGGGGTGGTTATGGACGGAGCATCAGAACCAATCAATCACTCACACCCAGTCAACAGATCCGAGTTTGATCCATCACCGTGCTTTAGCCCACTCTGCCACCCCAGTTCAGACATGGCCATATGCAAATCAGTCTGACCCTGTGCCTCATGGGAACAGTCCAGCCCGAACTGCCAAGCCATGCCTTCCCTGGACCGGAAACAAGCTTCCTAGGACTGGTTTCTGGCATTTCAGCCGTCTTCAGCCAGGCGTGCTTGAATCCAGTGGCAAAGTGAGCAAGGGACTCACGTCTGAGCATACCCTGCCAACTTACGGCGAACAAAACGGTACAAAAGGGGGTGGTGATGGACGGAGCATCAGAACCAATCAAACACACACACCCAGTCAACAGATCCAAGTTTGATCCATCACTGTTCTTTAGCCCACTCTGCCACCCCAGTTCAGACATGGCCATATGCAAATCAGTCTGACCCTGTGCCTCATGGGAACAGTCCAGCCTGAACTGCCAAGCCATGCCTTCCCTGGACCAGAAAGAAGCTTCCTAGGACCGGTTTCTGGCATTTTAGCTGTCTTCAGCCAGGCTTGCTTGAATCCAGTGGCAAAGTGAGCAAGGGACTCACGTCTGAGCATACCCTGCCAATTTATGGCAAACAAAGCGGTACAAAAGGGGGTGGTGATGGACGGAGCATCAGAACCAATCAAACACTCACACCCAGTCAACAGATCCGAGTTTGATCCATCACCGTTGATTAGCCCAATCTGCCACCCCAGTTCAGACATGGCCATATGAAAATCAGTCTGACCATGTGGCTCATGGGAACAGTCCAGCCAGAACTGCCAAGCCATGCCTTCCCTGGACCGGAAACAAGCTTCCTAGGACCGGTTTCTGGCATTTCAGCCGTCTTCAGCCAGGCTTGCTTCAATCCAGTGGCAAAGTGAGCAAGGGACTCACGTCTGAGCATACCCTGCCAACTTATGGCGAACAAAGCGGTACAAAAGGGTGTGGTGATGGACGGAGCATCAGAACCAATCAAACACTCACACCCAGTCAACAGATCCGAGTTTGATCCATCACCGTTCTTTAGCCCACTCTGCCACCCCAGTTCAGACATGGCCATATGCAAAGCAGTCTGACCCTGCCCATCATGGGAACAGTCCAGCCCGAAATGCCAAGCCATGCCTTCCCTGAACCAGAAACAAGCTTCCTAGGACCGGTTTCTGGCATTTCAGCCATCTTCAGCGAGGCTTGCTTGAATCCAGTGGCAAAGTGAGCAAGGGACTCACGTCTGAGCATACCCTGCCAACTTATGGCGAACAAAGCGGTACAAAAGGGGGTGGTGATGGACGGAGCATCAGAACCATTCAAACACTCACACCCTGTCAACAGATCCGAGTTTGATCCATCACCGTTCTTTAGCTCACTCTGCCACCTCAGTTCAGACATGGCCATATGCAAATCAGTCTGACCTTGTTCCTCATGGGAACAGTCCAGCCCGAACTGCCAAGCCATGCCTTCCCTGGACCGGAAACAAGCTTCCTAGGACCGGTTTCTGGTATTTCAGCCGTCTTCAGCCGGGCTTGCTTGAATCCAGTGGCAAAGTGAGCAAGGGACTCACGTCTGAGCATACCCTGCCAACTTATGGCGAACAAAGCGGTACAAAAGGGGGTGGTGATGGACGGAGCATCAGAACCAATCAAACACACACACACAGTCAACAGATCCGAGTTTGATCCATCACCGTTCTTTAGCCCACTCTGCCACCCCATTTCAGACATGGCCATATGCAAATCAGTCTGACCCTGTGACTCATGGGAACAGTCCAGCCTGAACTGCCAAGCCATGCCTTCCCTGGACCAGAAACAAGCTTCCTAGGACCGGTTTCTGGCATTTTAGCCGTCTTCAGCCAGGCTTGATTGAATCCAGTGGCAAAGTGAGCAAGGTACTCACGTCTGAGCATACCCTGCCAACTTATGGCGAACAAAGCAGTACAAAAGGGGGTGGTTATGGACGGAGCATCAGAACCAATCAATCACTCACACCCAGTCAACAGATCCGAGTTTGATCCATCACCGTGCTTTAGCCCACTCTGCCACCCCAGTTCAGACATGGCCATATGCAAATCAGTCTGACCCTGTGCCTCATGGGAACAGTCCAGCCCGAACTGCCAAGCCATGCCTTCCCTGGACCGGAAACAAGCTTCATAGGACCGGTTTCTGGCATTTTAGCTGTCTTCAGCCAGGCTTGCTTGAATCCAGTGGCAAAGTGAGCAAGGGACTCACGTCTGAGCATACCCTGCCAATTTATGGCAAACAAAGCGGTACAAAAGGGGGTGGTGATGGACGGAGCATCAGAACCAATCAAACACTCACACCCAGTCAACAGATCCGCGTTTGATCCATCACCGTTGATTAGCCCACTCTGCCACCCCAGTTCAGACATGGCCATATGAAAATCAGTCTGACCATGTGGCTCATGGGAACAGTCCAGCCCAAACTGCCAAGCCATGCCTTCCCTGGACCGGAAACAAGCTTCCTAGGACCGGTTTCTGGCATTTCAGCCGTCTTCAGCCAGGCTTGCTTGAATCCAGTGGCAAAGTGAGCAAGGGACTCACGTCTGAGCATACCCTGCCAACTTATGGCGAACAAAGCGGTACAAAAGGGTGTGGTGATGGACGGAGCATCAGAACCAATCAAACACTCACACCCAGTCAACAGATCCGAGTTTGATCCATCACCGTTCTTTAGCCCACTCTGCCACCCCAGTTCAGACATGGCCATATGCAAAGCAGTCTGACCCTGTCCATCATGGGAACAGTCCAGCCCGAACTGCCAAGCCATGCCTTCCCTGGACCAGAAACAAGCTTCCTAGGACCGGTTTCTGGCATTTCAGCCATCTTCAGCGAGGCTTGCTTGAATCCAGTGGCAAAGTGAGCAAGGGACTCACGTCTGAGCATACCCTGCCAACTTATGGCGAACAAATCGGTACAAAAGGGGGTGGTGATGGACGGAGCATCAGAACCATTCAAACACTCACACCCTGTCAACAGATCCGAGTTTGATCCATCACCGTTCTTTAGCTCACTCTGCCACCTCAGTTCAGACATGGCCATATGCAAATCAGTCTGACCTTGTTCCTCATGGGAACAGTCCAGCCCGAACTGCCAAGCCATGCCTTCCCTGGACCGGAAACAAGCTTCCTAGGACCGGTTTCTGGCATTTCAGCCGTCTTCAGCCAGGCTTGCTTGAATCCAGTGGCAAAGTGAGCAAGGGACTCACGTCTGAGCATACCCTGCCAACTTATGGCGAACAAAGCGGTACAAAAGGGGGTGGTGATGGACGGAGCATCAGAACCAATCAAACACACACACACAGTCAACAGATCCGAGTTTGATCCATCACCGTTCTTTAGCCCACTCTGCCACCCCATTTCAGACATGGCCATATGCAAATCAGTCTGACCCTGTGACTCATGGGAACAGTCCAGCCTGAACTGCCAAGCCATGCCTTCCCTGGACCAGAAACAAGCTTCCTAGGACCGGTTTCTGGCATTTTAGCCGTCTTCAGCCAGGCTTGCTTGAATCCAGTGGCAAAGTGAGCAAGGTACTCACGTCTGAGCATACCCTGCCAACTTATGGCGAACAAAGCAGTACAAAAAGGGGTGGTGATGGACGGAGCATCAGAACCAATGAATCACTCACACCCAGTCAACAGATCCGAGTTTGATCCATCACCGTGCTTTAGCCCACTCTGCCACCCCAGTTCAGACATGGCCATATGCAAATCAGTCTGACCCTGTGGCTCATGGGAACAGTCCAGCCCGAACTGCCAAGCCATGCCTTCCCTGGACCGGAAACAAGCTTCCTAGGACCGGTTTCTGGCATTTCAGCCGTCTTCAGCCAGGCTTGCTTGAATCCAGTGGCAAAGTGAGCAAGGGACTCACGTCTGAGCATACCCTGCCAACTTATGGCGAACAAAGCAGTACAAAAGGGGGTGGTGATGGACGGAGCATCAGAACCAATCAATCACTCACACCCAGTCAACAGATCCGAGTTTGATCCATCACCGTGCTTTAGCCCACTCTGCCACCCCAGTTCAGACATGGCCATATGCAAATCAGTCTGACCCTGTGGCTCATGGGAACAGTCCAGCCCGAACTGCCAAGCCATGCCTTCCCTGGACCGGAAACAAGCTTCCTAGGACCGGTTTCTGGCATTTCAGCCGTCTTCAGCCAGGCTTGCTTGAATCCAGTGGCAAAGTGAGCAAGGGACTCACGTCTGAGCATACCCTGCCAACTTATGGCGAACAAAGCGGTACAAAAGGGGGTGGTGATGGACGGAGCATCAGAACCATTCAAACACTCACACCCTGTCAACAGATCCAAGTTTGATCCATCACCGTTCTTTAGCCCACTCTGCCACCCCAGTTCAGACATGGCCATATGCAAATCAGTCTGACCCTGTGCCTCATGGGAACAGTCCAGCTCGAACTGCCAAGCCTTGCCTTCCCTGGACCGGAAACAAGCTTCCTAGGACCGGTTTCTGGCATTTCAGCCGTCTTCAGCCAGGCTTGCTTGAATCCAGTGGCAAAGTGAGCAAGGGACTCACGTCTGAGCATACCCTGCCAACTTATGGCGAACAAAGCAGTACAAAAGGGGGTGGTGATGGACGGAGCATCAGAACCAATCAAACACCCACACCCAGTCAACAAATCCGACTTTGAACCATCACCGTTCTTTAGCCCACTCTGCCACCCCAGTTCAGACATGGCCATATGCAAATCAGTCTGACCCTGTGCCTCATGGGAACAGTCCAGCCCGAACTGCCAAGCCATGCCTTCCCTGGACCGGAAACAAGCTTCCTAGGACCGGTTTCTGGGATTTCAGCCGTCTTCTGCCAGGCTTGCTTGAATCCAGTGGCAAAGTGAGCAAGGGACTCACGTCTGAGCATACCCTGCCAACTTATGGCGAACAAAGCGGTACAAAAGGGGGTGGTGATGGACGGAGCATCAGAACCAATCAAACACTCACATCCAGTCAACAGATCCGAGTTTGATCTATCACCATTCTTTAGCCCACTCTGCCACCCCAGTTCAGACATGGCCATATGCAAATCAGTCTGACCCTGTGCCTCATGGGAACAGTCAAGCCCGAACTGCCAAGCCATGCCTTTCCTGGACCGGAAACAAGTTTCCTAGGACCGTTTTCTGGCATTTCAGCTGTCTTCTGACAGGCTTGCTTGAATCCAGTGGCAAAGAGAGCAAGGGACTCACGTCTGAGCAGACCCTGCCAACTTATGGCGTACAAAGCAGTACAAAAGGGGGTGGTGATGGACGGAGCATCCGAACCAATCAAACACTCACAAACAGTCAACAGATCTGACTTTATTCCATCACCGTTCTTTAGCCCACTCTGCCACCCCAGTTCAGACATGACCATATGCAAATCAGTATGACCCTGTGCCTCATGGGAGCAGTCCAGCCCGAACTGCCAAGCAAACCTTCCCCGGACCGGAAACAAGCTTCCTAGGACCGGTTTCTGGCATTTCAGCCGTCTTCAGCCAGGCTTGCTTGAATCCAGTTGCAAAGTGAGCAAAGGACTCACGTCTGAGCATACCCTGCCAACTTATGGTGAACAAAGCGGTACAAAAGGGGGTGGTGATGGACGGAGCATCAGAACCAATCAAACACTCACACCCAGTCAACAGATCCGAGTTTGATCCATCACCGTTCTTTAGCCCACTCTGCCACCCCAGTTCAGACATGGCCATATGAAAATCAGTCTGACCCTGTGCCTCATGGGAACAGTCCTGCCCGAATGCCTTCCCTGGATAGGAAACACGTTTCCTAGGACGAGTTTCTGGCATTTCAGCCGTCTTCAGCCAGGCTTGCTTGAATCCAGTGGCAAAGTGAGCAAGGGACTCACGTCTGAGCATACCCTGCCAACTTATGGCGAACAAAGCGGTACAAAAGGGGGTGGTGATGGACGGAGCATCAGAACCAATCAAACACTCACACCCAGTCAACAAATCCGACTTTGATCCATCACCGTTCTTTAGCCCTCTCTGCCACCCCAGTTCAGACATGGCCATATGCAAATCAGTCTGACCCTGTGCCTCATGGGAACAGTCCAGCCCGAACTGCCAAGCCATGCCTTCCCTGGCCCGGAAACAAGCTTTCTAGGACCCGTTTCTGGCATTTCAGCCGTCTTCAGCCAGGCTTCCTTGAATCCAGTGGCAAAGTGAGCAAGGGACACACGTCTGAGCATACCCTGCCAACTTATGGCGAACAAAGCGGTACAAAAGGGGGTGGTGATGGACGGAGCATCAGAACCATTCAAACACTCACACTCTGTCAACAGATCCGAGTTTGATCCATCACCGTTCTTTAGCTCACTCTGCCACCCCAGTTCAGACATGGCCATATGCAAATCAGTCTGACCTTGTGCCTCATGGGAACAGTCCAGCCCGAACTGCCAAGCCATGCCTTCCCTGGACCGGAAACAAGCTTCCTAGGACCGGTTTCTGGCATTTCAGCCGTCTTCAGCCAGGCTTGCTTGAATCCAGTGGCAAAGTGAGCAAGGGACTCAAGTCTGAGCATACCCTGCCAACTTATGGCGAACAAAGCGGTACAAAAGGGGGTGGTGATGGACGGAGCATCAGAACCAATCAAACACACACACACAGTCAACAGATCCGAGTTTGATCCATCACCGTTCTTTAGCCCACTCTGCCACCCCATTTCAGACATGGCCATATGCAAATCAGTCTGACCCTGTGCCTCATGGGAACAGTGCAGCCTTAACTGCCAAGCCATGCCTTCCCTGGACCAGAAAGAAGCTTCCTAGGACCGGTTTCTGGCATTTTAGCTGTCTTTAGCCAGGCTTGCTTGAATCCAGTGGCAAAGTGAGCAAGGGACTCACGTCTGAGCATACCCTGCCAATTTATGGCAAACAAAGCGGTACAAAAGGGGGTGGTGATGGACGGAGCATCAGAACCAATCAAACACTCACACCCAGTCAACAGATCCGAGTTTGATCCATCACCGTTGATTAGCCCACTCTGCCACCCCAGTTCAGACATGGCCATATGAAAATCAGTCTGACCATGTGGCTCATGGGAACAGTCCAGCCCGAACTGCCAAGCCATGCCTTCCCTGGACCGGAAACAAGCTTCCTAGGACCGGTTTCTGGCATTTCAGCCGTCTTCAGCCAGGCTTGCTTGAATCCAGTGGCAAAGTGAGCAAGGGACTCACGTCTGAGCATACCCTGCCAACTTATGGCGAACAAAGCGGTACAAAAGGGTGTGGTGATGGACGGAGCATCAGAACCAATCAAACACTCACACGCAGTCAACAGATCCGAGTTTGATCCATCACCGTTCTTTAGCCCACTCTGCCACCCCAGTTCAGACATGGCCATATGCAAAGCAGTCTGACCCTGTCCATCATGGGAACAGTCCAGCCCGAACTGCCAAGCCATGCCTTCCCTGGACCAGAAACAAGCTTCCTAGGACCGGTTTCTGGCATTTCAGCCATCTTCAGCGAGGCTTGCTTGAATCTAGTGGCAAAGTGAGCAAGGGACTCACGTCTGAGCATACCCTGCCAACTTATGGCGAACAAAGCGGTACAAAAGGGGGTGGTGATGGACGGAGCATCAGAACCATTCAAACACTCACACCCTGTCAACAGATCCGAGTTTGATCCATCACCGTTCTTTAGCTCACTCTGCCACCCCAGTTCAGACATGGCCATATGCAAATTAGTCTGACCTTGTGCCTCATGGGAACAGTCCAGCCCGAACTGCCAAGCCATGCCTTCCCTGGACCGGAAACAAGCTTCCTAGGACCGGTTTCTGGCATTTCAGCCGTCTTCAGCCAGGCTTGCTTGAATCCAGTGGCAAAGTGAGCAAGGGACTCACGTCTGAGCATACCCTGCCAACTTATGGCGAACAAAGCAGTACAAAAGGGGGTGGTGATGGACGGAGCATCAGAACCAATCAAACACACACACACAGTCAACAGATCCGAGTTTGATCCATCACCGTTCTTTAGCCCACTCTGCCACCCCATTTCAGACATGGCCATATGCAAATCAGTCTGACCCTGTGACTCATGGGAACAGTCCAGCCTGAACTGCCAAGCCATGCCTTCTCTGGACCAGAAACAAGCTTCCTAGGACCGGTTTCTGGCATTTTAGCCGTCTTCAGCCAGGCTTGCTTGAATCCAGTGGCAAAGTGAGCAAGGTACTTACGTCTGAGCATACCCTGCCAACTTATGGCGAACAAAGCAGTACAAAAGGGGGTGGTGATGTACGGAGCATCAGAACCAATCAATCACTCACACCCAGTCAACAGATCCGAGTTTGATCCATCACCGTGCTTTAGCCCACTCTGCCACCCCAGTTCAGACATGGCCATATGCAAATCAGTCTGACCCTGTGGCTCATGGGAACAGTCCAGCCCGAACTGCCAAGCCATGCCTTCCCTGGACCGGAAACAAGCTTCCTAGGACCGGTTTCTGGCATTTCAGCCGTCTTCAGCCAGGCTTGCTTGAATCCAGTGGCAAAGTGAGCAAGGGACTCACGTCTGAGCATACCCTGCCAACTTATGGCGAACAAAGCAGTACAAAAGGGGGTGGTGATGGACGGAGCATCAGAACCAATCAATCACTCACACCCAGTCAACAGATCCGAGTTTGATCCATCACCGTGCTTTAGCCCACTCTGCCACCCCAGTTCAGACATGGCCATATGCAAATCAGTCTGACCCTGTGGCTCATGGGAACAGTCCAGCCCGAACTGCCAAGCCATGCCTTCCCTGGACCGGAAACAAGCTTCCTAGGACCGGTTTCTGGCATTTCAGCCGTCTTCAGCCAGGCTTGCTTGAATCCAGTGGCAAAGTGAGCAAGGGACTCACGTCTGAGCATACCCTGCCAACTTATGGCGAACAAAGCGGTACAAAAGGGGGTGGTGATGGACGGAGCATCAGAACCATTCAAACACTCACACCCTGTCAACAGATCCGAGTTTGATCCATCACCGTTCTTTAGCCCACTCTGCCACCCCAGTTCAGACATGGCCATATGCAAATCAGTCTGACCCTGTGCCTCATGGGAACAGTCCAGCTCGAACTGCCAAGCCATGCCTTCCCTGGACCGGAACCAAGCTTCCTAGGACCGGTTTCTGGCATTTCAGCCGTCTTCAGCCAGGCTTGCTTGAATCCAGTGGCAAAGTGAGCAAGGGACTCACGTCTGAGCATACCCTGCCAACTTATGGCGAACAAAGCAGTACAAAAGGGGGTGGTGATGGACGGAGCATCAGAACCAATCAAACACTCACACCCAGTCAACAAATCCGACTTTGATCCATCACCGTTCTTTAGCCCACTCTGCCACCCCAGTTCAGACATGGCCATATGCAAATCAGTCTGACCCTGTGCCTCATGGGAACAGTCCAGCCCGAACTGCCAAGCCATGCCTTCCCTGGATCGGAAACAAGCTTCCTAGGACCGGTTTCTGGGATTTCAGCCGTCTTCTGCCAGGCTTGCTTGAATCCAGTGGCAAAGTGAGCAAGGGACTCACGTCTGAGCATACCCTGCCAACTTATGGCGAACAAAGCGGTACAAAAGGGGGTGGTGATGGACGGAGCATCCGAACCAATCAAACACTCACAAACAGTCAACAGATCTGACTTTAATCCATCACCGTTCTTTAGCCCACTCTGCCACCCCAGTTCAGACATGGCCATATGCAAATCAGTATGACCCTGTGCCTCATGGGAGCAGTCCAGCCCGAACTGCCAAGCCATGCCTTCCCCGGACCGGAAACAAGCTTCCTAGGACCGGTTTCTGGCATTTCAGCCGTCTTCAGCCAGGCTTGCTTGAATCCAGTGGCAAAGTGAGCAAAGGACTCACGTCTGAGCATACCCTGCCAACTTATGGCGAACAAAGCGGTACAAAAGGGGGTGGTGATGGACGGAGCATCAGAACCAATCAAACACTCACACCCAGTCAACAGATCCGAGTTTGATCCATCACCGTTCTTTAGCCCACTCTGCCTCCCCAGTTCAGACATGGCCATATGCAAATCAGTCTGACCCTGTGCCTCATGGGAACAGTCCAGCCCGAACTGCCAAGCCATGCCTTCCCTGGCCGGGAAACAAGCTTTCTAGGACCCGTTTCTGGCATTTCAGCCATCTTCAGCCAGGCTTCCTTAAATCCAGTGGCAAAGTGAGCAAGGGACTCACGTCTGAGCATACCCTGCCAACTTATGGCGAACAAAGCGGTATAAGAGGGGGTGGTGATAGACGGAGCATCAGAACCAATAAAAAACACTCACACCCAGTCAACAGATCCGAGTTTGATCCATCACCGTTTTTTAGCCAACTCTGCCACCCCAGTTCAGACATGGCCATATGCAAATCAGTCTGACCCTGTGCCTCATGGGAACAGTCCAGCCCGAACTGCCAAGCCATGCCTTCCCTGGACCGGAAACAAGCTTCCTAGGACCGGTTTCTGGGATTTCAGCCATCTTCTGCTAGGCTTGCTTGAATCCAGTGGCAAAGTGAGCAAGGGACTCACGTCTGAGCATACCCTGCCAACTTATGGCAAACAAAGCGGTACAAAAGGGGGTGGTGATGGACGGAGCATCAGAACAAATCAAACACTCACACCCAGTCAACAGATCCGAGTTTTATCCATCACCGTTCTTTGGCCCACTCTGCCACCCCAGTTCAGACATGGCCATATGCAAATCAGTCTGACCCTGTGCCTCATGGGAACAATCCAGCCCGAACTGCCAAACCATGCCTTCCCTGGACCGGAAACAAGCGTCCTAGGACCGGTTTCTGGCATTTCAGCCGTCTTCAGCCAGGCTTGCTTGAATCCAGTGGCAAAGTGAGCAAGGGACTCACGTCTGAGCATACCCTGCCAACTTATGGCGAACAAAGCGGTACAAAAGGGGGTGGTGATGGACGGAGCATCAGAACCATTCAAACACTCACACCCTGTCAACAGATCCGAGTTTGATCCATCACCGTTCTTTAGCCCACTCTGCCACCCCAGTTCAGACATGGCCATATGCAAATCAGTCTGACCCTGTGCCTCATGGGAACAGTCCAGCTCGAACTGCCAAGCCATGCCTTCCCTGGACCGGAACCAAGCTTCCTAGGACCGGTTTCTGGCATTTCAGCCGTCTTCAGCCAGGCTTGCTTGAATCCAGTGGCAAAGTGAGCAAGGGACTCACGTCTGAGCATACCCTGCCAACTTATGGCGAACAAAGCAGTACAAAAGGGGGTGGTGATGGACGGAGCATCAGAACCAATCAAACACTCACACCCAGTCAACAAATCCGACTTTGATCCATCACCGTTCTTTAGCCCACTCTGCCACCCCAGTTCAGACATGGCCATATGCAAATCAGTCTGACCCTGTGCCTCATGGGAACAGTCCAGCCCGAACTGCCAAGCCATGCCTTCCCTGGATCGGAAACAAGCTTCCTAGGACCGGTTTCTGGGATTTCAGCCGTCTTCTGCCAGGCTTGCTTGAATCCAGTGGCAAAGTGAGCAAGGGACTCACGTCTGAGCATACCCTGCCAACTTATGGCGAACAAAGCGGTACAAAAGGGGGTGGTGATGGACGGAGCATCCGAACCAATCAAACACTCACAAATAGTCAACAGATCTGACTTTAATCCATCACCGTTCTTTAGCCCACTCTGCCACCCCAGTTCAGACATGGCCATATGCAAATCAGTATGAC
This sequence comes from Triturus cristatus, assembly GCF_964204655.1. Taxonomy (NCBI): domain Eukaryota; kingdom Metazoa; phylum Chordata; class Amphibia; order Caudata; family Salamandridae; genus Triturus; species Triturus cristatus. The sequence continues at coordinate 790,074,718 of NC_140579.1, forward strand.
CCTGTGCCTCATGGGAGCAGTCCAGCCCGAACTGCCAAGCCATGCCTTCCCCGGACCGGAAACAAGCTTCCTAGGACCGGTTTCTGGCATTTCAGCCGTCTTCAGCCAGGCTTGCTTGAATCCAGTGGCAAAGTGAGCAAAGGACTCACGTCTGAGCATACCCTGCCAACTTATGGCGAACAAAGCGGTACAAAAGGGGGTGGTGATGGACGGAGCATCAGAACCAATCAAACACTCACACCCAGTCAACAGATCCGAGTTTGATCCATCACCGTTCTTTAGCCCACTCTGCCTCCCCAGTTCAGACATGGCCATATGCAAATCAGTCTGACCCTGTGCCTCATGGGAACAGTCCAGCCCGAACTGCCAAGCCATGCCTTCCCTGGCCCGGAAACAAGCTTTCTAGGACCCGTTTCTGGCATTTCAGCCATCTTCAGCCAGGCTTCCTTGAATCCAGTGGCAAAGTGAGCAAGGGACTCACGTCTGAGCATACCCTGCCAACTTATGGCGAACAAAGCGGTATAAGAGGGGGTGGTGATAGACGGAGCATCAGAACCAATAAAAAACACTCACACCCAGTCAACAGATCCGAGTTTGATCCATCACCGTTTTTTAGCCAACTCTGCCACCCCAGTTCAGACATGGCCATATGCAAATCAGTCTGACCCTGTGCCTCATGGGAACAGTCCAGCCCGAACTGCCAAGCCATGCCTTCCCTGGACCGGAAACAAGCTTCCTAGGACCGGTTTCTGGGATTTCAGCCATCTTCTGCTAGGCTTGCTTGAATCCAGTGGCAAAGTGAGCAAGGGACTCACGTCTGAGCATACCCTGCCAACTTATGGCAAACAAAGCGGTACAAAAGGGGGTGGTGATGGACGGAGCATCAGAACAAATCAAACACTCACACCCAGTCAACAGATCCGAGTTTTATCCATCACCGTTCTTTGGCCCACTCTGCCACCCCAGTTCAGACATGGCCATATGCAAATCAGTCTGACCCTGTGCCTCATGGGAACAATCCAGCCCGAACTGCCAAACCATGCCTTCCCTGGACCGGAAACAAGCGTCCTAGGACCGGTTTCTGGCATTTCAGCCGTCTTCAGCCAGGCTTGCTTGAATCCAGTGGCAAAGTGAGCAAGGGACTCACGTCTGAGCATACCCTGCCAACTTATGGCGAACAAAGCGGTACAAAAGGGGGTGGTGATGGACGGAGCATCAGAACCAATCAAACACACACACCCAGTCAACTGATCCGAGTTTGATCCATCACCGTTCTTTAGCCCACTCTGCCACCCCATTTCAGACATGGCCATATGCAAATCAGTCTGACCCTGTGCCTCATGGGAACAGTCCAGCCTGAACTGCCAAGCCATGCCTTCCCTGGACCAGAAACAAGCTTCCTAGGACCGGTTTCTGGCATTTTAGCTGTCTTCAGCCAGGCTTACTTGAATCCAGTGGCAAAGTGAGCAAGGGACTCACGTCTGAGCATACCCTGCCAACTTATGGCGAACAAAGCAGTACAAAAGGGGGTGGTGATGGACGGAGCATCAGAACCAATCAATCACTCACACCCAGTCAACAGATCCGAGTTTGATCCATCACCGTGCTTTAGCCCACTCTGCCACCCCAGTTCAGACATGGCCATATGCAAATCAGTCTGACCCTGTGGCTCATGGGAACAGTCCAGCCCGAACTGCCAAGCCATGCCTTCCCTGGACCGGAAACAAGCTTCCTAGGACCGGTTTCTGGCATTTCAGCCGTCTTCAGCCAGGCTTGCTTGAATCCAGTGGCAAAGTGAGCAAGGGACTCACGTCTGAGCATACCCTGCCAACTTATGGCGAACAAAGCGGTACAAAAGGGTGTGGTGATGGACGGAGCATCAGAACCAATCAAACACTCACACCCAGTCAACAGATCCGAGTTTGATCCATCACCGTTCTTTAGCCCACTCTGCCACCCCAGTTCAGACATGGCCATATGGAAATCAGTCTGGCCCTGTGCCTCATGGGAACAGTCCAGCCCGAACTGCCAAGCCATGCCTTCCCTGGACCGGAAACAAGCTTCCTAGGACCGGTTTCTGGCATTTCAGCCATCTTCAGCCAGGCTTGCTTGAATCCAGTGGCAAAGTGAGCAAGGGACTCACGTCTGAGCATACCCAGCCAACTTATGGCGAAGAAAGCGGTACAAAAGGGGGTGGTGATGGACAGAGCATCAGAACCATTCAAACACTCACACCCTGTCAACAGATCCGAGTTTGATCCATCACCGTTCTTTAGCCCACTCTGCCACCCCACTTCAGACATGGCCATATGCAAATCAGTCTGACCCTGTGCCTCATGGGAACAGTCCAGCTCGAACTGCCAAGCCATGCCTTCCCTGGACCGGAAACAAGCTTCCTAGGACCGGTTTCTGGCATTTCAGCAGTCTTCAGCCAGGCTTGCTTGAATCCAGTGGCAAAGTGAGCAAGGGACTCACGTCTGAGCATACCCTGCCAACTTATGGCGAACAAAGCAGTACAAAAGGGGGTGGTGATGGACGGAGCATAAGAACCAATCAAACACTCACACCCAGTCAACAAATCCGACTTTGATCCATCACCGTGATTTAGCCCACTCTGCCACCCCAGTTCAGACATGGCTATATGCAAATCAGTCTGACCCTGTGCCTCATGGGAACAGTCCAGCCCGAACTGCCAAGCCATGCCTTCCCTGGACCGGAAACAAGCTTCCTAGGACCGGTTTCTGGGATTTCAGCCGTCTTCTGCCAGGCTTGCTTGAATCCAGTGGCAAAGTGAGCAAGGGACTCACGTCTGAGCATACCCTGCCAACTTATGGCGAACAAAGCGGTACAAAAGGGGGTGGTGATGGCGGAGCATCAGAACCAATCAAACACTCACACCCAGTCAACAGATCCGAGTTTGATCTATCACCATTCTTTAGCCCACTCTGCCACCCCAGTTCAGACATGGCCATATGCAAATCAGTCTGTCCCTGTGCCTCATGGGAACAGTCCAGCCCGAACTGCCAAGCCATACCTTCCCTGGACCGGAAACAAGCTTCCTAGGACAGGCTTCTGGCATTTCAGCCGTCTTCAGCCAGGCTTGGTTGAATCCAGTAGCAAAGTGAGCAAAGGACTCACGTGTGAGCATTTCCTGCCAACTTATGGCGAACAAAGCGGTACAAAAGGGGGTGGTGATGGACGGAGCATCAGAGCCAATCAAACACTCACACCCAGTCAACAGATCCGAGTTTGATCCATCACCGTTCTTTAGCCCACTCTGCCTCCCCAGTTCAGACATGGCCATATGCAAATCAGTCTGACCCTGTGCCTCATGGGAACAGTCCAGCCCGAACTGCCAAGCCATGCCTTCCCTGGCCCGGAAACAAGCTTTCTAGGACCCGTTTCTGGCATTTCAGCCGTCTTCAGCCAGGCTTGCTTGAATCCAGTGGCAAAGTGAGCAAGGGACTCACGTCTGAGCATACCCTGCCAACTTATGGCGAACAAAGCGGTACAAGAGGGGGTGGTGATAGACGGAGCATCAGAACCAATAAAAAACACTCACACCCAGTCAACAGATCCGAGTTTGATACATCACCGTTTTTTAGCCAACTCTGCCACCCCAGTTCAGACATGGCCATATGCAAATCAGTCTGACCCTGTGCCTCATGGGAACAGTCCAGCCCGAACTGCCAAGCCATGCCTTCCCTGGACTGGAAACAAGCTTCCTAGGACCGGTTTCTGGCATTTTAGCCGTCTTCAGCCAGGCTTGCTTGAATCCAGTGGCAAAGTGAGCAAGGGACTCACGTCTGAGCATACCCTGCCAACTTATGGCGAACAAAGCGGTACAAAAGGGGTGGTGGTGGACGGAGCATCAGAAACAATCAAACACTCACACCCAGTCAAATGATCCGGGTTTGATCCATCGCCGTTCTTTAGCCCACTCTGCCACCCCAGTTCAGACATGGCCATATGCAAATCAGTCTGACCCTGTGCCTCATGGGAACAGTCCAGCCCGAACTGCCAAGCCATACCTTCCCTGGACCGGAAACAAGCTTCCTAGGACCGGCTTCTGGCATTTCAGCCGTCTTCAGCCAGGCTTGGTTGAATCCAGTAGCAAAGTGAGCAAAGGACTCACGTGTGAGCATACCCTGCCAACTTATGGCGAACAAAGCGGTACAAAAGGGGGTGGTGATGGACAGAGCATCAGAACCAATCAAACACTCACACCCAGTCAACAGATCCGAGTTTGATCCATCACCGTTCTTTAGCCCACTCTGCCTCCCCAGTTCAGACATGGCCATATGAAATCAGTCTGACCCTGTGCCTCATGGGAACAGTCCAGCCCGAATTGCCAATCCATGCCTTCCCTGGACCGGAAACAAGCTTTCTAGGACCGGTTTCTGGCATTTCAGCCGTCTTCAGTAGGGGTGGGCGGAATTTGCGTAATCGCGTTACGCAAATCTCCGCGAAACGGTAAAAAATCTCCGCGAACACGCAGAAATTCCGCGAACACGCGGAATTGCTTGTTCGCGATGCTTTTTTCCTGTTCACAATCGCTGTTTGCGTGCTCGGGGATAAATATATCGCAAACACGCATTTTGAGAACGCGAACGAGCAAAAATTTCACGAAGTCGCGGAAAGCGAAATTTTGGGCAATTTCGCGTTCTCCGCATAACGCGAAATTGCCCAAATTCCGCGAACGGAACGGAATTTGCCGCCCAGGCCTAGTCTTCAGCCAGGCTTGCTTGAATCCAGTGGCAAAGTGAGCAAAGGACTCACGTCTGAGCATACCCTGCCAACTTATGGCGAACAAAGCAGTACAAAAGGGGGTGGTGATGGACGGAGCATCAGAACCAATCAAACACTCACAAACAGTCAACAGATCCGACTTTGATCCATCACCGTTCTTTAGCCCACTCTGCCATCCCAGTTCAGACATGGCCATATGCAAATCAGTCTGACCCTGTGCCTCATGGGAACAGTCCAGCCCGAACTGCCAAACCATGCCTTCCCTGGACCATAAACAAGCTTCCTAGGACCGGTTTCTGGCATTTTAGCCGTCTTCAGCCAGGCTTGCTTGAATCCAGTGGCAAAGTGAGCAAGGGACTCACGTCTGAGCACACCCTGCCAACTTATGGCAAACAAAGCGGTACAAAAGGGGGTGGTGATGGACGGAGCATCAGAACCAATCAAACACTCACACCCAGTCAACAGATCCGAGTTTGATCCATCACCGTTCTTTGGCCCACTCTGCCACCCCAGTTCAGACATGGCCATATGCAAATCAGTCTGACCCTGTGCCTCATGGGAACAGTCCAGCCCGAACTGCCAAACCATGCCTTCCCTGGACCGGAAACAAGCGTCCTAGGTCCGGTTTCTGGCATTTCAGCCGTCTTCAGCCAGGCTTGCTTGAATCCAGTGGCAAAGTGAGCAAGGGACTCACGTCTGAGCATACCCTGCCAACTTATGGCGAACAAAGCGGTACAAAAGGGGGTGGTGATGGACGGAGCATCAGAACCAATCAAACACACACACCCAGTCAACTGATCCGAGTTTGATCCATCACCGTTCTTTAGCCCACTCTGCGACCCCATTTCAGACATGGCCATATGCAAATCAGTCTGACCCTGTGCCTCATGGGAACAGTCCAGCCTGAACTGCCAAGCCATGCCTTCCCTGGACCAGAAACAAGCTTCCTAGGACCGGTTTCTGGCATTTTAGCTGTCTTCAGCCAGGCTTACTTGAATCCAGTGGCAAAGTGAGCAAGGGACTCACGTCTGAGCATACCCTGCCAACTTATGGCGAACAAAGCAGTACAAAAGGGGGTGGTGATGGACGGAGCATCAGAACCAATCAATCACTCACACCCAGTCAACAGATCTGAGTTTGATCCATCACCGTGCTTTAGCCCACTCTGCCACCCCAGTTCAGACATGGCCATATGCAAATCAGTCTGACCCTGTGGCTCATGGGAACAGTCCAGCCCGAACTGCCAAGCCATGCCTTCCCTGGACCGAAAACAAGCTTCCTAGGACCGGTTTCTGGCATTTCAGCCATCTTCAGCCAGGCTTGCTTGAATCCAGTGGCAAAGTGAGCAAGGGACTCACGTCTGAGCATACCCTGCCAACTTATGGCGAACAAAGCGGTACAAAAGAGTGTGGTGATGGACGGAGCATCAGAACCAATCAAACACTCACACCCAGTCAACAGATCCGAGTTTGATCCATCACCGTTCTTTAGCCCACTCTGCCACCCCAGTTCAGACATGGCCATATGGAAATCAGTCCAGCCCGAACTGCCAAGCCATGCCTTCCCTGGACCGGAAACAAGCTTCCTAGGACCGGTTTCTGGCATTTCAGCCATCTTCAGCCAGGCTTGCTTGAATCCAGTGGCAAAGTGAGCAAGGGACTCACGTCTGAGCATACCCAGCCAACTTATGGCGAACAAAGCGGTACAAAAGGGGGTGGTGATGGACAGAGCATCAGAACCATTCAAACACTCATACCCTGTCAACAGATCCGAGTTTGATCCATCACCGTTCTTTAGCCCACTCTGCCACCCCACTTCAGACATGGCCATATGCAAATCAGTCTGACCCTGTGCCTCATGGGAACAGTCCAGCTCGAACTGCCAAGCCATGCCTTCCCTGGACCGGAAACAAGCTTCCTAGGACCGGTTTCTGGCATTTCAGCCGTCTTCAGCCAGGCTTGCTTGAATCCAGTGGCAAAGTGAGCAAGGGACTCACGTCTGAGCATACCCTGCCAACTTATGGCGAACAAAGCAGTACAAAAGGGGGTGGTGATGGACGGAGCATAAGAACCAATCAAACACTCACACCCAGTCAACAAATCCGACTTTGATCCATCACCGTGATTTAGCCCACTCTGCCACCCCAGTTCAGACATGGCTATATGCAAATCAGTCTGACCCTGTGCCTCATGGGAACAGTCCAGCCCGAACTGCCAAGCCATACCTTCCCTGGACCGGAAACAAGCTTCCTAGGACCGGCTTCTGGCATTTCAGCCGTCTTCAGCCAGGCTTGGTTGAATCCAGTAGCAAAGTGAGCAAAGGACTCACGTGTGAGCATACCCTGCCAACTTATGGCGAACAAAGCGGTACAAAAGGGGGTGGTGATGGACGGAGCATCAGAACCAATCAAACACTCACACCCAGTCAACAGATCCGAGTTTGATCCATCACCGTTCTTTGGCCCACTCTGCCACCCCATTTCAGACAAGGCCATATGCAAATCAGTCTGACCCTGTGCCTCATGGGAACAGTCCAGCCCGAACTGCCAAACCATGCCTTCCCTGGACCAAAAACAAGCTTCCTAGGGCCGGTTTCTGGCATTTTAGCCGTCTTCAGCCAGGCTTGCTTGAATCCAGTGGCAAAGTGAGCAAGGGACTCACATCTGAGCATACCCTGCCAACTTATGGCAAACAAAGCGGTACAAAAGGGGGTGGTGATGGACAGAGCATCAGAACCAATCAAACACTCACACCCAGTCAACAGATCCGAGTTTGATCTATCACCATTCTTTAGCCCACTCTGCCACCCCAGTTCAGACATGGCCATATGCAAATCAGTCTGACCCTGTGCCTCATGGGAACAGTGCAGCCCGAACTGCCAAGCCATGCCTTCCCTGGACCGGAAACAAGCTTCCTAGGACCGGTTTCTGGGATTTCAGCCGTCTTCTGCCAGGCTTGCTTGAATCCAGTGGCAAAGTGAGCAAGGGACTCACGTCTGAGCATACCCTGCCAACTTATGGCGAACAAAGCGGTACAAAAGGGGGTGGTGATGGACGGAGCATCAGAACAAATCAAACACACACACCCAGTCAACAGATCCGAGTTTGATCCATCACCGTTCTTTAGCCCACTCTGCCACCCCAGTTTAGACATGGCCATATGGAAATCAGTCTGGCCCTGTGCCTCATGGGAACAGTCCAGCCCGAACTGCCAAGCCATGCCTTCCCTGGACCGGAAACAAGTTTCCTAGGACCGTTTTCTGGCATTTCAGCTGTCTTCTGCAAGGCTTGCTTGAATCCAGTGGCAAAGTGAGCAAGGGACTCACATCTGAGCATACCCTGCCAACTTATGGCGAAAAAAGCAGTACAAAAGGGGGTGGTGATGGACGGAGCATCAGAACCAATCAAACACTCACAAACAGTCAACAGATCCGACTTTGATCCATCACCGTTCTTTAGCCCACTCTGCCACCCCAGTTCATACATGGCCATATGCAAATCAGTATGACCCTGTGCCTCATGGGAGCAGTCCAGCCCGAACTGCCAAGCCATGCCTTCCCCGGACCGGAAACAAGCTTCCTAGGACCGGTTTCTGGCATTTCAGCCGTCTTCAGCCAGGCTTGCTTGAATCCAGTGGCAAAGTGAGCAAAGGACTCACGTCTGAGCATACCCTGCAAACTTATGGCGAACAAAGCGGTACAAAAGGGGGTGGTGATGGACGGAGCATCAGAACCAATCAAACACTCACACCCAGTCAACAGATCCGAGTTTGATCCATCACCGTTCTTTAGCCCACTCTGCCTCCCCAGTTCAGACATGGCCATATGCAAATCAGTCTGACCCTGTGCCTCATGGGAACAGTCTAGCCCGAACTGCCAAGCCATGCCTTCCCTGGACTGGAAACAAGCTTCCTAGGACCGGTTTCTGGCATTTTAGCCATCTTCAGCCAGGCTTGCTTGAATCCAGTGGCAAAGTGAGCAAGGGACTCACGTCTGAGCATACCCTGCCAACTTATGGCGAACAAAGCGGTACAAAAGGGGTGGTGGTGGTTGGAGCATCAGAAACAATCAAACACTCACACCCAGTCAACAGATCCGGGTTTGATCCATCGCCGTTCTTTAGCCCACTCTGCCACCCCAGTTCAGACATGGCCATATGCAAATCAGTCTGACCCTGTGCCTCATGGGAACAGTCCAGCCCGAACTGCCAAGCCATACCTTCCCTGGACCGGAAACAAGCTTCCTAGGACCGGCTTCTGGCATTTTAGCCGTCTTCAGCCAGGCTTGCTTGAATCCAGTGGCAAAGTGAGCAAGGGACTCACGTCTGAGCATACCCTGCCAACTTATGGAGAACAAAGCGGTACAAAAGGGGGTGGTGATGGACGGAGCATCAGAACAAATCAAACACTCACACCCAGTCAACAGATCCGAGTTTGATCCATCACCGTTCTTTGGCCCACTCTGCCACCCCAGTTCAGACATGGCCATATGCAAATCAGTCTGACCCTGTGCCTCATGGGAACAGTCCAGCCCGAACTGCCAAACCATGCCTTCCCTGGATCGGAAACAAGCGTCCTAGGACCGGTTTCTGGCATTTCAGCCGTCTTCAGCCAGGCTTGCTTGAATCCAGTGGCAAAGTGAGCAAGGGACTCACGTCTGAGCATACCCTGCCAACTTATGGCGAACAAAGCGGTACAAAAGGGGGTGGTGATGGACGGAGCATCAGAACCAATCAAACACACACACCCAGTCAACAGATCCGAGTTTGATCCATCACCGTTCTTTAGCCCACTCTGCCACCCCATTTCAGACATGGCCATATGCAAATCAGTCTGACCCTGTGCCTCATGGGAACAGTCCAGCCTGAACTGCCAAACCATGCCTTCCCTGGACCAGAAACAAGCTTCCTAGGACCGGTTTCTGGCATTTTAGCTGTCTTCAGCCAGGCTTGCTTGAATCCAGTGGCAAAGTGAGCAAGGGACTCACGTCTGAGCATACCCTGCCAACTTATGGCGAACAAAGCGGTACAAAAGGGTGTGGTGATGGACGGAGCATCAGAACCAATCAAACACTCACACCCAGTCAACAGATCCGAGTTTAATCCATCACCGTTCTTTAGCCCACTCTGCCACCCCAGTTCAGACATGGCCATATGGAAATCAGTCTGGCCCTGTGCCTCATGGGAACAGTCCAGCCCGAACTGCCAAGCCATGCCTTCCCTGGACCGGAAACAAGTTTCCTAGGACCGTTTTCTGGCATTTCAGCTGTCTTCTGCCAGGCTTGCTTGAATCCAGTGGCAAAGTGAGCAAGGGACTCACGTCTGAGCATACCCTGCCAACTTATGGCGAAAAAAGCAGTACAAAAGGGGGTGGTGATGGACGGAGCATCAGAACCAATCAAACACTCACAAACAGTCAACAGATCCGACTTTGATCCATCACCGTTCTTTAGCCCACTCTGCCACCCCAGTTCAGACATGGCCATATGCAAATCAGTATGACCCTGTGCCTCATGGGAGCAGTCCAGCCCGAACTGCCAAGCCATGCCTTCCCCGGACCGGAAACAAGCTTCCTAGGACCGGTTTCTGGCATTTCAGCCGTCTTCAGCCAGGCTTGCTTGAATCCAGTGGCAAAGCGAGCAAAGGACTCACGTCTGAGCATACCCTGCCAACTTATGGCAAACAAAGCGGTACAAAAGGGGGTGGTGATGGACGGAGCATCAGAACCAATCAAACACTCACACCCAGTCAACAGATCCGAGTTTGATCCATCACCGTTCTTTAGCCCACTCTGCCTCCCCAGTTCAGACATGGCCATATGCAAATCAGTCTGACCCTGTGCCTCATGGGAACAGTCCAGCCCGAACTGCCAAGCCATGCCTTCCCTGGACCGGAAACAAGCTTTCTAGGACCCGTTTCTGGCATTTCAGCCGTCTTCAGCCAGGCTTGCTTGAATCCAGTGGCAAAGTGAGCAAGGGACTCACGTCTGAGCATACCCTGCCAACTTATGGTGAACAAAGCGGTACAAGAGGGGGTGGTGAAAGATGGAGCATCAGAACCAATAAAAAACATTCACACCCAGTCAACAGATCCGAGTTTGATCCATCACCGTTCTTTAGCCATCTCTGCCACCCCAGTTCAGACATGGCCATATGCAAATCAGTCTGACCCTGTGCCTCATGGGAACAGTCCAGCCCAAACTGCCAAGCCATGCCTTTCCTGGACCGGAAACAAGCTTCCTAGGACCAGTTTCTGGCATTTCAGCCGTCTTCAGCCAGGCTTGCTTGAATCCAGTGGCAAAGTGAGCAAGGGACTCACGTCTGAGCATACCCTGCCAACTTATGGCGAACAAAGCGGTACAAAAGGGGTGGTGGTGGACGGAGCATCAGAAACAATCAAACACTCACACCCAGTCAACAGATCCGAGTTTGATCCATCACCGTTCTTTAGCCCACTCTGCCACCCCAGTTCAGACATGGCCATATGCAAATCAGTCTGACCCTGTGCCTCATGGGAACAGTCCAGCCCGAACTGCCAAGCCATACCTTCCCTGGACCGGAAACAAGCTTCCTAGGACCGGTTTCTGGCATTTCAGCCGTCTTCAGCCAGGCTTGGTTGAATCCAGTAGCAAAGTGAGCAAAGGACTCACGTGTGAGCATACCCTGCCAACCTATGGCGAACAAAGCGGTACAAAAGGGGGTGGTGATGGACGGAGCATCAGAACCAATCAAACACTCACACCCAGTCAACAGATCCGAGTTTGATCCATCACCGTTCTTTGGCCCACTCTGCCACCCCAGTTCAGACATGGCCATATGCAAATCAGTCTGACCATGTGCCTCATGGGAACATTCTAGGTCGAAGTGCCAAACCATGCCTTCCCTGGACCGGAAACAAGCGTCCTAGGACCGGTTTCTGGCATTTCAGCCGTCTTCAGCCAGGCTTGCTTGAATCCAGTGGCAAAGTGATCAAGGGACTTACGTCTGAACATACCCTGCCAACTTATGGCGAACAAAGCGGTACAAATGGGGGTGGTGATGGACGGAGCATCAAAACCAATCAAACACTCACACCCAGTCAAAAGATCTGAGTTTGATCCATCACCGTTCTTTAACCCACTCTGCCACCCCAGTTCAGACATGGCCATATGCAAATCAGTCTGACCCTGTGCCTCTTGGGAACAGTCCAGCCCAAACTGCCAAGCCATGCCTTCCCTGGACCGGAAACAAGCTTCCTAGGACCGGTTTCTGGCATTTCAGCCGTCTTCAGCCAGGCTTGCTTGAATCCAGTGGCAAAGTGAGCAAGGGACTCACGTCTGAGCATACCCTGCCAACCTATGGCGAACAAAGCAGTACAAAAGGGGGTGGTGATGGACGGAGCATCAGAAACAGTCAAACACTCACACCGAGTCAACAGATCCGAGTTTGATCCATCACCGTTCTTTAGCCCACTCTGCCACCCCAGTTCAGACATGGCCATATGCAAATCAGTCTGACCGTGTGCCTCATAGGAACAGTCCAGCCCGAACTGCCAAGCCATGTCTTCCCTGGACCGGAAACAAGCTTCCTAGGACCGGTTTCTGGCATTTTAGCCGTCTTCAGCCAGGCTTGCTAGAATCCAGTGGCAAAGTGAGCAAGGGACTCACGTCTGAGCATACCCTGCCAACTTATGGCGAACAAAGCGGTACAAAAGGGGGTGGTGATGGACGGAGCATCAGAACCAATCAAACACTCACACCCAGTCAACAGATCCGAGTTTGATCCATCACCGTTCTTTGGCCCACTCTGCCACCCCAGTTCAGACATGGCCATATGCAAATCAGTCTGACCCTGTGCCTCATGGGAACAGTCCAGCCCGAACTGCCAAGCCATGCCTTCCCTGGATCGGAAACAAGCTTCCTAGGACCGGTTTCTGGGATTTCAGCCGTCTTCTGCCAGGCTTGCTTGAATCCAGTGGCAAAGTGAGCAAGGGACTCACGTCTGAGCATACCCTGCCAACTTATGGCGAACAAAGCGGTACAAAAGGGGGTGGTGATGGACGGAGCATCCGAACCAATCAAACACTCACAAACAGTCAACAGATCTGACTTTAATCCATCACCGTTCTTTAGCCCACTCTGCCACCCCAGTTCAGACATGGCCATATGCAAATCAGTATGACCCTGTGCCTCATGGGAGCAGTCCAGCCCGAACTGCCAAGCCATGCCTTCCCCGGACCGGAAACAAGCTTCCTAGGACCGGTTTCTGGCATTTCAGCCGTCTTCAGCCAGGCTTGCTTGAATCCAGTGGCAAAGTGAGCAAAGGACTCACGTCTGAGCATACCCTGCCAACTTATGGCGAACAAAGCGGTACAAAAGGGGGTGGTGATGGACGGAGCATCAGAACCAATCAAACACTCACACCCAGTCAACAGATCCGAGTTTGATCCATCACCGTTCTTTAGCCCACTCTGCCTCCCCAGTTCAGACATGGCCATATGCAAATCAGTCTGACCCTGTGCCTCATGGGAACAGTCCAGCCCGAACTGCCAAGCCATGCCTTCCCTGGCCCGGAAACAAGCTTTCTAGGACCCGTTTCTGGCATTTCAGCCATCTTCAGCCAGGCTTCCTTAAATCCAGTGGCAAAGTGAGCAAGGGACTCACGTCTGAGCATACCCTGCCAACTTATGGCGAACAAAGCGGTATAAGAGGGGGTGGTGATAGACGGAGCATCAGAACCAATAAAAAACACTCACACCCAGTCAACAGATCCGAGTTTGATCCATCACCGTTTTTTAGCCAACTCTGCCACCCCAGTTCAGACATGGCCATATGCAAATCAGTCTGACCCTGTGCCTCATGGGAACAGTCCAGCCCGAACTGCCAAGCCATGCCTTCCCTGGACCGGAAACAAGCTTCCTAGGACCGGTTTCTGGGATTTCAGCCATCTTCTGCTAGGCTTGCTTGAATCCAGTGGCAAAGTGAGCAAGGGACTCACGTCTGAGCATACCCTGCCAACTTATGGCAAACAAAGCGGTACAAAAGGGGGTGGTGATGGACGGAGCATCAGAACAAATCAAACACTCACACCCAGTCAACAGATCCGAGTTTTATCCATCACCGTTCTTTGGCCCACTCTGCCACCCCAGTTCAGACATGGCCATATGCAAATCAGTCTGACCCTGTGCCTCATGGGAACAATCCAGCCCGAACTGCCAAACCATGCCTTCCCTGGACCGGAAACAAGCGTCCTAGGACCGGTTTCTGGCATTTCAGCCGTCTTCAGCCAGGCTTGCTTGAATCCAGTGGCAAAGTGAGCAAGGGACTCACGTCTGAGCATACCCTGCCAACTTATGGCGAACAAAGCGGTACAAAAGGGGGTGGTGATGGACGGAGCATCAGAACCATTCAAACACTCACACCCTGTCAACAGATCCGAGTTTGATCCATCACCGTTCTTTAGCCCACTCTGCCACCCCAGTTCAGACATGGCCATATGCAAATCAGTCTGACCCTGTGCCTCATGGGAACAGTCCAGCTCGAACTGCCAAGCCATGCCTTCCCTGGACCGGAACCAAGCTTCCTAGGACCGGTTTCTGGCATTTCAGCCGTCTTCAGCCAGGCTTGCTTGAATCCAGTGGCAAAGTGAGCAAGGGACTCACGTCTGAGCATACCCTGCCAACTTATGGCGAACAAAGCAGTACAAAAGGGGGTGGTGATGGACGGAGCATCAGAACCAATCAAACACTCACACCCAGTCAACAAATCCGACTTTGATCCATCACCGTTCTTTAGCCCACTCTGCCACCCCAGTTCAGACATGGCCATATGCAAATCAGTCTGACCCTGTGCCTCATGGGAACAGTCCAGCCCGAACTGCCAAGCCATGCCTTCCCTGGATCGGAAACAAGCTTCCTAGGACCGGTTTCTGGGATTTCAGCCGTCTTCTGCCAGGCTTGCTTGAATCCAGTGGCAAAGTGAGCAAGGGACTCACGTCTGAGCATACCCTGCCAACTTATGGCGAACAAAGCGGTACAAAAGGGGGTGGTGATGGACGGAGCATCCGAACCAATCAAACACTCACAAATAGTCAACAGATCTGACTTTAATCCATCACCGTTCTTTAGCCCACTCTGCCACCCCAGTTCAGACATGGCCATATGCAAATCAGTATGACCCTGTGCCTCATGGGAGCAGTCCAGCCCGAACTGCCAAGCCATGCCTTCCCCGGACCGGAAACAAGCTTCCTAGGACCGGTTTCTGGCATTTCAGCCGTCTTCAGCCAGGCTTGCTTGAATCCAGTGGCAAAGTGAGCAAAGGACTCACGTCTGAGCATACCCTGCCAACTTATGGCGAACAAAGCGGTACAAAAGGGGGTGGTGATGGACGGAGCATCAGAACCAATCAAACACTCACACCCAGTCAACAGATCCGAGTTTGATCCATCACCGTTCTTTAGCCCACTCTGCCTCCCCAGTTCAGACATGGCCATATGCAAATCAGTCTGACCCTGTGCCTCATGGGAACAGTCCAGCCCGAACTGCCAAGCCATGCCTTCCCTGGCCCGGAAACAAGCTTTCTAGGACCCGTTTCTGGCATTTCAGCCATCTTCAGCCAGGCTTCCTTGAATCCAGTGGCAAAGTGAGCAAGGGACTCACGTCTGAGCATACCCTGCCAACTTATGGCGAACAAAGCGGTATAAGAGGGGGTGGTGATAGACGGAGCATCAGAACCAATAAAAAACACTCACACCCAGTCAACAGATCCGAGTTTGATCCATCACCGTTTTTTAGCCAACTCTGCCACCCCAGTTCAGACATGGCCATATGCAAATCAGTCTGACCCTGTGCCTCATGGGAACAGTCCAGCCCGAACTGCCAAGCCATGCCTTCCCTGGACCGGAAACAAGCTTCCTAGGACCGGTTTCTGGGATTTCAGCCATCTTCTGCTAGGCTTGCTTGAATCCAGTGGCAAAGTGAGCAAGGGACTCACGTCTGAGCATACCCTGCCAACTTATGGCAAACAAAGCGGTACAAAAGGGGGTGGTGATGGACGGAGCATCAGAACAAATCAAACACTCACACCCAGTCAACAGATCCGAGTTTTATCCATCACCGTTCTTTGGCCCACTCTGCCACCCCAGTTCAGACATGGCCATATGCAAATCAGTCTGACCCTGTGCCTCATGGGAACAATCCAGCCCGAACTGCCAAACCATGCCTTCCCTGGACCGGAAACAAGCGTCCTAGGACCGGTTTCTGGCATTTCAGCCGTCTTCAGCCAGGCTTGCTTGAATCCAGTGGCAAAGTGAGCAAGGGACTCACGTCTGAGCATACCCTGCCAACTTATGGCGAACAAAGCGGTACAAAAGGGGGTGGTGATGGACGGAGCATCAGAACCAATCAAACACACACACCCAGTCAACTGATCCGAGTTTGATCCATCACCGTTCTTTAGCCCACTCTGCCACCCCATTTCAGACATGGCCATATGCAAATCAGTCTGACCCTGTGCCTCATGGGAACAGTCCAGCCTGAACTGCCAAGCCATGCCTTCCCTGGACCAGAAACAAGCTTCCTAGGACCGGTTTCTGGCATTTTAGCTGTCTTCAGCCAGGCTTACTTGAATCCAGTGGCAAAGTGAGCAAGGGACTCACGTCTGAGCATACCCTGCCAACTTATGGCGAACAAAGCAGTACAAAAGGGGGTGGTGATGGACGGAGCATCAGAACCAATCAATCACTCACACCCAGTCAACAGATCCGAGTTTGATCCATCACCGTGCTTTAGCCCACTCTGCCACCCCAGTTCAGACATGGCCATATGCAAATCAGTCTGACCCTGTGGCTCATGGGAACAGTCCAGCCCGAACTGCCAAGCCATGCCTTCCCTGGACCGGAAACAAGCTTCCTAGGACCGGTTTCTGGCATTTCAGCCGTCTTCAGCCAGGCTTGCTTGAATCCAGTGGCAAAGTGAGCAAGGGACTCACGTCTGAGCATACCCTGCCAACTTATGGCGAACAAAGCGGTACAAAAGGGTGTGGTGATGGACGGAGCATCAGAACCAATCAAACACTCACACCCAGTCAACAGATCCGAGTTTGATCCATCACCGTTCTTTAGCCCACTCTGCCACCCCAGTTCAGACATGGCCATATGGAAATCAGTCTGGCCCTGTGCCTCATGGGAACAGTCCAGCCCGAACTGCCAAGCCATGCCTTCCCTGGACCGGAAACAAGCTTCCTAGGACCGGTTTCTGGCATTTCAGCCATCTTCAGCCAGGCTTGCTTGAATCCAGTGGCAAAGTGAGCAAGGGACTCACGTCTGAGCATACCCAGCCAACTTATGGCGAAGAAAGCGGTACAAAAGGGGGTGGTGATGGACAGAGCATCAGAACCATTCAAACACTCACACCCTGTCAACAGATCCGAGTTTGATCCATCACCGTTCTTTAGCCCACTCTGCCACCCCACTTCAGACATGGCCATATGCAAATCAGTCTGACCCTGTGCCTCATGGGAACAGTCCAGCTCGAACTGCCAAGCCATGCCTTCCCTGGACCGGAAACAAGCTTCCTAGGACCGGTTTCTGGCATTTCAGCAGTCTTCAGCCAGGCTTGCTTGAATCCAGTGGCAAAGTGAGCAAGGGACTCACGTCTGAGCATACCCTGCCAACTTATGGCGAACAAAGCAGTACAAAAGGGGGTGGTGATGGACGGAGCATAAGAACCAATCAAACACTCACACCCAGTCAACAAATCCGACTTTGATCCATCACCGTGATTTAGCCCACTCTGCCACCCCAGTTCAGACATGGCTATATGCAAATCAGTCTGACCCTGTGCCTCATGGGAACAGTCCAGCCCGAACTGCCAAGCCATGCCTTCCCTGGACCGGAAACAAGCTTCCTAGGACCGGTTTCTGGGATTTCAGCCGTCTTCTGCCAGGCTTGCTTGAATCCAGTGGCAAAGTGAGCAAGGGACTCACGTCTGAGCATACCCTGCCAACTTATGGCGAACAAAGCGGTACAAAAGGGGGTGGTGATGGCGGAGCATCAGAACCAATCAAACACTCACACCCAGTCAACAGATCCGAGTTTGATCTATCACCATTCTTTAGCCCACTCTGCCACCCCAGTTCAGACATGGCCATATGCAAATCAGTCTGACCCTGTGCCTCATGGGAACAGTCCAGCCCGAACTGCCAAGCCATACCTTCCCTGGACCGGAAACAAGCTTCCTAGGACAGGCTTCTGGCATTTCAGCCGTCTTCAGCCAGGCTTGGTTGAATCCAGTAGCAAAGTGAGCAAAGGACTCACGTGTGAGCATTTCCTGCCAACTTATGGCGAACAAAGCGGTACAAAAGGGGGTGGTGATGGACGGAGCATCAGAGCCAATCAAACACTCACACCCAGTCAACAGATCCGAGTTTGATCCATCACCGTTCTTTAGCCCACTCTGCCTCCCCAGTTCAGACATGGCCATATGCAAATCAGTCTGACCCTGTGCCTCATGGGAACAGTCCAGCCCGAACTGCCAAGCCATGCCTTCCCTGGCCCGGAAACAAACTTTCTAGGACCCGTTTCTGGCATTTCAGCCGTCTTCAGCCAGGCTTGCTTGAATCCAGTGGCAAAGTGAGCAAGGGACTCACGTCTGAGCATACCCTGCCAACTTATGGCGAACAAAGCGGTACAAGAGGGGGTGGTGATAGACGGAGCATCAGAACCAATAAAAAACACTCACACCCAGTCAACAGATCCGAGTTTGATACATCACCGTTTTTTAGCCAACTCTGCCACCCCAGTTCAGACATGGCCATATGCAAATCAGTCTGACCCTGTGCCTCATGGGAACAGTCCAGCCCGAACTGCCAAGCCATGCCTTCCCTGGACTGGAAACAAGCTTCCTAGGACCGGTTTCTGGCATTTTAGCCGTCTTCAGCCAGGCTTGCTTGAATCCAGTGGCAAAGTGAGCAAGGGACTCACGTCTGAGCATACCCTGCCAACTTATGGCGAACAAAGCGGTACAAAAGGGGTGGTGGTGGACGGAGCATCAGAAACAATCAAACACTCACACCCAGTCAAATGATCCGGGTTTGATCCATCGCCGTTCTTTAGCCCACTCTGCCACCCCAGTTCAGACATGGCCATATGCAAATCAGTCTGACCCTGTGCCTCATGGGAACAGTCCAGCCCGAACTGCCAAGCCATACCTTCCCTGGACCGGAAACAAGCTTCCTAGGACCGGCTTCTGGCATTTCAGCCGTCTTCAGCCAGGCTTGGTTGAATCCAGTAGCAAAGTGAGCAAAGGACTCACGTGTGAGCATACCCTGCCAACTTATGGCGAACAAAGCGGTACAAAAGGGGGTGGTGATGGACAGAGCATCAGAACCAATCAAACACTCACACCCAGTCAACAGATCCGAGTTTGATCCATCACCGTTCTTTAGCCCACTCTGCCTCCCCAGTTCAGACATGGCCATATGAAATCAGTCTGACCCTGTGCCTCATGGGAACAGTCCAGCCCGAATTGCCAATCCATGCCTTCCCTGGACCGGAAACAAGCTTTCTAGGACCGGTTTCTGGCATTTCAGCCGTCTTCAGTAGGGGTGGGCGGAATTTGCGTAATCGCGTTACGCAAATCTCCGCGAAACGGTAAAAAATCTCCGCGAACACGCAGAAATTCCGCGAACACGCGGAATTGCTTGTTCGCGATGCTTTTTTCCTGTTCACAATCGCTGTTTGCGTGCTCGGGGATAAATATATCGCAAACACGCATTTTGAGAACGCGAACGAGCAAAAATTTCACGAAGTCGCGGAAAGCGAAATTTTGGGCAATTTCGCGTTCTCCGCATAACGCGAAATTGCCCAAATTCCGCGAACGGAACGGAATTTGCCGCCCAGGCCTAGTCTTCAGCCAGGCTTGCTTGAATCCAGTGGCAAAGTGAGCAAAGGACTCACGTCTGAGCATACCCTGCCAACTTATGGCGAACAAAGCAGTACAAAAGGGGGTGGTGATGGACGGAGCATCAGAACCAATCAAACACTCACAAACAGTCAACAGATCCGACTTTGATCCATCACCGTTCTTTAGCCCACTCTGCCATCCCAGTTCAGACATGGCCATATGCAAATCAGTCTGACCCTGTGCCTCATGGGAACAGTCCAGCCCGAACTGCCAAACCATGCCTTCCCTGGACCATAAACAAGCTTCCTAGGACCGGTTTCTGGCATTTTAGCCGTCTTCAGCCAGGCTTGCTTGAATCCAGTGGCAAAGTGAGCAAGGGACTCACGTCTGAGCACACCCTGCCAACTTATGGCAAACAAAGCGGTACAAAAGGGGGTGGTGATGGACGGAGCATCAGAACCAATCAAACACTCACACCCAGTCAACAGATCCGAGTTTGATCCATCACCGTTCTTTGGCCCACTCTGCCACCCCAGTTCAGACATGGCCATATGCAAATCAGTCTGACCCTGTGCCTCATGGGAACAGTCCAGCCCGAACTGCCAAACCATGCCTTCCCTGGACCGGAAACAAGCGTCCTAGGTCCGGTTTCTGGCATTTCAGCCGTCTTCAGCCAGGCTTGCTTGAATCCAGTGGCAAAGTGAGCAAGGGACTCACGTCTGAGCATACCCTGCCAACTTATGGCGAACAAAGCGGTACAAAAGGGGGTGGTGATGGACGGAGCATCAGAACCAATCAAACACACACACCCAGTCAACTGATCCGAGTTTGATCCATCACCGTTCTTTAGCCCACTCTGCGACCCCATTTCAGACATGGCCATATGCAAATCAGTCTGACCCTGTGCCTCATGGGAACAGTCCAGCCTGAACTGCCAAGCCATGCCTTCCCTGGACCAGAAACAAGCTTCCTAGGACCGGTTTCTGGCATTTTAGCTGTCTTCAGCCAGGCTTACTTGAATCCAGTGGCAAAGTGAGCAAGGGACTCACGTCTGAGCATACCCTGCCAACTTATGGCGAACAAAGCAGTACAAAAGGGGGTGGTGATGGACGGAGCATCAGAACCAATCAATCACTCACACCCAGTCAACAGATCTGAGTTTGATCCATCACCGTGCTTTAGCCCACTCTGCCACCCCAGTTCAGACATGGCCATATGCAAATCAGTCTGACCCTGTGGCTCATGGGAACAGTCCAGCCCGAACTGCCAAGCCATGCCTTCCCTGGACCGAAAACAAGCTTCCTAGGACCGGTTTCTGGCATTTCAGCCATCTTCAGCCAGGCTTGCTTGAATCCAGTGGCAAAGTGAGCAAGGGACTCACGTCTGAGCATACCCTGCCAACTTATGGCGAACAAAGCGGTACAAAAGAGTGTGGTGATGGACGGAGCATCAGAACCAATCAAACACTCACACCCAGTCAACAGATCCGAGTTTGATCCATCACCGTTCTTTAGCCCACTCTGCCACCCCAGTTCAGACATGGCCATATGGAAATCAGTCCAGCCCGAACTGCCAAGCCATGCCTTCCCTGGACCGGAAACAAGCTTCCTAGGACCGGTTTCTGGCATTTCAGCCATCTTCAGCCAGGCTTGCTTGAATCCAGTGGCAAAGTGAGCAAGGGACTCACGTCTGAGCATACCCAGCCAACTTATGGCGAACAAAGCGGTACAAAAGGGGGTGGTGATGGACAGAGCATCAGAACCATTCAAACACTCATACCCTGTCAACAGATCCGAGTTTGATCCATCACCGTTCTTTAGCCCACTCTGCCACCCCACTTCAGACATGGCCATATGCAAATCAGTCTGACCCTGTGCCTCATGGGAACAGTCCAGCTCGAACTGCCAAGCCATGCCTTCCCTGGACCGGAAACAAGCTTCCTAGGACCGGTTTCTGGCATTTCAGCCGTCTTCAGCCAGGCTTGCTTGAATCCAGTGGCAAAGTGAGCAAGGGACTCACGTCTGAGCATACCCTGCCAACTTATGGCGAACAAAGCAGTACAAAAGGGGGTGGTGATGGACGGAGCATAAGAACCAATCAAACACTCACACCCAGTCAACAAATCCGACTTTGATCCATCACCGTGATTTAGCCCACTCTGCCACCCCAGTTCAGACATGGCTATATGCAAATCAGTCTGACCCTGTGCCTCATGGGAACAGTCCAGCCCGAACTGCCAAGCCATACCTTCCCTGGACCGGAAACAAGCTTCCTAGGACCGGCTTCTGGCATTTCAGCCGTCTTCAGCCAGGCTTGGTTGAATCCAGTAGCAAAGTGAGCAAAGGACTCACGTGTGAGCATACCCTGCCAACTTATGGCGAACAAAGCGGTACAAAAGGGGGTGGTGATGGACGGAGCATCAGAACCAATCAAACACTCACACCCAGTCAACAGATCCGAGTTTGATCCATCACCGTTCTTTGGCCCACTCTGCCACCCCATTTCAGACAAGGCCATATGCAAATCAGTCTGACCCTGTGCCTCATGGGAACAGTCCAGCCCGAACTGCCAAACCATGCCTTCCCTGGACCAAAAACAAGCTTCCTAGGGCCGGTTTCTGGCATTTTAGCCGTCTTCAGCCAGGCTTGCTTGAATCCAGTGGCAAAGTGAGCAAGGGACTCACATCTGAGCATACCCTGCCAACTTATGGCAAACAAAGCGGTACAAAAGGGGGTGGTGATGGACAGAGCATCAGAACCAATCAAACACTCACACCCAGTCAACAGATCCGAGTTTGATCTATCACCATTCTTTAGCCCACTCTGCCACCCCAGTTCAGACATGGCCATATGCAAATCAGTCTGACCCTGTGCCTCATGGGAACAGTGCAGCCCGAACTGCCAAGCCATGCCTTCCCTGGACCGGAAACAAGCTTCCTAGGACCGGTTTCTGGGATTTCAGCCGTCTTCTGCCAGGCTTGCTTGAATCCAGTGGCAAAGTGAGCAAGGGACTCACGTCTGAGCATACCCTGCCAACTTATGGCGAACAAAGCGGTACAAAAGGGGGTGGTGATGGACGGAGCATCAGAACAAATCAAACACACACACCCAGTCAACAGATCCGAGTTTGATCCATCACCGTTCTTTAGCCCACTCTGCCACCCCAGTTTAGACATGGCCATATGGAAATCAGTCTGGCCCTGTGCCTCATGGGAACAGTCCAGCCCGAACTGCCAAGCCATGCCTTCCCTGGACCGGAAACAAGTTTCCTAGGACCGTTTTCTGGCATTTCAGCTGTCTTCTGCAAGGCTTGCTTGAATCCAGTGGCAAAGTGAGCAAGGGACTCACATCTGAGCATACCCTGCCAACTTATGGCGAAAAAAGCAGTACAAAAGGGGGTGGTGATGGACGGAGCATCAGAACCAATCAAACACTCACAAACAGTCAACAGATCCGACTTTGATCCATCACCGTTCTTTAGCCCACTCTGCCACCCCAGTTCAGACATGGCCATATGCAAATCAGTATGACCCTGTGCCTCATGGGAGCAGTCCAGCCCGAACTGCCAAGCCATGCCTTCCCCGGACCGGAAACAAGCTTCCTAGGACCGGTTTCTGGCATTTCAGCCGTCTTCAGCCAGGCTTGCTTGAATCCAGTGGCAAAGTGAGCAAAGGACTCACGTCTGAGCATACCCTGCAAACTTATGGCGAACAAAGCGGTACAAAAGGGGGTGGTGATGGACGGAGCATCAGAACCAATCAAACACTCACACCCAGTCAACAGATCCGAGTTTGATCCATCACCGTTCTTTAGCCCACTCTGCCTCCCCAGTTCAGACATGGCCATATGCAAATCAGTCTGACCCTGTGCCTCATGGGAACAGTCTAGCCCGAACTGCCAAGCCATGCCTTCCCTGGACTGGAAACAAGCTTCCTAGGACCGGTTTCTGGCATTTTAGCCATCTTCAGCCAGGCTTGCTTGAATCCAGTGGCAAAGTGAGCAAGGGACTCACGTCTGAGCATACCCTGCCAACTTATGGCGAACAAAGCGGTACAAAAGGGGTGGTGGTGGTTGGAGCATCAGAAACAATCAAACACTCACACCCAGTCAACAGATCCGGGTTTGATCCATCGCCGTTCTTTAGCCCACTCTGCCACCCCAGTTCAGACATGGCCATATGCAAATCAGTCTGACCCTGTGCCTCATGGGAACAGTCCAGCCCGAACTGCCAAGCCATACCTTCCCTGGACCGGAAACAAGCTTCCTAGGACCGGCTTCTGGCATTTTAGCCGTCTTCAGCCAGGCTTGCTTGAATCCAGTGGCAAAGTGAGCAAGGGACTCACGTCTGAGCATACCCTGCCAACTTATGGAGAACAAAGCGGTACAAAAGGGGGTGGTGATGGACGGAGCATCAGAACAAATCAAACACTCACACCCAGTCAACAGATCCGAGTTTGATCCATCACCGTTCTTTGGCCCACTCTGCCACCCCAGTTCAGACATGGCCATATGCAAATCAGTCTGACCCTGTGCCTCATGGGAACAGTCCAGCCCGAACTGCCAAACCATGCCTTCCCTGGATCGGAAACAAGCGTCCTAGGACCGGTTTCTGGCATTTCAGCCGTCTTCAGCCAGGCTTGCTTGAATCCAGTGGCAAAGTGAGCAAGGGACTCACGTCTGAGCATACCCTGCCAACTTATGGCGAACAAAGCGGTACAAAAGGGGGTGGTGATGGACGGAGCATCAGAACCAATCAAACACACACACCCAGTCAACAGATCCGAGTTTGATCCATCACCGTTCTTTAGCCCACTCTGCCACCCCATTTCAGACATGGCCATATGCAAATCAGTCTGACCCTGTGCCTCATGGGAACAGTCCAGCCTGAACTGCCAAACCATGCCTTCCCTGGACCAGAAACAAGCTTCCTAGGACCGGTTTCTGGCATTTTAGCTGTCTTCAGCCAGGCTTGCTTGAATCCAGTGGCAAAGTGAGCAAGGGACTCACGTCTGAGCATACCCTGCCAACTTATGGCGAACAAAGCGGTACAAAAGGGTGTGGTGATGGACGGAGCATCAGAACCAATCAAACACTCACACCCAGTCAACAGATCCGAGTTTAATCCATCACCGTTCTTTAGCCCACTCTGCCACCCCAGTTCAGACATGGCCATATGGAAATCAGTCTGGCCCTGTGCCTCATGGGAACAGTCCAGCCCGAACTGCCAAGCCATGCCTTCCCTGGACCGGAAACAAGTTTCCTAGGACCGTTTTCTGGCATTTCAGCTGTCTTCTGCCAGGCTTGCTTGAATCCAGTGGCAAAGTGAGCAAGGGACTCACGTCTGAGCATACCCTGCCAACTTATGGCGAAAAAAGCAGTACAAAAGGGGGTGGTGATGGACGGAGCATCAGAACCAATCAAACACTCACAAACAGTCAACAGATCCGACTTTGATCCATCACCGTTCTTTAGCCCACTCTGCCACCCCAGTTCAGACATGGCCATATGCAAATCAGTATGACCCTGTGCCTCATGGGAGCAGTCCAGCCCGAACTGCCAAGCCATGCCTTCCCCGGACCGGAAACAAGCTTCCTAGGACCGGTTTCTGGCATTTCAGCCGTCTTCAGCCAGGCTTGCTTGAATCCAGTGGCAAAGCGAGCAAAGGACTCACGTCTGAGCATACCCTGCCAACTTATGGCAAACAAAGCGGTACAAAAGGGGGTGGTGATGGACGGAGCATCAGAACCAATCAAACACTCACACCCAGTCAACAGATCCGAGTTTGATCCATCACCGTTCTTTAGCCCACTCTGCCTCCCCAGTTCAGACATGGCCATATGCAAATCAGTCTGACCCTGTGCCTCATGGGAACAGTCCAGCCCAAACTGCCAAGCCATGCCTTCCCTGGACCGGAAACAAGCTTTCTAGGACCCGTTTCTGGCATTTCAGCCGTCTTCAGCCAGGCTTGCTTGAATCCAGTGGCAAAGTGAGCAAGGGACTCACGTCTGAGCATACCCTGCCAACTTATGGTGAACAAAGCGGTACAAGAGGGGGTGGTGAAAGATGGAGCATCAGAACCAATAAAAAACATTCACACCCAGTCAACAGATCCGAGTTTGATCCATCACCGTTCTTTAGCCATCTCTGCCACCCCAGTTCAGACATGGCCATATGCAAATCAGTCTGACCCTGTGCCTCATGGGAACAGTCCAGCCCAAACTGCCAAGCCATGCCTTTCCTGGACCGGAAACAAGCTTCCTAGGACCAGTTTCTGGCATTTCAGCCGTCTTCAGCCAGGCTTGCTTGAATCCAGTGGCAAAGTGAGCAAGGGACTCACGTCTGAGCATACCCTGCCAACTTATGGCGAACAAAGCGGTACAAAAGGGGTGGTGGTGGACGGAGCATCAGAAACAATCAAACACTCACACCCAGTCAACAGATCCGAGTTTGATCCATCACCGTTCTTTAGCCCACTCTGCCACCCCAGTTCAGACATGGCCATATGCAAATCAGTCTGACCCTGTGCCTCATGGGAACAGTCCAGCCCGAACTGCCAAGCCATACCTTCCCTGGACCGGAAACAAGCTTCCTAGGACCGGTTTCTGGCATTTCAGCCGTCTTCAGCCAGGCTTGGTTGAATCCAGTAGCAAAGTGAGCAAAGGACTCACGTGTGAGCATACCCTGCCAACCTATGGCGAACAAAGCGGTACAAAAGGGGGTGGTGATGGACGGAGCATCAGAACCAATCAAACACTCACACCCAGTCAACAGATCCGAGTTTGATCCATCACCGTTCTTTGGCCCACTCTGCCACCCCAGTTCAGACATGGCCATATGCAAATCAGTCTGACCATGTGCCTCATGGGAACATTCTAGGTCGAAGTGCCAAACCATGCCTTCCCTGGACCGGAAACAAGCGTCCTAGGACCGGTTTCTGGCATTTCAGCCGTCTTCAGCCAGGCTTGCTTGAATCCAGTGGCAAAGTGATCAAGGGACTTACGTCTGAACATACCCTGCCAACTTATGGCGAACAAAGCGGTACAAATGGGGGTGGTGATGGACGGAGCATCAAAACCAATCAAACACTCACACCCAGTCAAAAGATCTGAGTTTGATCCATCACCGTTCTTTAACCCACTCTGCCACCCCAGTTCAGACATGGCCATATGCAAATCAGTCTGACCCTGTGCCTCTTGGGAACAGTCCAGCCCAAACTGCCAAGCCATGCCTTCCCTGGACCGGAAACAAGCTTCCTAGGACCGGTTTCTGGCATTTCAGCCGTCTTCAGCCAGGCTTGCTTGAATCCAGTGGCAAAGTGAGCAAGGGACTCACGTCTGAGCATACCCTGCCAACCTATGGCGAACAAAGCAGTACAAAAGGGGGTGGTGATGGACGGAGCATCAGAAACAGTCAAACACTCACACCGAGTCAACAGATCCGAGTTTGATCCATCACCGTTCTTTAGCCCACTCTGCCACCCCAGTTCAGACATGGCCATATGCAAATCAGTCTGACCGTGTGCCTCATAGGAACAGTCCAGCCCGAACTGCCAAGCCATGTCTTCCCTGGACCGGAAACAAGCTTCCTAGGACCGGTTTCTGGCATTTTAGCCGTCTTCAGCCAGGCTTGCTAGAATCCAGTGGCAAAGTGAGCAAGGGACTCACGTCTGAGCATACCCTGCCAACTTATGGCGAACAAAGCGGTACAAAAGGGGGTGGTGATGGACGGAGCATCAGAACCAATCAAACACTCACACCCAGTCAACAGATCCGAGTTTGATCCATCACCGTTCTTTGGCCCACTCTGCCACCCCAGTTCAGACATGGCCATATGCAAATCAGTCTGACCCTGTGCCTCATGGGAACAGTCCAGCCCGAACTGCCAAACCATGCCTTCCCTGGACCGGAAACAAGCGTCCTAGGACCGGTTTCTGGCATTTCAGCCGTCTTCAGCCAGGCTTGCTTGAATCCAGTGGCAAAGTGAGCAAGGGACTCACGTCTGAGCATACCCTGCCAACTTATGGCGAACAAAGCGGTACAAAAGGGGGTGGTGATGGACGGAGCATCAGAACCAATCAAACACACACACCCAGTCAACAGATCCGAGTTTGATCCATCACCGTTCTTTAGCCCACTCTGCCACCCCATTTCAGACATGGCCATATGCAAATCAGTCTGACCATGTGCCTCATGGGAACAGTCCAGCCTGAACTGCCAAGCCATGCCTTCCCTGGACCAGAAACAAGCTTCCTAGGACCGGTTTCTGGCATTTTAGCCGTCTTCAGCCAGGCTTGCTTGAATCCAGTGGCAAAGTGAGCAAGGGACTCACGTCTGAGCATACCCTGCCAACTTATGGCGAACAAAGCGGTACAAAAGGGGTGGTGGTGGACGGAGCATCAGAAGCAATCAAACACTCACACCCAATCAACAGATCCGAGTTTGATCCATCACCGTTCTTTAGCCCACTCTGCCACCCCAGTTCAGACATGGCCATATGCAAATCAGTCTGACCCTGTGCCTCATGGGAACAGTCCAGCCCGAACTGCCAAGCCATACCTTCCCTGGACCGGAAACAAGCTTCCTAGGACCGGTTTCTGGCATTTCAGCCGTCTTCAGCCAGGCTTGGTTGCATCCAGTAGCAAAGTGAGCAAAGGACTCACGTGTGAGCATACCCTGCCAACTTATGGCGAACAAAGCGGTACAAAAGGGGGTGGTGATGGACGGAGCATCAGAGCCAATCAAACACTCACACCCAATCAACAAATCCGACTTT
Organism: Triturus cristatus; assembly: GCF_964204655.1. Lineage (NCBI taxonomy): Eukaryota > Metazoa > Chordata > Amphibia > Caudata > Salamandridae > Triturus > Triturus cristatus. The sequence goes on from NC_140579.1 coordinate 790,103,113, forward strand.
GATCCATCACCGTTCTTTAGCCCACTCTGCCACCCCAGTTCAGACATGGCCATATGCAAATCAGTCTGACCCTGTGCCTCATGGGAACAGTCAAGCCCAAACTGCCAAGCCATGCCTTCCCTGGACCGGAAACAAGCTTCCTAGGACCGGTTTCTGGCATTTCAGCCGTCTTCAGCCAGGCTTGCTTGAATCCAGTGGCAAAGTGAGCAAGGGACTCACGTCTGAGCATACCCTGCCAACCTATGGCGAACAAAGCAGTACAAAAGGGGGTGGTGATGGACGGAGCATCAGAAACAATCAAACACTCACACCGAGTCAACAGATCCGAGTTTGATCCATCACCGTTCTTTAGCCCACTCTGCCACCCCAGTTCAGACATGGCCATATGCAAATCAGTCTGACCGTGTGCCTCATAGGAACAGTCCAGCCTGAACTGCCAAGCCATGTCTTCCCTGGACCGGAAACAAGCTTCCTAGGACCGGTTTCTGGCATTTTAGCCGTCTTCAGCCAGACTTGCTAGAATCCAGTGGCAAAGTGAGCAAGGGACTCACGTCTGAGCATACCCTTCCAACTTATGGCGAACAAAGCGGTACAAAAGGGGGTGGTGATGGACGGAGCATCAGAACCAATCAAACACTCACACCCAGTCACAGATCCGAGTTTGATCCATCACCGTTCTTTGGCCCACTCTGCCACCCCAGTTCAGACATAGCCATATGCAAATCAGTCTAACCCTGTGCCTCATGGGAACAGTCCAGCCCGAAATGCCAAGTAATGCCTTCCCTGGACAGAAAACACGTTTCCTAGGACGGGTTTCTGGCATTTCAGCCGTCTTCAGCCAGGCTTGCTTGAATCCAGTGGCAAAGTGAGCAAGGGACTCACGTCTGAGCATACCCTGCCAACGTATGGCGAACAAAGCGGTACAAAAGGGGGTGGTGATGGACGGAGCATCAGAACCAATCAAACACTCACACCCAGTCAACAAATCCGACTTTGATCAATCACCGTTCTTTAGCCCACTCTGCCACCCCAGTTCAGACATGGCCATATGCAAATCAGTCTGACCCTGTGCCTCATGGGAACAGTCCAGCCCAAACTGCCAAGCCATGCCTTTCCTGGACCGGAAACAAGCTTCCTAGGACCGGTTTCTGGCATTTCAGCCGTCTTCAGCCAGGCTTGCTTGAATCCAGTGGCAAAGTGAGCAAGGGACTCACGTCTGAGCATACCCTGCCAACTTATGGCGAACAAAGCGGTACAAAAGGGGTGGTGGTGGACGGAGCATCAGAAACAATCAAACACTCACACCCAGTCAACAGATCCGAGTTTGATCCATCACCGTTCTTTAGCCCACTCTGCCACCCCAGTTCAGACATGGCCATATGCAAATCAGTCTGACCCTGTGCCTCATGGGAACAGTCCAGCCCGAACTGCCAAGCCATACCTTCCCTGGACCGGAAACAAGCTTCCTAGGACCGGTTTCTGGCATTTCAGCCGTCTTCAGCCAGGCTTGGTTGAATCCAGTAGCAAAGTGAGCAAAGGACTCACGTGTGAGCATACCCTGCCAACCTATGGCGAACAAAGCGGTACAAAAGGGGGTGGTGATGGACGGAGCATCAGAACCAATCAAACACTCACACCCAGTCAACAGATCCGAGTTTGATCCATCACCGTTCTTTGGCCCACTCTGCCACCCCAGTTCAGACATGGCCATATGCAAATCAGTCTGACCATGTGCCTCATGGGAACAGTCCAGGTCGAACTGCCAAACCATGCCTTCCCTGGACCGGAAACAAGCGTCCTAGGACCGGTTTCTGGCATTTCAGCCGTCTTCAGCCAGGCTTGCTTGAATCCAGTGGCAAAGTGATCAAGGGTCTTACGTCTGAACATACCCTGCCAACTTATGGCGAACAAAGCGGTACAAATGGGGGTGGTGATGGACGGAGCATCAAAACCAATCAAACACTCACACCCAGTCAAAAGATCTGAGTTTGATCCATCACCGTTCTTTAACCCACTCTGCCACCCCAGTTCAGACATGGCCATATGCAAATCAGTCTGACCCTGTGCCTCTTGGGAACAGTCCAGCCCAAACTGCCAAGCCATGCCTTCCCTGGACCGGAAACAAGCTTCCTAGGACCGGTTTCTGGCATTTCAGCCGTCTTCAGCCAGGCTTGCTTGAATCCAGTGGCAAAGTGAGCAAGGGACTCACGTCTGAGCATACCCTGCCAACCTATGGCGAACAAAGCAGTACAAAAGGGGGTGGTGATGGACGGAGCATCAGAAACAATCAAACACTCACACCGAGTCAACAGATCCGAGTTTGATCCATCACCGTTCTTTAGCCCACTCTGCCACCCCAGTTCAGACATGGCCATATGCAAATCAGTCTGACCGTGTGCCTCATAGGAACAGTCGAGCCCGAACTGCCAAGCCATGTCTTCCCTGGACCGGAAACAAGCTTCCTAGGACCGGTTTCTGGCATTTTAGCCGTCTTCAGCCAGGCTTGCTAGAATCCAGTGGCAAAGTGAGCAAGGGACTCACGTCTGAGCATACCCTGCCAACTTATGGCGAACAAAGCGGTACAAAAGGGGGTGGTGATGGACGGAGCATCAGAACCAATCAAACACTCACACCCAGTCAACAGATCCGAGTTTGATCCATCACCGTTCTTTGGCCCACTCTGCCACCCCAGTTCAGACATGGCCATATGCAAATCAGTCTGACCCTGTGCCTCATGGGAACAGTCCAGCCCGAACTGCCAAACCATGCCTTCCCTGGACCGGAAACAAGCGTCCTAGGACCGGTTTCTGGCATTTCAGCCGTCTTCAGCCAGGCTTGCTTGAATCCAGTGGCAAAGTGAGCAAGGGACTCACGTCTGAGCATACCCTGCCAACTTATGGCGAACAAAGCGGTACAAAAGGGGGTGGTGATGGACGGAGCATCAGAACCAATCAAACACACACACCCAGTCAACAGATCCGAGTTTGATCCATCACCGTTCTTTAGCCCACTCTGCCACCCCATTTCAGACATGGCCATATGCAAATCAGTCTGACCATGTGCCTCATGGGAACAGTCCAGCCTGAACTGCCAAGCCATACCTTCCCTGGACCGGAAACAAGCTTCCTAGGACCGGTTTCTGGCATTTCAGCCGTTTTCAGCCAGGCTTGCTTGAATCCAGTGGTAAAGTGAGCAAGGGACTCACGTCTGAGCATACCCTGCCAACTTATGGCGAACAAAGCGGTACAAAAGGGGGTGGTGATGGACGGAGCATCAGAACCAATCAAACACTCACACCCAGTCAACAGATCCGAGTTTGATCCATCACCGTTCTTTAGCCCACTCTGCCACCCCAGTTGAGACATGGCCAGTTGCAAATCAGTCTGACCCTGTGCCTCATGGGAACAGTCCAGCCCGAACTGCCAAGCCATGCCTTCCCTGGACTGTAAACAAGCTTCCTAGGACCAGTTTCTGGCATTTTAGCCGTCGTCAGCCAGGCTTGCTTGAATCCAGTGGCAAAGTGAGCAAGGGACTCACGTCTGAGCATACCCTGCCAACTTATGGCGAACAAAGCGGTACAAAAGGGGTGGTGGTGGACGGAGCATCAGAAGCAATCAAACACTCACACCCAATCAACAGATCCGAGTTTGATCCATCACCGTTCTTTAGCCCACTCTGCCACCCCAGTTCAGACATGGCCATATGCAAATCAGTCTGACCCTGTGCCTCATGGGAACAGTCCAGCCCGAACTGCCAAGCCATACCTTCCCTGGACCGGAAACAAGCTTCCTAGGACCGGTTTCTGGCATTTCAGCCGTCTTCAGCCAGGCTTGGTTGAATCCAGTAGCAAAGTGAGCAAAGGACTCACGTGTGAGCATACCCTGCCAACTTATGGCGAACAAAGCGGTACAAAAGGGGGTGGTGATGGACGGAGCATCAGAGCCAATCAAACACTCACACCCAGTCAACAGATCCGAGTTTGATCCATCACCGTTCTTTGGCCCACTCTGCCACCCCAGTTCAGACATGGCCATATGCAAATCAGTCTGACCCTGTGCCTCATGGGAACAGTCCAGGTCAAACTGCCAAACCATGCCTTCCCTGGACCGGAAACAAGCGTCCTAGGACCGGTTTCTGGCATTTCAGCCGTCTTCAGCCAGGCTTGCTTGAATCCAGTGGCAAAGTGATCAAGGGACTCACGTCTGAACATACCCTGCCAACTTATGGCGAACAAAGCGGTACAAATGGGGGTGGTGATGGACGGAGCATCAAAACCAATCAAACACTCATACCCAGTCAACAGATCTGAGTTTGATCCATCACCGTTCTTTAACCCACTATGCCACCCCAGTTCAGACATGGCCATATGCAAATCAGTCTAACCCTGTGCCTCATGGGAACAGTCCAGCCCGAAATGCCAAGTAATGCCTTCCCTGGACAGAAAACACGTTTCCTAGGATGGGTTTCTGGCATTTCAGCCGTCTTCAGCCAGGCTTGCTTGAATCCAGTGGCAAAGTGAGCAAGGGACTCACGTCTGAGCATACCCTGCCAACGTATGGCAAACAAAGCGGTACAAAAGGGGGTGGTGATGGACGGAGCATCAGAACCAATCAAACACTCACACCCAGTCAACAAATCCAACTTTGATCCATCACCGTTCTTTAGCCCACTCTGCCACCCCAGTTCAGACATGGCCATATGCAAATCAGTCTGACCCTGTGCCTCATGGGAACAGTCCAGCCCAAACTGCCAAGCCATGCCTTTCCTGGACCGGAAACAAGCTTCCTAGGACCGGTTTCTGGCATTTCAGCCGTCTTCAGCCAGGCTTGCTTGAATCCAGTGGCAAAGTGAGCAAGGGACTCACGTCTGAGCATACCCTGCCAACTTATGGCGAACAAAGCGGTACAAAAGGGGTGGTGGTGGACGGAGCATCAGAAACAATCAAACACTCACACCCAGTCAACAGATCCGAGTTTGATCCATCACCGTTCTTTGGCCCACTCTGCCACCCCAGTTCAGACATGGCCATATGCAAATCAGTCTGACCATGTGCCTCATGGGAACAGTCCAGGTCGAACTGCCAAACCATGCCTTCCCTGGACCGGAAACAAGCGTCCTAGGACCGGTTTCTGGCATTTCAGCCGTCTTCAGCCAGGCTTGCTTGAATCCAGTGGCAAAGTGAGCAAGGGACTCACGTCTGAGCATACCCTGCCAACTTATGGCGAACAAAGCGGTACAAAAGGGGGTGGTGATGGACGGAGCATCAGAACCAATCAAACACTCACACCCAGTCAACAAATCCGACTTTGATCCATCACCGTTCTTTAGCCCACTCTGCCACCCCAGTTCAGACATGGCCATATGCAAATCAGTCTGACCCTGTGCCTCATGGGAACAGTCCAGCCCAAACTGCCAAGCCATGCCTTCCCTGGACCGGAAACAAGCTTCCTAGGACCGGTTTCTGGCATTTCAGCCGTCTTCAGCCAGGCTTGCTTGAATCCAGTGGCAAAGTGAGCAAGGGACTCACGTCTGAGCATACCCTGCCAACCTATGGCGAACAAAGCAGTACAAAAGGGGGTGGTGATGGACGGAGCATCAGAAACAATCAAACACTCACACCGAGTCAACAGATCCGAGTTTGATCCATCACCGTTCTTTAGCCCACTCTGCCACCCCAGTTCAGACATGGCCATATGCAAATCAGTCAGACCGTGTGCCTCATAGGAACAGTCCAGCCCGAACTGCCAAGCCATGTCTTCCCTGGACCGGAAACAAGCTTCCTAGGACCGGTTTCTGGCATTTTAGCCGTCTTCAGCCAGGCTTGCTTGAATCCAGTGGCAAAGTGAGCAAGGGACTCACGTCTGAGCATACCCTGCCAACTTATGGCGAACAAAGCGGTACAAAAGGGGGTGGTGATGGACGGAGCATCAGAACCAATCAAACACTCACATCCAGTCAACAGATCCGAGTTTGATCCATCACCGTTCTTTGGCCCACTCTGCCACCCCAGTTCAGACATGGCCATATGCAAATCAGTCTGACCCTGTGCCTCATGGGAACAGTCCAGCCCGAACTGCCAAACCATGCCTTCCCTGGACCGGAAACAAGCGTCCTAGGACCGGTTTCTGGCATTTCAGCCGTCTTCAGCCAGGCTTGCTTGAATCCAGTGGCAAAGTGAGCAAGGGACTCATGTCTGAGCATACCCTGCCAACTTATGGCGAACAAAGCGGTACAAAAGGGGGTGGTGATGGACGGAGCATCAGAGCCAATCAAACACTCACACCCAGTCAACAGATCCGAGTTTGATCCATCACCGTTCTTTGGCCCACCCTGCCACCCCAGTTCAGACATGGCCATATGCAAATCAGTCTGACCCTGTGCCTCATGGGAACAGTCCAGGTCGAACTGCCAAACCATGCCTTCCCTGGACCGGAAACAAGCGTCCTAGGACCGGTTTCTGGCATTTCAGCCGTCTTCAGCCAGGCTTGCTTGAATCCAGTGGCAAAGTGATCAAGGGACTCACGTCTGAACATACCCTGCCAACTTATGGCGAACAAAGCGGTACAAATGGGGGTGGTGATAGACGGAGCATCAAAACCAATCAAACACTCATACCCAGTCAACAGATCAGAGTTTGATCCTTCACCGTTCTTTAACCCACTCTGCCACCCCAGTTCAGACATGGCCATATGCAAATCAGTCTAACCCTGTGCCTCATGGGAACAGTCCAGCCCGAAATGCCAAGTAATGCCTTCCCTGGACAGAAAACACGTTTCCTAGGACGGGTTTCTGGCATTTCAGCCGTCTTCAGCCAGGCTTGCTTGAATCCAGTGGCAAAGTGAGCAAGGGACTCACGTCTGAGCATACCCTGCCAACGTATGGCGAACAAAGCGGTACAAAAGGGGGTGGTGATGGACGGAGCATCAGAACCAATCAAACACTCACACCCAGTCAACAAATCCGACTTTGATCCATCACCGTTCTTTAGCCCACTCTGCCACCCCAGTTCAGACATGGCCATATGCAAATCAGTCTGACCCTGTGCCTCATGGGAACAGTCCAGCCCAAACTGCCAAGCCATGCCTTTCCTGGACCAGAAACAAGCTTCCTAGGACCGGTTTCTTGCATTTCAGCCGTCTTCAGCCAGGCTTGCTTGAATCCAGTGGCAAAGTGAGCAAGGGACTCACGTCTGAGCATACCCTGCCAACTTATGGCGAACAAAGCGGTACAAAAGGGGTGGTGGTTGTCGGAGCATCAGAAACAATCAAACACTCACACCCAGTCAACAGATCCGAGTTTGATCCATCACCGTTCTTTAGCCCACTCTGCCACCCCAGTTCAGACATGGCCATATGCAAATCAGTCTGACCCTGTGCCTCATGGGAACAGTCCAGCCCGAACTGCCAAGCCATACCTTCCCTGGACCGGAAACAAGCTTCCTAGGACCGGTTTCTGGCATTTCAGCCGTCTTCAGCCAGGCTTGGTTGAATCCAGTGGCAAAGTGAGCAAGGGACTCACGTCTGAGCATACCCTGCCAACTTATGGCGAACAAAGCGGTACAAAAGGGGGTGGTGATGGACGGAGCATCAGAACCAATCAAACACACACACCCAGTCAACAGATCCGAGTTTGATCCATCACCGTTCTTTAGCCCACTCTGCTACCCCAGTTCAGACATGGCCATATGCAAATCAGTCTGACCCAGTGCCTCATGGGAACAGTCCAGCCTGAACTGCCAAGCCATGCCTTCCCTGGACCGGAAACAAGCTTCCTAGGACCGGTTTCTGGCATTTCAGTCGTCTTCAGCCAGGCTTGCTAGAATCCAGTGGCAAAGTGAGGAAGGGACTCATGTCTGAGCATACCCTGCCAACTTATGGCGAACAAAGCGGTACAAAAGGGGGTGGTGATGGACGGAGCATCAGAGCCAATCAAACACTCACACCCAGTCAACAGATCCGAGTTTGATCCATCACCGTTCTTTGGCCCACTCTGCCACCCCAGTTCAGACATGGCCATATGCAAATCAGTCTGACCCTGTGCCTCATGGGAACAGTCCAGGTCGAACTGCCAAACCATGCCTTCCCTGGACCGGAAACAAGCGTCCTAGGACCGGTTTCTGGCATTTCAGCCGTCTTCAGCCAGGCTTGCTTGAATCCAGTGGCAAAGTGATCAAGGGACTCACGTCTGAACATACCCTGCCAACTTATGGCGAACAAAGCGGTACAAATGGGGGTGGTGATAGACGGAGCATCAAAACCAATCAAACACTCATACCCAGTCAACAGATCTGAGTTTGATCCATCACCGTTCTTTAACCCACTCTGCCACCCCAGTTCAGACATGGCCATATGCAAATCAGTCTAACACTGTGCCTCATGGGAACAGTCCAGCCCGAAATGCCAAGTAATGCCTTCCCTGGACAGAAAACACGTTTCCTAGGACGGGTTTCTGGCATTTCAGCCGTCTTCAGCCAGGCTTGCTTGAATCCAGTGGCAAAGTGAGCAAGGGACTCACGTCTGAGCATACCCTGCCAACGTATGGCGAACAAAGCGGTACAAAAGGGGGTGGTGATGGACGGAGCATCAAAACCAATCAAACACTCACACCCAGTCAACAAATCCGACTTTGATCCATCACCGTTTTTTAGCCCACTCTGCCACCCCAGTTCAGACATGGCCATATGCAAATCAGTCTGACCCTGTGCCTCATGGGAACAGTCCAGCCCAAACTGCCAAGCCATGCCTTTCCTGGACCGGAAACAAGCTTCCTAGGACCGGTTTCTGGCATTTCAGCCGTCTTCAGCCAGGCTTGCTTGAATCCAGTGGCAAAGTGAGCAAGGGACTCACGTCTGAGCATACCCTGCCAACTTATGGCGAACAAAGCGGTACAAAAGGGGTGGTGATGGACGGAGCATCAGAACCAATCAAACACACACACCCAGTCAACAGATCCGAGTTTGATCCATCACCGTTCTTTAGCCCACTCTGCCACCCCATTTCAGACATGGCCATATGCAAATCAGTCTGACCATGTGCCTCATGGGAACAGTCCAGCCTGAACTGCCAAGCCATGCCTTCCCTGGACCAGAAACAAGCTTCCTAGGACCGGTTTCTGGCATTTTAGCCGTCTTCAGCCAGGCTTGCTTGAATCCAGTGGCAAAGTGAGCAAGGGACTCACGTCTGAGCATACCCTGCCAACTTATGGCGAACAAAGCGGTACAAAAGGGGGTGGTGATGGACGGAGCATCAGAACCAATCAAACACTCACACCCAGTCAACAGATCCGAGTTTGATCCATCACCGTTCTTTAGCCCACTCTGCCACCCCAGTTGAGACATGGCCAGTTGCAAATCAGTCTGACCCTGTGCCTCATGGGAACAGTCCAGCCCGAACTGCCAAGCCAGGCCTTCCCTGGACTGTAAACAAGCTTCCTAGGACCAGTTTCTGGCATTTTAGCCGTCTTCAGCCAGGCTTGCTTGAATCCAGTGGCAAAGTGAGCAAGGGACTCACGTCTGAGCATACCCTGCTAACTTATGGCGAACAAAGCGGTACAAAAGGGGTGGTGGTGGACGGAGCATCAGAAGCAATCAAACACTCACACCCAATCAACAGATCCGAGTTTGATCCATCACCGTTCTTTAGCCCACTCTGCCACCCCAGTTCAGACATGGCCATATGCAAATCAGTCTGACCCTGTGCCTCATGGGAACAGTCCAGCCCGAACTGCAAAGCCATACCTTCCCTGGACCGGAAACAAGCTTCCTAGGACCGGTTTCTGGCATTTCAGCTGTCTTCAGCCAGGCTTGGTTGAATCCAGTAGAAAAGTGAGCAAAGGACTCACGTGTGAGCATACCCTGCCAACTTATGGCGAACAAAGCGGTACAAAAGGGGGTGGTGATGGACGGAGCATCAGAGCCAATCAAACACTCACACCCAGTCAACAGATCCGAGTTTGATCCATCACCGTTCTTTGGCCCACTCTGCCACCCCAGTTCAGACATGGCCATATGCAAATCAGTCTGACCCTGTGCCTCATGGGAACAGTCCAGGTCGAACTGCCAAACCATGCCTTCCCTGGACCGGAAACAAGCGTCCTAGGACCGGTTTCTGGCATTTCAGCCGTCTTCAGCCAGGCTTGCTTGAATCCAGTGGCAAAGTGATCAAGGGACTCACGTCTGAACATACCCTGCCAACTTATGGCAAACAAAGCGGTACAAATGGGGGTGGTGATGGACGGAGCATCAAAACCAATCAAACACTCATACCCAGTCAACAGATCTGAGTTTGATCCATCACCGTTCTTTAACCCACTCTGCCACCCCAGTTCAGACATGGCCATATGCAAATCAGTCTCACCCTGTGCCTCATGGGAACAGTCCAGCCCGAAATGCCAAGTAATGCCTTCCCTGGACAGAAAACACGTTTCCTAGGATGGGTTTCTGGCATTTAAGCCGTCTTCAGCCAGGCTTGCTTGAATCCAGTGGCAAAGTGAGCAAGGGACTCTCGTCTGAGCATACCCTGCCAACGTGTGGCGAACAAAGCGGTACAAAAGGGGGTGGTGATGGACGGAGCATCAGAACCAATCAAACACTCACACCCAGTCAACAAATCCAACTTTGATCCATCACCGTTCTTTAGCCCACTCTGCCACCCCAGTTCAGACATGGCCATATGCAAATCAGTCTGACCCTGTGCCTCATGGGAACAGTCCAGCCCAAACTGCCAAGCCATGCCTTTCCTGGACCGGAAACAAGCTTCCTAGGACCAGTTTCTGGCATTTCAGCCGTCTTCAGCCAGGCTTGCTTGAATCCAGTGGCAAAGTGAGCAAGGGACTCACGTCTGAGCATACCCTGCCAACTTATGGCGAACAAAGCGGTACAAAAGGGGTGGTGGTGGACGGAGCATCAGAAACAATCAAACACTCACACCCAGTCAACAGATCCGAGTTTGATCCATCACCGTTCTTTAGCCCACTCTGCCACCCCAGTTCAGACATGGCCATATGCAAATCAGTCTGACCCTGTGCCTCATGGGAACAGTCCAGCCCGAACTGCCAAGCCATACCTTCCCTGGACCGGAAACAAGCTTCCTAGGACCGGTTTCTGGCATTTCAGCCGTCTTCAGCCAGGCTTAGTTGAATCCAGTAGCAAAGTGATCAAGGGACTTACGTCTGAACATACCCTGCCAACTTATGGCGAACAAAGCGGTACAAATGGGGGTGGTGATGGACAGAGCATCAAAACCAATCAAACACTCATACCCAGTCAACAGATCTGAGTTTGATCCATCACCGTTCTTTAACCCACTCTGCCACCCCAGTTCAGACATGGCCATATGCAAATCAGTCTGACCCTGTGCCTCATGGGAACAGTCCAGCCCGAAATGCCAAGCAACGCCTTCCCTGGACAGAAAGCACGTTTACTAGGACGGGTTTCTGACATTTCAGCCGTCTTCAGCCAGGCTTGCTTGAATCCAGTGGCAAAGTGAGCAAGAGACTCACGTCTGAGCATACCCTGCCAACTTATGGCGAACAAAGCGGTACAAAAGGGGGTGGTGATGGACGGAGCATCAGAACCAATCAAACACTCACACCCAGTCAACAAATCCGACTTTGATCCATCACCATTCTTTAGCCCACTCTGCCACCCCAGTTCAGACATGGCCATATGCAAATCAGTCTGACCCTGTGCCTCATGGGAACAGTCCAGCCCAAACTGCCAAGCCATGCCTTCCCTGGACCGGAAACAAGCTTCCTAGGACCGGTTTCTGGCATTTCAGCCGTCTTCAGCCAGGCTTGCTTGAATCCAGTGGCAAAGTGAGCAAGGGACTCACGTCTGAGCATACCCTGCCAACCTATGGCGAACAAAGCAGTACAAAAGGGGGTGGTGATGGACGGAGCATCAGAACCAATCAAACACTCACACCCAGTCAACAGATCCGAGTTTGATCCATCACCGTTCTTTGGCCCACTCTGCCACCCCAGTTCAGACATGGCCATATGCAAATCAGTCTGACCCTGTGCCTCATGGGAACAGTCCAGCCCGAACTGCCAAACCATGCCTTCCCTGGACCGGAAACAAGCGTCCTAGGACCGGTTTCTGGCATTTCAGCCGTCTTCAGCCAGGCTTGCTTGAATCCAGTGGCAATGTGAGCAAGGGACTCACGTCTGAGCATACCCTGCCAACTTATGGCGAACAAAGCGGTACAAAAGGGGGTGGTGATGGACGGAGCATCAGAACCAATCAAACACACACACCCAGTCAACAGATCCGAGTTTGATCCATCACCGTTCTTTAGCCCACTCTGCTACCCCAGTTCAGACATGGCCATATGCAAATCAGTCTGACCCTGTGCCTCATGGGAACAGTCCAGCCTGAACTGCCAAGCCATGCCTTCCCTGGACCGGAAACAAGCTTCCTAGGACCGGTTTCTGGCATTTCAGTCGTCTTCAGCCAGGCTTGCTAGAATCCAGTGGCAAAGTGAGGAAGGGACTCATGTCTGAGCATACCCTGCCAACTTATGGCGAACAAAGCGGTACAAAAGGGGGTGGTGATGGACGGAGCATCAGAACCAATCAAACACACACACCCAGTCAACAGATCCGAGTTTGATCCATCACCGTTCTTTAGCCCACTCTGCCACCCCATTTCAGACATGGCCATATGCAAATCAGTCGTACCATGTGCCTCATGGGAACAGTCCAGCCTGAACTGCCAAGCCATGCCTTCCCTGGACCAGAAACAAGCTTCCTAGGACCGGTTTCTGGCATTTTAGCCGTCTTCAGCCAGGCTTGCTTGAATCCAGTGGCAAAGTGAGCAAGGGACTCACGTCTGAGCATACCCTGCCAACTTATGGCGAACAAAGCGGTACAAAAGGGGGTGGTGATGGACGGAGCATCAGAACCAATCAAACACTCACACCCAGTCAACAGATCCGAGTTTGATCCATCACCGGACTTTGGCCCACTCTGCCACCCCAGTTCAGACATGGCCATATGCAAATCAGTCTGACCCTGTGCCTCATGGGAACAGTCCAGCCCGAACTGCCAAACCATGCCTTCCCTGGACCGGAAACAAGCGTCCTAGGACCGGTATCTGGCATTTCAGCCGTCTTCAGCCAGGCTTGCTTGAATCCAGTGGCAAAGTGAGCAAGGGACTCACGTCTGAGCATACCCTGCCAACTTATGGCGAACAAAGCGGTACAAAAGGGGGTGGTGATGGACGGAGCATCAGAACCAATCAAACACACACACCCAGTCAACAGATCCGAGTTTGATCCATCACCGTTCTTTAGCCCACTCTGCCACCCCATTTCAGACATGGCCATATGCAAATCAGTCTGACCATGTGCCTCATGGGAACAGTCCAGCCTGAACTGCCAAGCCATGCCTTCCCTGTACCGGAAACAAGCTTCCTAGGACCGCTTTCTGGCATTTCAGCCGTCTTCAGCCAGGCTTGCTTGAATCCAGTGGCAAATTGAGCAAGGTACTCACGTCTGAGCATACCCTGCCAACTTATGGCGAACAAAGCAGTACAAAAGGGGGTGGTAATGGACGGAGCATCAGAACCAATCAAACACTCACACCCAGTCAACAGATCCGAGTTTGATCCATCACCGTGCTTTAGCCCACTCTGCCACCCCAGTTCAGACATGGCCATATGCAAATCAGTCTGACCCTGTACCTCATGCGAACAGTCCAGCCCGAACTGCCAAGCCATGCCTTCCCTGGACCAGAAACAAGCTTCCTAGGACCGGTTTCTGGCATTTCAGCCGTCTTCAGCCAGGCTTGGTTGAATCCAGTGGCAAAGTGAGCAAGGGACTCACGTCTGAGCATACCCTGCCAACTTATGGCGAACAAAGCGGTACAAAAGGGGGTGGTGATGGACGGAGCATCAGAACCAATCAAACACACACACCCAGTCAACAGATCCGAGTTTGATCCATCACCGTTCTTTAGCCCACTCTGCTACCCCAGTTCAGACATGGCCATATGCAAATCAGTCTGACCCAGTGCCTCATGGGAACAGTCCAGCCTGAACTGCCAAGCCATGCCTTCCCTGGACCGGAAACAAGCTTCCTAGGACCGGTTTCTGGCATTTCAGTCGTCTTCAGCCAGGCTTGCTAGAATCCAGTGGCAAAGTGAGGAAGGGACTCATGTCTGAGCATACCCTGCCAACTTATGGCGAACAAAGCGGTACAAAAGGGGGTGGTGATGGACGGAGCATCAGAGCCAATCAAACACTCACACCCAGTCAACAGATCCGAGTTTGATCCATCACCGTTCTTTGGCCCACTCTGCCACCCCAGTTCAGACATGGCCATATGCAAATCAGTCTGACCCTGTGCCTCATGGGAACAGTCCAGGTCGAACTGCCAAACCATGCCTTCCCTGGACCGGAAACAAGCGTCCTAGGACCGGTTTCTGGCATTTCAGCCGTCTTCAGCCAGGCTTGCTTGAATCCAGTGGCAAAGTGATCAAGGGACTCACGTCTGAACATACCCTGCCAACTTATGGCGAACAAAGCGGTACAAATGGGGGTGGTGATAGACGGAGCATCAAAACCAATCAAACACTCATACCCAGTCAACAGATCTGAGTTTGATCCATCACCGTTCTTTAACCCACTCTGCCACCCCAGTTCAGACATGGCCATATGCAAATCAGTCTAACACTGTGCCTCATGGGAACAGTCCAGCCCGAAATGCCAAGTAATGCCTTCCCTGGACAGAAAACACGTTTCCTAGGACGGGTTTCTGGCATTTCAGCCGTCTTCAGCCAGGCTTGCTTGAATCCAGTGGCAAAGTGAGCAAGGGACTCACGTCTGAGCATACCCTGCCAACGTATGGCGAACAAAGCGGTACAAAAGGGGGTGGTGATGGACGGAGCATCAAAACCAATCAAACACTCACACCCAGTCAACAAATCCGACTTTGATCCATCACCGTTTTTTAGCCCACTCTGCCACCCCAGTTCAGACATGGCCATATGCAAATCAGTCTGACCCTGTGCCTCATGGGAACAGTCCAGCCCAAACTGCCAAGCCATGCCTTTCCTGGACCGGAAACAAGCTTCCTAGGACCGGTTTCTGGCATTTCAGCCGTCTTCAGCCAGGCTTGCTTGAATCCAGTGGCAAAGTGAGCAAGGGACTAGGCCTGGGCAAAAATTTCGTTCCGTTCGCGGAAATTGCGATAATTTGACATTTTTGCGTTCCGCGGAGAGCGCGAAAATGTCAAAAATTCCGGTTTCCGCAGCTTGGCGATAATTTGTTTCTTGCTCGCGCTGTAAAATGATACATTCTCGCGCGCGCGCGATCGCCTTACCTGAATCCCTGCGTTCGCCGACAAGTTTTCTTGATCCGGTCGCGTTCTCCATGAGATGTTGTATTGTTTTTAGCCATTTGCGCTGTCTCGCGACAGTTCGCGCCCGCAGTGACGTCATGCGTCGCGCGATCACGTCTTTCTTCTCGCGATCATGCACCGCGAGAACAACTCAAAACAAGATGGCCGCGCCCGCAAGCAACCACATGGGTAAGTTGGCGACCCGCAACCATGCAGAAAATCTCGCGAACATGCCGGAAAAAAACTTCCGCATCTTCGCGATATTTCTGCTTGTTTGCGATAATTTTAAACATTCTCGCGATAATTTGCGAAGGTTAATTCCGCAAATTCCGCCCACCCCTACAAGGGACTCACGTCTGAGCATACCCTGCCAACTTATGGCGAACAAAGCGGTACAAAAGGGGTGGTGATGGACGGAGCATCAGAACCAATCAAACACACACACCCAGTCAACAGATCCGAGTTTGATCCATCACCGTTCTTTAGCCCACTCTGCCACCCCATTTCAGACATGGCCATATGCAAATCAGTCTGACCATGTGCCTCATGGGAACAGTCCAGCCTGAACTGCCAAGCCATGCCTTCCCTGGACCAGAAACAAGCTTCCTAGGACCGGTTTCTGGCATTTTAGCCGTCTTCAGCCAGGCTTGCTTGAATCCAGTGGCAAAGTGAGCAAGGGACTCACGTCTGAGCATACCCTGCCAACTTATGGCGAACAAAGCGGTACAAAAGGGGGTGGTGATGGACGGAGCATCAGAACCAATCAAACACTCACACCCAGTCAACAGATCCGAGTTTGATCCATCACCGTTCTTTAGCCCACTCTGCCACCCCAGTTGAGACATGGCCAGTTGCAAATCAGTCTGACCCTGTGCCTCATGGGAACAGTCCAGCCCGAACTGCCAAGCCAGGCCTTCCCTGGACTGTAAACAAGCTTCCTAGGACCAGTTTCTGGCATTTTAGCCGTCTTCAGCCAGGCTTGCTTGAATCCAGTGGCAAAGTGAGCAAGGGACTCACGTCTGAGCATACCCTGCTAACTTATGGCGAACAAAGCGGTACAAAAGGGGTGGTGGTGGACGGAGCATCAGAAGCAATCAAACACTCACACCCAATCAACAGATCCGAGTTTGATCCATCACCGTTCTTTAGCCCACTCTGCCACCCCAGTTCAGACATGGCCATATGCAAATCAGTCTGACCCTGTGCCTCATGGGAACAGTCCAGCCCGAACTGCAAAGCCATACCTTCCCTGGACCGGAAACAAGCTTCCTAGGACCGGTTTCTGGCATTTCAGCTGTCTTCAGCCAGGCTTGGTTGAATCCAGTAGAAAAGTGAGCAAAGGACTCACGTGTGAGCATACCCTGCCAACTTATGGCGAACAAAGCGGTACAAAAGGGGGTGGTGATGGACGGAGCATCAGAGCCAATCAAACACTCACACCCAGTCAACAGATCCGAGTTTGATCCATCACCGTTCTTTGGCCCACTCTGCCACCCCAGTTCAGACATGGCCATATGCAAATCAGTCTGACCCTGTGCCTCATGGGAACAGTCCAGGTCGAACTGCCAAACCATGCCTTCCCTGGACCGGAAACAAGCGTCCTAGGACCGGTTTCTGGCATTTCAGCCGTCTTCAGCCAGGCTTGCTTGAATCCAGTGGCAAAGTGATCAAGGGACTCACGTCTGAACATACCCTGCCAACTTATGGCAAACAAAGCGGTACAAATGGGGGTGGTGATGGACGGAGCATCAAAACCAATCAAACACTCATACCCAGTCAACAGATCTGAGTTTGATCCATCACCGTTCTTTAACCCACTCTGCCACCCCAGTTCAGACATGGCCATATGCAAATCAGTCTCACCCTGTGCCTCATGGGAACAGTCCAGCCCGAAATGCCAAGTAATGCCTTCCCTGGACAGAAAACACGTTTCCTAGGATGGGTTTCTGGCATTTAAGCCGTCTTCAGCCAGGCTTGCTTGAATCCAGTGGCAAAGTGAGCAAGGGACTCTCGTCTGAGCATACCCTGCCAACGTGTGGCGAACAAAGCGGTACAAAAGGGGGTGGTGATGGACGGAGCATCAGAACCAATCAAACACTCACACCCAGTCAACAAATCCAACTTTGATCCATCACCGTTCTTTAGCCCACTCTGCCACCCCAGTTCAGACATGGCCATATGCAAATCAGTCTGACCCTGTGCCTCATGGGAACAGTCCAGCCCAAACTGCCAAGCCATGCCTTTCCTGGACCGGAAACAAGCTTCCTAGGACCAGTTTCTGGCATTTCAGCCGTCTTCAGCCAGGCTTGCTTGAATCCAGTGGCAAAGTGAGCAAGGGACTCACGTCTGAGCATACCCTGCCAACTTATGGCGAACAAAGCGGTACAAAAGGGGTGGTGGTGGACGGAGCATCAGAAACAATCAAACACTCACACCCAGTCAACAGATCCGAGTTTGATCCATCACCGTTCTTTAGCCCACTCTGCCACCCCAGTTCAGACATGGCCATATGCAAATCAGTCTGACCCTGTGCCTCATGGGAACAGTCCAGCCCGAACTGCCAAGCCATACCTTCCCTGGACCGGAAACAAGCTTCCTAGGACCGGTTTCTGGCATTTCAGCCGTCTTCAGCCAGGCTTAGTTGAATCCAGTAGCAAAGTGATCAAGGGACTTACGTCTGAACATACCCTGCCAACTTATGGCGAACAAAGCGGTACAAATGGGGGTGGTGATGGACAGAGCATCAAAACCAATCAAACACTCATACCCAGTCAACAGATCTGAGTTTGATCCATCACCGTTCTTTAACCCACTCTGCCACCCCAGTTCAGACATGGCCATATGCAAATCAGTCTGACCCTGTGCCTCATGGGAACAGTCCAGCCCGAAATGCCAAGCAACGCCTTCCCTGGACAGAAAGCACGTTTACTAGGACGGGTTTCTGACATTTCAGCCGTCTTCAGCCAGGCTTGCTTGAATCCAGTGGCAAAGTGAGCAAGAGACTCACGTCTGAGCATACCCTGCCAACTTATGGCGAACAAAGCGGTACAAAAGGGGGTGGTGATGGACGGAGCATCAGAACCAATCAAACACTCACACCCAGTCAACAAATCCGACTTTGATCCATCACCATTCTTTAGCCCACTCTGCCACCCCAGTTCAGACATGGCCATATGCAAATCAGTCTGACCCTGTGCCTCATGGGAACAGTCCAGCCCAAACTGCCAAGCCATGCCTTCCCTGGACCGGAAACAAGCTTCCTAGGACCGGTTTCTGGCATTTCAGCCGTCTTCAGCCAGGCTTGCTTGAATCCAGTGGCAAAGTGAGCAAGGGACTCACGTCTGAGCATACCCTGCCAACCTATGGCGAACAAAGCAGTACAAAAGGGGGTGGTGATGGACGGAGCATCAGAACCAATCAAACACTCACACCCAGTCAACAGATCCGAGTTTGATCCATCACCGTTCTTTGGCCCACTCTGCCACCCCAGTTCAGACATGGCCATATGCAAATCAGTCTGACCCTGTGCCTCATGGGAACAGTCCAGCCCGAACTGCCAAACCATGCCTTCCCTGGACCGGAAACAAGCGTCCTAGGACCGGTTTCTGGCATTTCAGCCGTCTTCAGCCAGGCTTGCTTGAATCCAGTGGCAATGTGAGCAAGGGACTCACGTCTGAGCATACCCTGCCAACTTATGGCGAACAAAGCGGTACAAAAGGGGGTGGTGATGGACGGAGCATCAGAACCAATCAAACACACACACCCAGTCAACAGATCCGAGTTTGATCCATCACCGTTCTTTAGCCCACTCTGCTACCCCAGTTCAGACATGGCCATATGCAAATCAGTCTGACCCTGTGCCTCATGGGAACAGTCCAGCCTGAACTGCCAAGCCATGCCTTCCCTGGACCGGAAACAAGCTTCCTAGGACCGGTTTCTGGCATTTCAGTCGTCTTCAGCCAGGCTTGCTAGAATCCAGTGGCAAAGTGAGGAAGGGACTCATGTCTGAGCATACCCTGCCAACTTATGGCGAACAAAGCGGTACAAAAGGGGGTGGTGATGGACGGAGCATCAGAACCAATCAAACACACACACCCAGTCAACAGATCCGAGTTTGATCCATCACCGTTCTTTAGCCCACTCTGCCACCCCATTTCAGACATGGCCATATGCAAATCAGTCGTACCATGTGCCTCATGGGAACAGTCCAGCCTGAACTGCCAAGCCATGCCTTCCCTGGACCAGAAACAAGCTTCCTAGGACCGGTTTCTGGCATTTTAGCCGTCTTCAGCCAGGCTTGCTTGAATCCAGTGGCAAAGTGAGCAAGGGACTCACGTCTGAGCATACCCTGCCAACTTATGGCGAACAAAGCGGTACAAAAGGGGGTGGTGATGGACGGAGCATCAGAACCAATCAAACACTCACACCCAGTCAACAGATCCGAGTTTGATCCATCACCGGACTTTGGCCCACTCTGCCACCCCAGTTCAGACATGGCCATATGCAAATCAGTCTGACCCTGTGCCTCATGGGAACAGTCCAGCCCGAACTGCCAAACCATGCCTTCCCTGGACCGGAAACAAGCGTCCTAGGACCGGTATCTGGCATTTCAGCCGTCTTCAGCCAGGCTTGCTTGAATCCAGTGGCAAAGTGAGCAAGGGACTCACGTCTGAGCATACCCTGCCAACTTATGGCGAACAAAGCGGTACAAAAGGGGGTGGTGATGGACGGAGCATCAGAACCAATCAAACACACACACCCAGTCAACAGATCCGAGTTTGATCCATCACCGTTCTTTAGCCCACTCTGCCACCCCATTTCAGACATGGCCATATGCAAATCAGTCTGACCATGTGCCTCATGGGAACAGTCCAGCCTGAACTGCCAAGCCATGCCTTCCCTGTACCGGAAACAAGCTTCCTAGGACCGCTTTCTGGCATTTCAGCCGTCTTCAGCCAGGCTTGCTTGAATCCAGTGGCAAATTGAGCAAGGTACTCACGTCTGAGCATACCCTGCCAACTTATGGCGAACAAAGCAGTACAAAAGGGGGTGGTAATGGACGGAGCATCAGAACCAATCAAACACTCACACCCAGTCAACAGATCCGAGTTTGATCCATCACCGTGCTTTAGCCCACTCTGCCACCCCAGTTCAGACATGGCCATATGCAAATCAGTCTGACCCTGTACCTCATGCGAACAGTCCAGCCCGAACTGCCAAGCCATGCCTTCCCTGGACCAGAAACAAGCTTCCTAGGACCGGTTTCTGGCATTTCAGCCGTCTTCAGCCAGGCTTGGTTGAATCCAGTGGCAAAGTGAGCAAGGGACTCACGTCTGAGCATACCCTGCCAACTTATGGCGAACAAAGCGGTACAAAAGGGGGTGGTGATGGACGGAGCATCAGAACCAATCAAACACACACACCCAGTCAACAGATCCGAGTTTGATCCATCACCGTTCTTTAGCCCACTCTGCTACCCCAGTTCAGACATGGCCATATGCAAATCAGTCTGACCCAGTGCCTCATGGGAACAGTCCAGCCTGAACTGCCAAGCCATGCCTTCCCTGGACCGGAAACAAGCTTCCTAGGACCGGTTTCTGGCATTTCAGTCGTCTTCAGCCAGGCTTGCTAGAATCCAGTGGCAAAGTGAGGAAGGGACTCATGTCTGAGCATACCCTGCCAACTTATGGCGAACAAAGCGGTACAAAAGGGGGTGGTGATGGACGGAGCATCAGAGCCAATCAAACACTCACACCCAGTCAACAGATCCGAGTTTGATCCATCACCGTTCTTTGGCCCACTCTGCCACCCCAGTTCAGACATGGCCATATGCAAATCAGTCTGACCCTGTGCCTCATGGGAACAGTCCAGGTCGAACTGCCAAACCATGCCTTCCCTGGACCGGAAACAAGCGTCCTAGGACCGGTTTCTGGCATTTCAGCCGTCTTCAGCCAGGCTTGCTTGAATCCAGTGGCAAAGTGATCAAGGGACTCACGTCTGAACATACCCTGCCAACTTATGGCGAACAAAGCGGTACAAATGGGGGTGGTGATAGACGGAGCATCAAAACCAATCAAACACTCATACCCAGTCAACAGATCTGAGTTTGATCCATCACCGTTCTTTAACCCACTCTGCCACCCCAGTTCAGACATGGCCATATGCAAATCAGTCTAACACTGTGCCTCATGGGAACAGTCCAGCCCGAAATGCCAAGTAATGCCTTCCCTGGACAGAAAACACGTTTCCTAGGACGGGTTTCTGGCATTTCAGCCGTCTTCAGCCAGGCTTGCTTGAATCCAGTGGCAAAGTGAGCAAGGGACTCACGTCTGAGCATACCCTGCCAACGTATGGCGAACAAAGCGGTACAAAAGGGGGTGGTGATGGACGGAGCATCAAAACCAATCAAACACTCACACCCAGTCAACAAATCCGACTTTGATCCATCACCGTTTTTTAGCCCACTCTGCCACCCCAGTTCAGACATGGCCATATGCAAATCAGTCTGACCCTGTGCCTCATGGGAACAGTCCAGCCCAAACTGCCAAGCCATGCCTTTCCTGGACCGGAAACAAGCTTCCTAGGACCGGTTTCTGGCATTTCAGCCGTCTTCAGCCAGGCTTGCTTGAATCCAGTGGCAAAGTGAGCAAGGGACTCACGTCTGAGCATACCCTGCCAACTTATGGCGAACAAAGCGGTACAAAAGGGGTGGTGATGGACGGAGCATCAGAACCAATCAAACACACACACCCAGTCAACAGATCCGAGTTTGATCCATCACCGTTCTTTAGCCCACTCTGCCACCCCATTTCAGACATGGCCATATGCAAATCAGTCTGACCATGTGCCTCATGGGAACAGTCCAGCCTGAACTGCCAAGCCATGCCTTCCCTGGACCAGAAACAAGCTTCCTAGGACCGGTTTCTGGCATTTTAGCCGTCTTCAGCCAGGCTTGCTTGAATCCAGTGGCAAAGTGAGCAAGGGACTCACGTCTGAGCATACCCTGCCAACTTATGGCGAACAAAGCGGTACAAAAGGGGGTGGTGATGGACGGAGCATCAGAACCAATCAAACACTCACACCCAGTCAACAGATCCGAGTTTGATCCATCACCGTTCTTTAGCCCACTCTGCCACCCCAGTTGAGACATGGCCAGTTGCAAATCAGTCTGACCCTGTGCCTCATGGGAACAGTCCAGCCCGAACTGCCAAGCCAGGCCTTCCCTGGACTGTAAACAAGCTTCCTAGGACCAGTTTCTGGCATTTTAGCCGTCTTCAGCCAGGCTTGCTTGAATCCAGTGGCAAAGTGAGCAAGGGACTCACGTCTGAGCATACCCTGCCAACTTATGGCGAACAAAGCGGTACAAAAGGGGTGGTGGTGGACGGAGCATCAGAAGCAATCAAACACTCACACCCAATCAACAGATCCGAGTTTGATCCATCACCGTTCTTTAGCCCACTCTGCCACCCCAGTTCAGACATGGCCATATGCAAATCAGTCTGACCCTGTGCCTCATGGGAACAGTCCAGCCCGAACTGCAAAGCCATACCTTCCCTGGACCGGAAACAAGCTTCCTAGGACCGGTTTCTGGCATTTCAGCTGTCTTCAGCCAGGCTTGGTTGAATCCAGTAGAAAAGTGAGCAAAGGACTCACGTGTGAGCATACCCTGCCAACTTATGGCGAACAAAGCGGTACAAAAGGGGGTGGTGATGGACGGAGCATCAGAGCCAATCAAACACTCACACCCAGTCAACAGATCCGAGTTTGATCCATCACCGTTCTTTGGCCCACTCTGCCACCCCAGTTCAGACATGGCCATATGCAAATCAGTCTGACCCTGTGCCTCATGGGAACAGTCCAGGTCGAACTGCCAAACCATGCCTTCCCTGGACCGGAAACAAGCGTCCTAGGACCGGTTTCTGGCATTTCAGCCGTCTTCAGCCAGGCTTGCTTGAATCCAGTGGCAAAGTGATCAAGGGACTCACGTCTGAACATACCCTGCCAACTTATGGCAAACAAAGCGGTACAAATGGGGGTGGTGATGGACGGAGCATCAAAACCAATCAAACACTCATACCCAGTCAACAGATCTGAGTTTGATCCATCACCGTTCTTTAACCCACTCTGCCACCCCAGTTCAGACATGGCCATATGCAAATCAGTCTCACCCTGTGCCTCATGGGAACAGTCCAGCCCGAAATGCCAAGTAATGCCTTCCCTGGACAGAAAACACGTTTCCTAGGATGGGTTTCTGGCATTTAAGCCGTCTTCAGCCAGGCTTGCTTGAATCCAGTGGCAAAGTGAGCAAGGGACTCTCGTCTGAGCATACCCTGCCAACGTGTGGCGAACAAAGCGGTACAAAAGGGGGTGGTGATGGACGGAGCATCAGAACCAATCAAACACTCACACCCAGTCAACAAATCCAACTTTGATCCATCACCGTTCTTTAGCCCACTCTGCCACCCCAGTTCAGACATGGCCATATGCAAATCAGTCTGACCCTGTGCCTCATGGGAACAGTCCAGCCCAAACTGCCAAGCCATGCCTTTCCTGGACCGGAAACAAGCTTCCTAGGACCAGTTTCTGGCATTTCAGCCGTCTTCAGCCAGGCTTGCTTGAATCCAGTGGCAAAGTGAGCAAGGGACTCACGTCTGAGCATACCCTGCCAACTTATGGCGAACAAAGCGGTACAAAAGGGGTGGTGGTGGACGGAGCATCAGAAACAATCAAACACTCACACCCAGTCAACAGATCCGAGTTTGATCCATCACCGTTCTTTAGCCCACTCTGCCACCCCAGTTCAGACATGGCCATATGCAAATCAGTCTGACCCTGTGCCTCATGGGAACAGTCCAGCCCGAACTGCCAAGCCATACCTTCCCTGGACCGGAAACAAGCTTCCTAGGACCGGTTTCTGGCATTTCAGCCGTCTTCAGCCAGGCTTAGTTGAATCCAGTAGCAAAGTGATCAAGGGACTTACGTCTGAACATACCCTGCCAACTTATGGCGAACAAAGCGGTACAAATGGGGGTGGTGATGGACGGAGCATCAAAACCAATCAAACACTCATACCCAGTCAACAGATCTGAGTTTGATCCATCACCGTTCTTTAACCCACTCTGCCACCCCAGTTCAGACATGGCCATATGCAAATCAGTCTGACCCTGTGCCTCATGGGAACAGTCCAGCCCGAAATGCCAAGCAACGCCTTCCCTGGACAGAAAGCACGTTTACTAGGACGGGTTTCTGACATTTCAGCCGTCTTCAGCCAGGCTTGCTTGAATCCAGTGGCAAAGTGAGCAAGAGACTCACGTCTGAGCATACCCTGCCAACTTATGGCGAACAAAGCGGTACAAAAGGGGGTGGTGATGGACGGAGCATCAGAACCAATCAAACACTCACACCCAGTCAACAAATCCGACTTTGATCCATCACCATTCTTTAGCCCACTCTGCCACCCCAGTTCAGACATGGCCATATGCAAATCAGTCTGACCCTGTGCCTCATGGGAACAGTCCAGCCCAAACTGCCAAGCCATGCCTTCCCTGGACCGGAAACAAGCTTCCTAGGACCGGTTTCTGGCATTTCAGCCGTCTTCAGCCAGGCTTGCTTGAATCCAGTGGCAAAGTGAGCAAGGGACTCACGTCTGAGCATACCCTGCCAACCTATGGCGAACAAAGCAGTACAAAAGGGGGTGGTGATGGACGGAGCATCAGAACCAATCAAACACTCACACCCAGTCAACAGATCCGAGTTTGATCCATCACCGTTCTTTGGCCCACTCTGCCACCCCAGTTCAGACATGGCCATATGCAAATCAGTCTGACCCTGTGCCTCATGGGAACAGTCCAGCCCGAACTGCCAAACCATGCCTTCCCTGGACCGGAAACAAGCGTCCTAGGACCGGTTTCTGGCATTTCAGCCGTCTTCAGCCAGGCTTGCTTGAATCCAGTGGCAATGTGAGCAAGGGACTCACGTCTGAGCATACCCTGCCAACTTATGGCGAACAAAGCGGTACAAAAGGGGGTGGTGATGGACGGAGCATCAGAACCAATCAAACACACACACCCAGTCAACAGATCCGAGTTTGATCCATCACCGTTCTTTAGCCCACTCTGCTACCCCAGTTCAGACATGGCCATATGCAAATCAGTCTGACCCTGTGCCTCATGGGAACAGTCCAGCCTGAACTGCCAAGCCATGCCTTCCCTGGACCGGAAACAAGCTTCCTAGGACCGGTTTCTGGCATTTCAGTCGTCTTCAGCCAGGCTTGCTAGAATCCAGTGGCAAAGTGAGGAAGGGACTCATGTCTGAGCATACCCTGCCAACTTATGGCGAACAAAGCGGTACAAAAGGGGGTGGTGATGGACGGAGCATCAGAACCAATCAAACACACACACCCAGTCAACAGATCCGAGTTTGATCCATCACCGTTCTTTAGCCCACTCTGCCACCCCATTTCAGACATGGCCATATGCAAATCAGTCGTACCATGTGCCTCATGGGAACAGTCCAGCCTGAACTGCCAAGCCATGCCTTCCCTGGACCAGAAACAAGCTTCCTAGGACCGGTTTCTGGCATTTTAGCCGTCTTCAGCCAGGCTTGCTTGAATCCAGTGGCAAAGTGAGCAAGGGACTCACGTCTGAGCATACCCTGCCAACTTATGGCGAACAAAGCGGTACAAAAGGGGGTGGTGATGGACGGAGCATCAGAACCAATCAAACACTCACACCCAGTCAACAGATCCGAGTTTGATCCATCACCGGACTTTGGCCCACTCTGCCACCCCAGTTCAGACATGGCCATATGCAAATCAGTCTGACCCTGTGCCTCATGGGAACAGTCCAGCCCGAACTGCCAAACCATGCCTTCCCTGGACCGGAAACAAGCGTCCTAGGACCGGTATCTGGCATTTCAGCCGTCTTCAGCCAGGCTTGCTTGAATCCAGTGGCAAAGTGAGCAAGGGACTCACGTCTGAGCATACCCTGCCAACTTATGGCGAACAAAGCGGTACAAAAGGGGGTGGTGATGGACGGAGCATCAGAACCAATCAAACACACACACCCAGTCAACAGATCCGAGTTTGATCCATCACCGTTCTTTAGCCCACTCTGCCACCCCATTTCAGACATGGCCATATGCAAATCAGTCTGACCATGTGCCTCATGGGAACAGTCCAGCCTGAACTGCCAAGCCATGCCTTCCCTGGACCAGAAACAAGCTTCCTAGGACCAGTTTCTGGCATTTTAGCCGTCTTCAGCCAGGCTTGCTTGAATCCAGTGGCAAAGTGAGCAAGGGACTCACGTCTGAGCATACCCTGCCAACTTATGGCGAACAAAGCGGTACAAAAGGGGGTGGTGATGGACGGAGCATCAGAACCAATCAAACACTCACACCCAGTCAACAAATCCGACTTTGATCCATCACCGTTCTTTAGCCCACTCTGCCACCCCAGTTCAGACATGGCCATATGCTAATCAGTCTGACCCTGTGCCTCATGGGAACAGTCCAGCCCAAACTGCCAAGCCATGCCTTCCCTGGACCGGACACAAGCTTCCTAGGACCGGTTTCTGGCAATTCAGCCGTCTTCAGCCAGGCTTGCTTGAATCCAGTGGCAAAGTGAGCAAGGGACTCACGTCTGAGCATACCCTGCCAACTTATGGCGAACAAAGCGGTACAAAAGGGGTGGTGGTGGACGGAGCATCAGAAACAATCAAACACTCACACCCAGTCAACAGATCCGAGTTTGATCCATCACCGTTCTTTAGTCCACTCTGCCACCCCAGTTCAGACATGGCCATATGCAAATCAGTCTGACCCTGTGCCTCATGGGAACAGTCCAGCCTGAACTGCCAAGCCATACCTTCCCTGGACCGGAAACAAGCTTCCTAGGATCGGTTTCTGGCATTTCAGCCGTCTTCAGCCAGGCTTGGTTGAATCCAGTAGCAAAGTGAGCAAAGGACTCACGTGTGAGCATACCCTGCCAACTTATGGCGAACAAAGAGGTACAAAAGGGGGTGGTGATGGACGGAGCATCAGAACCAATCAAACACTCACACCCAGTCAACAGATCCGAGTTTGATCCATCACCGTTCTTTGGCCCACTCTGCCACCCCAGTTCAGACATGGCCATATGCAAATCAGTCTGACCCTGTGCCTCATGGGAACAGTCCAGGTAGAACTGCCAAACCATGCCTTCCCTGGACCGGAAACAAGCGTCCTAGGACCGGTTTCTGGCATTCCAGCCGTCTTCAGCCAGGCTTGCTTGAATCCAGTGGCAAAGTGATCAAGGGACTCACGTCTGAACATACCCTGCCAACTTATGGCGAACAAAGCGGTACAAATGGGGGTGGTGATGGACGGAGCATCAAAACCAATCAAACACTCATACCCAGTCAACAGATCTGAGTTTGATCCATCACCGTTCTTTAACCCACTCTGCCACCACAGTTCAGACATGGCCATATGCAAATCAGTCTGACCCTGTGCCTCATGGGAACAGTCCAGCCCGAAATGCCAAGCAATGCCTTCCCTGGACAGAAAACACGTTTCCTAGGACGGGTTTCTGGCATTTCAGCCGTCTTCAGCCAGGCTTGCTTGAATCCAGTGGCAAAGTGAGCAAGGGACTCACGTCTGAGCATACCCTGCCAACTTATGGCGAACAAAGCGGTACAAAAGGGGGTGGTGATGGACGGAGCATCAGAACCAATCAAACACTCACACCCAGTCAACAAATCCGACTTTGATCCATCACCGTTCTTTAGCCCACTCTGCCACCCCAGTTCAGACATGGCCATATGCAAATCAGTCTGACCCTGTGCCTCATGGGAACAGTCCAGCCCAAATTGCCAAGCCATGCCTTCCCTGGACCGGAAACAAGCTTCCTAGGACTGGTTTCTGGCATTTCAGCCGTCTTCAGCCAGGCTTGCTTGAATCCAGTGGCAAAGTGAGCAAGGGACTCACGTCTGAGCATACCCTGCCAACCTATGGCGAACAAAGCAGTACAAAAGGGGGTGGTGATGGACGGAGCATCAGAAACAATCAAACACTCACACCCAGTCAACAGATCCGAGTTTGATCCATCACCGTTCTTTAGCCCACTCTGCCACCCCAGTTCAGACATGGCCATATGCAAATCAGTCTGACCGTGTGCCTCATGGGAACAGTCCAGCCCGAACTGCCAAGCCATGTCTTCCCTGGACCGGAAACAAGCTTCCTAGGACCGGTTTCTGGCATTTTAGCCGTCTTCAGCCAGGCTTGCTTGAATCCAGTGGCAAAGTGAGCAAGGGACTCACGTCTGAGCATACCCTGCCAACTTATGGCGAACAAAGCGGTACAAAAGGGGGTGGTGATGGACGGAGCATCAGAACCAATCAAACACTCACACCCAGTCAACAGATCCGAGTTTGATCCATCACCGTTCTTTGGCCCACTCTGCCACCCCAGTTCAGACATGGCCATATGCAAATCAGTCTGACCCTGTGCCTAATGGGAACAGTCCAGCCTGAACTGCCAAGCCATACCTTCCCTGGACCGGAAACAAGCTTCCTAGGACCGGTTTCTGGCATTTCAGCCGTCTTCAGCCAGGCTTGGTTGAATCCAGTAGCAAAGTGAGCAAAGGACTCACGTGTGAGCATACCCTGTCAACTTATGGCGAACAAAGCGGTACAAAAGGGGGTGGTGATGGACGGAGCATCAGAACCAATCAAACACTCACACCCAGTCAACAGATCCGAGTTTGATCCATCACCGTTCTTTGGCCCACTCTGCACCCCAGTTCAGACATGGCCATATGCAAATCAGTCTGACCCTGTGCCTCATGGGAACAGTCCAGGTAGAACTGCCAAACCATGCCTTCCCTGGACCGGAAACAAGCGTCCTAGGACCGGTTTCTGGCATTTCAGCCGTCTTCAGCCAGGCTTGCTTGAATCCAGTGGCAAAGTGATCAAGGGACTCACGTCTGAACATACCCTGCCAACTTATGGCAAACAAAGCGGTACAAATGGGGGTGGTGATGGACGGAGCATCAAAACCAATCAAACACTCATACCCAGTCAACAGATCTGAGTTTGATCCATCACCGTTCTTTAACCCACTCTGCCACCCCAGTTCAGACATGGCCATATGCAAATCAGTCTGACCCTGTGCCTCATGGGAACAGTCCAGCCCGAAATGCCAAGCAATGCCTTCCCTGGACAGAAAACACGTTTCCTAGGACGGGTTTCTGGCATTTCAGCCGTCTTCAGCCAGGCTTGCTTGAATCCAGTGGCAAAGTGAGCAAGGGACTCACGTCTGAGCATACCCTGCCAACTTATGGCGAACAAAGTGGTACAAAAGGGGGTGGTGATGGACGGAGCATCAGAACCAATCAAACACTCACACCCAGTCAACAAATCCGACTTTGATCCATCACCGTTCTTTAGCCCACTCTGCCACCCCAGTTCAGACATGGCCATATGCAAATCAGTCTGACCCTGTGCCTCATGGGAACAGTCCAGCCCAAATTGCCAAGCCATGCCTTCCCTGGACCGGAAACAAGCTTCCTAGGACTGGTTTCTGGCATTTCAGCCGTCTTCAGCCAGGCTTGCTTGAATCCAGTGGCAAAGTGAGCAAGGGACTCACGTCTGAGCATACCCTGCCAACCTATGGCGAACAAAGCAGTACAAAAGGGGGTGGTGATGGACGGAGCATCAGAAACAATCAAACACTCCCACCCAGTCAACAGATCCGAGTTTGATCCATCACCGTTCTTTAGCCCACTCTGCCACCCCAGTTCAGACATGGCCATATGCAAATCAGTCTGACCGTGTGCCTCATGGGAACAGTCCAGCCCGAACTGCCAAGTCATGTCTTCCCTGGACCGGAAACAAGCTTCCTAGGACCGGTTTCTGGCATTTTAGCCGTCTTCAGCCAGGCTTGCTTGAATCCAGTGGCAAAGTGAGCAAGGGACTCACGTCTGAGCATACCCTGCCAACTTATGGCGAACAAAGCGGTACAAAAGGGGGTGGTGATGGACGGAGCATCAGAACCAATCAAACACTCACACCCAGTCAACGGATCCGAGTTTGATCCATCACCGTTCTTTAGCCCACTCTGCCACCCCAGTTCAGACATGGCCATATGCAAATCAGTCTGACCCTGTGCCTCATGGGAACAGTCCAGCCCAAATTGCCAAGCCATGCCTTCCCTGGACCGGAAACAAGCTTCCTAGGACTGGTTTCTGGCATTTCAGCCGTCTTCAGCCAGGCTTGCTTGAATCCAGTGGCAAAGTGAGCAAGGGACTCACGTCTGAGCATACCCT
The DNA here is from genome assembly GCF_964204655.1 of Triturus cristatus. NCBI lineage: Eukaryota > Metazoa > Chordata > Amphibia > Caudata > Salamandridae > Triturus > Triturus cristatus. Next base: position 790,133,752 of record NC_140579.1, read on the forward strand.
GCCAACCTATGGCGAACAAAGCAGTACAAAAGGGGGTGGTGATGGACGGAGCATCAGAAACAATCAAACACTCACACCCAGTCAACAGATCCGAGTTTGATCCATCACCGTTCTTTAGCCCACTCTGCCACCCCAGTTCAGACATGGCCATATGCAAATCAGTCTGACCGTGTGCCTCATGGGAACAGTCCAGCCCGAACTGCCAAGCCATGTCTTCCCTGGACCGGAAACAAGCTTCCTAGGACCGGTTTCTGGCATTTTAGCCGTCTTCAGCCAGGCTTGCTTGAATCCAGTGGCAAAGTGAGCAAGGGACTCACGTCTGAGCATACCCTGCCAACTTATGGCGAACAAAGCGGTACAAAAGGGGGTGGTGATGGACGGAGCATCAGAACCAATCAAACACTCACACCCAGTCAACAGATCCGAGTTTGATCCATCACCGTTCTTTGGCCCACTCTGCCACCCCAGTTCAGACATGGCCATATGCAAATCAGTCTGACCCTGTGCCTAATGGGAACAGTCCAGCCTGAACTGCCAAGCCATACCTTCCCTGGACCGGAAACAAGCTTCCTAGGACCGGTTTCTGGCATTTCAGCCGTCTTCAGCCAGGCTTGGTTGAATCCAGTAGCAAAGTGAGCAAAGGACTCACGTGTGAGCATACCCTGTCAACTTATGGCGAACAAAGCGGTACAAAAGGGGGTGGTGATGGACGGAGCATCAGAACCAATCAAACACTCACACCCAGTCAACAGATCCGAGTTTGATCCATCACCGTTCTTTGGCCCACTCTGCACCCCAGTTCAGACATGGCCATATGCAAATCAGTCTGACCCTGTGCCTCATGGGAACAGTCCAGGTAGAACTGCCAAACCATGCCTTCCCTGGACCGGAAACAAGCGTCCTAGGACCGGTTTCTGGCATTTCAGCCGTCTTCAGCCAGGCTTGCTTGAATCCAGTGGCAAAGTGAGCAAGGGACTCACGTCTGAGCATACCCTGCCAACTTATGGCAAACAAAGCGGTACAAATGGGGGTGGTGATGGACGGAGCATCAAAACCAATCAAACACTCATACCCAGTCAACAGATCTGAGTTTGATCCATCACCGTTCTTTAACCCACTCTGCCACCCCAGTTCAGACATGGCCATATGCAAATCAGTCTGACCCTGTGCCTCATGGGAACAGTCCAGCCCGAAATGCCAAGCAATGCCTTCCCTGGACAGAAAACACGTTTCCTAGGACGGGTTTCTGGCATTTCAGCCGTCTTCAGCCAGGCTTGCTTGAATCCAGTGGCAAAGTGAGCAAGGGACTCACGTCTGAGCATACCCTGCCAACTTATGGCGAACAAAGCGGTACAAAAGGGGGTGGTGATGGACGGAGCATCAGAACCAATCAAACACTCACACCCAGTCAACAAATCCGACTTTGATCCATCACCGTTCTTTAGCCCACTCTGCCACCCCAGTTCAGACATGGCCATATGCAAATCAGTCTGACCCTGTGCCTCATGGGAACAGTCCAGCCCAAATTGCCAAGCCATGCCTTCCCTGGACCGGAAACAAGCTTCCTAGGACTGGTTTCTGGCATTTCAGCCGTCTTCAGCCAGGCTTGCTTGAATCCAGTGGCAAAGTGAGCAAGGGACTCACGTCTGAGCATACCCTGCCAACCTATGGCGAACAAAGCAGTACAAAAGGGGGTGGTGATGGACGGAGCATCAGAAACAATCAAACACTCCCACCCAGTCAACAGATCCGAGTTTGATCCATCACCGTTCTTTAGCCCACTCTGCCACCCCAGTTCAGACATGGCCATATGCAAATCAGTCTGACCGTGTGCCTCATGGGAACAGTCCAGCCCGAACTGCCAAGTCATGTCTTCCCTGGACCGGAAACAAGCTTCCTAGGACCGGTTTCTGGCATTTTAGCCGTCTTCAGCCAGGCTTGCTTGAATCCAGTGGCAAAGTGAGCAAGGGACTCACGTCTGAGCATACCCTGCCAACTTATGGCGAACAAAGCGGTACAAAAGGGGGTGGTGATGGACGGAGCATCAGAACCAATCAAACACTCACACCCAGTCAACGGATCCGAGTTTGATCCATCACCGTTCTTTGGCCCACTCTGCCACCCCAGTTCAGACATGGCCATATGCAAATCAGTCTGACCCTGTGCCTCATGGGAACAGTCCAGCCCGAACTGCCAAACCATGCCGTCCCTGGACCGGAAACAAGCGTCCTAGGACCAGTTTCTGTTATTTCAGCCGTCTTCAGCCAGGCTTGCTTGAATCCAGTGGCAAAGTGAGCAAGGGACTCACGTCTGAGCATACCCTGCCAACTTATGGCGAACAAAGCGGTACAAAAGGGGGTGGTGATGGACGGAGCATCAGAACCAATCAAACACACACACCCAGTCAACAGATCCGAGTTTGATCCATCACCGTTCTTTAGCCCACTCTGCCACCCCATTTCAGACATGGCCATATGCAAATCAGTCTGACCATGTGCCTCATGGGAACAGTCCAGCCTGAACTGCCAAGCTATACCTTCCCTGGACCAGAAACAAGCTTCCTAGGACCGGTTTCTGGCATTTTAGCCGTCTTCACCCAGGCTTGCTTGAATCCAGTGGCAAAGTGAGCAAGGGACTCACGTCTGAGCATACCCTGCCAACTTATGGCAAACAAAGCGGTACAAAAGGGGGTGGTGATGGACGGAGCATCAGAACCAATCAAACACTCACACCCAGTCAACAGATCCGAGTTTGATCTATCACCATTCTTTAGCCCACTCTGCCACCCCAGTTCAGACATGGCCATATGCAAATCAGTCTGACCCTGTGCCTCATGGGAACAGTCCAGCCCGAACTGCCAAGCCATGCCTTCCCTGGACCGGAAACAAGCTTCCTATGACCGGTTTCTGACATTTCAGCTGTCTTCTGCCAGGCTTGCTTGAATCCAGTGGCAAAGTGAGCAAGGGACTCACGTCTGAGCATACCCTGCCAACTTATGGCGAACAAAGCGGTACAAAAGGGGGTGGAGATGGACGGAGCATCAGAACCAATCAAACACTCACAAACAGTCAACAGATCCGACTTTGATCCATCACCGTTCTTTAGCCCACTCTGCCACCCCAGTTCAGACATGGCCATATGCAAATCAGTATGACCCTGTGCCTCATGGGAGCAGTCCAGCCCGAACTGCCAAGCCATGCCTTCCCCAGACCAGAAACAAGCTTCCTAGGACCGGTTTCTGGCATTTCAGCCGTCTTCAGCCAGGCTTGCTTGAATCCAGTGGCAAAGTGAGCAAGGGACTTATGTCTGAGCATACCCTGCCAACTTATGGCGAACAAAGCAGTACAAAAGGGGGTGGTGATGGACGGAGCATCAGAACCAATCAAACACTCACACCCAGTCAACAGATCCGAGTTTGATCCATCACCGTTCTTTAGCCCACTCTGCCTCCCCAGTTCAGACATGGCCATATGCAAATCAGTCTGACCCTGTGCCTCATGGGAACAGTCCAGCCCGAATTGCCAAGCCATGCCTTCCCTGGACCGGAAACAAGCTTTCTAGGACCGGTTTCTGGCATTTCAGCCGTCTTCAGCCAGGCTTGCTTGAATCCAGTGGCAAAGTGAGCAAGGGACTCACGTCTGAGCATACCCTGCCAACTTATGGCGAACAAAGCGGTACAAGAGGGGGTGGTGATAGACGGAGCATCAGAACCAATAAAAAACACTCACACCCAGTCAACAGATCCGAGTTTGATCCATCACTGTTCTTTAGCCCACTCTGCCACCCCAGTTCAGACATGGCCATATGCAAATCAGTCTGACCCTGTGCCTCATGGGAACAGTCCAGCCCGAACTGCCAAGCCATACCTTCCCTGGACCGGAAATAAGCTTCCTAGGACCGGTTTCTGGCATTTCAGCCGTCTTCAGCCAGGCTTGGTTGAATCCAGTAGCAAAGTGAGCAAAGGACTCACATGTGAGCATACCCTGCCAACTTATGGCGAACAAAGCGGTACAAAAGGGGGTGGTGATGGACGGAGCATCAGAACCAATCAAACACTCACACCCAGTCAACAGATCCGACTTTGATCCATCACCGTTCTTTGGCCCACTCTGCCACCCCAGTTCAGACATGGCCATATGCAAATCAGTCTGACCCTGTGCCTCATGGGAACAGTCCAGGTCGAACTGCCAAACCATGCCTTCCCTGGACCGGAAACAAGCATCCTAGGACCGGTTTCTGGCATTTCAGCCGTCTTCAGCCAGGCTTGCTTGAATCCAGTGGCAAAGTGATCAAGGGACTCACGTCTGAACGTACCCTGCCAACTTATGGCGAACAAAGCGGTACAAATGGGGGTGGTGATGGACAGAGCATCAAAACCAATCAAACACTCATACCCAGTCAACAGATCTGAGTTTGATCCATCACCGTTCTTTAACCCACTCTGCCACCCCAGTTCAGACATGGTCATATGCAAATCAGTCTGACCCTGTGCCTCATGGGAACAGTCCAGCCCGAAATGCCAAGCAAAGCCTTCCCTGGACAGGAAACACTTTTCCTAGGACGGGTTTCTGGCATTTCAGCCGTCTTCAGCCAGGCTTGCTTGAATCCAGTGGCAAAGTGATCAAGGGACTCACGTCTGAACGTACCCTGCCAACTTATGGCGAACAAAGCGGTACAAATGGGGGTGGTGATGGACAGAGCATCAAAACCAATCAAACACTCATACCCAGTCAACAGATCCGAGTTTGATCCATCACCGTTCTTTAGCCCACTCTGCCACCCCAGTTCAGACATGGCCATATGCAAATCAGTCTGACCGTGTGCCTCATGGGAACAGTCCAGCCCGAACTGTCAAGCCATGTCTTCCCTGGACCGGAAACAAGCTTCCTAGGACCCGTTTCTGGCATTTTAGCCGTCTTCAGCCAGGCTTGCTTGAATCCAGTGGCAAAGTGAGCAAGGGACTCACGTCTGAGCATACCCTGCCAACTTATGGCGAACAAAGCGGTACAAAAGGGGGTGGTGATGGACGGAGAATCAAAACCAATCAAACACTCACACCCAGTCAACAGATCCGAGCTTAATCCATCACCAGTTTTTCGCCCACTCTGCCACCCCAGTTCAGACATGGCCATATGCAAATCAGTCTGACCCTGTGCCTCATGGGAACAGTCCAGCCCGAACTGCCAAGCCATACCTTCCCTGGACCAGAAACAAGCTTCCTAGGACCGGTTTCTGGCATTTCAGCCATCTTCAGCCAGGCTTGCTTGAATCCAGTGACAAAGTGAGCAAGGGACTCATGTCTGAGCATACCCTGCCAACTTATGGCGAACAAAGCAGTACAAAAGGGGTTGGTGATGGACGGAGCATCAGAAACAATCAAACACTCACACCCAGTCAACAGATCCGAGTTTGATCCATCACCATTCTTTAGCCCACTCTGCCACCCCAGTTCAGACATGGCCATATGCAAATAAGTCTGACCCTGTGCCTCATGGGAACAATCCAGCCCAAACTGCCAAGCCATGCCTTCCCTGGACCGGAAACAAGCTTCCTAGGACCGGTTTCTGGCATTTCAGCCGTTTTCAGCCAGGCTTGCTTGAATCCAGTGGCAAAGTGAGCAAGGGACTCACGTCTGAGCATACCCTGCAAACTTATGGCGAACAAAGCGGTACAAAAGGGGGTGGTGATGGACAGAGCATCAGAACCAATCAAACACTCACACCCAGTCAACAGATCTGTGTTTGATCCATCACCGTTCTTTAGCCCACTCTGCCACCCCAGTTCAGACATGGCCATATGCAAATCAGTCTGACCCTGTGCCTCATGGGAACAGTCCAGCCCGAATTGCCAAGCCATGCCTTCCCTTGACAGGAAACACGTTTGCTAGGACGGGTTTCTGGCATTTCAGCCGTCTTCAGCCAGGCTTGCTTGAATCCCGTGGCAAAGTGAGCAAGGGACTCACGTCTGAGCATACCATGCCAATTTATGGCAAACAAAGCGGTACAAAAGGGGGTGGTGATGGACGGAGCATCAGAACCAATCAAACACTCACACCCAGTCAACAAATCCGACTTTGATCCATCACCGTTCTTTAGCCCACTCTGCCACCCCAGTTCAGACATGGCCATATGCAAATTAGTCTGACCCTGTGCCTCATGGGAACAGTCCAGTCCAAACTACCAAGCCATGCCTTCCCTGGACCGGAAACAAGCTTCCTAGGACCGGTTTCTGGCATTTCAGCCGTCTTCAGCCAGGCTTGCTTGAATCCAGTGGCAAGGTGAGCAAGGGCCTCATGTCTGAGCATACCCTGCCAACTTATGGCGAACAAAGCAGTACAAAAGGGGGTGGTGATGGAGGGAGCATCAGAACCAATCAAACACTTACACCCAGTCAACAGATCCGAGTTTGATCCATCACCGTTCTTTAGCCCACTCTGCCACCCCAGTTCAGACATGGCCATATGCAAATCAGTCTGACCCTGTGCCTCATGAGTACAGTCCAGCCCGAACTGCCAAGCCATGCCTTACCTGGACTGGAAACAAGCTTCCTAGGACCGGTTGCTGGCATTTCAGCCGTCTTCAGCCAGGCTTGCTTCAATCCAGTGGCAAAGTGAGCAAGGGACTCACGTCTGAGAATACCCTGCCAACTTATGGCGAACAAAGTGGTACAAAAGGGGGTGGTGATGGACGGAGCATCAGAGCCAATCAAACACACACACCCAGTCAACAGATCCGAATTTGATCCATCACCGTTCTTTAGCCCACTCTGCCATTCCATTTCAGACATGGCCATATGCAAATCAGTCTTACCCTGTGCCTCATGGGAACAGTCCAGCCTGAACTGCCAAGCCATGCCTTCCCTGGACCGGAAACAAGCTTCCTAAGACCGGTTTCTGGCATTTCAGCCGTCTTCAGCCAGGCTTGCTTGAATCCAGTGGCAAAGTGAGCAAGGTACTCACGTCTGAGCATACCCTGCCAACTTATGGCGAACAAAGCAGTACAAAAGGGGGTGGTGATGGACGGAGCATCAGAACCAATCAAACACTCACACCCAGTCAACAGATCCGAGTTTGATCCATCACCGTTCTTTGGCCCACTCTGCAACCCCAGTTCAGGCATGGCCATATGCAAATCAGTCTGACCCTGTGCTTCATGGGAACAGTCCAGGCCAAACTGCCAAGCCATGCCTGCCCTGGACCGGAAACAAGCTTCCTAGGACCGGTTTCTGGCATTTCCGCCGTCTTCAGCCAGGCTTGCTTGAATCCAGTGGCAAAGTGAGCAAGGAACTCACGTCTGAGCATACCCAGCCAACTTATGGCGATCAAAGCGGTACAAAAGGGGGTGGTGATGGACATAGCATCAGAACCAATCAAACACTCACACCCAGTCAACAGATCCGAGTTTAATCCATCACCGTTCTTTGGCCCACTCTGCCTCCCCAGTTCAGACATGGCCATATGCAAATCAGTCTGACCCTGTGCCTCATGGGAACACTCCAGCCCAAACTGCCAAGCCATACCATCCCTGGACCGGAAACAAGCTTCCTAGGACCGGTTTCTGGCATTTCAGCCGTCTTCAGCCAGGCTTGCTTGAATACAGTGGCAAAGTGAGCAAGGGACTCACGTCTGAGCATACCCTGCCAACTTATGGCGAACAAAGCGGTACAAAAGGGGGTGGTGATGGATGGAGCATCAGAACCAACCAAACACTCACACCCAGTCAACAGATCTGAGTTTGATCCATCACCGGTCTTTAGCACTCTCTACCACCCCAGATCAGACATGGCCATTTGCAAATCAGTCTGACCCTGTGCCTCATGGGAACAGTCCAGCCCGAACTGCCAAGCCATACCATCCCTGGACCGGAAACAAGCTTCCTAGGACCGGTTTCTGGCATTTCAGCCGTCTTCAGCCAGGCTTGCTTGAATCCAGTGGCAATGTGAGCCAGGGACTCACGTCTGAGCATACGCTGCCAACTTATGGCGAACAAAGCGGTACAAAAGGGGATGGTGATGGACGGAGCATCAGAACCAATCAAATACTCACACCCAGTCAACAGATCCGAGTTTGATCCATCACCGTTCTTTAGCCCACTCTGCCAACCCAGTTCAGACATGACCATATGCAAATCATGCTGACCCTGTGCCTCATGGGAACAGTCCAGCCCGAACTGCCAAGCCATGCCTTCCCTGGCCTGGAAACAAGCTTCCTAGGACCGGTTTCTGGCATTTTAGCCGTCTTCAGCCAGGCTTGCTTGAATCCAGTGGCAAAGTGAGCAAGGGACTCACGTCTGAGCATACCCTGCCAACTTATGGCGAACAAAGCGGTACAAAAGGGGTGGTGGTGGACGGAGCACCAGAAACAATCAAACACTCACACCCAGTCAACAGATCCGAGTTTGATCCATCACCGTTCTTTAGCCCACTCTGCCACCCCAGTTCAGACATGGCCATATGCAAATCAGTCTGACCCTGTGCCTCATGGGAACAGTCCAGCCCGAACTGCCAAGCCATACCTTCCCTGGACCGGAAACAAGCTTCCTAGGACCGGTTTCTGGCATTTCAGCCGTCTTCAGCCAGGCTTGGTTGAATCCAGTAGCAAAGTAAGCAAAGGACTCACGTGTGAGCATACCCTGCCAACTTATGGCGAACAAAGCGGTACAAAAGGGGGTGGTGATGGACGGAGCATCAGAACCAATCAAACACTCACACCCAGTCAACAGATCCGACTTTGATCCATCACCGTTCTTTGGCCCACTCTGCCACCCCAGTTCAGACATGGCCATATGCAAATCAGTCTGACCCTGTGCCTCAAGGGAACAGTCCAGGTCGAACTGCCAAACCATGCCTTCCCTGGACCGGAAACAAGCGTCCTAGGACCGGTTTCTGGCATTTCAGCCGTCTTCAGCCAGGCTTGCTTGAATCCAGTGGCAAAGTGATCAAGGGACTCACGTCTGAACATACCCTGCCAACTTATGGCGAACAAAGCGGTACAAATGGGGGTGGTGATGGACGGAGCATCAAAACCAATCAAACACTCATACCCAGTCAACAGATCTGAGTTTGATCCATCACCGTTCTTTAACCCACTCTGCCACCCCAGTTCAGACATGGTCATATGCAAATCAGTCTGACCCTGTGCCTCATGGGAACAGTTCAGCCCGAAATGCCAAGCAAAGCCTTCCCTGGACAGGAAACACGTTTCCTAGGACGGGTTTCTGGCATTTCAGCCGTCTTCAGCCAGGCTTGCTTGAATCCAGTGGCAAAGTGAGCAAGGGACTCACGTCTGAGCATACCCTTCCAACTTATGGCGAACAAAGCGGTACAAAAGGGGGTGGTGATGGACGGAGCATCAGAACCAATCAAACACTCACACCCAGTCAACAAATCCGACTTTGATCCATCACCGTTCTTTAGCCCACTCTGCCACCCCAGTTCAGACATGGCCATATGCAAATCAGTCTGACCCTGTGCCTCATGGGAACAGTCCAGCCCGAACTGCCAAACCATGCCTAACCTGGACCGGAAACAAGCGTTCTAGGACCGGTTTCTGGCATTTCAGCCGTCTTCAGCCAGCCTTGGTTGAATCCAGTGGCAAAGTGAGCAAGGGACTCACGTCTGAGCATACCCTGCCAACTTATGGCGAACAAAGCGGTACAAAATGGGGTGGTGATGGATGGAGCATCAGAACCAACCAAACACTCACACCCAGTCAACAGATCTGAGTTTGATCCATCACCGTTCTTTAGCACTCTCTGCCACCCCAGATCAGACATGGCCATTTGCAAATCAGTCTGACCCTGTGCCTCATGGGAACAGTCCAGCCCGAACTGCCAAGCCATACCATCCCTGGACCGGAAACAAGCTTCCTAGGACCGGTTTCTGGCATTTCAGCCGTCTTCAGCCAGGCTTGCTTGAATCCAGTGGCAATGTGAGCCAGGGACTCACGTCTGAGCATACGCTGCCAACTTATGGCGAACAAAGCGGTACAAAAGGGGATGGTGATGGACGGAGCATCAGAACCAATCAAATACTCACACCCAGTCAACAGATCCGAGTTTGATCCATCACCGTTCTTTAGCCCACTCTGCCAACCCAGTTCAGACATGACCATATGCAAATCATGCTGACCCTGTGCCTCATGGGAACAGTCCAGCCCGAACTGCCAAGCCATGCCTTCCCTGGCCTGGAAACAAGCTTCCTAGGACCGGTTTCTGGCATTTTAGCCGTCTTCAGCCAGGCTTGCTTGAATCCAGTGGCAAAGTGAGCAAGGGACTCACGTCTGAGCATACCCTGCCAACTTATGGCGAACAAAGCGGTACAAAAGGGGTGGTGGTGGACGGAGCATCAGAAACAATCAAACACTCACACCCAGTCAACAGATCCGAGTTTGATCCATCACCGTTCTTTAGCCCACTCAGCCACCCCAGTTCAGACATGGCCATATGCAAATCAGTCTGACCCTGTGCCTCATGGGAACAGTCCAGCCCAAACTGCCAAGCCATACCTTCCCTGGACCGGAAACAAGCTTCCTAGGACCGGTTTCTGGCATTTCAGCCGTCTTCAGCCAGGCTTGGTTGAATCCAGTAGCAAAGTGAGCAAAGGACTCACGTGTGAGCATACCCTGCCAACTTATGGCGAACAAAGCGGTACAAAAGGGGGTGGTGATGGACGGAGCATCAGAACCAATCAAACACTCACACCCAGTCAACAGATCCGACTTTGATCCATCACCGTTCTTTGGCCCACTCTGCCACCCCAGTTCAGACATGGCCATATGCAAATCAGTCTGACCCTGTGCCTCATGGGAACAGTCCAGGTCGAACTGCCAAACCATGCCTTCCCTGGACCGGAAACAAGCGTCCTAGGACCGGTTTCTGGCATTTCAGCCGTCTTCAGCCAGGCTTGCTTGAATCCAGTGGCAAAGTGATCAAGGGACTCACGTCTGAACATACCCTGCCAACTTATGGCGAACAAAGCGGTACAAATGGGGGTGGTGATGGACGGAGCATCAAAACCAATCAAACACTCATACCCAGTCAACAGATCTGAGTTTGATCCATCACCGTTCTTTAACCCACTCTGCCACCCCAGTTCAGACATGGTCATATGCAAATCAGTCTGACCCTGTGCCTCATGGGAACAGTCCAGCCCGAAATGCCAAGCAAAGCCTTCCCTGGACAGGAAACACGTTTCCTAGGACGGGTTTCTGGCATTTCAGCCGTCTTCAGCCAGGCTTGCTTGAATCCAGTGGCAAAGTGAGCAAGGGACTCACGTCTGAGCATACCCTGCCAACTTATGGCGAACAAAGCGGTACAAAAGGGGGTGGTGATGGACGGAGCATCAGAACCAATCAAACACTCACACCCAGTCAACAAATCCGACTTTGATCCATCACCGTTCTTTAGCCCACTCTGCCACCCCAGTTCAGACATGGCCATATGCAAATCAGTCTGACACTGTGCCTCATGGGAACAGTCCAGCCCAAACTGCCAAGCCATGCCTTCCCTGGACCGGAAACAAGCTTCCTAGGACCGGTTTCTGGCATTTTAGCCGTCTTCAGCCAGGCTTGCTTGAATCCAGTGGCAAAGTGAGCAAGGGACTCACGTCTGAGCATACCCTGCCAACCTATGGCGAACAAAGCAGTACAAAAGGGGGTGGTGATGGACGGAGCATCAGAAACAATCAAACACTCACACCCAGTCAACAGATCCGAGTTTGATCCATCACCGTTCTTTAGCCCACTCTGCCACCCCAGTTCAGACATGGCCATATGCAAATCAGTCTGACCGTGTGCCTCATGGGAACAGTCCAGCCCGAACTGCCAAGCCATGTCTTCCCTGGACCGGAAACAAGCTTCCTAGGACCGGTTTCTGGCATTTTAGCCGTCTTCAGCCAGGCTTGCTTGAATCCAGTGGCAAAGTGAGCAAGGGACTCACGTCTGAGCATACCCTGCCAAATTATGGCGAACAAAGCGGTACAAAAGGGGGTGGTGATGGACGGAGAATCAAAACCAATCAAACACTCACACCCAGTCAACAGATCCGAGCTTGATCCATCACCAGTTTTTCGCCCACTCTGCCACCCCAGTTCAGACATGGCCATATGCAAATCAGTCTGACCCTGTGCCTCATGGGAACAGTCCAGCCCGAACTGCCAAGCCATACCTTCCCTGGACCGGAAACAAGCTTCCTAGGACCGGTTTCTGGCATTTCAGCCATCTTCAGCCAGGCTTGCTTGAATCCAGTGACAAAGTGAGCAAGGGACTCATGTCTGAGCATACCCTGCCAACTTATGGCGAACAAAGCAGTACAAAAGGGGTTGGTGATGGACGGAGCATCAGAAACAATCAAACACTCACACCCAGTCAACAGATCCGAGTTTGATCCATCACCATTCTTTAGCCCACTCTGCCACCCCAGTTCAGACATGGCCATATGCAAATAAGTCTGACCCTGTGCCTCATGGGAACAATCCAGCCCAAACTGCCAAGCCATGCCTTCCCTGGACCGGAAACAAGCTTCCTAGGACCAGTTTCTGGCATTTCAGCCGTCTTCAGCCAGGCTTGCTTGAATCCAGTGGCAAAGTGAGCAAGGGACTCACGTCTGAGCATACCCTGCAAACTTATGGCGAACAAAGCGGTACAAAAGGGGGTGGTGATGGACAGAGCATCAGAACCAATCAAACACTCACACCCAGTCAACAGATCCGTGTTTGATCCATCACCGTTCTTTAGCCCACTCTGCCACCCCAGTTCAGACATGGCCATATGCAAATCAGTCTGACCCTGTGCCTCATGGGAACAGTCCAGCCCGAATTGCCAAGCCATGCCTTCCCTGGACAGGAAACACGTTTGCTAGGACGGGTTTCTGCATTTCAGCCGTCTTCAGCCAGGCTTGCTTGAATCCCGTGGCAAAGTGAGCAAGGGACTCACGTCTGAGCATACCATGCCAATTTATGGCAAACAAAGCGGTACAAAAGGGGGTGGTGATGGACGGAGCATCAGAACCAATCAAACACTCACACCCAGTCAACAAATCCGACTTTGATCCATCACCGTTCTTTAGCCCACTCTGCCACCCCAGTTCAGACATGGCCATATGCAAATTAGTCTGACCCTGTGCCTCATGGGAACAGTCCAGTCCAAACTACCAAGCCATGCCTTCCCTGGACCGGAAACAAGCTTCCTAGGACCGGTTGCTGGCATTTCAGCCGTCTTCAGCCAGGCTTGCTTCAATCCAGTGGCAAAGTGAGCAAGGGACTCACGTCTGAGCATACCCTGCCAACTTATGGCGAACAAAGCGGTACAAAAGGGGGTGGTGATGGATGGAGCATCAGAACCAATCAAACACTCACACCCAGTCAACAGATCCGAGTTTGATCCATCACATTGCTTTAGCCCACTCTGCCACCCCAGTTCAGACATGGCCATATGCAAATCAGTCTGACCCTGTGGATCATGGGAACAGTCCAGCCCGAACTGCCAAGCCATGCCTTCCCTGGACCGGAAACAAGCTTCCTAAGACCGGTTTCTGGCATTTCAGCCGTCTTCAGCCAGGCTTGCTTGAATCCAGTGGCAAAGTGAGCAAGGTACTCACGTCTGAGCATACCCTGCCAACTTATGGCGAACAAAGCAGTACAAAAGGGGGTGGTGATGGACGGAGCATCAGAACCAATCAAACACTCACACCCAGTCAACAGATCCGAGTTTGATCCATCACCGTTCTTTGGCCCACTCTGCAACCCCAGTTCAGGCATGGCCATATGCAAATCTGTCTGACCCTGTACTTCATGGGAACAGTCCAGGCCAAACTGCCAAGCCATGCCTGCCCTGGACCGGAAACAAGCTTCCTAGGACCGGTTTCTGGCATTTCAGCCATCTTCAGCCAGGCTTGCTTGAATCCAGTGGCAAAGTGAGCAAGGAACTCACGTCTGAGCATACCCAGCCAACTTATGGCGAACAAAGCGGTACAAAAGGGGGTGGTGATGGACATAGCATCAGAACCAATCAAACACTCACACCCAGTCAACAGATCCGAGTTTAATCCATCACCGTTCTTTGGCCCACTCTGCCACCCCAGTTCAGACATGGCCATATGCAAATCAGTCTGACCCTGTGCCTCATGGGAACACTCCAGCCCGAACTGCCAAGCCATGCCTTCCCTGGACCGGAAACAAGCTTCCTAGGACCGGTTTCTGGCATTTCAGCCGTCTTCAGCCAGGCTTGCTTGAATACAGTGGCAAAGTGAGCAAGGGACTCACGTCTGAGCATACCCTGCCAACTTATGGCGAACAAAGCGGTACAAAAGGGGGTGGTGATGGATGGAGCATCAGAACCAACCAAACACTCACACCCAGTCAACAGATCTCAGTTTGATCCATCACCGTTCTTTAGCACTCTCTGCCACCCCAGATCAGACATGGCCATTTGCAAATCAGTCTGACCCTGTGCCTCATGGGAACAGTCCAGCCCGAACTGCCAAGCCATACCATCCCTGGACCGGAAACACGCTTCCTAGGACCGGTTTCTGGCATTTCAGCCGTCTTCAGCCAGGCTTGCTTGAATCCAGTGGCATTGTGAGCCAGGGACTCACGTCTGAGCATACGCTGCCAACTTATGGCGAACAAAGCGGTACAAAAGGGGATGGTGATGGACGGAGCATCAGAACCAATCAAATACTCACACCCAGTCAACAGATCCCAGTTTGATCCATCACCGTTCTTTAGCCCACTCTGCCAACCCAGTTCAGACATGACCATATGCAAATCATGCTGACCCTGTGCCTCATGGGAACAGTCCAGCCCGAACTGCCAAGCCATGCCTTCCCTGGCCTGGAAACAAAATTACTAGGACCGGTTTCTGGCGTTTCAGCCGTCTTCAGCCAGGCCTGCTTGAATCCAGTGGCAAAGTGAGCAAGGGACTCACGTCTGAGCATACCCTGCCAACTTATGGCGAACAAAACGGTACAAAAGGAGGTGGTGATGGAGGGAGCATCAGAACCAATCAAACACTTACACCCAGTCAACAGATCCGAGTTTGATCCATCACCGTTCTTTATCCCACTCTGCCACCCCAGTTCAGACATGGCCATATGCAAATCAGTCTGACCCTGTGCCTCATGAGTACAGTCCAGCCCGAACTGCCAAGCCATGCTTTACCTGGACTGGAAACAAGCTTCCTAGGACCGGTTGCTGGCATTTCAGCCGTCTTCAGCCAGGCTTGCTTCAATCCAGTGGCAAAGTGAGCAAGGGACTCACGTCTGAGCATACCCTGCCAACTTATGGCGAACAAAGTGGTACAAAAGGGGGTGGTGATGGACGGAGCATCAGAGCCAATCAAACACACACACCCAGTCAACAGATCCGAATTTGATCCATCACCGTTCTTTAGCCCACTCTGCCATTCCATTTCAGATATGGCCATATGCAAATCAGTCTTACCCTGTGCCTCATGGGAACAGTCCAGCCTGAACTGCCAAGCCATGCCTTCCCTGGACCGGAAACAAGCTTCCTAGGACCGGTTTCTGGCATTTTAGCCGTCTTCAGCCAGGCTTCCTTGAATCCAGTGGCAAAGTGAGCAAGGGACTCACGTCTGAGCATACCCTGCCAACTTATGGCGAACAAAGCGGTACAAAAGGGGGTGGTGATGGACGGAGCATCAGAACCAATCAAACACTCACACCCAGTCAACAGATCCGAGTTTGATCCATCACATTGCTTTAGCCCACTCTGCCACCCCAGTTCAGACATGGCCATATGCAAATCAGTCTGACCCTGTGGATCATGGGAACAGTTCAGCCCGAACTGCCAAGCCATGCCTTCCCTGGACCGGAAACAAGCTTCCTAAGACCGGTTTTTGGCATTTCAGCCGTCTTCAGCCAGGCTTGCTTGAATCCAGTGGCAAAGTGAGCAAGGTACTCACGTCTGAGCATACCCTGCCAACTTATGGCGAACAAAGCAGTACAAAAGGGGGTGGTGATGGACGGAGCATCAGAACCAATCAAACACTCACACCCAGTCAACAGATCCGAGTTTGATCCATCACTGTTCTTTGGCCCACTCTGCAACCCCAGTTCAGGCATGGCCATATGCAAATCAGTCTGACCCTGTGCTTCATGGGAACAGTCCAGGCCAAACTGCCAAGCCATGCCTGCCCTGGACCGGAAACAAGCTTCCTAGGACCGGTTTCTGGCATTTCAGCCGTCTTCAGCCAGGCTTGCTTGAATCCAGTGGCAAAGTGAGCAAGGAACTCACGTCTGAGCATACCCAGCCAACTTATGGCGAACAAAGCGGTACAAAAGGGGGTGGTGATGGACATAGCATCAGAACCAATCAAACACTCACACCCAGTCAACAGATCCGAGTTTAATCCATCACCGTTCTTTGGCCCACTCTGCCACCCCAGTTCAGACATGGCCACATGCAAATCAGTCTGACCCTGTGCCTCATGAGTACAGTCCAGCCCGAACTGCCAAGCCATGCCTTACCTGGACTGGAAACAAGCTTCCTAGGACCGGTTGCTGGCATTTCAGCCATCTTCAGCCAGGCTTGCTTCAATCCAGTGGCAAAGTGAGCAAGGGACTCACGTCTGAGCATACCCTGCCAACTTATGGCGAACAAAGTGGTACAAAAGGGGGTGGTGATGGACGGAGCATCAGAGCCAATCAAACACACACACCCAGTCAACAGATCCGAATTTGATCCATCACCGTTCTTTAGCCCACTCTGCCATTCCATTTCAGACATGGCCATATGCAAATCAGTCTTACCCTGTGCCTCATGGGAACAGTCCAGCCTGAACTGCCAAGCCATGCCTTCCCTGGACCGGAAACAAGCTTCCTAGGACCGGTTTCTGGCATTTTAGCCATCTTCAGCCAGGCTTCCTTGAATCCAGTGGCAAAGTGAGCAAGGGACTCACGTCTGAGCATACCCTGCCAACTTATGGCGAACAAAGCGGTACAAAAGGGGGTGGTGATGGACGGAGCATCAGAACCAATCAAACACTCACACCCAGTCAACAGATCCGAGTTTGATCCATCACATTGCTTTAGCCCACTCTGCCACCCCAGTTCAGACATGGCCATATGCAAATCAGTTTGACCCTGTGGATCATGGGAACAGTCCAGCCCGAACTGCCAAGCCATGCCTTCCCTGGACCGGAAACAAGCTTCCTAAGACCGGTTTCTGGCATTTCAGCCGTCTTCAGCCAGGCTTGCTTGAATCCAGTGGCAAAGTGAGCAAGGTACTCACGTCTGAGCATACCCTGCCAACTTATGGCGAACAAAGCAGTACAAAAGGGGGTGGTGATGGACGGAGCATCAGAACCAATCAAACACTCACACCCAGTCAACAGATCCGAGTTTGATCCATCACCGTTCTTTGGCCCACTCTGCAACCCCAGTTCAGGCATGGCCATATGCAAATCAGTCTGACCCTGTGCTTCATGGGAACAGTCCAGGCCAAACTGCCAAGCCATGCCTGCCCTGGACCGGAAACAAGCTTCCTAGGACCAGTTTCTGGCATGTCAGCCATCTTCAGCCAGGCTTGCTTGAATCCAGTGGCAAAGTGAGCAAGGAACTCACGTCTGAGCATACCCAGCCAACTTATGGCGAACAAAGCGATACAAAAGGGGGTGGTGATGGACATAGCATCAGAACCAATCAAACACTCACACCCAGTCAACAGATCCGAGTTTAATCCATCACCGTTCTTTGGCCCACTCTGCCACCCCAGTTCAGACATGGCCATATGCAAATCAGTCTGACCCTGTGCCTCATGGGAACACTCCAGCCCGAACTGCCAAGCCATGCCTTCCCTGGACCGGAAACAAGCTTCCTAGGACCGGTTTCTGGCATTTCAGCCGTCTTCAGCCAGGCTTGCTTGAATACAGTGGCAAAGTGAGCAAGGTACTCACGTCTGAGCATACCCTGCCAACTTATGGCGAACAAAGCGGTACAAAAGGGGGTGGTGATGGATGGAGCATCAGAACCAACCAAACACTCACACCCAGTCAACAGATCTGAGTTTGATCCATCACCGTTCTTTAGCACTCTCTGCCACCCCAGATCAGACATGGCCATTTGCAAATCAGTCTGACCCTGTGCCTCATGGGAACAGTCCAGCCCGAACTGCCAAGCCATACCATCCCTGGACCGGAAACAAGCTTCCTAGGACCGGTTTCTGGCATTTCAGCCGTCTTCAGCCAGGCTTGCTTGAATCCAGTGGCAATGTGAGCCAGGGACTCACGTCTGAGCATACGCTGCCAACTTATGGCGAACAAAGCGTTACAAAAGGGGATGGTGATGGACGGAGCATCAGAACCAATCAAATACTCACACCCAGTCAACAAATCCCAGTTTGATCCATCACCGTTCTTTAGCCCACTCTGCCAACCCAGTTCAGACATGACCATATGCAAATCATGCTGACCCTGTGCCTCATGGGAACAGTCCAGCCCGAACTGCCAAGCCATGCCTTCCCTGGCCTGGAAACAAAATTCCTAGGACCGGTTTCTGGCGTTTCAGCCGTCTTCAGCCAGGCCTGCTTGAATCCAGTGGCAAAGTGAGCAAGGGACTCTGGTCTGAGCATACCCTGCCAACTTATGGCGAACAAAACGGTACAAAAGGGGGTGGTGATGGAGGGAGCATCAGAACCAATCAAACACTTACACCCAGTCAACAGATCCGAGTTTGATCCATCACCGTTCTTTAGCCCACTCTGCCACCCCAGTTCAGACATGGCCATATGCAAATCAGTCTGACCCTGTGCCTCATGAGTACAGTCCAGCCCGAACTGCCAAGCCATGCCTTACCTGGACTGGAAACAAGCTTCCTAGGACCGGTTGCTGGCATTTCAGCCGTCTTCAGCCAGGCTTGCTTCAATCCAGTGGCAAAGTGAGCAAGGGACTCACGTCTGAGCATACCCTGCCAACTTATGGCGAACAAACTGGTACAAAAGGGGGTGGTGATGGACGAAGCATCAGAGCCAATCAAACACACACACCCAGTCAACAGATCCGAATTTGATCCATCACCGTTCTTTAGCCCACTCTGCCATTCCATTTCAGACATGGCCATATGCAAATCAGTCTTACCCTGTGCCTCATGGGAACAGTCCAGCCTGAACTGCCAAGCCATGCCTTCCCTGGACCGGAAACAAGCTTTCTAGGACCGGTTTCTGGCATTTTAGCCGTCTTCAGCCAGGCTTCCTTGAATCCAGTGGCAAAGTGAGCAAGGGACTCACGTCTGAGCATACCCTGCCAACTTATGGCGAACAAAGCGGTACAAAAGGGGGTGGTGATGGACGGGGCATCAGAACCAATCAAACACTCACACCCAGTCAACAGATCCAAGTTTGATCCATCACATTGCTTTAGCCCACTCTGCCACCCCAGTTCAGACATGGCCATATGCAAATCAGTCTGACCCTGTGGATCATGGGAACAGTCCAGCCCGAACTGCCAAGCCATGCCTTCCCTGGACCGGAAACAAGCTTCCTAAGACCGGTTTCTGGCATTTCAGCCGTCTTCAGCCAGGCTTGCTTAAATCCAGTGGCAAAGTGAGCAAGGTACTCACGTCTGAGCATACCCTGCCAACTTATGGCGAACAAAGCAGTACAAAAGGGGGTGGTGATGGACGGAGCATCAGAACCAATCAAACACTCACACCCAGTCAACAGATCCGAGTTTGATCCATCACCGTTCTTTGGCCCACTCTGCAACCCCAGTTCAGGCATGGCCATATGCAAATCAGTCTGACCCTGTCCTTCATGGGAACAGTCCAGGCCAAACTGCCAAGCCATGCCTGCCCTGGACCTAAAACAAGCTTCCTAGGACCGGTTTCTGGCATTTCAGCCGTCTTCAGCCAGACTTGCTTGAATCCAGTGGCAAAGTGAGCAAGGAACTCACGTCTGAGCATACCCAGCCAACTTATGGCGAACAAAGCGGTACAAAAGGGGGTGGTGATGGACATGGCATCAGAACCAATCAAACACTCACACCCAGTCAACAGATCCGAGTTTAATCCATCACCGTTCTTTGGCCCACTCTGCCACCCCAGTTCAGACATGGCCATATGCAAATCAGTCTGACCCTGTGCCTCATGGGAACACTCCAGCCCGAACTGCCAAGCCATGCCTTCCCTGGACCGGAAACAAGCTTCCTAGGACCGGTTTCTGGCATTTCAGCCGTCTTCAGCCAGGCTTGCTTGAATACAGTGGCAAAGTGAGCAAGGGACTCACGTCTGAGCATACCCTGCCAACTTATGGCGAACAAAGCGGTACAAAAGGGGGTGGTGATGGATGGAGCATCAGAACCAACCAAACACTCACACCCAGTCAACAGATCTGAGTTTGATCCATCACCGTTCTTTAGCACTCTCTGCCACCCCAGAGCAGACATGGCCATTTGCAAATCAGTCTGACCCTGTGCCTCATGGGAACAGTCCAGCCCGAACTGCCAAGCCATACCATCCCTGGACAGGAAACAAGCTTCCTAGGACCGTTTTCTGGCATTTAAGCCGTCTTCAGCCAGGCTTGCTTGAATCCAGTGGCAATGTGAGCCAGGGACTCACGTCTGAGCATACGCTGCCAACTTATGGCGAACAAAGCGGTACAAAAGGGGATGGTGATGGACGGAGCATCAGAACCAATCAAATACTCACACCCAGTCAACAGATCCGAGTTTGATCCATCACCGTTCTTTAGCCCACTCTGCCAACCCAGTTCAGACATGACCATATGCAAATCATGCTGACCCTGTGCCTCATGGGAACAGTCCAGCCCGAACTGCCAAGCCATGCCTTCCCTGGCCTGGAAACAAAATTCCTAGGACCGGTTTCTGGCGTTTCAGCCGTCTTCAGCCAGGCCTGCTTGAATCCAGTGGCAAAGTGAGCAAGGGACTCACGTCTGAGCATACCCTGCCAACTTATGGCGAACAAAACGGTACAAAAGGGGGTGGTGATGGACGGAGCATCAGAACCAATCAAACACTCACACCCAGTCAACAGATCCGAGTTTGATCCATCACCGTTCTTTAGCCCACTCTGCCACCCCAGTTCAGACCTGACCATATGCAAATCAGTCTGACCCTGTGCCTCATGGGAACAGTCCAGCCCGAACTGCCAAGCCATGCCTTCCCTGGACCGGAAACAAGCTTCCTAGGACCGGTTTCTGGCATTTCAGCCGTCTTCTGCCAGGCTTGCTTGAATCCAGTGGCAACGTGAGCAAGGGACTCATGTCTGAGCATACACTGCCAACTTATGGCGAACAAAGCGGTACAAAAGGGGGTGGTGATGGACGGAGCATCAGAACCAATCAAACACTCACACCCAGTCAACAGATCCGAGTTTGATCCATCACCATGCTTTGGCCCACTCTGCCACCCCAGTTCAGACATGGCCATATGCAAATCAGTCTGACCCTGTGCCTCATGGGAACAGTCCAGGCCAAAGTGCCAAGCCATGTCTGCCCTGGACCGGAAACAAGCTTCCTAGGACCGGTTTCTGGCATTTCAGCCGTCTTCAGCCAGGCTTACTTGAATCCACTGGCAAAGTGAGCAAGGGACTCACATCTGAGCATACCCTGCCAACTTATGGCGAACAAAGCGGTACAAAAGGGGGTGGTGATGGACATAGCATCAGAACCAATCAAACACTCACACCCAGTCAACAGATCCCAGTTTGATCCATCACCGTTCTTTGGCCCACTCTGCCACCCCAGTTCAGACATGGCCATATGCAAATCAGTCTGACCCTGTGCCTCATGGGAACAGTCCAGCCCGAACTGCCAAGCCATGCCTTCCCTGGACAGGAAACAAGCTTCCTAGGACCAGTTTCTGGCATTTCAGCCGTCTTCAGCCAGGCTTGCTTGAATCCAGTGGCAATGTGAGCCAGGGACTCACATCTGAGCATACCCTGCCAACTTATGGCGAACAAAGCGGTACAAAAGGGGATGGTGATGGACGGAGCATCAGAACCAATCAAACACTCACACCCAGTCAACAGATCCGAGTTTGTTCCATCACCATTCTTTAGCCCACTCTGCCACCCCAGTTCAGACATGGCCATATGCAAATCAGTCTGACCCTGTGCCTCATGGGAACAGTCCAGCCCGAACTGCCAAGCCATGCCTTCCCTGGACCGGAAAGAAGCTTCCTAGGACCGGTTTCTGGCATTTCATCCGTCTTCAGCCAGGCCTGCTTGAATCCAGTGGCAAAGTGAGAAAGGGACTCACGTCTGAGCATACCCTGCCAACTTATGGTGAACAAAGCGGTACAAAAGGGGGTGGTGATGAACGGTGCATCAGAACCAATCAAACACTCACACCCAGTCAACAGATCCGAGTTTGATCCATCACCGTTCTTTAGCCCACTCTGCCACCCCAGTTCAGACATGGCCATAAGCAAATCAGTCTGACCCTGTGCCTCATGGGAACAGTCCAGCCCGAACTGCCAAGCCATGCCTTCCCTGGACCGGAAACAAGCTTCCTAGGACCAGTTTCTGGCATTTCAGCCGTCTTCTGCCAGGCTTGCTTGAATCCAGTGGCAAAGTGAGCAAGGGACTCACGTATGAGCATAAACTGCCAACTTATGGCAAACAAAGCAGTACAAAAGGGGGTGGTGATAGACGGAGCATCAGAACCAATCAAACACTCACACCAAGTCAACAGATCCGAGTTTGATCCATCACTGTGCTTTAGCCCACTCTGCCACCCCAGTTCAGACATGGCCATATGCAAATCAGTCTGACCCTGTGCCTCATGGGAACAGTCAAGCCCGAACTGCCAAGCCATGCCTTCCCTGGACCGGAAACAAGCTTCCTAGGACCGGTTTCTGGCATTTCAGCCATCTTCAGCCAGGCTTGCTTGAATCCAGTGGCAAAGTGAGCAAGGGACTCACGTCTGAGCATACCCTGCCAACTTATGGCGAACAAAGCGGTACAAAAGGGTGTGGTGATGGACGGAGCATCAGAACCAATAAAAAACACTCACACCCAGTCAACAGATCCGAGTTTGATCCATCACCGTTCTTTAGCTCACTCTGCCACCCCAGTTCAGACATGGCCATATGCAAATCAGTCTGACCCTGTGCCTCATGGGAACAGTCCAGCCCGAACTGCCAAGCCATGCCTTCCCTGGACCGGAAACAAGCTTCCTAGGACCGGTTTCTGGCATTTTAGCCGTCTTCAGCCAGGCTTGCTTGAATCCAGTGGCAAAGTGAGCAAGGGACTCAAGTCTGAGCATACCCTGCCAACTTATAAAGAACAAAGCAGTACAAAAGGGGGTGGTGATGGACGGAGCATCAGAACCAATCAAACACTCACACCCAGTCAAAAGATCCGAGGTTGATCCATCACCGTTTTTTAGCCCACTCTGCCACCCCATTTCAGACATGGCCATATGCAAATCAGTCTGACCGTGTGCCTCATGGGAACAGTCCAGCACGAACTGCCAAGCCATGCCTTCCGTGGACGAGAAACAAGCTTCCTAGGACCGGTTTCTGGCATTTCAGCCGTCTTCTGCCAGGCTTGCTTGAATCCAGTGGCAAAGTGAGCAAGGGACTCATGTCTGAGCATACCCTGCCAACTTATGGCGAACAAAGCGGTACAAAAGGGGGTGGTGATGGACGGAGCATCAGAACCAATCAAACACTCACACCCAGTCAACAGATCCGAGTTTGATCCATCACCGGGCTTTGGCCCACTCTGCCACCCCAGTTCAGACATGGCCATATGCAACTCAGTCTGACCCTGTCCTCATGGGAACAGTCCAGGCCAAACTGCCAAGCCATGCCTGCCCTGGACCAGAAACAAGCTTCCTAGGACCGGATTCTGGCATTTCAGCCGTCTTCAGCCAGGCATACTTGAATCCACTGGCAAAGTGAGCAAGGGACTCACGTCTGAGCATACCCTGCCAACTTATGGCGAACAAAGCGGTACAAAAGGGGGTGGTGATGGAGATAGCATCAGAACCAATCAAACACTCACACCCAGTCATCAGATCCGAGTTTGATCCATCACCGTTCTTTAGCCCACTCTGCCACCCCAGTTCAGACATGGCCATATGCAAATCAGTCTGACCCTGTGCCTCATGGGAACAGTCCAGCCCGAACTGCCTAGCCATGCCTTCCCTGGACCGGAAACTAGCTTTCTAGGACCGGTTTCTGGCATTTCAGCCGTCTTCAGCCAGGCTTGCTTGAATACAGTGGCAAAGTGAGCAAGGGACTCACGTCTGAGCATACCCTGCCAACTTATGGCGAACAAAGCGGTACAAAAGGGGGTGGTGATGGACGGAGCATCAGAACCAACCAAACACTCACACCCAGTCAACAGATCTGAGTTTGATCCATCACCGTTCTTTAGCCCACTCTGCCACCCCTGATCAGACATGGCCATATGCAAATCAGTCTGACCCTGTGCCTCATGGGAACAGTCCAGCCCACACTGCCAAGCCATACCTTCCCTGGACCGGACACAAGCTTCCTAGGACCGGTTTCTGGCATTTCAGCTGTCTTCAGCCAGGCTTGCTTGAATCCAGTGGCAATGTGAGCCAGGGACTCACGTCTGAGCATACCCTGCCAACTTATGGCGAACAAAGCGGTACAAAAGGGGATGGTGATGGACGGAGCATCAGAACCAATCAAACACTCACACCCAGTCAACAGATCCGAGTTTGATCCATCAACGTTCTTTAGCCCACTCTGCCACCCCAGTTCAGACATGGCCATATGCAAATCAGTCTAACTCTGTGCCTCATGGGAACAGTCCAGCCCGAACTGCCAAGCCATGCCTTCCCTGGACCGGAAAGAAGCTTCCTAGGACCGGTTTCTGGCATTTCAGCCGTCTTCAGCCAGGCCTGCTTGAATCCAGTGGCAAAGTGAGAAAGGGACTCACGTCTGAGCATACCCTGCCAACTTATGGTGAACAAAGCGGTACAAAAGGGGGTGGTGATGGACGTAGCATCAGAACAAATCAAACACTCACAACAAGTCAACAGATCCGAGTTTGATCCATCACCGTTCTTTAGCCCACTCTGTCACCCCAGTTCAGACATGGCCATATGCAAATCAGTTTGACCCTGTGCCTCATGGGAACAGTCCAGCCCGAACTGCCAAGCCATGCCTTCCCTGGACTGGAAACAAGCTTCCTAGGACCGGTTTCTGGCATTTCAGCCGTCTTAAGCCAGGCTTGCTTGAATCCAGTGGCAAAGTGAGCAAGGGACTCACGTCTGAGCATACCCTGCCAACTTATGGCGAACAAAGCAGTACAAAAGGGGGTGGTGATGGACAGAGCATCAGAACCAATCAAACACTCACACCCAGTCAACAGATCCGAGTTTGATCCATCACCGTGCTTTAGCCCACTCTGCCACCCCAGTTCAGACATGGCCATATGCAAATCAGTCTGACCCTGTGCCTCATGGGAACAGTCGAGCCCGAACTGCCAAGCCATGCCTTCCCTGGACCGGAAACAAGCTTCCTAGGACCGGTTTCTGGCATTTCAGCCGTCTTCAGCCAGGCTTGCTTGAATCCAGTGGCAAAGTGAGCAAGGGACTCACGTCTGAGCATACCCTGCCAACTTATGGCGAACAAAGCGGTACAAAAGAGTGTGGTGATGGACGGAGCATCAGAACCAATCAAACACTCACACCCAGTCAACAGATCCGAGTTTGATCCATCACCGTTCTTTAGCCCACTCTGCCACCCCAGTTCAGACATGGCCATATGCAAATCAGTCAGACCCTGTGCCTCATGGGAACAGTCCAGGCCAAACTGCCAAGCCATGCCTGCCCTGGACCGGAAACAAGCTTCCTAGGACCGGTTTCTGGCATTTCAGCCGTCTTCAGCCAGGCTTGCTTGAATCCAGTGGCAAAGTGAGCAAGGGACTCAAGTCTGAGCATACCCTGCCAACTTATAAAGAACAAAGCGATACAAAAGGGGGTGGTGATGGACGGAGCATCAGAACCAATCAAACACTCACACCCAGTCAACAGATCCGAGTTTGATCCATCACCGTTCTTTAGCCCACTCTGCCACCCCAGTTCAGACATGGCCATATGCAAATCAGTCTGACCCTGTGCCTCATGGGAACACTCCAGCCCGAACTGCCAAGCCATGCCTTCCCTGGACCGGAAACAAGCTTCCTAGGACTGGTTTCTGGCATTTCAGCCGTCTTCAGCCAGGCTTGCTTGAATACAGTGGCAAAGTGAGCAAGGGACTCACGTCTGAGCATACCCTGCCAACTTATGGCGAACAAAGCGGTACAAAAGGGGGTGGTGATGGATGGAGCATCAGAACCAACCAAACACTCACACCCAGTCAACAGATCTGAGTTTGATCCATCACCGTTCTTTAGCACTCTCTGCCACCCCAGATCAGACATGGCCATTTGCAAATCAGTCTGACCCTGTGCCTCATGGGAACAGTCCAGCCCGAACTGCCAAGCGATACCATCCCTGGACCGGAAGCAAGCTTCCTAGGACCGGTTTCTGGCATTTCAGCCGTCTTCAGCCAGGCTTGCTTGAATCCAGTGGCAATGTGAGCAAGGGACTCACGTCTGAGCATACGCTGCCAACTTAGGGCGAACAAAGCGGTACAAAAGGGGATGGTGATGGACGGAGCATCAGAACCAATCAAATACTCACGCCCAGTCAACAGATCCCAGTTTGATCCATCACCGTTCTTTAGCCCACTCTGCCAACCCAGTTCAGACATGACCATATGCAAATCATGCTGACCCTGTGCCTCATGGGAACAGTCCAGCCCGAACTGCCAAGCCATGCCTTCCCTGGCCTGGAAACAAAATTCCTAGGACCGGTTTCTGGCGTTTCAGACGTCTTCAGCCAGGCCTGCTTGAATCCAGTGGCAAAGTGAGCAAGGGACTCACGTCTGAGCATACCCTGCCAACTTATGGCGAACAAAACGGTACAAAAGGGGGTGGTGATGGAGGGAGCATCAGAACCAATCAAACACTTACACCCAGTCAACAGATCCGAGTTTGATCCATCACCGTTCTTTAGCCCACTCTGCCACCCCAGTTCAGACATGGCCATATGCAAATCAGTCTGACCCTGTGCCTCATGAGTACAGTCCAGCCCGAACTGCCAAGCCATGCCTTACCTGGACTGGAAACAAGCTTCCTAGGACCGGTTGCTGGCATTTCAGCCGTCTTCAGCCAGGCTTGCTTCAATCCAGTGGCAAAGTGAGCAAGGGACTCACGTCTGAGCATATCCTGCCAACTTATGGCGAACAAAGTGGTACAAAAGGGGGTGGTGATGGACGGAGCATCAGAGCCAATCAAACACACACACCCAGT
The DNA here is from genome assembly GCF_964204655.1 of Triturus cristatus. Classification (NCBI taxonomy): domain Eukaryota; kingdom Metazoa; phylum Chordata; class Amphibia; order Caudata; family Salamandridae; genus Triturus; species Triturus cristatus. The sequence goes on from NC_140579.1 coordinate 790,161,057, forward strand.
CAACAGATCCGAATTTGATCCATCACCGTTCTTTAGCCCACTCTGCCATTCCATTTCAGACATGGCCTTATGCAAATCAGTCTTACCCTGTGCCTCATGGGAACAGTCCAGCCTGAACTGTCAAGCCATGCCTTCCCTGGACCGGAAACAAGCTTCCTAGGACCGGTTTCTGGCATTTTAGCCGTCTTCAGCCAGGCTTCCTTGAATCCAGTGGCAAAGTGAGCAAGGGACTCACGTCTGAGCATACCCTGCCAACTTATGGCGAACAAAGCGGTACAAAAGGGGGTGGTGATGGACGGAGCATCAGAACCAATCAAACACTCACACCCAGTCAACAGATCCGAGTTTGATCCATCACATTGCTTTAGCCCACTCTGCCACCCCAGTTCAGACATGGCCATATGCAAATCAGTCTGACCCTGTGGATCATGGGAACAGTCCAGCCCGAACTGCCAAGCCATGCCTTCCCTGGACCGGAAACAAGCTTCCTAAGACCGGTTTCTGGCATTTCAGCCGTCTTCAGCCAGGCTTGCTTGAATCCAGTGGCAAAGTGAGCAAGGTACTCACGTCTGAGCATACCCTGCCAACTTATGGCGAACAAAGCAGTACAAAAGGGGGTGGTGATGGACGGAGCATCAGAACCAATCAAACACTCACACCCAGTCAACAGATCCGAGTTTGATCCATCACCGTTCTTTGGCCCACTCTGCAACCCCAGTTCAGGCATGGCCATATGCAAATCAGTCTGACCCTGTGCTTCATGGGAACAGTCCAGGCCAAACTGCCAAGCCATGCCTGCCCTGGACCGGAAACAAGCTTCCTAGGACCGGTTTCTGGCATTTCAGCCGTCTTCAGCCAGGCTTGCTTGAATCCAGTGGCAAAGTGAGCAAGGAACTCACGTGTGAGCATACCCAGCCAACTTATGGCGAACAAAGCGGTACAAAAGGGGGTGGTGATGGACATAGCATCAGAACCAATCAAACACTCACACCCAGTCAATAGATTCGAGTTTAATCCATCACCGTTCTTTGGCCCACTCTGCCACCCCAGTTCAGACATGGCCATATGCAAATCAGTCTGACCCTGTGCCTCATGGGAACACTCCAGCCCGAACTGCCAAGCCATGCCTTCCCTGGACCGGAAACAAGCTTCCTAGGACCGGTTTCTGGCATTTCAGCCGTCTTTAGCCAGGCTTGCTTGAATACAGTGGCAAAGTGAGCAAGGGACTCACGTCTGAGCATACCCTGCCAACTTATGGCGAACAAAGCGGTACAAAAGGGGGTGGTGATGGATGGAGCATCAGAACCAACCAAACACTCACACCCAGTCAACAGATCTGAGTTTGATCCATCACCGTTCTTTAGCACTCTCTGCCACCCCAGATCAGACATGGCCATTTGCAAATCAGTCTGACCCTGTGCCTCATGGGAACAGTCCAGCCCGAACTGCCAAGCCATACCATCCCTGGACCGGAAACAAGCTTCCTAGGACCGGTTTCTGGCATTTCAGCCGTCTTCAGCCAGGCTTGCTTGAATCCAGTGGCAATGTGAGCCAGGGACTCACGTCTGAGCATACGCTGCCAACTTATGGCGAACAAAGCGGTACAAAAGGGGATGGTGATGGACGGAGCATCAGAACCAATCAAATACTCACACCCAGTCAACAGATCCGAGTTTGATCCATCACCGTTCTTTAGCCCACTCTGCCAACCCAGTTCAGACATGACCATATGCAAATCATGCTGACCCTGTGCCTCATGGGAACAGTCCAGCCCGAACTGCCAAGCCATGCCTTCCCTGGCCTGGAAACAAAATTCCTAGGACCGGTTTCTGGCGTTTCAGCCGTCTTCAGCCAGGCCTGCTTGAATCCAGTGGCAAAGTGAGCAAGGGACTCACGTCTGAGCATACCCTGCCAACTTATGGCGAACAAAACGGTACAAAAGGGGGTGGTGATGGACGGAGCATCAGAACCAATCAAACACTCACACCCAGTCAACAGATCCGAGTTTGATCCATCACCGTTCTTTAGCCCACTCTGCCACCCCAGTTCAGACCTGACCATATGCAAATCAGTCTGACCCTGTGCCTCATGGGAACAGTCCAGCCCGAACTGCCAAGCCATGCCTTCCCTGGACCGGAAACAAGCTTCCTAGGACCGGTTTCTGGCATTTCAGCCGTCTTCTGCCAGGCTTGCTTGAATCCAGTGGAAACGTGAGCAAGGGACTCATGTCTGAGCATACACTGCCAACTTATGGCGAACAAAGCGGTACAAAAGGGGGTGGTGATGCACGGAGCATCAGAACCAATCAAACACTCACACCCAGTCAACAGATCCGAGTTTGATCCATCACCATGCTTTGGCCCACTCTGCCACCCCAGTTCAGACATGGCCATATGCAAATCAGTCTGACCCTGTGCCTCATGGGAACAGTCCAGGCCAAAGTGCCAAGCCATGTCTGCCCTGGACCGGAAACAAGCTTCCTAGGACAGGTTTCTGGCATTTCAGCCGTCTTCAGCCAGGCTTACTTGAATCCACTGGCAAAGTGAGCAAGGGACTCACATCTGAGCATACCCTGCCAACTTATGGCGAACAAAGCGGTACAAAAGGGGGTGGTGATGGACATAGCATCAGAACCAATCAAACACTCACAACCAGTCAACAGATCCCAGTTTGATCCATCACCGTTCTTTGGCCCACTCTGCCACCCCAGTTCAGACATGGCCATATGCAAATCAGTCTGACCCTGTGCCTCATGGGAACAGTCCAGCCCGAACTGCCAAGCCATGCCTTCCCTGGACCGGAAACAAGCTTCCTAGGACCAGTTTCTGGCATTTCAGCCGTCTTCAGCCAGGCTTGCTTGAATCCAGTGGCAATGTGAGCCAGGGACTCACATCTGAGCATACCCTGCCAACTTATGGCGAACAAAGCGGTACAAAAGGGGATGGTGATGGACGGAGCATCAGAACCAATCAAACACTCACACCCAGTCAACAGATCCGAGTTTGTTCCATCACCATTTTTTAGCCCACTCTGCCACCCCAGTTCAGACATGGCCATATGCAAATCAGTCTGACCCTGTGCCTCATGGGAACAGTCCAGCCCGAACTGCCAAGCCATGCCTTCCCTGGACCGGAAACAAGCTTCCTAGGACCGGTTTCTGGCATTTCAGCCGTCTTCAGCCAGGCTTGCTTGAATCCAGTGGCAAAGTGAGCAAGGGACTCAAGTCTGAGCATACCCTGCCAACTTATAAAGAACAAAGCGGTACAAAAGGGGGTGGTGATGGACGGAGCATCAGAACCAATCAAACACTCACACCCAGTCAACAGATCCGAGGTTGATCCATCACCGTTTTTTAGCCCACTCTGCCACCCCATTTCAGACATGGCCATATGCAAATCAGTCTGACCGTGTGCCTCATGGGAACAGTCCAGCCCGAACTGCCAAGCCATGCCTTCCGTGGACCAGAAACAAGCTTCCTAGGACCGGTTTTTGGCATTTCAGCCGTCTTCTGCCAGGCTTGCTTGAATCCAGTGGCAAAGTGAGCAAGGGACTCATGTCTGAGCATACCCTGCCAACTTATGGCGAACAAAGCGGTACAAAAGGGGGTGGTGATGGACGGAGCATCAGAACCAATCAAACACTCACACCCAGTCAACAGATCCGAGTTTGATCCATCACCGGGCTTTGGCCCACTCTGCCACCCCAGTTCAGACATGGCCATATGCAACTCAGTCTGACCCTGTCCTCATGGGAACAGTCCAGGCCAAACTGCCAAGCCATGCCTGCCCTGGACCGGAAACAAGCTTCCTAGGACCGGATTCTGGCATTTCAGCCGTCTTCAGCCAGGCATACTTGAATCCACTGGCAAAGTGAGCAAGGGACTCACGTCTGAGCATACCCTGCCAACTTATGGCGAACAAAGCGGTACAAAAGGGGGTGGTGATGGAGATAGCATCAGAACCAATCAAACACTCACACCCAGTCATCAGATCCGAGTTTGATCCATCACCGTTCTTTAGCCCACTCTGCCACCCCAGTTCAGACATGGCCATATGCAAATCAGTCTGACCCTGTGCCTCATGGGAACAGTCCAGCCCGAACTGCCTAGCCATGCCTTCCCTGGACCGGAAACTAGCTTTCTAGGACCGGTTTCTGGCATTTCAGCTGTCTTCAGCCAGGCTTGCTTGAATACAGTGGCAAAGTGAGCAAGGGACTCACGTCTGAGCATACCCTGCCAACTTATGGCGAACAAAGCGGTACAAAAGGGGGTGGTGATGGACGGAGCATCAGAACCAACCAAACACTCACACCCAGTCAACAGATCTGAGTTTGATCCATCACCGTTCTTTAGCCCACTCTGCCACCCCTGATCAGACATGGCCATATGCAAATCAGTCTGACCCTGTGCCTCATGGGAACAGTCCAGCCCAAACTGCCAAGCCATACCTTCCCTGGACCGGAAACAAGCTTCCTAGGACCGGTTTCTGGCATTTCAGCTGTCTTCAGCCAGGCTTGCTTGAATCCAGTGGCAATGTGAGCCAGGGACTCACGTCTAAGCATACCCTGCCAACTTATGGCGAACAAAGCGGTACAAAAGGGGATGGTGATGGACGGAGCATCAGAACCAATCAAACACTCACACCCAGTCAACAGATCCGAGATTGATCCATCACCGTTCTTTAGCCCACTCTGCCACCCCAGTTCAGACATGGCCATATGCAAATCAGTCTAACTCTGTGCCTCATGGGAACAGTCCAGCCCGAACTGCCAAGCCATGCCTTCCCTGGACCGGAAAGAAGCTTCCTAGGACCGGTTTCTGGCATTTCAGCCGTCTTCAGCCAGGCCTGCTTGAATCCAGTGGTAAAGTGAGAAAGGGACTCACGTCTGAGCATACCCTGCCAACTTATGGTGAACAAAGCGGTACAAAAGGGGGTGGTGATGGACGTAGCATCAGAACCAATCAAACACTCACAACAAGTCAACAGATCCGTGTTTGATCCATCACCGTTCTTTAGCCCACTCTGTCACCCCAGTTCAGACATGGCCATATGCAAATCAGTTTGACCCTGTGCCTCATGGGAACAGTCCAGCCCGAACTGCCAAGCCATGCCTTCCCTGGACCGGAAACAAGCTTCCTAGGACCGGTTTCTGGCATTTCAGCCGTCTTAAGCCAGGCTTGTTTGAATCCAGTGGCAAAGTGAGCAAGGGACTCACGTCTGAGCATACCCTGCCAACTTATGGCGAACAAAGCGGTACAAAAGGGTGTGGTGATGGACGGAGCATCAGAACCAATCAAACACTCACACCCAGTCAACAGATCCGAGTTTGATCCATCACCGTTCTTTAGCCCACTCTGCCACCCCACTTCAGACATGGCCATATGCAAATCAGTCTGACCCTGTGCCTCATGGGAACAGTCCAGGCCAAACTGCCAAGCCATGCCTGCCCTGGACCGGAAACAAGCTTCCTAGGACCGGTTTCTGGCATTTCAGCCGTCTTCAGCCAGGCTTGCTTGAATCCAGTGGCAAAGTGAGCAAGGGACTCAAGTCTGAGCATACCCTGCCAACTTATAAAGAACAAAGCGGTACAAAAGGGGGTGGTGATGGACGGAGCATCAGAACCAATCAAACACTCACACCCAGTCAACAGATCCGAGTTTGATCCATCACCGTTTTTTAGCCCACTCTGCCACCCCATTTCAGACATGGCCATATGCAAATCAGTCTGACCGTGTGCCTCATGGGAACAGTCCAGCCCGAACTGCCAAGCCATGCCTTCCCTGGACCAGAAACAAGCTTCCTAGGACCGGTTTCTGGCATTTCAGCTGTCTTCTGCCAGGCTTGCTTGAATCCAGTGGCAAAGTGAGCAAGGGACTCATGTCTGAGCATACCCTGCCAACCTATGGCGAACAAAGCGGTACAAAAGGGGGTGGTGATGGACGGAGCATCAGAACCAATCAAACACTCACACCCAGTCAACAGATCCGAGTTTGATCCATCACCGGGCTTTGGCCCACTCTGCCACCCCAGTTCAGACATGGCCATATGCAACTCAGTCTGACCCTGTGCCTCATGGGAACAGTCCAGGCCAAACTGCCAAGCCATGCCTGCCCTGGACCGGAAACAAGCTTCCTAGGTCCGGATTCTGGCATTTCAGCCGTCTTCAGCCAGGCATACTTGAATCCACTGGCAAAGTGAGCAAGGGACTCACGTCTGAGCATACCCTGCCAACTTATGGCGAACAAAGCAGTACAAAAGGGGGTGGTGATGGACGGAGCATCAGAACCAATCAAACACTCACTCCCAGTCAACAGATCCGAGTTTGATCCATCACCGTGCTTTAGCCCACTCTGCCACCCCAGTTCAGACATGGCCATATGAAAATCAGTCTGACCCTGTGCCTCATGGGAACAGTCGAGCCCGAACTGCCAAGCCATGCCTTCCCTGGACCGGAAACAAGCTTCCTAGGACCGGTTTCTGGCATTTCAGCCGTCTTCAGCCAGGCTTGCTTGAATCCAGTGGCAAAGTGAGCAAGGGACTCACGTCTGAGCATACCCTGCCAACTTATGGCGAACAAAGCGGTACAAAAGGGTGTGGTGATGGACGGAGCATCAGAACCAATCAAACACTCACACCCAGTCAACAGATCCGAGTTTGATCCATCACCGTTCTTTAGCCCACTCTGCCACCCCAGTTCAGACATGGCCATATGCAAATCAGTCTGACCCTGTGCCTCATGGGAACAGTCCAGCCCAAACTGCCAAGCCATACCTTCCCTGGACCGGAAACAAGCTTCCTAGGACCGGTTTCTGGCATTTCAGCTGTCTTCAGCCAGGCTTGCTTGAATCCAGTGGCAATGTGAGCCAGGGACTCACGTCTGAGCATACCCTGCCAACTTACGGCGAACAAAGCGGTACAAAAGGGGATGGTGATGGACGGAGCATCAGAACCAATCAAACACTCACACCCAGTCAACAGATCCGAGATTGATCCATCACCGTTCTTTAGCCCACTCTGCCACCCCAGTTCAGACATGGCCATATGCAAATCAGTCTAACTCTGTGCCTCATGGGAACAGTCCAGCCCGAACTGCCAAGCCATGCCTTCCCTGGACCGGAAAGAAGCTTCCTAGGACCGGTTTCTGGCATTTCAGCCGTCTTCAGCCAGGCCTGCTTGAATCCAGTGGTAAAGTGAGAAAGGGACTCACGTCTGAGCATACCCTGCCAACTTATGGTGAACAAAGCGGTACAAAAGGGGGTGGTGATGGACGTAGCATCAGAACCAATCAAACACTCACAACAAGTCAACAGATCCGAGTTTGATCCATCACCGTTCTTTAGCCCACTCTGTCACCCCAGTTCAGACATGGCCATATGCAAATCAGTTTGACCCTGTGCCTCATGGGAACAGTCCAGCCCGAACTGCCAAGCCATGCCTTCCCTGGACCGGAAACAAGCTTCCTAGGACCGGTTTCTGGCATTTCAGCCGTCTTAAGCCAGGCTTGCTTGAATCCAGTGGCAAAGTGAGCAAGGGACTCACGTCTGAGCATACCCTGCCAACTTATGGCGAACAAAGCAGTACAAAAGGGGGTGGTGATGGACGGAGCATCAGAACCAATCAAACACTCACACCCAGTCAACAGATCCGAGTTTGATCCATCACCGTGCTTTAGCCCACTCTGCCACCCCAGTTCAGACATGGACATATGCAAATCAGTCTGACCCTGTGCCTCATAGGAACAGTCGAGCCCGAACTGCCAAGCCATGCCTTCCCTGGACCGGAAACAAGCTTCCTAGGACCGGTTTCTGGCATTTCAGCCGTCTTCAGCCAGGCTTGTTTGAATCCAGTGGCAAAGTGAGCAAGGGACTCACGTCTGAGCATACCCTGCCAACTTATGGCGAACAAAGCGGTACAAAAGGGTGTGGTGATGGACGGAGCATCAGAACCAATCAAACACTCACACCCAGTCAACAGATCCGAGTTTGATCCATCACCGTTCTTTAGCCCACTCTGCCACCCCACTTCAGACATGGCCATATGCAAATCAGTCTGACCCTGTGCCTCATGGGAACAGTCCAGGCCAAACTGCCAAGCCATGCCTGCCCTGGACCGGAAACAAGCTTCCTAGGACCGGTTTCTGGCATTTCAGCCGTCTTCAGCCAGGCTTGCTTGAATCCAGTGGCAAAGTGAGCAAGGGACTCAAGTCTGAGCATACCCTGCCAACTTATAAAGAACAAAGCGGTACAAAAGGGGGTGGTGATGGACGGAGCATCAGAACCAATCAAACACTCACACCCAGTCAACAGATCCGAGTTTGATCCATCACCGTTTTTTAGCCCACTCTGCCACCCCATTTCAGACATGGCCATATGCAAATCAGTCTGACCGTGTGCCTCATGGGAACAGTCCAGCCCGAACTGCCAAGCCATGCCTTCCCTGGACCAGAAACAAGCTTCCTAGGACCGGTTTCTGGCATTTCAGCTGTCTTCTGCCAGGCTTGCTTGAATCCAGTGGCAAAGTGAGCAAGGGACTCATGTCTGAGCATACCCTGCCAACCTATGGTGAACAAAGCGGTACAAAAGGGGGTGGTGATGGACGGAGCATCAGAACCAATCAAACACTCACACCCAGTCAACAGATCCGAGTTTGATCCATCACCGGGCTTTGGCCCACTCTGCCACCCCAGTTCAGACATGGCCATATGCAACTCAGTCTGACCCTGTGCCTCATGGGAACAGTCCAGGCCAAACTGCCAAGCCATGCCTGCCCTGGACCGGAAACAAGCTTCCTAGGTCCGGATTCTGGCATTTCAGCCGTCTTCAGCCAGGCATACTTGAATCCACTGGCAAAGTGAGCAAGGGACTCACGTCTGAGCATACCCTGCCAACTTATGGCGAACAAAGCGGTACAAAAGGGGGTGGTGATGGAGATAGCATCAGAACCAATCAAACACTCACACCCAGTCATCAGATCCGAGTTTGATCCATCACCGTTCTTTAGCCCACTCTGCCACCCCAGTTCAGACATGGCCATATGCAAATCAGTCTGACCCTGTGCCTCCTGGGAACAGTCCAGCCCGAACTGCCTAGCCATGCCTTCCCTGGACCAGAAACAAGCTTCCTAGGACCGGTTTCTGGCATTTCAGCCGTCTTAAGCCAGGCTTGCTTGAATCCAGTGGCAAAGTGAGCAAGGGACTCACGTCTGAGCATACCCTGCCAACTTATGGCGAACAAAGCAGTACAAAAGGGGGTGGTGATGGACGGAGCATCAGAACCAATCAAACACTCACACCCAGTCAACAGATCCGAGTTTGATCCATCACCGTGCTTTAGCCCACTCTGCCACCCCAGTTCAGACATGGCCATATGCAAATCAGTCTGACCCTGTGCCTCATGGGAACAGTCGAGCCCGAACTGCCAAGCCATGCCTTCCCTGGACCGGAAACAAGCTTCCTAGGACCGGTTTCTGGCATTTCAGCCGTCTTCAGCCAGGCTTGCTTGAATCCAGTGGCAAAGTGAGCAAGGGACTCACGTCTGAGCATACCCTGCCAACTTATGGCGAACAAAGCGGTACAAAAGGGTGTGGTGATGGACGGAGCATCAGAACCAATCAAACACTCACACCCAGTCAACAGATCCGAGTTTGATCCATCACCGTTCTTTAGCCCACTCTGCCACCCCAGTTCAGACATGGCCATATGCAAATCAGTCTGACCCTGTGCCTCATGGGAACAGTCCAGGCCAAACTGCCAAGCCATGCCTGCCCTGGACCGGAAACAAGCTTCCTAGGACCGGTTTCTGGCATTTCAGCCGTCTTCAGCCAGGCTTGCTTGAATCCAGTGGCAAAGTGAGCAAGGGACTCAAGTCTGAGCATACCCTGCCAACTTATAAAGAACAAAGCGGTACAAAAGGGGGTGGTGATGGACGGAGCATCAGAACCAATCAAACACTCACACCCAGTCAACAGATCCGAGTTTGATCCATCACCGGGCTTTGGCCCACTCTGCCACCCCAGTTCAGACATGGCCATATGCAACTCAGTCTGACCCTGTGCCTCATGGGAACAGTCCAGGCCAAACTGCCAAGCCATGCCTGCCCTGGACCGGAAACAAGCTTCCTAGGTCCGGATTCTGGCATTTCAGCCGTCTTCAGCCAGGCATACTTGAATCCACTGGCAAAGTGAGCAAGGGACTCACGTCTGAGCATACCCTGCCAAATTATGGCGAACAAAGCGGTACAAAAGGGGGTGGTGATGGAGATAGCATCAGAACCAATCAAACACTCACACCCAGTCATCAGATCCGAGTTTGATCCATCACCGTTCTTTAGCCCACTCTGCCACCCCAGGTCAGACATGGACATATGCAAATCAGTCTGACCCTGTGCCTCATGGGAACAGTCCAGCCCGAACTGCCTAGCCATGCCTTCCCTGGACCGGAAACTAGCTTTCTAGGACCGGTTTCTGGCATTTCAGCCGTCTTCAGCCAGGCTTGCTTGAATACAGTGGCAAAGTGAGCAAGGGACTCACGTCTGAGCATACCCTGCCAACTTATGGCGAACAAAGCGGTACAAAAGGGGGTGGTGATGGACGGAGCATCAGACCCAACCAAACACTCATACCCAGTCAACAGATCTGAGTTTGATCCATCACCGTTCTTTAGCCCACTCTGCCACCCCTGATCAGACATGGCCATATGCAAATCAGTCTGACCCTGTGCCTCATGGGAACAGTCCAGCCCAAACTGCCAAGCCATACCTTCCCTGGACCGTAAACAAGTTTCCTAGGACCGGTTTCTGACATTTCAGCTGTCAGCCAGGCTTGCTTGAATCCAGTGGCAAAGTGAGCAAGAGACTCACGTCTGAGCATACCCTGCCAACTTATGGCGAACAAAGCGGTACAAAAGGGTGTGGTGATGGACGGAGCATCAGAACCAATCAAACACTCACACCCAGTCAACAGATCCGAGTTTGATCCATCACCGTTCTTTAGCCCACTCTACCACCCCAGTTTAGACATGGCCATATGCAAATCAGTCTGACCCTGTGCCTCATGGGAACAGTCCAGCCCGAACTGCCAAGCCATGCCTGTAGGAGAGTAGGGTCTGCAATCCTATGATCACCCAGATTTTTTGCTTTTGCTTCATTGGTTTACGACTTTCCCTGGCTGTGGGCCTGCCAATCAGACCCACAGCCTAGCTGTTCTCTCTCCAGATTAACACACATGTACATTAGGTGCATCCACTAATTGGAACTGGGCCGCCTTATCAGTCCCTGTATCAGCATATCATAGGTATCCAGGGCATCGGCGTACCCAGGGCCTACCAGGGGCTGCAGCATGTATTATGCCACCCCTGGATGGCCACCCCAAATCTGACACAACTGGCTGCACGACAGCTGGGGCAAGGTGGTGTAATCACCCGTTGCTGTAGGTGTAGTATTCCTATACCTAACCCTAAAATGGACGCATGGATTCCTATCAGTCACTCCTATGGCAGGCCTTATAAATCCTGAAGGCAGAGTGCTGGGAATCATGTGAGATGGTGCTCTGGCGCGAGCTGAGCCCGTCGACGGCTTGCGGAACCAAGTCCTAATAGCTGTTCCATGGTGACGCGTGCCACCTACCATAAAATGCATTATAATCCTCGCGGTTATTTGCTAACTATGGCATCGCATCACCCACACATGTCGAATAAGGTGTCATACAAATTGGAATACGAACCCCTCGCCAATTCTGGCGACGGGGTTAGCATTCCACCCTTCTAGAGGGACACGACATGGAAGTAACCTTGAACCCCGGTTAAAGTTGACTCAAGCCTCAGCATCACAAAATGGATGCTGCCACCAGACACAAGTCTGACCTCCTGCTGCTGGGAGACCTTCCAGCGAGGGGAGTTTGGACAAAGGGTTTCCTGTCGACGGCGGTGTTAGCACCATCCCAGACAGGGTTTGTGTATCCCAGGTAGGCAGGGCTGAAAGGAAGGTGATTGCAAGTGGCACCCCGGTGCTCACTGTGCATAGCCCGGCTCAAACCAGTTTCGGGGGCACCCCAGCCCCTGAGCTGGGGCGAAGCCGGACAAAGGATAGGGGTGTAACCACCCCCCTCCTGGTCCTACCCATAGGTAGGACCTAGCCACGGGCCAGCCGCTTTTCCTAGTATAAAGGTAGGAGCGAGTCCCCTTCCCAAATTGGATAATTCTGAATCTTGAACTACTTTCCACGAAAGGAACTCTTGACTTTTTCTGAAGACTCTCCCTTGTGGCTAAGGAGTAGCCACCCTGCACCAGCAGGCACCACCTAAGCGCTTGCGGTTTGCTGTACGTCTCTCCTACGGATCAAGACTGCCCAGCTCGACGAGACCCGGATTCCCCGCCATCTCTGACCTCTACCTACATCGTCAGCCCAGCTGAGACTCGTAGGTGTGACGAGACCTGCGGGACCGGCCATCTTCAGAACCTGCACGACGCTTATCTAGCAAAACCACCGAGGGACCCTCGAGTGAGTGCACCTAGGGTTTGAGAAACCCTAACCCTGAGTAGCTCCCGCACCGAACCCTGCCTCCCCAGCATCCCCGAGATCTGCGTGGGGGCCCTTCTGCTCCTTGCTGCTCACCGCGTTGTCCGGCCACTCGCCGTCGGCTAGTGGCCCTCTTCACAAAGCACCACGACAGTTTTTTCATCACTGGTCTGGTTGCTCCAGACTGGCCCTTGCTCCCCTTCAACAGAGGAGTACCTCGGACCCTCCTGGTTCACTCCAGACGCCATCTTGACTCCCCCGCTTGGGCTTGCCTCTGCCAAGACCTGCTGCCCCACTCCTGGGCCCAGCATCATCGACAGCAGACACCTTCGTGGGACAGCTCGCCCTCCATCCTGGTCGCCGCCGCGCCTCCTGGCCCGAGGAACAGCCGAGTCCGACATCACCCACTCACCTGGTCGAGGTGACTTCAGCCGGTACCTTCCTGGTGCCCACACGATCGCTGGCTAGCGGTTGAGAACTGAGTACCCTCTGCTTTCAGGTTTCCTTCATCACCGATCCAGGCTTGGATCTCGCTGAACATTGACACTGGTCGCCTGCCAGCAACTTCTTCTTTCAGGCTCCCGAGACTACAACGAGGACTCCCGACATCTTGCTGAACCCCACGCAGCCGCAGCCTCTGGGCTAGGTAACTCGAGCATTTCGGTGCTCCATCGTAGGTTCACTCTACAAGTGTCCAGCTCCTTTTCCGTTTAGTCCAACTGATCGGATTCCTCCGGAATCAGTAACTTTAGACTCTCTAACCTCTCCCATTCCACTTGCAGTGTAAATGGTTTCGTGCCCTTCGGGCATTTGTGTAAATTGTGCAACTAGAAGAATTTTCCCAAGAGTTTTGTATTGTGCTTAGCTCCCTGACTCATAAAGAGCCAGGGTAGTCTTGTTATAAATAAATATCCTTTATTTTCATAACAACTTGTGTGGTGTCCTTTCACTTGGTGTTCAAGGGGTATATGTGATGGTAAACAGCTGGCTTAACACACCCTCTAGAGTTTAGCCTGAAGACTGCTCTTGTCCACGCTACTAGGATAGCTGGTCTACAAGGTTGACTTACAACCAATCATCAATAAGGGTCGTTTGGAATGATACACAGTGATCACTAGAATAGTGAGCACTACATATCAGGCCAACTTCTCACAATGCCTTCCCTGGACCGGAAACAAGCTTCCTAGGACCGGTTTCTGGCATTTCAGCCGTCTTCAGCCAGGCCTGCTTGAATCCAGTGGCAAAGTGAGCAAGGGACTCACGTCTGAGCATACCCTGCCAACTTATGGCGAAGAAAGCAGTACAAAAGGGGGTGGTGATGGACGGAGCATCAGAACCAATCAAACACTCACACCCAGTCAACAGATCCGAGTTCGATCCATCACCGTGCTTTAGCCCACTCTGCCACCCCAGTTCAGACATGGCCATATGCAAATCAGTCTGACCCTGTGCCTCATGGTAACAGTCCATCCCGAACTGCCAAGCCATGCCTTCCCTGGACCGGAAACAAGCTTCCTAGGACCGGTTTCTGGCATTTCAGCCGTCTTCAGCCAGGCCTGCTTGAATCCAGTGGCAAAGTGAGCAAGGGACTCACGTCTGAGCATACCCTGCCAACTTATGGCGAAGAAAGCAGTACAAAAGGGGGTGGTGATGGACGGAGCATCAGAACCAATCAAACACTCACACCCAGTCAACAGATCCGAGTTCGATCCATCACCGTGCTTTAGCCCACTCTGCCATCCCAGTTCAGACATGGCCATATGCAAATCAGTCTGACCCTGTGCCTCATGGTAACAGTCCAGCCCGAACTGCCAAGCCATGCCTTCCCTGGACCGGAAACAAGCTTCCTAGGACCGGTTTCTGGCATTTCAGCTGTCTTCAGCCAGGCTTGCTTGAATCCAGTGGCAAAGTGAGCAAGGGACTCACGTCTGAGCATACCCTGCCAACTTATGGCGAACAAAGCGGTACAAAAGGGGGTGGTGATGGATGGAGCACCAGAACCAATCAAACACTTACACCCAGTCAACAGATCCGTGTTTGATCCATCACCGTTCTTTAGCCCACTCTGCCACCCCATGTCAGACATGGCCATATGCAAATCAGTCTGACCCTGTGCCTCATGGGAACAGTCCAGCCCGAACTGCCAAGCCATGCCTTCCCTGGACCGGAAACAAGCTTCCTAGGACCGGTTTCTGGCATTTCAGTCGTCTTCAGCCAGGCTTGCTTGAATCCAGTGGCAAAGTGAGCAAGGGACTCACGTCTGAGCATACCCTGCCAACTTATGGTGAACAAAGATCACAAAAGGGGGTGGTGATGGACGGAGCATCAGAACCAATCAAACACTCACACCCAGTCAACAGATCCGAGTTTGATCCATCACCGTTCTTTAGCCCACTCTGCCACCCCAGTTCAGACATGGCCATATGCAAATCAGTCTGACTCTGTGCCTCATGGGAACTTTCCAGCCCGAACTGCCAAGCCATGCCTTCCGTGGACCGGAAACAAGCTTCCTAGGACCGGTTTCTGGTATTCTAGCAGTCTTCAGCCAGGCTTGCTTGAATCCAGTGGCAAAGTGAGCAAGGGACTCACGTCTGAGCATACCCTGCCAACTTATGGCGAACAATGCGGTACAAAAGGGCGTGGTGATGGACGGAGCATCAGAACCAATCAAACACTCACACCCAGTCAACAGATCCGAGTTTGATCCATCACCGTTCTTTAGCCCCCTCTGCCACCCCAGTTCAGACATGGCCATATGCAAATGAGTCTGACCCTGTGCCTCATGGGAACAGTCCAGCCCGAACTGCCAAGCCATGCCTTCCCTGGACCGGAAACAAGCTTCCTAGGACCGGTTTCTGGCATTTCAGCCATCTTCAGCCAGGCTTGCTTGAATCCAGTGGCAAAGTGAGCAAGGGACTCACGTCTGAGCATACCCTGCCAACTTATGGCGAACAAAGCGGTACAAAAGGGTGTGATGATGGACGGAGCATCAGAACCAATCAAACACTCACACCCAGTCAACAGATCCGAGTTTGATCCATCACCGTTCTTTAGCACACTCTGCCACCCCAGTTCAGACATGGCCATATGCAAATCAGTCTGACCCTGCGCCTCATGGGAACAGTCCAGCCCGAACTGCCAAGCCATGCCTTCCCTGGACCGGTAACAAGCTTCCTAGGACCGGTTTCTGGCATTTCAGTCGTCTTCAGCCAGGCTTGCTTGAATCCAGTGGCAAAGTGAGCAAGGGACTCACGTCTGAGCATACCCTGCCAACTTATGGCGAACAAAGAATACAAAAGGGGGTGGTGATGGACGGAGCATCAGAACCAATCAAACACTCACACCCAGTCAACAGATCCGAGTTTGATCCATCACCGTTCTTTAGCCCACTCTGCCACCCCAGTTCAGACATGGCCATATGCAAATGAGTCTGACCCTGTGCCTCATGGGAACAGTCCAGCCCGAACTGCCAAGCCATGCCTTCCCTGGACCGGAAACAAGCTTCCTAGGACCGGTTTCTGGCATTTCAGTTGTCTTCAGCCAGGCTTGCTTGAATCCAGTGGCAAAGTGAGCAAGGGACTCACGTCTGAGCATACCCTGCCAACTTATGGCGAACAAAGAATACAAAGGGGGGTGGTGATGGACGGAGCATTAGAACCAATCAAACACTCACACCCAGTCAACAGATCCGAGTTTGATCCATCACCGTTCTTTAGCCCACTCTGCCACCCCAGTTCAGACATGGCCATATGCAAATCATTCTGACCCTGTGCCTTATGGGAACAGTCCAGCCCGAACTGCCAAGCCTTCCCTGGACCGGAAACAAGCTTCCTAGGACCGGTTTCTGGCATTTCAGCCGTCTTCAGCCAGGCTTGCTTGAATCCAGTGGCAAAGTGAGCAAGGGACTCACGTCTGAGCATACCCTGCCAACTTATGGCGAACAAAACGGTACAAAAGGGGGTGGTGATGGACGGAGCATCAGAACCAATCAAACACTCACACCCAGTCAACAAATCCGAGTTTGATCCATCACTGTTCTTTGGCCAACTCTGCCACCCCAGTTCAGACATGGCCATATGCAAATCAGTCTGACCCTGTGCCTCATGGGAACAGTCCAGACCGAACTGCCAAGCCATGCCTTCCCTGGACCGGAAACAAGCTTCCTAGGACCGGTTTCTGGCATTTCAGCCGTCTTCAGCCAGGCTTGCTTGAATCCAGTGGCAAAGTGAGCAAGGGACTCACGTCTGAGCATACCCTGCCAACTTATGGCGAACAAAGCGGTACAAAAGGGGGTGGTGATGGACGGAGCATCAGAACCAATCAAACACTCACACCCAGTCAACAGATCCGAGTTTGATCGATCACCGTTCTTTGGCCCACTCTGCCACCCCAGTTCAGACATGGCCATATGCAAATCAGTCTTACCCTGTGCCTCATGGGAACAGTCCAGCCCGAACTGCCAAGCCTTCCCTGGACCGGAAACAAGCTTCCTAGGACCGGTTTCTGGCATTTCAGCCGTCTTTAGCCAGGCTTGGTTGAATCCAGTGGCAAAGTGAGCAAGGGACTCACGTCTGAGCATACCCTGCCAACTTATGGCGGACAAAGCGGTACAAAAGGGTGTGGTGATGGACGGAGCATCAGAACCAATCAAACACTCACACCCAGTCAACAGATCCGACTTTGATCCATCACCGTTCTTTGGCCCACTCTGCCACCCCAGTTCACACATGGCCATATGCAAATCAGTCTGACCCTGTGCCTCATGGGAACAGTCCAGCCCAAACTGCCAAGCCATGCCTTCCCTGGACCGGAAACAAGCTTCTTAGGATGGGTTTCTGGCATTTCAGCCGTCTTCAGCCAGGCTTGCTTGAATCCAGTGGCAAAGTGAGCAAGGGACTCACGTCTGAGCATACCCTGCCAACTTATGGCGAACAAAACGGTACAAAAGGGGGTGGTGATGGACGGAGCATCAGAACCAATCAAACACTCACACCCAGTCAACAAATCCGAGTTTGATCCATCACTGTTCTTTGGCCAACTCTGCCACCCCAGTTCAGACATGGCCATATGCAAATCAGTCTGACCCTGTGCCTTATGGGAACAGTCCAGACCGAACTGCCAAGCCATGCCTTCCCTGGACCGGAAACAAGCTTCCTAGGACCGGTTTCTGGCATTTCAGCAGTCTTCAGCCAGGCTTGCTTGAATCCAGTGGCAAAGTGAGCAAGGGACTCACGTCTGAGCATACCCTGCCAACTTATGGCGAACAAAGCGGTACAAAAGGGGGTGGTGATGGACGGAGCATCAGAACCAATCAAACACTCACACCCAGTCAACAGATCCGAGTTTGATCGATCACCGTTCTTTGGCCCACTCTGCCACCCCAGTTCAGACATGGCCATATGCAAATCAGTCTGACCCTGAGCCTCATGGGAACAGTCCAGCCCGAACTGCCAAGCCATGCCTTCCCTGGACCGGAAACAAGCTTCCTAGGACCGGTTTCTGGCATTTCAGCTGTCTTCAGGCAGACTTGCTTGAATCCAGTGGCAAAGTGAGCAAGGGACTCACGTCTGAGCATACCCTGCCAACTTATGGCGAACAAAGCGGTACAAAAGGGGGTGATGATGGACGGAGCATCAGAACCAATCAAACACTCACACCCAGTCAACAGATCCGAGTTTGATCCATCACCGTTCTTTGGCCCACTCTGCCACCCCAGTTCAGACATGGCCATATGCAAATCAGTCTGACCCTGTGCCTCATGGGAACAGTCCAGCCCTAACTGCCAAGCCATGCCTTCCCTGGACCGGAAACAAGCTTCCTAGGACCGGTTTCTGGCATTTCAGCCGTTTTCAGCCAGGCTTGCTTGAATCCAGTGGCAAAGTGAGCAAGGGACTCACGTCTGAGCATAGCCTGCCAACTTATGGCGAACAAAGCGGTACAAAAGGGGGTGGTGATGGACGGAGCATCAGAACCAATCAAACACTCACACCCAGTCAACAGATCCGAGTTTGATCCATCACCGTTCTTTAGCCCACTCTGCCACCCCAGTTCAGACATGGCCATATGCAAATCAGTCTGACCCTGTGCCTCACGGGAACAGTCCAGCCCGAACTGCCAAGCCATGCCTTCCCTGGACCGGAAACAAGCTTCCTAGGACCGGTTTCTGGCATTTCAGCCGTCTTCAGCCAGGCTTGCTTGAATCCAGTGGCAAAGTGAGCAAGGGACTCACGTCTGAGCAGTGCTAAAGTGCTTGTGCCAGTGCTCCAGTGCTAACATGCTTGTGCCATTGTTGTCCCCTTAAAACATGATAACATTAGACTACACCTAATTGGCACAGTTAACTTACTTGTAAGTCCCTAGTAAATGGTACTACCCGAACCCAGGGCCTGTAAATTAAATGCTATGAATGCGCCTGAAGAAATCTCAGTGTGCCACCCCATAAAGTGTCCTTTTAAAACATGTCCAAGGGCTGCCACTGCAGACTATAGAGCCATTTTAAACTACCACTGCGGCCTGGCAAAATAAAACTTTTTCCAGGCCTAAACCTTCCTTTTTAGGGTCAAGCCTCCATGAGCAGCATGCACTCACGCATGTACTCTTGCTTGCGAGACGCTGTTGTGTTCAGGAAGGGGCTTGCAATAAGGGGCTTGCGTCCCGCCCATTGATTACCGTTCTTTGGCCCCTTGGTCACTCTTCTTTACTGTCTCTACTTGGCCAGTATATGCCTTGGTATCACATCCTGTTTCGTTCGGGGCGCAGGGCCCAATCACAGATTTTGTTTTTTTTAATTAGTGTCCCTCCGCTAACCCTTCTCGTCTTTCCTTATCCCTCTCGTATTTCTTTCAGTTATTAGTGTTTCTTTATGTTGTTTGTGTTTCTTTCTCTTGTTTAATATGGAGAGCTACCATCTTGTCCTAGCTACGGCCTCGTTTGTAGTACGAATGATGGTAAAGCATTTCATAACTCATTACAGATAACAAAATAACCTGTGCAAACAATTGAGGCATAATAAATGTATTTTACTGAACTTTGTAGATAAAAAAACGTATATAAACCATCATTGTATTCAAACTGGCTTCAGCACAATACTTTACAATTATCTAGCAATTCCAGGGCGATAAGGAAATACAGGTTGAGAACTGGACGTAAGCTATACTCAGAGCGTCCACTAGGTGGCAGCAGTGTTTTAACCATAGCATCCGCGCGTCACAGCTGAGAGTTTCCCATATATGGAATGCTGAAATGAAAAAGGTAACGTTGGTATTTCTGCAGAAATAAGCTCTTCAAAAGAGTAAACCTTAATGTAAGGAACATGTATACACTACATACTTCTATAGACTCCCTTTCAAAAGATATTAGGCACCTCACATACAATGCTTATATTTTACTGTGGGGAGAGGAGTTGGCGTAATGGCTAGGGCGGTCGTCCTCGCCTCTGGGGAAACAAAAATGAATGTTTGACCGCACGTAACGTAAGTAAATGGTGCTATTTTAAGCGCTCCGATACCTGATTCGGATCAAGTTTGCGCTATATAAAACTCTGTAAACAAAAAAACTATAACGCGTTTCTGTACTCTGGGGTACTCTAGGAATAAAACTAGATTTGTGTGGGCCACATATTCTCACCAGTTAAAGGAAATCAAAATCTCAGTACTCCTGATCCTTAAATATAGGGTATTAAAATGATTTTCTGTTTTGTTTCGGTGAAACCAGAATAAATACATAGTTGTTAGAGGAACATCTTCTATAAATTTTTCTACAACACTCTACTCTGCAACACAACACTCTCCGCCACTGAACTTTCCACCACTCTACTCTGCATTACTGCACTCTATGCCACTGCACTCTGCAGCACTCCACTCAGTGCTAATGCAACCTATGCTACTCCACTCTTCTCTGCACACATTCTACACCACTGCACTCTACGCCACTCTACTCTGCAATACTGCATTCTCCGTCACTGTATACTATGCCACTGCACTCTGTGCCACTCCCCCTGCACCACTGCACTTTACGCAACTGCACTCTACTATACACTACTCTCATCTATGGCATTGCATTCTAGGATGCTACTTTCTACAGTGCTGAGTTCTATGCCGCTGCACTCTATGTCACTATACTCTGCTTCGCTCTACACCAATGCACTCTACACCAGTCCACTCCTACTCTACTTCACTCCACTGTTACCCACTCTATACTATTGTACTCTACTCAACACCACTCTACGACACTGCACTCTACTGTACACCACTTTACTATATGCCACTCTACTTTATGCCATTTTACTCTGTGCCACTGCACTATATGAAACTCTGCAGCACAGCTCTCTACAGCACCCTACTCTGCAACACTGCAACCGTGTCACTGAACTCTATGCCACTCTACTCTGCACTACTGCATCCTATGCCAATGCCTTCTATGCCACTGTACTCTGCATCACTCCACTCTACGCGAGATCACTCTGAATGAGTTTTTTTCATGGTTGAACACATCACAGCGACCATGAAAAACAACTCAATCAGGCGCCCCCACGGACCCCTGCCCGCCGCACACCTACCATAGGGCCGTCGCCGCCATCGCACCCGAACTAGGATGGACCATTGATGCATCCTTCAAATCCGGCATCTTCCCAGACGACTGGAAGCGGGCAGAAGTCAAGCCCTCCTGAAGAAGCCCACGGCCGACCCTACAGACCTGAAAAACTAGCAGCCCATCTCTCTGCTCCCCTTCACTGCTAAAGTCAGCGAGAGACTCGTAAACGCTCAGCTGACCACCTTCATCGAGGAGAACTCCATCCTAGACTCCTCCCAGTCCGGACACTGCAGCAAACACAGCACAGAGACCGCTCTCCTCGCCGCTACTGACGACATCCACATGCTCCTCGACCAGGGCCACACAGTGGCCCTCATCCTACTAGACCTTTCAGCATCCTTCGATACCGTCTCTCATCGCACACTCGCAGCCAGACTTCACAACGCTGGGATACGAGGAACCACCCTCAACTGGATCTGATCTTTTCTCACTGGCAGAACGAAGAGGATCAGACTCCCTCCCTTCCTCTCTGAACCCACAGAGGTCAACTGCGGAGTACCCCAAGGCTCATCACTCAGCCCCACGCTTTTCAACATCTACATGGCTCCCCTCGCCACCATCGTCAGACAGCATGGGCTCAGCATATTATCATACGCCGACAACACCCAGTTAATCAAATCCCTCACAAAGAACCCGGAAGACACCAGAATCTGTTTCCAGGAAGGAATGAAGGACGTCACGGCATGGATGAAAGACAGCTGCCTGAAGCTCAACTCAGAGAAGACTGAGGTCCTCATCCTAGGGTCCCCCAACTCCGCCTGGGACAACACCTGGTGGCCCTCCGCCCTCGGGAGCGCACCCACTCCCACAGACCACGCACAGAACCTCGGCATCATCCTTGACTCCGCCCTCACCATGACCTGCCAGATCAACTCCGTCGCCTCCACCAGTTTCAACTGCCTTCGCATCCTCCGAAAGACCTTCAAATGGATACCCCCCGAATGCAGAAAGACCGTCACCCACGCTCGCATAACCAGTAGACTGGACTACAGCAACGCCCTCTACGCCGGAATCAACAGAACTCTTCTACATAAGCTCCAAACCATTCAGAACACCGTAGCCAGACTAGTCCTCAGGACCCCTCAGCATGAACACATGACCCAACACCTACGAAACCTCCACTGGCTCCCCGTCGAGAAGAGAGTAACCTTCAAACTTCTCACCCACGCCAACAAATCCCTTCACAACATCGGACCCAAATATCTCAACGAGAGAGTCTCCTTCCACGTACCCAAAAGAAACCTCCGCTCTGCCGACCTCGCCCTGGCAGAGACCCCCCGCAACCGCAGAAGCAGATCAGGCGGAAGAGCCTTCTCTTACATCGCTGTCAAGACCTTGAACAAGCTCCCAGTTAATATCAGACGCTCCCCGAACCTGCACACCTTCAGGAAGAACCTCAAGACCTGGCTCTTCAACTGAACCGAAGCTGCACCCCCGCCTCCCCCCCAGCGCCTTGAGACCCTCACGGGTGAGTAGAACGCTTTATCAACCCCTAATTGATTGATTGAGTATGCCACTCTACGCCACTGCACTGTATGCCAATGCACTCTATGGCACTATACTCTGCACCACTCTTCCCCACTGTACTCTATGCCACTCTACTCTGCTTCACTGCACTCAGAGCCACTGTACTTTACACCACTCTATTCTACACCACAGTACTCTGCACTGTAATATGCAACACTCTGATCTATGACACTGAATTCTATAACCCTGCATTGTACACCACTGAATTCTGTTCCGCTGCACTCTACTCCCTTGCACTCTATACCACTGTACTCTGCAATATTCGAAGTCAATGCACTCTACACCAGTCCACTCTAGTCAACACCACTCCACTGTACGCCACGCTACATTGTAGAAGTGGACCTCAGCTGGGCCTAACAGTGCAAGGGGTTTACCCTTCTCTGCACAGAGTCCTTAGACCAATAGGAAGAAGTTGGCACAGAAACTGGAATAGAAAATACAAAGTTTAATAAACCTCATGAGGTGAAACTACATTCACACAACACCCTTCGGTATTGAATGAAGTAGCACACCGAACAGAAGGAGCATGGTCCTTTTATACCCACACAGGGGCTCAAAAAGAAGGCGGTACAAGTACAGAAGAAGGTTTTATGCACATATAAGGTCATATAGAAATGCACAGTCGACAAGTAGGAGGAGTTAACAGTTTGCCAATGCTAGTAAACACATCCTGACAGTTACATACTACTACCAGCTGCAAGGACAGCTGAAAACTCAACTGGGCATGTGCGAAGGTGGAAGATGCTAAATATAGTTCGTTTATAGGCAGATTACAAGAGCAATCAACACTGAGGGAGGACAGAACACATGGTGAGCACGTGGCAGCACATGGCAAACAAAATGGCTGCCAGAAATACAAAATGGATTCCACAAAATGGACAAGACAGCCTCTAAATACAAGATGGATTCCGCTAATGCTAATCCAATTGCTGCCAATTTACAACAGACGACCCTTTTAGCATTAGCTGAAGACATTCGTTCCTCTGAGGTAATCTAAATATGCATCCCGTACATCTATTAGCATTATTTCGGCCACCCCTTTATTCAACATTTGTTGGGCATTTGTTTCTGCAACATTCCTTTTGACAAGTATACAGACAGAGATGCAAATGGAGCAAAGCATTGGACCACAATGGATACATGCACAGCATGTAAAAAGTATCGTAATCATTACACACAGGATAGTCAGTAGCTTCCAGCCCCAAGCAGAAACAAGAGTCCAAAACCATCCAGCAAAAGTCCAAGTACCAGTCTCTGGATGAATTTCTGCAGCAATTTTATGCAGTTTTGATACTGCGTCATATACTGAAGGTGAGTGATCCGGTATGAATACGCTACCGATGATGCGACATGCACCACCTCGATCAGCCAGAACCACATCTGGAACCATTCGGTTCTGGAGAGCTACAATCCTTGCAATTTGCAGCTCCTCCATAATGTTCCCAAGTGCCATAGCTGTCTGATGGGTAACAGCTTCCACAACTCTAGTAAATCGTCTTATTTTCCTACTGTTTAATGCAGCACCCACAAAGAAGAACAAACCTAAATTAAAATCGACATATTGTTGCAGAGTGGTATCAGTTTGGTCTACTTCGTCAGCACTTATTGTCTTTTTGTATCTATTTCTAGAGATATCGTCGAATAACTTAAGGTCCCGGTGGTATGATGCAGGTGCCAGAAACACAGGGGGCAATAGAAAGGACACATGGCGCACATCTGACCACCCAGCAGGTAGTTGATAATATCCTTGGCTACCACACATAAAGTAAGTATTATGTGAGGCTATAAAACTACTGTTGTTTACACCTTCAATAGTCAGAATTACAGCACATTCGCTTTTCCCCACTGGAATTCTCCCAATAGCTCTAGTAACAGAAATCACAAATTGTTCATTACTGGTAAAATTTCTCATATTTGTGAAGACATATGGTGTTGAAATATTGTCCGGTTGATACTCTTCCCATTCCCATTTGGTCCCTTTGGCTTGAGGATAACCATCTTTATCTTGGTAGCATACTTTATTAAGGCGAAAAAGAAGCCCGCCTACTGTACGTCTTCCAGATGCAAACAAAAGCACATACCAAGCTTGACAAGAACCATTATGAGAAAAGGGAAGAGGAATAAAAGGTGTTCCTCCTTTCTTTTGATGTGCAGGTATCATCCCACACACCCAACAGTTGGTAGTATTTGTGGCATTATGAGTATGATGCAACATCTGGATAAAGGTATTATTTAAGTAGGATTGGCGATGCTTCTGCTCATGGTAGGGAAGCGTAAAGTAGTGGTGTTCAACTGATACTGGAGTAGTGGCGATCAAAAGCTCTCGAGCAGGAGCCACTTTCTCAACGAACCAGGTTATTACTGCTACAGCCACCATAGCAACAACAAACCCTATAGCACAAATGATCTTTCTCTAAGCAACAGTTGATCTCATTGTGGACATGATCAGCTTGTCGTTGAAAACAATCGTTGGAGCTCTTATCCCTGGGCAGCCGTTGGTTTCTTCACCGAGGGTCAAGACCGGTGTCGCTACACTATACAGGACTGATCCCCCCCCCCTTGCCACATCGGCATTCCGTTTCACTAACCCAGGGCGGTTGCTCAACCAGTCTTTTTCGACGATGCAGGCTCTTTCCGTTGTCTCAGTTGGTATTGGGATACTCCAGGAGTCGTGTGGTCCGGGAAGACTTCCTCAGGTTCGTCAGGTGATATGGCTTGGCCTTTCTCTGTATCCAGGATGTTCCAATGGTCGATCAAGGCAGCAGGATCCACCAAGGTAGACGGCACTTTCTTGCAGTGGGTGGAGTGCACCCAGTTCCTCCTGTTCATCACTCGGACCACAGTTCTCGTTGAAAGGAGCACCTGCTCCGGGACGCGCCACCTCGGTTCCAAGCTGCTCGACCTCTGGAATGATCGGATCATCACCTGGTCTCCAGGTCGAAGTCTATGACCTTCACCTGCAGACCTATCAGGAAGAGCATCTCGAACCTGTTGATGAATAGAAATCAAACTGTCAGTCAATTGTGACAGGTAGTCACTCATCAATACACATGGTACATCATGTATGGGACGTGGTTTATGAATTCCCCAAATGTTCATAGGCCTTCCAAACAACACCTCATATGGTGTAAGACCAGATCGCGAATGTGGCACTGATCTAATGGACAACAGTGCCAAAGGTAATGCGTCTGGCCAATTCAAGGATGTGGAAGCCAGTATTTTAGCCAGTTTCAATTTAAGTGTGGCGTTATACCTTTCCACTAGCCCTGCTGATTGTGGATGGAAAGCAGCATGAAATTTCTGCTTGATCCCTAATCCCTTCAGGACATATTCGACAACTTGCCCAATAAAATGGGGTCCGTTTTCACTCCATAAAAGTTTACAAACACCAAATCTAGGGAAGAATTCCTTCAAAAGTACCTTTGCTGTAGTGAGAGCTGTATTGTCCTTCGTAGGGTATGCCTCTATCCATTTACTGAAGGCACATACCACTACCAAAACATACTTTAAGTTGTTACAGCGCTCTAGCTGGATGTAATCCATTTGCAAAACTTCAAAAGGTGCGGTTGGCTTAGCAAACCCTCCTGTAGGAGTTTGTGTCCCTTTACCAGGATTATGCTGAAGACAAATCAGACAAGACTGCACCATCTTTTTAGCTGTGCCGGCAATTTCTGGATGCTCCCAAACTTGCGTGAGCAATTTAGTTATCGAGGAGGCTCCAACATGTGCCGGCCCATGTGCCATATGAATCATAGGTTGTAAATAGGCTGTAGGCAATCTCCACTTGCTCATCTCTTTATTCCTCCAACAGCCCCCATCGTCCAATGTTCCCTCCTTAGACCATTGCTCAATTTCTTCTGCAGAAGCAGATCTCTGCATATCTAGCACTTCCTGTCTGGTATCATGCCAGCGTTCAGCCTGTGACTTCACTACGTACATAGACGTGGTGCTTCGCTGCATGGCAGTTTCACGGGCTGTTTGGTCTGCAAAAGCATTGCCTTGTCATATCTTATGTGCGCTACATTTAACAATTGCTGTTCTCTTCGGGTATGTTAAAGCAGTCAAGAGATTATGTACTAATTCTCCATGCATTATTTGCATCCCGTGGGATGTAAGAAAGCCCCTCTCCTTCCAGAGTAGCCCAAAATCATGAGCCACTCCGAAAGCATAGCGGCTATCTGTATAAATGTTCACAGATAAGTCAGTACTAAGTTCACACGCTTGTGTCAAAGCTATTAGCTCAGCTGCATGAGCTGACTTCTGTGGAATACGAGCTGTCTCAACTACCGTCTGAAGTGTTGTAATTGCATATGCAGCCGACGTTGTACCATCTGGTAACTTCAAACAGGACCCATCAACCCATAGTTCCCCATCAACACTTGAAAGGGGCGTGTCTTGCAAATCGACACGACCCTTTATCTGTTCCTCAGTAAGGAATATACAATCATGAGACTCCTGTGACTGAGACTGAGTCACCGGGTATGGCAACAAAGTGGCTGGGTTTAGTGTCGCACATCTCTTCAGTGTAATGTGAGGGGCCAACAATGTCAATTTGTATCCTGTCAGACGAGCACTAGTTAAATGCTGCTTCTTCGTCTGATTTTAACGGGCATCAACCGCATGGGGTACTAGCACCAACAGCTTATATGACAAAACTATCCCTTCACTCTGACGTATTGACACAGCTGTTGCTGCAACTGAACGGAAGCATGCAGGTAACGCAAGAGGAACAGGATCAAGTACTGCTGAAAAATATGCACAGGGACGCTGTTTGTCACCGTGTGTCTGCACTAAAACTGACAATGTGCATCCATATTTCTCATGTACATAGAGTGTAAAAGGCTTCGTATAATCTGGAGTACCTAACACTGGTGCTGAACAAAGAGCTTGTCGTAACTGTCGGAAAGCAGTCTCACATTCATCTGTCCATGGGAGGGGCATTGGAGTATCTTTAGTCAAAAGTGCTAGCAAGGGTTTAACAATGTGTGAAAACCCTAATATCCATTGCCTACAAAAAGAAGTAAGACCAATGAATGCACGGATATCTTTCTGAGTACGGGGCACTGGTGTTTCTAAAATAGCTTGAATGCGATCTGGTGTGAGTGCACGTCCCTCCTTAGACAGAAGGTGACCTAAGTAGGTTACCTTCGGTCTACAATATTGCAATTTCTTTTGTGACACTTTGTGATGATGGGAAGCAAGAAAAGAAAGCAAGGACAAAGTACATTTTTCACACTGTTCAGGGGTACCGGCTGCCAACAAGATGTCATCGACATATTGTATGAGAGCCCCACCTTCAGGCAAAACGAAAGAATCAAGTTGTCTTTTTAATGCTTGACTGTAAATACTAGGACTCTCAGTATAGCCTTGAGGAACTCTACAAAATCTATACGATTGATTATTCAAAGTGAAACCGAACAAATATCGGCTACCAGGATGAATAGGGATCAAAAAGAAAGCATTTTTCAAGTCTATCACAGAGAATGTAGTTGCTGTCGGAGGAACCAAAGTAAGAAGTGTCGTTATGTCAGAAACCACAGGGTATTGTGGTACTACAATCTTGTTCACTTCTCGCAAATCAATAATGAATCGGTAAATCCTAGTGTCAGTATCTTTTTTCAGAATAGGAAGAATCGGACTGTTACAAACATTGTAAGGAACTTCCTCAACAACCCCCACTTCAATGAGATCATGGACAATACGTATGAGTGCTTCTTCGCCTTCCTATGAAATTTTGTATTGAGGCAAAGGTGGCAGCACAACGCCCTCCTTGACATTAATATGTACTGGTGGAATAACCATTTGCCCTACATCAGTATCTGAAGTAGCCCACAAAGTACTAGGGAGTGAAGCTAATGCAATATCCTCTTTAACAAGACAAGCTCTCTCCGTCACAGGATGGTTGTCATTCAAGATAACATGTACACCTTCTGGAGAACAGCGTATCGTAGCCCTGAAATACTTAAGCATATCAAGACCCACAATATTGTCTGGTGTATTCGGGGAAAGCAGAAATGGACATGGAGCAGTAAATTTATCCACATGGAATGCAAGTGGTTGTGACAGTGGGCTAAGGGAAGGGCTTCCATCGAAACCTATCGATGTAATGGTTAAGCCAGACAGGGGAGCCCTTGGAACCAATTGTTTAGACAAGGTGCTACGATTAGCTCCTGTATCAACCAGAAACTGATCAGTAGAACCCAAAACATGTGCTGTAACATAGGGACCTGTAGGAGAGTAGGGTCTGCTTTCTATGTTCACCCCCACTTTTTGCTTTTGCTTTACTGGTTTTCGACTTAGATGTGGCTGTGGGCCTGCTAATCAGACCCACAGCCCTGCTGTTCTCTCTCTAAATTAATACTATGTACTTTAGGTGCATAACCCATTTGGATAGGATCACCTTATTGGCCCCTGTACAGTGTACCCTAGGTACCCAGGGCATAGGTGTACCCTAGGCCTACCAGGGGCTGCAGCATGTATTATGCCACCCCTGGCCTGGACTTCCATTTTGACACAACTGGCTGATCACTCAGCTGGGGCAAGGTCGTGTAATCACCCCTTGCTTAGGTGTAGTATTCCTATTAAGGGTGGGCGTAGTTCGCGAAGTAGCACTTCGCGAAGCTACGCAAAGTGAAGTTCGCACTACGCGAGCTACGCGTAGCACTTCGCGAACTGCGAAGTAACATGTTCGCACTGTGCAAGATGTTGTTTTCAATGATTGCACAGTGCGGACAAGCAACCGGCACTGTGCAATCATTGAAAATGGCATCTTGCACAGTGCGAGCTGTAGTTTTCTGCTGCTCGAGTAGATTTTTCCTCGAGCTGCAGCTTTCTCAACGCCAACTGGTAGTTTCTCATCGCGAGCGGTCGCGAGCATACGCGACCCCTCGCAATGAGAAACCTGACCTTCTCGCGTTGTGAATCTCGCCGGGAGGTTTATTTTCCATGCTCGCGATCGCGAACAAGGAAAAAGTCTCGCCAGGATGTCATTTTGCTTGCTCGCGGTCGCCAACTTGACGTTGAGGACCGCGAGCAAGCAAAAAATGACCGCAGCACTACGCAACACTACGCTACGCGTGTTCGCACTGTGCTACGTGCAGTTCGCGTAGTGCGAAGTAGCGCGAACTTCGCAAACTACGCGAGCGTAGCGTAGTGCTTCGCCCAGGCCTAATTCCTATACCTAACTTACATATAGACACATGTGTACCTATCAGTCACTCCTATGGCAGGCCTTGACAATCCTGGAGGCAGAGTGCTTGGTAACATGTGAGATGGTGCTCTAGCATGAGCTGAGCCTGTCTGCAGCTTTCGGAACCTTGTCCTTATAGCTGTTCTATGATATAGCCTACCATATACTCTTAAAGTGCCTTATAATCTTAGACGGTTATGGTAACTATGGTTTGGCTTTATCGAAACATGTCGTGTAAGGTGTCTAACACTGTGGAATAATACCCCCATGCCATTTCTGGACATGAGAATATTATTCCCCCCTTCTAGAGGGAAAGACATGTTAAAATCATACTTCAACTGTTAGCCTCTGACCAAAGCCTCAGCATCACAAAATGGATGCTGCTGCCACGACACAAGTCTGACCTCCTGCAGCTGGGAGTGATCCCAGCCAGGGAGGCCTGGACAATAGGTTTCCTGCTTGGGGAGGTGCTAGCACCTCCCCAGACAGCCTTTAGTGTATTGGGGCAGGGTGGGCTGAAAGGAATGAGACATGCCTGGGGCACACAAGGTGTTCCTTGCATAGTCCAGTTCAAACCGGCGCTGGGGCACTCCAGCCCCAGCTCTGGCGCGAAACTGGACAAAGGGAAGTGGGTGTAACCACCCCCTCCCAGGTCCCACCCATAAGGCGTGACCTAGCAGGTATCCCAGCCCCCCAGATTAGTATAAGAGTGGGAGTTGGGCCTCAAGACTTTAGATTATCCTGAACCTGCAAAACTGAACAGAAACTCTGGACCTTCGACATTCGACGAAAGAAGAAGACTGAAGAATCTCCCTTGTAGCCAAGGAGTGGCTACCCTGTGCAAACAGGCACCATCAAGAGACTACCCTTTGCTTTGCCCACGTTCTACGAGGAACCGACGGCAGAGCCTGACCAGAGCCTTGACTTCCAGACTTCTCCGACCCTGATCCACATCTACAGCAGAGCTGAGATCCGTGGAGGCGACGAGCGACGTGGGACTGGCTACCTGGGAAAAGTGGCTAGTAACTTAAAGCGCAGCTTCTGAGGTACCCTCGAAGTTGTGCACCGGGGATTGAGAAGCCCCAACCCCAAGCACCATCTGCACCGAAGATCAGCCCCCCACACTCCACGAGTCCTGCGTGGGGCCCTTCAGCATTTTCCTGCTTGCCACGTCTGTCCGGTTGCTTGCCCGCTGGCTAGTGGCCTTTGTGACGACGCACCCTGAAATCTTCTGCACTGGTTTGGCTCCTCCAGACTGGCTCCCGCTTCTCTGCAAAGAAGAAGCACCCCAGACCTTCCTGGTCTGCACCAGAAGCAAGTCCTTCGTTCTTCGTGGGTTCCGCTTGCCAAGGCTTGGTGAGTCCTAGTCCAACTTCGACGCCGCCGACAGCAAGAGCCTTCGTGGGACAGCTCGCCTCCTGGTCCTGGTCATCTTCGACGCTTCCTGGTCCTCCTGGCTGCAGCGACAAGCTTCACCTTCGCCTGCAATCTTCACGACATCGCCTGGTTCCTTCCTGGTTCCACGTGGTCACTGGCTAGTGACCTTGACTCTGTCCCTTCTGCTTGCAGGTTTCCTCTCTTCTTGATCCCAGCCTTGGGATCCACCGGACACTCTTCACTGACTGCCTGTCAGCATCTTTCTTCAGGCATCCATAGGAGTCGACGACGAAAACGACGCATCTTCACCCCTATGCACCCGCAGCCTGTGGGCTAGGTAACTTGGGTACTCCGGTGCTCATCAGGATAGTGACTATCCTAGTGTCTAGTTTTCAAGTCTCAACTTCCTAGCTACTCCGGAAGTGTCCTAAATCTACCGTTTTCTAAACTGTAATATTGCTATTGACTTTTACGCATTACGCGTGAGTGTTTCCACTCTGCACACGAATCCCGTGGGCCTCCCACTTCCTAACTAACGCTAGTGTAGTGTAGCCCCAGCGATTCCCTAGGCCTAGGCCTATTCTATTTCCGTGACAGTGGTTCGTATACCACTTACTTAGTATATGGTTTGCGTGGCCCCTAGGGCCTAACTGTATTACTTACCTGTGTGACTTAATGTATGCTTAAATAAGACTGTGTTGTACTTACCTCTAATCTCATAAAGAGTGCTGAGGGTTTGACTAGAATAAATACACTTTATTTTATATATATATCTGTTGTGGTGTCCTTTCATTTGGTATTCAAGGGATTATATATGGTATCACAGCTGGCTTCACATGCCATTCAGAGTTTAGCCTAAGACTGCTCTTGTCCATGCTACCACTAGGATAGCTGGTCTATAAGGTTGACTTTACAACCAATCACCATAAGGGTATTTAGACTGATGTAAGGTGTACACTAGAACTAGTGACATCATACATCAGGCCAACTTCTCACATTGGTGAGCAGCGGTTGGGATCTGAGCTTGCTGTTGTAATACCATTGTAATCTTGAGATACTAAATTGAAAGATCACACAGATATTGTCTAGGTACATATAACATAGATTATAATACTTAAGTCCTACTGGACTTTGTAGTTGTAGGTTGAAGGGAGTAACACACCCTGACTACAACTACTAGAGAGGTTTAGTAGATACAACTAGTGTAGGTAGGTGCACACACCACACCCTCACTAGATCATGTCTCTGAGAGGAGATCAAGTAGATGCTCCCTCAGGAGGATCAGGTCTGCAAAAGACCCCCTCTAGATATGATACCTTAACATTCCAGGAGATGAGACACTTGTGTACCTCCAGAGGAATAAAACAGGGTGCAAACCCTACCCTCCTTCAGTTAAGACAACTCCTAGAGGAGTATGACATTATTAGGGCATCTCAGGCAGGTACCCTAGGTACAGAGGAGGGTCTACCCACCACAGAGGAGTCAGAGGAGACTTCAGATGAAGAGGTAGACAGCCAGGGCCAAGTAGGAAGACTTAGCCAGGCTAACCTAAGCTTACATGGGAGTTTGCATGGGGTCCCCCCTTACAGACCCCAAGTAGGCTTACACACAGAATCCACCCACTCCCATGTCTCTAACATCTCTAATGCTTCCTCTCACAGGGGAATGACTTCCCCTGAGAGAAAGGAGCATGAAGCCAGAATGAGGGAAGCTAATCTGAGGATTCAGAGGGAAGAACTTGCCCTTGCCAAAGAGAAGCTTGCTCTGGCTAGAGAACAAAAGTTGAGAGGGTCAGAACCCACTGGTGGCAGCAATATCCCTAAGGATAGAGACAGGCACTATGATAATAGAAACCTGAGCAAGATTGTCCCTCCCTACAAGTGTGGGGATGACATCCACAAATGGATAACTGCTTTGGAGAGAGCTTGCAAAGTACAGCAGGTACCCCAAAGTCAGTGGGCAGCTATCTTGTGGCTCTCCTTCTCTGAGAAAGGCAGAGACAAGCTCCTCACAGTTAGTGATGAGGATGCAGATAATTACACTGTCCTGAAGAGTGCTCTGATTGATGGGTTTGGCCTAACCACTGAACAATACAGGTTGTTGTTCAGGGATACCCAGAAGACACAGACTCAGGACTGGACTGACTTTGTAGATTGTGCCACTAAGGCTCTGGAAGGCTGGCTAATGGGAAGTAAGGTTAAGGACTATACAGGATTGTATAATTTGATCATGAGAGAGCAAATACTTAACAACTGTCAAAACCAGCTATTGCATCAACACCTGATTGATTCTGATCTGACTTCTCCCCAAGAATTGGGAAAGAAGGCAGATAGATGGGTCAGGACTAGAGTTAAGCAGAAAAACCAGAACCAGGGCGGTGATCAGAAAAAGGCAGACCAGACGGGTAATGAGCAGAAACAAAAAGACCAGAAGTCTTCACCAGGCCCCCAAAAGGCTCAGGGGGAGGGTGGTCCCAAAAAGGATAAAAAGAAAGATGGCCAAAAGAAACCATGGTGCAACTATTGTAAGTCCAACTCACATTGGTTTAGTGAGTGCACCAAAAAGGATAAGCCCCCAGCCACCATTGCCCCTAAGGCAACTGTACCCCCTAGTTCAGCTGTAAGTGGTGGTTCCCAGCAAAAGGGTGTAGTAGGGTTAACCCTGGGAACTGAGGAGGATTCTGGCCTAGTCAGAGTACCTACTCAGGCTGTTCTGATCTGTGATGGGGACTTAGCTTTGTCCTCTACTGTAGGCCCCAGTAACCTGGGCAAGTACAGACAGACACCTTTTATCAACCAAAGAATGGCTCAGGCCTACAGGGACACTGGAGCTAGTGTCACAATGGTGACACCTGCTTTTGTAGACCCGGGACAGATCATACTAGGTGAGAATTACCTAGTGACCAATGCTAGCAATGCCACTACCTCCCATAGTGTGGCTATTGTTAACTTCTCCTGGGGAGGGGTAACTGGCCTCAAGAAAGTTGTTGTTAGTTCAGACCTTCCTGTAGAGTGTTTACTGGGCAATGATCTTGAAACTTCAGTTTGGTCTGAAGTGGAGTATAGGACCCATGCAGAAATGCTGGGGATAGATGCACATGTCCTTGCTGTGACCAGGTCACAGGCCAAAAAGTGCACCACTGAACAAGTGCTGGATCCTGAAACTATGGACCAGTCACAACCCAAGAGAAAGAGCAGTAGGGTTAAGGCTGTGCCTTCCCCCCTGCCTCAGGTGGTGGATCAGCCCTCCCAGGAGGATGATTCTGAGAGCCCTGAAGGAACTGTCCTAGAAGAACTTGAACCTGATCAGGTTGAGTTTCTTGGGACAGGGGGACCTTCAAGGGCAGATCTGAGGCAGGCTCAATTAGACTGCCCCTCTCTTGAACCCCTCAGACAGCTGGCTGCTGCTGAGGCTGCAGGGAATGCTCAAGGTACCCATAGAGTATATTGGGATGAAGGGCTACTGTATTCAGAGGCTAGAGACCCCAAGCCTGGTGCATCCAGGAGGTTGGTCATACCACTGAAGTTCAGAGGCTTCCTTCTAACCTTGGCCCATGATATTCCCCTTGCAGGACATTTAGGCCAGAACAAGACTTGGGACAGGCTTGTCCCTCACTTTCACTGGCCCCATATGTCAGAAGATACTAAGGAGTTTTGTCGCTCCTGTGTCACCTGCCAAGCCAGTGGCAAATCAGGTGGCACCACAAAGACCCCCTCATACCACTACCTGTGGTGGTGGTCCCCTTTGAAAGAGTGGGCATAGATATTGTAGGACCAATGGACCCACAAACAGCATCTGGGCACAGATTCATACTGGTGATAGTGGACCATGCCACCAGGTACCCAGAAGCAATTCCCCTGAGGACCACAACAGCTCCTGTTGTGGCAAGGGCCCTGCTTGGAGTATTCTCCAGAGTGGGCTTTCCAAAGGAGGTCATTTCTGACAGAGGTACCAACTTCATGTCAGGATACTTGACTGCAATGTGGAAGGAGTGTGGTGTTAACTATAAGTTCACCACACCCTATCACCCACAGTGCAATGGGCTTGTTGAGAGATTCAACAAGACCCTAAAGGGAATGTTAAAAGGGTTACCAGATAAGCTTAGGCGAAGATGGGACATCCTTTTACCCTGCCTTCTGTTTGCTTACAGAGAGGTCCCACAAAAGTGGGTTGGCTACAGCCCTTTTGAGCTTTTGTTTGGGCATCCTGTAAGAGGACCCCTGTGTTTGGTGAAGGAAGGATGGGAGAGACCTCTCAGACAACCCAAACTAGACATAGTGGATTATGTACTTGGTCTCCGCTCCAGGATGGCAGAGTATATGAAGAAGGCTTCTAAAAACCTTGAGGCAAGCCAAGAACTCCAAAAAGCTTGGCATGACCAAAAGGCTGTACTGACTGTTTACCAGCCAGGACAGAAAGTGTGGGTGTTGGAGCCAGTGGCCCCAGCAGCACTCCAAGACAAATGGTCTGGACCCCACACTATTGTTGAGAAAAAGGGAGAAGTCACCTACTTGGTGGACCTTGGGACTCCCAGAAGCCCCCACAGGGTGCTTCATGTCAACAGATTGAAGGCATATGTTGACAGGGCAGACATGGGGCTACTCATGGCTACAGATGAGGGGCAGGAGGAAGAGAGTGACCCTCTCCCAGACCTGTTGACTCAGAACCCTGATGATGGCTCAGTTGATGGTGTGGTCTTTTCTGACAGCCTCACTGTCCATCAGCAACAGGACTGCAGACAGGTTCTGCAATCCTACAGACATATGTTCTCTCTGACCCCAAGTCAGACAAACTGGTGCACCCATGAGGTGGACACTGGTGACAGTCTGCCTGTGAAGAGTAAAATCTACAGGCAACCTGACCATGTCAGGGACTGCATAAAAGTTGAGGTACAAAAGATGTTGGAGCTGGGAGTCATTGAACCTTCAGAGAGCCCTTGGGCTAGTCCTGTAGTTCTTGTGCCAAAACCTCACACCCAAGATGGTAAGAGAGAGATGAGGTTTTGCGTGGATTACAGAGGTCTCAATGCTGTCACTAGGACAGATGCCCACCCAATACCTAGGGCAGATGAGCTCATTGACAGACTGGCAGCTGCTAAGTTTTTGAGCACATTTGACCTAACAGCAGGCTACTGGCAAATCAGACTAGCTGAGAGTGCAAAGGCCAAAACTGCTTTCTCAACCCCAGGAGGACATTATCAATTTGTGGTAATGCCCTTTGGTTTGAAGAATGCACCTGCCACTTTCCAAAGGTTGGTGAATCAAGTCCTTACTGGGTTGGATGATTATTGTGCAGCTTATCTTGATGATATTGCTGTCTTTAGCTCCACCTGGGAGGATCACCTGGTCCACCTGAGGAATGTTTTAGAGGCCCTGCAAAAGGCAGGCCTCACTATCAAGGCCACTAAGTGCCAGATAGGGCAGAGCAAGGTTGTATACCTGGGCCACCTAGTTGGTGGGGGTCAGGTTCAACCACTGGAGAGCAAGATCCAGACCATAAAGGACTGGGCTCCTCCAACTACCCAGACTCAGGTCAGAGCTTTCTTGGGCCTGACTGAGTACTACAGAAAGTTTGTTAAGAACTATGGGTCCATAGTGACACCACTTAATGACTTGACCTCCAAGAAGATGCCAAAGAAAGTTCAGTGGACAGTAAGCTGTCAAAAAGCATTTGATGACCTGAAGCAGGCCATGTGCAGTGCACCTATTCTGAAAAGTCCAGACTACTCCAAAGAGTTCATTATCCAGACAGATGCTTCTGAGTTAGGTGTGGGAGCTGTTCTTTCACAACTGAATGTAGATGGTCAAGACCAGCCCATTGCTTTTATAAGTAGAAGGCTGACCCCTAGAGAGAAACGTTGGTCAGCTATTGAGAGGGAGGCCTTTGCTGTGGTTTGGGCCCTGAAGAAGCTGAGGCCATACTTGTTTGGCACTCACTTCAAGATTCAGACAGACCATAAGCCCCTCTTGTGGCTAAATCAGATGAAGGGTGAAAATCCCAAACTTCTTAGGTGGTCCATTTCCCTACAGGGGATGGACTTCACAGTGGAACATAGACCTGGGACTGACCATGCCAATGCAGATGGACTCTCCAGATATTTCCACTTAGAACATGAAGACTCAACTGGTCAAGGTTAGTTTAATGTCCCTAAGTTTGGGGGGGGATTGTGTAGGAGAGTAGGGTCTGCTTTCTATGTTCACCCCCACTTTTTGCTTTTGCTTTACTCGTTTTCGACTTAGATGTGGCTGTGGGCCTGCTAATCAGACCCACAGCCCTGCTGTTCTCTCTCTAAATTAATACTATGTACTTTAGGTGCATAACCCATTTGGATAGGATCACCTTATTGGCCCCTGTACAGTGTACCCTAGGTACCCAGGGCATAGGTGTACCCTAGGCCTACCAGGGGCTGCAGCATGTATTATGCCACCCCTGGCCTGGCCTTCCATTTTGACACAACTGGCTGATCACTCAGCTGGGGCAAGGTCGTGTAATCACCCCTTGCTTAGGTGTAGTATTCCTATACCTAACTTACATATAGACACATGTGTACCTATCAGTCACTCCTATGGCAGGCCTTGACAATCCTGGAGGCAGAGTGCTTGGTAACATGTGAGATGGTGCTCTAGCATGAGCTGAGCCTGTCTGCAGCTTTCGGAACCTTGTCCTTATAGCTGTTCTATGATATAGCCTACCATTTACTCTTAAAGTGCCTTATAATCTTAGACGGTTATGGTAACTATGGTTTGGCTTTATCGAAACATGTCGTGTAAGGTGTCTAACACTGTGGAATAATACCCCCATGCCATTTCTGGACATGAGAATATTATTCCCCCCTTCTAGAGGGAAAGACATGTTAAAATCATACTTCAACTGTTAGCCTCTGACCAAAGCCTCAGCATCACAAATTGGATGCTGCTGCCACGACACAAGTCTGACCTCCTGCAGCTGGGAGTGATCCCAGCCAGGGAGGCCTGGACAATAGGTTTCCTGCTTGGGGAGGTGCTAGCACCTCCCCAGACAGCCTTTAGTGTATTGGGGCAGGGTGGGCTGAAAGGAATGAGACATGCCTGGGGCACACAAGGTGTTCCTTGCATAGTCCAGTTCAAACCGGCGCTGGGGCACTCCAGCCCCAGCTCTGGCGCGAAACTGGACAAAGGGAAGTGGGTGTAACCACCCCCTCCCAGGTCCCACCCATAAGGCGTGACCTAGCAGGTATCCCAGCCCCCCAGATTAGTATAAGAGTGGGAGTTGGGCCTCAAGACTTTAGATTATCCTGAACCTGCAAAACTGAACAGAAACTCTGGACCTTCGACATTCGACGAAAGAAGAAGACTGAAGAATC
Source organism: Triturus cristatus (assembly GCF_964204655.1). Classification (NCBI taxonomy): domain Eukaryota; kingdom Metazoa; phylum Chordata; class Amphibia; order Caudata; family Salamandridae; genus Triturus; species Triturus cristatus. The sequence continues at coordinate 790,199,595 of NC_140579.1, forward strand.
TCCCTTGTAGCCAAGGAGTGGCTACCCTGTGCAAACAGGCACCATCAAGAGACTACCCTTTGCTTTGCCCACGTTCTACGAGGAACCGACGGCAGAGCCTGACCAGAGCCTTGACTTCCAGACTTCTCCGACCCTGATCCACATCTACAGCAGAGCTGAGATCCGTGGAGGCGACGAGCGACGTGGGACCGGCTACCTGGGAAAAGTGGCTAGTAACTTAAAGCACAGCTTCTGAGGTACCCTCGAAGTTGTGCACCGGGGATTGAGAAGCCCCAACCCCAAGCACCATCTGCACCGAAGATCAGCCCCCCACACTCCACGAGTCCTGCGTGGGGCCCTTCAGCATTTTCCTGCTTGCCGCGTCTGTCCGGTTGCTTGCCCGCTGGCTAGTGGCCTTTGTGACGACGCACCCTGAAATCTTCTGCGCTGGTTTGGCTCCTCCAGACTGGCTCCCGCTTCTCTGCAAAGAAGAAGCACCCCAGACCTTCCTGGTCTGCACCAGAAGCAAGTCCTTCGTTCTTCGTGGGTTCCGCTTGCCAAGGCTTGGTGAGTCCTAGTCCAACTTCGATGCCGCCGACAGCAAGAGCCTTCGTGGGACAGCTCGCCTCCTGGTCCTGGTCATCTTCGACGCTTCCTGGTCCTCCTGGCTGCAGCGACAAGCTTCACCTTCGCCTGCAATCTTCACGACATCGCCTGGTTCCTTCCTGGTTCCACGTGGTCACTGGCTAGTGACCTTGACTCTGTCCCTTCTGCTTGCAGGTTTCCCCTCTTCTTGATCCCAGCCTTGGGATCCACCGGACACTCTTCACTGACTGCCTGTCAGCATCTTTCTTCAGGCATCCATAGGAGTCGACGACGAAAACGACGCATCTTCACCCCTATGCACCCGCAGCCTGTGGGCTAGGTAACTTGGGTACTCCGGTGCTCATCAGGATAGTGACTATCCTAGTGTCTAGTTTTCAAGTCTCAACTTCCTAGCTACTCCGGAAGTGTCCTAAATCTACAGTTTTCTAAACTGTACTATTGCTATTGACTTTTACGCATTACGCGTGAGTGTTTCCACTCTGCACACGAATCCCGTGGGCCTCCCACTTCCTAACTAACGCTAGTGTAGTGTAGCCCCAGCGATTCCCTAGGCCTAGGCCTATTCTATTTCCGTGACAGTGGTTCGTATACCACTTACTTAGTATATGGTTTGCGTGGCCCCTAGGGCCTAACTGTATTACTTACCTGTGTGACTTAATGTATGCTTAAATAAGACTGTGTTGTACTTACCTCTAATCTCATAAAGAGTGCTGAGGGTTTGACTAGAATAAATACACTTTATTTTATATATATATCTGTTGTGGTGTCCTTTCATTTGGTATTCAAGGGATTATATATGGTATCACAGCTGGCTTCACATGCCATTCAGAGTTTAGCCTAAGACTGCTCTTGTCCATGCTACCACTAGGATAGCTGGTCTATAAGGTTGACTTTACAACCAATCACCATAAGGGTATTTGGACTGATATAAGGTGTACACTAGAACTAGTGACATCATACATCAGGCCAACTTCTCACAGGACCCCTCTGATCTACTGGAACTCCAACTGATTCCTTACCCCATCCTAGGCAATCCTATGCATAAGAAGAATCTTGTAAATCAGACGGCATATAGTCGGACATTTGATATTGGTTCCTTCTATCAAAAGTGTTAAACCCATCCTGCCCACGTATATTAGCATCAACCCTAGCACGATCACCTGTACTTCCTCTAGGTCCTGAATATCGTGAACGATTTCTCATTTGTCCCCAACCACATGGACACTGCTGAGCACGCAGTGCTGGACAATCGGAAGCCCAATGCCCAAATTTCTTACAGTACGCACACTGGTCAACAGACAAATTCGAATGAGTATGAGAAGGGAAAGACGAACCATAAGATCCACGTCCACCTCTATAACTACCTCTAAAAGGCGGACCATAAGCCTGAGCCAACATAACCTTCATTTTTAATTCTTTAGTCTTCTGATCCTCATTACCCTTTGCTTCTAATTCCAAGCGTTCATAATACTGAGCCATAGTCAAGAGAGAAACCGGAGAAGAGGTAGTCCATGAACTCTCACTGGCTTTTAGGCGACTAGTTATTCCTGGCAACAGGTTTGCGACATATTTATCGCATGACTCCACTCCATGCCACTTCACTAAAAATCACTCTGTGTCACTCCACTCTGTGACACTCTTCTTCTCTCTGCACCATTTCACTCTACAGCAGTGCACGCCACTCTCCTCTATGGCACTAACTTTTATCTATGCTGAACAGCAGCCACGCTGGTCTACAAAATTGCTAAAACACATTGACAAAGACAATAGTTCTTGCATAGGCAAGACCTACTGGCTTTGCCAATGCTTGGTAAATACTTATAAGTCACCCCTATGGTAGGCCCTAAAAGCTTATGGAGCAGTGTGCATTGTGTTTAAAAAGTAGGACCAGTTTTACATGTCCTGGCAGTTAAAAACTCCTAAAGTCGTTTTTCAGTGTTGTAAGGCTTATCTCTCCCATTGGCTAACTCTGGGTTACTTTATTACATTTAATAAGTGCTAACTTTGGATTTAGAGTATATACAGATATACTGTCTTCACTCAAATATATTTTAATTTGAAATCCTCTTTAATTTAAAAGTCAGATTTTAAGTCACAATTCCAAAAGAAAGCTGGCAGTTTCTCATCCTAACCATTTGTGCCTTCTGCCAGTGTCCTGGGGTCACATGGCTGTGAATGGTTCTGCTGTTGGGGTTTGTGTACTGCTTCTACACAGTAGCATAAAGGGAGCTTGGGTGTGAACAGGACGGGCCATCCTGGCAGGATGAGTGAAAGGAGCTGTACTCAGCCTCACTTACACTACAAAGGGCTTTGCGGCCTGCACTCACAAAGTAATCTGACACCAGACCTTTCTGCCTTTTGTCACCCTTAAACAGTTTGGTGCCTTGACAGGGGCATGGGAAGGACTTTGAAGAACCAGATGTAGAGGTAGGGGATGGAGTCCCCAACACAAAGGCTGGCAACAGCTATAAATATTTGACCTTCAGATCAGTTCATCAGAACACTCATGGACCTCTGGTAGTTACAAAAGAAATAATTCTTCAGCAATGATACCCCGCAGTGACAGCCAACTCAAAGCTACAGCAATGACTGTCCATGACGCCTGATCAGCTGAACAGCTACAGCGACAACAGCCCACGATGCCCAACCTGCTCTCTCGCCACAGCGACGACCATCCGCAAAGCTCTGTACCTGCTCCTCACAGCCTCCTCCACTGTGAATGCAACTCTTCACGCCAGACTCAGGAGGTAATTACTGACATGATTCCTGTATCCCACTGCACTCTATCGCAGTCAACCTGAACTTGTGACTTTCCCCCGGTTTAGCGTGACCAGATGACCGTGAGTTGCACTTTGTGCTTTTAGGTGTTATTTTCACTAAGAACATTTAAATTGCATATCTTCAGTCGTTATGGTTGGATTTTTGTCATCCTGACATCATTTTATTTATTAAAATGTACTCTATTTTTTTTAATTGGCTTGGGATTTTTCTTCTGTTGTGTTTTCACTTTATTACTGTTTGTGTGCTGCACTGCCTCTAAGTTAAGCCTGACTGCTTTGTGCCAAGCTACCAGAGGGTCAAGCACAGGTTAATTTAGTGACTCTTGCGGTTCACTCTGACAGGGATTGTGGTTGTTGCCTGAACTGGGCTTACACTCTCCCACCAATAACTGAATTGCTTACAATTATAAGATGATTACTTACAGGTAATCTTCATTACTTCAAGTACTAGTTATTCTCATCACAGTCATATTGTGAGTTTTCTTTGTTACATATACAGGATTTACCTATTTTAGCCCTAAAAAAAACTCAAATCCTTGTACACGGTCTAAACTCAAGGCTCCAACTTCGCCTTGAGAGTCATAAAGATTACTCCACCTACCATACTTCCTAAAATACCATGCACCTTGGGCCTGTTATCAAAATCAACTGGGAGGGAAAGGCAGGTATCTAGGACTGTGACCAGGGAGACTAGCAGGGTCAGCTGATGATCTCTGAAAGGGAAGGGGCGTAAACACCCAATATGAATTTGAGAGAGTGATAGAAGCAAGGCTGAACTCAGGAGGATGGCTAAGGAGGTTCTTTTTCAACAATAGTTCAAATCTATATTGAAATGCACGATCTTACACTTCTGCCAGCACACCTGAATAAATGCTATCAGTGTCCAAGCTAAAAATGCATTCAGAGAGATAAATTAAAATCTATTAGACACAAGTTCCAGAACGTGGTGCTAGAATCAAGTAGTGTTATTCAAAGTGGCACTGCCTGGCACCTTTCCTTGAATTCAGCTCACAGTCACACAGCTTCATGAACTCATCAAGGTACCAGTCTGCATGTATCTTGACATAAAACTACATATAATCCAGCTGCATTTGGGAACAGTTTTGATTAAGGCCTCATAGCTCACCCCTGCTGAACTTCTTCCTCATCTTATGGTCAGTGTCTGGCAAGTTTATCTTCAAATAATCATTGAAGACAGACTGGGTAAAAGGCAGAGCTATCAGCAACAAGTGACATAAAGGTGTGACTATATTACGTAGGGCTTGATGATACACTTCCCTGTATCCTTAAATACTATCAGGCTCCATAGGCATCACTGATGTGGCACCATGAGCATGGACACCAAGTGCTGTTAAAAGGTAAGCCCTGATATGCGCAGTTTGCTCCCGAAAAGAGCTGTCTGCGGGATCTCGCTAAAGAACGTTGAGCAGGCAAACAGATGCATGTGTAAGGCAATCACAAAATTGGTAATGTGTGTAAATTGGAGGTAATCAAAAAACAAAAGAGGGAGTGAAGAGGTACTGCTCACAGGAGCAGTGGAGGTGGATACATCCTCCTCGAGTCAATATATACAAAACAGAAAGATCCACCCATAGACTGACGTAAATAGCCGTGTACTTCCAGATTACGTATGTCTCCTACAGTGGTGGAGAAACACACAGTTTTTGTTTAAATACCCCTCACACACCAAAAGGGCCCTTGGTGTCATGCTTCATCATAGGGGTCTTTCCGCCCCGCTGCGGGACGGGGCGTGCTACGACCTGCGACTACGCAGGAGCACTGTTTCTGTACAAAGACTATGTGTCGTGTAGGAATGTGAGTGGAAGGGTCAGGAGTGAATGAGAAGGTAAAATTAAAAAATACCTGGGTTGTTGGACTAATAAAACTTTAATATTCCTTTGAGCTGGTATTATTAAGAATGGGGAAAAGAAGGTGTATTGCTTTAATGAGCAGTTCCTCCTATATCCGTCAACATGTTTCGAAGCCCTCCCTTGGCTTCTTCTTCAGGACCAAGAGGATCCCTTCTACACTCACTGTGTATTGCGGAGCGATATCTAAATGGTATCTAACAAGTAGTGTATTTACATGTAGTGTTTACTACGTGAAGAGCATGCCGAATAACCACGGAGCCGCGGGGAGGCCAGACGTAGTGAGGCAGTGTCCTTGGATTAAGTGTGACTATAGGCACCCTTCCCACCCAAATAGCGTGTTTAGGGTTACCGGAGATATGATGGAGATGCGATAGCTGACGTACGCTCATATTCTCTCGGTATTATTGAAACAGCTATTTTCTCTCCTTGAGAGCTGACTTTGCATTCCTACGCAACCACAATTAATCTAATTAATTAATTATCTTACACAGTGTCCAAGCTTCCGCTGGAACGAGCAGAAAGCCATTATGGTGCTAGGTAGGGTGATGTCATGCCGGACAGAGAACCTGAGTGCTATTCCATTTCAATTGCAACAATTGGCAAAATGTTAAAGCAATATTTACAAATTAAATGTGTGTGTAAAAGCATGAGATGCAACATAGAAGATAGTGATTTCGAATTTAGCTTTTGAATTAAATTGCACGAGATTAGGCTAGCCATTTGTTTTGTTTTTTCGTTTTTGGCAAGCCTGAAACGTTTGCCTTTATATTTGTTCCTAGAAACGCGAGTTTACGCTCAGTGTAGTTACATATGAAAAATGGAGCTGACCGAGTCTAGTGCAATCTCTTTTTCATGCACATAATTGCTTTACTGGACCCTTATTATCGTGCACATGTCCTGCCTTGTGCAGTGAAAGGAGAATGGGAGGGGAGATCCTGGGTAGCACACTCACACTTGCTTAGGACAACAGCAATGGGTGCATTGTACTGATTTCCTAGTTCCGGAAACTGATGGCACTCTATTTTGTGTTTATTTTGTAACTGCGCGCAAATATCTTTGTGCATGTGCTGGTTTGCATGTTTCCATCTTTATATATTCCTGGCAAACTGTGTGTGTGTGTCTGTGCCTTTGCATGGCTTTGTGTTAGTGTGTGTGCATTTGTGTTTTGCGAGGAGTGAGCTGCCTTCTGTGGTGTCTAGATGGTTGTCGCGGTTCATTGAATGCTATTAATGACACGTTTTTTTCCACGGATTTCAGATTTTTCACATATCATGAACATACCTGATGACTCAATGACAGCCTTTTCTAGATTCTCCTGCATCCCGAGGTAGATTGGGGTTTTAGCAGGATTGCACAATCAATGTTGCTCTAGAGACTATCATGGGCATTAATATTGTAATACCTTTAATTGGTTGTTGTATCACGGCTGACTGTATTTCGCAAATATGGTAGTCGTGACAGAAGATAATGTCATTTATTTTGCTTAGGCAGGATAGTCAAACACTGTCGCTCATTAGGACGTGTTTAGAGTGGCCTTACATTAGCATTGTCAACAAAAGCAAGCATTGGCAAAGCCAATAGATCTCAGCTCTGAAAGTTCATGTTTTTGGCTTTCCATTAAGATGCATGCGCACAAATGGTCAGCAATCTTGCAAAGGGCTTTTATCGAAGAAAACCCAATTCAATATCCATAGTTGCCTTTTTTTAACTTTACCTTTCTAAAATATTGGAAAGCTATGTTATATTATTAATTGAACAGATACAAAATAAGTATGTGCAGTGCCAGAAAGGTAATGGACAACCCAGAGACAATTATCAGTTGCCCAGCTCTCATAAAATAAATAAATACATGCTTAAGAAAATAATAAACAGAGCAGAGAGAACAGCAAGCATTTTCCATCTAGTCACCCAGGATTTGGAACCACATGCCCGTATCCATCTGGCCACCTCAATGCTGCTTTAGGAAAGCATCAAAGCGCATTAACCATCCAAAATACCCAGGGCCTTATTTATGAGAAGTGTCGCATTGCTGTGACAAAGCAGCGATGCAATACTTCTCAGTGCGCCCTCTTTGTAACATGAGGGATGCGACATATTTAATGTATGGCGCATCATGTCACAAGGAGTTACAGATACGTCAGTATTACTGACATATCTGTAGGCGCAAAAGTGACGCATTGGTGGGGTGTGTTTGAAAACAGACACAACTCCAGTAATGTGTCCTTTTGCATGGGACATTTCTGTTCTTCGGCTGAGCTGCCGCCATGAGTAAGCTTCAGCTTGAGAAGAGGCTTGCCTCCAGCATATTGCGCTGTGGCAAGAAAAAAGCATGGCTGGATCCTAATTATCCAAATGAGAATGCCAACGCAAACTCTCGTCAGCAAATCAGAAAGCTGGTGAAAGATGGTCTGATTATCCGCAAGCCTGTAACGGTTCACCCCGTGCCCGTTGCAGGAAGAACACACTTGCTCGCAGAAAGGGCAGGCACATGGGCGTTGGTAAGAGAAAGGGTACTGCCAATGCGCGTATGCCAGAGAAGCTCTCGTGGATGAGGAGAATGAGAATCCTGCGCCGTCTTCTGTGCAGATACCGTGAGTCCAAGAAGATTGACCGCAACATGTACCACCGTCTTTATCTGAAAGTCAAGGGTAATGTGTTCAAAAACAAGCGCATCTTAATGGAGCACATTCACAAACTGAAGGCAGACAAAGCCTGCAAGAAGCTCCTGGCTGACCAGACTGAACCTCACAGGTTGATGACTAAGGAGGCTCGCAAGAGACGTGAAGAATGCCTGCAAGCCAAGAAGGAAGAGATCATAAAGACATTCTCAAAGGAGGAAGAGACCAAAAAGTAGTCTGTCCTACCAGTGTGTAAATAGTGAGCTTCTATCAGTGTCAATAAAACATCCGATACTAAAGACTGGCATGGGACAAGCCCCATGTGAAAGGGCCTGCGTCACCCTTAAGCCTGCCACGAGGCAGGCGTAAGGTTTTGACGCAATGGCGTCCTAGACGTGGCGCAAAGAAATCTTATAGATTTCAATATGCCACTTCTACAAGGCTTTGATGCGGTGGAACATCCACCCTGCATACATTTTATCTGGTGCAGGTATAATGTGGCGCTGGGGTTTACGAAGTGACGCATCTGCTTAGATGTGTCACTTCGTTAATATGGTGCAACGTGGCGCATTATTTACGCCACCAGAGAGTCAAAAAAGTGACACAACGGCGGCGTAAATGTGACACAGGGGCTCATAAATAAGGCCTCCAGCTTCCTCTCATCTTACTTGTTGACTTTAAGTTTGTATTTGACCATGTACAGACCACTGCTGCCTTTTGGCTAAGTTCACACTGTAAAAGTACTATATATGTACATATGTAATTACAGGGGAGGAAGGCAGTAAAAAGAGTGTATGGGTGGGATATAGAGGAAAAACTGGGAGAGAGCAAAGAAACACAGCAGGAAGTGCTGAACAGAACATTTGAAAAAGTTCCCTCAAGTGTGCAGTGGAAGGATACAACTAATCCAATCAAATCAATGTAAGACCGACTTGTCCATGGACAGGACAACCCAAGAATGTGGAGGAAGAACACTGGATAAAATAAGCATTTGAAATGCAATAGGTCTCGCATTTATGAGAGTTTGAGCTATAGGTATTGTAAATGACAATGCTGTTTATTTATGTATTGTTTTTAAACAGATAATAAAAGGCATTGTCATTTACAATGCCAATAGCTTAAACTCTCTCAAATGCGAGACCTATTGCATTGCAAATGCTTGTTTTTAAAAGTAATACGGGCAGAGGTTTCCAACACTAGAGGGAGTCTGTGATTCAAGAAGAAAAAGATCTTTCTCTTTATATGCCTGAAGCTAGGACTGAAAGGAGCTTTGCACTACATTCAATATTTTCAAACCAAACTTGAATTAATGTGTCACAGGTATATTGGAGCTGTTGTAGAAAGAAGCTGGGGGGAAAGTGTGAGTGGTATAGGTCAGAATTTACAACTTGAAAGTTTTCAAATATTTTCTTTTGAAAACTTCAGCGGAGGTTTTACAAAATTACACATTTTGAGACCATGACTACAAATGCATCCTGGTTGAGTTACCGCGTGGAGATCCCTGGTAAAGCGATGAACCTATAAGCAACAATTGTGCTGTGTGAAAGGGATCAAAAGTATAAACGATATACACCCTTACGACTAAGTGGGAGCTGGTATGTGGGCCCATGGCTCTCACTAGTCACGCTTGATGTATTGCTAGATGTCCAGGGAGGTGATTGCTGACCTCGGTTGCCCTGACGAATTTGCTGCTAATATATAACAGGCAATGAAACATGTTGGCCGTCCTTGATGTGGTTCACAAATGCTGTGTTTGTAATACTGGGCAGACTCGCATTTCGGATTAAAAAGTCACAAGAATGTGTGTAAGTTTAGCTCAATTTTATTAGAGACTTCTTGTGTCTCATTTTTCACTGGGTTCCTACTGTATGTTTTTTCTCTACACTTCTCTTTCACTAGACACACACTTTTTTCTATTTGAGAAAGTTATCGATTGTTAGATTTGGGGGTCTCTAGTTGGCATAGGTAGGTACCTGTGACAAATAGGGACCCTTGCGTCTAGTCAGGGTAAGGGGCTACACTCCTAAAATAACCCCTGCTCACCCCCTTGGTAGCTTGGCACGAGCAGGCAGGCTTATCTCTGAGGCAGTGTGTAAAGCATTTGTGAACACATGCAGTAATACAGTGACAACACTACAAATGGACACCACACAGGTTGTATGATAAAAATAAGTATTTTTATATAGACTTAACACAAGACCAGACGACAAAAATCCACAATACTGTACTCAAAAATAGTCTCTTAAATGTTATAAAATAGCTCAGTTCTCTCAAGTTGTAAATGCGACACTTTATTCTCAATGTACCTTGGATGTGTGGCGCAAAGAAAATAAAAGGGTTGCAGGGAAGGTGATACGTCGGTTCGTTACACACACGGGAGTGGATGCGTCGGTTCCTTACTGCTGCGCAGGGGAGTTGATGCTCGCTTCCTTACTGTGTGGGGAGATGATGTGTCGGTTTCTTACTGCTCTCCGGTGCGATGCGACACGCTGGCACCTCGATGCGATACTCTTCTCCGGTGCGATGCGACAAAATGGCGTCTTGGTTGTATTGCGACAACGTTGGTGTGATGCGACACGCCCGACTGCAGTGCGGCGACTCGATGATCTTTGGAGCCGCGACAGGCCCTGCGATGCGCTTCTCCGGTGATGCGACGATGACCCCTGTGGCAGCGTCCCGCTTCTCTGGTGATGCTCCGCGCTTCGGCGATGCGATGATGACAGCGGCAGCAGCGGCTCGCTTCCTCGGCGATGCGATGATAGCGGCTGCGGCGGCGACACGCTTCTCGTTGTTGCGTCGCGCTTCCAGCTCCCAGTGACACGCAGTCTCTCAGAAGGCCCAGCACAACAGCAGGCACTTCAGTTCCCAGCAAGGGAATTCAGGGGGGAGCTGGTTGGTGAAGTCTTGTATCCCTGAGACTGCAGGCAGGAGGCAAGCTCTAGTTCAAGCCTTTGGAGATTCTTCTTCAAGTTGATAGAAAGCACACTCAGTCCTTTTCTCCTCTCTTTGGCAATGAAGCAACCACTGCAGGCCAACCACCAAATACTAGGGGTGGGCGGAATTTGCGTAATCGCGTTACGCAAATCTCCGCGAAACGGTAAAAAAGCTTGTTCGCGATACTTTTTTCCTGTTCACAATTGCTGTTTGCGTGCTCGGGGAGAAATATCTCGCGAACACGCATTTTGAGAACGCGAACAAGCAAAAATTTCGCGAAATTGCGGAAAGCAGACTTTTGAGCAATTTCGCGTTCTCCGCGGAACGCGAAATTCCGCAAATTCCGCAAATTCCGCGAGCGGAACGGAATTTACCACCCAGGCCTACCAAATACACAGCACAGGGGTAGTCTCCTCCTTCAGCTTCCTGGTTCTTCTCCTCAGCAAAGGTTCGTCTTGATTCCCAGAAGTGATCTAAAGTACTTGGGTCTGGGTCCCAATATTTATACTCCTTTTCCTTTTGTCCTCTGAAGGCAGAGAGGCCTTTGCCTAGTCCAAACCAGTTCTGGTCAGTCCTGGAGCACTTTGTTGACATGTCTCCTTCTTTCCTTTCAGTGCAGGGTAGGGACATCAGACACACCACAGGAGGTGGAGCCAGCATTGTGGAGGGAAGGCACAGCCCTATTCAGGTCCCAAGTGCAGCTCCTCCCTCCCATCTAGATGCAGATCTCTCTATTCACCACTGGGCCACCTCACCCTGTCTCCTGGAATTCCCCAGCCCTGTCACTCAAACTCCAGACAAGGAATACATAACCCAGCAGAGGCAGGTTTGGATGGTTAGACAAGAAAATGCCTACTTTCTAAAAGTGGCATTTTCAAACACAGAATGTTAAAACCAACTTCACTAAAAGATGTATTTTATCATTCTGAGTTCAGGCATACTAAACTCGAATTTCTGCCATGTTCTCTGAGTCAATTAGGATTATAAAATGTAATAACCAAACTGCCCATTCTGGCCTATGGGGTACAGGTAGCCTTTCAATAGTGAAAAACGAAAATGGCTGTAATTCACTATTAGGACATGCCACACACACCAAGGCATGTCCTACCTTTTACCTACAATGCACCCTGCCATTGGGCCTACCATAGGGGTGACTAATATGTAAACAAGCATTTACAATGCAATGGTCTCGGCATTGTTAAAGTTAGAGCTATTGGCATTGCTCATGACATTATTTTTGTTTATCTTTTTGTTTTTAAAACATTTAAAGAAACGGCATTGTTATTTACAATGTCAATAGCTTAATCACTCTCAAATGCGAGACCTATTGCATTTGCACCCACACACAGAGCCACCTACACACACACTGATTAAGCTATTGACATGGTAAATAACAATGCCGTTTCTTTACATGTTTTAAAAACAAAAACATAAACAAATGAGCAATGCCAATAGCTCTAACTTTAACAACACCGAGACCGTTGCATTGGAAATGCTTGTTAGGACAAGGGCATTGGATATCTCTGAGATAGTGGAGGCTCAGGGGCCTCTCATCTCATGTTGCAGGGGGCACCGCCATTTTGCGGCATGCCACTGAATGCACGGAAGAGCTGCCTTGGTGTGATTGGGCCTGGCGGAGCCCTCTTTCACAGAGCATCAGAGCTGTACATCAAACAGGCCTTTCATTTTCCACACTCTGCTGTGTCCTACCTTACAGCTGCGCAGCAGTCTGATGCAGCCCTTCGTGCAGCACTTCTGCGGTGCCGCCCTGGGGTGCTGGAATGAGAGACCTTGGTTTCCATTCCCCTGCCATACACCACGCTGTGTGAAAATCGCCCCTTCTCACCCTTCAGGCTCAGTCATGTTGACTGCTGCAAAAAGAACAATTGATGGACCGAATGCTGAATGCCAAACATTCACCTCGAATACAGAGATCTGGGCCTAAATACATTCTTTTTTTGCCTACCATGCCATTCCAATTCTTTGACAGTCATGAATATGCAAATCATCTCCGTTAATCTAGTCTTAGTTTGTTTTTTTGTTGACAGGAGCTCTCCTGTTTCTTTCCTGGGTGCTATACAACTCCTCCCAAAGACAACCAGGCCGAAAAATGTGAGCCCGCATGACATATATAAAAATACCTAATGATATGAAATAGATTGCATATATAGGTTTCAGGCGAGGGGGTGCGGTGGGCGGGTGGATCTAATTTACCCAGATTGACTAAAAGCCTGATTAGAACCCAGGTGCCAAAATCAGCAGTTTAGTCAATAAACACAACTCCTCTCGAGTCCCGAGGTGATTTAGCCGCATGCATTCTGGGAATTGTAGTCTTGGCCTAAGTCAAAGAGATAACAGTACAAAACTACAAGGAGTACCAAACGTGCCAGGGAATGAAAAAGAGATCGTCAGCTTTCCCTTCCGAGGGTAGAAGAGTTCCCCGAGTCCCTCCATTACAAATGCCTCGAGGTTATAAGATCCACTAGTTCTTAGGATTCTGGTAATGTGGGGGGGGGCGATGTCTCAGCGACATAACACTCACCTCACACATCTGAAGGGCAGAGGGGCAGAGACTGAACCCTGGCAAGGCAACCCCCCTTTCCTGAGGGGCTCCTTTAAAATACAGACACGTAAACTCTTTTAGAAATAAATGAAGGAGTAAGGCAGAAATGCTACCCCACACCATGAAGGAGCGAAACAATATACATGCTAAACTGACAGAGGTAGTCGCTGTCTTCATCAGTCAGTAAAAGTTTTTAGAAAAAATTGAGATATGAGCACACAAACAAGTAAGAAGGCTTAGAATCGTTTGACCAAATTTACTTCAAATATTATATGGGGCAATCTATCCAATGGCTTACAACTCTAAAGTGGGCCAAGAGGCCATTTAAATAGGTTGGTTTTGCGCTATAAAATGCTTCATTAGATTAAACATTAAAATAATTGTGCTTTACCTTAACGTAAAAATATTTAAGTGCAAATGGTTAATCATGCTAGGTACATAGTTAAAGGTGACGGGTTCTTGAGATGTTGGGCAGTGCGTGTTGTAAATACTCACCCCTGTATCATTAGAAAGCAATGCGTTGCAACCGTTGATTCTGTAGTCGTTATTACATAACCACAAACTTCTAAACAGTGAAACAGCAGATCCACGTATCACTGCAAACAGTTAATTTGTCTTTGCTCTTGAAATAAACTCTTTCGCGCGCTCCTTTGTTCGCTCAGTTCGTGTAAACTGTATTAAGTAAAGAGGTGGCATTCTTAGGTAAATCGTGATAACAATGGCTCAGAGTCTCTTAGGGGCGCTCCTTCTTTCATGTCGGCGCCCTTCTGCTCCCACCAGTTATCAGGCCCGAAGGCGTAGTCATAAAATATAATTTGCATTGTCACTGTAGTTTGCTTTCTTTGTCTTTTTTTTTTCCAATCCTCTTTTTTGCCCCCCACAAAACAGAAATCCTAGACCCCATAAATACCTTGCACGGTCCCCTTTTTAACTGTCAGGTAATACTAATTACACACAGTTCCTTGATAATTTAACCCGTCAAAGGTTGTCTCATTACTTTGTTCCTTTGGGTAGCGTCTCCCGCTTTGTGTCTGATGAACACTAAACAGGGCCGATATTAACTGTCAATTAATTACACACCATTTCTCTTCACTATTTACCCGATGAAATGGGCAGGTAGGCCGCATCCCTGCCATCTCAATCACTGTCTCCCCGACAAAGGAACCAATAAAGATGAGTCACTCGGAGTCACCCGGTGTCTGGTGCGCAGAGCCGCCCATTCCTAATTGCCCTTAGAGACGGCTGATAATACAAACTTTGTATTGAAAATCAGCCTAATGAGCGCCATTCTGGGTAGGGAGATCACATGTCAGAGCAGTTTGCAGATGCTCGGGGGCAAACAACGCCTTTTATCCTTTAAGAGCTGAGAAACTTACTGCAAGTCTAGGGTCCGGATTCCGGCAGAGACAGGCGCGCAGCAGGAGACCGCGGGCTCCTGTGAAATGGCGCTGCCCGTCGCTCTCACCCACGGCCCGCACTGTCTCTGAATGGTCAGTGAGAAAAAAGCCCTCGAGGTCTATCTAATATGGCGTACAAAGAGAGCTTAACCATGTAAAGTATGCTTGCAGAAGAACTCCATTAAAGAGATACTTTTGGGTGCAACATTGGAGGGAAGGGGGCAGCTGTGTGCAGCCTTCGTACAGACCTGCAAGAGCCGTAACGCGCATCTGAGATGGCGTCTCGGAGACGAGCAGACAAAGAGCCGCTGTGGCATATGCTGCTCCGGGAACAGGCGCACTCGGAATGCCTGTGCTCGTCATCACCCCTACCCATTGCCACCCCCCTCACACACAATCTGTCGGTTTGATTTCACCAGGCGCTCAAGAGGACACTTTCTCTTGCCCAAACACAAGCTCCTTATAGCGGCCCAGATATACGAGGGGAGCACTGATTGCTTTATTTTACTACCCATCCAGCAGTCAGAAGGCCCTTTGTCCTTGCTTGCACTAGGGCCCAGGGTACCCTAGCTACACCACAAATGTCGAGTATTATTTACCAGCCATGGTCTTCTATTCAGCAGCCAAAGCATTGTGGGAATGGTAGTTCTGGTTTATCTCAACATGCTGCCACATATCAAATGGAGCCATCGGTTAACATTAGATGGGGGCTAGAGACCCCTCTTCAGGGAGAGATGTTACGTCACCAGCAGAGACCCTTCTTGAGACATCGGGGAACAAGAAGATCACTGTCTGCGCGTCCAAAAAATGACACTATTAGCAGATGAAGCAGAGGTTTCCAAGGCTTGGAAGTAGGCATAACTTCGATGGTAAAGTTCGACAAAGAAAGGCCTCTGGCTGGAACTAATTCCTGCCAGCTGCAGGGCACAGCTGGCGGCTGACCAGGCACACAGAGCCGGCCAGGGAACAGTAGCTTTCTGTCCCCGCCTCGGCTTCCAATAGTGAACCCTTGTGAACTGACATCCAGCTGAGCTGGGGGCTGTGGGGCGAGGGAGTGGGAGGGAGCGCTGAAATTTATTTCCCGACGTTTCTGGGAATGATGGAGGGGGTAGAAATATCAGACCAAGCAACTGAGGAGGGCATTTGATTCATTTTTGTGCTGGGTAACAGTGTTTTTAATGTGCTAATGTAGCGCAAAAAAGTCTCGGCTTTTCATCATTGACCACCGAATAATTAACAGAGACGAGGATGAAAGCGGAGCCTGGAAGCTCGTGACTGGCCCCTCTTACCGCAGAGTATTAAGACACAGAGGTGGGGGGTGAGACAGCGAGTGAGGGGGGGCAAGAGTAGAAAAGAGAAGGGGAGGGGAGTGAGAGGGATAGGAAAATAAGTGAGCGTGACAGAGAGATAAAGTTAGAAAGGGAGAAAAGACGACAACCAGGTAAGGGAAGAGAAGGGAAGAAGAGACTGCTAAAGAGCAAAAATAGGGGGACGGGCAGAGAGGTACACCAAGCAAGGAATGAGACAGAGGAAACGAGGGCGAGCACGAAGTGCAGAGGAAGGAGGGAGGGAGCAAGCGGAGCTAAGAAAAGGGGGGAGGGGGGTGGGTGGAATAGCGGAAGGAAGAAATGGGAGCCAAAAAGGAGAGATTTATGGAAGCAATATGTGTACGCTTTCATCACGACTTTCATGTGTCTGAAAGCATGCTGCCTGGGAGCGCGTGAGCTCATGTGCGGCTTTACAATGCGCATACTGAAACTTGTTAAAACAAATGAAGAGCAAAAGGCAACGGGCACAGCGCAGATAACGGGAGAAACTTCAAAGGCAGGAGAGGGGCTCATTAGCATACTCGACAGCTTCATGCGTGTCTGGCGAGGGGGGAAGGAGGAGAGGCAGGATGCACTATTGAAATGTGCTTCCCCAAGGCGGGCCGCGTGCACAAACAATCAGGCGAGCTTTGACAAATCCTCTAGGTGGGACCTTTGGGACCTTTTGGCTGTGCCGTGACCGGGAGTTGTGTTGGGGGAGGGGGGGGGGGAGACCTAACCACTGTGTGGTAAATAATTTAATTACCGGGACTTAATTTGATACAGAAACATAATAGAAATAGCTCAGTAAATAAGAGGCAGAATCCGTGGTATTAGAGGTTCGGAATGGGCTTTATTCCAATGGACGATTCGAATCGTTGACTCCAGGTTCCATCACCACGGAGGTTCAGGAAGTGAAGCACACACTTTATTGATAAGTAATCACTTTTATACAATAGGCATTACATTGAAGCAAATGCAAGAGGCGTAACAATTGATAGTGTAGATAAAACATACATGCGTAGCAAAAGTGGGCGTAACTGGGTGTGACTAAAGAACGTCATCAGGTGTGATGTCATAATAGGGTGGTTCCATGAAGGAATTTCGCAATGTCAGCAGAAATACTTGGCAGAAATGCGCGCGCAGCAGCATGACGTATGATTGACGTGCGACTAGGAGGTGAAGGGGATTTGACATTTAGCTCTACATGTGGCGACAGATGTCTGGAGGGTCAAGTCAACCTAATCCCGAATCATATCTAACATCCTATATTTAAAGAACTATGTTATCCAAAAGAGAGGTCTCTTAGAGTAGAATCTTATTCCATACTGACTATACTGACTGTTAGTGCGTGTACAAGCGTCTAAGTGTCTACACTAGATGCGAGGGCAGAAGTCTTCCATAATAATAAGGCTATGAATTACTTGCATAAAGACAGAGAAGCCGGGCCTTTGCTCGGTCGCTGGAAGAATGTTTACTTAAACTACTAGACAGGAATGCATTGGGCAGGGAGCGGAGCAGATAATTTCGAAGGTGAAATACGGTTTTTGGCAGGCAACAGGCTGATGTCAGGCATCGTGAGCCGCGCAGAGAATGAGGACAAAGTTCATGGATACAGATGCAGGCTCAGACTGGAGCTCTCAGAGGCAGAAGGCAGGGAAAGCTTGATGGCAGAATCAGGGCCTACTCGCCTGAACTGTAAAATGGCATAAGTGAACCATATAAAGCCGGTGGCCTTTCGTACTTAGGAATGGAATATCCGGCCCATTCATGGCGGATCTGAAAGAGGACATGTTAACGGTGGACGCACATGTATTTGCGTCTTCATAACTGGAACTGGAGGGAACATACATGTACTTGTGATTTATACATGGAACCGTTGGGGTCCAAGATAGGGGACATAACTGATCAGAAAAATCCATATTTCCACATTCCCTCCTTGTCCCCTACTTGCCCGTCAAGAGATATCAATCTTCATCAATCCATTGATCTGTTCATATAGCATCATTTGTTCTTCTTTTTTCTTCTGGGACGAACGAAATCTTGGTGGTGGAATACACGATGTGGCACACAGACCACAGATCGCTGGTCCACATTGTAGACATAGACAGCAACTGAATAGTGTGAGAAAGCCAATACCTAGGAAGGATAGGACCTTCCATCCAAAGGTAGATAATACACTCCAAAACCAACCGGACTAAGTCCAGGTGCCTGGATTCTGGTGTATCTGGCTTACAATCTTATGAAGGCGGGTTATGGCTTTATATACAGATGGCGAATTTTCTGGTATGAAAATGCAACAACTTGATCCGATGACCCTACAAGCTCCGCCCCTATCGGCCAGGATGACGTCAAGGACAAGACGATTTTGAAGCACAACAATCCGCATAGCAGACTGCTCTTCTGTTAAATTGCCTAAGGCGGAAATAGTTTCATTCACTACTGCTTCAAGGGTTCTAGTTAATCTACGTATCAGCTTACTATTAGTAACGGTACCTATATAGGGAAAGAGACCTTTATTGAAATCTGTGTATTTTTCCCATGCGGTCTCAGTGTAATCGACTATTGGGAGATCTCTCCTTTCTCTATTGTGTACTAACTGAGTATTTCTGTGATAATCAGGAGGAGCTAGGAAAACAGGTGGCAAAAGGAATCCAATGTAGCAGGTACCATCCCAATCTAGAGGCAAACGTACATATGCCGTCTGACCACATATGAAATAGGAATGGCGGGAAGCTCTAAATGTAGACTTGCCCTGATCACTAAATTCTATTACAGTGGTGCATCTACTATGGCCCATATGTATGGAACCATTCTTTCTTACACATAATTCACCTTTTACTGGGAATATTGACATAGCGGGCAAAATTGGAGTAGCTTCGGATTCGACATTTAGGATCATAAGATTGAGTGTAAAATTACCTAATCCATACACTTCATTTTCTAGATCAGTTCCTGTTCTTTTGGGAAGTCCCTCCTTGTTAGGGTAGCAGACTTTAAGTAAAACTAAGTTCAAATTTCCCCATACCCAGTTGTCTTGATAAACTGCAGAATTCGAATCTTGGGAATTAATTAAACTAAACCATGCTCCACAGGAGCCGTTGTGTGTGAATGGGTATGGAAAGAGAGGTAGAATTCCTTTAAAATTCTGATAGGGAGGGAGTCGGCCACAGATCCAACAATTTGTAGCATTGCTAACCTGATGGGAATGATGTAACGTACTAATAAACGTGTTATTGCGCAGCGCAAATCTATAAGACAACTCGTGCGGAGGTAATTCACTAAAAGAATGTTCAGCAGTAACATTATAAACATGTCTAGAAATAGGATAACATATGTGCAACAATATACTTGCAGTAATTATTAAAAGACTTAGGAAAAACAGAATTAATAACGTCACTGTGCAATGACTACGCAGTGATTTACAGTATGCATGTCGTTTCAACATTTTTCGGGTTTTTTCTCTATTCAGGTCTAAGGGATACATGTCAGAGACAAATTCAACCGCTTCACCTTGGAGAGGACTTAAACAATCAAATTGCCTGACTGGTTAGACCTGAGTTTCAGTTTATATTGTTTGTGATTACTTGATTCAACCAAAGGAAGTTTTGAGTCAATGGGTGAAGACACACGAGGTGTGGTATTTACATCCGATGGTAGTCCATGAAATTTCTTGATATGACTTGAATGTATCCAGCCTTTTCGACCCTCGATCTTCACGGCTGTCCTCGTCGTTAATAACACGAGCTGAGGCGACCTCCACCTAGGGTCCAGCTGAGACTTCCGATCAAAGTTCCTCACTAAGACCAGGTCTCCTGGAATTACGTCATGGGGTTTCACCTCAGTGTTGTCGGGAAAAGCTGCAGCTACCTGTGAACGACAAGATTGTAGTGCAGACATCAAGGAAGCCAAGTAATCTGTCAGCATATTACAGTCAATATCAGTTATTTTACGTGGTATAGGCGTCCCCCACATATTTGGTGGTCTGCCAAAGATCACCTCATACGGGGATAGCCCTGTTCGAGAGTGTGCTATCATTCTCATGTAAAAGAGTGCAACTGGTAACGCTACTACCCAGTCGACACCTTTCTCCCTGCATATTTTGGACAATCTAATTTTCAGAGTTTGATTATGTCTTTCCACGAGACCTGCTGCCTCGGGGTGTCGGACACAGTGGAATTTCCACTGATAGCCTAACAAAAGTGAAACGTGTTTCATTAGTTCGGATGAGAACGGCTGGCCGTTATCTGAGTAGACAACACGTGGTAAACCGTACCGTGGGAAGAATTCTCGAACTAACTGTTTGGCAGTAGTCGGGGCAGTGTAATCTGAAACCGGGTATGCCTCTGTCCAACGGGAAAGAGCACAGACAACTACGAGAACATATTTGAATCCTCGACATCGTTCCATCTGGATATAATCCATCTGGAGGATTTCAAAAGGGTGATCAGGAGGCTGAAATCCACCCTGTTCTACGGGAATGCTTTTTCCTGGGTTAAACTGACAACAGATCATACAGGTACGGACTTTTTGTTTAGCTGCTGCTCGTAAATGTTTGTTGAACCAAATGTGTTGAATGCTGTCTAGCATAGCTTTTTCTCCTAGATGTGCTGGACTATGTACAGTGTTAATAACGACTTGGACCATTGAATCAGGAAGGAACCACACAGATTTTTCCTTCGTCATCCATCCTTGATCCGTTTGGATCCCTCCTAATTCAGTCCATCTCTTTATTTCGTCTGGTGTAGCATGTGTCTGTATGTCAATTACGTCAAGAGTGGGATCCTTAACCGTCATACAATGTGTTGGCGTCGGGACTATTGTCTTTGTCATGTCGGATGTTTGAGTTTGAGCAGTCTGTTTAGCTGTTCTGTCAGCTAGATCATTGCCTTGAGAAATGATATCAGTAACTTTCGTATGAGCTTTACATTTCATAATTGATATTGCAGTGGGTAGATGTATTGCATCTAATAAGGCATGAATGAGGGGTCCGTGCTGAATGTGGGCACCGTGAGAAGTTAAATAACCTCTCTCTCGCCACAGCACGCCGAAGTCATGTACAACTCCGAATGCATAACGTGAATCAGTGTATATGTTGACTTTTTTATTTGTGGCTTGAATACAGGCTTGTGTCAGAGCGATGAGCTCTGCTGCTTGAGCGGACAAGGTATTTATGCAATTTGTTTCAATGACTTCAGTGTCTGTTGTGACTGCATAAGCGGCCACTAACTCTCCTGTACCTGTTCTCATACATGAACCATCTACATACAACGTCAGGTCTGGATCTGATAATGGAACGTCTGTTAAATCTTGTCTGGGTTTCGTCGTGATAGTGATAACTTCAATACAATCATGTGCAAGTGGATCTGTTCCATTTACAGGTAACAGTGTGGCAGGATTCAATGTACTACAACGTCTGATTTCTATATGTGGCTGAAACAATGTTAATTCGTAACCGGTGAGTCGTGCTATAGTCAAGTGTTGTGTTTGTGTGCGGTTCAAAAGAACCTCTACTGCATGTGGTACTTGTACTGTCAATGGATGTCCTAATACTATGGCATCGCTTTGTCTGATTGCTAAGGCTGTTGCTGCCACTGATTTTAGGCATGCAGGCAAAGCCTGAGCTACGGGATCTAATGTACTAGAAAAATAGGCACATGGTTTGTGTGATCCTGCTTGTTCCTGTGTGAGTACTGACAAGGCAGTACCTTCGCGTTCTGTAACAAAGAGTGTAAACTGTTTATTGTAACATGGTGTTGCTAGGACAGGTGCTTGACATAAAGCTTTCTTTAAACTTTCAAAAACGTGTGTATGTTCCTGAGTCCAAGGGAGGACAGTCGATGTGGCTGCCTCCTGTGTTGTCAATTGAATGAGTGGTTTTGCTAGAAATGCATACTGAGGGATCCACTGCCTACAATATGAAGTGAGGCCTATGAAAGCCCGCACCTCCTTTTGTGTCTTGGGTATCGGCATGTTAGCTATTAACTGAATGCGGTCGGGTGTAAGCTGCCTTCCCTCCTTGGACAGCGAGTGTCCAAGATAAACAACTCGCTGGACACAGAATTGCAGCTTAGAAGGGGACACCTTGTGCCCCTTTTCGGCTAGAAATTGTAAAACTGTCAGTGATGCTTTCTCACATTCAGGTTCGTTTCTAGCGGTGATCAGCAGATCATCGACATATTGAAGCAGGGCAGTGTTGACTGGCATGTGAATACTGTCAAGTTCTCGTTTCAGTGCTTGGCTATAGATGCTGGGGCTTTCTGTAAATCCTTGAGGTGCGCGTGTGAATTTAAAGCTACGTCCAATTAAACTAAATCCGAACAAGTATTGGCTTTCCGGATCTATTGGGACGCTGAAAAAGGCATTCTTGAGATCAATTACAGTAAAGAATGTTGCTTCAGAATCAATAGCTGTCAGTAATGACGAGATATCTGGGACCACAGGGAATTGTGGCACAATGCATTTGTTCAATTCGCGCAGATCAATAACCAATCGATATACTGGCGGAGCCTTTGGATCTGTTTGTTTAAGAATCGGAATTATCGGGGAATTACATACATTGGAGTCTGTTTCCACAACCACTCCTTGGACAATGAGCTCGTCAATAATTTGCAGTAAAGCCACTACAGCATCTGGTGGTAACTTGTATTGTCGCATTCGTGGTAGTACCACTCCTGCCTTTAATGTAACCCGATATGGTGTAATATTCATGCAACCCACATCAGTAGGGCCTTGTGCCCATAAATGTGTAGGTAAAGTCTGCAGTCGGGGATCCATGTCTCGAGACACATAGTGACCTTTGAAATCACGTAAAAACAATCTTACTCCTTCCGGAGAACAACATATTATAGCTCCTAGAGCTTTCAGTGTTTTTATACCTAACAAGTTTTCTGGACATGATTTAGTAAGCAATAAATCTGTAGTTCGGGTTAAGGGTCCTATCGTAAGTGGAAGAGGCTGTGATACTTCATTAACAATAGGTTTTCCTGAAAAACCAAGGGAAATATTCTGTGAGCCTGAGAGGGGTGCCCCTGGAACTTCACTACGTTTTATAGTTGTTCGACTTGCCCCTATATCAAGTAAAAATTTTCTATCTTGGCCTAATAGTTCACTATGTACATAAGGTCCTTCTTGGTCTACAGGGACCTCGATAAGGGGTAAGTCAACTTCCCTCTCTAGGCTGGTTCATGCGTATCGTTGATAATCAGGATAGTCGTACTGTGCGGTCTGGTACAGCTGTCGTGTCGTGGTTTGTGTGGCAGCAACAGGCAGCGCTGGTGCAGCTGGCACAAACTGTATAGACTGTTGTGGAGCTGGCATGGACTGTGCATGCTGCAGTGCTCCTTGTTCATTCTGATCCTGTCTAGGTGGCCGTGGTCTTTCTTGTGTTTTACCTGTGGCGATATTACGCTTCAAGACTGGGCAATCGTGTATGTAATGACCTGGTTGTTTACAATAGTTGCATGTCCCTTTTACAGGTCCTGCTGAATCACCGGACTGTGTCGTACCCTTTTTATGACCTTCAGCTGGAACTGTCTGGGAGACTAGCATTTTCATTTTTGTGTCTTTCATGCGTTTCTGTTCATGTTCTTGTTCCTCTCTAATTCTATTGTAATGGTACTGTAACATTTGTAACATTTGTGATGGGGTATTACCTTGCCAGGTACTCTCGAACTTTAATACTCTATTCTTCACCTGGGGCAAGGAATTTTCAACTAATTTTGTCACAAACAGATGTGGGTATGATTCGCTACTTGCTTTTATGCCACTATTTATACCAAAACATTTTTCAAATCGGGCATAGAAATCACTAGTGTCTTCTTCTTGCTTTTGTTTACAGGCTGATATTGTACCCCAGTCTTCCTTTTTCGTGGTTAATAAACGTGGCAGTACCTGTACTAGTAAACCTGGTAGTGCTTTAGTTTTATCCCCAAGCCCCGAACCTGGACCTCGGGCCCTTTCTTCATTTTCTAATGCTGTCCAGTCTATCTTTTGGTCTCCTACCTCCCACTCTTTTTCCTTGAGTTTCTCATAAATGCCAGCAGGCATTAATACCTTTAATATTGTCATAATGTCGGGATAGGTATACTCTCCCATGAGTAACATGTCTTTAATTTCTCGGTGGAAACCCGCTGGGTCTTTGTCATGACTGGGTACCACTTTCTTCATTTGTAACAATTCTATTTTCGATATGGGCGTATATACAAATACACGTTTAAACTGATTGTCCTCACCCTTTATTGGGTGTACTTCTCGTAAGGGATTCTGTCTGTCCATGTAATACGTCGTTCTTTCCTTGATGGGCAGTGAGACATGTTCTGGGCATACAAAAAGAATGTACTGCTTTCTTGATTCTAGTATTTCCTTAATTAACTTAGTACCTGAACCTCTCCATCTATTCGTGAGTAATTCAGTCAATATATCAGGTAACGGACCAGGATCGGAATGTTGACTTTGATAAAGTATAAGAAGTTGTTGAATCATATAAATCCCAGCTAAACGCTGTTCATCTGGGGTGAGGTTCAAAAATGTGTGTGCTACTGTATCATCACCATATTTTCCGGGACTGTCAGCCCAATGAACGGCTGACCTGGCTAATTCTTGTTCATCCATAGAATCGAGTAAATGATAACCCCTTCGTTCTCGGAGTAATTTGTCAGCGGCTTGGAACGAATGCTCGGGGGACCTTAGATTTATTATAGGTGTTTGGAAATTCCTGTTATTATCTGGACATATCGGACGTATCGGGTCAGTGAAACATCTAGTACTATTACAAGATCTTCCTCTACCTACATAGGCTATGGTTTCTGACTGTCCTGCGGGCAGTCCTGATCCTTCCTCCTCCTCATCTTGTTCAAACTGGTCTACCGCTAATCTCTCTTCGTGTAGGCGTTCTATTTCTTTACGGATCTTTCGGCACATGGCTATTATACATTTTTGCCTATCATGTCTCCCCTCTGATATATTCTGGCTCCATCTGGTAAGAGTTTGCATTATTTCCGGATCTACCCCCGGTCGGTCTTGATTTCTGATTACACAATTTATGAGGAAACGTAACAGTTCCCCCTGTATCTCCACTTTCTGGTATTCCATAGCTCTGTTAATACATTCAGAATCTCGCCCTGTTTGGACAAAATGATATATATTATCTAGATGCATAGTCATTCCTGGTAGCTTTCCTAAATACACCGCAGCTCGTCTGATACGTAGTGATGCCATGATCATTTCGTCCTCTTTTCCGGGCACAGGGTCATATCTACAATCTACAAGAAGTTCCTTAAGCGTGCGGGAATTTATGAGTTTGGGGGTACGTGGATGTGCTGATTCTTGAAAAGTAAGTTTATTTATTCTGGGTGGCGTAGAAAAAATGTTGGTAGCACCTCCGGTAGCCCCGTCTGGGGTATCGGGCGTGAAAGGATTCGTTGAACGCGATACAGCAACTATAGGTGTGGGCACAGCTGTAGAAGCAGCTGTAGGAACAGACGTGGAAACAGATGTGCTTGCCGGAACTTGTGTCAGAATTTGATGCTGTAGGGATACAGATACAGGATCTTGGCGTTGAACCTCCCCGGCCGACGGTCTATGTGGGGCGGGGTTAGCATACTCGGGAGCTGCTTCATCTAAATATGAGGAAAGAAAAACATCTTCTGCTGTTCTAGGATGCCCCTTAGGATGTATTTTTATTGGGAACAATGGGGGTGGCAAGTCTTTTGGTATCTCCGGAGTAGCCTTAGGTAATCCCTCGGCCAGAAGGGGATACATACCATTCATAAGGGCATTTCTCTGTCTGTCTACTTGTTCTGATTTCACTCGTGTACCTTCTTCAATTAATAGATTTTCTCGGACTTTATTTGAATTTTCCTTACTCTTCTCTTCCTGTCTACGTGCTTTTTCTGTACGTCTATACGATTCTTTACGCCATAATTCAATGGCGTCTTTCTGTGATTGTCTAGCTTTCCTTTTCCATAATTCTTCCTCTATTTTCACGATGCAATCTGCATCCCAGGTCCCAGCTGCGGGCCACCTCTGACTTTCTGGTAATTCCTTAGTGTAGTCTACCCATAGATCAAGAAATAATATGGCGTCTAGGCCATGTTTATGATACATGAAGTACCCTGGAGTGTCCCTAGGAGGAATAGGAACAGCTTCTTCGAGTACCCCTTTTCTAGTTGTGATCTGCCTCAATTTCGAAAGGAGCGGCATATTGAGAACTGGTCTGATACTTGATCTTGAACAAACTTAATACAATAAACACAATGATGAACAGTCATTCACACCACAATATGCAGGACGTATTAACACATTTAACATTTGACATTTAAATGAGCAACAATGATGATGATGATTCTAAGGAAACTTAATCACAAGACATAATCCTCGGCATTTAACTGAATTATTCTGAATTTATATACTTGATATACTAGATATACTGCTAAACAGTACAGATACACTGCTAAAACAGTGCAGACCGGATTTGTGTACCCAAACCCGTCTGGACCGGCACAACTTATGTGCACGTCAGAACGCCTCCCCAGTAATGGTACTCACCGGGTAGCTCGGAACGGAAGGCCTCAGAACGGAACTGAACTGAACTGGACTCGACTCGAAAACTTCGGACACTTCGGGACATCGGAAACCTCGGAGCTTCGGAACTTCGGAACTTGGTGGGCCTCTGTATACCTCGGATCTTGCTCTCTCAGCTAGGCTCTGGTCGGGATACTTCGCACTTCTCACCGCCTCGTCTGGGTGTTGATCGCAGCCTCAGTCGCCCCCGCTTGACCGGAGGGAGATACAGGAAATCCTGCTGGTACGCGTTGTTGTCCGTCCAGCTGTGGCAGGAGACCGGGCCTGCAACGCACCGCCGGCGCGTGAGATGAGAAAGTGTCCCTGTTCGGGCGCCATTCATGTGGTAAATAATTTAATTACCGGGACTTAATTTGATACAGAAACATAATAGAAATAGCTCAGTAAATAAGAGGCAGAATCCGTGGTATTAGAGGTTCGGAATGGGCTTTATTCCAATGGACGATTCGAATCGTTGACTCCAGGTTCCATCACCACGGAGGTTCAGGAAGTGAAGCACACACTTTATTGATAAGTAATCACTTTTATACAATAGGCATTACATTGAAGCAAATGCAAGAGGCGTAACAATTGATAGTGTAGATAAAACATACATGCGTAGCAAAAGTGGGCGTAACTGGGTGTGACTAAAGAACGTCATCAGGTGTGATGTCATAATAGGGTGGTTCCATGAAGGAATTTCTCAATGTCAGCAGAAATACTTGGCAGAAATGCGCGCGCAGCAGCATGACGTATGATTGACGTGCGACTAGGAGGTGAAGGGGATTTGACATTTAGCTCTACATGTGGCGACAGATGTCTGGAGGGTCAAGTCAACCTAATCCCGAATCATATCTAACATCCTATGTTTAAAGAACTATGTTATCCAAAAGAGAGGTCTCTTAGAGTAGAATCTTATTCCATACTGACTATACTGACTGTTAGTGCGTGTACAAGCGTCTAAGTGTCTACACTAGATGCGAGGGCAGAAGTCTTCCATAATAATAAGGCTATGAATTACTTGCATAAAGACAGAGAAGCCGGGCCTTTGCTCGGTCGCTGGAAGAATGTTTACTTAAACTACTAGACAGGAATGCATTGGGCAGGGAGCGGAGCAGATAATTTCGAAGGTGAAATACGGTTTTTGGCAGGCAACAGGCTGATGTCAGGCATCGTGAGCCGCGCAGAGAATGAGGACAAAGTTCATGGATACAGATGCAGGCTCAGACTGGAGCTCTCAGAGGCAGAAGGCAGGGAAAGCTTGATGGCAGAATCAGGGCCTACTCGCCTGAACTGTAAAATGGCATAAGTGAACCATATAAAGCCGGTGGCCTTTCGTACTTAGGAATGGAATATCCGGCCCATTCATGGCGGATCTGAAAGAGGACATGTTAACGGTGGACGCACATGTATTTGCGTCTTCATAACTGGAACTGGAGGGAACATACATGTACTTGTGATTTATACATGGAACCGTTGGGGTCCAAGATAGGGGACATAACTGATCAGAAAAATCCATATTTCCACAACTGAAGGATAAGAAAGTTATCCGATTAGAAGCCTGAAAAAGCCGAGGGCACCGGAAGACACCACCGCCTTTCTCCAAGGCAGAGCAGAAATGCCTCGGAGAAACGCAGTGTCCTTTTCGGATTCGGGGGCGTGTTTGTCTTTTCTCTCCTCCAGCCATTGGCTGGAGGAGAGAATGAGACTTTCTTTAAAAAACACGCCCCCCGATCCGAAAAGGACGAGGCATAATCGGAGTGACTGGACCTCTTCTCCAGTGGCTGGCCAGCATTTAAGAGGCCAGCCAATGGAGAACAGGAGAGAAGAGGGGCGGGTGCAAGCCCCTCTTCTCAAAGACATTAAATCTCCGGACTTCCGGTCTGCCGACCGGATGGTCCCGAGACCTAAAAAGGGAAGGTTTTAGGGACTGGCAAGTGGGTGCACTTGTCTAGTCAGCATGGCAGTACCAGACTGCACACAGGCTCTGCAATGGCAGACCTGAGACACACTTTACAAGCTGCTCCGGTGGGTGGCACAATCAGTGCTGCAAGCCCACCAGCAGCATTGTTTACAAGCCCTGGGCACACGCAGTGCACTGTACTAGGGTCTGACATGTAAACCAATCAAGCCAATCATGGAGTCACTAATCCATGTATCAATTTACTATAGGGAGCACTTACACAGTGGCACTGAACAGCAGTGGCACAGTGCCCAAAGCATCTATAACCAGCAAAAACACCTGAGGCAACAGCGAAAAATGGACGGGAGACCCACCCCAATGGTGCCAGGTCTAACATCGATGATGACAAGAACGTGGGCAAGCTGGTGAGAACCTGCCAGTAGCTCCTCTGGTAGTGCGCACGTGAGATACTTTCTCATTTCTCTACACATTTTTCTTTGTGGTACAAATACACTTAATTAGAGTGGGTATGTTGTATGTTGAGTGACTTCACTGACCACTTTTCTTCCCGTGTCTGTTTTAAAATATTAATCAAGTGGACACAGAGGATTACGCCAGACTGTATAAATGAGCAGCTGAGTTTGGGTGAAGATAAGAATATCCCCGATACCAATCCTTTATATATAAAAATTGGTGATGGTGCCCATCAGTGCCAGATCTTTGATGTTTGAATACAAATGCATTGTCGCCTGTCCTGACATTTCAAGTTCTTTGAATCTAAAGAAGAAAGGTTTACTAAGACCAACATGCTAAATTACGCTTTTTAGTTTGAATTTCTTTGCCAGAAAGTATGACGTGTAATGCACTGCCCTTGCACAATACACATACATTTTGCATTTATTGACAGGGAACAAGTAAAACCTTTGCTTGCGCAAACCAAACAGACGTCATGCGGTAATGTTTTGAATTCTTTGCAACCACTGTATCAAACAAATGTGGAAGTCCCATGATGCCCGCCGCTCGGATAGTGCAGGTGATCTTGAATAAACTGATAAACTGCCTGGACTGACGCAAAGAAAGATCTTTCTAAAAAGGGGAGAGGGTGTTGGGGGCAGAGGTTGTAGGGCGGGGGTACGACAGGGGGCACTGGGGGGCATGTGGGTGTGGGGTGAGGGTTTAGGGGGGGCATAAAGCACAAAAATCAATCCATGGGCAAGTATTTCTGATTCATATAATATGGTCAAAAAAGTATAGCCAAAGATCAGCAAGGAGTCAGGCAATTTTGGAAAACCATGTGGTAAATGACTGATAGTGGGATACGCATATGCTCGTTTAATGTATGTGGCCTTAACAACAGCAATAAGAGGCATAGGGTAGCCACAGATCTACGTATAATGAAACCAGACATTTTGTTTATCCAGGAGACGCATATACCATGGTCAAAACGTAAAGTGATGGAAGAGCTTGGATATACACTTCTTGCTGCGACTCGGCAGACTAGTACTAGCAGGGACTGGAAGGATAATGACAGATAATTATGGAAGATGGGCGATTGTGGAATGTATTATTGGAGTGACCAAATGTACTATTTGTTCAGTTTATGGCTCAAATTGTGATGAAGCCGCTATATCGGAGGCTTTAAATGTAGAATTGGCATTATGGCAGACCCCATTAATTTTATGTGGGGATTTGAATATCCATTTGGAGGGGCAAGTTTTAGATGCAAAGTATAAATATATGGGTCAAAAAACCAAGGTCTTTAGAGCTTTAATTCAATTGTTGAGGGATCATGGGCTGGTAGATGTATGGAGGACTGTAAATGAGCTAGATCCAGGATATACCTTTTATTCACATCCGCATCAGAACTTGGTGAGACTTGATTACGTATTTATGACTAGGGCGTATATAGCTGAAGCAAAAATGCAGGTTTGATCCCGGATTACGGCAGATCATGGTCCATTACTGTTAGATTTATATACCTTAAGACAGAGGAGGGTTGGAAGGGTATTTACATTTAATAGGAAACTATTGAACGACAAAGCGTTTATTGATCATATGTTAAGGTGGGCTGGCCATTTTCTAGAGGTAAATAGGGGTTCTGCCTCTAGCCCTATAGTACAGGACACTCTCAAAGCAGGAATACGTTGAGAAGCACTCAGAGTTGGATTAGCTAAAGAGAAACAAGGACAAATGCTGATGCAGCGACTTTTGGGGGAGTTGAGGATCGAGGGAACAGGAGCTGATACAGGTACTTAGACAGGGACTCGATAGTAAGGATATATACACCAAAATAGCATGCTCTAAGGCAAAAATAAATGCGATCCTACAATATAATATCTATAAATATAAACAGGATAGATATGAATATGGAGAATCAACTGGGCGATGTCTCGCTCAGAGATTAAGAGTTAGACAGTCCTCTCAGAGAATCTTGGCTATGACTGATGCGGCTGAAACAGAAGAAGGTATTATGGGGGTTTTCTATGAGTTTTATCAAGAATTATATTTGCAACATGATTTGGATGAACAAGTTATAGAGAAATTTTGCCAAGAAATTGAGCTGAATAGGTTAAGTTTAGAAGAGCAAGGACTACTAGATGAACCAATAACAATTGAGGAACTGGAAGAGGCACTAGGATTGTTGGCAAATGGGAAAACCACAGGGCCAGATAAATTGCCACTGGAGATATATCGGTTGCTATTTCAGGTTTTGAAAATTGAGATAAGTTGAATGTTTTTCAAGAAGCTCAGCTTGGGAACCCGCCTCCATCTTGAGATGAGGCTAACAAAGTTGTGTTTAAAAAAAAGGATAAGCCACCGAATACACCTGGGTCATGTAGACCAATATCCTTGCTAAATGCTGATGGGAAAGTTTATGCTAAGATATTAGCTAATAGGCTAGCGAGAGTTATTACGCCCTTGATTTCCATGAACAACCATGGATTTACACCTGGCAGAAGTACGATCAATCATATCCATAGAGTTATTACCCTTATTGATTACGCCAATGTAGATCATAAAAAGTTTGGGCTTATATTTCTCGACGCTGAAAAAGCATTCAAACGTATTTCTTGGGTTTTTATTTGGGGCATTATGCGAAGGATGGGGTTCGGACAGGGCTATATTAGAGCAATTCAGAGCATGTATAAGTCATCACGAGCTAGGATTTGTGTGATGGGCAGGGAATCACAGCAAGTTTTTATTAGTAGGGGAACAAGACAGGGATGTCCCTGTTCTCGGCTATTGTTTGCGCTATACATTAGTCCATTCGTGCTCATGTTAGAACAAAGCGCGAGTATCAGATCAATGGAATGTGGGCAATTTCAGGTGCGTGTTCTAGCTTATGCGGATTATATTGTAGTAGCTTTGGCAAACCCAGTACAAGCAATAAGGGAGATAGAAAGGCTAGCTGAAGAATTTGGTGTGGTCTCCGGATACAAATTAAATTCGGCTAAAACCCAGATAGTATGCACCAATCAGGCCTGTCCGGGTGAGGCTTGTGTAACTAATGAAGCTAGATATCTCGGTATTAAGATTAGAATGTCTTTGCAAGACTTGATCGAGGTTAATTGGGGTAGTATAGTTTTAGGGGTGAAGCAGCAGCTGGATAGGCTTGAGTGCCTACATCTTACTTTGATGGCGAGACGAAATATGCTAAAGATGATTGTCCTCCCCAAAATACTTTATTACTTTAGGGCGGTACCGCTAGAATTATCCCAAAAACATTTACAGAGGATCCAATCCATATGTGATAGATTTATGTGGGGAAAACGAAAAGCGAGGAGAGCACTTACATTTATGATGTTACCACTCGACAGGGGAGGGTGGTCTGTCCCGAACTTTATTTTCTATTACTATGTTTGCTTATTGCAAAATATGCAGATTTTGTTGACAGGCGAGGATGTGTCAGATGCAGAAGCTCCGTCCATATATCAGTTATTATTAGGGGAGGAAGCCAGAAATGTATTAGTAAAATTTAGTGAGCCAAGCTACTATAAAAAAACACGATTTAAGGTTATGATTACAGCATGTAAGGTATGGAAAGCGATATGCAAATGGTTGGTCATCCCACAGACTAATTAATATACACCTCTTAATTCAACAGTTAGGTTTCCAGCTATATTTTGGGAATATAAAATGTTGTGGTGGAGGCTTAAGGGGATTAGACAGCTGGGTGATCTATTCAAGGGGGGAGTATTATTTTCATTTGCAGAATTAGCTGATAGTTATGAACTTCAACATCAGGAATTTTTTAAGTATCTGCAAATTCGTGATTTTTTAGTTGGACATCATCTGTATGAGGGTATTACTGTATTACCTATAGTTGAGGCAATTAGGAATAGGGCAAAGATTGGGGCATTATATTCCATATTAATCGAGACTCAATTGGAAGATTTGGCTGCTCAAGATTCTAAATGGTCTGTACGATTAGGGCAAGATGGAGAGTTTATGCTGCGCTCTATTGATACTGCAGGGAAGATGCTGCTTTCAGCAAACTTGAAAACACAACACTTCAAGACCATATTTGATTTATATCATACACCAGAGAAGATGATGAAGTGGAGTGGAAATAATGATGGGAAGTGCTTTAGGTGTAGTACCGATAGAGCTGATATTGTGCATTTTTGATTGTACGGTGCTTTCACAATTAAAACAACAAATAGAGCTGTTTCTGCTAGAGGTTAAAGGAACCACAATTTATATAACAAAAGAAATGATGTTATTGGGGATCTGGGGAAATGTGTTAAGTGAGCAGTCAGCAGATACATTTAGATATATGACATTTATTGCCACAGCGGTGGCACGACTATGCATAGCCTCATGTTGGCTTCAGAGCGAGGCTCCCTCATTTGAGATGTGGAGGGCTAAATTTTATAATATTTTAAATTTGTAATATAGCCTTCACTGTACGAAATCATCTAGACGGCAAAAGCTGGGGATGCAGATATGGGAATCATTGATACAACATATGAGGTGATTGTCTGATCTTGGTTGTTAAGCAATGTTGTGATGGATATATGTTTTCTTGCTTTTTTTTCTTTTCTAGGCACTTTAAGTGTAATTGAAGGAAGTTTTATGTATTGGCCAAAATCGATATGTATTTGTGCTATGGATTGAATAATAAAAAGTAAAAAATATAAATAAAAAGATAGATCTTTCTAAGGCAGTTATTTTTTTCCACAGAAAGGTCCTTACCCAGGAACAGTGGTGTGGCAAGGGCGCCAATCTTCATGGTGCAAGCAAGGGCAATGGGCCCCTCTGTCCTTTCGCTGGATGGTAAAATTCAGTCATGATTTGGCTTCAGTGGGACCCTAAGTCCCCTAGGCCTGGTGTTACTGCACCTGCTGCACTACTGATAGCTGCACCTTTCTGTCCAGGAAGATCCTTATATGTTTCACAACTTCAGAAGTAGATCGAGCACTCACGAAGGTGGGTTTGAAATTAGGGACCCAGAGATGGGACTCCAGAGTGGCAAGATCTACGCTTTAGATGGATCCAGTTTTCATTTTCAAGCAGCTTTCTGACATTCAGGTTTTCATTGAGGGTAAGCATCAGCCAAGCAGTTCTAAAGAACTAAGACTAGCCATATGATGGGTATCATCAGCGTACATGAAAAAACAAGTACGATGCTGCCATAGCAGCGTCACCAGGAAGATTACATGAAGTTTAAATGATAGTGTTGAAAGGTTTGAGCCCTGCTGTTTGCCCACTTTTTTGCAGATGGTTGTTAATGTAGAATCGGTTAAGTTGAGGACCTGCCAAGAGGGCAGATGTCTGTCACTTGAGGATAGATCAGAAGATAGTGTTCAACGGTGTCGAAGGCTGTCGAGAGGTCGAAAAGAGCCGAGCTCTGACCCGGCAGTCATCCAGCTCCATTCTCAGCCCATCCAAGGCAGCTAGTACCACCACGCCCGTGCTCATTACCAACCTAAAACGTGCCTGGTTCAGGTCTAGGCTGTTGTTTTGTTCTGCTTATAAGATCTTGACAAAAAAGGCATTTTCGAAATTGGTCGATGCTTCCCCTGGGATCTAGGTAATACATTTTCCATAAAGTCACTCCACAGCCATTTTGATGTGTGATGATACACTCCAAATGAAAAGGTCAGATTGGAAAGTATTGCAATTAAAAGAGCTAGTTCAGGGACTAAGGTACAAGTGTTCGACAATCCTGTTTGAGAGAGAGAGAGTAATGTCTGGCAGAATGCCCCATGTCATGTGTGACATCCTCAGCATGTCCTGGCCTTTTGATCAACTGTAACTTGCATGCTAGGACTTGTATGGCCATGGAAGCATGCATCCCCAAATTTACAGAGCACTGTTGGCTGAAAAGCCAGGACTGGTTGAAGGTGTCGTGCATAAAATGATTCTGCTTGACAGCAATTATTTGGTTGTGTACTACAAGTGTTGTCAAAGCAGAAAGAAAAGTGGTTTCTATGGTGTAACTTTTTCTAGCATAAGTCACACTTTCTCGTGGAAAACGCTTTGTGAACCGACTCCTGTTTTCAAGGGAGGCCCTTCTAAAGTAGAGAGTAAACCTGAAGATTTAAGAGACCCTTTGACAGGCAACACTATTTGAATGAATACATATGAAGAGTTATTACAAAGCCTAGACTAGAATTGATCTTCTGGTAATTTCTATTTGCTTTTGAAACAAAATTCATGCCACTGCCACTCTTTTAGAGGCAGCCTTACGCCTCTAATTTCTTCTCCGCATCTTGCTCCCCAACCCAACTTGCTGGCATCTGATTCTAACATGATGTTAATTTTGCTCAGCCAAAATGTTCCTATTCCATGTTTCCACAGATCCAATTCTTCCCTTCTTTGTACGAGAGGCCCCTTCCCAAATGAAGGGTCCACGGTCAGTAGGGAGCTTTGTAATATAATGGCATGGTAAATAAAGCTTGTATAGATGCAGACAAAAGACCGACAAACCAGGAAACCAGGGCAACCACATCAGGGACATTCTGTCCACTTTCCATACTGCTAGAATTTCCTTCTCTATTTTTCATAACATTTTATTGAGCGTAATTGCTTTGGAACAAGCATGTATGGAGCTTATTCCAAAGTAATTACGCTAAATTAAATTGGGCTATGCATTTCCGACATTTGGTTCAGTGTTTGGCGTATCTTCTGTAGGTTTCAATTGCGACTGATTTTGCAATGGTGGGGAGCTCGTAGTGTTTTCAACCATGAGGAGATGCTCACTCAAGGGCTGCCATATGTCATGAGGTCTAGATGCTATTGGTTGTAAATTTGTGTTAGTTAGTGTTGCAGTTAATTAGGCTGTTAAGCCACGCTTTTTATGAAGGATAGTGCTTGCTGCCTCGCTTGATGGCTATTTCTCATTTAGCCAGCATGAGGGAGATCTCTACAAAGTGGTGGGAGGACTTGGGGTTATCACATACATATTCCAAGAGTGCAAGTTCTGGTAAGGGTGTGATGGTGATGTGAGTAATTCGTGACAGCTCCACAAATATGACCCGCCAGTATCTTCCTATCTTATCACATGTCCATGTCATGTGTGCAAAGTCCACTAGCGGTGTGTGGCATTTCGGGCATGTGTGGGGCTGCGATGGATCAATTGTATTTAGTTTTGCCTGTGTAGCATACACCCGCCACAGGAATTTAAAATGGAGTAGCTTATATCGATGATTGAGGGATACTTTCTGTGTCTGTTCACAGCAGTAGTACCACTGGGAGCCCGACAATGGCCGTCCGATGTCATGTTCTCAGGCCAACAGAACCCCCATGTCCTTCGGTGGAACTAGGGCCAGGCTTGCCCTGTAAAGCTTTGATATCGGATGTTCCCCACCTGTATCTGTGAGAAGTAGTGTCGGGGGGGGGGGAACTCTCTGGTTCTAAGGGGCAATCTGAGATCTGATCCCTAAGTGCTCCCTGCATTTGCAGTAAGATTAACTGGTCCATTAAAGGAGCCGTTTGGAAGCGAGTGTCTTCCATGCTCGAAAACACCTGTCCCCCGATAAAAGGTCGCCCATGGTGTTAAGTGAGTATTTAGTAAGGATTTGGGGCACTAGTGCTTCCTGAGTGATAGGAAGCCAGGGGTTGGCAGCCAGGGGGAGGGCCGATGAGAACTATAAATGGCTGCCAGTCATATAAACCAACCCTTCCAAGCCCAGGTAGTTGTGGATACTGTTTGGATATCACGGGGATCTCGTGGCAGCGCCGCCGTAAATATTGTGGCCAGCGGGGTCGGGTCGCCAGGTTGGCTTCTGGCTTAGTGTATAGAATTCAGGCATCGGGGTGGTACCAGTGGTGCGCAAAACTACATTGAGACACCAGATAGTGCAAGTGGAAATTAAGGGCTCCAAACCTCCCTGCCCCGTTCGTATAGAAATGTCTAATCTGCGGTTGCTTGCCTCCCCAGATCAGGCGCGTTAGGGAGGCACGAAGTGTGGTAAAGAAATTGTTGGTAAACGGGATAGGGATGTTTTGAAACATATACACAAATCTGGGCAGTAGTACCATTTTAACACTGGCAACTCGGTCAGCAAGGGAAAGTGGTAGTTTTTCACCATCATTCTATCTGCATGGTTAGTTTATCCAGTGCTGGTCTGTAATTTAGG
Source organism: Triturus cristatus (assembly GCF_964204655.1). Taxonomy (NCBI): domain Eukaryota; kingdom Metazoa; phylum Chordata; class Amphibia; order Caudata; family Salamandridae; genus Triturus; species Triturus cristatus. Next base: position 790,236,701 of record NC_140579.1, read on the forward strand.
CGTATTATCTGCTCGGCTTCTTTGTGAATGTGAATTTCTAGGTATTTGACAGCTGTATTACACCATGAGATGGGAAACTCGCAGAATATACTACCCACCGCATCCGTCAAGGGAAAAGCCTCGGATTTGCCCCAGTTTATGTGTAGCCCTGCTAAAGCACCATATTGAGTTATCTCCCTTGGTATAGTTGCCAGATTTACATTTGGATGTCGGATATAAAGGTCATCTGCGTAGACTGTGATGAGGAGATGTGAAGGTTCTGTCGGGGGTCTAACGCAATTATGAATAGTAGAGGCAAGAGCGGACATCCCTATCTTGTTACCCGTGTCAGGGGAAATGGGGCAGTCAGCGTCCTATTCATACGGATGCACGCAGTGGGTTTAGTGTATAGCAGGGTTATGAGGGATGCAAAGTCAGACGGTATGCCCATTTTACATAGCGTGGCCAGCAAAAACAGCCACTCCAGCGAGTCGAATGCTTTCTCAGCGTCCAACAATGCAGCTATTTCAGGCACTTCGGGTGAAATCCTGTGTAGGACCGCGAATAGTGTGTGTAGGTTCAGGGCAGTTGATCTATGCGGGATAAAGCCTGACTGGACTGGAGATATAATTTGGTTCAGCAGGAGCGAAAGCCGCGCCGCAATCATTTTGGCAAGGATTTTATTATCAAAGTTTAATAATAAAAGTGGGCGGTATGATACGCATAATTGCAGGTCTTTTCCAGGTTTAGGGAGCAATATAAAAACCGGGGCGAGAATGTGTTAGTATGTTTTATTAAAAATGCAAGTGTACCCGTCAAGTCCAGGCGCCTTGATGCCATCCATTGCCTTTATGACTTGGGTTATTTATTTCACTGTGAAAGGTTCTCCGAGGAATTGTTGATGTGCGGAGCTTAGCCATACCATAGCTATTTCATTCAGGTATTGCGTTCTATCTGTGGCCCGGGAGATAAATAGATCTGTTTAGTAGGTGAGGATTGTGCTCTGAACTTCGAGTATCTGTGACATATGTTACGTCTTAAACACCCCACCCCCCATTGGAGACTGGTTATGTAGGGTTGATTTCTGGGGGGCTGCAACAGATGAGCGAGGGTGCACCCCGGCTCTTCCTTTAAAAAAAGTCTCCTTCATTAATATGTATAGGACAGGATTCCTTTTAAGACTCTTGGCAAACAGGACAGGAGACCTCAATCCTTGAATTCACAAAATGCCTACTTTTTAAATCCATCCACAGAGTCTGGAAACAAAAGGGAAAGAAAACAAACAAAAAAAGAGATAATCTTTGTGTTGCATCGGCAGAGCAGCTCTCGGCTGGGATTACAAAGTAGAAGCTGTCTGCCATGGACAGAATGCACTTTACGAATCTGTAGAACTGGCTTTGACAAGTCGGTAACACGTCCCTGGTTAGTGATTGTAATTGCCGTGACAACGAATTGATACATTGCATTACAAATTCGATGATAAAGTGGGGGGTCCCTTTCAAGCTCCCTCCACCTTCCAAGTTGGAAGGTGTCACAAAGTGCATTGTGCACGTTGAAAAGATATCTCCAACTTGCAAAGTACATCTGTACCTCGTGACTTATTGTAATGTTCTACATTTGACGTAACTGTGTTTTTACCGACGGCCCAATCCCGTGTCGTCTTCTTTCCTAATGCTCTTTCCTCCCCTTCTTCTTCATTCCCATTCCATCTGGTACACACCAGCAAAGGGGGGGGGGGGGAGGAGTGTAACACGAAATACCGTCTACCCTCCGTATCTTGGCGGTACTCCTGTTGTGTGAACAGTAGATAGAATCTCGTTTCTATTTACTTGATTACTTCCTTGCACACGGAAGGCGCTGTATCAATGAGTCTCAACACTGAATAAGCTCTAGCTAGAACGACGGAAGACTGACCACCAGAGCCAAGTCCCTTGCTTCAAGGCCTGAAGTAGGAAGCTCAGTATCCTAGAGGCGAGACACTGACCTCGATGTAGATAGCCACCCGGGCTCTTCCCTACAATGTAACACATACATGCATCCATCCACCGCTCGGGGTGGGCTCGACCCGATGGCATAAATAAACGGCAGGAGACCGCTCGGGGTCTTCCCACCAGTAAGCCATGACCTGTGTGGCGTACCTGATTTCCAACACTGTGGCAGCTCTATATCCTTAGGCCCCGCTACACTGGCGACGAGGCCGGTAGCATTCCACATGTGCACCGCCTCCAGGGCGCTTGCGGAGCCCACTCGTGACGCTCCGTTCCTGCACCTCACCCTGCACCTCCATGTGTTGCTGTCGGCGGCCTGGGCTCGGCTCGCCTCGCCTGCCCCGCCGCTACCACCATTGAGCCACTCGCGTGGACCAGAACCACGATCCATGCCGCTGCGCCTGACCACACGTCTCCCCTGAGCGTCGGGAGCGTGTTCAGCCGGCAGGGTGCGCGGCGGCTGAAGACGTCATCGGTGAGTCCCTGTTGTGGCACCTCACGGTACTGCAGGCCCCTCCAACCAACTCCGGTGCAACAGTAGAGAGAGCGTCTCCCGCAAGGCCTCTGCCCCCCTTCTTCTCCTGTCAGCGCTTCTGCCAGCGAGAAATCCATGGCTACTGCACAAGCCCATGCACGCATCTAGGCCTCAGGCATATAGCACCCACGGCTGCCCTGCCTATTGCCTGCACCCACAAGAGAGGAAGACAGCGAACCCCACCAGCAGCCACCAGAGCCTCTCCTCACCTGGGGTTCCTCCACAAGCAGACCAGGAAGGTGTCATCTGCCTCACAACCCACAGGGGAACAAAGTCACCTCGCATAGGACACTGGGCCTGAAGACTAGTCAGCCGCACAGCCACACGGTCGCCATGAGCAACCCGGCTCCGGACTGTGCCACCGGACGACAGGCCAGGGGGAACATTCCTGACAGGGGTGCCAACGCACCACCCCCAGGGCACAGTCACACAGCTGTCACCCCGCTGCCGCCCTTCAGTGAAACAGCAGATCCCGCCACGGCAACCCCACGATGGAAAGCGTGGGTTGGACGGCTTAATCACTATTTCAAGGGCACCAGAGAGACTGATGGCACCGTGAAAAGGTTGCTACTCATCTTCCATGGAGGCTCAGAGATCTACGACCTTTTTGAGACACTCCCCAACACAGGTAACAATGACAACTACGAGGCGGCCGTCGCCGCGCTCAACAGGCATTTTGACCCTCAACTTAACCCCAACTTCGAGAGGTTCAAGTTCAGACAGGCGTCGCAGTCAGACACGGAGTCCGTGGACATGTTCTACTCGCGTCTGCGCAGGCTGGCCAGCATGTGTGACTTCGCAGATAAGAGGGAGGAGATACGCAGCCAAGTTATCCAATGGTGCTGCTCAAAACTGCTGCGGAAGCTGATCCTTCGACAGCCAGGGATCTCGCTGGACGAGATCCTCATCCTAGCCCGGTCCCATGAGTTGTCGGACGTCCGGGCTGGTGATATGGAAGCGGCTCTGCACAAGCCAGTCACAGCGCCAAACACGTCCAGATATGTACCCGTCAAAGAGGAAAGAATGGAGGCAATCCAATGGCGCCCCAACACATTTCGCCAGGCACCGAGGACGATGACCGGAGGGCCATGGGGCTATTGTGGAGAGGACCACTCAGCAACGGCTGTGTGCGGAGCGAGAGAGAAGACGTGCTCGCGCTGCGGGAAAGTAAACCACTGTCGCCAAGGGATGACCCGCCACAAGAACTCTGCCTCACCCTCGAAGAGGATGACGAGGAGGTGTTTGTTGTGTCTTTTGTCAGCAGGTCCGACAACCGCCGGAGGCCGCCACCGATGTGCTCCATCCAAGTAGAAGGGACGGCCGTCCGAGTGCTCATCGACACGGGCGCATCCGTCAACGTGATGGACTCGGAGCAGTATGATCGTCTGTTGTCACAACCCCCGCTTGCACCCACCAAATCCCGAATATACACCTACGGAGGGACAGATCCGCTCCCCCTCTGAGGGGTTATCCAGGCCAAAATCGCCAGCGGGAAGCATGTCACCGTGGCTCGATTCCATATCACAGAGGGAAAAAAAGGCAAGCTGCTCAGCTGCCACACGGCAGAAGACCTGGGCCTGGTCTTCTTCGCCCACCAAATCCATGACTACCACGCCAAAACCATTCTGTGGGAGTTCCCAGCGCTATTCACTGGACTAGGCAAGCTAAAAGGTAAACAGTTCAAGCTCCACATCAACACCACCGTGAGGCCTGTTGCCCTGAGGCAACGGAGGGTGCCATTCAATCTCCGCCCGCAAGTGGAAGAAGAGCTGAAGAAGCTGGAGGACCTCGGTGTGATCGAGAAAGTGTCTGATCCAACCCCGTGGGTGTCTCCGCTGGTCATAGCGCCCAAACCGAAGCAGCCCGGAGCCTTCTGGCTCTGTGTGGACATGCGGCTACCGTACAGGGCGGTCAAGAGGGAACGCCACATCACACCCACCATGGACGATATAGTGGCAGATCTGAACGGAGCCAAGTGGTTCTCGAAGCTGGACTTGAATGCGGGGTACCACCAGCTGGAGCTTGAGCCTGAGAGCAGGTACATCACCACATTCTCAACGCACGTTTGCCTCAGGAGGTACAAGAGACTGAGCTTTGGGGTTTCGTCGGCAGCCGAAGTCTTCCAGAATGTGATCAGGAAGGCACTGTCGGGACTGCAAGGGGTGATCAACCTGAGTGACGACATCCTGGTGTTCTCGAACACCCTGGAAGAACACCGCACTCACCTCCGAGCTACCCTCCAGCGACTCGAAGACTATGGCCTAACGCTCCACAAAGCAAAGTGCTAATTTTACCAGGAGTCTATCGATTTCTTCGGGTACACCTTCACCAGGGAAGAACTACAGGTGGACCCCAAGAAGGCCGTGGTCATCTGAGCGGCCAGCACCCCTAAGTCCCCCATGGAGGTACGCAGTTTTCTTGGCATGGCCACATACTGTGGCAGATTCATTCCAAATCTGGCCGCCCTCTCCGCACCTCTCGCGCTCTCAAATGCAATGATCACAAGTGGGAGTGGACTGTTGCTGCCAACACAGCGTTTAACGGCAGCTTCCCTAGCGCAGGCCGCGCGCAGCTTCTTTGCGGCCTTGTGGATGGCTGTGTTTTCTCGTTGGAAGGTGCCCAGACAGATTACTACACGTGCAGGCTTCTATAACCGCGTGTGCTCACTCCTACTGGCAGTCTACCAGTCGGGCCCTCCTGGCGACAATGACGACTCAGTCTTCTAGGGGCTAGTTTGGCCGCTACTGCGAGAAGTCACAGGGATGATACTAGTCTGGGGGCTACATCCTGTATTTGCCAGCTCTACAGCGATCGGAGGTTGATCTCCTGGTGTTGATTAGAGACCAGTCACTTGGCCCTGGGAACGAGGGTGGTGCTGTATACTACACGCTTACGTAGCTCCTGATCTGCGCCCCCCGCGGTCGCACAACTCAGATTCACTGAACGGCTATGGCGGCGGCCCGAGCCCGAAGAGAGAAGACCCTCAAGGACCTCTTAATGAAGCAAGCTGGCACCTCCGATACTCCCCAGGCACCGGGCAACTCCGAGTTGGTGGAGGGCGCGAATTAACCGGCCACTGAGGCTTTCATGATGGAGCTGTTTGCAGCCATCAAAGAGGATATCCTGGACCTTAAAGGGCAGCTCACAGCAGACCTCAAAGAAGTCAGGTGGGATATCGATGAAGTGGGCGAGAGGGTGGCGGTCCTTGAAGAGGATGAACTATTGTGAGAGGGCGATCTCCATGAACTCCAACAGGAAGTGCTGCGACTGCAGGACCAGAACCTAGATTTGCAGGTACATGCGGAAGATCTTGAAAACCGCTCACGGAGGAATAATATCCACATTCGTGCAGTGCCCTGGAAAGCGGAGGGAGAAGACTTGCAGTCCTACGTCCTGGCCCTTTTTAGACATGTTCTAGGAGATGACGGTCAGCAAGAAATTCGGATGGATTGAGTACATCGTGTGGGCCTTCCTAGGGAAGAGAAAGCACCCCCGCCAGACATCCTCGTGTGTGTACACGACTTCCAACTCAAAGAACAGATCTTATGCCAGGCTCGGCCGATTCAGCCGATACAGTTCCAAGGACATTCTCCAGCCCTCTTCCAGGACTTAGCCTCCTCCACCTTGGCCAAGCGACTGGAGTTTCGAGCGGTCACTTCTTCTTTGCGTGACAAAGGCATCCCATATTCCTGGGGCCACCCCTTCCGAATAATCTTTAAGTACCAGGGGAGGCTTCGTTAGATCTGCTCCCTGCGGGAGGCTATGGAGTTGCTGGGATTGGATCAGGATGGCGATGCGACTAAGGGAGACAGCTCCAAGACTCGCTCTCCGCGGCGGCCGCCCCATTGGCAGACAGTCGGGAAGGCCTCGGCCTCTCTGAAGCCTGATTCGGATGAAGCTGCGAAAGGCCGTGAGGCAGTGCTCTCTTCCCTCTCAAGGTCGCTCAGGTCCCCCTTGAAAATTTCAGCACAAGACCACCGGGGATGGTTGTCATAGAGCGCAGCCGGAGGGGCACTTGAGATGACCACCTCTCCCGATCCAAATGGGTGCCTCTCCGCGGCTCTTGGTTCTTCAGGACTCCTACACTACGGTCTTCCTTAGGACCATGTTCCCTTTAGGCTATGCCTACCAGACGAACTGTTGTCTACGGTTTCTTGTTGGGATTGTGTTTTTTATGGGTTGTTTTTCCTTCAGTTCTGATTGCCTTTCCCTTTTGGGGCCCCGTACCTGGCTCTGCGCTCACACCCTGCACTCGAGAACCTACGCTCCCTCCTGCCCACAGTCCATGCTTCGCTCCCTGCACCCATGATGGGCCATCTCCTCATAATCTTCACCCGCCATGGTTAGACTCCTAAAGATAGTCAGCCTCAATGTAAGGGGCCTTAACCACCCTACAAAACGAACAGCGATTCTCTCTTTATTAGAACAGTCCGATGGAGACATATGTCTCCTACAAGAGACCCACCTGCTTACCAAAGACACTCCCTGTATGCGCTTGCGGCACTTTCCCCACCAATACTGGTCCTCTGATTCTTCTAAGATGAATGGGGTGGCTATTCTGCTTGGGACTAAGTTTGAGGGTAAGGTGCTGTCTACTCTGTATGAGCTCAAAGGTAGGGTTCTAGCACTTCGACTTCAATGGGGATCCACTATTTTCACACTACTCAATATTTATGCACCTAATACCCACCAGGAAGCTTTTCTTTGCCGTCATATCTCCGAAGGCCTTTCCTCCCCAGACGCTGCTTTAGTAATAGGCGGGGATTTCAATTTGGTCATGGATGGTGAATGGGACCGCTCGGGCCAGCGCAACTCTCAGGTGGGGGCTCCTCCCCAGAAGGCAAACAATGGATGGCCGATAACGGCCTTCATGATATATGGCGCATACACCATACAGATCTCCGGGACTACACATACTACTCTGCAGCACATAAATCCTATGCACGCTTGGATATGTTCTGGGTCTCTCCGACGCTCCTCCCTAAAGTCAGCGACTCCACAATAGCTCCCCGCTCCCTATCAGATCAAGCACATATTTCCATATCCCTGACTTCGGAAGGGGTTGAGCGTATTCCCGCCCGCTAACGCTTGCGAGTACTTTAAGGGAACAGTGGTTCTGCCACCTGTTTGCTTAAACGAAGCATAGGATATTTCAATCAATTCTATCTCTCTTTTAAGATGAGACCAACAATCAATGTTAACTCAATTCCAAACCAAAAATAAAAATTCATATGTTCTATTTTCATAATATGATTTTGTAGTAAAGTATTTGAAGATTGTGTGATCAATTTAAACACATATATATATATATATATATATATATATATATATACATAAACACACACAGATAAACCATATATAATAACAATTGAATTAATGACGTGAAGTGAACACAAAAAGTTACATATATATTTACATATCACAACACATTATATACATGACACATGAACATATATTGCAAAAACAAAATTGACACAGTGTGCAGTTCTTTTAAAGAAAGTATCAACCCAGTGTGTGTTTCCTCCTACTATTTTATAAAATATTCTGGGTGATCATATACACTTGATATTAAAGCGTCGCCATTTCGACCCTTGGGTTTAATGGTGATATTCTACTCGTCTGTATGGGGTCTTCTTCAGGACTACATAATAGATCTGTGTGTGGCCTATTTAGAAAAAATCAAATGATTGTACTTTAGTATATTATAAGGTTTGGACAAAAAATCAGTCTAAAAGTTGAGAGACCACAAGTCTCTGCTCACCTTAAATGGTTCCACCCTAATATATTATCAGCACCGCAGCTTATACTCAAGCGAGGACGGGAGACCAGATGGTGACGTATGCCTTCAGGTCACTCGATAAGATTTAATCTTTGGTAAGGCTTTCCTGTATTAAACAATAGGATAATGGCTATTAGCAATTAAATAGTCTGTTAATGCTAAAGGCAGATGCAGCAATTAACAAAGTTTGGGGAGTAAAGAATAAACACTAACCTCTGGCGTGTAGTGCACGAGGTCCCATGGATACATTTCCTTAAACTTCAATTAATTACCTGTTGGGGCCTTGCGCCTCCAAAACCAACTTTGACGATAGTATCATAGGCAGATTAATTACCTGTGGATACTTCAAAAAGTGAAAAGTGAAAACAGGTTAAGACCCCTGTTAGAGTTCCATAGCCTGATATTCAAGTCAAAACACCATTTCAGATTATCACGCTGTCTGTGGCAGCGTCTTACCTTGGGGTTTCTAGCCTGCAAACTGAACAAGCATTGGCATAGCCAATAGGTCTCGCCTTTGGGACATTATAAGTGTTTAGCTATGCAACAGTTGATAATGCACCAATGATATTGTGTTGCATAATTAAATACTTATAAGGTCCCAAAGGTGAGACCTATTGGCTATGCCAATGCCTGTTCTTATTTGGCATTATGAATATTTCAACTAATGGAAAGCGTTGTGGAACACGATACAAAATAAATGTACTGTCCAGGAACCTAAATGCTTCACAGATTTAGGTGTCCTTACCTGTAGCAGTCACGTTTCAGAGAAAAAAGAGAGCAGAGGTTTTTACTGTTTTAGTAATATTTTTATATGCAGCAGCTCTCCGCAAAAGCCAAGCAGATAGCCAGGCTCAAAAACATTGGCTTGGAAATGAATCTCAACAATAGAATGTATGGGGCACTATAGATAAGGATGGCATTAAGCAACGCTCTTGTTGGGGTGCTCCAAATCTTGAAATTGCTTACAGTTTGGAGGCTGAGTTCGTAGCAAAGCACACTTAGCATGATGTTTGTCTGCAGCTACGTTTCTTGCGACATTAGCAACAAGAGAGTTTTGCATATCATAAAGTCAATATGTGAATAAAGCATATCCAAGGGAAAAACGAATTGCTGTGGGATGTTTCCATAAACTGTCCGGTTTGGGAATTGCTAGAAATAAACAGGTTCTGAATTATTTTGCTTATCCTTATCTTTAGAAGAAGAGGCAGCATTAATGCTTTGTTAAATGATATCACCTCTGCCATTTGTGCATTATAGTTACAAGTGCACCTGGAAGTTATTGTAAGCCTTAAGGTCCGCTGAGCGAACGTCTGTTTTTGGAGACAGCTTCTATTTAGAGGCCTCCGATCCTTTTTGTCTCCGTTCAGGTGAAACGCGCACGCACTACTGCTCTGTTGAAAGGTGTTTACTTTAGAAGAGGCGCACATCTCCCCAGTAGGGAAGATTGCAAGACGAGAGTGGTTCAATAAATATTGTCTCAAACAAAATCGCATTATGCGTTTTTTCCAGACATGCATGATTTTTTAAATGTTTAATTGGGAAAGATAGAAAATTCAATGCAGCTTAATGCACCCACTGCAAAGCAGATACATTAAACACTAAATTCCATTCCACCCTTCAATACATATATTTTCTACTCCTTAAACAGGGAAATGTTTACAAGAAACTCTAAAATGTCTATTAGTACGATTACTTTTGAGAGAGTAGAAACCGAAAAGCAGCATTCAGAGCAGTACTTCAGGATGGCTGTTCGTATAAGTGCAAATGCGCGTTTGTGCATTTCAAAAGGTTAATTAGCATGACAAGAGACTCGTCCCTGAAAACCCCAGAAGACGGCGAAAGACAGGAAAAGCTTCCTGGAGGGGGGATGGGCCCTTTTGCAACAGGGCACACCTTGCTAAACTTGGTCTACGGAGCAGCAGCATGGCATATAACTTGTTTGCCATGATAATGGCAAAAAAGGGGCCCAACATCTAAACAGAGACTCTCCGTGATTATCGCTCAACCTCACTACAAAATTACGGTTACAAAAACAAAGTGAAATAACATTTGCAGGCGCCATACAAAATTCAATGTGTGTGCCTACAATTACTCTGTTACTTATTGTGTGGCAGAGTGTGCGCTCTGTGAAAAGTTTGAAGTTGGAATATTAAAGTTAAACCAGATTGGTCGCACACTGCTACACCTACCAGGCGTGTTCCCCCAATGAAAATGGTCCCTGAAGGTCAGCATCGGCGGATACACCTATGCTCGAGTGTGAATGCAAGTATGCGTGGCGTGTGCCATCCCTGGACACGTGTTTCGAGGTAGTTGCCTCTCGTCAGCAGGGAGTAGGAAAATGTGTGGGGTTGCTGTGTAAGCTGCTAAAATCGTTATCAGGTCTAGTACCTCTCGTAGCGCGCAGGTGCGTAACCATGAGTCCGTCGACTCCACCGGCTCAAGGGAGCCTGAATATAAAGTTAAACCAGATTGGTCGCACACTGCTACACCTACCAGGCGTGTTCCCCCAATGAAAATGGTCCCTGAAGGTCAGCATCGGCGGATACACCTATGCTCGAGTGTGAATGCAAGTATGCGTGGCGTGTGCCATCCCTGGACACGTGTTTCGAGGTAGTTGCCTCTCGTCAGCAGGGAGTAGGAAAATGTGTGGGGTTGCTGTGTAAGCTGCTAAAATCGTTATCAGGTCTAGTACCTCTCGTAGCGCGCAGGTGCGTAACCATGAGTCCGTCGACTCCACCGGCTCAAGGGAGCCTGAATATAAAGTTAAACCAGATTGGTCGCACACTGCTACACCTACCAGGCGTGTTCCCCCAATGAAAATGGTCCCTGAAGGTCAGCATCGGCGGATACACCTATGCTCGAGTGTGAATGCAAGTATGCGTGGCGTGTGCCATCCCTGGACACGTGTTTCGAGGAAGTTGCCTCTCGTCAGCAGGGAGTAGGAAAATGTGTGGGGTTGCTGTGTAAGCTGCTAAAATCGTTATCAGGTCTAGTACCTCTCGTAGCGCGCAGGTGCGTAACCATGAGTCCGTCGACTCCACCAGCTCAAGGGAGCCTGAATATAAAGTTAAACCAGATTGGTCGCACACTGCTCACCTACCAGGCGTGTTCCCCCAATGAAAATGGTCCCTGAAGGTCAGCATCGGCGGATACACCTATGCTCGAGTGTGAATGCAAGTATGCGTGGCGTGTGCCATCCCTGGACACGTGTTTCGAGGTAGTTGCCTCTCGTCAGCAGGGAGTAGGAAAATGTGTGGGGTTGCTGTGTAAGCTGCTAAAATCATTATCAGGTCTAGTACCTCTCGTAGCGCGCAGGTGCGTAACCATGAGTCCGTCGACTCCACCGGCTCAAGGGAGCCTGAATATAAAGTTAAACCAGATTGGTCGCACACTGCTACACCTACCAGGCGTGTTCCCCCAATGAAAATGGTCCCTGAAGGTCAGCATCGGCGGATACACCTATGCTCGAGTGTGAATGCAAGTATGCGTGGCGTGTGCCATCCCTGGACACGTGTTTCGAGGTAGTTGCCTCCCGTCAGCAGGGAGTAGGAAAATGTGTGGGGTTGCTGTGTAAGCTGCTAAAATCGTTATCAGCTCTAGTACCTCTCGTAGCGCGCAGGTGCGTAACCATGAGTCCGTCGACTCCACCGGCTCAAGGGAGCCTGAATATAAAGTTAAACCAGATTGGTCGCACACTGCTACACCTACCAGGCGTGTTCCCCCAATGAAAATGGTCCCTGAAGGTCAGCATCGGCGGATACACCTATGCTCGAGTATGAATGCAAGTGTGCGTGGCGTGTGCCATCCCTGGACACGTGTTTCGAGGTAGTTGCCTCTCGTCAGCAGGGAGTAGGAAAATGTGTGGGGTTGCTGTGTAAGCTGCTAAAATCGTTATCAGGTCTAGTACCTCTCGTAGCGCGCAGGTGCGTAACCATGAGTCCATCGACTCCACCGGCTCAAGGGAGCCTGAATATAAAGTTAAACCAGATTGGTCGCACACTGCTACACCTACCAGGTGTGTTCCCCCAATGAAAATGGTCCCTGAAGGTCAGCATCGGTGGATACACGTATGCTCGATTGTGAATGCAAGTATGCGTGGCGTGTGCCATCCCTGGACACGTGTTTCGAGGTAGTTGCCTCTCGTCAGCAGGGAGTAGGAAAATGTGTGGGGTTGCTGTGTAAGCTGCTAAAATCGTTATCAGGTCTAGTACCTCTCGTAGCGCGCAGGTGCGTAACCATGAGTCCGTAGACTCCACCGGCTCAAGGGAGCCTGAATATAAAGTTAAACCAGATTGGTCGCACACTGCTACACCTACCAGGCGTGTTCCCCCAATGAAAATGGTCCCTTGACGGACTCATGGTTACGCACCTGCGCGCTAAGAGAGGTACTAGACCTGATTATGTTTTTAGCAGCTTACACAGCAACCCCACTCTCATTTTCCTACTCCCTGCTGACGAGAGGCAACTACCTCGAAACACGTGTCCAGGGATGGCACACGCCACGCATACTTGCACGCACTCTTGAGCATAGGTGTATCCGCCGACGCTGACCTTCAGGGACCATTTTCATTGGGGGAACACGACTGGTAGGTGTAGCAGTGTGCGACCAATCTGATGTAACTTTATATTCAGGCTCCCTTGAGCCGGTGGAGTCGACGGACTCATGGTTACGCACCTGCGCGCTAAGAGAGGTACTAGACCTGATTATGTTTTTAGCAGCTTACACAGCAACCCCACTCTCATTTTCCTACTCCCTGCTGACGAGAGGCAACTACCTCGAAACACGTGTCCAGGGATGGCACACGCCACGCATACTTGCACGCACTCTTGAGCATAGGTGTATCCGCCGACGCTGACCTTCAGGGACCATTTTCATTGGGGGAACACGACTGGTAGGTGTAGCAGTGTGCGACCAATCTGATGTAACTTTATATTCAGGCTCCCTTGAGCCGGTGGAGTCGACGGACTCATGGTTACGCACCTGCGCGCTAAGAGAGGTACTAGACCTGATTATGTTTTTAGCAGCTTACACAGCAACCCCACTCTCATTTTCCTACTCCCTGCTGACGAGAGGCAACTACCTCGAAACACGTGTCCAGGGATGGCACACGCCACGCATACTTGCACGCACTCTTGAGCATAGGTGTATCCGCTGACGCTGACCTTCAGGGACCATTTTCATTGGGGGAACACGACTGGTAGGTGTAGCAGTGTGCGACCAATCTGATGTAACTTTATATTCAGGCTCCCTTGAGCCGGTGGAGTCGACGGACTCATGGTTACGCACCTGCGCGCTAAGAGAGGTACTAGACCTGATTATGTTTTTAGCAGCTTACACAGCAACCCCACTCTCATTTTCCTACTCCCTGCTGACGAGAGGCAACTACCTCGAAACACGTGTCCAGGGATGGCACACGCCACGCATACTTGCACGCACTCTTGAGCATAGGTGTATCTGCCGACGCTGACCTTCAGGGACCATTTTCATTGGGGGAACACGACTGGTAGGTGTAGCAGTGTGCGACCAATCTGATGTAACTTTATATTCAGGCTCCCTTGAGCCGGTGGAGTCGACGGACTCATAGTTACGCACCTGCGCGCTAAGAGAGGTACTAGACCTGATTATGTTTTTAGCAGCTTACACAGCAACCCCACTCTCATTTTCCTACTCCCTGCTGACGAGAGGCAACTACCTCGAAACACGTGTCCAGGGATGGCACACGCCACGCATACTTGCACGCACTCTTGAGCATAGGTGTATCCGCCGACGCTGACCTTCAGGGACCATTTTCATTGGGGGAACACGACTGGTAGGTGTAGCAGTGTGCGACCAATCTGATGTAACTTTATATTCAGGCTCCCTTGAGACGGTGGAGTCGACGGACTCATGGTTACGCACCTGCGCGCTAAGAGAGGTACTAGACCTGATTATGTTTTTAGCAGCTTACACAGCAACCCCACTCTCATTTTCCTACTCCCTGCTGACGAGAGGCAACTACCTCGAAACACGTGTCCAGGGATGGCACACGCCACGCATACTTGCACGCACTCTTGAGCATAGGTGTATCCGCCGACGCTGACCTTCAGGGACCATTTTCATTGGGGGAACACGACTGGTAGGTGTAGCAGTGTGCGACCAATCTGATGTAACTTTATATTCAGGCTCCCTTGAGCCGGTGGAGTCGACCGACTCATGGTTACGCACCTGCGCGCTAAGAGAGGTACTAGACCTGATTATGTTTTTAGCAGCTTACACAGCAACCCCACTCTCATTTTCCTACTCCCTGCTGACGAGAGGCAACTACCTCGAAACACGTGTCCAGGGATGGCACACGCCACGCATACTTGCACGCACTCTTGAGCATAGGTGTATCCGCTGACGCTGACCTTCAGGGACCATTTTCATTGGGGGACCACGACTGGTAGGTGTAGCAGTGTGCGACCAATCTGATGTAACTTTATATTCAGGCTCCCTTGAGCCGGTGGAGTCGACGGAGTCATGGTTACGCACCTGCGCGCTAAGAGAGGTACTTGACCTGATTATGTTTTTAGCAGCTTACACAGCAACCCCACTCTCATTTTCCTACTCCCTGCTGACGAGAGGCAACTACCTCGAAACACGTGTCCAGGGATGGCACACGCCACGCATACTTGCACGCACTCTTGAGCATAGGTGTATCCGCCGACGCTGACCTTCAGGGACCATTTTCATTGGGGGAACACGACTGGTAGGTGTAGCAGTGTGCGACCAATCTGATGTAACTTTATATTCAGGCTCCCTTGAGCCGGTGGAGTCGACGGACTCATGGTTACGCACCTGCGCGCTAAGAGAGGTACTAGACCTGATTATGTTTTTAGCAGCTTACACAGCAACCCCACTCTCATTTTCCTACTCCCTGCTGACGAGAGGCAACTACCTCGAAACACGTGTCCAGGGATGGCACACGCCACGCATACTTGCACGCACTCTTGAGCATAGGTGTATCCGCCGACGCTGACCTTCAGGGACCATTTTCATTGGGGGAACATGACTGGTAGGTGTAGCAGTGTGCGACCAATCTGATGTAACTTGAAGTTGGAATATGTTGGGAGGTATTTGGATTCCTTTTTATATTTTTAACTAGTTATTCTTCTCGAGACAATATTGACTAGCTATGTTGGAAAATGCACACAATAAAGTACCCTTTCATTTTGGAAAAAAGTTGCTCTTACTGAACAAAAGCGTGGCGAAAATAAAATGAGCGTAATACAAAGACAAATGGGAAAGAAAGAGAAGACGAATGGAGACAAGGAGGAAAAGGGAATTGCAGAAAAAATACATGGAGAGGAATAAGAGGAGGAGGGAGGTGGAAGACCAGGAGAATCAGGGCTATCACATAGGGGAGACAATGAAAAATAGGATCAGCTGAAAGAGGTATGCGCAAAATCGAAAATAAAAGAAAGTAGCAGCTTCAGTAAACACGCAGTGCTAGCAAGCAAATCGCTGGGCAGAAGGGTAGGAAAAGCAAGAGCTTCTGAAGAAAATAGAGATACAGGGTCTAACGAGGGTAAAGAGAATGTCTCCGTGAGCCTTGTGCTCGGCTGGCGCCTCGGGTATGTTTACTGCGGGAACACATGGGAATGCAAAGCCATTAATCAAGCAGGATGGCTCTGTCTCCCTTCACGCGCAGGGAGGAGGGAGATGCAAGCAGAGCAACAAAGGGCTGGGTGAGAAGGGAGGGGGGAATGCAAGGAGCAGAGAAGCAGCTGTGCACGTGCACGCCATCGTGCACTCAAGCTCTAGGCCAGCAAAACCATATGGTTAGCACTTTTGAAAACCCACTTACAAAATGTCTCAAAGAGACAGCTTTCGCTGTCTTAGCGAGACCTAAAAACCGGAACGTCCTCCTGTGTCACAGGGAAAAACATGACAATGACCTGCCTGCCCTCTTGTGGGGATCGGGTTAAAAGTTCGTCTTGACTGCCAGCCAGGGAGTCATGGCAAACTATTGAATGATCAGTCAGGAGATTAGAATGTAACCTGACTGCCATCTTGTGGGGATCGGGGTAAATGATTCATCACATACCCGTGAGCAAGGGATACAATTAAATTAAAAGATCACGCCCTGAGAGCTCAGAGGCATAGGAATGCATCTCGTCGTGTACAATGGCAGTATTCACAGCCTAAAAGGCATCGTATGATTTATTACCCGTCAATAGCTACTTCATGTCGTCTAATATGAGTATTATCTAAACCGTATTTAAGTAACCAATAGACTTGTATTTGCATATTTACATTAGCAGATCCCTGCCAATCGTGTGCGTTATCCACAACATCTACATTAACATAAGCAATGTGTTACAAAAGCATCTACATTTCCATAAGTAGTGTTTTACCATAGCATCTGAAGTAAAGTCAATATTCTAGAATAACATTAGTTCATACGTTGAGATGTTATACATTACATATTTTAGTTCTCAACACCTACACATACAGCAATGGTGTGTTTAATGGGGTAACTTAACAGATCCCTGTTATATACTTCCTCAAAGCTAGACAATAATCATACATTTGTTTTCAAATACATAGGCAGAGCCCTGCCACTCGTGTATGATATAAAGACCTTCACATGTAGCATTAGTTTGTTATTGGATTATCATTAACGATCCCTGTTGGATATCTATCTAAGTCATGCTGGAAAATACCACAGTTGGCTAACATACTTAGAGGATTTCGTCATGTGAGTGATCATGTCATATTGATAAACATCCTAGGTCATGCTGAGCAGCGATATCTGCCTGGAAATCTCCTCTTGCTAATTCAGACCCCCATTAACTGAATCAAGCAAATGAATCCATTTACATTCGCGTAGATTCATGATGGCTGATAGCGAACCACCTCTCGGATTTGGCGCTATCCTCTCTAGTACCCACCACTCAATGCTGTTGATACTGTGTCCTTCATCACTAAAATGTTCAACCAAAGGGGCCCCTTGCACCTTGCAGCGCATTCGAGAGCAATGTTGCAAAATACGTGTCTTTATCTTTTGTTTCGTCTGCCCTATATACACTTTCTGGCACGGACATTTGATTAAATAGATCACGTCCTGTGTATTACAATTTGTATGATGGTGCAAACAGTATTTATTGTAATTATGAGTAAATTCCCTTTGTTCAACAGTGAGTTCACACGCTTTGCACCGTCCACATTTATAGTGTCCTTGGAGCGGTGGTAGCATCAAGAGTGAACGCGTGTCAGGTACTGGTTCATCTTTAAGGTATGAGCTGACTACATAATCCTTAATGTTCCTGCCCCTTTTAAATGCAAACAAGGGACACTCTGTGCTACCTAGTTCATCCGATACTAGGTGCCAATTTTGATTTATAATTCTCTTAATCTCAGTGGTCCTATTGCTGAAAGTAGAGACGCAGACAATCCGATTATCATAAGTGGTTTTGTCTGTCTTAGTTTGTAGTAGTACGTCTCTGTGACAGTACCACGCTCGCTTTCGTGATCTTTTTAGAAGACTGCGTGGGTACCCTCATTCTAAAAGTCTCTGTAGGAGAGAGTCAGACTCCTTCAAGAAATCAGCCCTACGTGTGCAATTCCTGTGGATTCTCAGGAATTGCCCGTAGGGCAGATTATCTCGTAGGATTTTCGGATGGTTACTCCTATATCCCAATAGTGTATTTATTTCTAATGGCTTCCTATATAGGGTTGTGTAAAGCTCATTATTCTCACTTTGTACAGTTAGGTCAAGAAAATTAACATTCTCTACACTGTAAGTCATGGTCAGCTGAATGTCCTCGGATCGTCCATTAAGCCAGATGCAAAATTCTTCTAAGGTTACCGAGTCACCAGTCCAGATCATGAGGACATCATCGATACACCTCTTCCACAGAGTTATATTCTCTGTGAAAGGGTTATCGGCATTGTAGATGTTCCTATCCTCATAATTGTCCCTATACAGATTGGCTATATCTGGAGCAAAACCGGCTCCCATGGCCACTCCTTTGGTCTTGTAAAAGTAATCTTTCTGGAACATGAAGAAATTCTTTGTCATTGCCACCTCAAGTAAAGCAATGATAAACTCAGTTGGTACTTTATGAGGTCTTTCTCTGCGTTCTAGTACCTCCTGAGCTATAGCTAGGGCTTCTCATTGTGGAATACTCGTGTATAACGAGGCCACATCCATTGTTACCAGTATCTGTCTGTCCTTGTCATAGGTGCGGCCCGCCACCCAATTAATGACTTCCATCGTGTCGCAGATGTATGATCGAGTCTTGGCCACCCACGGTTGTAGAAAAATGTCCACATACCGGCACAGGGGTTCCAAGACTGATTCACATCCAGACACGATGGGTCTGCCCGGCAGTTTATCCCTATTTTTGTGAACTTTCGGGAGGGTATAGATTGTAGGGACCCGGGGTTCTTTTTGATCAAGGTAACTGTACTCCAGTTGGCTCAGATACCCTTCCTCCAATCCTTGCGTAGTCAGTGTGTGTATCAATTTGGAAACTTCCTTGGTGGGATCTCCCCTGATTTTTTGGTAATTAGTAACCACTTGTAACTGTGTCTGAATCTCAGTGACATAATCCTCTCTGCCCTGGACCACAATAGCACCACCCTCGTCTGCTGGCTTTACTACTAGTTCCATGTTGTTTCTCAGTGTTTCCAAGCTCGATCTTTCCTCTTTACTAATGTTATGCTTGATATACTTTTTGGTGTCATACAGTTTCAGAACATCTTGTGGTACTACCTGCTCAAAAGCGAGAATTTTGTTGGACATTAGGTGTGTGGGTGGTGAAAAAGTGGATGGTGTTCGCAAGGGAGTTGCTGGTGCCTTGTTAGTATTTGTAGCATTAGAATGTTTGTAGAAGAACTGTTTCAATCTAATCTTGCGAAAGAACCGGTACAAATCTATTTTTGTCCCAAAGCTGTTACTTGGTGCACTCGGTACAAGACTCAACCCTTTGGAAAGGACGGATAGCTCCGTGGGGGAAAGAGTATGTTTGGATAAGTTGATAACAGGGTTGGTATGATCTTCTCTTCTGACAGTCAAATGTGCCTACTACCAACGGTATGTTTGTCTCCTGGTTTGAATCTCTCCATGTGTTTGAGGATAGAATCTCACCGATCTCCTGCCCCTCCCGCGGCCCCTGTTCCAACCTCTGTTCTGTCCCCTTTCCTGTCCTCTGTTCTCTGTCCACCCTTGTGGAGGTCCCCCACCCCTGTGTGTTGTCCATCGGTAGTCCCTTAAAAAAGGACCCGATGTTATTTCTGGGTATGGTGTGACCTGGTGACTAGCTCCCTGATAGCTTGGGCCTGCGTTTGACTGCTGATGGTTCACAGAGGGGTCACTATTGTCGTAATCACTGTCGGAACCACTTGAGTAAGAGGACTCTGAGAAAGTTTTAAACTTACGGCCCCCTTGTCTACCTCTATTCGAATAGTGACACTGAGTGTCCTGTTGGTAATACTCGTCTGTTACGTATGAATAGGTGGCGACTTTTTTATCATATGTCGGTAAATCCTTGGCGAGTTTATCTATTTTCCTGTTCAGCGTGATGGTATTAAATTCTGCAACAGTTTTGTCTAGTCTTTCAAGGGCTTCTTTTCCGTTAGTGAGTGCCCTATCACCCACAATCTTCCTTAATCAATTTCTTTATATATTCCAATGCAGTTTCTACTCCAAGCACCATCCAGTGCCTGGAGCAGTTGTTGGCAACGAAACTGAATTTTTCACAAAACTTTGGTATCTCTATGAAAATGGCAGGCTCATTTCTCACCTGTAATCCTACAGGGATAATGTTCGCCTGAAGATACTTTGTTAGTAGGTGTCCGTGTAATCTTGTTCTTATCTATTTTATTTCCAGTCTCTCTATCTTAGCCAACTTTTCGTTTAATGTGTTATTTATAGGTGTCACCGTTACTCCTAAAAAGGATGTCTCTTCTTGCCCTTGTATCAGTCTGGTAATATATTCTTCGCTGTATGCAAGTGTGTCTGACATTGCACATCAATCTAAAACTTTCTTTGAGAGATAACCCTCGCAGACCAGCGTCTGCTCTTATAAGTCAGTATAGAACAATGGGGTAACCCAGTTTTGTGCAGAACCTGGGGAACAGTGGTTCTGCCACCTGTTTGCTTAAACGAAGCATAGGATATTTCAATCAATTCTATCTCTCTTTTAGAATGAGACCAACAATCAATGTTAAATCAATTCCAAACCAAAAATAAAAATTCATATGTTCTATTTTCACAATATGATTTTATAGTAAAGTATTTGAAGATTGTGTGATCAATTTAAACACATATATATATGTACATACACACACACACACAGATAAACCATATATAATAACAATTGAATTAATGACGGGAAGTGAACACAAAAAGTTACATATATATTTACATATCACAACACATTATACACATGACACATGAACATATATTGCAAAAACAAAACAGTGTGCAGTTCTTTTAAAGAAAGTATCAACCCAGTGTGTGTTTTCTCCTACTATTTCACAAATTATTCTGGGTGATCATTTACACTTGATATTAAAGTGTCGACGTTTTGAGTAGGCCTCTTGCATTCCCCTCACATAGTTAAAGACGTGCGTACCAAGCTTTTAGACTATCTCCAACACAACGATAATGGAGAGGCGTCCCTGCCTACCGTTTGGGAAACTCTCGAAGCGGTCATCCGCGGGGAATTTCTTGCTATCTCCTCTGCAGACAACCGAAAATGATGGGAGGCCTGGTCAGACCTTGAGAAGGAAGTTGGGGAACTAGAGGCAATACATAAACGCACAGGGGCTCAGAGGGTCTGGCGTTCCTTAGAAAAGAAGTGGCTGATTCTCAAACGCTTGGACCTAGATAAAGCAGAGTTTGCGCTGCTGTGCCTTCGCCACAGATTCTATCTGGGAAGTGACAAGTGTGGGAAAATGTTAGCTCGGAAACTGCGCGCGAGGACTATAGCAGGGAATATCTCCCATCTGACTCAGCCCACTGGTGAGGAGATTCACTTGGACCCCCAGATTGTTGAAGAATTCCGTTGCTTCTACCAGTCGCTCTACAGCGCAGAGCCTTGCAAATCCCTTGAGGCACAAGCCTACCTAGAGTCCAGGAACCTCCCTCCCACGCAGGCGGATCAGCTAGAGGACCCCATTAGGCTGGACGAAGTGATTTCCGCCATTTCCCGGGTGAAGCCTGATAAATCACCTGGCCCTGATGACTTCCCTGCCTTGTTTTATAAAACTTTTTGTCATGAACTTGCCCCCCTGCCTTTTCATCTCCTTCTTAGATTATGGGGACGTGACGGCTTCCATGTTGGAGGCGGCGATCTCTGTGATCCTGAAGCCCAATAAAGATCCTCGGCAGTGTAGCTCCTATCGCCCGATTTCGTTACTAAACGTTGATGTGAAGCTTTTTACAGGAATCCTCGCAGCCCGGCTGAACCCAATGATGGCGGGTCTGATAGACCCGGACCAGGCGGGCTTCATTCCCACGTGAGAAGGTAGCGATAACACCAAACGCCTGCTCCACCTAATTGATGTTGTCCACCGCTCCCAAAAGGCTGTGATACTCTTTGCGGTGGATGCCGAAAAGGCGTATGACAGAGTATGCTGGACATAGATCTTCGACGTCCTGCATTGCTCTGGATTTGGCCCCCGCTTTGTCCAATGGGTGCAGTGCACTTACCGTGCTCCCTGGGCTTTTGTCTGTGTCAACGGAATGTCCTTCTCATCTTTTGTGATAGCTCGGGGCACGAGGCAAGGGTGCCCACTCTCGCCTTTGCACTTTATATGGAGCCCCTTGCGCAGAAAATTCATGATCATCTGGCCATCCATGGCATCAAATTTGGGCGTGTGACCCATACAATAAGCCTCTATGTGGACGATGTCATCCTCTCCCTCGCGCAGCCCTCCTCTTCGCTTCCCGCACTTGTAGATAAACTCGATTCCTTTGGGCGGATCTCGGGTTTTAAGGTTAACCTTGGCAAATCCCAGGTCCTTAATCTCTCTCTACCTCAAGCCCAGGCAGAAACCCTTCAACAGTCCCTCCCATTACATTGGTCCGATGATCCTGTGCCTTACTTGGGTATTCTTTTGACTCCCTCGATTCCACACTTGCTAGAGCTTAACTACTCACACTTGGTGTCACAGACAAAGAAGGAACTGGTAGGGTGGGCTAAGCATAATTTGTCTTGGTTTGGGCGCTTGGCGGCGGTCAAAATGACAATCCTACCGTGCATACTCTACCTCTTTCAGACCCTCCCGCTGACACCGCCGCCTAAATCTTTGCGCACTATTCAGCTCACTTTAAACCAATTCATTTGGGTTCACAAGAAGGTGCGTTTATCTATAGCACAATTACCACGCCCCAAAACTGAAGGGGGGGGGGGGTAAAGCTACCTTTGGCCTCCAGATACCTCCAGGCTGCACATTTACGCTATGCATTGGAGTGGAATCGACCCCTTTCGGAGAAACACTGGACCTTCATGGACCAGGCCGTGGCAGGAGTGATCATCTGGCGGGAACTGTGGCTCTTCCGCCGTGCCCGTTCATGGGGCCTTTATTCTTCCCCAGTCACAGCAGCGACAATGAAAGTATGGGATGCGGTGGCACTGACGAGGGGTCTGACAACTTTCCCCTCTCCCATGACTCCGCTGATAGATAACTCAGATTTCTCTCCGGGTTGTAGAAGTGCCATTGCCCAGTGGTGGAGAGAGGTGGGCTTCAAGCACTTAGGCCACCTGTTTGATCCTGGGGGCATCATCCCATTTGAACGGGTCCGCCGGGATCTTTCCCTTCCCCTGACTGATAAGTTCTTTTACCTCCAGCTCCATCATTGGGCTACTTCCCCGGCCCTCCTTCCCCACGTCTCACGCAAACTCACCCCGTTCGAGCAATGGATAGCACACAAGTCTGACGATACATTCCTCATCTCAGAACTCTATACCTTGCTGGCTCCATGCGCGACGGGGAAGCGCTCACGCGGACAGGTTAGATGGGAAGCAGAAATGGGACGGGCCTTCACAGATAGGGAGTGGGACAATATTTACTATAGGGCTCACCACAGATCTTACAATACTGCGGGCACTGAATCTGCATTCAAGGTAGCATCCTACTGGTACCTCACGCCTGCGAGGATACACCATTGGGGTAAGAACCACTCCGAAGAATGTTGGCGGGGCTGTGGCCTGACGGGCTCCCTCTCGCACCTCTTCTGGCATTGTCCGCGGTTGGAAAGGTATTGGGACCAGGTGCTTAACGACATTGATGCTGCATTCGATACTGAAATCCCTCGCTTCCCGGCCTACACTTTGCTAGGATTGTCCAACCCAATCACCTTCCGGCTACGATCATTCAGAGGCAGACAGATAACACTAGCCCTGCTTGCGGCGCGCCAAGTGATCCTTATCCACTGGGGAACCACAACGGTGCCGGATCTTTTGGCCTGGTTACACAGGCTCTGGATGATCTTGGCCATGGAACGGCTTACGTTGAGTCAGGACCAAGATTTTCAGAAATTTCTCGATCTTTGGGCCCCTTTTATACATCTGCTCACAAAGGACTTGAGCGAGGTTTCCTGTCCCAAGCTCCTACAAGTGCTGCGCCTTATTCCTCCTCCTACAGTCTTAGCGGTCCCGACTTAAATGTGCAGTGAGGTTTGGGTGGCTTCCAACGGGCTCTGCAGGGCTTCCCACATTTCTTATGTAAACTTGGTACGGTTCTCCCCCTCCCCTCACCTTTTTTTTATTTCTTTGTAGGGGTGGGTGGGTTTTTCTTATTTACTGTTGGCAAATTATGGCAGGACAGCATGCTATAGCATATATTGTATTCTGTTCAGTTCTCTCTGCCTGTTATACTTGGCCTTTAGAATCTCCTGCCTACCAATTGTTGGACTGCAAGCATACTGTGATACATAGCTATGTGGCAGGTCTTCTTAGCCGCCAGCCCCTGTGGTTGTAGGCGAATGGCTGTGTTCAGGTGTGACAGCACTGTTCGACTAAAACAATAAAAAAGATTTGTTCCATAAAGCGTTCATTCACAAAGCATTGCTTGGCTGGGCCACGCAGAGAAAAATCAGCATTAAAGAACCTTTATAAATATAGTGGACCTTTCACCACTGTAACACTGGCAGTCTTGTAGTAGCTGCGTCATCACAGCGTAGCCTGATGAGGCTCCGTTGTAGTGATCTAATCTATTCTTCCAATTCTAAATTAAAATGGGAAACCAGGCGGAGTGCCGATGTGGCCTCCACCGATTTTTGGCAAAGGCCCATTTCTGCCCTCCTGTAAATAACCCTGTAGGAAAGCGCCCCTTTTTGACATGGGCACCCCCACTTGTTGCCAGGTATCTGATGCAATTTTTGCAGAAGTGTATTGGGTTCCTGCTATCCAGCTCCCCAGTGGCAGATCTCTTTCCCTAAAACTGTACAATTGGTCCCCAATTGGCAATACTTTTAGCACCCCTTGTAAGTCCTTAGTAAATGGTACCCCTGGTTCCTAGGGCAAGAAGGCTAAAGACGGTCCCTAAGGGCTGCAGCATGTTTTCTGTCACCCTCAGGGACCGCTCGGCACCAACATGCAAACTGCCATTGTAGGCTGCGTGCCATGGTGCAGAGAAAAGAGATGACACAACATGGCACACAGGAGGTGTGCCATGCCAGCAGACACTGCATGCAGTATAGGTAAGTCACCCCTACCCCAGGCCTAACAGCCCTAAGGCAGGGTGCACTGTACTACATGTGTGGACATAAATTCCTGTGATGTCTAAGTCGATCCTTTGATATCGCAAGTGAACAGAGAAGCCATTTTGAGTACCTGTGCTGGACACTGATAATTACGAGTTCCCCAGCTACATGATGGCTTCACTGAAACTAGAGATGTTTGGTATCAAACATCTCATATTAATAAACCCACACTGATTCCTGTGATGGATTTATTAATACATGCACACTGAGGGCACCTTAGAGGTTCCCTCTGAAAACCTACTGACTACTAGTGTGCTGACTGACTGGTGTAGACCAGTCTGCCACCACAGACAGGTTTCTTACCTCCTGCAGGTGAGAGCCCACACACTCTGTGGGCAGAAACAATGCTTGTTCTGGCCGAAAGTGTTGTCACCTCCTCCAATCAGGATGGCTAAGTGATCAACCTATCAAGGCAGGAGGCTTCAAAGGCCTCTGCCACCTTTGATGTGCGACCCAAGGCTTCCCCAGACAGGGGAAATGTCACTCACTGCCCCATTTGGCACCAGGAGGCGTGTTCCCCTCTCAGGCTAGTACCACTCATAAGGTGGGCTACCTGATGTGAACACAACTTTTAGAATTCCACCATCTTAGTTTTGGTGGAATTAGGCTCTCTGTGTTAGGGTCATGCCCACATCCCACAGGAAGTGGTAATAAAGAGGGTGCAGACACCCTAAAGATAAGTAGGATAAGTAGTCCATTGGCATTAATGGGAGTGACTACCTGTCACTCCCCTTAATGCCCCTAAATTGAGTTTTTAGGTAGCCCCCTGACACCGCAAACTTACATTAGATGGATCAAGAAGAGACCACAAAGAAGAACCGCAAGAAAAGCTAGAACAGTTGACTCATTGTGGACTTTTGACGCCAAACCCTGCCTGCACCAGTTCTCGACACTCGTGACCAGTAACTTGTCCTGCAGCTGTGAAGCTTCCAAGAATCCCAGGAGACTTCCAGCCCTTTACAAATTGCCAGCAATCTCCCATGGAGTAGAGGAGCTACTCCCCTACAGTCCGCAGGCACAGAAAAGCAAAGTCTGGTTCATTGAGTTGCCGCTCAAAGGCCAGCCTGACTCCATGACCCCCAGGAAGATGTACCTGTGCTCCTGAAGGTCAGATCTGTCCTCCCACCAAGTAAGAGGACATCAGGACCAATACCCAGGGTACCAGACCCCTTGAAGCAAACAAAGACTGTGAGAGTCCAGTCCAGAACTCCAATGACACCAAAACCGGGCAGCCATCTAGGGATGTCAGCACCGCAGAAATCCACATCCAGAGTAGCCTGGATGTCCTGATTTTGCACCCTCAGCTGGTGAGACTGATCACCGCAAGGGCCTCGGATGCACAGAGCCCAGCCAACATTTTCACTCTGCACCAAAGCGTCTCACCCAAGTACTGATGAACCGACTGTGCTCCCTTGTTCCCAGGAACCTTGTGACCAAAGCCCCCTAGTTGAGAGCTCACAGATTTATCCCCAAGTACCCCTCTGCAGCCTGTTTCTAAGTGGCCCCCTTCTTCTTACCGGCACAGCGCAAACAGCTACCAACTCGACCAGAACCTCTGCACCCAGATGTCCCAGGGCAGATAACGAGTAACATCTGGATGTACTTTGGACCTTGGCCCCCTCCGACCCTATGTCCCGAAGGAGATCCTCAGAAACTGATCGAAAATAACTGTAAGCAATATTTGCCTTTCCTCCCCTAGGGAAGCATTGCTGCGTAAAGACGCACTGAACTGAGCTGCATACTGTACCTACTGCTGAGAGCATGTACACTAGTTTTAGTTCTGCCTTTCTTGGGGTTTCACCTATGTGCTTAATCTCTTCTGTTCTCTCTGCATCAGGCTTCTTTCTCTCTACCACATGATCCTTACTCCCCATCTTATCCATCTCTCTCTCCACCTCAACCTCCTTTCTTTCCACTTCACCCTGCTCACCTACCCACCTCCCCCTCTTTTCTTTTCTTTTCTTTTTCTTCCTTTCTTTTCGTTTCATCTCACCTTCCACTTTCTCTGCCTCACCCTCCTATTTCTCTACCTCTCCCTTCTCTCTCCCTGCCTCGGCTTCCTCTCTGTTTGACCCACCCCCATCTTTCTCTCATCTCACTCGCCTCTCTTTCTGCTTCACTCTCCCCTCTCTCTCCACCTCTCCGTGGTCTGACTGCACCTCCACCTCCACTCTTCTCTCTAGCTCACCCAACTCTCTCTTCTTCACCCTCCTCTCTGTCTCTGCCTCACCAGTCACCCTCCCTCTCTCTTTCTCACTATCCTCCCTATGTCTGCCTCACCCTCCTCCCTCTCATCATCACTCTTCTACCTATAACCCTCCCTTCTCTCTGCTTCACCAATTCTTCTTTCTATCTATCTCAACCTTGACTCTCTTCACCTCTTTTGTCATTCTTGCCTTTCCTACTGCTGCATGAGGGATAGTGGCTGTACTTATGTTGGTGCATGGATGTGTGCAATCCTGCTGCCCTGTACCTGTTCCTGTTCTTCACTGGTGGCCTTTACCATTTGGAATGACAGCAGCAACAAGGCCTGAATTATTTACATAGTGTGCTCATGAGCATGCAGAACATCTACAAACACTTGAAAGCCATACGTTTTAAAGAAGAAGTAATAGCCTATGCAACTTTTTTTTTTAAGTTTTGGATAGTGCCTACTGCTGTACATGTACTCCAAATAAGAGACGTAACAATTGGATGATCAATCAAAGTTACCAACCTAAGCTGAACCAACCAAACTTCAAACAGAGGTCTGTTTCAACCCCTAACTTCCCACTGTGCAAAGATTACAACTTCTGTGAATGACAAGTCGTCCTTCAATTTGGTGGCTAGTTTCTCAAACAATATTTGACTGTCAGCTCTTTGAGCAGAATGCATTCTAGGTGAAACACCAAGAAAACATACATCTTATGTGAATGCTTCAAAACTGAACTGTCGCTTCTAAATTGTGATTAGCTTGTCCCCTCCTCTTTCCTGTTTTCCTATTTTCTCCTACTAGTAAATCCTATTCCCATCACCTTCCTCCTCCTTGTGTTCTACCACTCTCCTTTTAACACTCCATTTCCCCCAACTTATCATTTGCTCACCACCCTTCTATCTGATCACCTTCCTTTCTCATAATTTTTATCTTTCACCAGACTCATCTTCCACCTTCACCATTTCATACTCCTCTCCTACTACTCCCATCTTATCACCCTCTCCCAGTGCATGCCTACCAATCACTCTACTCGCATCACCCAATTTGCTCATCATTCTCCTGCTCCTATATTCTGCTTTCCCAGAGTCCTCTTTCATCTTCCTTCATCCAACACAAACACCATCTTCATCACCTTCTCTAGTTTAACACTCATCACCCTCATACTCTTCTCTAATCAACATCTGTTAAATGTATTCTCTTGCCTTCTAATCACTCGGTTACTCTTATTTCACCTACCTCTTTCTTTACCATTCTTTTGTTTTATCCTTTTTCCTTACCTTCATCTTTTTTATCCTCACATTCTCCTCTAATCACCCTCATCCATTTCTCATCTCTGCACCTCATTCCCATTTCCTCATCAAAATTCTATAATTGTTGATAATCTTCCCTGCCCTAGAGAGCCACAGGTATGAAAACTGTTGACCTGGATTTTTCAGGACTTCTGTTGAAAAGACACCATCCCAGCTGCTAGTTAATCGACAACGTTAGTGTGTTATGTGTTCTAGCTTTTGATATGCCCCAAAAGACCAGATTTATTGGAAGCTTAAATATCTGTGTTGTTTACCCAGATCAGAGACACCGAGAAGATCAGAATGTTTATACTGATGTAAGGACATACAAGTTGTCCCACTCTTGTGTAAGTAATGAAGGGCTGACAAGATTTTAACTTACTAAGTCACAGATTATAGGAACATCTTTGAAGCAAGTGCATTAGCCCACAGGAGTATCTTATCTCTTTATGATCTGAGGGGCTACAGCAGTGCTATATTCCATTTGTATCTATTCATATGACAAAAAAAGAGAATAAAATGAATACTCAGTCACTGTTGCACGTGTGTGGTGTTTGTGCCATAATTTAGGTCTAATTATATTAGACTCAGCCATCAGCGAGTACCTCTGGAAATCAAAAGTAGGCAGTGCTGCCACAGGACAGCCGCCAGTGATTTTTTTCTGTTTAATAAGAACTTGCACTGCCCCAGTCAATGCTGTATCTGTGTTGTATTAGTGAAACTTGTCAAAAGTCTTCACTTCAGAAAAGTCAAAGGATGTGGCATTTGCAGTATACAGTGCTGCACTTTACGAATAGCACAAAAGCCCACTAAGATATAAATACTAATTCCACATTTTCAATTACTTACCATGGGATGGCGAAATACTATCAGATTATTGTGGCCCTATAGTATCTCTTAAATACTGTGTGATGAGAGCTTTTGTGTCTCTTTTGATCTGGTAGGAGTGTCACAGGCTTTCCTCCTTTTCACATGTGCTCATTGATAACAGCCATCCTCCCTGACTTCACGCCTGTCTCCAGGCACTTCAAGCAGCCCATGGCATTGGTGCATATCATGATTATTAAACAATTAGAATGAGAAAGCGAGGACGCTGGCCCAAATAAATCATAAAGAAAAAGAACAAACAATGTTTTTCTGCTTGCAAATCGGCTTTGGGAGGGCCACGGGGCTACCTTGGGTGCGCCTGGCCCACCTGGCCCTCCCGCTAGAACCGGGCCTGGGTACATTCGAGGTCAGGGGCGTGCTCGACGAATAACAGGTAGTTTGAGGGTTCCTAAAAGGCTCTCTGGGGAGGGCTAACAAGGAGCACTAGAGTGCTGGCACGGCAAGCAAGTGTGTTTACGAGGTAGGGCCAGGTGCCCAGGGACTGGGCGAGGCTGATAGTAAACATTGGGGCATTGGGGGCTGTTCACTGGGACAATGGCGGCTCACAGGAGTGCTGGACAGAGGCTGTGGAGAGGCCTTTAGGGGCAGAGAATCACAGGCCGCAGTCTGGGTGGCATGGGGCCCCCACTCACTGATGAGTCGGGGCAGTCTGGCAAAGGCCCGTGATCCCTTTGGGGTGTCGAGACTCTAGAGAGAAGTTTAAGGAAGGGTCTGCTTAATGTGGCACCCCTTACAGGCCTGGGGAGAGGAGGGTCTGTGACTGGCGCCTCTTTGCCTCCCAGCCACCAGTGCTGCATGCCTACTTCTGAAATCAGACCCCACCTGGCCCTAGTGTCCTATCGCCTCCCACTGCCTACTACGTCATGTGCATTCTAACCTTCAAATCCAGTCCACCCATTCCACTCACCCAAATATCCATCCATCCATCCAACCAACCATCCACCCAACCAATCATCCACCCATCCCCAGCCACACACCCATCCTTCCATCCACCCGTCCATCCATCCACCCATTCAACTATCCATTCATCCATCCATCCAGCAGCGGCCGGTGCAGTTAAGCGCCGGAGGGGGGATCTATAGACGATAAAATAGAGTAAAATAAATAAATAAATGAATCCTATTCCAACGTCAGTCAACATCGCTTCGCCCGCTGAGCTTAACTGCATCACCCGCTGCTGCATCCATCCATCCATCCGTCCGTCTATCTATCCATTCAGCCATCCATTCCCAGCCATACACCCATCCTTTCATCCATCCAGCTGTACCTCTGTCCATCCATCCGTCCATCCATAGCCACACAGACATCCGTTCATCCATCCATCTATCCATCTGTCTGTCCGCCCATCCCCCCAGCCACACACCCATCCGTCCATCCATCCATCCACCCACCCATCCATCTGTCCACCCATGCAACCATCCCCAGTCACACACCTATCCTTTCATCCATACATCCTTCCGTCCATCCATCCATCCCCAGCCACACACCCATCCTTTCATCCATCCATCCGTACCTCAGTCCACTCGTCCATCCATCCCCAGCCACATATCCATCCGTCCATCCCTAGCCACACACACATTCGTTCATCCATCCATCTATCCGTCCACCCAGCCACCCACCCATCTGTCCATTCACCTATCCACCCATCCCTCCACCTATCCATCTACATCCATCCATCCGTACCTCCATCCGCTCATCCATCCATCCACATCCATCCGTAACACTGTCCACCCACCCATCTGTCCATCCATCCATCCAAAGTGGGGGCAAAGTGGTAGGTGGTGGGCCGGGCCACCGTGGGGGGTACCCTCCATGCGTTTTGCAGGGGGGACCCCTCAAGTTTTGTTACGCCACTGTGAGGTGGTCAGCCTAAGCACACTCGAGTGAAAGAATGATTTGCATGAAAAATTTCAACATCAGCAACATGTCAAGGGCAATATAATACCCGGAGAGCTGTCACTGAGCCGCATCAGGCTGAATGTTTGAATGGTTCTGCTATAAACCTTGACAATAGAGGAATGGCTTGCGTATTGTGAAGGTGTGTATTAAGAAAGGCACATGAAAATGAGCTGCACTCTTCATTCGTACTGCTTCTGGCCTGCTCGCATTCAGAAAGGATCTGAAAACATGTCTATTCAACAACTAGGCCCCTCCCTCTGTTTCCTGATTCTATGGATCTAGCACCTGGACACCTCCAGGTAACAGTGCGCTTTATAAAAACATTTAACATTAACATGCAGAGCGGTGAGCTGAGGCTGGAATCCAGACTGTCCTTAGCCAGCGAAAGGTTGAGCAGTTGAGCTGTAGCACTTTCTCAGTAAATTAGGACCCAGATTCACTGCCAGCGTCTTGAGACCCTCCGGGGTGAGTAGTCACACTTTACAAGACATTTG
Source organism: Triturus cristatus (assembly GCF_964204655.1). NCBI lineage: Eukaryota > Metazoa > Chordata > Amphibia > Caudata > Salamandridae > Triturus > Triturus cristatus. The sequence continues at coordinate 790,268,485 of NC_140579.1, forward strand.
ATTAATTGATTGATTGACTGACTGTTGTTTATGCAACAGAGTGCTGTGTACAAAAAAAAAGTGTTGAATTGCACAAAAGGCATCCAATTGTGCTTCATCAGATTTAGTAGGATTTGCCTGCTGGTCAATGATGCTCGCTTAGTCTGGCTGCTCTTCTAATGCACACAAAGCCAGCAGTGTCTAGCCTAGAATGTGTACTCTAGGTACACCCTCCAGTACAAATTCCTACATGTAAACAGCAGCACAGGGATCAGACAAGTAATATTAGTTTTCAATTCAATAGCATCTTTATTCGATTCAAGGAATCATAAAAGCATAAATACAAAGACAGAGACATAAAAACAAGAAATCTATTTACATGTGCCGAAAATGTTTTAGTCCATCTATTAATAATTTGCAATTTAGTGGACAACACCTTGTTCTTTCATTAGCAGCAACATAATTATTTCCCAGGAATCAAAGTGCATAGTGCGTAGATACTTTGTCATTTATTAGACTTTTAACATATGGGTTACTCCATAGTATTTCAAGGCCAGGTTTTAACAAGTAACCGGAGGCTGATTGTTTCCATAAAGTGCGAGGTGCAAAGTGCAAGATGAGAAGGTTATACCTTTTGCATAGCATCATATAATCATAACTCTTCCAGGATACATTTATGGACAATCATCACTATCAAATTTCAGAGTTTTGATTTTCCATGTAAATTTCATTTGATTACAATATATTATAAAATTCATACAATTAAAATTTGAGCCCTTTCTTCATCCTAATAAAATTAACAGCCAATAAAAATCTGCTAATACCAAATACAATAATATTAGTAATTTAGGGTGAAGGGCACACAACAAGTGAATGAAGTGTTCTACCGCTTTGCTTCTTGCTCGCACCTTCTACTTGGTGTTAGGGATTGGGACAAACTCAGATAATGCTATTTTAGTAGTTCTGACTTCACACCAAAACCAATGGTTTTTGCTCTGAACCGTCCCATACACCCCCTTGCATACATTAACAGGGGGGTGGTGCAAAGAGGTTTGGAGCAGCAGCTTTCAGTGCAAAATATTTTTTTTCTCCATAAAAGATGATCCTTCATTGCTGTTTGTGCTGCTTTGGGTCTCTTTACGTCAGGCGAGCACCAGGCCAAACCTTTAGTAAATCAGGTGCAGTTTAAAGGAATTTGGGATTGATTGAATGAGATTTGAGAATCATATGTCAAGTTGTGTTCGTGCTCCCGGCTATTTCGCGCTCACAGTTATTTTCACTGCAATGCCATTAAAATACTTCCCCCTTACCAGTTAAAATAAATGTTACTTAATAAGCATGTGATTTGGAACAAGTGTACTAGTAAACACAGATTTACAAATGTATTACTGCAGTACAACAGTGTAATTAACACAAAAGAGTAAAACTGATTTCAGAAAACAATAATTATTACTTCACATATTCTCTTCTAGAAGCACTTTACAGAAACAACTGTGGCCTAATTAATGGTAAATTATCTCACTGTCCTGATTTAACCCATTGTGTTTTGGTTATGGTTCAACAACTTTTTTTTATACAACTGTACATGAAAGCATAGGATAGCATAGGATAGACTAAACAGTGCATACCGATCCGGTAGATGCCATTTATTATTCTTGAGTGAGATGTTGGCATAACGGCGCACATGCAGTCTACCCTCTTGTGAATCATGGCCCCTGCCCACACTCAACAATGGTAACGAGCAGTATATTACAATATTACATTCTTCATATATACCATTAAAAAGTTAGCGAGTACGGTTAAGAGATAGAAGAGAGGTACAAGGGCCTCTATTCATAATTAAAATCAAAGGTAATCCAACAAAAAAAACTTAAAAAATCGAAGCCCATAATTAATCTGAAAGTAATTAAGCATCTGGTGAATAACCAGAAGAACCAATGAGCCCTGGTTTCAGAAGCTTTTGTGGGGTTCAGATCAAACATGTGATGTAGGGCCCCTCTTTGGCTTTATGGTGACATCTAGTAGTAGCTAAAGTTACCTACCCTGTTGAGCCTGCTTCTGTGTTGTATAAATAGTTTTATGATCAGACTCTGAGTGAGGCAGAACCAAATTACTGTATGCAATTTCACTCCATCTAATACAGAATTATCAGGTACGTGCTGGGTCTTTAGTCTTTCTTTCATATTGTTTTTTTTTTTAACACTCGTGCTCAGTAATCATTATGTCAGTTGCATACTGTTGAGTCGAATCCACAAGCCATGCTCTTAACTACTTTAAGGCTTGGCAGGAGGCGTATAAACAAAAAACTTCACTAAGGACCCCCTTACCCTCCCTATCCTCGCCCTCCTTCTTGGGGCCCCGAAATAATCTCCAGAACCCCCAAGTTTTCTCCCATTTCTTTGGGCACACTCTACTTAGGTAAATCGTGTGCTCTGCTGGCTGGCACCAGTCCAGGTCGGAGATCCAGTCTGACATCATATAGCTTTATTTAAATGGAATGTAAAAATGGAATGTTTCCTTTGAAGCTGTTTGACAACAGTTGATTCTGTGCATTGTCCCTTCTGGTCGCAGTTATAAGCTCCTAACAAAAGTTTACCTTTCGAGACTGTGTCCTCGTCTTTTCAGTAGATTTATCCACATGCTGTTTTTCTGGGTGTGGGAGAAGTAGACCAGGTTTGGAAACATTGCGAGGCTTTGGCTGCAGCAGCAGTCAAGCCTCCTTCCCCATTTTTTTACAATACTCTTGCCTTCCTGAAATAACCTTTCCCTTCCTTCCTCTACTCCCTCAACCACACCCACCCAGATGCCCATGCATACATTTACCAAATGTTAAAAAGCAAATGGCAAATGTATGCATCAAAGCTATAGGTGGGCAATCCTCTAAAAGCTCGAGCCAGGCTTGAGCCTGAAGCCTGGCTCTGGCTCAGCTCGAAGTCCTTTTGGAACCTTTGAGCTCATAACGAGCCGAGCTTTCGTGTGGTGTCTGCCTGCCATCCTCGCTCTACCTTAGTGCAGAAAGAGTTCAAGACAAAGCATTACTCTTTGAGGTAAAAGGGAGAGACAAATAGATACTCCTTTAGTGGTCGGTTTATATGAAGTGAAGCCAGAAAACCTGGATTAATCACTGATCCCTGCTTAAGCAAACCGTGTCTTAGGCAAAGAGTTTATCTTCATTTTCAGATAGGAAAGCACTTTCAAATACCTGAGTTCAGAATGCTAGCTGGACTAAAGCATAATGTTGCTCTATCTTTGAGAATGCTATGTTATGATATATTGATTTGTAGAGCGCACTAATCACCCAAGAGGGTATCCAGGCGCTAAGGCAGGTTTGTGGTCCCCGAGGTCCTTATACGAAGGGTAAGGTCTTCAGCTTCTTGCAGAACTCAAGGAGACTCTGATGTGTTGAGGGAGGCCGTTCCATATCTTGGGTGCAATGTAGGCGAATTAGCGGCCTCCAATGTTGCTTTTGAGGATGCATGAAATGTGTGCGAGTGAGAGTGAGGCAGAGCATTGGAGTCTGGTGAGTTGGTGAATGTGTATGCAGCTGTTCAGGTATTCTGTGTTGTGTAGGGATTTTTATGTGTGCGTGAGAAGTTTGAATTGGCTGCACTTGTGAATGGGGTGCCAGTGAAGCTTCCTGAGGTGCAGTGTGATGTGGGTGCAGCATAGGAAGTTGAGCATGAGTTTTGCAGCTGTGTTCTGGATGGTCTGGAGTCTGTGTTGGAGTTGTTTGGAGATTCCAGCATACAGAGTATTGCCGTAGTCCAGCCTGCTGGTGATGAGTGCTTGCGTGACGGTCCGTCTGGTGTTCTGAGGCATCTATTTGAAGATTTTTTGCAGCATGGGTAGGATGTGGAAGCAGGATGTGCACAATGCACTGACTTGAACCGTCATGTTGAGCTTGTCATCTAGGATGATCCCTAGATTTAATGCGTGGTCTGTGCATGTGGGTGTTGGTCCTAGCTCCGACAGCCACTAGGTGGAGTCCCCTGGGGAGTTCCTGTAGCTGAAGACCAGCACTTCTGTCTTGTTGGAGTTGAGCTGCAGGCATTTGGTTCGTATCCAGTCTCCTACCCTAGTCATGCAGTTGGTGAAGTTGGTTCTGGTGGTGGTTTTTTTGTCCGTCAGGGAGAGGATGAGTTGGGTGTCATTAGTGTAGAAGAAGACAGTAATGTCTTGTGATCAAATTATATCGGCGAATCTGGGCCCAAATAAGGTTCACATGAAAACTGTGTTGCCTCTTAGTTTACTAATGGCACTGTCTCTAGGGTGAGTGCGGGGGCAATAATGGCTCTAAATTCATGTTTAAATACTATCACCTTGCTATAATGTGACATATATTGTCAAAGCTTCCACAATTTACAGAAATACACTTTTTTTTACATTTTGTAGAGACTATGGGCCGTATGTATCAACACATTTTCCCATAGACACAGAATGGTTAAAACCCTTTGATACCTCTGGCCCTATATCAGAATTCATGTGATGTTTGTTATATGGCTTAGTGGGAAACAATCTCAGGGCTCAACTTGTGCATTGGCTCTAAAAGCCAAGTCAGACCCTTGGCGGCTCTCCCTGTTAATTTGTTGGCTTGCCTACCTCCAATTAAACCCCATGGAATTGGGGTTTTATGGCTAGAAAAAAACATCAGTCCCACGCAGTTATTTTCTATTACATGAAGTTTAACTAATAATTGGGCAGTACTGGGGTAGATTTACCCCATGGCAATGGTAAATTTGCATGAGAATTTACCATTCCCTCACTAATGTCCAGCTCGTAATCAGTAGGACCAAAAACAAGAGCAACCCATATGTCCCTGTGAACTGGGTATTTTGCACTAAGCAATAACAATGTCCACAAGGAACTTATTTGAAACAGCGTATTTGCAATGAGGAGTACAAATTTTGTATACTCGTAACGAATTAATCAGAAAAAAGCACCATGATTTAACTCGAAATAGTAACCTGGACAGTAATTTACTTCAGCCGAAGTAAAATAAATTTATTTTACAATTCACAATTTATTTATAGAAAACAATTAAGGTCACAGATTTTTTCAAATACTAACAGCACATTTATAGAAGTGAAAGAGTGAACCCAGTGCAGTGAATATAGCCTTCAAAGTGAAAATTAAGTGAAAAGGAATTCAAGGAAGGTCTTAAAAACAATGAGAGGCATTCAACAATAGCATGAGTCTATCTTGCTCTCTCTTAGTTTGTGTCGACGGCGTTTCGACCCGCAATGTATAAGGGGTCTCTTCAGGACAGTATCTGGGGACTAAAATAAAGAGGGGAATGAGTGCCTATAGTATATTCAAGCCATCCGTATAGAATATTACAAGAATGCAGGTTACCATTTCACTCACCTAGTGATAGTTTTCGATTTGTATGGTGTACCACTGGTTGAGGCAGGGTAGGAGGGGACTTGTATCAATTCAGTCCTGTCTAATTAAAATATTATATTATTATCATTCATTAGTCATGGTCACGAACCATAATTAGTTCAATATCATAAGACAATATAATATTGCCAGCTGACAATGCAAGATATTAATTCAAGACCTCTCTCAGTCAGGAAATGATTCATAATCACATGGTCTGTCCCATTTAGGTATTGTGATAGTGCCGATAATGATAATCATGGAGGCAACACTCACATGTATAGGTATGCAGGTAATCTTCACTCGTCCTGAAATGTTGGCAGCAAGGGGAGTAGGCTGAAAGACAGAATTGTCATCAGCCAATATTAGTAGGCAGTTGAGGATCCACTAATGGGAACTTAAACTTATAATTGCTAAGGATCGCGTTGCTAAACTTACTTAATATCCGATCCGTTACCGCGACGATTTAAACGTCTCAATCCATCAGGGGGCAGTGCGTATTGCGCCGTGGTGCTGGTAAAAATAGACGAGAGGTGCATCCGAGCGCATGCGTCCGTCTACGGAAGGATAAATCTCCGCGGCCACATTTAAAGTCCTAAGATCTTAATGATTCTACTCAAAACCAAGCGCCTAATCTTATTACATTATAATTAAACGCTGGACAACAGGGCACAGACGCCATCGAGGGGATAACAGTCAGGGGTCTCAAGGGCCATAATATACGACGTGATTTCAAATCAGTGCCTTCGGTACAGCCGGAAGTGAAACTAGATAGAAAGTAAGGCGGCCATCTTAGAATATCTGTACCTCAATTAAATTTGAAGGAATAAGACCCATGGAGCAGTATTAAATCATTGTAACGGACACTCTTGGAGTAAAAACAATACACAAGGATATGTATTTAACATCACAAAACCTGAACGAGAGGCCCTTATTAAATTGAAAAAGGATGAGTCGATTATCCTAAAACCTGCGGTTAAGGGTGGTGGTATAGTCATCCAGGAAAGAACGGACTATGAAGCAGAAATAGTCAGACAGCTAAATAACACCAATCACTACAAAAAACTACCACGTGACCCAATTTCTCAAATTCAAGGGAAAATACTTTCTGTTACAGTGAAGGGAGTAGATGAAGGATTCTTAAGTAAATCAGAATTCGATTATCTTAATAAAAAATCCCCTAGGACACCAGTCCTGTACAGTTTGCCAAAAATTCATAAAGATTCCACTAATCCCCCTGGTAGGCCTATTCTGTCTGGCTGTGGATCAGCTCTAGAACCACTTGGGAACTACATCAATACCTTCATTAGGGACTATGTACCTAATTTACCGGCATATGTTAGAGACAGCACACATATGATTAATCTGATAGAAGGGATTGAGTATAACCCTATAGATGAGAGGCTGATCACTATGGACATAGAGTCGTTATACACAAATATACCCCAATCAGAAAGTATGCTAGTAATCAGGGATGTTTTGAACACCCGCCCAAGACCTGTGTTGGTCCCTACTGAATTTGTAATTGACCTCCTTGAAATAGCACTTACAATGAACTATTTTAGATTCAACTCCACATACTACCAGCAATGCTCAGGTACATCGATGGGCGCAATTTTTGCGCCCAATCTAGCGAATTTGTATGTTGGTGCCCTGGAAGAAAGACACATCAATAACGCCTCCAATCCATTCTTCAACAACATAAGATGTTGGAGGCGTTATATAGATGACATCTTTTTTATTTGGAAAGGTGATGATTCTATTTTGGATTTGTTCATCAAATATCTTCACGAATGTCAGTCTGCTTTGAAATTCACATACAATTGTGATAAGGAAACAATTCCTTTTTTGGACCTCAAGATTAGGCATAGCAACAACCACCTAAATGTTACCCTCTATCGCAAGCCAACAGATAGGAATACTCTCCTTCAATATAAGAGCTTTCACCCGAGGGCCTTAAAAGATGGGCTCCCATATGGCCAATTTTTAAGAGTAAGAAGAAATTGCACAGAGAAGGAAGATTTCTTTAAAGAGGCTAATATATTGAGCACTAAATTGAGGGAACGGGGATACCCTAAGAAATTAGTTAAAACAGCGATGAAACGAGCATGGTACAGTCCCCGAGAAGTACTCCTAGAAAGAACGATCAAAAAACCAACCACACAGATGGTATGTGTCACCACATTTTGTCCTCTCAGCACACAAATACAGAAAACTATTAAAAGACACTGGCTTACCTTAAATACCTTGGAAGTGTGTCAAGAACCCCCTATGTTCCCCTTTAGAAAAGGTAAGAATATAAGAGACCACTTGGTTCACTCTGACACAAGTGTTGTTAAAACCAAAACCACTATCAATGACCTTTGGTCTTTACCACCAATTATTGGCCATTTTAAATGTGGTAGCTGTGTTGCATGCAATTTCACGACTGAAACAAAACTCTTCTCCCATGAAAATATCACACATACTCTACATGATTTCTCAAACTGTTCAACATCTAATGTGATATATTGTATCTGGTGTCCCTGTGGATTGATCTACATTGGGCAAACCACCCAGCCAGTAAAAGTCCGAATCTGCCAACATCGCAGTAGGATCCGCTGCTTGACAGAGAATGCCCCTCTGGTGGAACACTATAAGGAAAAAGCTCACTCATCGGATGATATCAGGTGGCAGGTAATTGAAAAAGCTAAGTTACCTACCAGAGGAGGTGATATCTCTTTACTACTACAAACCCTAGAGTGTAAATGGATTGACAAATGTCAATCGACGATTAGAGGTCTGAATAGCCTAGAAGAATGGCGAAGATTCATTAGCCTCCACTGAAAGAGCTTAGACATATATGTTCAGAATTTGGTTCTTCTCTGTTCATTGTTTTTTCCCCTAATTGGCAGATACTGTGATCCATAATGTTATACCATCTGCACTGGAGTTTATCAGTGTACATATCTGTCATTGGGCAAGACTTGAAAGGAAAGAAAAAATATACAATATGTCCTATGTCAATAATTGTTTTAAATGTTACTATTGATGAATTGAATTGGATGTGAACGGGCTTGCTTTTTCTCCTATTTTGTGTTGACATTAGTCTCCATTATCATGCCCGAATTTAGCTATATCCCACTAATTGGTTTGCCCTTTGTATTGGTTGTATTCCATGAGTGTCCGTTAAAATGATTATATACTGCTCAAGGGGTTTATTCCCTTAATATCAGTTGAGGTACAGATAGTCTAAGATGGCCGCCTTACTCTCTATCGATTTTCACTTCCGGTTTTTACCGTAGGCACTGATGTGAAACTACGTCGTATAGTATGTGGTCCGATAGTTCCTAATACATATCCTTGTGTATTGTTTTTACTCCAAGAGTGTCCGTTACAATGATTTAATACTGCTCCATGGGTCTTATTCCTTCAAATTTAATTGAGGTACAGATATTCTAAGATGGCCGCCTTACTTTCTATCTAGTTTCACTTCCGGCTGTACCGAAGGCACTGATTTGAAATCACGTCGTATATTATGGCCCTTGAGACCCCTGACTGTTATCCCCTCGATGGCGTCTGTGCCCTGTTGTCCAGCGTTTAATTATAATGTAATAAGATTAGGCGCTTGGTTTTGAGTAGAATCATTAAGATCTTAGGACTTTAAATATGGCCGCGGAGATTTATCCTTCCGTAGACGGACGCATGCGCTCGGATGCACCTCTCGTCTATTTTTACCAGCACCACGGCGCAATACGCACTGCCCCCTGATGGATTGAGACGCTTAAATCGTCGCGGTAACGGATCGGATATTAAGTAAGTTTAGCAATGCGATCCTTAGCAATTATAAGTTTAAGTTCCCATTAGTGGATCCTCAACTGCCTACTAATATTGGCTGATGACAATTCTGTCTTTCAGCCTACTCCCCTTGCTGCCAACATTTCAGGACGAGTGAAGATTACCTGCATACCTATACATGTGAGTGTTGCCTCCATGATTATCATTATCGGCACTATCACAATACCTAAATGGGACAGACCATGTGATTATGAATCATTTCCTGACTGAGAGAGGTCTTGAATTAATATCTTGCATTGTCAGCTGGCAATATTATATTGTCTTATGATATTGAACTAATTATGGTTCGTGACCATGACTAATGAATGATAATAATATAATATTTTAATTAGACAGGACTGAATTGATACAAGTCCCCTCCTACCCTGCCTCAACCAGTGGTACACCATACAAATCGAAAACTATCACTAGGTGAGTGAAATGGTAACCTGCATTCTTGTAATATTCTATACGGATGGCTTGAATATACTATAGGCACTCATTCCCCTCTTTATTTTAGTCCCCAGATACTGTCCTGAAGAGACCCCTTATACATTGCGGGTCGAAACGCCGTCGACACAAACTAAGAGAGAGCAAGATAGACTCATGCTATTGTTGAATGCCTCTCATTGTTTTTAAGACCTTCCTTGAATTCCTTTTCACTTAATTTTCACTTTGAAGGCTATATTCACTGCACTGGGTTCACTCTTTCACTTCTATAAATGTGCTGTTAGTATTTGAAAAAATCTGGGACCTTAATTGTTTTCTATAAATAAATTGTGAATTGTAAAATAAATTTATTTTACTTCGGCTGAAGTAAATTACTGTCCAGGTTACTATTTCGAGTTAAATCATGGTGCTTTTTTCTGATTAATTCGTTACGAGTATACAAAATTTGTACTCCTCATTGCAAATACGCTGTTTCAAATAAGTTCCTTGTGGACATTGTTATCAGCTCGTAATCAGGGCGCTTGAAGTAGGTCTGAAAAGGGCAGACCTGTGGCAAACAGCCCTGGCTGGTTCCCTCGTATGAAGGCCCTGAATAGGCTGTATGCTGGTAGCGAGAAACTCTGTTATATGCTGCATTGTTGCATTATTGCACTACTGAACCACTGCCTAGACAAACTAGCAGTTTGAAAGCGGATGCTTCCGGCTCTCTCCGGAAGATGGAGAGTAGGTGAGTCTTTTGGAGTCTCGTTGTGTGAGTTATGGGAGAGCCTCTTTCTGGTGGCCCTGGCGTCCTTCCCATCCACGGATGTACGGAAGAAAGGTATTTAAAGGAGAGGCGGGGTTGAAGCGCAGGTCCATCAGGAGCGGTGTGCGCACATTATTGAGCGCGCGTCTCCCTCTCTGCATCAGGCCGGAGCCCCCTGCCCTCTACAGTGTTGTCAGATTGGGCAAGATCACGCACAATTGGGCTATATTTTTGCATTCACCGCCTACTTGACGCTGTCCCTGCCCCTACTTCCTTAAAGTAGAAATATTGGGCTACTTTTTGGTTGACTTTGGGCTAGAGAATGCTAAAAAAAATCTGGCAACACTGTCTCTGGAAGGAAATCAGAGGACATGCATCATCACACATGGCGGCCTATTGGCATCCTTTCTTATCTCACTCACTGAGGAGGGGGCTGCATTCTCCCTCGAGTAAGGGGCTATTTTTACCAAACCCTCGTGTAGGGAGACTGGCGCTTCCGAGCTATATAAGGACAGAACCATTGTCTGTGACTGGTGAGATTGTTGTGTGGTTGATTGCTTAAGACAGTGGCGTAACGACACTTGAGGGGGGCCCCCCTGCAAAACGCATGGAGGGGCCCACCCACGGTGGCCCGGCCCACCACCTACCACTTTGCCCCACTTTGGATGGATGGATGGACAGATGTGTGGGTGGAGGGAGGTACGGATGGATAGATGGATGGATGTGGGCGGATGGATGGATGGATGTGTAGCTGGGGATAGATGGTTGGATGGATGGACGGATGGATGGATGAGCGGACGGAGGTACGGATTGATGGATGTAGATGGATAGGTGGAGGGATGGGTGGATAGGTGAATGGACAGATGGGTGGGTGGCTGGGTGGACGGATAGATGGATGGATGAACGAATGTGTGTGTGGCTAGGGTTGGACAGATGGATATGTGGCTGGGGATGGATGGACGGGTGGACTGAGGTACGGATGGATGGATGGATGAAAGGATGGGTGTGTGGCTGGGGATGGATGGATGGATGGACGGAAGGATGTGTTGATGAAAGGATAGGTGTGTGACTGGGGATAGTTGCATGGGCGGACAGCTGGATGGGTGGGTGGATGGATGGACGGATGGGTGTGTGGATGGATGAACGGACAGACAGATGGATAGATGGATGGAAGAACGGATGTGTGTGTGGCTAGGGATGGACAGATGGATATGTGGCTGGGGATGGATGGATGGATGGATCGATGGATGGATGGACGGACGGACGGACGGATGGATGGACAGAGGTACGGCTGGATGGATGAAAGGATGGGTGTATTGCTGGGAATGGATGGCTAAATGGATAGATAGACGGACGGATGGATGGATGGATGCAGCAGCGGGTGATGCAGTTAAGCTCAGCGGGCGAAGCGATGTTGACTGACGTTGGAATAGTATTCATTTATTTATTTAATTTACTCTATTCTATCGTCTATAGATCCCCCCTCCGGCGCTTAACTGCACCGGCCGCTGCTGGATGGATGGATGGATGAATGGATAGTTGAATGGATGGATGGATGGACGGGTGGACGGGTGGATGGAAGGATGGGTGTGTGGCTGGGGATGGGTGGATGATTGGTTGGGTGGATGGTTGGTTGGATGGATGGATATTTGGGTGAGTGGAATGGGTGGACTGGATTTGAAGGTTAGAATGCACATGACGTAGTAGGCAGTGGGAGGCGATAGGACACTAGGGCCAGCTGGGGTCTGATTTCAGAAGTAGGCATGCAGCACTGGTGGCTGGGAGGCAAAGAGGCGCCAGTCACAGACCCTCCTCTCCTCAGGCCTGTAACGGGTGCCACAGTAAGCAGACCCTTCCTTAAGCTTCTCTCTAGAGTCTCGACACCCCAAAGGGATCACGGGCCTTTGCCAGACTGTCCCTGACTCATCAGTGAGTGGGGGCCCCATGCCACCCAGACTGCGGCCTGTGATTCTCTGCCCCTAAAGGCCTCTCCACAGCCTCTGTCCAGCACTCCTGTGAGCCGCCATTGTCCCAGTGAACAGCCCCCAATGCCCCAATGTTTACAATCAGCCTCGCCCAGTCCCTGGGCACCTGGCCCTACCTCGTAAACACACTTGCTTGCTGTGCCAGCACTCTAGTGCTCCTTGTTAACCCTCCCCAGAGAGCCCTTCAGGAACCCTTAAACCGCCTGTTATTCGTCGAGCACGCCCCTGACCTCGAATGTACGCAGGCCCGGTTCTAGCGGGAGGGCCAGGTGGGCCAGGCGCACCCAAGGTAGCCCCGTGGCCCTCCCAAAGCCGATTTGCAAGCAGAAAAACATTGTTCTTTTTCTTTATGATTTATTTGGGCCAGCGGCCTCGCTTTCTCATTCTAATTGTTTAATAATCATGATATGCACCAATGCCATGGGCTGCTTGAAGTGCCTGGAGACAGGCGTGAAGTCAGGGAGGATGGCTGTTATCAATGAGCACATGTGAAAAGGAGGAAAGCCTGTGACACTCCTACCAGATCAAAAGAGACACAAAAGCTCTCATCACACAGTATTTAAGAGATACTATAGGGCCACAATAATCTGATAGTATTTTGCCATCCCATGGTAAGTAATTGAAAATGTGGAATTAGTATTTATATCTTAGTGGGCTTTTGTGCTATTCGTAAAGTGCAGCACTGTATACTGCAAATGCCACATCCTTTGACTTTTCTGAAGTGAAGACTTTTGACAAGTTTCACTAATACAACACAGATACAGCATTGACTGGGGCAGTGCAAGTTCTTATTAAACAGAAAAAAACCACTGGCGGCTGTCCTGTGGCAGCACTGCCTACTTTTGATTTCCAGAGGTACTCGCTGATGGCTGAGTCTAATATAATTAGACCTAAATTATGGCACAAACACCACACACGTGCAACAGTGACTGAGTATTCGTTTTATTCTCTTTTTTTGTCATATGAATAGATAAAAATGGAATATAGCACTGCTGTAGCCCCTCAGATCATAAAGAGATAAGATACTCCTGTGGGCTAATGCACTTGCTTCAAAGATGTTCCTATAATCTGTGACTTAGTAAGTTAAAATCTTGTGAGCCCTTCATTACTTACACAAGAGTGGGACAACTTGTATGTCCTTACATCAGTATAAACATTCTGAGCTTCTCGGTGTCTCTGATCTGGGTAAACAACACAGATATTTAAGCTTCCAATAAATATGGTCTTTTGGGGCATATCAAAAGCTAGAACACACAACGCACTAACGTTGTCGATTAACTAGCAGCTGGGATGGTGTCTTTTCAACAGAAGTCCTGAAAAACCCAGGTCAACAGTTTTCATACCTGTGGCTCTCTAGGGCAGGGAAGATTATCAACAATTATAGAATTTTGATGAGGAAACGGGGATGAGGTGCAGAGATGAGAAATGGATGAGGGTGATTAGAGGAGAATGTGAGGATAAAAAAGATGAAGGTAAGGAAAAAGGATAAAACAAAAGAATGGTAAAGAAAGAGGTAGGTGAAATAAGAGTAACCGAGTGATTAGAAGGCAAGAGAATACATTTAACAGATGTTGATTAGAGAAGAGTATGAGGGTGATGAGTGTTAAACTAGAGAAGGTGATGAAGATGGTGTTTGAGTTGGAGGAAGGAAGATGAGAGGACTCTGGGAAAGCAGAATATAGGAGCAGGAGAATGATGAGCAAATTGGGTGATGCGAGTAGAGTGATTGGTAGGCATGCACTGGGAGAGGGTGATAAGATGGGAGTAGTAGGAGAGGAGTATGACATGGTGAAGGTGGAAGATGCGTCTGGTGAAAGATAAAAATGATGAGAAAGGAAGGTGATCAGAGAGAAGGGTGGTGAGCAAATGATAAGTTGGGGGGAATGGAGTGTTAAGAGAAGAGTGGTAGAACACAAGGAAGAGGAAGGTGATAGGAATAGGATTTACTAGTAGGAGAAAGTAGGAAAACAGGAAAGAGGAGGGGACAAGCTAATCACAATTTAGAAGAGACAGTTCAGTTTTGAAGCATTCACATAAGATGTATGTTTTCTTGGTGTTTCACCTAGAATGGATTCTGCTCAAAGAGCTGACAGTCAAATAGTGTTTGAGAAACTAGCCACCAAATTGAAGGACCACTTGTCGTTCTCAGAAGTTGTAATCTTTGCACAGTGGGAAGTTAGGGGTTGAAACAGACCTCTGTTTGAAGTTTGGCTGGTTCAGCTTAGGTTGGCAACTTTGATTGATCATCCAATTGTTACTTCTCTTATTTGGAGTACATGTACAGCAGTAGGCACTATCCAAAACGTTTTTTTTAAAGTTGCATAGGCTATTACTTCTTCTTTAAAAGATGTATGGCTTTCAAGTGTTTTTAGATGTTTTGCATGCTCATGAGCACACTATGTAAATAATTCAGGCCTTGTTGCTGCTGTCATTCCAAATGGTAAAGGCCACCAGTGAAGAACAGGAACAGGTACAGGGCAGCAGGATTGCACACATCCATGCACCCACATAAGTACAGCCACTATCCCTCATGCAGCAGTAGGAAAGGCAAGACTGACAAAAGAGGGTGAGGTGGAGAGAGTCAAGGTTGAGCTAGATAGAAAGAAGAATAGGTGAGGCAGAGAGAAGGGAGGGTTATAGGTAGAAGAGTGATGATGCGAGGGAGGAGTGTGAGGCAGACAGAGGGAGGATAGTGAGAAAGAGAGAGGGGGGGTGACTGGTGAGGCAGAGACAGAGAGGAGGGTGAAGAAGAGAGAGTTGGGTGAGCTAGAGAGAAGAATGGAGTGGAGGTGGAGGTGCAGTCAGACCACAAAGAGGTGGAGAGAGAGGGGAGAGTGAAGCAGAAAGAGAGGCGAGTGAGATGAGAGAAAGATGGGGGTGGGTCAAACAGAGAGGAAGCCGAGGCAGGGAGAGAGAAGGGAGAGGTAGAGAAATAGGAGGGTAAGGCAGAGAAAGTGGAAGGGGAGATGAAAAGAAAGGGGAAAAAAAGAAAAGAAAAGAAAAGAGGGGGAGGTGGGTAGGTGAGCAGGGTGAAGTGGAAAAAAAGGAGGTTGAGGTGGAAAGAGAGATGGGTGAGGTGGGGAGAAAGGATCATGTGGTAGAGAGAAAGAAGCCTGATGCAGAGAGAACAGAAGAGATTAAGCATGTAGGTGAAACCCCAAGAAAGGCAGAACTAAAACTAGTGTACATGCTCTCAGCAGCAGGTACAGTATGCAGCTCAGTCCCCCTTTAAAGCCCCTCCAGCATGCCTAATCCCAACTCACTGATACCTGGGAAATGCTTTGCAACTCCATTCATCTTCACGGCCCACCCATGCTTTCTCTTGGCCCTCCCAGATCCCGATTCATGGAGCCGGGCCTGAATGTACCCAGAGTGCCCCCCGGGGGCAACTCCTAGTGCCTGGAGTCAGCATCCCCCTGCCCCCCACAGTGCCCTCTACAAGCAGGGGCGTAACACAGGCCCCCGCAGCCCCAGCAGTTCGGGGTGGCCCCCACGTCTAGGGGGTCCCCTCAGCACAATGCAGACTGGCTTGACTCTGGGACCAAATAAATATTAACTTGCATGGTTCTCCTGGGAAGAGTCTCTGAGGCAGAAGAGTTTTTTAATCATGATAATGACCTGCAGCCCATGCACCGCAAAGGCTGGCTCTGTGCACAGGCTGCAGGCCATTATTAAAACAGGCCCTCAGCATCAGAGACAGAGGCTGGTCTCACAGTTTCGTACTCACGTTCACGTTTAGTGCGCCGCCAGCGCGCCATCACCCATTGCTCTGCAGGGTGGGGCAGTGTGGGTCATGTGCGCAGAGTAAACTGCGCATGTCAGCAACAGTCATCTGCGCCTGCTCCCGTGGACACTACCGAAGCAGGCCTCTCGACATCTTGCCAGGCCTTCCCAGGTATTTATTTCATGATAACAGTTTCAGGAGGCAGACTGTAGGTGCGGGTGGCAGCGCGTGGCGAACTCAGCTGTAATTTTCCGGCCTGATTGGGAAGTCAATGAGTGCGCCCTTGACGTGTGATCACTGAATAATCACAGGTGCAGAGGTGGTCGAACTCCCTTTTCCTAACACCTCCCATCCTAGACACTGCAGCTTCTTGAGGTTTTTTGTTTTTTTCCTTTTCTGTATTCAATTTTTCCTTTTCATTAAGGTTCCGCTCGTCTCACACTTGTTTGCTGATCCTTATCACTTACTTGCTTCGTGCTCTGCGCGTCGATACTGTCCTACAATCATGATCTAGATTTAGTGCTGCATTTTATCTAATCATAGCTGCCAAGGTTTCAGATTGCTGTGTGTGACATTTCCAATATTTCATTGGAATTATGAGTGATATTTCAACGACTATGAGTCACACTTTATCACAAGCAAATTCAAGCAATGAAGACGAGGGAAACAGTCTCTCTCCACCCATCACCCTCTGTCTCTTGTATTACTCCTTTCTCTCCGCTCATTTCACCCTCCCCCTTTCCTCCGCACTTTCACTGGTTGCACCATTTTACCCTTATCTATCTCTCTCCTCCACTCTCCCAAGTCTTGATGACTCCTGTTCATATTTGGAGCTACTGAATCTTTTAGTCTGAAAGACTCTTATTTAATGTTTACTTCCTACATTACTCTTTATCCTGTGTAACACCTTGTTACAGTTCTAACTTATTAACCTACATGATTTTGCATTTTGGGACTATTGATACTACTGGCTAAAACAAAGTATGAAAAGACAACAGTCTCTTTAAAGCTACAACAGCTGAAGTAGCTCAGCTGGTTTGTGTGAGAGGCTGACCGAGCTCTTTCCCGTAAGGTGCATCTGTGGCAAAACATGTCTCACATGAGCACACCGAGGCCTGTTCTATCTACATCTTCGGAAAGAATGGTTTATAGTGCAGCTTGTCTAATGTTTTGCATTGAGAGACCCATGTAGAGAATCGTGTTCTACAGAGGTCATGACTGATGAGAACGCTTCCAATCACGAATAGTTTACTTAACGTGGATTCTGTGCTTCAGTGGTGGTTATTGCAACTCACAACACTTCCATGCTCTCATTTATACTGCACTGTCTACGTGTCACTGAGCAACGACCTCAGGACCTCGAGCTGTGCAAATGAAAGCCCCTCTTATCTTTCTGTCACCATGACCCGGCCCTCTACGCTATTCCTGCCGGCAGCCCAAGGTTTCTCCGGTACCGATCTAGGCCTGACACTCTGCACCAGGCACTGACCTGCCCGAAGGGCACAGAGGCCTTCTGGGATGGCAGTGATAGCAACATATGCATACAAAAGACACACAGAATAGGCAGCCCAAGCTTCACAAACACATAAGAGCAGCAAAAGTAGCGGAGGCGGAGTAAGCTTCATTCCTAGTCCCATACAGTAAAGCAAAATAGACAGCAGCAGTGAAATCTTCACTTACACACACATACATACACACACAGAAGAGGCCCAGCAAAGGGAATAGCAGTGCAAGCCTCCTTTTCATACAGAGCTACTGAAAAGCCATTATCAGTCCAAGTGTCTCAAGAATGCAGAGAAATTGTACATCATAAAAAGGCGGGCCTATATGGCGATATGCTCACCTGGCACCATCGAGCCTTATAAAAAACCCAAACAGTTGTTGTTAGGTGATATCACAGCGTCTCCCGGCAAGAACACCCTTGCTAGCATTCTGGCAAGGGCAGCAGGCCATTATTAAAACAGCCCCTCGGCCTCAGAGACAGAGGCTGGGCTCACACGGCTGCAGTGCCGCACGTTCACATTTAGTGCGCCGCCTGCGTGCCATCACGCATTGCTCCGCAGGGTGGGGCAGTGTGGGTCATGTGCGCAGAGTAAACTGCGCATGTCAGCAACAGTCATCTGCGCCTGCTCCCGTAGACACTACCGAATCAGCCTGCAAGCAAATGTTGGGTCACGTCTCCTTCCATTTCTCAGGTAAAAATTATTTCTCTAGTCATTAAAATATTTCCATTACACCGGAGCCACATAGTCAGAAATTCAAATTTGGTGCTAATGCACATATTACTTGCCTGGGAGTTTACAAGTCATTCCGGAGCGCAGGGAGGAAAGGCCTGAAAGGGGCATCCTGTTAACCTCGGAGACATCAAAAATTTTGATGTCTCCGAGGTTAACAGGTCACGGGTCTCTTTGTATTAACAATTCTTTGTTAAGATTTTAGGTAAACAGTAAATCCAACTGTGGGACTTTTCAGTGTATTCAGGTTAACAGCTATTCCTACTGGATTCATGGAAGAGCCGCTTATGTGCCGTTTCTGAGTCTAAATTTGCACAGAGTCGCTTTGATGTGAGTTTTGTATCTGAATGAGTGAGAGAATGAACTGTGCCATTTCTCTTGTTTAGAAGCATTATTACTCAGTAGTTTGTATTGAGTTGTCGTTTTAGAGGGCATCCTGCTGCCCACTACATGGCACTGGTGATCTATTGTGTGTGAGGGTGAAATGGACTATCTAATAATGTGTGTAGTGTCTTTGGGTGTTGGTGTGCATGAGGAGCATATTGTGAGGATATTGTTAATGTTTTTCCTAGAGAGAGATCAGAGTTTTGTGTAATGGAAGTTTTGACTCATGGAAAGGTAGCGCAGAACTTCAGAAGGTTAATGTGCCTGCTGCAAAGAACATGTACCTGATGCAGATCACAAAATGCACATGATGTAAATAGGTCAGTGAGTCACTGCATTTGTCAGAGAGATCATTTTGTTACTTGCAGTTTGTAAGTTGTAATCCTAACATACAACAGTGAGCTATTATTAACTGTCATGTAAGAGCTGCATGTAAACTGCAAGCAGGTAAAAATTGTAGCGTTATGTTTTTTCCCCCACAGTCTTTGTTTGATTACCCTAATGTTTCAAAAATAAATTGTTATATTTTTATTTTCAGCACCTGGTAAAGCCTGAAACATTAACTGAACCACTACGTAATTTTTGGGCAATTTTTGGACAGAGAACAGGAGGACCCAACCTCCTTTGCTGCTCTTTCATCCCGTCTACGACCCAGCAAACAACAGTGTTAAAGGTAAGGAAACTGATGATATCCTTTTTTATATTGGAATTAGGGCTATGTTTGTGGTCACTGGTCACTCTAGATGGTGGTTGGGGTGGGTGCACATTCTGAAGATTGTTCTCTCAGTGGATAGCATTTACTAATACTGATCCTTAGCCCTGTGCTTTGGGCACTAACGGTTGTTAAAGGCACTATCTATCCCTTGCCTTGTTCAAGGCCCTCAAACAGTCTCTTTTGCAGTGTCTTCAGCAACCACTATGGCACACAGAGGCAACAGGCAGTAAGGCTGTATTTTTAGCAGTCCTGTTGTCCAAAGGGGAGCTTTGGAGATATATTGCGATAATGCACGATAGATGTACTTATACTGAAATTTGATATTATTGCACCAAATCTTATACGTTGTACTTTGACTATTGACAGGCTTCTTTCATATTGGTAAGGACAGCATCGACATCCATGATGAATACGGTAGAACAATTAATTACACGGTCATTCCATGCATGGCCACTACAAGATAAACTACATATAAAGAGATTAGGACCTGATTGGCCAGACCTACAACTACAACAAGTTACCCAGGACAGAGGAAAATTGTACACACGTACATTCTCAAACACCTGGTACACAAAAGCTGAATGGCTTACAGGTCCGTCAAGAAACAAACTGTTCTGCTTCCCCTGCTTGCTGTTTAATGGTAATTTTCCTTGGACAAGAGAAGGAGTGATAGACTAGAAGCATCTGTCTGAAAAAATCAAAAAGCATGCACACACAAGAAAGCATATGGAAAACGTAACAAGACTGGGAATGTTGGGAGACACACCGATTGAGCAGCACATAAACAGTACATACCGCCAAACAATACAGAAACACAATGAAGCAGTTAATCGGAATAGGCACATACTATCAAAAATAATTGATTGCATTAGTTTCTGTGGTGCTTTCGAACTGGCATTGCGAGGCCATGATGAATCTGAAGATTCCACAAATCCAGGAATATTCAAAGGCCTTGTGGATTTAATAGCAAGCATAGACAAGGAAATGGAAGCACATTTAGCAACTGCTACAGTCTTTAAGGGCACCTCTAAAACTATACAAAATGAACTCCTTGAGTGTATGCTCGAAATTATGAGAAGCCATATTGTCCAAGAGTTGCAAAACACAGACTTTGTGGCTATTCAGGCTGATGACACCACTGATGTGGCCACACAATCACAGTCCGTATTAGTCTTTAGGTACCTGGACAATGACAATAATGTTGTGGAGAGGTTCTATGGTTTCACTCATTTAAGACACTCTACTGCAGAAACCATTACTGCAGCTATACTGCGTCAACTGAACTTCATTTTTCCAGAGGTGCACCAAAAAAAAAACGTATTGCACAAAGCGATGATGGTGCGTCCGTAATGAGTGGAAGCCTTGGTGGAGTACAGAAAATAATTAGAGATGTGTACCCTTATGCTCATTACGTGCACTGTTACACCCACCAACTTAATCTTATTATGCAGCAGGCAGTATCAAAGATCTCCGAGACACGAATTTTCTTTTAGGATGTAGGAGGCATGGCAGCATTCTTCTCACGTTCCCCAAAAAGAACGGAAGCACTTCAGGAGATTGTGGACAAAAGGGTTCCAAGGGGATCCTCAACTCGTTGGAACTTTAACATACGTACAGTCCAACTAATATATCAATATAGGGAGGACCTTGTGAAATGTTTTCATAATATAGAAGTCAATGAAACCTTTGATTTCAGAACTCAAAGTGAAGCCCGTGGCTTTGCTAGAACACTAGAAGATAGAGAGTTTCAGTTCTTTCTGTTTTTATTTTAAGACATAATGTCAGCTGTCGAAAATTTATACAATCAGTTACAAGCACGAGAGATCGATACTGTCTCTGTGGAAAGAAATACCGCTATGTTTGTCGAGCGCATAAGCATAGTGAGAAATGAGGTTGACAATTTAGACAGCAAACTGCCAGAGTCTTCAATTTTTGCAAACCACAGGAAAAACATCACCACTCTGGTCCGAAATGCAAAGGAGATATGTGACATTGTAATTGTGCATGCACAAGAACGTTTTGCTTTCACAAAACATTTGGTGAGTGCCGCATTATTGGAAAGTCAAAACTTTGCAAAATATGGTGAATCCTTCCCTGAGCATGCTCTGCATGAGGCTGTGGAAGCTTATCCTATGCTCAACCAAGAGGACCTCAAAAGTGAGCTGACTGTACTCAATGCCTGTGTACCGAAATGCCAGAGATGCCAGGGCTTTGCTGACTTTAATTCATAAACTTAATATGGAAAAGACATTTACAGAGACAGTGACTTTACTTAAAATTGTCATAACCACTCCTATGACAACAGCAGAGGCAGAACGATCTTTTTCCGCCTTAAAGAGGATTAAGACATTCCTAAGAAACACCATGCTTCAGGAAAGACTGAATGCTTTGGCAATGCTCTCTATAGAGAGCAAGTTAGTTCAAAATATCTCTGATTTTAATGTTCAAGTAATTGAAAAGTTTGCTGCTCTTAAAGACAGACGTGCTGATTTTAGATACAAAAAGTAAACATATGTATGTTCAATGCTGCTAGTTTCCGACCACCTGTTTAGTTGTTTGTTAAATAAAAAGCACCTGTGAGGTACTCAGAAATGCATTATATCTCAAAGTCTGTTATGAAGCTCTGTGGTTATACTGAATAAGCAGCTACCTATGTTATATGACATGATCTCTTTATTACTGTAATAACTGCACTTTCTTCATTGCTTTATTAACCTTTCTGCTTTCTCAAATTTGCTTGAAAATGCATCATTTTTCCACTCTTTTTTCAAAATTTTCTCGGGGGGAGAACTCCCCCAAACCCCCCTTAGGTTGTTTGGGCTCGCTCGCTACGCTCGCTCGCTATGCTGAAGTATGCCAAACATTTTACGCCCACCACTTTCAAATGTCACCGTCCGCCACTGGGACATGGTATTCCCGGAGCGGTAGTTGCTGCTGAGGTGGATGGCTGACGGTCATTAAAGATATATCCTGCTTACCTTAATGTCTCTTGGACATCTCTTCAAAAACCTTGGTCATGAAATTTCTGCTTGCAAGCGCCACCTTTCCTCTGAACAAGTTGAAGCCATTGCCCCATCCTGGACCTGTTTTCTAGGAACGTTCCTCTTTAAACATCAGTGCTAGCTTTCAGGTTCCCCGATTACACTAAACCTTTTACTCTGAATTGTTTTGAATCTAATCAAATTGGCACTTGGAGTGTTAGTAAAACGCCATTCAGTTCTAGACCTAGTCATGGCTATACATATGCTCTGTGGAAGCTGCCACAACTCTATCAAGCTTCTAAAAACATTGTGTTGAGTTTCCCCCATTAACTGTTGCTGTACCCCAATCTCCCCAGAATCTGCGGGCAAGGTAAAGAGGAATAATGGAACCCTTAAGAACAAGATGGCAAAGATATGTTCCGAGACACAGATGAAATGGCTCGGTGCCATCATTAGCCTTTTGGTCCCTGAGAGCGATCTCTTCCCAGAAGACGAAATTAAGCCCGTATGAAATGGTCCAACCCATGATGCTCTAGTCAAATAACCCTTTCTATTCTGCCAAACTGGATGTACAGCTAAATTATGATCCTGTCTTACAATACTGCAGAAAGCTCACTCGTATATAACCAAGGAATTTATCAATAGCTTATAATCAATTATGGATGCTATTTTATAGTAGTTTGGAGGTTCCTATAACTCTGAATATGCTTGTTAAGTTTCATGGCTTAAGAAGGCCCAGAAGCCAGGATGCTTAGGGTTTTACATTTGAGCATTTCCTAGAAGTAAAACCTCTCTTTCAAACCTAGCATGTGAAATTGGGATTTCAGGAGAATAATGAGCTAGTATTGTATGTATGAATGATATTTTCTCCTCAAGGACGTTATGTGCTTCCTCAGGGAGAAGTTCCTGCCACCTGCTCATCAGATACATTTTTGCTGAGTATAAAAAGTTTTGGTCACATGATTAAGCTCCATTGAATTGTATGGAGAAAAAAGTATATATACATTTTTATAGCAAGAGCCCTGGTAAGATGTCATGACAATTGTCTTTGATTCTTTTGCTGTGCTGCTTGCTATTTTGCATTTAAAACTAGTAGGCTTCCTGACATGTTGTGTTTTATTTATTTATTATTTTTTAACACCTTTAAGTTGATTTATGTACTGGATTTAGTACATTTAATTGTCAACATAAATGACATGCAATGTTCATGATATGCACATCTGAGAAATAACATTTACAATGATATCCATTTGCACATTGGTCACAGCCATATTATAATGTTCTTGTTTAGGATCTGTCACGCTTGAATTACTTATAAACCCTAATTATCAGTGTATGAGTTTGCTCATGCTGGAGACATAATATAAATTTGGGAACATCGAATTGTGTCTTACATTGTGGTTGGATCACCATCCATTATCTGGGAAATTTCTATATGGGTTATAAATGGCTGGCAAACTCTTTTTAATTTGCCCCTCTGATTCTTGATTGTTGCCGGTTTTTTCTTCATTGCATAGAGGGATCACACCTTTCCCCACCAACAACCCAACACAGGTGCAACCGGCTGTTTCCAGACTTGTGCTATAGTTAGCCTTACAGTTAGCAAGAGATGTGATATCAGTTTTCCTGCAGGTATGGTGAGTGGGTATTTTCTATTTTCACGTGGGTCTCCAAGTAATAACACCATTGAATGAAGTGGGTGTTTAGCCCTGTGATAGGTCTAATATGGGACAGGATTTCCTTCCAAAATGCATGAATCTGAGTACAATACTAGTACCTGTGCTTCAATGTACCACTCTCCCCACAACTTTCCAACAAAGGTCCAGGCATCCAAAGATAGCTTTCAACCTTGTGAGGGAGAGATACCATCATGTTGGAGCTTTGTAGCCATTTTTTTAGTTTTGTGTGCATAATGAGGTTTTCGCTGCCCTTTTTGAAATCGCTACCAAGGTCCCTTTTGGTATTTCATACCCAAATTCCTGTTCCCACCGCAGAGCTTATTTGGATTATTAATTAGGTTTGAAATCTAAAAAATAGAGACAATATAACCAGGTGATGCCTTTTTGTTTTGTTTGTTGTGAACAATGCCTCCAAGTCTCTAACCTTTATAATTGGCTTGTTACAATTAAAAACTTTGACTTAGTAGGTTGGGCATAAGCTTTCTCACAAGGAAACCCTCAGGTATGATGCAATAAAATTACAAAATGACAGTTGTAAAAACAAAATGGACTAGCTACTAATAGACCCCAAAAAGGATTATAAAAGTGCAAATATCCTATCCACATGGTTTATTCCTATGGCTTACACAGTGCTTAATTTGTAAAATAGGAAGTCCAGGTGCTCAAATTTTTGTAGGAGGGCCCACCCACTCCCCCATGGCCCCACCCACTCCCCCATGGCCCCACCCACTTCCTTCACTGGCTCCACCCACTTACTCCATTGGCTCCACCCACATCTTCAACTTGCACGGCTGAAACCCTCGTTTAACACCATATCTGAATTCTTACCTTGGTAATGTGATGCTTGACATGATAAATGTTGATTTTATTAAGATATCTTTTCCAAGGAGCTCAAAAGCCAAGGCAAAACCGCAAAAAAGACTGGATGACATGAATTTTGGAACCAAAGATAATGAACTTTTTCTGGCCATTAAAGGCCTGACTCCAAAATAATTCTGATATGACTATCTACTTATGTTGCATTTGGTTTCTCCCCAGGCTTGACCCTAAACTGCCCTGGAGCAGTCTATTACTAAAAGCCAGTAGGCTCTATGACATTATAGAGCTCAGAGGTACAAGCCCACTATGAAGGCATCTATCAGATGTAGAATACATTGGACTATGCTAGAGGCACAATACACACCTTCCTGGCACATGCACAACCTGTAACTGATTTATGCACCTCATTTACTCCTGCAATGATAAGGTTTTTTTTTTTGTGTAGAACATTCCATCCACCTTTGCCTTATCGTTTTTCACTTTTTTTACCATAAGGTGTGACCGTCAGCGATGGTCTGGGTTCAGATAAAGTGGCCTCGTCCCTTGAAAACTCTGGATAAAATGTAAACTTACCTCCTGTGATGTCACATCTTGCAACTACATTTATTGTCATATTTCGAGAAATGTATTAGGGTCAAAGGTCGTGCATTAACATTAAGCCATATGGGGAAATTTAGAAGTTGACATCTCTTAAGGCCGAGGGTACAACTCTAATATTATTTGCTGTTGGTGAGTTAGTGCATTTTAAAAAGCAAAACCTTCAAAAAACTGCATTTTTCTGATAATCTCATAACTCAGTGATGTGCATAACGAATTCACACAAGCCTGGCTGCTTCAATTCTCCAATAAAATGCATTTTATCTCAAAGAATGAGAGTCCTTTTTAAGAAGGAAATGCCTCAAAAACACAGTTTCCTTTGGCAACTGTAGCGAAACATTGCGGCTTTCTTGTGACGTCTCCCTGGGCAAATTTATCCTGGAAAAAATGCATGTCCACCTAATGCTAATGAGTCACCAGGCTGAAAAATAACTGTTCTGCCTAAGTAAATAGAATAGCTTATTAACAAGGAACAACCGCCCTGCATCATTCGCCCTGCTGCTAGCGAGGGAGGAAAGAACTGAGTATACATGTCTTTTGTTCTATGGCGCGAGCTCGACCTGAATGTATTGGAGCGCTTTACAAATTAAATCATCCGTGCCTAACCTTGTGTAGAGGTTTGCCCAGAATCAAAGAGTTGTTGAACCGACGCCGAGATTCAAACCTAGTTCACCAACTAAAAGTCGATTTTCAATAGCTCTAGCTGTGACGCCACATCTTCTCCCTGTTCGCACAAAGAGGAGAGCAAAAGCTTCATAATACAATTTTGTAAACATTTGCCAGAAGTTGACTTCGTGTTCCTGAAAAACAAACGTATAAATTAACAAAAGGAACATAAATAAATGGTTTGTGTGTTTGTCCGTTTCTTTTAACGTTTCCTGCTTTACCAACCTTTCGTGTAGCAAACAACCATTTTTTCAACTGCATAACACATATCCTTAGTTATGTAACTGCAGGTGGACTATAGACACAAATGTGGTGGGAAACAATAACGGGTGGTTTCTGGGCTTCTATTGTGCTTGCAGTACACTTTCCTCCCTCTTTATCATAACACTCTTGTCGAGTCACAATTTAGTACAG
The DNA here is from genome assembly GCF_964204655.1 of Triturus cristatus. Lineage (NCBI taxonomy): Eukaryota > Metazoa > Chordata > Amphibia > Caudata > Salamandridae > Triturus > Triturus cristatus. The sequence goes on from NC_140579.1 coordinate 790,295,052, forward strand.
GGCCTTCGGCATATATACATCCACGCCAGCAGTAATTTGAAAGAAATAACAACTCAACCTGCACCAAAAATGACAAATTACTTGAACGTAAGTACTGTGGCGAAGGCAGACAAAGAGTTGTGAAAAAGCAGCACTGCAGCTCTGCTCATCTTGCTTAACTTTGTTAAGACTTACCGGTTCCGGTTTGTTCGTGGTGGGCCCGGCTGCCAGGATACACACTGCACTGCCTTGCTTAGTCTATTAACTGACTAGGCCTGGCCTGCCAGCCAGCCTCCCTGCCTCACCTCGTGCTGCTGCCAGTACTTTGGCTACTGCTGCCAGTCCTCACGTCGTCGGATGGTCGGGTGAGGTCGTGCTGGCTGACACAGGCACCCAGACCTTGAATGGCCATTGGTGACTCGTGGTGGTGATGGTGGGGGGTGCTGGGGGGGGCGTGCTGGGGCGTGGCCGCATAGCAATGCACAATCTGAATAAACCTGTGCACGCTGCCTGCCACCGCACAGCCCCAACCCCTTAGAACCAAAATCCAGCCCAAAATCAGGGTCCCTCCCACCAGGCTGAAGATTAACTAAAGCCTGCGGCCGCTACACCATCAACAAGATTGAGATTCATTCATGAATCTCCATTCTCTTCTTGTGTCAGCCAGGGCAGGCCACGCTCATCACAGCTTCGCTTGGAGTGGGACTGCCTGCTCGTCCATCTCACGAGTACCAAGTGATTCAGACTGTGCCCCTGAGTGTTGTGCGACTTCAACAAGTCCAGTAGTGAGGTAAATATTAATATCAAAAATAAACATCTATGACGTGCAGCAATCCTTGTAGACCCGGCCCTGCTAATTATGTGCCGGTGCTAAGCACCGGAAAGCCCCGGCACAAATTAAGCACTGGTACAAACACTAAAGCCCTTGCCTGCTGTAGTAATCTGCGAGATCCCATGAAACAAAATGCCTGCTTGTAGAGTTTAGCTCAGTATAATACAGTTTGCAAGACAGTATCCAAGCCCTCTTAGTGAAGCCTAACAAGAATCATCATATTGAAAACTTTAGGATACGTCAGAGTGTGGGGTCAACACCAAACCCCCTGCCTAATATGGTAACCTTTGAGATTACATTTAACAAAATACCTGTCTATCACCTGTAACACAATGTGATCACAAATCCACTGTTAAAGGCATACTCGCTTTAAAAACACTTTTCACAAAACATAAGCTAGGCCTATTACTACCTTTGTCATAATTTTTCATAAAAGTCAGGTCAGTCCTGTGGCATCTGTCATAACCTTTCACAGTGCATCAATCAATCAGGCCTTTAGCTTGTCACCATAACCAACTCCACTCTATTGTTTTGAAAATAAACGTTCCTATAAGGCAGCCATCAGGAAAAAAGTCATAAAATGAATACAGACTTACAGTTGGCTAAGCAAAATACTATCACTCCTCAGACAGCCTAACAAGGATCCTCATGGAGGAAGTCTTCTATATCTATGGTTTGTCACAGGGATAACCAACACCAAAACCCTTGCGTATTAGAGTAATTAGTGGGATTCCATGTAACAAACTTCTTCCCTGCAGGCGTCCATCGAGAATAATAACAATCCACTCTTAAATGGATTGATGTGAACAAATGCGTTTCTCAAAATATACATCAGAACTACTGACTTTTCGTAAGAAACCGATCGGTCTTATAGTCGTGATCAGTGGCTCGCCATGATAACCAACTCTATCCCGTTGTCTTGACTATTGCCACGAGTAAAACAGTGCAATAAAAATCATTTTCAGAGGAAGCACACAAATTTGGCCCAATCAAATTCTGTACTTAGGGGATCCAACAAGTGTGTGGAGCCTAATAAATTCCATGGAAAGAGATTCATTGGAGATGGGGTTGCCACAGTTATACATTAGCCCACAGGAAACCCCTGTTGAAAGGCGCCTGTTGACCCTGACAATATTTAACAGAATAGAAATATTAGAACTAACCAATAGAACAAATTTCAGAGGACTCAAACTGTCCTTGTGGTAACTAACACACTGTGGACTTGTACAACGCCCTGTTCGTATATGGATGATACTAAGATATAAGAAATGCTAGCTCTTCGTTAAGGCATATGTGATTTGAGATTACATGAGAATTGCAAGGAACCTGCTAGAAGAGCAAATTCAAGGAGCCCGCCCAAAAAATGTGATGTGGAAGCAATGCCATCAACCTTGAGAGGTCTGTGGCTGTGTAAAGACCAGAACATCGAAGTTCAACCTTACTGTCTCTGGACTTAAACAAATGGAAGCCCAGCCTGGAGTGTCCTAGCCTCCAGTAATGAAGTGACTTCAAAGGTTGCCGTCCTGATTATTGTGCATTGAATATCGAGGTACAGGAATATTGTTACCAAAATATCTAAGGGCAAAATATTGAGGTAAGTCCATGTAGGTAAGTATAGATTTATTACTCTCAACTCCACAACTATGTGTCATGGAGATATACATCATCAAGTTATATATTTACTGAGTTAATTACAGGAAATCCACTTACTTCTATATACTTGCCTGTCAATATTTTGAAGCTCGATATTGTAGTCACAGTATTCTTGTAACTTGTTATTCCATACATGATATTCTGTACCTACATAATTCCAAAAAGAGCCAACAACCATTGCAAGTTGGTGCCTTCTCCCCCATCTTTTCCACATATTCCATGGTACCTAAATCTCTCCCTCCACCCTTGTTCATAATGAGGGCCACCTTGAAGGGTTCTGTTTTATTCTACCTTTTTAGGTGTGGCCTAGAGATGTCATTAGCTCTCTGCCATACATTAACAATGAGTAAAAAATACTACATATAAAGTGGCTTTGGGTCAGCCCACTTCATCCATTGATCTAGTAAAAGTATCATTCATATTTTGGATCAACCAGTAGGACAGCATATATATTTCAGGGATGTGGGTCAGCCCCATTCAGACATCACTTTGCTGGTCATATCATTCACATTTTAGATCAGATTTAGGCCAGCCAGTCAGAGAATGGAGTGTCAGACTTTGAGAGTGACAGCATTTTGCCTCTTTACTTGTGAATCTTCCAAGGAAAGGGAGTGAGCACCAAGAGGCAAAGGAGTATGGCTCTGGCTTCACCAACATGGCTAGTCAGCTGACTGCGATACAGGCGTTAATGGACCACGTGCCCCACAAAGGGAGGGTCACATCATTTCATACTGACAAATGCACAGTGCAACTTGGATTGTACACCATCATGCAAGGTGTCACTCCCTCCCTAGCACTGTAGCTACAGGAGCAGTGATGCCTTGTTTTATAGTATGCAGCCTCAAGGGTGTCCTCCTGCTTTCCTAAGATGTGGTGCTGGGGAACCACAGGGTGTCATAGCTCTGGAGTCTACAACAGCATCCCTTGTCTGCAGGATCCGGTGGATTCAATAAGTCCAGAGGAGGCCCTGCACAGTCAGGGGTTAATGAGGGGCTCCACAGCTGTACCACCCACTTCTGGCACCTTCTGACTCTCTAAATATTGCTGCTCCAACCACTCTTGCAGTGTTTGGCTGCAATTTATGAAAGCTACGAGGGGCTTCAGCATGAAGAGGAGAGAGAGAGTACATGATCATCAGGCTGCCTGCTGACACACATATGAACCAGCACCGGTAGCCTAACAGGATTCCGGATATGCTTGACCCTGTCTGTGCCTGGAGAAGGATATGGTGTTGTGTTCTTTCATGACTATGGGAGAGAGGCAGCTTGTTACCTCAAATACTCCCTTTTGAATGCACAAAGGGCTGCAGTGGTGTAGCAGCGCAGGCACTGGCATTTGGTACCTCATTTATGAGAAGTGTCGCATCACTCCGTGAAAGCAGAGATACGAAACTTCTCACTGCGCCCTCCTTGCGACACGAATGATGCGTCATATTTACTGTATGACATATTATGTCGCAAGGAATAACAGATACGTCGGTATTACTGAAGTTGTGTTAGCATGACGCAACTCCTGCAATGTTCCTTTCACATGGGGCAACCCCAATCTTCTGTACAAAAACCACAGACGTTGCCTATTTTCTTCATGGGATGGCTCAAACAGCTCCATCAGTGCACAGAACAAATAGTCTTTGTCTATTGCAATACAGTGTTCAACAAGAGACTGACAAAGAAGCATTGATTTATGGTTGATTTTGCTCCTGGGAAAGAGCTTGGGCCTTGGAGACTACCTTCTTGTCCACCAAATGATTTACAGATGTGCGTGTTTGCTCTATTCTTTCACTTACCTGTCACTGTATTTCAGAATGTGCTGATGTTTATAGCTGGACATTCTGTCCATGTCAGTTGGAGATCTGCTGTCTGTGACTGAGGTCGAATAAAGCATTGCTTGTATTTACATCATCCATTTGGTGTTATCCATGCTACGCTGGCGATGAGCTGTGGCTTGTTCATGATAATGTGGATGTGAAGAATCGTCCTCCTCAACAAGGAAGTGATGGTTTTCTAGCAGTACAATTTTTCAGTGCCACCAAGATACGCTTGAGAAATAAACAACCCTAATTGATCCTTATCAACAGGATGAGGAGCATTGACAATAACATCCACAATACTAGGTTTTGGCTTCAATCCTTCCCCTAAGAGAACATGACTTAGATACTCGATCTCATTCAAACAAAATATACATTTGTTCTCCCTGATAATAACTCAATTGGCTTGTAAGATAAATAAAACCATCTCCACAGTACTGTCATGTATCTCTTTTATATCCATAAAACAACATTTTATACATTTTGTAAATTTTCAAACGTCTTGGTCATGACCTTCTGAAAAACAGAAGCAGCCAAAGCCAGATCAAATGGCATGTGGCAAAATTGAAATGTAACATCAGGTGTAACAAAAGGCGTGAGATGACAGGCGGTTCTTCTAAAACCACCTGATGGTAAGCCGCTCAAAGACTGAATCATTTGGACTGACTTATGACTGTGATCAAATCTTCAATACATGGTAAAGGAAAATTCTCCACCCAGATGGCATTATTAAGAGATCTACAATTAATTCATGAATGCAATTCATCAGATTTGTTCTTGGCTAAAACAACTTGTGAAAGCCGCAAAGTAGCATCTACAGGTTCAACAATACCATTATCTTGCATTTTCTTTCAAATTTACTTCTTATCCGATGTTGCACGTTGTGGAATCTATGTTTAATAGGAAGAATGGTGTTTCCAATGTTCAAAGGGGCAGATTTACAAGCCCCTTGCGACACATTTGCGCCGCCGTTGCGTCACTTTTGTGACACAGCGGCAGCGTAAACCATGCACCACGTTGCGACCTATTTACAACGTGACGCATCTAGGCAGATACGTCACGTTGTAAAGCCCTGCGTCACATGAAATCTGCGTCCGGTTTCATGTGGGCGTTCCGTCGCAGGAAAGCCCCGTAAAACTGACGCAGTGAAACCTACAAGATTTCACTGAGTCAGTTTTACGACGCCACTGCGTCAAACCCTTATGCCTGCTTGAAGCAGGCGTAAGGAGTGACGCACCACGTTAGTTATGGGCGGCCCCTGTGCATTGCTGGAGTTGCATCGCGCTTGCGACTCGACCCCAGCAATGCGCCGCCCTTACGCCACAAGATGCGACACGCATCTGCCCATCCTTGCGCCACAGTGCGCCGCACTGTAAATGCGATGCATCCGTGGTGGCGCAAGGGGGTAATTGCGTGTCGCATCTGTTCTGGCGCATCCCTGCTGATTTGCAGGGATGCGCCAGACATTGTGGGGCTGTCTGGCGTAGGGGGAGGGTAAGGGGGTGGTAGTCGACAGACAACTTGCTCACCTTCGCTGCCCCCAAAAAGAGTGCTACTTGAGCTGGACCCCCTCCCCCAGCTACGCCACTAAATCAACATGACATACTGTCTGTGCCCCAGCGCTTTTGGACTTCGCTAGGAAAAGCCTGACATGATTGACCCGGCCCCAGCCCCATCTACATTTCAGAGACAAACATCTGGTTTGACACATTCTTCCCTAGCTCTATGGAACTTTCAAACCCTGGCTAGTCTCTGACTGGGAAACTATGGGAAATTCTCTGACAGGGGAAGCCATCTGCCCAAGAACACACAGGGAATCAGTGGAACCTGCCTCGTGAAAGTACAATCCAAGCACTTTGACCACCAGACCACGCCTCCCCCCCCCCTCTGGGAGATGCGTCACGTTGTAAAGCCCTGCGCCACATGTAGGCGTTCCAGGGCAGGTGGGGGCGTTCCGGTGCAGGAACGCCTCCTAAAAATGGCTGAGTGAAATCTACAAGATTTCACTCAGTCACTTTTAGGCCCATGCTGCGTCAAAACCCTGCGCCTGCTTGAAGCAGGTGTAAGGATTGACGCAGCATAGTACAGATAGGGCCCCCCAGAGCATTGCTGGAGCTGCGTCGCGCTTGCGACGCGACTCCAGCAATGCGCCACCCTTACGCCATCAGATGCATCACGCATCTATTTATCCTTGCGCCACGATGCGCTGCATTGTAAATGCGGCGCAACTGTGTTGGTGCAAGGGTAAACTTGCGTGACGCATCTTTCCTGGCGCATCCCTGCTGATTTGCAGGGATGCGCCAGGAAACATAAATCTGCCCCCTGGTCTGTTCCACTCTATTTTGAAACACTATTTTACATTTTTCTTTCCACATATAATCTGTGACAGAGTTGATCAGGGAACCAGACACTTCTGACCTTGTCTACTTATCATATCAAAATCAGCTTTGTGCCACCATACTAGTATATTTATGTCACTGTAAGCCACATACATTTTTCTTTTGATTGTTTTATCTTCAAAACAGATATCTTCCTAAAAATATCCAACTTGATCTATTCTACTACCTTCAAAGGCAGTGATGATGACACCTGGGGATGACATTCCTTTACCAGACCACCTCTCTTAGTATTCATCAATGGAAATAATGGTTATCCTTGCACCAGAGTCAAGAAAAAGAGGAATGGAAATACCATAAATCTTTGTGTATATGAGGGTCACTATACTTTTTCTCACTATGCACACTACTAATTTCACACTAACCACTGAACGTACCAGTTCTTCCACTTTTTTATCAATATCTTCCAAACCATCACACACATTCTGTTCCTGGACACTTCTTATAGCCATATGTTTACCACCTCTGCAAACTTTGCTAAACTGCCCCACTTTCTTACATTTCCAGTACTCTTATGCAATCACTGGACAATTTCTGAAATTCGACAAGTGCACCATACAGCCACACCTATAGCACATAGGTTTTGATGAGGAACAGATAACACCTCTCCCTCTGCTGGAACTATCAACAGAGGATAGCGACTTGGTTTGAAAATTTGATTGGGAATTACCCTGAGAACTAATATTTGCTACTAAAACATGAACTTTCTGTTTCTAATTGTTTTGCATCTTGCCGAGAACTCTCTATACTTTTAGCTATGTCTATTGCTTCATCAAGTGATGGATTTTTTCAAGCCGAGAGTTGCTGTTGTATCTTCTTTGAGTAACACCTAGACAGAATTTGATCGTATTGAAATGAATCCTTCAAACTTACAGTAAGCTGCCAACAGAGGCTTTTCTGTGCTCAGTAGACTCAACTCTATGATAAAGATGTTTTACTAATGGATTTAAAAGAGTGTACGTTTTGCACCTCCGTAGCAGGAGAGTTTCCTTATTTGACCTCACTCACCGTTATCATCTTCTCTGAGGGACTGACGTCCCTTAAATAAATGCAAATTCAGGTATTAATATAAAGAGCCTTTGCCAAAATTAACAGCCCATCTAATACCTCAGTCGTATAGTTACTTCCTCGGTATGGTTCAATTTACCTTATCAAATGCTGTAGAATATGTCACAGAGTACTAGGGTGCTGTTGCCCCCTCGGGCCTAAGAGTCATCATTGCAAGCAGCGTCGCCTCATGGATAGGGCTCTGTCCCTAAATCCTATTTGTGAATAAAATAACAGCCTCTGCTGATCCATCCACTGTCAAATGGCCCAGCAGCCGCTTTGCATGAGCCCTAAGAAAAGTGCAGTCGGTGACAATTACACTTGTGACCATTAATACAGCTCAAACTGCACTTTGCGCTGCCACATTTGTTGAATTGACATACTTTCAAATTGGCATTCTTCAATATATATAGATTTCTGGACACATGTATGATCGCCTGATTGATCGTAGATGAATGCTGATGAGCCCTAAATTCAAACTTCTCTCCCAGGGGAAGAGCAGTGCAGAGCAATGCTATGCCAATGGAAGATAGCAGGGTAGATTATTAAGTCTGGGATTAACCCAGTTTTATAGGGATTACCTTCTTGACCGAGTCCGTTTCTTATAGTACGTCTCTCATCACCTTATATTTATCCGTGTTTATGCTCCAAAATGCCATGGGTATTGGAAAATACATATTGTGCCGTCTAACCTTCTTCCCCTATTTTCAAAGTAACTGATATCACATGACTTTTGGTGCAGATTTCCTCACAGAACGTAAAATCATGGGACCTTTGACTATGAGGACATCACAGTAGGTCACATCACCTAAGTACTGAAACTAGGAATAGGTAAAATAAAGATGAAAAACGGTTACTAAAGCAAGACAACTATATCAGTCAACATCCACATATTAATTAGGGTGAGCCATAATAGGCCAGGAGTGAGCCCATTATGCTGCTGATCAGCCATTTAATTTGTTGTTGCACCTCAACATTCTACACATCTATAGCCTGTATGCAATTGGTCATTGTCTTTAGGGACTTGTGTGTACAACATGCCTAGATGCCCATTCTCCATTAGCATTCTCTTCCACTAGTTACAGCTAAGGTAGTCCTGAAAGAGGGGAAGGTTCTACTGAAAGAGGTTGGTATAGGCTAGGATTTTCTCTTGCTTTGTCAACTCTTAGTTTATGTTCATATGGTTTGCTTCGGGTATCTTTAGTTCAGGAATAAAAAGAGGACAGTACAACCTCCTGAAGACTGCTCTTACATATCCTTCATTTAAAAAATAAAAATTCTCCCACTCTGAGCCTTAGAGTACGAAGCCAATTATCGCTAAAATAGTGCATAATTGTTTATAATGGAGAACATATAAAAGGGATATTTAGAAAAATAAATAGGTGTCATTTTCACCATGAACCTACATTGGAATGGAATACATTTTAAGTAGGAGAAAGCTAAGGTAAACCATATTGGGTCACATGTCTAAATCAGCAGGGTTGTCATGTATATAATTGTCAGCATCTAGAAAATTGAGTATCTAACACAAGTGAGATGATGGTGCAATCTAGACTGATGCGTTGAAATTATTTATTTAATCTTGTGAAATCTGATTAAAAGCTTTGCTAGTCTGCATTCCTTATGTATTCCAAGAAAATATACTAATTTCATAAGGAATAGATTGACTTGTTGCAAACACCATAGATGATCCCAAATAGATGTATTTGTAGATCATGAAAATGTAGCTTTTGGCACAATCTTGACTCATGGTTTGAAGGCTTGTGTATATCCATGTCATTTGAAAAGACAATGTATTGAAATATTTGGAGATCCGTTTCTAAGAAAATAATGAGCATATATTTGCATTGCTCACTATTATCCACTGAAAGCTAGTGTGAAGTGTACTCCCACTTGGCGGCACTTTTGTGTTGATTTTGCCTTTTGTCTGGTGTATGTCTCATTGTCTTTGATAAGGGTACATTCAGAATTGTTTATACTGTTTATGCCATTGCATTTTTGCTCCATTTACTCCATCTTGTTTTATTTCATTAATAAAGGATTCACAAGAAACTATACCTCATTGTAATTTCTATGCACATATGGATGTTTTATATTTTAAAATGGTAAAAAAACTTCACTGATGATAAATGTTATTTTACCAATAGATTTACCTTCACCCATCCTGGTGGGTACTTGAGTTCTGCCAGCTTTTACAGTGTTGAACATAGGTATACTCTGCCACCCACACTTCTGAGAATGTGGAGTTTTCAAGATAACAGACTTGTAAAAGTGCCGGGGCTGCTGAATACCAAACCTGTCTAGTCTTGATTCTGTCTCAGACCTTTCTTCCACCAGCCTACACTTCAGTTCTCTGGCTCAGTCTTGTAGGTCCTTCTCCATCTCTGTCTTCCCCCTTCGTTACTATTTTGCTGTCTTTTCCTTCCTTCCTTCTTTCTCTCTTTTCTGCCTTTCTCTTTCTTACTCTGGGTCAAAGTCCCTGGATAAAAAAATAAGTCTTGGTCCCAAAAAACAAGTGCTGATTCCAACCATTGTCACAAATTAATGACTTTTTGATAAATAACAAATTACCCCTGCCTTGTTCACAATAATGTCTGCTATTGACCACTGACCTTCATTAAAGAGAAATACATCTCTGACTACACAACACTTCAAAGACTAGGATTTGCATAGCGTGGGCAAAGTTGGGTCAGAAATGACGATGATTGGGAGCGTGGCTTCGGCGTTGAACAATATGGCTGCCTAAGGACCTTTTGGTCTTCCTGAAGCTGTGTGGATGGTTGTCCTTGTAGGAGGAGTGGGCGGAAGATGGCGGGATGCTCCGCTCTTGCTTGCCATTAAACACCAAGCAATATCGAGCTTGATATTGCCGTCGCGGCTGTTTCCTCAGAAACGGCCACCATCTTGGAAGGTTCTAGGCTGTCGCTTTTTGCATAAAGGATGTGGTCTTGTGAGAAAGTGCCCTCTTTCTTGCATGGTATGCCCCCACTTCTTGCTGAATTGCTGATGTACTTTGACTGAGTGTGCCCTGGGCTCCTGCCAATCAGGTACCCAGGGCCTGTGTTCCTTCCCTAAACCTGCATTGAAGCCTAAACCCAATTGGCATCTCTGGCCACATGTCAGCCCCTGGTAAATTGTACCACAGGTACCCAGGGCACTGTGACCAGAGAAGGCCTCTAAGGGCTGCAGCACTTATTGTGCCACCCTTAGAGGCCCTGTACCCTGACACTCACACACTGCCTTTGCAGGCTGCTTGTCTTGGTGCAGAACAAAACAAAGAGTCGACATGGCACACATCCCTGTGTGCCATGCCCACAAACCACTGCCTTGGCATACATCAGTCACCCCTCTAGCTGGGTGCCCTATGCCAGTGGTGGGGGTACAGGTGCATGAGCCCTGTACCCCTACAGTGTCCAAGTCCATTCCTTGGCCCTGTAAGTGCAGTGTCGCCATTAAGAGTATATGGTGCTGGGAGTTTGTCATTATGAACTCCAGAACACCATAATGGCTACACTGAAGACTGAGAAGTACTGTATCAAATTTCTCAGCACATTAAACCCACACTGATGCCAGTGTGGGATTTAATGTAAAATGCACGACAGAGGGCATCTTAGAGATGCCCCCTGAAATCCGACCAACTACTAGTGACCTGACTGAGTGGCTGCGTAGGCTGCCACCACCAGACATGTTTCTGGACCCCTGGGTCGAGAGCCTACTGCTCTCGGGGGCCTGAAACAATGCACATCCTGGGACGAGGTTCCAAGCCTCCTCCCCCAGGATGGACAGGGTTCACGAAGAAGAGGCTTCAAAGACATGCCACCTTTGTGAGCCTCTCCAGACAATTTGCTGCTTTCAGCAACTGGTCCCCACTGGTTCTACCCCCCACTTTGGGCGGGAAAAACAAGTGGGGAATGGAGGTGTGCCCACCTCTGCCAATTCCACCCCTCAGGTGGGGGAGGTGAGGTGAAGCACAACCTCGAGTCCCCGCCATCTTGAGGATGGGAGGGCCCCAGCCAACCAGGGACAGGCTCCTGCCCCCCTCCCACAGGAGAGTTGCAGAATAGTGGGTGTACCCATCCAAAGAAAGGGACCCATTGGTCCCTGCCCTTTACCTACCTGTAACGCCCCTAAATTTAGTATTTAGGGGCACCCTGAACCTTGCTTGCTCAGATTAGAAACAACAAGAAAAGAAGATAAGAAGAAGGACCGAAGAGCCGTGCAGAGCTAACAAGAGGACGACGCCCACTGACTTGGCATTCCAATGTACTGTATTTGCTAAGTGTTGCATACTACTGCTTCCCTGTAAATCAAACAAAGTACAATTCCTATTGCATTTTTCAACTGTTCTATATCCGGTAACTTATTACTGAAAAGTATTTAATGCTTACCTGTACCAGTCTTGCTTGGTTCTTAAAAAAAACAACAGTATATTGTTATACCACAACAATTGGCCTAGAGTTCAGTTCTTGAGTGTGTGAATTAATTTGCTGATTGAGGGTTTACATCAAATGCTTAACACTGTCCTCTGACACTGCCTTACGGCTCGACCAAGCTACCACTATTAGAGAGTAAGGTTCTATCTAACTTGAACCTCTGCCTACCTCTGGGGACACTTGGACTCTATACACACTATACCTCATTTTGGTGTAGTATATATAGAGCCAGTTTCTTACAGGTGTGAATGAAAAATTTCCTAGCTATTGTAACGGAAAGTTTCAATTCTATTAAGGACTCGGAGGCGAGGATTATGCCTTCTTTCTTCACTTTATTTATACAGCAGCATTGAATGAACTAAACAAAGACTACGTTTCCCATGAACCATAGAGAAAAAAAGTAGTCATTCACATTGTGTTAACAACCAATCAAAGAAAAAGGACAGCGTCCAATCAGGGCCTCTCCAGCTCCATATAGTCCTTTGTTAGTGTCCTGGTATCCTCTTTCGGTGCGCGAAGACAGCCAAGCCATCAACTTCAGGAATCCTGTTTGTGGGTATCCGAACCTGCAACAAACAAGGTAGCATTACCAGGGAAAAACACAACCCTAGGTATCATTTATAAAAAGAAAAATACGGAATAGGTAATCCATTTCATCAATACATGGGAACAGTCAAGCACAACTTCGTCCGACATAAGAATGAAGGAAAGAACATACTTACTTCCATACGGGGAGGGATCTCCTCTGAGAGCATAGGGCGGGATAATCCTCGCCTCCGAGTCCTTAATAGAATTGAAACTTTCCGTTACGATAGCTAGGAAATTTTTCATTCTATGTCAGGACTGGAGGCGAGGATTATGCTTGTTTAAAGCTTGCCCACAACCAGATGAGCCATATTTAGGATTGGCTTGAAGTAAAACCGTTTGAAGGTGGAATCTGAGGACCAGTTCGCAGCATTGAGGATATCCTCCAAGCGGGCACCCAGACCAAACGACTTGGAAGCCATAGCTCCTCTTGTAGAGTGCGCCCCAAAGTGTCTGAGGCTAATGCCAGCCTCTTGCATCACCCAATGAACCCATCTTGCGATGGTGGGTGAGGAAACCGCCTTAAAGGGCCTCCGGAGCGCAATGAGAAGCTGACGCTCTCCCGGGGGACGGTAGTCTTCCGTCATTTCCTCATATGCCTTGAGGCAACGGACCACACAGAGTTTCGGAGAATCCGAGAATTCCGGGTAAGAGATGACTCTCGTATGGCACTTTGTACGACGTGAAAGGGTAAACATCACCCCATCCGGAGTGAACATCCGACCCGAGATATCCAGAGCGCGCACATCCGACACCCGACGGCAAGACACCAAGCACAGGAGCATTGCAAGTTTTGCTGACAACTCCTTACGGGATAGAAACCTATTGGGTTGCCATGAAAGGAAAAGATTCAAGACCTGATTAACATCCCATAAAGCCGAATACCTCGGTTCCGGCGGTAAGGAGAGTCGAATACCCCTTAGGAGCCTGCAAACCAAAGGGTGTTCCCCCACGGCAGAGCCTCCAACCAGGACATGACCCGAGGAAATGGCGGACCTGAAAGTGTTAATAGACCGATTGGCCAAGCCGTTGGATGCCAAATGCGCCAGAAAATTCACAACGTGGACCACATCCGCGACCACGGGATTGAAATCCCGTCGCAAACATCAACGGGACCATCTGCCCCACGCAGATTTGTATCTTTTAACGTGCTATCCGCCCAGGCTTTGGAGATGAGCTCTTCAGCTGTTCGCGAAAGGCCCGGGGCTTGCCATCTACCCCAGAAATCCTCCACGCCATGAGCCACAGTGAGTTCGTGGACACTAGAGGATGAGGAGTGCCGTACGGATCCTTGAGGAGATCCGGTACCCGGGGGAGTAGGATTGGAAAATCCCATGAAAGTTCCAGCAGAACTGGAAACCACACTTGAGACCTCCACAGAGGGGTGATTAGAACCAAGTCTGCTTGCTGACTGCGGACTTGAGCCATTGTCCGGGTAATCATCGCAAAAGGAGGAAACGCATAGCCGCGATCCTTGCTCCAATCTTGGAGAAACGCATCCGTGGCCACTGCCCGAGGATCGGGCCTCCAGCTGAAAAATCTGGGAAGCTGGTGGTCCAGACGGGATGCAAACAGATCCACCGTAAATGGACCCCAAAGATCGCTGAGGGAGGCAAAGACCGAATGATCCAACTTCCAAAGGCTGGAGTCTCGGAAGTGGCGCGATTGGAAATCCGCCTCCACATTGTCCCGGCCAGGCAGATACTCCGCTGTGACCGACACCTGACTGCCCAGGCAATACTGCCAGAAGCTCGCCGCTAGGTCCGAGAGAGCCTTCGACTTGGTGCCTCCAAGATAGTTGATATAACGGACAGCCGACACGTTGTCCATTTTTAAAAGTACACATGACTGTACGGCAAACGAGCCGGCCAGAAGCTCGAGACAATGTATATGTAATTTCTGTTCGTCGGGAGACCACAAGCCTCCCCGTGGAAAGATCTCCGCAACAAGCGCCCCAACCAAGCCTGCTGGCGTCCGATTCGATAACCAAATCCGGAACGGAACCGAAGATCGCTCTTCCGTTCCATGCCTCCATGTGCGTTAGCCACCATTGGATCTCGCTCCGAGCTTCGTCGGATAAGCGGATCTTGTGGGAATACGAAAACCCTTTCCGAAGAAAATACACCTTGAGGCGTTGAAGGGCCCTGTAGTGGAGTGGACCCGAAAAAATCACCTGGATAGAAGCTGACAGAAGCCCTACCACACGGGCCAGCTGGCGAAGAGACACGCGCTGTTGAGCCAGAACCCGATGCAACTCGTGGCGAATCTTTGCAAGTTTTCGGGTCGGCAGACTTAGAGTGGAGGCAATGGAGTCGATGACGAACCCCAAAAAGGTAACGGACTGTGCCGGCTGAAGGAGGGACTTTTTCCCAATGATCACAAATCCGAGATCCTGAAGCAGAGTCACTGTCATCTGGAGATGATCCGTCAAAAGACGGGGACAGGAAGCCATCAAGAGGAGGTCGTCTATGTGAGAAGTTGGCCTGGTATATGATGCTCACTAGTTAAAGTGATCACCTTGTACCATGCCAAGCAACCCTTATGGTGTGGTTGTAAGTCAACCTTTTCGGACTAGCTGCCCTAGTGGTAGCGTAGGCTAAGCAGTCTTTGAGGCTAAACTCGTGAAGCGTGTTAAGCCAGCTGTTTTACCAAATGCAACCCCCTTTTATACCAATGAAAGGACACCACACAGATATATATTCAAAATATATATGTATTTATTTCTCAAAGTAACCCCTAGTCTCTTTATGAGCACAGGAGCACAAATCGTCAAACAAGATTACAGTAGAATACACAGAAGTTGCACTTTATATGGATAGGCCCTGGTGGCCGCTCGAACCATATACTAAAATAGTGGTATAAGTACCACGAACAGAAAAGGGAAAAGGCCTAGGGCCTCTAGAATCGCTGGCCTACAAGGAGCTAACTTCAGTTAGTGACCAGGAGGTCCACGGGTGGCGTGTGCAGAGCAAATAGTCACACGCGTGCTCCCATAGGTTTCAATGGGTGCGTAAAAAGTACAAAGTTACTGCAAAGAGGATCTTCCGGATGGACTAGGAACTCAAGATTTGGAACACAGGCACTAGAGATGTAATACTACACTTGGGCACAGGAGTGCCAGCTTTACCTCACCCACAGGAAGCGGGTGCATAGGCCTCGAAGTGCGTCGGGTTTCTTCTATCTGTTCCGTGGAGCCTGAAGACAAAGATGATGCAGGCGGTCGGTCCGGGAGAGATGCGGTGGATCCAAGAGTGGATCGGAGATGTTGAAGACCTGTAAGCAGAGGGGACAGTGTTCACAGTCACTAGCCAGTGACCAGCGTGGCACCAGGTGGGTACCAGGCAATGTCGGGTGCAAACAGGAAGAAAGGTGTAGCTTGTCTCTGCAGCCACGTGGTCCCTGGAGGTCGACGACGTCCAGGAGTCAGTTCACGAGCTGTCCCACACAGGCTCTCGCTGTCGGCGGTGTCGGCGACTTGATCGAAGCAAACAAGCCTTGGCAAAAGCAATTGTTGTAGGAGATGAAATAAGCTGATGGTTCTGACCAGCAAGGTCAGAAGGACTGCTCCTTTGGAGGGGAGCAAGGGCCAGTCTGGAGCGACCAGACCAGCAGTGTATTTCGTGAAGTTCGTCGCCAAGATGGCTACTAGCCAGCGGGCCAGCAACCGGTTAGGCGCGTCGAGTGGCAAAATGCAGAAGGGCCCCACGCAGATCGTGGAGATGCTGGAGGGCTCACCTTTGGTGCAGATGCTGCTCGAGGGTTGGGCTTCTCAGATCCCACAGCACAACTTGGAGGGAGCCTCGGTTGTTGCGCTTGCAGCTTGTCATCGTCGTTCCAAGATGGCTGACTCCACGTGTCTCGGTGCCTCCACGGGTCTCCTCTTTTCAGGGACTGTGGATCGGGCGGTGAGAGGTCTGGAGGTCCAGGTCTTGTCAGTCTCTGGGCTCGGGCTCCGGTGGGAGGCGGCGGCAAAGCAGACGTTGATTCGCTGGATGGTGCTTGCGTTAGCAAGGTGGTCACTCCCTGACCACAGGGGAGATTTCCTTCAGTCTTCTGTGCAGCAGAATGTCGAAGTTCCCGTCTTCTTCTTAGTTTCAAGTTGATTCCAGTATGTCTGAAGTCTTAGGACACAGCTCCTACCTTTAAGCGGATTCTAGGGGCCGGACTACCTGCTAGGTCCCTCCCTATGGGTGGGACCAGGAAGGGGGGTGGTTACACCCCCAATCCTTTGTCCAGCTCGCCCCAGGCCCGGGACTGGTGTGCCCCAGGACCGGTTTGAACTGGCATATGCACCGAGGCTCCTTGTGAGCCACAGGCATGTCTGGTTTCTTTCAAGCCCTACCTGACCAATACACAAAATCCTGTCTGGGGTGGTGCATGCACCTCCCCTGGCAGGAAACCCTTTGTCCACACCTCCCAAGCTGGAAGGACTCCCAGCAGCAGGAGGGCAGACTTGTGTCTGTGGTGGCAGCATCCATTTTGTGGAGCTGAGGCTATGTCTGATTTTACCCGGGTTTCAGGTACTGTACATGTCGTGTCCCTCTAGAAGGGTGGAATGCTAACCCCGTCGCCAGAATTGGCGAGGGGTTAGTATTCCAATTCGTATGACACCTTACTCGACATGTTTTGATAAAGCCAAACCAAAGATAGCATTTAACCGCGAGGTTCATAATGCACTTAAGAGTATATGGTATGACGATATCTGTTAACAGTAGAAGGAAGTTGTTCCGACCACTGCAGACAGGCTCAGCTCATGCCAGAGCACCATCTCACATGGAACCAAGCACTCTGCCTTCAGGATTGTTAAGGCCTGCCATAGGAGTGACTTATAGGTTACCAGGTGTCCCATTTAAGGTTAGGTATAGGTATACTACACCTAAGTAAGAGGTGATTACACCAACTTACCCCAGCTGAGTGATCAGCCAGTTGTGTCAGATTGTTAGGCCAAGCCTGGGGTGGCATAATACATGCTTCAGCCCCTGGCAGGCCTTGGGTACACCAATGCACTGGGTACCTAGTGTACACTGGTACAGGGGCTGACAGGGTGATCCACTTCCAATTGGTTATGCACCTAGGGTGCATAGTGTAAATTTAGTAGAGAGAACAGCAAGCTGGGGGTCTGATTGGCAGGCCCACAGCCTCAATATGTCAAAAACCAGTGAAGCAAAAAGCAAAAATTTGGGGTGACCATAGGATAGCAGACCCTACTCTCCTACACAACCCCCCCCAAACGCTGGGACATTAAACTAGCCTTGACCAGTCTCGTCTTCATGTCCTAAGTGGAAGTACCTGGAGAGACCATCTGCATTCCCATGGTCAGTACCTGGCCGGTGCTCCACTGTAAAGTCCATCCCCTGTAGGGAAATGGACCACCTAAGCAGTTTGGGGTTTTCACCCTTCACCTGATTTAGCCACAAGAGGGGCTTATGGTCGGTCTGAATCTTGAAGTGAGTGCCAAACAAGTATGGCCTCAGCTTCTTCAGGGCCCACACCACAGCAAAGGCCTCCCTCTCAATAGCTGACCAATTCTTCTCTCTGGGGGTCAACCTTCTGCTAATAAAAGCAATGGGTTGGTCTTGACCATCTACATTAAGTTGTGACAGCACAGCTCCCACACCCAACTCAGAAGCATCTGTTTGGACAATAAACTCTTTGGAGTAGTCAGGACTTTTCAGGATAGGTGCAGAGCACATGGCCTCCTTCAGGTCATCAAATGCCTTTTGACAGCTTACTGTCCACTGAACCTTTTTGGGCATCTTCTTGGATGTCAGATCATTAAGAGGAGTCACAATGGACCCATAGTTCTTAACAAACTTCCTGTAGTACCCAGTCAAGCCCAAGAAAGCTCGAACTTGAGTCTGGGTGGTTGGAGGGGACCAGTCCTTGATGGATTGTATCTTACTCTCCAGTGGTTGAACTTGGCCTCCACCTACAAGGTGGCCCAAATATACAACCTTACTCTGCCCTATCTGGCACTTAGTAGCCTTGATAGTGAGGCCTGCCCTTTGCAGAGCCTCAAGAGCCTTCTTCAGGTGGATCAGGTGATCCTCCCAGGTGGAGCTAAAGACAGCAATGTCATCAAGATATGCTGCGCAAAAGTCATCCAACCCAGTAAGGACTTGGTTCACCAGCCTTTGGAAGGTGGCAGGTGCATTCTTCAGACCAAAGGGCATCACCACAAATTGGTAGTGCCCACCTGGGGTTCAGAATGCTGTTTTGGCCTTAGACTCCTCAGCTAATCTGATTTGCCAATAGCCAGCTGTCAAGTCAAATGTGCTCAAAAACTTTGCAGAAGCTAGTTTGTCTATGAGCTCATCTGCCCTTGGAATAGGGTGTGCATCTGTCCTGGTGACAGCATTGAGACCCCTGTAGTCCACACAGAACCTCATCTCTCTCTTGCCATCTTTGGTGTGAGGTTTGGGGACCAGAACCACTGGGCTAGCCCAGGGGCTCTCCGAGGGTTCAATGACACCTAATTCCAGCATTTTATGTACCTCAGCCTTTATACAGTCCCTGACGTGGACAGGTTGTCTGTAAAGCTTGTTCTTTACAGGCAGACTGTCACCAGTGTCCACCACATGGGTACACCAGTCAGTTTGACTAGGTATTAAGGAAAACATATGTGAAAATGATTGTAGAACCTGTCTACATTCAGTCTGCTGATGGGCAGTGAGGTTGCCTCCAAGGGTCACTCCTTCAACTGAGCCATCTTCAGGGTTCTGAGACAACAGGTCTGGGAGAGGGTCACTCTCTTCCTCCTGTCCCTCATCTGTAGCCATGAGCAAGCCCATGTCTGCCCTGTCAACATATGCTTTAAGCCTGTTAACATGGAGTACCCTGTGGGGACTCCTGGGAGTTCCTAGGTCTACCAAGTAGGTGACCTCTCCCTTCTTTTCCAGGATTGTATGGGGTCCAGACCATTTGTCTTGGAGTGCTGCTTGGGCCACTGGCTCCAACACCCATACCTTCTGTCCTGGCTGAAACTCAACCAAGACAGCCTTTTGGTCATGCCAAGCTTTCTGTAAGGCCTGGCTTGCCTCAAGGTTTTTGGATGCCTTCTCCATATACTCAGCCATCCTGGAGCGGAGACCAAGTACATAGTCCACTATGTCTTGCTTAGGCTTTTTGAGAGGTAACTCCCATCCTTCCTTCACCAAACACAGTGGGCCTCTTACAGGGTGCCCAAACAACAATTCAAAGGGGCTGTAGCCAACTCCTTTTTGTGGGACCTCTCTGTAAGCAAACAGAAGGCAGGGTAGAAGGATGTCCCATCTTCGCCTGAGCTTTTCAGGTAATCCTTTGATCATACCCTTTAGGGTCTTGTTGAATCTCTCAACAAGCCCATTGCATTGTGGGTGATAAGGGGTGGTGAACTTGTAGTTGACACCACATTCCTTCCACATAGCTGTCAAGTATCCTGACATAAAGTTGGTACCTCTGTCAGATACTACCTCCTTAGGAAACCCCACTCTGGAGAATACTCCCAGCAGGGCCCTGGCCACAACAGGAGCTGTAGTGGTCCTAAGGGGAATTGCCTCTGGATACCTGGTGGCATGATCCACTACCACCAGTATAAATCTGTGCCCAGATGCAGTGGGAGGATCCATGGGACCCACTATGTCTATTCCCACTCTTTCAAAGGGGACCCCCACCACAGGTAGTGGTATTAGGGGGGCCTTTGTTGTGCCACCTGATTTGCCACTGGCTTGGCAGGTCACACAGGAGCGACAAAACTCCTTTGTATCTTCATTCATGTGAGGCCAGTGAAAGTGAGGGACAAGCCTGTCCCAAGTCTTGTTCTGGCCTAAGTGTCCTGCTAAAGGAATATCATGGGCCAAGGTAAGAAGGAAGCCCATAAATTGCAGAGGTATAACCAACCTCCTGGTAGCACCAGGCTTGGGGTCTCTAGCCTCTGAATAAAGGAGCCCTTCATCCCAATACACTTTATGGGTACCTTGAGCATTCCCAGCAGCCTCAGCAGCAGCCAGCTGTCTGAGGGGTTCAAGAGAGGGACAGGATAACTGAGCCTGCCTCAAGTCAGCCCTTGAAGGTCCCCCTGTCCCCAGAAACTCAACCTGATCAGGTTCAAGCTCTTCAGGGACAGTTCCTTCAGGGTCCTCTAGATCAGCTTCCTGGGAAGGCTGATCATCACTCTGAGGCAGGGGAGAAGGCACAGCCTTGACCCTCCTGTTCTTCTTCTTGGTAGGTGCTTGGTCCATTGTTCCAGGATCCAAGACCTGAGGTTCAGTGAGGCACTTTTTGGCCTGTGACCTGGTCACAGCAAGGACATGTGATGATATACCTAACATCTCTGCATGAGTCCTGTACTCCACTTCTGACCATAGAGAACTCTCTAGGTCATTGCCCAACAAACATTCTACTGGGAGGTCTGCACTAACCACAACCCTTTTGAGGCCAGTTACCCCTCCCCATGAGAAGTTAACAACTGCCACACTATGTGAAGTAGTGGCATTGCTGGCATTGGTCACCAGGTAATTCTCACCTGGTATGTACTGTCCAGGGTCCACAAAGCCTGGTGTCACCATAGTGACACTGGCACATGTGTCCCTGTAGGCTTGAGCCACTTTTTCGTTAATTAAAGGAGTCTGTCTGTACTTGCCCAGGTTACTGGGGCTCACAGTCAGGGACAAATCAATGTCCCCATCACAGATCAAGACTGCCTGTGTCAGGGTTCTGTCTAAGTCAGAATCTCCTTCAGTTCCCATAGTGATTCCCACTACACCCTTTGTCTGGGGACCAACACTGCTAACAGTAGTACTGGGAGCAGGTGCCTTAGGGGCAACAGTGTTGGGGGCTCCACCCTTCTTACAATCACTAGTCCAGTGAGTTGTATTCTTGCAATGATTGCACCAGGGTTTCTTTTGACCTTCTTTCTTCTTTCCCTTGGATTGTTGTTGGGACCCACCCTCCTTAGCAGTAGTTTGGGGCCCTGTTGAAGACTTCTGGTCTTTAGATTTCTGATCTCCACCCTTTTGGTCTGTTTTCTTCTGATCACCCCCTTGGCCCTGGTTCTGGTTCTTTTGCTTAACCCTGGTTCTGACCCATTTGTATGCCTTCTTTCCCAATTCTTGGGGAGAGGTCAGATCAGAGTCAACCAAGTGTTGATGCAGTTGCTGGTTTTGACAGTTATTTAAAATCTGTTCTCTCATCATCAAATTATACAATCCTGTAAAATCAGATACCTTACTTCCCAGCAACCAACCCTCCAAAGCCTTAGTGGCACATTCAATGTATTCAGACCAGTCCTGAGTCTGTGTCTTTTGGGTGTCTCTGAACATTAACCTGTACTGTTCAGTGGTTAAGCCTAACCCATCAACCAGAACACTCTTCAGGACTCTGTAATTTCTGACATCCTCTTCTCTAACAGTGAGGAGTCTGTCTCTGCCTCTTCCTTCATAGGAGAGCCAGAGGATTGCTGCCCACTGGTCTTCAGGAACCTGCTGTACTTTGCAGGCTCTCTCAAGAGCAGTTATCCATTTGTGGATGTCATCCCCACTTTTGGAGGGGGGCACAACCTTAGACAGGTTCCTATTATCAAAGACCCTATCTTTGTCCTTAGGGACAATGCTGCCACCAGTGGGTATAGACCCACTCTCTCTAGGTTGCCTAGCCTTGTTCAGTTTCTCTTCCATCAGGGCTACCTCTAGCTCCTGCTTCCTGATCCTCAGCTGGGCTTCCTGCATTCTGGCCTCATGTTCCCTCCTCTGAGGGGTGGTCATCCTTTTCCTGGAGTGACCTTGAGAGCCTCTAGAGGCATGAGAAGCATTAGAGTCACCTGAGCGATTCCTTTGCCTCCCAAGCCCCTGGTTAAGTCCACTGGGGAGATCCAATGGGATGATCCCATTGTCAGTCCCCAATAGCCTTAGTTTAGCTGGGCCAAGTATAACACTTGGCACTGGGCTAGTTCTCCCTTCATCATCACTACTCTCTGTATCCTCTCCACTTTCCTCCTCTGTAGTATGGTTCTCATCTAAGGGATGGCTATTGGAAAGGGGTACTTCTGTAGCATCTTCAGAAGGGGGGCCTCCTGTTCCTGACCCTAAGGGGGCTAACTGGGAAGCTTTCTTGAGCTCTCTCTGATTTTCATCATTTTGCAAGAGTTCTCTGAGCTCAGCAGAGGTAGGGTTCTTGGGCTGTTTAAGGCCTCTAAGAGTTGCCAAATGCCTGAGCTCATTCTGATTAAGGGTAGCAAAGATGGATGGTGCCCTCTGGGGGTCACTCTCAACAGAGATAGGTACATTGGACCCCTCTGCCCCAGCCATTGCTCTTAAGTGTGGGTGGATGTGTTGCAATCTGCCTACACTTGGGTTTACCTACTAAACCTATCTAGTAGTTGTAGTCAGGGTGTGCTACTCCCTTTGCTCTACAACAACTAAGTTCAGTAGAACTTATGTATATTTAATCTTGTTTTATATGTACCTACAGGTACCTATGTGATCTTTCAATTGGTAACCAAGAGATTACAATGGTAAAACACAGCAAGCTCAAATCCAACCGCTGCTCACCAATGTGAGAAGTTGGCCTGGTATATGATGCTCACTAGTTAAAGTGATCACCTTGTACCATGCCAAGCAACCCTTATGGTGTGGTTGTAAGTCAACCTTTTCGGACTAGCTGCCCTAGTGGTAGCGTAGGCTAAGCAGTCTTTGAGGCTAAACTCGTGAAGCGTGTTAAGCCAGCTGTTTTACCAAATGCAACCCCCTTTTATACCAATGAAAAGACACCACACAGATATATATTCAAAATATATATGTATTTATTTCTCAAAGTAACCCCTAGTCTCTTTATGAGCACAGGAGCACAAATCGTCAAACAAGATTACAGTAGAATACACAGAAGTTGCACTTTATATGGATAGGCCCTGGTGGCCGCTCGAACCATATACTAAAATAGTGGTATAAGTACCACGAACAGAAAAGGGAAAAGGCCTAGGGCCTCTAGAATCGCTGGCCTACAAGGAGCTAACTTCAGTTAGTGACCAGGAGGTCCACGGGTGGCGTGTGCAGAGCAAATAGTCACACGCGTGCTCCCATAGGTTTCAATGGGTGCGTAAAAAGTACAAAGTTACTGCAAAGAGGATCTTCCGGATGGACTAGGAACTCAAGATTTGGAACACAGGCACTAGAGATGTAATACTACACTTGGGCACAGGAGTGCCAGCTTTACCTCACCCACAGGAAGCGGGTGCATAGGCCTCGAAGTGCGTTGGGTTTCTTCTATCTGTTCCGTGGAGCCTGAAGACAAAGATGCTGCAGGCGGTCGGTCCGGGAGAGATGCGGTGGATCCAAGAGTGGATCGGAGATGTTGAAGACCTGTAAGCAGAGGGGACAGTGTTCACAGTCACTAGCCAGTGACCAGCGTGGCACCAGGTGGGTACCAGGCAATGTCGGGTGCAAACAGGAAGAAAGGTGTAGCTTGTCTCTGCAGCCACGTGGTCCCTGGAGGTCGACGACGTCCAGGAGTCAGTTCACGAGCTGTCCCACACAGGCTCTCGCTGTCGGCGGTGTCGGCGACTTGATCGAAGCAAACAAGCCTTGGCAAAAGCAATTGTTGTAGGAGATGAAATAAGCTGATGGTTCTGACCAGCAAGGTCAGAAGGACTTCTCCTTTGGAGGGGAGCAAGGGCCAGTCTGGAGCAACCAGACCAGCAGTGTATTTCGTGAAGTTCGTCGCCAAGATGGCTACTAGCCAGCGGGCCAGCAACCAGTTAGGCGCGTCGAGTGGCAAAATGCAGAAGGGCCCCACGCAGATCGTGGAGATGCTGGAGGGCTCACCTTTGGTGCAGATGCTGCTCGAGGGTTGGGCTTCTCAGATCCCAAAGCACAACTTGGAGGGAGCCTCGGTTGTTGCGCTTGCAGCTTGTTGTCGTCGTTCCAAGATGGCTGGCTCCACGTGTTTCGGTGCCTCCACGGGTCTCCTCTTTTCAGGGACTGTGGATCGGGTGGTGAGAGGTCTGGAGGTCCAGGTCTTGTCAGTCTCTGGGCTCGGGCTCCGGCGGGAGGCGGCGGCAAAGCAGACGTTGATTCGCTGGATGGTGCTTGCGTTAGCAAGGTGGTCACTCCCTGACCACAGGGGAGATTTCCTTCAGTCTTCTGTGCAGCAGAATGTCGAAGTTCCCGTCTTCTTCTTAGTTTCAAGTTGATTCCAGTATGTCTGAAGTCTTAGGACACAGCTCCTACCTTTAAGCGGATTCTAGGGGCCGGACTACCTGCTAGGTCCCTCCCTATGGGTGGGACCAGGAAGGGGGGTGGTTACACCCCCAATCCTTTGTCCAGCTCGCCCCAGGCCCGGGACTGGTGTGCCCCAGGACCGGTTTGAACTGGCATATGCACCGAGGCTCCTTGTGAGCCCAGGCATGTCTGGTTTCTTTCAAGCCCTACCTGACCAATACACAAAATCCTGTCTGGGGTCGTGCATGCACCTCCCCTGGCAGGAAACCCTTTGTCCACACCTCCCAAGCTGGAAGGACTCCCAGCAGCAGGAGGGCAGACTTGTGTCTGTGGTGGCAGCATCCATTTTGTGGAGCTGAGGCTATGTCTGATTTTACCCGGGTTTCAGGTACTGTACATGTCGTGTCCCTCTAGAAGGGTGGAATGCTAACCCCTTCGCCAGAATTGGCGAGGGGTTAGTATTCCAATTCGTATGACACCTTACTCGACATGTTTTGATAAAGCCAAACCAAAGATAGCATTTAACCGCGAGGTTCATAATGCACTTAAGAGTATATGGTATGACGATATCTGGAAACAGTAGAAGGAAGTTGTTCCGACCACTGCAGACAGGCTCAGCTCATGCCAGAGCACCATCTCACATGGAACCAAGCACTCTGCCTTCAGGATTGTTAAGGCCTGCCATAGGAGTGACTTATAGGTTACCAGGTGTCCCATTTAAGGTTAGGTATAGGTATACTACACCTAAGTAAGAGGTGATTACACCAACTTACCCCAGCTGAGTGATCAGCCAGTTGTGTCAGATTGTTAGGCCAAGCCTGGGGTGGCATGATACATGCTTCAGCCCCTGGCAGGCCTTGGGTACACCAATGCCCTGGGTACCTAGTGTACACTGGTACAGGGGCTGACAGGGTGATCCACTTCCAATTGGTTATGCACCTAGGGTGCATAGTGTAAATTTAGTAGAGAGAACAGCAGGCTGGGGGTCTGATTGGCAGGCCCACAGCCTCAATATGTCAAAAACCAGTGAAGCAAAAAGCAAAAATTTGGGGTGACCATAGGATAGCAGACCCTACTCTCCTACAGTCTAGATAAACGATCAACCTGACCCCACGAGCCCTCAGGAACTCCACCACCGGTTTGAGCACCTTGGTGAAGCACCAGGGCGCGGAAGAGAGCCCGAAAGGGAGAGAAGTGAACTCGTAGATCCGATGACGCCAAGCGAACTGAAGAAACCGGCGGTGTGGTTGAAAAATTGGGATCACCAGATAAGCGTCCTTCAGATCCAAACAAACCATCCAGTCGTGAGGAAGGAGAACATCTTGAAGGAGGTGAATACCCTCCATTTTAAATGGCGGTAAACCAACCACCCGTTGAACTCGCTGAGTTTATGACCGGGCACTTGCCTCCGTCGGACTTGTCGACCAAAAAGATATTGCTGAGGAACCCCCGCGGGTGGAGCGTTGTAAGCGAGATGGCGCCTTTGCGAAGAAGGGAAGCCACCTCCTCGTCCACCAGGGTTGCATCGTGAACCGAAAACTGAATGGGTCGCGGAGGAACTTGTTGAACTGGGTTTCCGAAATACTCTATGTGGAACCCCCTCACCGTCTGAAGTACCCAGGCATCGCGGGTGATAGATAACCATGTCCCGTAACAACCTGCCAGGCGCCCCCCTATGTTTTGTGGGGAAAAAGGGAGAACACTCACCAGAGTTTGTGTTAGACGCTCCTCCCCTGTGTCCTCTGCCTTTGCCACGGCGTTCTCTTGTGGGGTAGAAATTCCCAAACTTCGACTGGTCTTGGTACTGACCGGAGCCTCTCTGATTGGCTTGATGATTTTGCCGACCGGTCGAGCGACCCCTGCCTCGACCGGCCCCTCGAAAAACACGAGGAAACACTTTTTTAATAGTGGATTGTGCCCTGTCCAATGAAGTAAAGGTGTTTACAAATTTGCCCAGCTCTTTAATGAAGGGTTCTCCAAAGAGTCCCCCTTGGGCAATGGCCCCGCCTCTGAATCCGCCAAGTCACCGAGTTTCGGATCAATCTTAATAAGGGGGGACCTCCACCGCTCGGTGGAGAGAGCGCAGTTAGCGTTGCCTAGAAATATCACTACCCACTGAGCCCAGCCGGATAGCGTCTCGGGTGAAATCATAGATCCCGAAGCTTTGGCTTCCTCCGCCATATCCAGAATTTTTGTGGCGGGCCCAAGGACGTCCAAGAGCTTATCTTGGCACGCCCTCCAAGACCTGTCAATGCCCTTTTTGGGGTCTCTAATAAATTTCTGCAAGAACGTGGACATTCTCGGGTCAATATCCGGGGTACGGCCGACTTTTCCCTCTAGGGAAGGGTGGGGACATTCAGCTCGGAGACAATTGCGAGCTTCCTTTTCAAGCGGGCGTCTGATATGTTCCGCGACATACGTCGCGACTTTCTCAGCTGGGACCCAGTCTGAAGAGCGTGGGTGGACAATGTAATTAGGGTCCAACATGTCTGAAGGCGTTGGAGGCGGTTGCAAGTCAGAGGGCACTGAAGGGATCTGAGGGACTTGCGAGGGCCGGGACGGCGGGAGCCAAGACCTGGACGGGCTGGAGTCAGGATCCCCGAAGGACCTGGTAACCCTGAGGAGAGAGCAGGGTTAAGAGAGAGGGGTCACCTGAACCTCTAATAGGTTGGCTATCAATAAAAGCCTGCTTGAGGCGCTCAAAAGCGTCCACATCTACCCCCGGGGCACAGGGGCGTTTAGGAGGAGGTGGGCCCGGGATTTCCTGGGCACTAGAAGTCAGAGTCGATCTACGCTGTAGACGCAAGAACGCTTGTTCTATTTTCAGCCTATCCTCTAAAGGAGAAATGGCTTGGTCCACTGCCCTATAAATAGAGGTGTCCACCACCTCATAGAATGCGTCACCCCATGGCATGTCCGCCAGGGGTCTTCCTCCTCTTTGTGATAATCCTCTACGGCAGAGGAAGGGCAAGTGTAAACCTTTGGGCTGCAACCGCAAACAATTAACAGAAGCTGGGTGTCAGCTTGGAATATTCACAGGTGGCAGAAAACACAATTTTTAGCAGGGTGACAGGCCCTGAGGGGACAAAAGCTGGCCGAAATCCAATTTAAATTATTGCAGTTGAACTTTGCTGGAACTGTCCCCAAATGAAGGCCTAATGGCCGGTACAGACCTCCCAGGGAGGCGTCAGCGCTAGCGTGCTATAACAGACCCGAATCCCTTTACTAATGTATGTGCAGCAGGGAAACGAGCGTCAATTATCTTGAAAAAAGCCCGCGAGCGAAGTGACAGGCTCGCGGGTCTTATACAGACCGTAAAACGGCGTACTTCTCAGCCCCAGTGCCCCTGTGTAAGCAGAACGCACGCGCGTCTCTGGAAAGATGTTGAAAAACCAGAGACGCGTCGCGTCTGCCACAGCCTCTTGCGCCCCCAGGCGGCGGGAGGACCGGAGCGCGCCAGCCACTACCGCGTAGGAGCGTTCCCGCGGAATCAGCAGCACAGTCAGCAATGCATATAAAGCAGAAATTAAGCAAGAATTAACCCCGCGCGTGAAAGCAGGCGAAAACAGCAAACATTTCTACAGAAGAATCGCGGTGCTCGCGATGAGTGACAGCTAAATGTAAATAAGCAACGCGCTATAAATATAGCGGGATACAAGGAAAACAGCACAAAATAGGTACAAATTAGCATAACAAAGCCCCCCCAAACAGCATAAGACTCTGAGGAGACTTAACTGGCTGTGCAGCAGCGAAGAAAGAGGAGATCAGGACACTAACAAAGGACTATATGGAGCTAGAGAGGTCCTGATTGGACGCTGTCCTTTTTCTTTGATTGGTTGTTAACACAATGTGAATGACTACTTTTTTTCCCTATGGTTCATGGGAAACGTAGTCTTTGTTTAGTTCTTTCAATGCTGCTGTATAAATAAAGTGAAGAAAGAAGGCATAGTCCTCGCCTCCAGTCCTGACATAGAATTGACTGGCACCTTTTTTCCCCTTTTTTTATTTCTTTCTTATTTTGGCAGCTTCATAACGCAGGATATTCTACTCCTATGTCTTTACGGGTTTTCCCTTTATTTATATGATATTGTGCTTGCATTTTCTGGCACCTTATCACCTGGCACATGTGAATATTCTCTGGAGTCCTGGCTGCTGATATATGGTGCTTGCTGGCTTTGTGTTCTTTAAATCCCTCCTTTATGGGCAGATAAAAAAAGTTTCAGTTTGTCTTTTCATCTAAAACAAAGTCTACAACTCTCCCCAATAGTAGTTCTATTGCGGACACGATACTGTTGGCACAGCTCACTCCCTCTGGAGAGATGGCTACTCCTACTGCTCCACGTGCCACCTCCATGCAGTCCTCCTCCAGTAAAGCTCAGTCACCCGCTTCAGCTACTAAGAGGTTAAAACAAGACCCTACTTTACCTGAAAAGTCTTCATCTTCGATTTCTTTGAAATTATTGCTGGAAGAAATTCGGGGGTTGAGTCCCTTTGTTGAGGAGACTAAAAAACGTATACAAAATCTGGATGATAACTGGTCATTAATGGAACATCGTGTTTCTTTGGTAGAAGAGCAGGTGGTAAAATTAAATGATGAAACACCTAAAATCCTTTGTTTGGAAACAGAAGTTGCGTAGCTTAAAAAGCATTCAGAAGATTTGGAAAACAAGAATTGGCGGAACAACCTCTGTATTTATGGTCTTCATGAGGCACTTGAAGCGGATGATCCTGTTTCCTTCCAAAACTATTGGATATGCCATCTTCCAATTCGCCCAACATCTAGAGAGCGCATAGGTTAGGTCCTCGTCTTGCTTCTTCTATGTCACCCACGAAACCAAGAGAGGTCATCATATTCTTTTTACAATTTACAGATTTGCTCTTGGTTGCTGCTAAGACTAAAGCTAAGAGGCAAGTGTCCTGGTTGGGTCATAAGTTTTTTTTGTCTCAGAATGTTTCTGCTGCCACTGCAGCCAGGAGAAAAGAATTCCTTAATCTCCGACTTTCGTTAAGGACTTTAGGTGCCAGATACGATTTATTTCATCCCTGCATTTTTAAAGTGACATATTAAAACAACACTACTCTATTTGAAGACCCAGCAGAGCTCAAAAGAATTATATAAGTTCATACATCGGATACCATGGATACTGGTGGACCTTCTCTACCCTGATTTTTCCTTTGATATTGTTTTGTCTAGTTGATCTGACCTCTTTCTGGAATCTTGTATGTTGGTTTTTGTGGTCACAATGGGTTCACCTTTGAGTTGAACTATTCTTCCAATATGGTCTTTAACTGTTCTATTACGTTTTCGTTGCTCTTTATCTTTTGTCATATTGTTATATTTTATAATGTAATTTATTATATTATTCCTCTTTTCTTTTCACAGAATCGTCTTGTTCGTCTGGACATTGTAACATCTCTCCTGAATGTATATTGTCCTGGCATTGTGTGGACTCCTTCCTTTCGGGTGTGTCATCTGTTCTTGTGTAATCACCACCCCATTCCCTTTTTGTTCCTCTTCTTAGGAATGCCTTCTCAGTCATTTTGTTTGGACATGTACTGTCTCTTCTTCTTGCTCATTGTCTCCTTTTCATACTTTCCTTTTTACCTTCCTTCCTTGTCTTTTTCCTTCTCTCGTATTTTTCTCTCCCTTTTCTCCATCCTCCCTTATGCTTTTCCTTTCTTATACTGCTGGCTTTTTCTTGTGTGGCTTATAGCTCTTAAATGATTATTATCTCTTTATTGTGAATAATTCTGAGTAATATCCTGGAATATTAAAGGATATTAAAGGATCTCTTAATCCTGTAAAAAGACAGAGAGTACTAACTCATCTATGTAAATCTAATCCATACTGTTCCAGATTTTGGGAACCAGATGTGAAAACAATCTTCCACCCCACCTTGATCTCTTGAATTTAGTAGTCTTCATCAGAAAATTCGCTCCTCACCTGAGACATCGGAGGGGGAATAGTGGCAAACCAAGGTACGCAACATATTAGGGCCTCTCCCATGCATGGCTCTGTGAGCCTGGCAGAGGGCCTTGAATTTAATCCTGGCCTGAACTGGCAGCCAATGTAGCTCCCTCAAGGACGATCTTACTGACTGGTGCCTGGGTATCTTGAGAAGCAGTCTAGTTGCCGCATTCGGCACCACGTGTAGCCTATCAGTGACATATTTGGGGGAGCCGAGGTATAACGAGTTGCCATAGTCAAGCCTCGAGACTACCAAGGCTTGTACCACCGTCCTTCTTGATTTCTCTGGAAGTAGACTCTGAATTATCTGAACCATCCGAAGGATCCCAAAACAGGTCCCCGCCAATTTTTTGGCTTGCGTTTCCATGGTTAAGTTCTGGTCAAGCCACCTCCCCAGATTTTTTTATGGAGGTTTTCACGGTGGGAGGGGGTCCCCAATTTACTGGCCAGGTAATCTCGGTGCGTGGGCTTGGACTGTTACCCAAGATCATAATCTTAGTTTTATCCCCATTAAGCTTTAGGCTGCAATCAGCCATCCAGGTTCCTATTTTTCCCAGGCAAGGGATTAGTTGCCGATGGTTGGAGTTAAAAGTTTCTGCTATCGAGACCACTAGGGAATTCTGGGGTGACCATAGAATCTTTGGTTGCCACAAAAGTTTGGCTTGTGTTTGAGTGTAGGGAGTTGTAGATATTTTCCACCTTACTCTTGAAGAAGGTGGCTAAACTATTACATCTCTCCTTTGAAGATTGGGGAATGTGGGTGCCTGATAAAACTATCGTAAGAGACTTTACAATCTTGAACAACTCTTTCGAAGAGTTGGAGGACTTCTCGATCCTTTCTTCAAAAAAGACTGCTTGTGCTTCTTCAGGAAACCCACCTTGTTCATGCTGAGGCCTTAAAATGTAAGCAGGCTTGGGTGGGTCAGGTGTTTGTTTCCCCTTCTCTGAATAAAAAGAATGGAGTTGTCATACTGTGCAACAAATCCCTCAGGTTATTATGGTGTCTCAAGAAATTCATGATATGGGAAGATGGATTATTGTGAATCTTATTATTGACAATGTTTCTCTTACTATAATGAATGTTTATGCACCTACGCAACCAGATTTTACTTTTTGTCCCTCCATTGCGCAGAAATTCACACAATTTCATGATACATATTTTATCCTAGGAACGTACTTGCAATCAAATTATGGACCCGTTTTTAGATAGACAATCTTCGGTTCAATGTGTGTCAAGTAAAATGTATGAACTATTTCATTCTGCTATTTCTAAAGGAGCCTTGGTAGATTTCTGGAGATTGTCTAACCCTAAGGCCCGAGACTATACCTTTTATTCAACTTCCAATGGTACGCTTTCAAGATTAGACCACATATTTCTTTCTAAATCACTTGCACAATATATTATACAGTCTCATTTAACTCCAATTGTGCTTACTGATCATGCTATGGTTATTACAGACTTGGATTTGGTTCCCTCTCGTTCCCCTTCGCATAGATGGCGATTAAATAATTCTTTCTTGCAGGATGCTCAGTTTTCAAATGCGTTTATTTCTTTTGCCTCAGAATTTTTTTCGTTTAATGATGTCATGGATGTTTCTCTTTCATTACTCTGGGATACATTCAAAGCCTCAGCGCGAGATTTTATTTAAAATTATGTGTCCAAGAGAAAGAAGAGTCACTTAAGAGAACCTACTAGGTAGTTCTCAAGAATTAAGTCTTTGGAAAATAAATATTTCACTTCCAAATTGTCTTCTGATCTTCGAACTTTGCTTCAAGCCAAACTGCAATTTGATACCATTTCTACTGAGGAAGCTGATTCTATCCTTCTTGAGACTAATGCACAGTGTTATGGTGGACGGAAGACGGCTGGCAAAGTATTGGCAAATTATCTTAAGGGAAAAAAGAAGAGACACTACTAAACATCAGGCTGTTTTATAAGAATTTATAAATCTCTTTATACCCCTGAATCAGCTTCGAATTCCTCAGCGATTGTAGATTATTTAGATCAGATTCCTCATCCTATTCTCCCAAATCTGGATTTTGACTCCTTAGAGAATGACCTTACTTCTGAAGAAATTGCTTCAGCCTTACGAATGTTGAAGTTGGAGAAAACATCAGGCCCTGGTGGCTTCACAGTAGAGTTTTATCTTCACTTTTCTAATATTCTCCTTCCTTATTTATATTGTTTGTTTCATCATTTCATAGTGTCCTCTTCCACTTCTGGTACCTTTCAAGAAGCCATAAATTGTTGTATTCACAAGGATGGTAAAGAGCCTTAACGATGTAAAAATTATCTACCTATCTCTTTGTTGAATGTTGACTATAACATTTTTTCTAAGCTCTTAGCTCTTCGTTTGGAATCCTTTCTTCTTCATCTCATAGGGAAAGGGCAATCAGGGTTTGTTAAAGGGAGACCTATCTGATAATGTTAAATTATTTCTTAATATTTTGAGCAAATCTCCTTCATTTAAATCTTCCCTTGCTGCAATTATAATAGATGCGGAAAAGGCATTTGATTTAATTAATTTGGAGTTTTTGTTTCATTCCTTAACATAGCATGGATTCAGCCTTACATTTATTGCGCTTATTTCCCTTTCATATCATGCCCGAGCATCCATACTGGTGAATGGGTTGATATCCTCATATTTTCCGCTTTATAGGGGAGTAAGGCGAGGTTGCCCCTTTTCTCCTTTATTATTTGTGTTAGCTCTTGAACCCTTTCTCTCTCGGATTCGTCTTAATTCTTTTATTTCTGGTTTTTCTTATGGTGACCGTCATCTGAAATTTGCTGCTTATGCAGATGATATTCTTCTATTTATTTCTTCTCCTGAAAGTTCCTTGCCTCCTCTTTTAGATGAAATTTCTTTGTTTCAGAATGTTTCGGGATATAAAATTAATAAGGACAAAACAGAGGTTATTCCGTTTAATGAGGCATTCTTATTCTATTACTGGTTATCAGTGGTCTACATCTGCTAAAATCAAATATTTAGGTGTTTGGTTTACAAATTCTATTCTAGATACTATCAGAATTAACTTTAAAGAACTTCATATCAAGACTGATAATATTCTTTCCTCTTGGAATCCTTTATTTTTATCTTG
This sequence comes from Triturus cristatus, assembly GCF_964204655.1. Classification (NCBI taxonomy): domain Eukaryota; kingdom Metazoa; phylum Chordata; class Amphibia; order Caudata; family Salamandridae; genus Triturus; species Triturus cristatus. The sequence continues at coordinate 790,329,042 of NC_140579.1, forward strand.
ATGGGGTCGTTTGGATTCGCTTCAAATTATGATTTGCCCTTTGTTGTTATATCTCCTTTCTGTGTTATCCGTTCAGATTCCCAAATATATATATTTTTAATTAATTCATTGCTTCTTAAATTTCTTTTGAAAAATAAAAGGCCCAGAATAGCGTTAGTCAAGTCAAAATTGGCAGGGGGGAGTTGATTTTCCACATTTTTATGGTTATCATAAGTGAAGAAGTGTCATCTCTTTCTTCCACTAATTCATTTCTTCATTCTCCTCTTTTACAGAATACTGTTGCGATACTTCGATCTACATTCCTTTCACTTACTCCGATTTAGTTTTTGTTTTTGAAAATGCCGATAAGGTATAATTCCCTTATTGAGATTAATAATAGACATGTTTTTGGCGTACTTGGAGCAAAAGAGTCTTATGTGGGCATTTTTTATGATTCTCCTATCTCTTTTCCTCAATTCTGTCTTATGTATCACTGTCCTCAATCTTTTTATAAGCATTTTTGGCATTGATGAATGTGGTTCTTGATGTTTATTTTTCCTGCCCAGACTCCTCCAGATTAATTCCTTTTTCTTCCAGGATTACTGAATTTCTGAAAACAAGCCCTAAAGCATCAGCCATTTATGAATGCATTTCCCTTCCAGATCCCTCTCAAACCAAATCCAAGTCTGAACTCTTATGGGAAAAGGATCTAGAGGTTTCTTGGACTATTCCTTTTCGGAATAAAGTGTGGGCATGTAGAGAGGTGTGGCTCACTGGTTAGAGGCGGCAGACCCGTAAGCAGAGAATTGGCCAGGGACCAGGGTTCAATTCCCGACGCGGCAGGGTCGTGGACCAGGGTCAAAACGGATGCGATAATTCTCGCCTCGGTACCTACTCTAACCAGAAACACACTCGGCAACTCTGGGCATTAAGCTTGCCTCATCTCTACAACGGCCCCCCACAGACGCTGGGGATGCCTGGTTTCACCTTGGAGATACCCAGAAAGGGACCATCTCACAGGGATAGCCAGGACGGGTTCCCCAGCAGTCTATAGCGCCGGGACACCTCCTCGTGAGGTAGCTGTTCGCGCTCTACAAATATCAGTATTATTATGTATATATATGAAATTTCCAGGTCTGCGAGTGTTACACGGTCTTTATTTTTTAATTAACATTGGCTTTATTTTACTCCTTTGCAATGCCACAAATTCCCCTTATACCCTTCTGCTAAATGTTCGTCTTGCCCGTTTCCTGCAGCAGATTTTGTACATATATTGTTTCATTGCCCAAATACACTTTCTTTCTGGCACAAGGTATGGTCTTGAATCAAAACGATTTTTAATTTGAGTTACTCTTTTAATATTCTTTATATTTTTTAGGAACATTAACTAGTTCTCTTATTCCATCATTTCCAAAAGATAAATAGTTTTTTTTTGATAATCAAATTTATTGTATTTAAAGGACAGCAACAAATTCATTGGCAACAAGGCAGACACAATAGATACGCACAATACAGTTCCTAAGAATGACAGAGATCTACAAAAAAAGGTCTTGCGGTAGGTGGACCACCGGCCTATCTATATTCACCTATGAGAGAAACATTGCAACCTCGGGCCTCCAAAAGATAAATTGTTAGATATTTTATTAGCACTTGCTTTTCAGCATATTGGAAAATGTCATCTAAGTTATCGTATAAGGTATGGTGGGATTTTGTAGGCTCTCAGTTAGATACTATGGGGCATATTCTCAAGAACGTGTGATAACCATTGCACAAGTTACTTAATTCAACCCTCAAAATCGCAGTACATCGCGGGAAATTTACGCCGTGTTAACCAGGTATTCACAACACGGCGATACCATGCGATAAGCACCAGATAACGTGTCAACTGACAGCATTAAAATCAACGCCACGCCACCAAAATCCGAAACACGAACGCCAAAAAAGCTGCGATGAGGGCAATCGCGATACAAAAAGCAGCGAAAACCAGCAGCAGGCCTGCAAATCCCACGCGTCTGGCGGGAAAATGCACTATAAAAGCTACAATAACAACACACCAGAAAGACGCCAAAGTGCGTAGCAGCATGGATGCACCCTGACCGAGCGCAGAGGCCAACGCGAACCCCACAAGCCCCACAGACCACCAGCAAGGAACAACGGGGTCGGGGAAGGCCAAGGAGAAGAGGGAGAGGAAGACGGGGAGCAGTCCGCAGGAAAACAAGACCAGCATCACGGAGGTGACAGAACACAACCAGCAACTGACCCACAATCAGACTACCTTGATTGCAGTCGGAGTGTCGAGGAGGCCAATGGAGGAGGCCAAGAGGTGCTGGCATGAAGTGAAAATCTAAACCAGGCCCAAAGATGCCACCAACAGGAAGGCAGCAACAGCGACAGAAGGTGGGAGTCCTGCGCCACAGGAGGAGCTGGGGGAAACAGACGCCACAGTCAACAGTGCGGAGACGGTGCAAGGAGTCGGGAGTGTGGACACAGCTCAGGAGGACCTGACACAACATCAACAGGGTGAGTAAAGACCAGGGACTGGGGGGACGGGGGGAGATGGGCACAATGGCACACATGCTCAAATAAGCAGCGCACACTGCACACCCATAATGACCCTGGATCATGTCTCCCATCCCCGTGGCGCACTGCAGCACACACACATAGCAATAATAGCACATCCGCATTGACGACAATGTGTTACAATGTGAAACCCCGACATTGCAGAACAGAGGACACAACTGGCTCCGCACAAGCGCAGAAACAGGCCCCCTACATCTGACAGAGCTGGAAACTGTGAAATGGAAATGTACGCGTACAACCTCACACCCGTCATGTAGTCCAAATGTACACTGTACCGCATCTAAATCCTGCACCTCCAAAACAGTCACAATGTACATTGTCATACAGTCTGCATGTAAACAAGAACAATGTGCCAACACACATGTCAGCACAATGTCAACATGCATCTCCCATTCACATTGCAGAGGGACACACAAAATCTCCAGCAGAGCACAGAAGATCACACATCAGTGATGCCTGAGAGGACCACCACACCTTCGAAACCGATGCCCTACAACAGCCCATGGACATCCCACGCAACCCACCACCAGAACCAGGGCAGCCCAGCTACTAAGAGGGGAACCCAGCCCCTGCAACAGACCACATAGCATGAATCACCAGAAAGCACGGCAGGCTCACAACACTTCACCGACCCACACATGGCACCCCAATGCCAAGTGTCAGAACGCCAAAAGGAGGTGGCCCGACAGGTGCGGGTGTGTTTCGAACCCATGGAAGGCGAACTAGATCACATACGTGGGTGTCAATTACCCTTCAGGGACCACCTACACCCCACAAAGGAGAGCCACACTGCCATAGAGACACATGCAGATGCACATTCCCAGGACAGAACCACACCCAGGGGCACGCACATATCAGTCACACACCCACGTTGGCTCTGCGTACGATGGCACAGTCTACTGCCCTTACGAATTGTGTGGGTGACGACAAAGTTACATGTCCAAGATCTAACCCGCTGCCTGCGGTGACATTGCTGCATCCGCTGTACACAGCACAATGTCATGTCGTAGGGCCCAGGGCCCTCATGCATACAACAAGACGACAGGGACACACGCAGATATTATGTTGAACTGGCTACGGGCACGTGCGCCCGGCCCCTTTATTGTCAGGGCCACATATACAGTGACGCCTGTGCTGGATGTGTGTGGGGTGAGTATAAGGCAGCCCACACGGAGTGCTTGGTGCTGGCAACAACTTGAACAGTGGACACCAGAGCAATGGCAACAGAAAACACCTGCATAACAGAGTCAACTGCTGAGCAACATGGAGGGAGCCGGAGCAAGTACAGAGGTCACCCAACATACAAACAGAAGTGTCCGTGAGTTTCAGTGCGCTGCGGTTGGGTCCCCAGAGCTGAGCGTGCTCATGTGAAGAAAATTGTCTAGGATTGTGTCCCTTCCGGACATTCCTGATGCAGCTGCAGTGGGGGGGGTGTCACACCTGCATCATCTTCCTCATCGCCGTCCCAGGTCTCCCACACTGCCTGAGGTGACATTGCTTCGTGAGCTCTCCACAGCACATAACCAAAACAGTAATGGACGATGATTCATGGTGCACAGAGCTAATGGCACCTGGATTGCTGAGCAGGGGATCAGGCAGAAGATGGCATCCACGACAGGTGGTGCGGACAACTCTGTCAGTCTGCCAGTATGACCATTTCGACACTGGCAGTTGGCGATTGGAGTTGGTGGCGTGTGCCACCTGCGGTGATGCGACGTCCGGGCTGGTCAGGCCTCGATTTGATGTGTGAGCCCTGGTGGGCCCCATTTGAGGCCGGAGGCAGTGGACAGTGCAGGGCCACAGACACATGGCGTTGATGACCCCAAGGCCATTGCCTCAGAGGCCATCCAACATCTCGGAAGAAGGGGTCCCAGACCTGATCAGCACAGAGTTAGTGGCCCCGGATGCATTGCGGCCGGCACAGGCACCCCGCCACAGGACGGTGACTTGTGGTACAGTCAGATGGGCCACGTGATCTGAGCGGGTCCTCATCAATGTCCGAGGTGTATGTGGTGGAGGTGTGCGGTGGACAGTGGAAGGTGTCCTCCAGGGCATGAGGCAGAGGGTGGAAGCTGTCCGGAAGCAGCAAATGGAGGAGTGGAATGCCACGGCATCATTTTAGCCACAAAGTCAGTATCACCGATGGCGATGACAACCCCAAGTCCATGGACTCAGTCGCCACCAAAGTTCAACCAGAAAGTGTCCATGGGTCTCGGGGAACAGACTTAGTGGGACTGGGGCTGAAAAGGGATGCAGTCTGCGTTGAGGCCTGTACAATGACATCATGTCAGCCATAAATACATCAAGACTGAATTCGAATAGTGTGACCTACCCGACCGCAGTGGAGGCCTAAGGCAGCGGTCAGCACGGGCCAGACGTGGTTCAGCGAGCTCCTCCTGGAACTCTAACACACGACGTTGACATGACATTTGGGGGTGACTTGTGGTTGACGGAGGCAAAAGCACCAGAGCCGAGCAGGTGTTCAGTCAGCGACGATGACGTGTCCAGCCTGGTACGGACTGGATTGGATTGGTGTGAGGCCTGCTGGACCGCAGTGTATGCCGACAGTGTAGTCATTAAGGGCCCACAGACATGTGTGGTTGGGATGCCAGGCAGAGACTTGGTGTCACCACATCGAAGGGAGTATAGTGAGTTAAATCTGCCATTCTTGATGTTCTCGGCCATAGTGTAATCAAGACTCAGTTTCAACTGTGTGACCTACTGGACTGCAGTGTAGGCCGGAGGCAGCTGTCAGCAGTGGCCCACAGCCACGTGTCATTGGCTCGCGATGCACAGTTACTGACACCAGAGCAGTTGTCGGTAGTGTTCGATCAGCTCTGTAACGATGATCCTTTTACCCTCCGGACTGAAACGCGTCATCCTCTTACACCTCTCCTTTTGTGCAATGATATGTACTCTGCCATTGACAAATCAAGACTCAGTCCCACATGTGCGCACGACTCGAACGCAGCGTGGCCCGAGGGCAGTAGTCCGTGTGGGCCCACGGACACCTGTGGATGGACTGCTATGCACAGACTTGGTGGCACCACATCGATAGGAGTATAGTGAGATAAAATATGCCATAATTGATGTCCTCTGCCATAGAGTAATCAAGACTTAGTTCCAAATGTGTGACCTACTTTTCTGCTGTGCATGCCAGTGGAGTACATCAACGAGAAGGGAGTTCAGCGTGCCCGTGTCGCGGAGGCCATGATGGTCTGAGGAGGCTGACAGGTTTGCGGCACTCTGGCTTGGAGCTTGCACCGGCACGTGGTGGGCACTCATCGACACGCGCCGGTGTCGGCAGGTGTGGATTGAGGCCTGGGTGTGCCGGGCCTGGCAGGACTGGTACAGGGCCCTGCGTCCCAAGGTGCAGCAGGCACACAGGAACGCAGGCAACACCGCTCACGGCGACAGCGTCGGCCTCGTGTCGGGGTGGGGGTGTCGCCCTGGCAGAGTCGTTGGGCATTCTGAAAGAGGAGCACGTCCAGAGCTATGTGCTTTTTGTTCACACCCCTACTCGTGCCCAGCATACACGTGCCAGCCCACTCCGCTCACGCTTACAGAGGGGACGTAACAAGCTACATTTCCAGGATCTTCCCCACTGGCTGGGGTGACATGGTTGCGTCCGCTGTCCACTGCACTCCATACACCAGCGGTGTATGTCGACATGGATATGTGTGTGGTCTGCATACTGCAGTCTGGCCATCGCTTCGACGCCACACTTTGCATTGTGTACATTGTCATTCATTGGTCATTTGCCTCCTTCGCACATGCCTGATCCCCACCTCTTCCGCTATTGTGTGGCTGAGGTGCCATGCAGTTGATGGCTTATGTGCATGGCTGGCCCAGGTTGCCAGGGTGAGTTGTGCTTTCGTGTCTGGTGGGTGGGCATGTTGTTTGGCATGTTGTATGTGAGTTTGTGACGTGTGCATTCCCAGTGTTGTGAGTTGCATGGTTGTGGAGTTGAGGTGTGTGGTGTGTTAATTTAGTACTTGCCAACGAGCAGCGCATTTACGTAGATGCCAGCCAGGAAGCGCCGGGTGATGATGGACTGTCGGAAGATGCAGGGACTTATGCACTCGGAATGGGTGGTTGGCGTCGAGGTTGGTGGAGATTCCCAGGTGGTCCACTATTGCCTGCAAAGTGATGGTATGCGTGTGCTTTCGGTTGCGGACATTGTGTGCAGTGTCACCAGGGGGCACAAGTAGGTCATGTGTGCATTCAATTGCCTCCTGACATTCGAGGGAATCCAGCTATGGCTTTGACGCCTTGCTTGGTCTACAGCTGTTCCTGTGCAGTGTGGGGTAAGGATAGGTAGTGTGGTACCAAGCTGATGATGGCATCCAAGACAGTTGGGGGGGGGCTTGGATGTGACTGGCTGTGAGACTACTCTGACGGTTGTTGGTTGGCAGGTTCCAGAGGCCAACAGGTGAGGCACAGCCAGCAGCTTTGTCTGCGGAGGGATGTTGGTTGTCCGCTGTGTTGGTACCATCGGCCTGTGGACAATGGTGGTCAGGATGTGTAGGATGGTTGCCCTTTTGAGCCTGTGGTCGGCAATGACGTTCCCAGTTGTTGGGTCTGTGAGATTGGTGAGTTTTCAGCAGGTCGCTGTCTTTGTCTGTGCTGCCTCAGTGTTGGTCCGGGTGGGGGGAGTCAGGGGGGGCCTGGGGGTGGTGGCGGTGGGTGTTGTTGCCCTATTAGGGCTCCAGCCTGCATGTTCAGTTGCCCGGGTGCATCTGTTGTTCTTCATGTTTGGCTCTGGGCTGTGTTCCCTTGTCTGTTGCCGGTTGTTGTCCGACTTTGCACCAGGTCAGAGCAGGTGTTAATTTCCTACTGCTAACACCCTTATTGCATGTTTTGTGATCTTATCGCTGGTCTGGCTGGTCGTTGAGAAAGTTGTGGAGTGGTGTTGTCGCGGCTTTTTGCAGGGGAACGCCTTTTCTGAATCTCATTAGCGATAGTTGCCGGGGTCATCTGTGGCCATGTTTTTTGCGGCTGCTATCGCAGGTAAACTGGTGCTATGGGATGTTGGCACCAACTTGTGATGGGGTGATAGATTTATTGCGACTTTGGCTGCGCTAAAGTGCCGTTAACTCTGCGATAGCTCCTTGAGAATATGGCCCTATTTATGCTATGCAATGTTTATCTTCTCATAATGTGCAGCTGTTATGGTTACCTCTTACTGCATTTCTTAACCAAGTTGAGTGATATTTCCAGCACTGTACCCATATTGTCTGAAAACTTCTCTCCTCCTTGATTATTTTCTCTCTGTCCTTCTTTTATATTCAAGTGTTATTTTATTGCTTTTTGTATAGACCTACTGTTTAGTTTGACAGGGTAAATTTTAGATGAAAATGGTGTTATTCTTTGCCATTATTTTTATGATATAATATGTGATGTTCACTTTTCTCATTTTTTTGTTTTTTCCCCTATTCCCCTTCCTTCTTTCCCTTCCTACCTCATAAAATTGCACAGACTTTAATGGTTGTTTCTTAGATTTTTAATACAGCATGTTAATTGGTGATATTAAATTATGTTATATTTGTTTCACTTTATACACTGGATTAAATAAAGTATTTTAAACTTTAGAAACGTCGATGATGGAGGGCCATAAAATCCCATGGCAAAGCATGGAAAAGCCAATCGTCAATCAAGATTTGGAAAACCAAGATTACAGAGTCTGTACTCTGGAGACATCATTTCTGATAACATTCTTAGAATTCAGTTCTACTCAAATTCCTTTTTATTAGTATTAGGGATGATGGATCACAACTCTTGAACGTTCCTCATTGGGCTGTTAACACATGCCTTGCTTGGGAGTGTGTCTAGTTCAAAGTTTGAACTCGTGCTAGCTAGCTTAGCGTGTGAACACTTCACATGTCTTGTTAAAAAGCACGAAGTCTGTTGTCACCAGCTCTTTCAGTAACTTCTTGAAAAGAAGCAATTAACACGGCTTTTATTGTGAAATTTATTAGGTGAAACGCCAAAGAAAAAATAACATATCAATACGTTAGACAATGGAAGCTCAGGGCAAACGTCAGTCCTTGTACAGATAGAAGCCAATGGGATCCTGGATGAAAGAATGTGGATTGCCTCACCACTTGTACTCTTTAGCTACAATGATATGGTTTGTTTCGTCTAGGACACCGGACAGATCCAAGCTGCTTCACAAGGCCCCTTCCTGCAAAATACTAGGCCTGGGCTAAAATTCCGTTCCGCTCGCGGAAATTGCGATAATTTGACATTTTCGTGTTCCGCGGAGAGCGCGAAAAATGTCAAAATTTCCGCAATCCGCATTTTACCGGAAATGTATTGCTTGCTCGCGCTGTAAAATAATACATTCTCGCGTGCGCGCGATCGCCTTACCTGAATCCCCGCGTTCGCCGACAAGTTTTCCCGATCCGGTCGCGTTCCTCACGAGATGTTGGATTGTTGGTAGCCATTTGCGCAGTCTCGCGACAGTTCGCGCACGCAGTAACGTCATTCGTCGCGCGATCATGTCTTTCTTCTCGCGATCATGCACCGCGAGACAAGTGAAAACAAGATGGCCGCGCCCGCGAGCAACCGCATGGGTAAGTTGGCGAGCCGCGACCACGCAGAAAATACCACAAACGGGCGGGAAAAAAACTTCTGCATCTTCGCGATATTTCCGCGTGTTTGCGGAGATTTTTAACATTTTCGCGATAATTTGCAAATTCCGCCCACCCCTACAAAATACCAATTTGGCAGGCAGAAAGTGTGTATTTGTTCAGGAAATCCACATTGATCTGAAAAATAAATGTACACCATAGCTATGAAATCAGGAATCTGACATTCCAATCAAAAGATAACTAATGTGCTTAAGTGAAATTAACCTTCTAGGACGCACTCCTACCCCACCAATATAGCGAAGACTTCCCCTGGACACACTGTCAATTGTATTTGTTTAAATTAAATTGTGCTGAGTGACCAACTATAGTTCCTTGCAAAGCGCTGTGTTCACTTACTAAAACAAACGAAATATGTTCCCCACCACCTTTCGCTGCACTGGAGATAATTGTAGTATGTAACTCAGTCACCAAAACAGCTTTTGCTGGGTTCTCAGGTCCAACAGCATAACGCAAAATGATGGCCCATCATCCATCCTCCTGCAGAATGTGAGGAGAGATCCCTGAGTCTGGAAAACTTCACAGATATTTACTGGCCTTGAGTGGAATAAGGCCCCTTTGAATGGTTTGGGCCCCACCCCCTGTGCCTCAAGGGCCTAGTTTATGCCCCTGCTCAGGTCCGTACTGTGAAAAACATATTATACAAATGAAGGGTGCAGAGGTAAAATCACTGCCATTCCAGGATCCTGAGACTCGGAGATGGCTTGTGGTAGCCATGTTTGACTGCACCTTGAGAGTAAATGCTGTAATGAAAGCCTGGCAATAGATAGCAGTCTAGCTGGTGTTGTGTAGCATTGTGTAACGTTCAGCATGCACCTGAAGGCATTAGAATTTTAGAATATTTGTATTTTTATTTGGAGCATTCATTCAGCACAAACCTGGCTTCAAGAAATGAGTGATAAATGGAATGCACTAGCATATGCTAGAACAAGCATTGGCATAGCCAATAGGTCTCGCCTATGGGACCTTATAAGTATTTAGTTATGCAGCACAATATCCTTACTGCAACAACATCAACTGTTGCATGGCTAAACACTTATAAGGTCCCAAAGGCGAGACCTATTGGCTATGCCAATGCTTGTTAATATTTATTTTCATACCAAAAATACTCACATCTCCCAGGAATAGCAAACAAAAAGAAATCATGGTTGTTGTTGAAGCCTACAAGACATTCAATTCTTAAGGTAGGTATCGAGATTGATAGGTTTTTGGTGATGGGGAAGACTGAAATTCCAAATTTGGTAGTTTCGGCAGTGGAGCGTCAGCTTATTTTACCCTTAACAAGGCCACACCGTCGACTAACAGTAGTGCAACTGTTACTATTACCCAAAAGAAAGCTCACAGAAAAAAAAAAAATCTTACAGGATTGGAAGGGAAGAATTCACTAAGAGTCTTAGAAAAGAATGACAATGACCCGCTCATTAAGGTTTCCGCTTGAGGACTAAAATATATTTTTATAGGTTTCCCACCCTATCCAGAAAAGAGTAATGAGAAGATATTAAAAGATGGACTGGCCTTCCTCCATGATTAACCCAATCAATTCTGGTTAGTCAAGAGAAGACAGTTGTAGCCAGAAAACTTTCTTTCTACAAAGTTGTGCCTGCAGATTAACCCTGAACTGAAAAGAAATATTGTACATGTGGTGATTGGCTTGCGTTTTTTAGTTCTGCTAACTTCATATTTTAATAAAAACAATGTACTGAATCTGAACTTTCTTACGTACAAAACAGCGACTCTATGGTGTAATAGACCTGCTATAATACCACAGGGATGTCTAAGGAGGAACTGTCATTCCTGAAAAAAAGGAACACGTTAATTAAGATTGTGAAAAGGTGTAATTTTACCTGTGGCATGTCTCGCCGATTTGACATTCTACATATTAATCGATAGGGAAAAGGAACATGAAGAATCAAAATTCAAGAACACAAGAGCAACAGAAAAATACCTGCAATCTACATCTGTGGGGAGTAGGGAAAGTGCCCAGTTTTAAAAAGTATAGCAGAGAAGTATGAAGACAAACATCAAATACCCAAATAGTTGGGTCATCAACTATCTCTAAAGAGAAACGACCGTCATTTGGTTTAACCCTTAAAATGCAAGCGAATATTTGTATTTTTAAGAGTGTACTTAGGGTGTGCACATAAGCCAAGCTACAGACAGGTACTCTCTCGGAGCTCTATAGACGTCTTCGTACTGAGGTACTAGTACACACAAAGTCAGGAAAGGGGTGCTTCATTGTCAATGTGTCTGTGCTAGGACAATAGCTGTGCATGTTGAGGTAGACCTGCAATGAAAGAGCACTTTTGATATGCCATTACTGGGACAGTATTACATGGTTTAGATCTAAATAGTAGCATTGTAAGGGCCCTGCTTAAATCAAAGTGGTGGTACACTTTACAATCTACAAATCTCCATTTCATGATACGAATCATTTAAGAGAACTCTACTTATTTTATGTACCGAGATAGTGGTGAATCACGTTGATCAGGATAAAAGTTCACTAAGATACAAACGAGAGTGCATCAGTCTCAGCATGGGGACACATACAAGTCGGATTAAACACACTGTGAGTGCTTATGGAAGTCTATATATCAAGATACAAGCGCATATTGCATTTGTATGCTTGATGAATATTTCAGTACTTAGCAGTCCAATGCATGGTTGGTGTCCTGTAGAAGTCTTAGTTACTAGTATGACGGGGAATAAAAGGTCAAAATAGACATGTGCTGCAAAAGTCTGTTTGCTGCCTAGGGGGATGCTGGTTCAAGCCATGTAGCTACAGAAAAACAACCTTGCATCATTTTCGAATGTGTAAATGTGTAGGTAAGTTAGAATGTCTGGCAGCCTGATTCTCAGAAGAGGTAAACAAGTAGCAGGGGTGGGGGACGTGCACACGCGCTCTGAGCAGCAGCTGTTTGCTCTTTTTCAAAGCACACACTCGTGCTTGTGGCGCTCTGCTGCGCAGTCCCGCAAGCTGTATGCCGCCGCAAGCACGAGTATGTGCTTGGAAAAAGAGCTGTACTACAGCTAAAGGTCTCCTATGCAGCACATGCGCGCTGCGTAGGCGAGACCTAAAAAACTAGCGTGCATAGGTGGTCAAGTCTGTGTGTGATAGAGCTCGATGTGACTGGGTATCCCATCTGAGGAGAATAGTATAAGTAGTTGTGATACTAAGGAAGCATTCTATTTAGCAGGCCCAGCAGCAGTCTGCGGAGACCAGTAACTGCACTGCACTGTACCGCCCCCTGCAGGCTGCAGCACCTGGCATGCACCATTTCCTTGGCAAAGGCACTTCCCTCTACAGGACTGATGGCAGGCTTCTTCATCGAGGTGCTGATTTGAATCCAGTGCTATAAGGGGTCCATCTGACAAGTCCCCCTGGCTCCTTGGATAGAGCTAGCCTGGGGCCTTTCTCTTTATAGAATGGAAGAACCATGGCCAGTGCAGCTTTCAGAAGGACATTGTTGCAACCCAACTCTGCCTTGCATTCTTGAGAGAATGACTCAACACACCAGATGTGTGTGCATGTGTGTGTGTGTGTGTGCACGTACATGTGAGTTCATTGTGTGTGTGTGTGTGTGTGTGTGTGTGTGTGTGTGTGTGTGTGCGTATGTGCATGCACACGCGTGCATGTGTGTGTGTGTGACTTAGACACTCGGAGGGTAACAGTACCTGAGGCTGTTGAGTCACCATTACTGACAGCATTAGATATGAAGTATGCATGAAAGAGGGATAAAGGATGCCTCTTAGGAGTGTGGTCAGAAAGAGTAGTGATAGGCTAGACTAATGTTCTCATCACACTGGCTACATGGCAGGATTGGATAACCCTTATTATAAAGATGATATGTATCCATAGCAGAGACAGATTGATGTTAACCCCTTCGATGCTCATGACGGAACGGTTCCGTCATGAGCATCGGTTGGGCTGTGCTCATGACGGAACCGTTCCGTCATGAGGACAGCCCCTGGGGAAAGCGCTGGCGCTCCCCCCCTTGCGCATCGATCTTGCCCCCCTTTACGGGGGTGGCAGCGGAAGAGCTTCCGCTGCCACCCCCGAGCCCCCCCACGCTTTCTGATGACGTCAGCGCGCACAGCGCGCGCCGGCGTCATCAGGAAGCGTTGGACGCGCTGGAATCCATTTCTTCCAGCGCGTCCAAGGCAGCAACAGGTAGGTTCCCTTGTCCGGTGGGGGCCGCGGGGGTGATTTATTTTGTATTGAGGCATCGGGGGAGAGGAAAGAGTATTTCCTCTCCCCCGATGTCTCAATACAGGGCATTCCTGCTCCACGATCGCGCACAGCGTCGCGATCGTGGAGTAGGGATGCCCCACTAGACACCAGGGATTTGTTTTTTTGAATTTGGGAAGCGACCCCTTAGGCAAGGGTCGCTTCCTTGGGGGCAAAATTTTTCGAAGTCTTTTCTGCCCCCCCTGGGGGCAGATCGGTCTGCTTTCTGCGCGTTTCTGCCCCCAGGGGGGGCAGAAAAGCCCACTAGACACCAGGGATGTCGTTTATGTTATGTAGGAAGCGACCCCTTAGGCAAGGGTCGCTTCCTTGGGGGGCCAAATAATTCGAAGACTTTTCTGCCCCCCCTGGGGGCAGATCGGTCTTCTTTCTGCCCGTTTCTGCCCCCAGGGGGGGCAGAAAAGCCCACTAGACACCAGGGATGTCTATTTCGTTATGTAGGAAGCGACCCCTTGGGCAAGGGTCGCTTCCTTGGGGGGCAAAATAATTCAAAGACTTTTCTGCCCCCCCTGGGGGCATATCGGTCTTCTTTCTGCCCGTTTATGCCCCCAGGGGGGGCAGAAAAGCCCACTAGACACCAGGGATGTCTTTTATGTTATGTAGGAAGTGACCCCTTGGGCAAGGGTCGCTTCCTTTGCGGCCTAATTATTTAGAAGACTTTTCTGCCCCCCCTGGGGGCAGATTGGTCGTCTTTCTGTCCGTTTCTGCTCCTAGGGGGGGGGCAGAAAAGCCCACTAGACACCAGGGATATAAATATTATTGTAGGAAGCGACCCCTTGGGCAAGGGTCGCTTCCTTGGGCCCCTAAATTTTTTGAAGACTTTTCTGCCTGGGGCAGATCGGTTTTATTTTTTTGCCGTTTCTGCTCCCATTGGGGGCAGAAAAGCCCACTAGACACCAGGGAATTAGTTCAATTAGAAATTGAAGTGACCCCTCGCTTCCAGGGTGCAATTTGTTATATGTATTTGGCTCACCCGCCCCGGGACTGAGTAGCCTTTTTTTTCCTGCTGTTTTCTGCCCCACCTGGCACACAACCCGATTGACCATTTGGGTAGTGACATGGCATGTTATAATGTTTATTGTTATATTTTTTGTGATTTCCAATTGTAATGTTTTTTTTTTTGTTTACTTTTTTGTTCTAGGTGAAGGCTTTTCTTCTTTTCACGTTGACGTTTTGGTACTGGTGGTTCTGATGTTTGTGTAGTTTGGTAAGAGACTGTTTTTTTGTACAATGTAAATGTGTTTGATTTCTCTGCCTGTTTTTTTTTTGCAAATGGTGTAATAATAGCAGTATGTTTGGTTTTTGAGTGTCAAAAACTTTTTGCATTGGTGCTCGATGTGTATTTTGTTGTCTTGTGAGTAATTTGTTTTTTTTTCTTCTTTCTAGTTTGATATCGTTGGTCTTTGCTGTGTCACTGCAGAGTTTGTTTCTGGTGAGTGCAGCTGTCTCTTGTAATTGGATTGTATAGTTTTTGAGTACATTGATCTTTGTGATAAAAGGTACACATTTCTTTACTTACTTGGTTTGCACATTGTTGGTTGTTGTTGACTTGTTTGTGCAGTCTTCTTTCTTAGTAAGTATAATGGCTAGCCGCAGGATGACTGCTCAGCAGGTTGTTGGTTTGCTGTTTGAGTCTTCCTCTGATATTGGGTCAGAGACTGACTCTGCTTCTGAGGGAGAGGAGGCAGGGGACGATTCTGGCAGTGAGTTTTCTCTCCGTATGGGGTCATCGGATGATGAAGATACTCTTAGTGCGGATGAAGTGCCTGTGTTAGAGGAGGAGACTGATGTGCCGATAGTGCGGCAAGAGGCATCTGGGCTGCAGCCTGCGGCTGCAAGGCTTCCCGTTGGTGTAGTGCGGCAAGAGACATCTGGGCTGCAGGCTGGGGCTGCAAGGCTTCCCGTTGGTGTAGTGCGGCAAGAGGCATCTGGGCTGCAGGCTGGGGCTGCAAGCCTTCCCGTTGGTGTAGTGCGGCAAGAGGCATCTGGGCTGCAGGCTGGGGCTGCAAGTCTTCCCGTTGAAAGTGATGACCTCTGGGTTGCCCCTGGCATGGTGCAGCCGGAATTTCCAGAGTTTACTGGTGTTCCAGGGTCTAGAGTGAATACTGAGAACTTTTTGCCTGTAAATTTTTTTCAGTTGTTTATGGACGATGTGTTTTTGGCAGAGATTGTTGAGCAGACTAATTTGTATGCCGAACAGTTTTTGAGGGACAACAGTGCCAGTCTTAAGCCACACTCTAGAGCTACCCGGTGGACTCCCACAAATGTTGAAGAGATGAAGAAGTTCTTGGGTTTAACTTTTTTGATGGGCTTGCTAAGGAAGCCATCATTGGCTTCATATTGGTCTAGCAGTCCCTTGATGGCAACGTCTATTTTTCCGGCAGTCATGAGTCGTGACAGGTATTTGCTTCTGCTTCGGATGATGCACTTTGTTGATAATGGTTTAGCGTTGCCACGAGATCACCCTGATTGTGACCGTCTTTTTAAGATTAGGCCTGTCCTTGATCACTTTGTTGATCGATTTTCTGAGATTTATGCCCCTGGTAGAGAAATTGCAGTGGATGAGTCTTTGGTGTTGTTCAAGGGCCGCTTGGTTTTTAGGCAATACATTCCTAGTAAGAGGGCACGCTATGGAATAAAGCTGTATATGCTGTGTGACAGTAGGACTGGATATGTCTCTAATTTCAGGGTGTACACCGGAAAGGAATCTAGGTTTAACCTCCCTGGTTGTCCGTCCACTTTTGGAGTGACTGAGAAAATTGTTTGGGAACTTGTTAGAGGATTTTTTAACAAAGGCCACCATTTATATGTAGATAACTTCTACACTGGTGTGCGGTTGTTCAGGGAATTGGCCAAAGTGGACACTTTTGCTTGTGGCACAATCCGCTGTAACCGTAAAGGTTTTCCGAAAGAACTTGTTTCTCAAAAGCTTGTGCGGGGACAGTGCAGTGCGTTGCGTTGCCAGGAGCTTCTTGCTGTGAAGTTTACAGACAGGAGAGATGTCTACATGCTGACTTCCATCCATGATGAAAGCACTGCACCTGTGACTGTTTGGGGTCAGGTCGCTGAAGTGCGCAAACCTGTGTGCATTTTAGACTATAATAGGCACATGGGTGGTGTTTACAGAGTAGATCAGAGGTTGGAACCTTACGCTGCTCTTCGTAAGGCTTACATTTGGTACAAGAAGTTGGCTATCCATCTTTTCCACTTGGCAATGTTTAATGCTTTTGTTGTGTTCCAGGATTCTTGCCCTGAGTCAAAGATGACTTTTGCTAAGTTTCAGGAGTCTGTAATAGGCAGCCTTGTTGTAGTGGAACAGGCAAGTGTTCCTAGAGTTGGACTGGTGGAGGATGTTGCTAGATTGAAAGAACGCCACTTTCCAGATCACATTCCTCCCACACCCGCAAAAGATTTTCCCAGTAGGAGATGTAGAGTCTGTTGGCGAAGAGGTTTGCGGAAGGAGAGTCGTATGTACTGCCCCGATTGTCCCTCTCATCCTGCACTGTGTCTCCCTGCTTGTTTCAGAGCGTACCACACGCGTAAAAATTTCTGGGAACATTCATGAGTGGTAAAGTGAACTGCCTGGTCTGTATTCTTTGGAAAATATGATTCTGTTTCAAGGTTGGTGTTAGTGCAATGTATTTAGTTGCTGATTTTCTGTTAGAAGATTTGTATCTATTTGCAATTTGTTTGTGTTTTTTTTTTTTTCTAAAAAAATCCAAAATGTGATGGCGATGTGTGTAGGCTTGCGCTTGGCTGTTGGTGTGTGTGGACTGGCACTTGGTTGGTGGTGTGCGTGGAATGGTGCTTGGCTGAAGGTGTGCGTGGACTGGCGGTGTGCATGGACTGGCGGTGTGCGTGGACTGGTGCGTGGCTGGTGGTGTGCGTGGAATGGTGCTTGGCTGACGGTGTGCGTGGAATGGTGCTTGGCTGGCGGTGTGCGTGGAATGGTGCTTGGCTGGCGGTGTGCGTGGATTGGTACTTGGCTGGCGGTGTGTGTGGACTGGTGGTGTGTGCGGACTGGTGTTTGGCTGGTGGTGTCCGTGGACTGGAGCTTGGCTGGTGGTGTCCGTGGACTGGAGCTTGTCTGGTGGTGTGCGTGGACTGGAGCTTGGCTGGCGGTGTGCGTGGAATGGTGCTTGGCTGGTGGTGTGCGTGGACTGGTACTTGGCTGGCGGTGTGCGTGGACTGGTGGTGTGTGCGGACTGGTGCTTGGCTGGTGGTGTCCGTGGACTGGAGCTTGGCTGGCGGTGTAGGTGGATTGGCGATTGGCTGCCGGTGTGCCTGGACTGGCGATTGGATGGCGGTGTGCCTGGACTGGCGCTTGGCTAGCGGTGTGCGTGGACTGGCGTTTGGCTAGCGGTGTGTGTCGACTGGTGCTTGGCTGGCTGTGTGTGAGTAGTGACTTTCTGCTGGTCACTACACATAATGCTAGCTGAGTGCCACTCCACGCAATCCTTCAGCCTGTGTAGTTGCTGTGTCTGGATTGTGGGCGTGTGAAAGTGATGGGCCCTTGAATGGCGCTGTGTGCTGGTGTGAGTTTTGTTATGTGATGGGCCTGCGGCTGACGGTGTGAATGGTTTTGTATGTCTCACACGTATGAAAGGTGTATGAATGGCCTGTAAAGAGGTTGGTGCCTTGTCGTGGCTTTACAGCTCACGAGCTGTGAGTCAATGGTTCAGTTTCTCGCCCTTTCAATTATTACCAGTGCATTTCATGTTTTGTGAAATCACTTGCTAATACAATTTTATCTACTGAACCATCACTCAAACCTCGTGCCAAATCCAACCAGTATGTGTGTGTGCTTGCGGGTTAGATGGCTGTGCAGTAATATTTGTCTTTCTGAAGCAGGGTGTACCTTGTCCCTTTTTGGTGATTTTTGTACTGTGTTGCTTTTGTACCTGGTGGTGCGAATGGTCTTGTTTGTATCACGTATGAAAGGTGTGTGAATGGCCTGTAAAGTGGTTGGTGCCTTGACGTGGCTTTACAGCTCACGAGCTGCGAGTCATTGGTTTGGTTTTTTGTGAATTTAATTATTGACAGTGCATTTCATTTTTGTGAAATCTCTTGTTAATAAAATTTAATACACTGAACCATGACTCGCCCTCGTGCCAAATCCAACCAGTATGTGTGTGTGTTTGAGGAATAGATGGTTGTGCAGGAATCTTTGTCTTTAGTTTCTCTGCCAAGGTACACTTTCCATGTAAGAATAACCCACCAACTGTAGATATTGTCGAAAACCCTTGGGAGTTCATGGTGATGTCTCTCTAGTGAATTGAAAAATATTTTTTATCCCCATTGTCCTGTAAACCTCAAACTGTCTGCCACATTTTCTTTGCAGTATTATTCCTAAATTCTCACGCTGTAGTAACAATAGTTAATCTGGTTTTGCAAGGGGGGTTACTTTGGTTTTTTGCCCAGGGCTCGGCGGCCATCTAGGGAAACCTTCCAAACCCACGCATTTCTGAAAACTAGACACCCGGCGGCTTCCAGGGAGGTATGGCTTGCGTGGATCCCCCAACGTTTCCTTACCCAGAATCCCCTGCAAACCTCAATTTTTGCCCAAAAAATCATTTTTTTCACACATTTTGGGGTGGGAAAGTGGTGGCATCACCGGGCTCACACAAATTTACCACCACCCAGCGTTCCCCCAGGTCTCCCGGTAAAAATGGTGCCTCACTTGTGTGGGAGGCCCAAGTACCCGCGGCAGGCAAGGACAACAAACGTAGTGAGGCGACATCAAAATGGCCTATCGCCAAACCACCTGGTTTTGCAAGGGGGGTCACTTTGGTTTTTGGCCCGGTGCGTGGCGGCCATCTAGGGAAACCTAGCAAACCCACGCATTTCTGAAAACTAGACACCCGGCGGCTTCCAGGGAGGTATGGCTTGCGTGGATCCCCCAACGTTTCCTTACCCAGAATCCCCTGCAAACCTCAATTTTTGCTCAAAAAATCACTTTTTTCACACATTTTGGGATGGGAAAGTAGTGGCATCACCGGGCTCACACAAATTTACCACCACCCAGCATTCCCCCAGGTCTCCCGGTAAAAATGATGCCTCACTTGTGTGGGAGGCCCAAGTACCCGCGGCAGGCAAGGGCCCAAAACGTAGTGAGGCGACATCAAAATGGCCTATCGCCAAACCACCTGGTTTTGCAAGGGGGGTCACTTTGGTTTTTGGCCCGGTGCGCGGCGGCCATCTAGGGAAACCTACCAAACCCACGCATTTCTGAAAACTAGACACCCGGCGTGTTCCAGGGAGGTATGGCTTGCGTGGATCCCCCAACGTTTCCTTACCCAGAATCCCCTGTAAACCTCAATTTTTGCTCAAAAAATCACTTTTTTCACACATTTTGGGGTGGGAAAGTAGTGGCATCACCGGGCTCACACAAATTTACCACCACCCAGCGTTCCCCCAGGTCTCCTGGTAAAAATGGTGCCTCACTTGTGTGGGAGGCCCAAGTACCCGCGGCAGGCAAGGGCCCAAAACTTAGTGAGGCGACATCAAAATGGCCTATCGCCAAACCACCTGGTTTTGCAAGGGGGGTCACTTTGGTTTTTGGCCCGGTGCGCGGCGGCCATCTAGGGAAACCTAGCAAACCCACGCATTTCTGAAAACTAGACACCCGGCGGCTTCCAGGGAGGTATGGCTTGCGTGGATCCCCCAACGTTTCCTTACCCAGAATCCCCTGCAAACCTCAATGTTTGCTCAAAAAATCACTTTTTTCACACATTTTGGGGTGGGAAAGTAGTGGCATCACCGGGCTCACACAAATTTACCACCACCCAGCGTTCCCCCAGGTCTCCTGGTAAAAATGGT
This sequence comes from Triturus cristatus, assembly GCF_964204655.1. Classification (NCBI taxonomy): domain Eukaryota; kingdom Metazoa; phylum Chordata; class Amphibia; order Caudata; family Salamandridae; genus Triturus; species Triturus cristatus. The sequence goes on from NC_140579.1 coordinate 790,349,313, forward strand.
GCCTCACTTGTGTGGGAGGCCCAAGTACCCGCGGCAGGCAAGGGCCCAAAACTTAGTGAGGCGACATCAAAATGGCCTATCGCCAAACCACCTGGTTTTGCAAGGGGGGTCACTTTGGTTTTTGGCCCGGTGTGCGGCGGCCATCTAGGGAAACCTACCAAACCCACGCATTTCTGAAAACTAGACACCCGGCGGCTTCCAGGGAGGTATGGCTTGCGTGGATCCCCCAACGTTTCCTTACCCAGAATCCCCTGTAAACCTCAATTTTTGCTCAAAAAATCACTTTTTTCACACATTTTGGGGTGGGAAAGTAGTGGCATCACCGGGCTCACACAAATTTACCACCACCCAGCGTTCCCCCAGGTCTCCCGGTAAAAATGGTGCCTCACTTGTGTGGGAGGCCCAAGTACCCGCGGCAGGCAAGGACAACAAACGTAGTGAGGCGACATCAAAATGGCCTATCGCCAAACCACCTGGTTTTGCAAGGGGGGTCACTTTGGTTTTTGGCCCGGTGCGCGGCGGCCATCTAGGGAAACCTAGCAAACCCACGCATTTCTGAAAACTAGACACCCGGCGGCTTCCAGGGAGGTATGGCTTGCGTGGATCCCCCAACGTTTCCTTACCCAGAATCCCCTGCAAACCTCAATGTTTGCTCAAAAAATCACTTTTTTCACACATTTTGGGGTGGGAAAGTAGTGGCATCACCGGGCTCACACAAATTTTCCACCAACCAGCGTTCCCCCAGGTCTCCCGGTAAAAATGGTGCCTCACTTGTGTGGGAGGCCCAAGTACCCGCGGCAGGCAAGGACAACAAACGTAGTGAGGCGACATCAAAATGGCCTATCGCCAAACCACCTGGTTTTGCAAGGGGGGTCACTTTGGTTTTTGGCCCGGTGCGCGGCGGCCATCTAGGGAAACCTACCAAACCCACGCATTTCTGAAAACTAGACACCCGGCGGCTTCCAGGGAGGTATGGCTTGCGTGGATCCCCCAACGTTTCCTTACCCAGAATCCCCTGCAAACCTCAATTTTTGCCCAAACAATCACTTTTTTCACACATTTTGGGGTGGGAAAGTAGTGGCATCACCGGGCTCACACAAATTTACCACCACCCAGCGTTCCCCCAGGTCTCCCGGTAAAAATGGTGCCTCACTTGTGTGGGAGGCCCAAGTCCCCGCGGCAGGCAAGGACAACAAACGTAGTGAGGCGACATCAAAATGGCCTATCGCCAAACCACCTGGTTTTGCAAGGGGGGTCACTTTGGTTTTTGGCCCGGTGCGCGGCGGCCATCTAGGGAAACCTAGCAAACCCACGCATTTCTGAAAACTAGACACCTGGCGGCTTCCAGGGAGGTATGGCTTGTGTGGATCCCCCAACGTTTCCTTACCCAGAATCCCCTGCAAACCTCAATGTTTGCTCAAAAAATCACTTTTTTCACACATTTTGGGGTGGGAAAGTAGTAGCATCACCGGGCTCACACAAATTTTCCACCACCCAGCGTTCCCCCAGGTCTCCCGGTAAAAATGGTGCCTCACTTGTGTGGGAGGCCCAAGTACCCGCGGCAGGCAAGGACAACAAACGTAGTGAGGCGACATCAAAATGGCCTATCGCCAAACCACCTGGTTTTGCAAGGGGGGTTACTTTGGTTTTTGGCCCGGTGCGCGGCGGCCATCTAGGGAAACCTACCAAACCCACGCATTTCTGAAAACTAGACACCCGGCGGCTTCCAGGGAGGTATGGCTTGCGTGGATCCCCCAACGTTTCCTTACCCAGAATTCCCTGCAAACCTCAATTTTTTCCCAAAAAATCACTTTTTTCACACATTTTGGGGTGGGAAAGTAGTGGCATCACCGGGCTCACACAAATTTACCACCACCCAGCGTTCCCCCAGGTCGCCCGGTAAAAATGGTGCCTCACTTGTGTGGGAGGCCCAAGTACCCGCGGCAGGCAAGGACAACAAACGTAGTGAGGCGACATCAAAATGGCCTATCGCCAAACCACCTGGTTTTGCAAGGGGGGTCACTTTGGTTTTTGGCCCGGTGCGCGGCGGCCATCTAGGGAAACCTACCAAACCCATGCATTTCTGAAAACTAGACACCCGGCGGCTTCCAGGGAGGTATGGCTTGCGTGGATCCCCCAACGTTTCCTTACCCAGAATCCCCTGCAAACCTCAATTTTTGCCCAAAAAATCACTTTTTTCACACATTTTGGGGTGGGAAAGTAGTGGCATCACCGGGCTCACACAAATTTACCACCACCCAGCGTTCCCCCAGGTCTCCTGGTAAAAATGGTGCCTCACTTGTGTGGGAGGCCCAAGTACCCGCGGCAGGCAAGGACAACAAACATAGTGAGGCGACATCAAAATGGCCTATCGCCAAACCACCTGGTTTTGCAAGGGGGGTCACTTTGGTTTTTGGCCCGGTGCGCGGCGGCCATCTAGGGAAACCTACCAAACCCATGCATTTCTGAAAACTAGACACCCGGCGGCTTCCAGGGAGGTATGGCTTGCGTGGATCCCCCAACGTTTCCTCACCCAGAATCCCCTGCAAACCTCAATTTTTGCCCAAAAAATCACTTTTTTCACACATTTTGGGGTGGGAAAGTAGTGGCATCACCGGGCTCACACAAATTTACCACCACCCAGCGTTCCCCCAGGTCTCCCGGTAAAAATGGTGCCTCACTTGTGTGGGAGGCCCAAGTACCCGCGGCAGGCAAGGACAACAAACGTAGTGAGGCGACATCAAAATGGCCTATCGCCAAACCACCTGGTTTTGCAAGGGGGGTCACTTTGGTTTTTGGCCCGGTGCGCGGCGGCCATCTAGGGAAACCTAGCAAACCCACGCATTTCTGAAAACTAGACACCCGGCGGCTTCCAGGGAGGTATGGCTTGCGTGAATCCCCCAACGTTTCCTTACCCAGAATCCCCTGCAAACCTCAATGTTTGCTCAAAAAATCACTTTTTTCACACATTTTGGGGTGGGAAAGTAGTGGCATCACCGGGCTCACACAAATTTTCCACCACCCAGCGTTCCCCCAGGTCTCCCGGTAAAAATGGTGCCTCACTTGTGTGGGAGGCCCAAGTACCCGCGGCAGGCAAGGACAACAAACATAGTGAGGCGACATCAAGATGGCCTATCGCCAAACCACCTGGTTTTGCAAGGGGGGTCACTTTGGTTTTTGGCCCGGTGCGCGGCGGCCATCTAGGGAAACCTACCAAACCCACGCATTTCTGAAAACTAGACACCCGGCGGCTTCCAGGGAGGTATGGCTTGCGTGGATCCCCCAACGTTTCCTTACCCAGAATCCCCTGCAAACCTCAATTTTTGCCCAAAAAATCACTTTTTTCACACATTTTGGGGTGGGAAAGTAGTGGCATCACCGGGCTCACACAAATTTACCACCACCCAGCGTTCCCCCAGGTCTCCCGGTAAAAATGGTGCCTCACTTGTGTGGGAGGCCCAAGTACCCGCGGCAGGCAAGGACAACAAACGTAGTGAGGCGACATCAAAATGGCCTATCGCCAAACCACCTGGTTTTGCAAGGGGGGTCACTTTGGTTTTTGGCCCGGTGCGCGGCGGCCATCTAGGGAAACCTACCAAACCCACGCATTTCTGAAAACTAGACACCCGGCGGCTTCCAGGGAGGTATGGCTTGCATGGATCCCCCAACGTTTCCTTACCCAGAATCCCCTGCAAACCTCAATTTTTGCCCAAAAAATCACTTTTTTCACACATTTTGGGGTGGGAAAGAAGTGGCATCACCGGGCTCACACAAATTTACCACCACCCAGCGTTCCCCCAGGTCTCCCGGTAAAAATGGTGCCTCACTTGTGTGGGAGGCCCAAGTACCCGCGGCAGGCAAGGACAACAAACGTAGTGAGGCGACATCAAAATGGCCTATCGCCAAACCACCTGGTTTTGCAAGGGGGGTCACTTTGGTTTTTGGCCCGGTGCGCGGCGGCCATCTAGGGAAACCTACCAAACCCATGCATTTCTAAAAACTAGACACCCGGTGGCTTCCAGGGAGGTATGGCTTGCGTGGATCCCCCAACGTTTCCTTACCCAGAATCCCCTGCAAACCTCCATTTGTGCCCAAAAAATAACTTTTTTCACACATTTTGGGGTGGGAAAGTAGTGGCATCACCGGGCTCACACAAATTTACCACCACCCAGCGTTCCCCCAGGTCTCCCGGTAAAAATGGTGCCTCACTTGTGTGGGAGGCCCAAGTACCCGCGGCAGGCAAGGACAACAAACGTAGTGAGGCGACATTTGGGATAGGCAATGTTGATGTCGCCTCACTACGTTTGTTGTCCTTGCCTACCGCGGGTACTTGGGCCTCCCACACAAGTGAGGCACCATTTTTACCGGGAGACCTGGGGGAACGCTGGTTGGTGGAAAATTTGTGTGAGCCCGGTGATGCCACTACTTTCCCACCCCAAAATGTGTGAAAAAAGTGATTTTTTGGGCAAAAATTGAGGTTTGCAGGGGATTCTGGGTAAGGAAACGTTGGGGGATCCACGCAAGCCATACCTCCCTGGAAGCCGCCAGGTGTCTAGTTTTCAGAAATGCGTGGGTTTGGTAGGTTTCCCTAGATGGCCGCCGCGCACCGGGCCAAAAACCAAAGTGACCCCCCTTGCAAAACCAGGTGGTTTGGCGATAGGCCATTTTGATGTCGCCTCACTACGTTTGTTGTCCTTGCCTGCCGCGGGTACTTGGGCCTCCCACACAAGTGAGGCACCATTTTTACCGGGAGACCTGGGGGAACGCTGGGTGGTGGTAAATTTGTGTGAGCCCGGTGATGCCACTACTTTCCCACCCCAAAATGTGTGAAAAAAGTGATTTTTTGGGCAAAAATTGAGGTTTGCAGGGGATTCTGGGTAAGGAAACGTTGGGGGATCCACGCAAGCCATACCTCCCTGGAAGCCGCCGGGTGTCTAGTTTTCAGAAATGTGTGTGTTTGGTAGGTTTCCCTAGATGGCCGCCACGCACCGGGCCAAAAACCAAAGTGACCCCCCTTGCAAAACCAGGTGGTTTGGCGATAGGCCATTTTGATGTCGCCTCACTACGTTTTGGGCCCTTGCCTGCCGCGGGTACTTGGGCCTCCCACACAAGTGAGGCACCATTTTTACCGGGAGACCTGGGGGAACGCTGGGTGGTGGTAAATTTGTGTGAGCCCGGTGATGCCACTACTTTCCCACCCCAAAATGTATGAAAAAAGTGATTTTTTGAGCAAAAATTGAGGTTTGCAGGGAATTCTGGGTAAGGAAACGTTGGGGGATCCACGCAAGCCATACCTCCCTGGAAGCCGCCGGGTGTCTAGTTTTCAGAAATGCGTGGGTTTGGTAGGTTTCCCTAGATGGCCGCCGCACACCGGGCCAAAAACCAAAGTGACCCTCCTTGCAAAACCAGGTGGTTTGGCGATAGGCCATTTTGATGTCGCCTCACTACGTTTGTTGTCCTTGCCTGCCGCGGGTACTTGGGCCTCCCACACAAGTGAGGCACCATTTTTACCGGGAGACCTGGGGGAACGCTGGGTGGTGGTAAATTTGTGTGAGCCCGGTGATGCCACTACTTTCCCACCCCAAAATGAATGAAAAAAGTGATTTTTTGAGCAAAAATTGAGGTTTGCAGGGGATTCTGGGTAAGGAAACGTTGGGGGATCCACGCAAGCCATACCTCCCTGGAAGCCGCCGGGTGTCTAGTTTTCAGAAATGCATGGGTTTGGTAGGTTTCCCTAGATGGCCACCGCGCACCGGGCCAAAAACCAAAGTGACCCCCCTTGCAAAACCAGGTGGTTTGCCGATAGGCCATTTTGATGTCGCCTCACTACGTTTTGGACCCTTGCCTGCCGTGGGTACTTGGGCCTCCCACACAAGTGAGGCACCATTTTTACCGGGAGACCTGGGGGAACGCTGGGTGGTGGTAAATTTGTGTGAGCCCGGTGATGCCACTACTTTCCCACCCCAAAATGTGTGAAAAAAGTGATTTTTTTGAGCAAAAATTGAGGTTTGCAGGGGATTCTGGGTAAGGAAACGTTGGGGGATCCACGCAATCCATACCTCCCTGGAAGCCGCCGGTTGTCTAGTTTTCAGAAATGCATGGGTTTGGTAGGTTTCCCTAGATGGCTGCCGCGCACCGGGCCAAAAACCAAAGTGACCCCCCTTGCAAAACCAGGTGGTTTGGCGATAGGCCATTTTGATGTCGCCTCACTACGTTTTGGGCCCTTGACTGCCGCGGGTACTTGGGCCTCCCACACAAGTGAGGCACCATTTTTACCGGGAGACCTGGGGGAACGCTGGGTGGTGGTAAATTTGTGTGAGCCCGGTGATGCCACTACTTTCCCACCCCAAAATGTGTGAAAAAAGTGATTTTTTGAGCAAAAACTGAGGTTTGCAGGGGATTCTGGGTAAGGAAACGTTGGGGGATCCACGCAAGCCATACCTCCCTGGAAGCCGCCGGGTGTCTAGTTTTCAGAAATGCGTGGGTTTGGTAGGTTTCCCTAGATGGCCGCCCCGCACCGGGCCAAAAACCAAAGTGACCCCCTTGCAAAACCAGGTGGTTTGGCGATAGGCCATTTTGATGTCGCCTCACTACGTTTTGGGCCCTTGCCTGCCGCGGGTACTTGGGCCTCCCACACAAGTGAGGCACCATTTTTACCGGGAGACCTGGGGGAACGCTGGGTGGTGGTAAATTTGTGTGAGCCCGGTGATGCCACTACTTTCCCACCCCAAAATGTGTGAAAAACGTGATTTTTTGAGCTAAAACTGAGGTTTGCAGGGGATTCTGGGTAAGGAAACGTTGGGGGATCCACGCAAGCCATACCTCCCTGGAAGCCGCCGGGTGTCTAGTTTTCAGAAATGCGTGTGTTTGGTAGGTTTCCCTAGATGGCCGCCGAGCACCGGGCCAAAAACCAAAGTGACCCCCCTTGCAAAACCAGGTGGTTTTGCGATAGGCCATTTTGATGTCACCTCACTACGTTTTGGGCCCTTGCCTGCCGCGGGTACTTGGGCCTCCCACACAAGTGAGGCACCATTTTTACCGGGAGACCTGGGGGAAGGCTGGGTGGTGGTAAATTTGTGTGAGCCCGGTGATGCCACTACTTTCCCACCCCAAAACGTGTGAAAAAAGTGATTTTTTGAGCAAAAACAGAGGTTTGCAGGGGATTCTGGGTAAGGAAACGTTGGGGGATCCACGCAAGCCATACCTCCCTGGAAGCCGCCGGGTGTCTAGTTTTCAGAAATGCGTGGGTTTGGTAGGTTTCCCTAGGTGCCGGCAGGGCTAGGGTTCAAAATCTACAGCTAGTCACTTTGCCAAAAAAAGGGTCATTTTTCGCTGCAAAACCACGTTGCGTTTTGCGCCGTTTCCTGTCGCGGGCACTAGGCCGACCCGCACAAGTGAGGTACCATTTTTCTTGTAGGACTTTGGGGAATGCGGGGTGGGTGGAAATTTGTGGATCCACGCAGATTCCAGAACTTTCCATCACAGAAATGTGGGGAAAATGTGTTTTTTTTGTCAATTTTTTACGTTTGCAAGGGATTCTGGGTAACAGACCATGGTGGGAGGCAGTCAAGTCACCCCATCCTGGATTCCCCTGCGTGTCTAGTTTTCAAAAATGTATAGGTTTGCTAGGTTTCCCTAGGTGCCGGCAGGGCTAGGGTTCAAAATCTACAACTAGTCTTTTTGCCAAAAAAAGGGTCATTTTTCGCTGCAAAACCACGTTGCGTTTTGCGCCGTTTCCTGTCGTGGGCAATAGGCCGACCCGCACAAGTGAGGTACCATTTTTCTCGTAGGACTTTGGGGAACGCGGGGTGGGTGGAAATTTGTGGATCCACGCAGATTCCAGAACTTTCCATCACAGAAATGTGGGGAAAATGTGTTTTTTTTGTCAATTTTTTACGTTTGCAAGGGATTCTGGGTAACAGACCATGGTGGGAGGCAGTCAAGTCACCCCATCCTAGATTCCCCTGGGTGTCTAGTTTTCAAAAATGTATAGGTTTGCTAGGTTTCCTTAGGTGCCGGCAGGGCTAGGGTTCAAAATCTACAGCTAGTCATTTTGCCAAAAAAAGGGTCATTTTTCACTGCAAAACCACGTTGCGTTTTGCGCCGTTTCCTGTCGCGGGCACTATGCCGACCCGCACAAGTGAGGTACCATTTTTCTCGTAGGACTTTGGGGAACGCGGGGTGGGTGGAAATTTGTGGATCCACGCAGATTCCAGAACTTTCCATCACAGAAATGTGGGGAAAATGTGTTTTTTTTGTCAATTTTTTACGTTTGCAAGGGATTCTGGGTAACAGACCATGGTGGGAGGCAGTCAAGTCACCCCATCCTGGATTCCCCTGGGTGTCTAGTTTTCAAAAATGTATAGGTTTGCTAGGTTTCCCTAGGTGCCGGCAGGGCTAGGGTTCAAAATCTACAGCTAGTCACTTTGCCAAAAAAAGGGTCATTTTTCACTGCAAAACCACGTTGCGTTTTGCGCCGTTTCCTGTCGCGGGCACTATGCCGACCCGTACAAGTGAGGTACCATTTTTCTCGTAGGACTTTGGGGAACGCGGGGTGGGTGGAAATTTGTGGATCCACGCAGATTCCAGAACTTTCCATCACAGAAATGTGGGGAAAATGTGTTTTTTTTGTCAATTTTTTACGTTTGCAAGGGATTCTGGGTAACAGACCATGGTGGGAGGCAGTCAAGTCACCCCATCCTGGATTCCCCTGGGTGTCTAGTTTTCAAAAATGTATAGGTTTGCTAGGTTTCCCTAGGTGCCGGCAGGGCTAGGGTTCAAAATCTACAGCTAGTCACTTTGCCAAAAAAAGGGTCATTTTTCACTGCAAAACCACGTTGTGTTTTGCGCCGTTTCCTGTCGCGGGCACTATGCCGACCCGCACAAGTGAGGTACCATTTTTTTTGTAGGACTTTAGGGAACGCGGGGTGGGTGGAAATTTGTGGATCCACGCAGATTCCAGAACTTTCCATCACAGAAATGTGGGGAAAATGTGTTTTTTTTGTCAATTTTTTACGTTTGCAAGGGATTCTGGGTAACAGACCATGGTGGGAGGCAGTCAAGTCACCCCATCCTGGATTCCCCTGGGTGTCTAGTTTTCAAAAATGTATAGGTTTGCTAGGTTTCCATAGGTGCCGGCAGGGCTAGGGTTCAAAAACTACAGCTAGACTCTTCGCAAATAAAGTGTAAATTTTCAGTGTGAAAATGTGGTGCGTTCACCTTAGGTTTTGAGCCACTTCCTGTCGTGGGCACTATGCCTACCCACACAAGTGAGGTACCATTTTTATCGGGAGACTTAGGGTAGTTCAAATTTGTAAAGCAACTGTTATTACCTATTGATTTTTGATGCATTTCTCCCTTCCAAATGAAAGACATTGTGTAAAAAAAAAGTCATTTTGAAAAATGACCAATAATTGTCATGCAAATATGAGTATTCCCAATTTCGAAAATGTGCAAATATGCACTGTTTCTAAACTCTGTAATTTGTTCCCATTTCAGAAATACATAGGTGACTTTCATACCGATTTTTCCATGTATACATTTTCCCACAATAATTGCTATATACCCGGACCAAAAAAAAAAAACATTACAAAATGCTGCTCAGTTTTCTACTCTGGGTTTGTTGGGCTCTTGGTGAACCTACAAGTCCTATATGTCTCCACAACCAGGAAGGTCTACCGGATGTAACGGTACATTGCTTTCAAAGAGATGTCATAATTCGAAGAAGTTACAGGTGAAAACGTTGACTCAAAAGGCTGCTTTTTTCAACAAATTTTTAATTTTTCCTATATTTACCTGATGGATCTACACAATGACCCCTTGCTGAATTCAGAATTTTGTCTACTTTTCAAAAATGTATAGCTTTCCAGGATCCATTATTGTTTTTGTACCCATTTCTACCGTTAACTGGAAGGAGGTTGAAAGCACAAAAAATAGCAAAAATAGGGTATGTCCCAGAAAAATGCCAAAACTGTGTAAAAAATGTTGGTTTTCTAACAAAATTCTGTCATTCCCTAAAAGCTGGAGAAATGGTGATTTCAGCCCCACAAACCCTTTTTTGATACCATTTGCAGAGAAAAACCCAGAAGCTTTCATTTGCAGCCCGTTTTTCCCATTTTTCACAACAAAAAAAAAAATTGCTGTATTTTGACTAATTTCTGGGAACCCTCTAGGAGAATCCACAAACCCTGGGTACCTTTAGAATCCCCAAGATGTTGGAAGAAAAGGACGCAAATTTGGCGTGGATACCTAATGTGGTCAAAAAGTTACAAAGGCCTAAGCGCGCACTACCCCAAATAGCCCAAAAAAGGCTTAGCACAGGAGGGGAAAAGGCCTAGCAGCGAAGGGGTTAAAGACGGGATGTGACCTTCTATGTTAGTCCAGCATGTGACTGCAGTTTAACTCTTCTTGAAATATCATAAACGGATTCTGTGAGTAACTGCTCCCAATAAATAAACGATTTGTTTTACCACTAAGTGGCATCTAAGTGAAACTGATTTGCAATGCTCTCAATGTAAAGCCCTTTTATGGTATTCGTTTGGTATCTATTATTTAGGGTTAGTTTGGCTAATTAACCAATTAAACATTTGGGGGAGACACTGTAAAAGGTTTAAAGTGTTTATAAGCATATCACTGGTGTTTCTGGCCTCACACCAGGAGAATCACTAACACATGATAAGTTCAATATCTTAGGGTCCTTGCACTCTAAGGGGCGGATTTTCTAAGAAACGTTTGTTGCTGCATTGTGTCAAAAGGTGAGAGATAAAAAGAATACTATATTTACTAAGATATGGTGCTGTTTTTCTCTTCCCCAGCACTGGTGTACTTCTGTTTGCCATACACCAACACACTCACCCCTGCAACACAGGGCAAGGGTGTGCATCTTCTGTAGCAGAGGGTTTTGTAGTGGAAGGGGCTTCTTCTTGTACAACAACTGTTACTAGCTGTTCTAGTCTAGTACAACAACTATGCTTTATTACTTTCCGACTTTGTAGTGTGCTTTGTAGTGTGCTGTGCACATGCAAAGTTTGAAAAGTTTTGAGAAAAGAAAACTTTTCCCAAACTTTACGCCTGCCTTAAGGAGGAGTATGCTCTTGGTGCAAATCCATGTCTATCAATGTTAGTAGATGAGGATTTCAGTCAAACATAGCAAACTCAACAAGATGATGGATAGAGTGCTGAAACTGGCCCGGCAGTTTGGGCTGGACTATTCCTATGAGGAGCAGGGTCAAGAATGATTTGCAGATGGCTGGGTCCAAACAGGGGCGGGGGGGGGGGGTGGCATGGTGAGCGAAAGACCGATGGATTTAACCCAAACCCTGTGACTGAGGGTGAGTATTTGAATAGTTTCAGCACTTTGTCCATCATCTTGTTCTGTTTGATTTGAGTCAAACACATCGATGGTTGCATGAGAACGCCCATGTAGCACTCATGGAATGCCCCCTTAACGCAAAGTAGTGCATAGCTCCACTTTGCTTTAGCATAGGCACATTTCCAATACAAATACCGTTTTTCCTGCCAGAGCACAAATTGATAGTGATACCAAGGCAAATGGTCTGTAGTCTCAGAGGTGCCTATGTGGAACTGGCATGAAACTGAGTGTAACATTTTCTCACTTGTCAACCTTGTTACTAAGGTAGTCTGCACCACTCCATCTTAGGCTGGCTGGCATCCTGCTAACAGCACAGGCCACTTGAACATTGGCAGATATGTTCTCAGGTGCGCACACTGAAAGAATGAAAGTGCCTACAGGAAAGAGCCAGTGATCCTGACTCTTTCCAGGGGCTAGACAACACCACCCATGCATCATGAAACTGGGCTCTCCCCATGTCTCCTATTCTCCTGTGCACCAGACATTCTTCCAGGCCAGATGGTCGCCATCTTCTCTGTTCCAGTGACCTTTAAAGGGTGCAACTTTTGGAAAATCTCCACAAGCTGCAGGGGGCATGTCAGGAATGTATCATGAGTATGACTTTGGCATGCCAAAGGTGTACCAAAAACCTGCTTATTTCTGGCATTAATAAAACCATGACAGGCCCAGGGCACTTTTCTCTGTCTACACATCTACTCATACAGCATCTCACAACAGTAATGCTGGTGGACTCTGCTGGATGCACTAAACTCTCACAACAGTAATGCTGGTGGACTCTGCTGGATGCACTAAACTGCACCCAAACCTGTGACTGCATCATGACCCTGCCCCTGCTGAAGTCTAATCCATTTACTTCTTCACTAGCCACATGTCCTTCCCATCTCCAGATTGGTATTCTTTAGATAAGACTATGACAACTCAGCGGCTAAAATGGGTTTTGAATCTCTAATCAGTATTTTGGTGATGTTAGTTGGCATTTCATTGTTGGGTAATGAGGCTGGATTGGAGTAGATGTCTGTTAGTTTACTGCTACAGTCTGCATTTCTTTGCAGTGCACAGAAGAGCACTGGCTGTTAGGAGGGTATGACTTTGCTTAATTTCATCATAGCCTATCTGCTCTCACTGGTGGCAAACAACTACAATTTAAAGTTGCTTTGCTTGAGGAGTTTTTAAATCACCTAAAACCGGAACAGTCAGGTGACCAAAAATTAACAGCAATAGTGTTCCAGTTGGGTTTGAACCACTGTGCTAAACTGAGTATGTTCTGTAACACTCAAAGAAGGCTTTGAGCCAACCATCAACTTGAGAAACAGCACCAGTGACACTTCTATGTTTTCTAGGACATGTTTGTGTTTCATTGTTGAAGCCCGACTGTGAAAAATAGACAGAATTAAGGAATACATGTTCCGATCGGTTCTGAGACTTGACTGACTTTCACAGGTAGCATCAAAGCACAGAGAAACCGGTACTCCACAGGAGCTTGTGTTCAAAACTCAGAAACATCTCACCAGTGTTGACTTGTAACTCATCTATTCGAAATCTAACATAATGTCCTACTACCGTCATTTGAACTTTCTACACCAAGCATTCCGTTACAAATTCAAAAATGTAGCATGCTTACTCAGGAGGGTGTGTTGCTGCTTCAACCAGACATGATATGCTTGACGAATGCTGATCAGAAAGAAAAAAAGGACAATGATATCAGAAAGGCGGAACCACAAAATAAATATTCAGCATATGACATTGCCATCCTCTAATAGTCAATATAATCACTCATACCTTCTTAAGATATCACTTCACTAAAGCAGTTCCCATCTCAATTTATAATCTATTCTTCCACATCAATGCATGGCCCATTTGGAGGGCTACACATTAATTAGAGGAAGCCAAGGGTTGCAACTGTAACTCTGACTTGACTTTTGCACACCCCAGGTCTGTCTTAGAGGGGAAAGAATGCTGTGTAGTTTTTTGCCTTGTTTTAGCTCCCCAGCAGTAAACTGGAGCCTGGACTAAAGAGGAGTTAAGATAGGAGGTTAAAACTCTATGAAATCGTAGTGGCTCGAAGGGTGTGCAATGACATTGTATTTGAGTACATTTACGGCTATAATCAGGCCTCTCCATTAACGCTAACTGTACAGTTTACCAAGATTTTTATGATGGGACTGGATTTTTGAAGATTTATGACAAAGTACTTCGTGTTTGTTAAGACAGGATGAGTCTGATCTTGGTTTTACCATACTATATCTATATTAAATTATTCTAGGAAAACTAGTCAATAATCCCAAAACGTGAGTGCCTTGTTGTTAAACTCTACCATAACTGTACTCAGTTACTACAACGAGGCAGTTTACTAAGCGCCTAAATATCAATGTTTAATTTTAGAAAAGCGTGGAGCATATTTACGAATAAAGACAGGAAGTTGGCAAGTCTGCAAGATGGCTAATTGACATAAACACTCATCACAGATAACTACGGTTACCTACAGGTCATGAGGAGGAATGCCCGCTAGGCCAACTCAGCATTCCAGCCTTCCAAGGTTGATGAATTGAGTGCATTATATTAGCCTATAGTAAAACCTGTTATTTGCAGCCTTTAGCGACAAACACTGTGATAAGCAGCTTTATATAAAAAAAATTATAATTACAGTGCATGAATTGATACAATGAAAGAGCAACAGTAATACGCTGAATGGACCTTTATGAAATTGAACTTGATGGGACCTCCATATTTTTAGACCATAGGAAGAATACTGTGCTGCGCATTGACATATATTTTACTATAATTTTTATGATTACTAATACTACACCTAACCAAAAGCCTATAATCTATTAGACTTGCCTGGGGAATTATATAACACATGACCACATCATTACGATGGTTAAAAAAAAAATATGAATCTATCTACTGGAACAAATAATTTGTTGTAACCTAGATTATAAATAACGTGAGCCATAAATCCAAGTCAAAACCAGGAAACTGACGACTACTAAAAACATCAAAAATTATATCCTGGAAAATGTTTTGTAATTAAGTAATCCACAAATCTCTTGCGCCATTTTATATATAATCAGCTTGGAAGAAAGTTGAAAGAATGGTAAAGATATGTATTTTATAAAAATATTGAAAACGAGTTTTCCACCACAACAGTGCTGCTTCTCGGGTAGAGCTAAATGGCACCCATTGAGAAGCATTGGCAACAACAGACAGACGTTGCTAAGAGATTTGTCCTCCACAAGAAAAGGGTTATCTTTGGCAGCGCAATTGATATCGCCACCAGCGACATCCAATGCGTGGGACAAAGCTCCCCTGGATTGGGAAAGGAATCTGGATTTAAATACCTTCATAGTTGATACATCCATTGGCATCTTCCTGGCCGCTCAGCAGCTGCTCCACCTCATTTTCTGTCATCTTCTCCCCTAGAAGATTAAACAGTGGAACAGTTTATCACAAAAGCCACAGTTGGCAACCTACAAACAAGGATTGAGAGGCATTGTGCTGGAATAGGAGCCACTGCTGGATGGTAACCTTGCTCGCATAGAACAGTAATATTTTCTAGTGGCAAAGAAAAAGTTGTGCCAGAATTCAGCCACCATATTTCGCCTCCCTATAAATGTTTAATCACACGCTTATTTTTGGGGCAATTTAGGGTCTTCTGAAAGTTTCGTTTTTTAACTAAAATCATGCCTATGTTGTGCAGTACCAATATCGATGGCCTGTAAGTCTCAAAGAATGATTTGCAAAGTAGATTAATCTTTCTCACCCAGTAGCATCCATTACACCGTATCTAGGTTTTTATTGTAGGTCTTTTTGATTGGGAAAAGAAGAATCTGAAACCTCAATATATGGTCTATGACCGAAGTGATGCTCATGATTTAGACATAGTTGTAGCCTTTAATTTTAGGCAATTTACGTGAGTTGGTTGGAAGCCATTTTTAAAATTCCCAATCTCCCCCAAAATAATACTGACCTATATCACTTTCAGATTTCAAACATAACATTATAGGTTAAGAGACAAATTTCAAATTAATTTCCATATTCAAATGCCAGTTGCTTTAGCTCCTGGATAGTATAGGCCTGGATTGTCAAGGACTTGATACACTTCGATGATGTTTTAAAAATTAATATTTGATTAATGAACAATGTTTCTATTGCATAAAATATCAAAGGGCTCCCCCTGGTTTGTTCCACAAGCTTTTAGGTTGTTAAAATCATTGGCTCACCTAATGTAGCAAGTACGTGACGAAGCTCGGCTCCCATAACTGTGCCATTGCTCTCCTTGTCAAACACATGCAACCCTTCTACAAAGTCCTCAAAGGTACCCTGGTCCTTGGACTTAGAGATATGTTGAAGCATAGGTAGGAAGGTTTCAAAATCCAGCAACTTCGAGCTCAGGTCTTCAGCCGTCATATACATCATCAGAAAGGGAAAGGTCTGATGGATAAAAGGAAGGAGGAACACAAGGTCGGAAAGGTGGCAGGTGATAAAAACACGGGTGAAATCAAGGAAGTAACCAGGTCATACGATGAGAAGATGTGGGTGAAAAAGTAAAATGAAAGAAAACGGATGAGAGAAAAAAGACAAAAGAAAAAATTGGATAAAATAAACAAAGATAAAAGGAGGCGAGTAGAGAAAAGAAGCAAAATGCAGGAACAAATTAAAGATGATGGAAAATAATATTTTCCATATAGTAAGAGTAGAAAAAAAAAAACACAAGGGACGAGAAAGACAGAAAGGAGAAAAGTTTGAAGGGAGAGGAGAAATGGCAGTGTTTGGAAGAGCAGAAGGGAGAACATAGATTACGATTGTATTAAAGAGATGGGGAAGGGAACATGAAAGAAAGAAGTAAGGAATATGAGGCACAAGAAGAGGTACAGAGATACAGAAGGGCAACAATGTTAAGAATTAAGTGCAAAAGAGAGACAAGGGAAAGGGAAAGGGTGGAAGAGTAGTAGCAAAGAGAGAGTTTGGAAAATAGAGAAGTGAAGTGGGTATTGAAAAAGGGAAACAACAGATGAAAGACAGGTGAGAAAAAAGAAGCCCCATAGTTAATATTGCATTCATTTTGAAATGTCTAGAAATGGTAAGCACAAATCTGTCAAAGAACTGCATGTAATGGAACCAAATACTATTCTCTTGCATTCTTTTTCCAACCCTGAGTGCGCTTCCAAACCAGCCATACACTGCACTGTCATACCCTACTGTGCATACGATCAGGGGTGCCTTTAAGCCGGAGATACCTAATGGTAAATGCAACCTTCAACATGGCATCTCTCCTGCCTAATGGCAGCTCTGCCTACTTAACTAGGACGCTTGTTTCTGAAGGTAAGATCCGTATATTGTGGACACTGCATACTCTACCACATCCATCCATTATAGAATCCTTTGAATTGGTGCTGTGTCCACCCTCTTGTGAGTTCCAGTGTCTTTCCTGTCTTTGGTATTCTGACTAGCACAATTCTGATAGTAGGTCGCCCAAATGGTGTTATATGTTCAGCTACCATTCGGATTCTTCTATGTGAAACTCAAGCTTGTGTAGGTTCACTTTCAGCCAGTCATGTTTCATCCAGTCAGGAGCTTCATCTGCCAATCAGACAGGGGGTCGACAGATCTACAACTGGTTTCAAAGTAAAGAGGACTTAGATGGGACTTTCGTAAGCTTACTGATGATGCTGCAACTGGTATCTCAACGTGACCTCTTCTGGAGTAGGGGTATCCAATGTTGGTCCACGAGGTAAGTTCCATGACAGATCTTCAAGATATCCCCATGTTGGGACTGCCCACACATACGCTATATATGCGATGGGGCAACGACACACATGCAAGATGCAACTGGGAAATAGCTAACACTTACACCACCGCTGGGGCTCCTTAATTTTTGGGAAGGGACTGATCTCACAGAAGTAGAACAGCAGTTTGCCACACTAAGGTACATGTTAGTCAACAGAGCGATCACAATGAAATGGGGGGCAGCAGACAGACCATCGACTAGGATTTGGGCGGCTGAAATGGATAAGTGCATGATTGCTGAAAAAGAAGTGCATAAATCTAGAGAATGCCCCAAGAAATGGGATAACAAATTGGAAGGGTGGAATGGGCACAGGGGTGACTTGTGTATATCCCCAACTGGAAATGCAAAGGCACAATGGACATTTATCCGGATCGCTGGACTGATTGAATATGCACTCTCTTGCCATAACTAAATGATGTAAAATACTCAGACATATGCATACTGATGTTCTGTGACTTTTGCAGGTTGAATTCAATAAAAAAAACAATAAATAAAAAAAGATATCGCCATGTGAGAAACTGACACACATTAACTCCAAATGTGAAAATTATTTATACAGTCAGTGGTTATCTTGCTAATCTACCAGGGACTCTGGGTTATAAGGGCCAATACTGCCCTAGTGCCTTTGCACTGGGGCCGACAATGAACAAAATGAGGGAAAGCTTGGGCGGGGTCCTTTAGCACCGTACTGACATACTGAGATTTCCCTAAATATTTGACTTTGCCAGTTTTAAAAGTTCTTCTATGATTTTCTACTTTTTACTGGTACAGTTGAAAGTTCTGACATAGCTAGAAGTTTATGTAGTGGTCCAGTGAGTCATAACATCACATAGAGTTACTGTCGGCACTCAATATAAGGAAATGGCTACACTATGATGCTTACAGTGGCCTTTCAAAATGCAGATTATTTCTCGGGATTTAGCGTTTACCTTTAAGGTGGAGATCTTAAGTGGCTGCTGCACTATGATCAGCGTGCAAAGACACAACATCATTCTTGAGGACTGCCCAGGTGTGCGAAAGCTTTGCCAGAGAGGGGTTAGCAGTGGCATGTGAGGCTCCTCTTGAGGCATAAATAAAACTACAGACAAGAATCGATAATTTTATGGAAAAAACTTGTAGGTGTGGGCTCCTTCGGCAAGACTGTCCCAGGTAGGTATCATTTCTTTGAGGTGGGTTCAAAAATATTCTTTCCCTGCCATTTTAATAGAATTCTTGAACGTTAACTGATATCTAAACAAGGTAGGTTATATTTGCTTATATTCGTTATGAGGCCAATTTCCAACCTAAATCCAACACCCAGAGACTTGGCTTCGGATTCTGGACTCTTGAGACCAACTAAAAGTTCCTCAAGATGCAGTTTGTGACCTTAGGCCAAACACTCTACCTCCCATCTAAGAGGCCTAACTCATTTGGTAAAACACGGCGTTCCTCAATACAAGGAGGACAAAATAAACAAATCACAATCACATTTCGACAGAATTTGCCTATGACCAGTAGAAGCAAAGTCTGGCATACAGAAACTTGCATAAATTGTTCTGGATCTCCTTGAAAATATCACTGGAATAAGAAAGCTTTGGCACACTTGGTTATTGTGTGTAAAGTCAACTGAGAATTGTTGTAATATATCGACTACCTGACGTTTGAGGAAGGAAGTGAGGGAAGCTATGAAGATCTAGCCATTTGTCTCTTTTATTCGGGCTGGCAGGAAATTGGGAACCTCCCCTGATTAAGATGGCATACTTGATCGTGGTGGGTCGATCACATGAGATCATCAAAAGTTATTTTGGCTGCATTGTTTCTTTCCTGTGAGCAGTAGTGAGTGCAACAGACAAAAATAGTAAATGAGGAGGTTTTGTGATACCTGTGGGGCCTGGAAATGGTTTGGGACTCGGTGATAGGTGTGTTATAGTCTGAAACAAGACACTGAGGGTCAGAGATCTAGAGTGACCTTCAAAGAACCTAAGAGCACTGTAGTTCTATAGAACTCTCACAAGAGGAACTCCCATTGCTGTAATGTAATAAAAATAATACATAGAAACAGTTTTGTATAGAGCTTTGTGCTACAACTTCTGCCTTTTCTAAGCGTTCTTAATTTACCTACCAGAGAAGGAAGGTGACCTTGGAGGATTATAACTCATGACCTGCATATCACTAGTGTTACGACACGTGGAGAAGCCCTTAAAGCACCAATGAAGTGAAGGGATGGAGATTGTCTCAGTAGTTACCTTCTGGCTTGGGTCTTCCCAGCACCTTCAAGACCTCAGCATTTGTTGGATTCTGTCCTAAGGCACGCATCACATCACCGCATTGGCCATAGGTGATCTTCATCTGGCCTGTGGGCGTCCGGTCAAACAACTTGAAGGGGACCCTTACCGGCTGTTTGTTTGGACCTGCCACCGGACTGCTGTTGCTGCCTCTTCGCCCTCTGGCCTTGGAAACCACCAGCAACCACCAGAAACCACCAGCAACACGCCGGACCCGCTTCGCGGGTCCCGCAGCGCATATATCATCAGCAAGAGCTGCTGCTGGGAGAGGGGCTGTCTCCTGTGTAAAGACTTGGGGCGTGTTGTTGCTGGCAGGGCTGCGAGCACGTTAGCAGGGACTCCATCACCCAGGAGTCCCTGCGAGCCCAATCTGCTTCACCTGGGCTGCTCTCCCTGCTGGCCCCGCCCCCCCGCCCACGGAGTAAAAGCGGGCTTCAGGACTTTGTTTGTGGGACCCTTACCGGCTGTTTGTTTGGACCTGCCACCGGACTGCTATTGCTGCCTCTTCGTCCTCTGGCCTTGGAAACCACCAGCAACCACCAGAAACCACCAGCAACACGCCGGACCCGCTTCGCGGGTCCCGCAGCGCATTTACCATCAGCGAGAGCTGCTGCTGGGAGAGGGGCTGTCTCCTGTGTAAAGACTTGGGGCGTGTTGTTGCTGGCAGGGCTGCGAGCACGTTAGCAGGGACTCCATCACCCAGGAGTCCCTGCGAGCCCAATCTGCTTCACCTGGGCTGCTCTCCCTGCTGGCCCCGCCCCCCCCCGCCCATCACTCCTTTTTTGTTATTTTAGAAGGACGCACGGCCGCAGCGCGGGAGCGCGCGGGAGCGCGCGGGAGCGTCCCGGGACAAGGGCGGGCCCTCTGTGGCCCTCCGAGGCCTGTAGGGTCTGGTCTGGGCCATAGCTCTTGGTTTTGCTCACCCCACTGTATTTTGATTCTTGTTTAGCTGCCTTGGGTATATTTGTTGTGAGTAACTCTGCCTACCCTTATATTATTTGCTGGTATTCTGACGTTGTAATTGTGGTTGTATATTGTTTTAGCTAGTCAGTAACCCCCGGTCATAGTGATGTGCACACGTGAAACTCGAAGCAAGGCTGCGGCTGGCGCTTCGAAGCTGACAGGCACATTAGATAACTTTATTGTGCGTACAAACACTCTAATTGATGAGGGGATTGCCCTCATGGAAAGAAGAGTGTCACAGGATCTCGCACAAGCGAGAAGATCATCTCTAGGCCTTATAGCCTCTGCGCGCACACCAAGTAAAGCCCAATGCACTCTCCAACCAAACCCCATTCAGTCTATACCTGCAACCCATTCCATCACTACCAGTCAATCTGTACTCCTGGACTCTGCTCTTTTGATGCCTCCACCAGTAGCCCCTCTTACCTCTCCCATGGCTTCCTCGTTAGCTATCGACGACCATGATAAAACACTTGCACAAAGGGGTTTAAGGGAGGGTGCCATTCCCAAATGCTCCCAAATATCTAGTAAGGACAGTGCTGATTTAGTAGTTATAGTTGATGGGGCAGGAGGCCCCAATGACTCTGTTAGCACTTTTTGTGGGCCAGAGGTGGGTAGGGCTAATGTGGATACCATAGATGATAGTGGAGGAAGAGCTGAGGCGCATCGTGCTTCACACCTGCTACCATTGGGTATTCCCGACGATACAGCCTCAATTTCTAGTCTAGCAAGTCCCCAGGAATGGTATATTTATGAGCTCCATATCTGAGCTCATTAAATCCTTACTGTCTCCCCTGGAGACCAGACTACAGGGTATTGAACATCAACTACAGGCTCTAAATCTGGAGTTAAAAGCCAGACCCAAAGTTTCTGCCCAAAAGGCAACTGGTGGGGCAGCACTGGCTGGCATCAAACTGCCTCTGTCTATTAAACAACCAGCAGGGAAGAACCCTTCCCCTCCAAAGTGTCTACCCAAAATACCTACACCTAAGGGTAATACAATTAGTACTACTAAGTTGCCTTCCAAGGCACCCAGTAAATCTCAGAAAGTAAATGGTCCCATTATTCCTGCTCCCAAACCCCCTTTATCCCATCCAGCGAATCCTAAGATACGCCGGAATATTAATTTACCTCCTGACGCCCACTCCTTTGTAATAGTTCTAACAGGTGTCCCCGAGCTTGCCCCCTCATCAACAGAATCCTTTTGGGCTCTCAAAAACAAAGTTTGCCACTGGTTAGATTGAAACTACCCACTTCCACCTAACATTCGCAGTAATTTGCTTATGGTGGAGAGAGCACCATGGGTGGGTGAGAATAAAAAAAATCTCCAGGGCGACTGTGTTGTTGTAACATTTGAGGACCCACGTACGGTGGAATATATCCATGTAATAACAACTCTTCAATCTTAGTTAAACCCCTCTCCTATTTCTATATGCTTGCAGATCACCGCAGTAATAGGTGGAGCTGGTTAAGAGCTCACAATTATACAAGAAGGGGGATGAGAGAGGAGCCTTTTATGGATTATAATTCTAACCAGTGGGATGCGGGTGAAGATGGAGGGTGGAGCACAGTACACAGGAGAGTAGGTAGGCCCCCTATTGGTTCTACTCAGTTTCAAGGGGAATGGCATGGTCATCAGCATAACCCCCCTCCATTACCCTGTTTCAATCGCTTCAGTGGCCTGGAAGCAGTTGATTGACATTCGATCCAGCACTCTGGCCAAGAGGTTATGAGGGAGGAGGTAGGGTTACCACGGGCTGTAACTCCAATTGGAAAGAGGGTTCAAGTGTTTGTGGATAATGTTTGCCCTAGCAGGGGCGAATTGGATTGTAGTCCAACAGCCACACCCATTGCACCAACTGTAGTACTCTCTTCGATTAACATCCTTTCTTGGAACATAGCAGGGCTCAGGAAAAATCTTGAAAATCCGGAATGGAATGACTTCATTGACTCCTTCCATATTTGTATGTTTCAGGAAACTTGGAGTTTGTCCCCGCAATATAAAAATGGGTACTCTACATACTTTGTCCCAGCAGTTTCCATAGGAAAAGGCCGCCCCTCAGGTGGTCTGCTCATCTGGGTAAAGGTGAATTTGAATTGTACTGTTATCACACACAAGGTCCAATCCAATGATATCTTGCACATTTCCCTGAAAAGCCCACACGGGGGTATTGTTCATTTGTTTTGTGTTTATGCAAGAGGGGTACAGGGTGGTTTAACCTCGCAAACAATTGAGTTGCTTGATGTAAAATTGTCTGACCTTCCACCTAGGTCCAAAATCCTGTTGGGGGGGGTGATTTTAACTGTACATTTGAACCCCTGGATGACGAGGATGTATTGGGTTTGAACTCAGAGGACTGGAGACAGACTATACCCCCTTTAGTACTGGCCCCTATTAAGAAGTGGTCTGCCATAGCTATACAGTTGAACGCACTGGCTTTGGAACATAATCTACGGGCATTAAATGGCCGGACCACTTCTGATCGCAACGGGGCAATGACCTATAATAGGATAGGCTGCCCATCACGTATCGATTACATCTTTTTAGATGTTCATTCATGGGCTAGTTTAGTTGATATGGAGGTCAGGCAGTCTTCAGATAGCGATCATAACCCATTATGTATGGAAATCAACTGGGCTAATGGGATTAGTAATAACAGGGGGCTGGAGCTGATTACCAAGGACGTCCTCCCCTCTAATTGTAACCGGAAACTTAGATGGGACGTGGTAAAATGTGAAGAGGGGAAAATGAATAGTATTGGGGACTTAGTTAAAGCAGAAACCTCCAGCCTCGCAGCGGTGGATCTGGGAGAGGTTCACTCTCTGGGGCCCAAATTATTGGGCCAGTACCAAAATTTCATAGATAAAATAGGAAAGTATTTCCTCAAAAACACCCAAGGGAACCCCCCAGTGGATCTTAGACCCCTGAAGGCAAACGCGTGGTATACAGTGGAATGTAGGAAAAAGAGGAAAGCCATTAGTTTGGCGATAAAATTGAAGGACCCAACAGCAGTGAAACTGGCTAGAAAGGAGTAGTGTAGTTCAATAGCCTCAGCCAAGAAAAATTGGGAGGAGGAGCATTGGCAGCAGCTTAAGATCGCTGCCAGCGGGAAGAATTCTATTATTTTCTGGAAATTGATCAATGCTTTAGACCGTAGGGGAGTTGACCCCATTTTAAATCATATTAATGAACAGCAATGGCACGCCCATTTTTTAAAATTGTATTGTGAGGAAGGCGATCAAGTCCCTCCACTGCCATTAGCAGTGTGCAATAAGCGCAACCTTAGTTTGGAGTTGCCCAGTAATGAAAACGTATTCTCCCCGCGAGAAGTCAAGGTCGCTATTTTAAATATCCTTCCAGGCAAAGCGGCTGGTCCAGATGGCCTGCCCGGGGATCTTCTACTCCATGACCCCCAAATTTGGGCAGACTATATAGCAAATCTAATGAATCTCATCCAGCGAGGCCATCCCGTCCCGGAATCATGGAAAGGGGCGGAGGTGATCACGATTTATAAGAAAGGTGATAGAGAGGACCCTGCCAACTACAGACCAATTAGTTTAATTGACACCATTCAAAAGGTAGTTGGCAAGGTCATTATAAATCGAGTTGAGACATGGCTAATGGATAATGATATTCTAACCCATTTCCAGGCTGGGTTTAGGCGGAATGTTGGTGCAATGGATCAAGTCTTCCGGTTTTGTGCGGTCTATTGGAAGTCAGTATCAATTATTAAGGGTTGTCTTTACTTGGCTTTCATAGACCTGAAAACCGCGTTTGATGTTATCCCACGCGCCAAGCTATGGGAGGTTTTATTAGCCATGGGGTTTCCCTGCTGCAATTTGTTATCAAACTCCATGAGGATAACTATGCAAGGATACGATGGGGGCGCCAGGGCCAATTGACAGGGAGGGTATCAGTCAACAGGGGGGTGCGGCAGGGATGTGTGATGGCTCCGACACTGTTCTCCCTCTTTATAAATGGGGTGGTGGACCATTTGAGGGAGGACCCTGCGGATGCCCCCGTCCTTGCTGGGGAGAAAACCCCCACACTTCTTTTTGCGGACGATACCCTCCTGATGTCCATGACCCCCAAGGGTCTCCAAAAATTGCTTGACCGCTTCTCCCTCTTCTGTAACGACCGTGGGTTAACGGTCAACACTTCGAAGACAAAGTTAATGGTTTTATCTCCAAATAGAAAGGTTAGGAAGGTTTGTCTTACTTTGTATGGGTCCCCTTTAGAGGTGGTGAATGAATTTGATTATCTAGGGGTTAGGTTGTCCAACAACATGAGCTGGGATTCCCATATATCAAAAATGGTACTAAACCTCAAAAGGGTTTCCGGTGCCATACTAAAGAATCAGCGCCTCTCTATTAGTAGACCGGTTGCCCCTGCCTTGGTAGTCTATGAAGGGAAGGCTTTAGCCTCGGCAGTCTATGGCTCCGAATTATGGGGTGCTGAAAACACTAAGGTCCTGGCAACTGCAGAAAATAAGTTTATCAGAGATCTAGTCTCACTTCCAGTTTCAACCCCTCTGTTACCATTATTTTTTGATATGGGTAAAAAATCAATCTCGGACAAAGTTCAACTAAGGCCGCTGTTATTTTGGGTGCGCCTTAGAAGAACCCAGGAATTAGCCGGATATGCTCGAGTGTTGGACGAGTTAATATCCTTAAATGTTTCTCACCAAATAAAGTGGCTCAACAACCTTAAGAAACTGGTAGTATCAATAGGCCTGGGGGAGTCCTGGGCCACACAAGTCCCCCCTGTAAAACAAATTGTAAAGAAATTATACTGGGACTGGGTTGAGGCCAAGGTTAACAATAACTCAAACCTGGGAACTTTAACGATGAACTTTCTTGACCATCAACCATCTATGAAGTTGAAACCCTTTTTAGATTTTATCCAACTACCTAGAGATAGAACTTTGTTCTTGAAACTAAGATATGGCACTCTTCCCCTTAAAATTTTTTGGGAAAGGTGGAAGGCCAAGGGGGGGCTTGATCTAAATTGCCCAGGTTGCCAATGTCCAGAGGAAACCCTTGGCCATTTTTTATTTGCTTGTTCAGCCTACAAGTTCGTTAGGGCTAAATGGTTGAAACCTGTATGCAGGGAGCTGGGGGTAAGGGATCACAGATCAGCCATGCGTATTATTTTAACCAATACTGTTTCTATGTATACCATCTGTGGGGTTGCTAAATACCTCGCGGGTGCCTGGTTAATCCGCTCTAGGCTGCTGGGTAATATATAAATTCTCATGACTGAAGAAAGCATTGTTTTAAACTCTGTTTTTATCTTTTGTCCCTTTTTAATTCGCTATTTGCTGTTCTGGATGTAATTGTAGTACTATGGATGGATTGTTTTTATGTATTTTGCATGTTTGTACTTTTATGATAAATATCTATCGAATAAAGTATTGAAACAACATACAAACAATTTACCTACCAAAGAAGGAAGGTGACCTTGGAGGATTATAACTCATGACCTGCATATCACTAGTGTTACGACACGTGGAGAAGCCCTTAAAGCACCAATGAAGTGAAGGGATGGAGATTGTCTCAGTAGTTACCTTCTGGCTTGGGTCTTCCCAGCACCTTCAAGACCTCAGCATTTGTTGGATTCTGTCCTGAGGCACGCATAACATCACCGCATTGGCCATAGGTGATCTTCATCTGGCCTGTGGGCGTCCGGTCAAACAACTTGAAGGCTTCCTTGAACTCTGCGAAGGGGTAAAGACCAAGAGTCAGAAAACTCCTTCATCAGTTAAGGCTGTATGGGAACAGAGCAAGTCAGAAGAATTTTAACCTGCATCAATCTGATTATTCCATGATGATCGCCCATGGTGGCTCGCAGCTCCTGTAATTTAACCCTCTCATGTTAGCATTAGAGGAGTCCCATATCATGGCCATTTACCAGTCAACATTTTTAATGATCACCTGCTGAAAATCCATGCTTGTCAGTGGCCCTACTGGGAGTTATTCATGTTTCTAACTCACACTAAAAGCCTTTTTGGAGATGCTGCAGAGTAAGGTTCACACCGCAAACACTGGGGGTGATTAGATGCATGAGTAGATGATATTCATGTCCCACAAAGTAAATCGGCATACTGTTCCCTGCCTCCAACATACAGAATTTGGTGAAGAGACGCTGCCATATATTTGACATGATCCTTTGCATCACAATCAGTGGTGTCGTTAACCCCCACTCTAGCAGTATAAGCAGGGCCTGCAACTCGGCCTGAAGGACGGTAAACTGGGTCCCACTAAATCTTAAATTAGTTGTTTATCGAATTCCTCTGCCTGCAATTCTGTAGACAAAGTACTCATAAATAACACTTTTAAGGTATACCATTACAGAGGGATGTGGGCTGACATGTACAGTGAAGGATACTGAGAAAGAGAATTGGTGAAACTAGAGGGGAAAAAAAGAGAGAGGGGGGCACATAGAAAAAGTGAGCATGAGTGAGAAAGGTAAGACAAATACGTAAGGCTGAGAGAAAAATGATGAATGGATTGGAATGGCAAAATAGAGTGGCAGGAAGAAGGAAGGGCGAAAGGAAAGAAGAATGAGAAGGTGAGGATGGAAGTGTAAAATGAAGGAAAGGTGAAATAATGAATGAAAGGAGTGTTGAAAGAACGTATAGACGAACAGTGAAAGGATGAAAAGATAGAAGGGAGAAAAGAAGATAGAATGTTGAAAGAATGGGTGGAAGGATGAAAGGATCAATGGGTAAAAGGGTAGAAAGGATGGTATACTGGACTGGTGTTTAAGAGGATGGAAGAAGGAAGAATAAAAGTATGGATGAGTGAAAGTAAGGATGGATACGTGGATATACTGAACGAATTGGTGTATAAATGAAAGGGTGGGTAAATGGGCAGACAGATGGATGGGTCAGATTTGTGGGTAGATGGATGGGTGGGATGGATGACCGACTAGTTAGAAGAATGAAAGTATGGGTGGATGATAAATGATGGAAGATTGACGAAAGGGTTAAAGGAACTCTTTTAAGGAGATTCAGGTTTGCTCTTCACAAGCTTGGTATGGTTAGAGGTATGGTTCAAGTGGGTGATATCTTCTGGCTACTCCTTTCATTACCATGAACACTTTCTCATAAAGAACTTGGCTAACACCAAGCTCTTCTTACAAAGTGCCCCAGTCAGGGCCCCTACCTCTGTAATCACTTAACGTTACTAACGTCCTAGGCTAGTTTGGTGTAGGGGGTAGAAATTGGAGCCCACAAGAGAGTTTGGCTTGTCTCTATATGTCCAGGAGATGCATTACGTTTTGAGTCTGGAGGGTGACCTTTCAATCCTGCAAGAAACGTACAGGTGCTGGGAGGTTTTAATTTTTCGGAGAAGTACCATCGTAAATAAATAAATGAAAGAAGGGTACAGTACCTAATGTAAATGGGAAGTTGTTAAACCACTTCTTGTACTGTACTAGTGTTTCCAGTTTGTGAAGCCACTGCAGCTGAGGGACAGGGATGTTAATGATTTTCCCAGGATCACACAAGTTGGTGTGTTGTGTTTTCTTGGACTTGGTTCAACAGTCTACCACCCCCCACCCAGTCTCTCTCTCTCTCTAAATTGGGCTCTCCCTGTCGTCTAAGCCTACCCCTCAATTTTATTGGTCACAAGGGGATTGGTATATTGATTAGTTTCCCTTGAATATGTTGGTACACTAATGATGCGGTATTAGAAGACACACTCTGCCGTCACTAAACAGTCTCTCTGTCTGGCCCATGTCTGTCTATTTCTCAATTGCAGCCGCTCTATTCTCTCTCTCTCTCTCTCTCTCTCTCTCTCTCTCTCTCTCATACATTATTAAGGCCCTGGGCAACACATCTTTCAGTTGTTTTTCTGTGACCCATTACAGAAATGTAAACATATAATTCAATATTGGTTGACATCATGCAATCTTAAAATTGTAGAAAATGGGCATTAAAGTGCAAAATTGTTGTGAGCAAGGGCCCCCAAAATAAGTCTTGCTCCCAGAATGCATTTGTTCTGGAAGGATTTATGTTCAGGTGGGGTGGGCGTAGGTGCATGCTGGTGTACATCAGGTGTACAGTAGCACTTGCTTCATTGATGGCAGCCATCTTTATCATAGACACTGGGTACTCTTGTTCTAGTTTCTGTTGCAATTGTGCTGTACTCTAGTACTGAAGTCCAGTGCAAGCAAATCTATCTCCAACTGCAATGAGCAGTTCTTAGGGCATTAATGTGGCACACAGACTGAGCTGTGCAAGCGGTGTACACTCTGCTAGTACACCTCAGTCACAGTTTGTCTAAATTGGTTGCATGCGTGTACACACATGCACTGTAAACAAATCATTTTACACATTTCTGTCCTGGTACTGAGCAGCAGACTCAACAATTAGTTAAAAGGATGTTGGAGATGTCTTACCTTCTATCTGGTCTGGTGTGTACTCGATCTAGATGAAGAGAACGAGAGATCAGGGACAGGTGGTCTGAATTTCAAGAGTCTTCAGGCATTATTATTATTATAATTATTATTAGTAGACTTTCAGGCTGAAGATATTGTATATCACAGTAGTAAATTATTATACATTTAATCACATTTTAGAAAGAAAGATACAAAACAATTGTATATTTATTGCTTGTCAGAATCCACAGTAGACCGATAGCACCAAAATCTCCTGTAGGAACATGATGTTTACCTCAATGCTACACTCAGTTGTGTGGCAACAAAGTCAGACGGTGAATGATCCAAGACATTTACGATGTCTCCATAGAACCTACAGATGTGATCAATAGTCCTCCGGCCACCCATGACAACTAGAGTAGAGTTACGCCCTAGACGTACGAACATGTCCAATCTGTTTGTGAGCTCACTGAAGTGGTCATAAATCTTGGAATGATCTTTACTATCATAAAAGATACAATAATTAACATAAGCTGGTTTTGCTTACTTGCTTTAGAAATCAACTGTACCAGATCTGTTGACTGGGTGTGAGTGTTTGATTGGTTCTGATGCTCCGTCCATCACCACCCCCTTTTGTACCACTTTGTTCGCCATAAGTTGGAAGGGTATGCTCAGACGTGAGTCCCTTGCTCACTTTGCCACTGGATTCAAGCAAGCCTGGCTGAAGACGGCTGAAATGCCAGAAACCGGTCCTAGGAAGCTTGTTTCCGGTCCAGGGAAGGCATGGCTTGGCAGTTCGGGCTGGACTGTTCCCATGAGGCACAGGGTCAGACTGATTTGCATATGGCCATGTCTGAACTGGGGTGGCAGAGTGGGCTAAAGAACGGTGATGGATCAAACCCAGATCTGTTGATTGGGTGTGAGTGTTTGATTGGTTCTGATGCTCTGTCCATCACCACCCCCTTTTGTACCGCTTTGTTCGCCATAAGTTGGCAGGGTATGCTCAGACGTGAGTCCCTTGCTCACTTTGCCACTGGATTCAAGCAAGCCTGGCTGAAGACGGCTGAAATGCCAGAAACCGGCCCTAAGAAGCTTGTTTCCGGTCCAGGGAAGGCATGGCTTGGCAGTTCGGGCTGGACTGTTCCCATGAGGCACAGGGTCAGACTGATTTGCATATGGCCATGTCTGAACTGGGGTGGCAGAGTGGGCTAAAGAACGGTGATGGATCAAACCCAGATCTGTTGACTGGGTGTGAGTGTTTGATTGGTTCTGATGCTCTGTCCATCACCACCCCCTTTTGTACTGCCTGACAATGATGTGAGCATTTTCCTCAGAGATCATTTGAACATCAATGGCGTTACTGTCATATCACTAAGAACATAATCAAGGTTTAGACTCTTCAACCAAATATAACAAAATCAAACATATTGGGCATATGGTCCACAAGTAAGCTCATTATTTTTTTGTTTGAATCTGTTTATTAAAGTTTATGTTTTTAGACATATATCACTTTTGCAATGCAGATGACAGGTATCACAGCAGCGAGTTTGATATACTACAGCAGTGAGAATCTATAAATGACTGGCGATATCTGTATTGTACAGCGGCTGCCGGAACAGCTACCCATCAGTCAATCATGCAAGACAGTGACTGTCCATGCTTTGTGTCATAGAAACCTGTTTGCCATTTAATATGTTTATAACTTCAGACCGAACCCAGGTTCTGCCCAGTGGTTCCCAAATGCAACTAGCAGTGTGAGAAAGCATCGCACATAGACATACATTTGGCAGTGGGGTCAGATTCAAGCGTTATATTAACCAAGCACAAAGCAACTGGAATACCAAAGACCTGTGTGCATCCCTGTGAGTTTTCGTCCACGTGCCCGCAAGCCAGATTAAGCCCCCCTATCAGTAAAACGGAAACTCGTGGTGCCGCCTTCCGTCTCCAATTACAACATTCAGGTAACCATGCAGGTACTTTTGTGTGTGTCTGATACGCAGCATCCCGATGCAGGGGGCGAGGTGTCCCAAAGTGTGCTATTGATAAAGCATGCCGTTATCCCTATAAGTTAAATGGGGTGACAAAGATTGGATATTCACAAGCAACCAGCGGGTTAGGGCGATATATCATTTGTCATAGTGGCACCACAGGGAGTTGGAGGTGGAAGGAGAAGGAAGTGGGGCAAATCATAAGGAACAAGGTAAACTCAGCTTGTTTGCTACCGCCTCAGCCCCATCCTATCTGAAGCACGTGGACACTATCCCATAAGGGTGTTCATTTGCAGCATTTATCTAGTGATGTGCATGATGCATTGGATGCCCAGTGTAGTGTGTAAAAGGCGCAGTACTTTCTAAGGAGGGGGCACCTCCTATCAGGGGTTTTATCCTCTCTCGCCGGGGAGTCCGCATTCCGCAGGGGAATATCTATGCCCAGGGATTCCACTTGAAAATCATGTAATATCTTGTCCCAATCGGTTGCAATTGGTAATTTGAGGAGCCCTAGTGTCTCTTCCCGGCGTAGTGCAATGCTTTCAGACTTGGCCTATACCAGCAATGACCGGCGCCAGGCTAGCGGAGGAGGAGGGTCCAGTGATCTCCACCTTTTCGTGATCAGGCGTTTGGCATCCACCAGCCCCAAATCTAAACAAGCATTGGCATAGCCAATAGGTCTCGCTTTTGGGACCTTATAAGTATTTAGTTATGCAACTGTTGCATGACTAAACACTTATAAGGTCCCAAAGGTGAGACCTATTGGCTATGCCAATGCTTGTTTATCCAGGGTGCACGCGCAGTCACCAGGGACGCCATCTTGTGCACAGCTAGTCATGCTCACCGCCGGTGCCACACCTCGCCAGCTGGCCCTGCTACTCGCCATCTGCGCCTTTGCCATCCAATGTAAGAGGTTTACTTCTTTCGGTGAAATAAGGGCGTTGGCCAGTGCCCAGGGAAGCAGATATGCCCTCCAGTGGTTACATTCAGATCCAGCTAAAGGGACACTTGGCGAGGCTGGACACTCCGTGGACCTGGGCATCCAGTGCACGGATCTGTATTTGACATAATTTTTACAGTTTAGTTGCCGTTTCGGAACGCTCAGCCTTTCATCCTTCTGAGGATGGTAAAATGAGTAGTGCAGTGCAAGTGTGCATGTTAGGCTGAAATATGCTAAAGTAGTTAATTTGAGATGCGGTGCGTTGCAAGGAAGATGCCCAAGGTATAGGTTGAGATGTGTGCCAGTGTTAGGTTGAAATGCGCTCCAGTAGTTAATTTGATATGTGGTGCGCTGCAGGGATGATGCCCAGGGTCTAGGTTGAGATGTGTGCCAGTGTTAGGTGAAATGCGCTGTAGTTAATTTGAGATGTGGTGCATTGCAGGGACGATGTCCAGGGTCTAGGTTGAGATGTGTGCCAGTGTAAGGTTGAAATGCGCTCCAGAGGTTAAAGTGTGATATGGCCCAGTGCCCAGGTTAACGTGTGGTCTGACTGGGAGGTGCTGCAGTGGTTATGTTGAGGTGTACAGATGTTCTTTAGTGGCCCAGATAAGAGATGTTCAGTGGCTGAGAAGCAGCATGGACTAGTGGCAACATTGGGGGTGATCACTTCAGTGAGGGGTTTGACACGGTGTGTACCTGTGCTCCAGTGGTTGCCTTCGGGTGAACGTTAGTGGGAAGTCCTGTGGCTAAACTGGGAAGCTGTGAAGTTGTTAAATTTAGGTGTGGTATAATAGATATAATGAGAAGTGATGTAGTGGATACGATTATATGTGATGCCGTGGCAAGGAGTATGTGTGGTGTAGTCGAAAGGGTGATTAAATGTGGTATAGTCTAGTGTCGTGTGCACGGTACATCACACCACCATTTAAAACGTGCATTCACGCGGTGTACGTCTACCTGCTCCACACGCCTCCCTGCCTACATCACCAGGGACTTCTGCTCCCACCAAGCCACTGCCAACAGACAGCGCGTGGCTAGGTCTCTGCCACCTTTTACTCACGTGACAGGAGAGGGGCTGAGTGCTGTGTGCTCCAGCAGAGGTGGGTATCCACGCTTGGGGTGCAGCAGTGGGTGTCCACGCTTGGGGTGCGGCGATGGTTGCGGGGGCTGTGGCAGCCGGGCGGTGATATCTTGTGCATCAGGGCTTTTATCTCACGAGCGGAGACTGAATGCTCCCAGGATCCAGTCAGAAGCCAGGCCTTCCTTGCAGGCTTTCTTCTTCCATGTAATCCTCTCTCTGAGGGAAAGTAGTGTTTACTGAAATAAAGGCACATTTTGCCAGAAATATGATGCTAAGCCTCTTAACTTTAATGGCCCAGAAATTGTCGGACTAAGAAGGTAAACAGACTTAGCGTTTAAGACGGAGAAAGTCAATTGTCCATAGGTCGGACCTCCGGTTGTCGCAGCCGGAGAGCAGGCCTCAGACGGCCGCTCTATGTAATGTTACCTCTCTCAGTAGGGGGCTGGTGCTACCCAAGGATACGCAGGAGACTTGTTGTACGTTGAGAAAAGCCTTTATTCAACCATTTATTCACTTCACCGAGAGAGTGCCGGGCTACAAGCTCCGTTCGCTGCTCTCGCGCCGCGCTGACTAACGCGCATGCGCAGTAGCGTCCAATATGGCCGCTACGCGCGTTCCTGCCCCCTGACATAGTGCGCGTTAACTAGACCGCGACACTACATATCTCCCCCTTTTATACCACACAACACAATATGCCTACTCTGGTGGTCAGTCCATTTCATAGTCTCTGAACTTGGCTGGTCTCACCACAGCTCGCCCAACCCGGGTGTGTCTTACCGGGGTGGTATGTCCTTCTTGACCTCCTTCTGCGACCGGGCTCCCTCTTCTGCCTTCCGGAGTGCCCTGGCTCTCTCTTTCTCCATCCTCCTCGTCTTCCCGGGCTCTTTCCTCTGGGGCCCCTCCATCCTGTATGTCTCTCTCTCCGTCTTGTTCTTCTCTCCTGTTCTCTCCGCATTCTCCCTTAGGAGCTCCTGCTCCCCTTGTCGTGCCTTCTGATGGTGTCGCCCCTTCCGCGTCCTCCCGGGGCCATTGTAAGATTTTGTTGCACTTAGCCATGCGGTCATGGGACCACACGTTTCCGTCACTGAGCAACGCTGCTCGGTCGTACACTTCTTCCACTCTTAGGGGTGGGGAGTACTTGTTTTCTCCCTTTCGCTTTAGGGTTGCCAGCTTCACTCTGACCCACTCCCCTTTTTCCAACTTTGCCTCCTTCACCTTTCTGTTGCGGTTGTAGTGTTCCGTGTAAATGCGTTGTGCCTGTTCCAGATTGTGTTGTACAACCGCTGGAGACCACTTGCTGGTGATTGTCTTCTCTTGCCAAGCAACATTGTCTCTGGTGAATGGTTGCCTTCCTCGTAGGATTTGGAAGGGGCTGTACCCCGTACCAGTGGGGGTGATGCGGTATGCCCAGATGGTGCTTTGTACTTCCTTTTCCCAGTCTTTGCCCCTCATGATGGCGGCCTGTATAGAGCCCATGAGTACCCTATTGAACCTCTCTACTTGTCCGTTACTGGCCGGATGATAAATCGACGTGTGCCTGAGTATTATGCCGTTCCTTTCAGCAAATTTGGACCATTTGTCCGAGGTGAATTGGGGACCATTGTCACTGATTATCGTTCTGGGGATGCCTTCCCTGAGGAACACCTCCTTGAGGAAGCGCAATATTGTGTCTGTGTCCATGACCTCTTGGGTGTGTACCTCTGGCCACTTTGAGTACTTGTCCACCAATACGCATAGGTATTTCGGTATCCCCTGATCGTCCAGTATGGGTCCTAAGATGTCCACTGCCACCTCTTCCCATGGGTTGCTGGGAATCGCGAATTTCCCTAGCGCCGGCCTCATTGGCTTTAGTATTTTGTCCGCTCCTTGGCACTGCGCGCAGTCTCTCACGTGCCTTTCTATTTGCATGTCCATCCCCGGCCACCAATACGTTTGTTTGGTCCTGGCCTTCGTCTTCACAATACCCAGGTGTCCTTCGTGTAATATGGATAGCAGGTCCGGTATTATATTCTCCGGTGGTACCACTCTGTTCCCTCTGTACACGAACACTCCGTCGTTCCCCACCGACAGCTCCTCTCGAACCTCATAGAACTGCCGGACCTTGGGCTTCTGTCGTCTCCTCTCCGGCCACCCTTGTATGATGTACTCCTTGATGTCGCCCAGATCACCGTCTGCTGCATACGCGTCTGCCCACTCCTGTTTACTGATGGTCTTTTCCGGGTCGTCCATCAGGGCTACCATCTCGTCTTCTTCCTCTGTGCCGCTGGTGGCCCTTTCCATTGCTGACGCCCTGCTGAGGTAATCTGCTATCTTGTTCCTCGAGCCCGGAATGTACTCCACGTCGTACCTGTACTCCAGGAGTTTCAGCGTCATTTTTGCAATCCGGGGTGTGGCGCTAGCATGGCCGCAGGACGTCAAAACCTACACTAGGAGTTTGTGGTCTGTCTTCACTTGAAAACGTGTGCCCCACAGGAACTGGCGGTACTTTCCCATGGCCCAGACCACGGCTAGCATCTCTTTTTCGATTACGCTGAACTTTTGTTCAGGAGACGTCAATGTTCTGGACGCGAAGCTGATCGTCTCCGTTCCACCTTCTGGCCTTTCCTGCATGAGTACCGCTCCTAGCCCTTTTTCGCTTGCGTCCGTCATCAGTATAGATCTTCCCCAGGGGTCGTACCCATGCAGCGGGATCGCCTGGCTGATTTCGCGTTTCACTGTGTCAAATTCTTCTTGCTCCTCTTCCGTCCATGCAAACACCGTCTTGTCCCTCGTGAGTTGTCTCATGTTGTGTGTTTTCGTGGCGAAATGGTGGACAAACTTGCTGTAGTATTCCGCCATTCCCAGAAAGGACCTTACTTCTTCCTTGGATGTGGGCGGGGGCGCATCACAGATGGCCTTCACGTTCCCTTTCTTCGGTGTTATCCCATGTTCTCCTATCACATGCCCCAGGTATGTGACTGATGTCATTCCGAAATGACACTTCGCCCACTCCGCCGTCAGTCCGTGTTCCTCCAAGATCTTTAACACCACTTCCAACTTCTCGTCGTGGTCTTCTAGCTCCTTCCCCATTACTAGGATATCATCCTGGAAGTATTGCACTCCCTCTATACCCTTGAATAGGCGGGCCATCAGCTTTTGGAACACTGCTGCTGCGGACGCTAGTCCGAAGGGCATGCGACAGAATTGAACGGCGTTATGAATGATGTCAGTTTCTTGCTCGCGGGATGCAGCACCACCTGGTGGTATGCCGGTTGCAGGTCGATGGTGGAGAACCATTTCACACCTTTCGTGCGGGCCAACATTTCCTCTATGCGCGGCAAGGGGTATTTTTCTACCACGATGCATTTGTTTAATTAACGGAGATCCACACATAAGCGCACCTTGCCTGACGGTTTCATGGCCACCACCAGTGGCGCCAACCACTCCGCGCTGTCGATCGGTTCGATGATTCCCCCGTCTTCCAGTCGGTGTAGTTCCTGTTGTACTGCCTCTCTCACTGTGATCGGTATGTTCCTTACTCTATGCGCCACCGGGCTGGCATTCTCCTTGAGGACGATCTTGTGGGTAAACTTCTCAAGTTTACCAATCTTGCCGCCGAACACTTTCGGGTGTCTGCTCCGCCATTTCGCTGCTGTCAACTCTTCTCCGTCCAAAGTCACCAGCACTTGGATGTCCCCTCCTGGGTTCAGCTGTATGCCCAACTCTCCTTGGTCCATCCACCCGAGGACTGATGGTCCCTTCTCCGCGACATATAGTTTACAGTGGGTGCTGCGTTCTTTGAACTGGAATGGCAGTCTCCTGAATCCTACCATCGGGATGGGTTCCCCTGTGTAGGTGACTGGTCGTATGTCGGGTGGATCCAGGCGTGGGCCCAGTGTGGGTTCGAACCTCTCGTTCCATACCGATCTTTGGACAATCGTGTAAGGGGACCCCGAATCCGCCACTATGGTGATTCCTACACCTCCGATGAGCATGTCGCACTGGGGCTTGCACGCTCTTTTTCCCTCGATGCCCAGTACCTGGTCTTCCACGCACAGGACTTCGTCGTCTTCCTCCTGGCCGTCTTCTTCTTCACCTATGTCCTGCGCCACGAATTTCACCGCGCGTTGTTTCCCTTTCCTTCTGCACACCTTCTCGTAGTGGCCGACCAGGCCGCAAAATGCACATTTGGCTCTGAAGGCGGGGCACCGTTTGTCATGTGCCGCGTGGCCCCGGCTCCAGCATCTGTAGCATCTCGCCGTTTCTCCTTTGTCTGGCTTCCACGGCTGTCCCGGTTTTCCTTTCACCTTGTATGATCCTCTGTAGTCTCCAGGCGCCGGTTTTCCTCTTCCATACTGGTCCGCGTCGTCTACCTTGTTTATCGTGAGTCTTGGGGCTTGATCTCTCTTTGCTGCTTCTGCGCAGCGCTTGGTCAGCTCTGCCCTCTTCACTATGGCGATCACGTCTTTCAGCGTCGCGTCTCCACTCGCCCACAATTTATCTTGCACTGATTTGCTTGTCGTATGCATCACGATTTGGTCTTTGATGAATTCGTCTTGTAAAACTCCGTATTTGCATGTTATCGC
Source organism: Triturus cristatus (assembly GCF_964204655.1). Classification (NCBI taxonomy): domain Eukaryota; kingdom Metazoa; phylum Chordata; class Amphibia; order Caudata; family Salamandridae; genus Triturus; species Triturus cristatus. Next base: position 790,386,656 of record NC_140579.1, read on the forward strand.
AAGTTTCCTCAGTGCCGCCACATAATCGTCTATTGTTTCCCCCGCTTCTTGCTTCCTCTGCTGGAAGTTGTAGCGGTCGATGGAGGTACAAACTGCAGGACGATAGTGGTTATCCAAATCTTCCAGGGCGTGTTTGAACACGTCGGTGTCCGCTGCCTGCCTGGCGACCGGTGTCAGGTTTTGGAATACCCGTATGCCTTCTGGTCCCAGGTTGCGCAAGAGTATCCTCTTCCTTCTGGCGCTGGAGAACGCCTCCTCGTTCTCATCTTCCAGCACTTCTAGGTAATTCTTGAAGTACTCCCTCCAGTCTTCCCATTTCATTTGGGGTTCTCCTGGCCTTGGGAGGAACGGAACCGGCGTCGTTAATGCTGATGCCTGCGGACTCATCTTGACGTCCGCTTGTTTCCTCGGGCTACCTGGCGCTTCTGTCCTTTCCCTCTTCTTCGGGTCGCTGGGATCTCGTTGGAGCCGCCTGCGCCGTCTCCGCCCGATTCCGCCAAGGTCTCTGCTGCCGCACCCGTTCGCCCCTGGCTGTCTTCTACCACGTGGACGGCACACTTACTGCTCTCGTGCCTTCCTCTGGCGTCCGTCCGCCGCTGCCGCGCTCTCTCGGTGCGTTGGAGACTGTCCTCGACCTCCTGGATCTGCTCTCCACGTGTTGTGTCGTCCCCCTGCGTAGGACTACCTTCTATGTGCTGGTTGGGGGGCACCTCCTTCACTGAGGGTCACCGGGTCCGCTCTGTCCGAGCCTCGTCGCCACTGTAATGTTACCTCTCTCAGTAGGGGGCTGGTGCTACCCAAGGATACGCAGGAGACTTGTTGTACGTTGAGAAAAGCCTTTATTCAACCATTTATTCACTTCACCGAGAGAGCGCCGGGCTACAAGCTCCGTTCGCTGCTCTCGCGCCACGCTGACTAACGCGCATGCGCAGTAGCGTCCAATATGGCCGCTACGCGCATTCCTGCCCCCTGACGTAGTGCGCGTCAACTAGACCGCGACACTACACTCTATTTCCCCTCACAGGCTCCTGATGGCTTTTGGCTTTCTTAGTATGAAACTGATATATCTCGCGACCACTCTAAGGGTGTTTGGTTACTGGGAGAAAACTGAGTGTTTCCGAGGATGGGAACTGTAAGGCATCAGAGCGCCTGAGTGAAATGGAGAGATATACTAACAGAGAACAAGAACACGAGCATGGGAGGGAGAGACAGACAAGCATTGAAAGCGTGCGTCATCGCGATCGCTCTGAAAGTGATCGCGATCACTTTCGCTTTCAGAGCGATCACGATGACTCGCGCTTTCAATGCTTGTTTAGAAATGCCAATGCTGAGCACCTGTAGGACCCGCCCCACTTTAAAGCCCTGCGTATGACAATATGAACGAAGCATGTGAACAGATACAAATACTATACCTCTGTAGAAAGTATGCATGTTTACCTGCTAATAAATACAAATCATAATTTTCTCCCGGGTGCTTAACATGCCCTGAATCTCTGCTTTAAAAACAGACTTCTCAATGAAACACTATGGCTGCAGATCATACTTTCTGTCACCAACCTGAGCTCACGTCCACAAATGCTGCAATCCTATCAGCAGCCCGCCACACGTTAAACCACTGGTTTAATAATCTCCCTGCCAATAGGCTACTTACGGTCTCTCTTAAGCAGTGGACGCACAGGTTGTTGTTGGTTATTCGGGAGGTAAGCGCAGCTGACTTACGGGTTGACACCATCTATGCTGGAGGGCATTTCTCCTATTGCCACAGTAAAACTATTTATCATTTCACCCAACAAGCCATGCAATGAGGTTTTATTGCGCCCAAACCGCAGAGGCTTTGAGGAGGAAATCGGATAATCAACAGCACTTCCCAGTAGACGGCCTGGTGGTGCCCTTTGCTTACCGGACGACGTACGGTTCATTAGTGTGCAAACTCGCACATAAAAACCTGCAACGAGCAAATCTGTTGAGATAACACAAAACCCATTCTAGAAATGTTCTCACTCCTGACAAACTCATTACATTGGTACTATTTATAAGATTAATTTAAAAAGAAGGCCGTGGAACACCACTTCCTTTAAGAGCGGGCTACGACGGGTATAAATACCTCTACAGAAATGCAGCGTTCCATGCTTTTGCGGATGAGGAAAATTACTCTGCCGTCACTGACCCGGAAGAGGAAAGTCCCTTTTGCCTCTCACCACCGGAAAAAACAAAGTAATAAAATTGGTAATATCGTGGCTTAATAAATGAAGAGCATTGACAGAGAAATGAGTCCCAAACAATTAAAGTACGTCTTTGGACAGATGCTGTAAATAAAAGATGAATATTATAGATAGAGCTTTATTTTCGATATGTATTGCAAATTGCATGGCATTTTTGCAGCATTCTTTCCAGATTCTTGAATCGCTTCATGCGGTCTATTGAGAGGATCACCGTAAAAGCGACCACTACATTTGCTTCCGCGCCTAAAATATAGGTGGTCCTGCTACAAATGGAGAAATTATGGAGCAGGGATGGCATGCTTGCAGCTCCGTCTAGAGTGGACGGCAGGTTGGATTTTATTTTGTAGCGCATTTAAGCTTTCGCATAGTTATCGGTGTCAAACATACAGTATTGAATGATTTACATTCACAGTCCTCTATATGTACCTTATTTGTTTTTATGAACGTTAATTTAAATATAGAGGGCAGGACCTCTGACCTCCTGGTCAGTGACCCAGCTCTCCGCCCGTGCCGCTGCCCTTTCTGCCTCGCTCTAGGTAGGGATTTGAGAAGGGTGTCTGGTTACTGGGAGAAAACTGAGTGTTTCCGAGGATGGGAACTGTAAGGCATCAGAGCGCCAGAGTGAAATGGAGAGATATACTGCAGCACAACCCTCCCTCTCCATCCGTCCACATGGCTCTGCTGAGAGGCAGACTGGAGCCAGCTGACTGACAGAGAGTACATGAAAGTCTCCAGTTACAGGCACAGGCTACAGCGTGAACAAGAAGGGCTGGGCAAGAAGGGAGGGGGGAATGTGAGAAGCCAGAATACAAGTGAGAAAAAGAGGATGAGAATGAAGATGCAATCAGAGCATCAAAGGGCTGGGTGAGAAGGGAGGGGGGAATGCAAGGAGCAGCTGTGCACGTGCACGCCATCGTGCACTCAAGCTCTAGGCCAGCAAAACCATGTGGGTAGCACTTTTGAAAACCCACTTACAAAATGTCTCAAAGAGACAGCTTTCGCTGTCTCAGCGAGACCTAATCAAAGAGACAGCTTTCGCTGTCTCAGCGAGACCTAAAAACGTGTGGTCACCCTCTGTCGCTTACTTCTAGAGAACAGGTGTAATAAGCATTCCTCGTAGGTGCCTGGCACGACGCGTTCTGTACAGCTGGCCAGTGAAGTCATGACAGACTGCCAGTATGATGCGAGGCTGAGCAGGACCATAACATGTGCAGCAGGTCTGCGTTTACAGCCTGACATCTGGGTCAAGTCACATAAGTACGTTGGAAATATCGGTTAATCTTGTCTGTGGTTAGATGTGTTCTCTGGGTGATGTAGTACTGGATTAGGCGGAACCGTGCATTCCAGGGAACCCTGATGGGACTTTCCAGTATTGCACCCTACTCTCTGTGTGAACATGGGCAGGACAGATCTGTCTCCCATCGCTGCTGCAGGGAAAGGAGCGGCGTCACTGTGTCCTGCCGCAACGAGGCCGCAAACCATCTGGTGAGGTGCCTGCCCATTTCCATCATGTGGAGGTACTGAAGTGTGAGATGAGTCTGGTGTTCGCATGACATCTCCCCATCGGTTTCGTAGGGCGCTAATCATACCTGTGTACAGCTGTGTATAACAAAAACTGCCCGGGTGTAGCCCATCCTCATCTACCAGCGTGTCAAAGGGCAGCAAAACTCCATCTCTGTAGAGGTCACCTATCGTGTGGAGTCCAGCTGCCCACCACCCAGACAACTCGGTGGACACCGTGGACACTGGCTCATGGGGGTGCCCAACAAAGGTAGTGCTGGAGCGTAAGGGATCATCAGTCTTGTGAGATACAAGCTCCTACGATATGAACAGACTGAAACTTTAAGCATTAGGAAGTCTGGCTGATGATTACCGGTGTAAGGATGGAACAGTTTACTAGTAAGGTCATTCTTGATCCAAGCTATGATATCAAATGGAGCTCAACCAGCGGACAAATACCAATTCAACTTTTTTGTTGTTATTGAGACCCAACTCGATATTATGCTGAATTCTACTCTCATCTCATTCACTGGAATTGCTTGCGCTTGTAAACAGAAATGGGATACACTGGAAACCATACGGTCACCCATAAGCTTTTGGTGACTTTGGGAGAAGATGACTTGATCACAGGCAACAGTGACTGCCCAGCCTATTTATTATTAAATCTCAATAAAGCACAATACGTGCACAACACAAGCTTTCAAATATGTGACAGTTGCACAATGCAATGTCAGTGCCTCTTTGTGCTTTGTTTGATTGGACTCGAGGGCATGCATCGTTGCACTGTGCATTTGAGGCATGGATATGATTTTATTAGAGTCATCCTAGTCCATCCAGAAGCAGCTGAACAGACCCCTTACCAGGAAGCCTTACCAAGAGAGCAGGCAATAGTTGGCCTGGTTGAACTCAGCATCATAAATGGAAGCCATTCTGAATTCCTGCCTACATTTTGTAATTACTAGTTGATGGAGCCATTGCATATTAGGGATTTAAAAGTGATGCGTTGGATGCTCTATTCTTCTGGAAAGGCATCACTGGAAGATTCCGATATTAAATGATCTTTGCAATTTTAGCTTGTGGTGTATTGATTTCAATTGTGTGGCTTTAGCTTTGGGGTTTTGCAGGGCATGCTTTCCCTCTCCACCTGTGAGTCAGGGACAGCTGAGAGCAGGCACAGCTGGCACACAGAGGTGGTACAGATAAAGCAGGAGAGTTCTTGGCAGATGAGTTAATGGTAAATATGGCACATTCCTACACTTTCTCTGTCACGCAATGCAGCTCAGCAAAGTGTCTTGCTGCGCTGCATGACATTTGATAAATATGCCCTGAGGTTACAAAACAATATCAACCCTAGCATATTGGATTACATCTCTCACCATTGTCTCCACATATAAATCCATTCCAGACCACCAATAATTAATCCTAACCTTTCCTTCATTTAGAAGAATATCCAGGGGTGACCAAGAGGTTATTTTCCACAAAGTTCGCCGTATTTTTAGACATGGCCCTTTAATGGGTGTTTACCACGTTCGTCGTAAATATGAAATTCACAGTTCTCCCAGTAAATAGAGAAGAAGCTCATAGAGTTTTCTTAAGCAGGTTTATTGTAAGAAGGAACACATTCCTCATACATCCAACTGCTATGATGTACCTTCTCATCTCTCTCGAACATTCCACATTCCACTATAGCAAGGTTCTACATCCAGTGACATTCTTAGATACCAGAACATCTCTGTCAACCAGGCAAGATGATCAGTGGAAATGATAGAAAATAAAAACACTGTTGTGCCTGTTAGAAGAAAAAAATAGAGCACATTTTAAGAGTTGTAATGCTTGGAAAAATCAATCCCCTCTGTATGCCTACAGAAATACAGAATTTTGATGTGTTTGGAAAAAAATCTCTTCCTGTGATCCTGAATTAGGTAATGAAGAAGCAATATAGAAACGAGATGTGTGAAAGAGTAATCATTTGGTCGTTCTGGTAGACAGGATGATGGCACTTGCGCATTTGATAGGTAGCATTTTCGGATCACTAGTCCTTTTTAAAAAAAAGCTCTAGTGATCCTAGCCAGTATGAAGCATAAAGAGGCTGGAAACTGCCTGCCCATATTTTTTTTTATTTACATTTAAGAGAAGCATATAGCCTACGTCGAATCAGGATCTTACTGGCCTATTGGGCAATCTAGCAGCTCCAGTAAGGGTTGTCAGACAGGTTAGTAGTATGTGGGTCGGTTTTGTGGCTGTTTTTTTTATGGTCCGGTGGAACGTTTTTTACTTTTGATTTCTCTGATAGTATTACAAACATTGACTTCAGCAAGCACAAATGCATGCAGTCTCCCATACCTTGCAAAGAAGGGTTCGTTAGGGAATTAAAAATGTCCTGTTAGGACGGACAACCCCAATCACTGTGTTACGTTTTATATCCCGACCATTCACTCTTAACATATAATGTCTGCAAGTATGGACGATATGTGTTTCTTACACCTTATAACCCTCATTGTCTTATGTAACATTTCTGGTATATTAATTTACAAACTTGTATGATTTATTGTGTCTCTATGTGTGATGTAAAGAGCTCTGACACCCTACACTGGGACAAGTAACATTATAAAATAATTAAATAAAAAATATATTAGTAGATGCCATTTAAATCCTTATTTGTGCAATTACTCATACACACAGATTAATCTTGCATTCTAGCAAGGCATATATGTTCCATTGGGAGGTTGAACAAAGTAAAAACACCTGCCCTCAAGTTGGAAGTTGAGTAAAGTCAAGACACCTGCCTCCAAGTCACAGTTTCTCTATTTACTTGTGAAGTGATAAGATGCCTGTCTCTGTTTCCTTCTGTTGCATTAGTGTCTAGCTGTTAGATTCAAGATAACTCCCAGCCAAGATGACACTTGACCAAAAGAAGGGCTGATAGTCTTTAAATCAGGCCTTTGTTTTGGGCATGGCTGGAAGTGAAAATGAGAAAGCTCCCTCATTGCCTCTGGGTTGCCTAGGGTGACCAACCATCCGTAAATTTCACGGACAGTCGGTAAATTAGGGCTTTTGTCCGTTGTCCATGACGAATGTCTTAACGGACGGCATTTGTCCGTAATTTTAGCATCTCAGATAAATAACAAAAGTTGATTTCCACAATTTAGATTTCCCAGCTGATATGCAAGGGAGTCTCCTGTGCTGCATTCCGGAGGGAGGGGCAGACGGCTAAAAGAAACAGGCCCACGGTGTCTGCTTCCCCAAAGAAATGCAAATGTGTGTAAATGGTTAAGTGGCAAATTGAAAGGCTGCTCGGGAGGCGTTAATTGCTGGGATTCTTGGAGCTTCCTCATGACAGGATATTTACAGAGCGGTACAAAAGGGGGTGGTGATGGACGGAGCATCAGAACCAATCAAACACTCACACCCAGTCAGCAGATCTGGGTTTGATCCATCACCGTTCTTTGGCCCACTCTGCCACCCCAGTTCAGACATGGCCATATGCAAATCAGTCTGACCCTGTGCCTCATGGGAACAGTCCAGCCCGAACTGCCAAGCCATGCCTTCCCTGGACCGGAAACAAGCTTCCTAGGACCGGTTTCTGGCATTTCAGCCGTCGTCAGCCAGGCTTGCTTGAATCCAGTGGCAAAGTGAGCAAGGGACTCACGTCTGAGCATACCCTGCCAACTTATGGCGAACAAAGCGGTACAAAAGGGGGTGGTGATGGACGGAGCATCAGAACCAATCAAACACTCACACCCAGTCAGCAGATCTGGGTTTGATCCATCACCGTTCTTTGGCCCACTCTGCCACCCCAGTTCAGACATGGCCATATGCAAATCAGTCTGACCCTGTGCCTCATGGGAACAGTCCAGCCCGAACTGCCAAGCCATGCCTTCCCTGGACCGGAAACAAGCTTCCTAGGACCGGTTTCTTTTTTTTTCATCCGTCGTCAGCCAGGCTTGCTTGAATCCAGTGGCAAAGTGAGCAAGGGACTCACGTCTGAGCATACCCTGCCAACTTATGGCGAACAAAGCGGTACAAAAGGGGGTGGTGATGGACGGAGCATCAGAACCAATCAAACACTCACACCCAGTCAGCAGATCTGGGTTTGATCCATCACCGTTCTTTGGCCCACTCTGCCACCCCAGTTCAGACATGGCCATATGCAAATCAGTCTGACCCTGTGCCTCATGGGAACAGTCCAGCCCGAACTGCCAAGCCATGCCTTCCCTGGACCGGAAACAAGCTTCCTAGGACCGGTTTCTGGCATTTCAGCCGTCGTCAGCCAGGCTTGCTTGAATCCAGTGTCAAAGTGAGCAAGGGACTCACGTCTGAGCATACCCTGCCAACTTATGGCGAACAAAGCGGTACAAAAGGGGGTGGTGATGGACGGAGCATCAGAACCAATCAAACACTCACACCCAGTCAGCAGATCTGGGTTTGATCCATCACCGTTCTTTGGCCCACTCTGCCACCCCAGTTCAGACATGGCCATATGCAAATCAGTCTGACCCTGTGCCTCATGGGATTTGCATATGGCTGGGTTCAAACTGGAATGGCATGGTGAGCAAAAAAACGATGGATTTAGGCCCAGATCTCTGTACTGGGGTGAATGTATGACATTGTTCTGCATTCTGTCCATCTATTGTTGTTTTTGCATTTGTCACCCCGAGTGGGAAGGGTATGCTCAGACGTGAGTCCCTTGCTCTCCATGCCACTGGAATCAAGCTATCCTGGCTGACGAGGGCTGAAAGCCCGAAACCGGTCCTAGGATGCTTGTTTCCAGTCCAGGGAGGACCTGGCTTGGCAGTTCGGGCTGGACTGTTCCCATGGGGCACAGGGTCAAGACTGATTTGCATATGGCTGGGTTCAAACTGGAATGGCATGGTGAGCAAAAAAACGATGGATTTAGGCCCAGATCTCTGTACTGGGGTGAATGTATGACATTGTTCTGCATTCTGTCCATCTATTGTTGTTTTTGCATTTGTCACCCCGAGTGGGAAGGGTATGCTCAGACGTGAGTCCCCTGCTCTCCATGCCACTGGAATCAAGCTATTCTGGCTGACGAGGGCTGAAAGCCCGAAACCGGTCCTAGGATGCTTGTTTCCAGTCCAGGGAGGACCTGGCTTGGCAGTTCGGGCTGGACTGTTCCCATGGGGCACAGGGTCAAGACTGATTTGCATATGGCTGGGTTCAAACTGGAATGGCATGGTGAGCAAAAAAACGATGGATTTAGGCCCAGATCTCTGTACTGGGGTGAATGTATGACATTGTTCTGCATTCTGTCCATCTATTGTTGTTTTTGCATTTGTCACCCCGAGTGGGAAGGGTATGCTCAGACGTGAGTCCCTTGCTCTCCATGCCACTGGAATCAAGCTATCCTGGCTGACGAGGGCTGAAAGCCCGAAACCGGTCCTAGGATGCTTGTTTCCAGTCCAGGGAGGACCTGGCTTGGCAGTTCGGGCTGGACTGTTCCCATGGGGCACAGGGTCAAGACTGATTTGCATATGGCTGGGTTCAAACTGGAATGGCATGGTGAGCAAAAAAACGATGGATTTAGGCCCAGATCTCTGTACTGGGGTGAATGTATGACATTGTTCTGCATTCTGTCCATCTATTGTTGTTTTTGCATTTGTCACCCCGAGTGGGAAGGGTATGCTCAGACGTGAGTCCCTTGCTCTCCATGCCACTGGAATCAAGCTATCCTGGCTGACGAGGGCTGAAAGCCCGAAACCGGTCCTAGGATGCTTGTTTCCAGTCCAGGGAGGACCTGGCTTGGCAGTTCGGGCTGGACTGTTCCCATGGGGCACAGGGTCAAGACTGATTTGCATATGGCTGGGTTCAAACTGGAATGGCATGGTGAGCAAAAAAACGATGGATTTAGGCCCAGATCTCTGTACTGGGGTGAATGTATGACATTGTTCTGCATTCTGTCCATCTATTGTTGTTTTTGCATTTGTCACCCCGAGTGGGAAGGGTATGCTCAGACGTGAGTCCCTTGCTCTCCATGCCACTGGAATCAAGCTATCCTGGCTGACGAGGGCTGAAAGCCCGAAACCGGTCCTAGGATGCTTGTTTCCAGTCCAGGGAGGACCTGGCTTGGCAGTTCGGGCTGGACTGTTCCCATGGGGCACAGGGTCAAGACTGATTTGCATATGGCTGGGTTCAAACTGGAATGGCATGGTGAGCAAAAAAACGATGGATTTAGGCCCAGATCTCTGTACTGGGGTGAATGTATGACATTGTTCTGCATTCTGTCCATCTATTGTTGTTTTTGCATTTGTCACCCCGAGTGGGAAGGGTATGCTCAGACGTGAGTCCCTTGCTCTCCATGCCACTGGAATCAAGCTATCCTGGCTGACGAGGGCTGAAAGCCCGAAACCGGTCCTAGGATGCTTGTTTCCAGTCCAGGGAGGACCTGGCTTGGCAGTTCGAGCTGGACTGTTCCCATGGGGCACAGGGTCAAGACTGATTTGCATATGGCTGGGTTCAAACTGGAATGGCATGGTGAGCAAAAAAACGATGGATTTAGGCCCAGATCTCTGTACTGGGGTGAATGTATGACATTGTTCTGCATTCTGTCCATCTATTGTTGTTTTTGCATTTGTCACCCCGAGTGGGAAGGGTATGCTCAGACGTGAGTCCCTTGCTCTCCATGCCACTGGAATCAAGCTATCCTGGCTGACGAGGGCTGAAAGCCCGAAACCGGTCCTAGGATGCTTGTTTCCAGTCCAGGGAGGACCTGGCTTGGCAGTTCGGGCTGGACTGTTCCCATGGGGCACAGGGTCAAGACTGATTTGCATATGGCTGGGTTCAAACTGGAATGGCATGGTGAGCAAAAAAACGATGGATTTAGGCCCAGATCTCTGTACTGGGGTGAATGTATGACATTGTTCTGCATTCTGTCCATCTATTGTTGTTTTTGCATTTGTCACCCCGAGTGGGAAGGGTATGCTCAGACGTGAGTCCCTTGCTCTCCATGCCACTGGAATCAAGCTATCCTGGCTGACGAGGGCTGAAAGCCCGAAACCGGTCCTAGGATGCTTGTTTCCAGTCCAGGGAGGACCTGGCTTGGCAGTTCGGGCTGGACTGTTCCCATGGGGCACAGGGTCAAGACTGATTTGCATATGGCTGGGTTCAAACTGGAATGGCATGGTGAGCAAAAAAACGATGGATTTAGGCCCAGATCTCTGTACTGGGGTGAATGTATGACATTGTTCTGCATTCTGTCCATCTATTGTTGTTTTTGCATTTGTCACCCCGAGTGGGAAGGGTATGCTCAGACGTGAGTCCCTTGCTCTCCATGCCACTGGAATCAAGCTATCCTGGCTGACGAGGGCTGAAAGCCCGAAACCGGTCCTAGGATGCTTGTTTCCAGTCCAGGGAGGACCTGGCTTGGCAGTTCGGGCTGGACTGTTCCTATGGGGCACAGGGTCAAGACTGATTTGCATATGGCTGGGTTCAAACTGGAATGGCATGGTGAGCAAAAAAACGATGGATTTAGGCCCAGATCTCTGTACTGGGGTGAATGTATGACATTGTTCTGCATTCTGTCCATCTATTGTTGTTTTTGCATTTGTCACCCCGAGTGGGAAGGGTATGCTCAGACGTGAGTCCCTTGCTCTCCATGCCACTGGAATCAAGCTATCCTGGCTGACGAGGGCTGAAAGCCCGAAACCGGTCCTAGGATGCTTGTTTCCAGTCCAGGGAGGACCTGGCTTGGCAGTTCGAGCTGGACTGTTCCCATGGGGCACAGGGTCAAGACTGATTTGCATATGGCTGGGTTCAAACTGGAATGGCATGGTGAGCAAAAAAACGATGGATTTAGGCCCAGATCTCTGTACTGGGGTGAATGTATGACATTGTTCTGCATTCTGTCCATCTATTGTTGTTTTTGCATTTGTCACCCCGAGTGGGAAGGGTATGCTCAGACGTGAGTCCCTTGCTCTCCATGCCACTGGAATCAAGCTATCCTGGCTGACGAGGGCTGAAAGCCCGAAACCGGTCCTAGGATGCTTGTTTCCAGTCCAGGGAGGACCTGGCTTGGCAGTTCGGGCTGGACTGTTCCCATGGGGCACAGGGTCAAGACTGATTTGCATATGGCTGGGTTCAAACTGGAATGGCATGGTGAGCAAAAAAACGATGGATTTAGGCCCAGATCTCTGTACTGGGGTGAATGTATGACATTGTTCTGCATTCTGTCCATCTATTGTTGTTTTTGCATTTGTCACCCCGAGTGGGAAGGGTATGCTCAGACGTGAGTCCCTTGCTCTCCATGCCACTGGAATCAAGCTATCCTGGCTGACGAGGGCTGAAAGCCCGAAACCGGTCCTAGGATGCTTGTTTCCAGTCCAGGGAGGACCTGGCTTGGCAGTTCGGGCTGGACTGTTCCCATGGGGCACAGGGTCAAGACTGATTTGCATATGGCTGGGTTCAAACTGGAATGGCATGGTGAGCAAAAAAACGATGGATTTAGGCCCAGATCTCTGTACTGGGGTGAATGTATGACATTGTTCTGCATTCTGTCCATCTATTGTTGTTTTTGCATTTGTCACCCCGAGTGGGAAGGGTATGCTCAGACGTGAGTCCCTTGCTCTCCATGCCACTGGAATCAAGCTATCCTGGCTGACGAGGGCTGAAAGCCCGAAACCGGTCCTAGGATGCTTGTTTCCAGTCCAGGGAGGACCTGGCTTGGCAGTTCGGGCTGGACTGTTCCCATGGGGCACAGGGTCAAGACTGATTTGCATATGGCTGGGTTCAAACTGGAATGGCATGGTGAGCAAAAAAACGATGGATTTAGGCCCAGATCTCTGTACTGGGGTGAATGTATGACATTGTTCTGCATTCTGTCCATCTATTGTTGTTTTTGCATTTGTCACCCCGAGTGGGAAGGGTATGCTCAGACGTGAGTCCCTTGCTCTCCATGCCACTGGAATCAAGCTATCCTGGCTGACGAGGGCTGAAAGCCCGAAACCGGTCCTAGGATGCTTGTTTCCAGTCCAGGGAGGACCTGGCTTGGCAGTTCGGGCTGGACTGTTCCCATGGGGCACAGGGTCAAGACTGATTTGCATATGGCTGGGTTCAAACTGGAATGGCATGGTGAGCAAAAAAACGATGGATTTAGGCCCAGATCTCTGTACTGGGGTGAATGTATGACATTGTTCTGCATTCTGTCCATCTATTGTTGTTTTTGCATTTGTCACCCCGAGTGGGAAGGGTATGCTCAGACGTGAGTCCCTTGCTCTCCATGCCACTGGAATCAAGCTATCCTGGCTGACGAGGGCTGAAAGCCCGAAACCGGTCCTAGGATGCTTGTTTCCAGTCCAGGGAGGACCTGGCTTGGCAGTTCGGGCTGGACTGTTCCCATGGGGCACAGGGTCAAGACTGATTTGCATATGGCTGGGTTCAAACTGGAATGGCATGGTGAGCAAAAAAACGATGGATTTAGGCCCAGATCTCTGTACTGGGGTGAATGTATGACATTGTTCTGCATTCTGTCCATCTATTGTTTTTGCATTTGTCACCCCGAGTGGGAAGGGTATGCTCAGACGTGAGTCCCTTGCTCTCCATGCCACTGGAATCAAGCTATCCTGGCTGACGAGGGCTGAAAGCCCGAAACCGGTCCTAGGATGCTTGTTTCCAGTCCAGGGAGGACCTGGCTTGGCAGTTCGGGCTGGACTGTTCCCATGGGGCACAGGGTCAAGACTGATTTGCATATGGCTGGGTTCAAACTGGAATGGCATGGTGAGCAAAAAAACGATGGATTTAGGCCCAGATCTCTGTACTGGGGTGAATGTATGACATTGTTCTGCATTCTGTCCATCTATTGTTGTTTTTGCATTTGTCACCCCGAGTGGGAAGGGTATGCTCAGACGTGAGTCCCTTGCTCTCCATGCCACTGGAATCAAGCTATCCTGGCTGACGAGGGCTGAAAGCCCGAAACCGGTCCTAGGATGCTTGTTTCCAGTCCAGGGAGGACCTGGCTTGGCAGTTCGGGCTGGACTGTTCCCATGGGGCACAGGGTCAAGACTGATTTGCATATGGCTGGGTTCAAACTGGAATGGCATGGTGAGCAAAAAAACGATGGATTTAGGCCCAGATCTCTGTACTGGGGTGAATGTATGACATTGTTCTGCATTCTGTCCATCTATTGTTGTTTTTGTATTTACAGAGTTCAGGAACTAGAAAAACTATTGAAGATCAAAAGATTAGGGCAAAGCAAGCTGTGGAAGAGGATTTCAAGACACACAGAGAAGTATACTGCAAACTTCAGAAAGAAAAGGGCACCGAGATCGAACACCTCAATACTAGGTATTGTTTAATTTATTTTCAACTGCTTTATGGCAAGCGTTGGATAGACACTTAGAAGTTTGTCAAAGAGCATATAGTTCTCTAAGTGTATATTTTCTACTTTATGGTACAGTATGCAGAAGTGTGCAATAGCATCGTAAAGGTTTGAGTGAGCACAGTTTTGTGTCACTTAAGCGTATGTTATTTCTTGGATATTCTGATATTTTACTTTGTTTGATTAGGAACTTCAACAATTTGTTTAGAAACGTAAACTTTCTTCTGCAGTTTTTTTTTACCAGCTTTTTTGTATCTCCTCTGATTCCTACAGCTGGCATTGCCACCCTTTGACATGAAGGTGTAAATTTTCATGTTTGTACCACACTACCTATTAATTTTGGTTATCTCGTAATAGTGCCACCTGAAAGCAGAATTATTACATTGTTTTCCCCTAAAACCCGAGGAGCCATCTTGTCCGTCAAGTTCTGGCCTTTTACTTAGATCTCACACTTGTTTTTGTTGTTTTCTCATGTGCTTTCTTTGTTGCTCTTTGCTGTAGTTGCTGAAGTGTCTGACACACCATATTTTGAGGGGGCAGGACTGCAAGCTTCAGCCCGCACCAGCACACTAGAGGCCAGAAAGCAGGGTCCTGAAATTTGCACCAGTCAGGTGCATAAACAATGGATCTTTCACCCGCTGCGCAGGATACTCCCAGGCAAAGACCGGGCCAAAAGCTGACCTGTTTGCGCCTGAAAGAGGCTGGGCTGGGCCATCGCCATTGGTTTTGCAGCTAGGGGAATTGTAATTTCGGACTACAAGCCTGTAATGAGCGTGACCTGCGACTTTAATCAGCTGTAATTGTCTAATAAAAGCACCCTAGCTTATCTTGTTTTCTGCCCGCTAGCATTATTGGATGGCTAAGCGAAAGCTAGTTCCTAACATGGAGGGAGCCACTGCAAAAAAAGATCAGTACACTAGATTGGTATATTAAAAAGGATTGAAGATTCCCTGACTTAAATATATCAAGCTGGAACTGACGAATCTGGAAAGGCTGGCCCTCTTCTCTAATCCAACCGCCATGACTAAATCAGATATAGTCTGGGCAAATTATTTTTTTAAAGCATTGTGGCACTGCCAAAGGGAGAAACCCGAAATCTCAAAAACTACTATTAGGGAGTATGTTATGTTACAAACCTCACCAGCCTTGGAGCCGTATCTTGAGTGGGTGGATAAACTGAGACAGATTTCTCTTAATTTGGTTTAGACTAGGCTTTGTGAGATGGCATCTCGGTTTCCCCCATGGGCAGTTTGGTCCATCTAGAGTTTTAATATGTCCATCAGATTAAATCTCCCCTCAGAGTCTGCTGCATTTTTTGGGGGTCAATTTTACTCTGTTTTACTAAAATAAAATGTAATTCCATTCATAAGGGAATGGGGAATTAAGAGATATGGAGCATCCCAGGTCTATTTGCAACAACTAAACTCCTCGTCCATCTTTGTTAATTTTTGATCTGTTTTTTAGAAAGTGCAGTTAATAAAGGACAACTTATGTTATTCTGATTATTAGCAATTTTGGGACCTGCTAAGGATGCTCTTTTCTTTATGTAATGTTTATATGTGGGCATCATTAATTTTTATGCTCCTGCACTGTTTATTTATCATCCTTTTATGTGGCTTGGTTAACTGTCCCTTTTCTGCATATGTATATTTTATCTGCCCTTATTTTGCCTGGCAGTAAACAGAAAGAGGGCCCTGACTAGGCTTGGTTTGGTCTTACTGATGCAGCTGGATTATTGAGGTCTTTTACAATTTACTCTCCATCGAGCTTGTTTTGTCTGGCCTGACTGTTTTTATATGCTTTGTTTTGTTCAAATAAACAAAATGTATATATCATTGATGTGATTTTCGACACAATTTTATGGTTACGTTTGCAGCCGAAATAACGTTTTTGACTGACTAACTGGCTAAACATGTGACTATTTGTTAGCGTTAACAAAATATGTATGTCCAGGTACTACCTACACCCCCTCCTCCACAATCAAGACCCGTGACAGGAGAGAAATTCTTTGGATGCGGGGGTGTGACACCCCCCCGGCCGTATTTTATTATATACAATTAATAAACATTTAATCATATTCCATAGTTTACACAAATGCAGCAGAAAATACACTTTACACGGATTACAGTTGACATTGTACCAATATCCGATGGCTCACCTTAACATAACTCTAATACAAAGGTTTCCTATCCATATCTAAAACATATCTTTATTAATCTGTACAAACTTTATTTTCTGCCTACCTAATCGGGCCTACGGCAAGGTCACTACCTGGCGTCAGATCCTTCTCAAATTCTAAACCACGCCCTCCAGCCGGAGTGCGCATGCGCAGAGGGCCCGTTCACCGTGGGGGTACTTCCCCAAGTGCAGTATGATTATAATAGGAGGTGGACCCCTTTCCTTTAACAGGTCCAGTACGAAGCCCCTGAACTGATCAAAACATAGCCCCCCTCTGCCATGGCATTCTATCTCAAAGCCCGCTTGCCTCGCTCTTTCTTTATAGCCACCTGTAGAAAAAATGTTAGACAGACGCCTTACATAAGAATGTCCTAATATCCACACAATCTGCAAATTTTTCTCTCGTGAAGGTGATGTCCGTGTAGCCGGGTGGGGCTGATGCCGTGTCCAAAGTCTCCCCCCTGCGTGACAGGCTTGAAAAACTGTAATGGAAGCAAAGGGCCAAGCATCAGCGTAGTACGGCAATTACAGTCACAACATGTGTAGGCGCACGTAACGTTTGTAACAGTTGGACACCCATCTCCCTATTCTTTGTACATCACTGCCTGATAGGCCCCTTGCTGCTGCTTCAGTGGCCGCCCCTATCCTAAAGGAGTGGGTACCAAAACTGTCAGGATTCTGACCTGACTGCAGAATTGCCATGTCCATGTCCCTTTTGAATTGGAAGCGGGTCAGCGGAACCCCATCCCCATGTATCAGAAAAGGAACCCCCTCTTTAAACGGTCTAACCTGTAAGTAGCTCTCCATGTGAGATACCGGGCAGCATGGGTTACCTTGAGCCCGATGGAGAACCACCCCTTCCCCCCGGGCCTCCTGATCGGTCTTGGACTTCCGGACCGTTATTAATAAGGTATCGGCCCTGATCTTAATGGATTCAAACTGCAAACCGCCATGTATGTCTATTTTGCTTCGGGCCACCAGCTCCCCAATTCAGAACGCGCCGTAAAAAGCCAATGAAAAGGCCGCAGCGAATAACAGGACTTCCCCTGACGAGTTGCAAGTTGCGGGGAGGGCTGCCAATATTGCCTTTAGAAGCTCCACCCCAATCGGGTGTCTCTTGTCTGGGGCTGACCCTTGTAGGCGTTGCCACCCCTTCAGAGCCTTCCTCACTATGAAACTGTTAGTGGGGTCGCCCTTGTTACTAATCTGAGCGAAAAAGGAAATTGCCGCCACCTGTTTCTTCACTGCCGCTGCCGTACGCCCGTTAAGCCTTAAACAACCTAAGTATGATATGAGAGCCCCAGAATCATGCCACCGCTCCGCCCACCCTGCACCCAAGAACGAACAATATTGCCAAAACGCCCCTTCGTATAGCTGTCCTGGTCCTGGGAGCTAGGCTGGCTGCCACGAGGTCCGGTAGGTGGGGGCACCAATGTGCCACAGCCGTTCTGGGAAGGGGGTGGCATACTCTGCCGCTGTTGGGAGGTGAGCCCTGAACACCTGCATCTTAAAGCGAGAAAGGGCATCAGCAGCATGATTAAGGACACCAGGCACGTGTTTAGCCCTAAACTGCACATTCAATTTCATACATGTGAGAACAATCTCCTTCAAGAGACGCAGAATCATTTTACACCGGGCCGCTTGCTGGTTGATACATTCCACCACGGTCATGTTGTCTGACCAGAACACTACTGACTGATCACGCATTTGTTCTGGCCAGACCGTCAAAGCCACCCATATGGGGAAAAGCTCAAGGAAACCAATGTTACCCGTTAGGTCACATTCTACCCACCATGTTGGGCAACGTTGCGCCACACACTCGGTACCGAGTATGGCACCGAACCCCTCACTGCCCGCAGCGTCAGTCCATAAACCCAATTCCGCGGACGCAGTGGGGGGACCGGGCCACACGACTCTGCCATTAAAATCCTGCAGGAATGCCATCCAAATACGCATGTCCTGCCGAACTTCTGCTGACAGCCTTGTGTGGTGATGCTTCTCTTTGAGGCCCGCCATGGCTTGGGAGATGGATCTGGAAAATGGTCTAGCCATTGGGATGACCCTCAAAGCAAAGTTCAGTTGCCCTACTGTCTGCTGTAGCTGTTGTAACGTAACCTTTTGTTTGTCCAAGCACAACTGTAAGGCGGCCCTGAATTTATTAACCTTGTCCATGGGAAGCCTAAAACATTTCTGAACAGAATCAAGCTCAATGCCTAAAAACTCTATCGTAGATGAGGGCCCAACTGTCTTACCGGGAGCCAAAGGGACCCCCAAATCCCGCATGAGCGCGCAAAATTCGTGCAGCGCCCACCCACATTCGGAGGATCCCCGCGTCCCCAGGATGAGAAAGTCGTCCAGGTAATGCATGACCCATCGGTGCCCTGTCTTTTCTCTGAAAACCCATTCCAAGAATGAACTGAACTTCTCAAAATATGCACATGAGACAGAGCAACCCATTGGCATACACATATCCATAAAGAAATTCCCTTGGAATTTAAAACCCAGCAGGTGATAATCATCGGGGTGTAATGGAAGTAACCGAAAGGCTGATTCTATGTCCGATTTTGCCATCAGAGCCCCAGGGCCCAAATCCCTGAGGATTTCAACTGCTTGGTCAAAGGACGCGTATTTAACGCTACAGAACTCATCGTTAATTGTTTCATTAAGTGAATTTCCCCTGGGTGCTGACAAGTTGTGAATTAATCTGAATTCCCCCTCAACCTTCTTGGGGACTACACCCAACGGTGAACAGACAAAATTCTCCACCGGCACTGACGAGAAAGGGCCCGCCACCCTCCCTAGGCGTAACTCCTTGGCAATCTTTGAGGAGACAACCTCTGGATTATACCTGGCAGAGAGTTGATTCCGGCACTCAGAGGACCCTCTATAATTAGGGGCTGGAATCCTAAACCATCTCTGAAGCCTTCTAGCAGTGTTCTCGCCGTAAGGTGGCACGGGTATCTGTTAAACCAAGGGGTCATAGCAATCACATCAATGGGGGACCGTGCCTTGAGTGGCGACAACATCCTACTCCTGCTTTTTTCTACCCTTATCTTTAGATCTCTTGAGGCACTTGGACTCAGGGTGGGAAGGGTTGGCACAAATGGAACATGCGTGCTTGAATTTACATTGACCCTGTGGTCTGGTGCATGTCCGTCTATTGAAATCCCAACACGTCCCTTTCCTCCCACCATTGCCGCTTGCCCCAGTGGTAAAACTGGTACTCCCCTGGGACCGAAAGGGCTGAAAGGGCTACGCCGTGTGTGGGGCCTGACTCTTTGTAGTAACCTAGCCCTCCCCTCCAAACAGATCCAACCAAGCAATAGTGCAAATTCGGTCCCAAGACAACGAAGGGTTGGATGCCTTTGCCATCCTGAAATTCCTATCATATTCCAACCACCCTCCGCCCGCAAATTTATCATGGGCCAACACTATCCCGTTCTGATAACAAGCCATTTGTGCTTGTAAGTTAGGGAGACGCTCTGCCGTAACTGCCATAAATATGGAGAATGCCCTGATCCAATTCATTAGATTCTCTTCCACTCTGTACTTCCACATCTCATTCTGCCATTCCCTCAGGAGCATATAATCCTTCTTCTTTCTGGATTCCTCCCTCTCTCTTTCAGAGATCAATAATGAAAACATGTCGATATATTCGCCAGCCCATATTCGATTTTTTAAATCCGCAGATACATGTCTGCCTAGGAACTCACGCTCAGAATTGGTCTCCCCACGCCCAACATTGGTAATGCTGGTAGTTTACCTGTTCCTGCCGGCCCTGCAACCTCGAGCGGGATCCCTGCTGCACCGGGGACTGGCAAACCCCCGTTCTCCTTCACGCCGGATCCGCCCCCTGTAATGATAGGTAACGCCGCTACTGGCCCCGCAGGGATCAATTCTTTGGGTCCTGCATTAAAAGTAGAGACGATACGCATTGCCTCTGCCACAGCATCAGTTCCCAGCTCCTTACCCCCACTGTCGGGGAGAGGATGCCTGCCTTCCCTAACCATGGCAAAATCGCCGCTAAATGCGACACTATCTCTTGAGGCAGATCCCCCCCCCCCACCAAGCGGGCTCTCCTTGGTAGGTATAGGCCCTCCCGGGGAAGCCGGCTGGGGCACCGGGACTACTGGAACAGTTAGCGGTGCCAGTGGCGCTAATACTGGCAGAGGGACCGCCGGTGACTCAGGAATCTGAGGTAAGGCCTGAGGATCCTGAATCGGCGCTAATGGAGGGGGGGCCGCTGGCGGGATCTCCGGGCCCGGCAATGGAACCGGACTGAAAGGTGCGGGGGTATCGCTAGGGGCCTGTGGCATGGGGGGGTTACACCCTTTCCTACCCTCTTCCTGGCTCTCACCCTTTTGGGGACTGGCGGAAAGGCAGCCTTCGGGGGCACATTGGGGCACCTAGGCCGCTCACCCTGACCCTCCACCTTTTCCCTGAGGTTAGCCAGGTCCTGCCCCATCTCGGTCACCTTCCGCATCATATCCACCATTAGCTTCTCCATGCGAGAACCTTGGTCCCCCCTCCTGGCTTTCCCCGCCATTGGAAGGAAAGAACGTCACCCAAAACACACTCCGACCCTTGTATACTGTACAATGTTACAATGATTCGCAATACAACTGCTAACACCCGGCTCTATAGGAAAGAACTGGCTCAGTAGTTCAACAGTTGCCCAACACTAAAAAACACCACACACCAAGATCACCCCCGGTAAGGTTGCGCAAGTGTACCAATGCTCCTAGTGATTAGCGCCTAACAAACACCACTACTGTCCTGTTATTAGGCCACAGCTGATTTTTAAAAATACCCCCAGCAGCAAAGCACGCGATTCCCAACCTCTCCAAGAAGCCAGGTGCAGCAAACAAACAAAGCGGGTGTGAAATCTGCCCGAACAAAATCAATGGGAATGGAACCTGTAACCTGTGAGAGTAATGAGTCTCAGACCTTAACCGTTAGATCACAGTAACTCCCTTAAAAGGCAATCCCCTGAACAGAATCAATGGGCATCCTCAGAGATGCCCATCAGAAACTGGCGAAGCGATTTACAACGATGGAGCGTACTGTTGCTGAAGTGCACCCTGTGGTGGGGGATCTGATGTCTCAGGTGGCCATGGTGCTGGGGGCGGATCCATGCCATAGAGTGCAGAGCGGAGGATGCAGAGGGTAGAGCACACTAGAACAACATCCGCCTCTTGGGTATCCCAGAGCGGATTGAGAGACAGTATGTAGTTTCTATCCTAGAGTAGTGGCTCCAGACAGAGATAGTGCCTGCTGCTCTTTCCCCCTTCTTCCCATAATTGCAGGCGCATCGGGTGCTGGCTCGGCACCCCCTGCCCCCTGGTGCTCTGCCACAGATGGTGGTAGCCCACTTGTTACATTTCAGGGACATAGACTACATCCTCCAAAGGGCCTGGGACAAAGGGGACATCTACAATGAGAACCATCGGTTGATGATATTCACAGAATATATGCTGGTGATACAGCATCAAAATTCTTCTTTCCTGGCTGTAAAGACAAGACTCCGACAGCTATGGCTGAAGGATGCCATGTTATTCCTGGCTAAATTTAAGGTCCACAGTCAATCAATCAATCAATATGAACTTTATTCGGATAAAAACAGCATATCCATAAAAGTGCAGTTAAAAATACATTATTTACAATTAAACATAAAGGAAATTAGTCCGAATTCATAGAATTACGAAAACGTACAGCCATTTTTAAAAGAGATCCAACTCGGAAACATAATTCATCATTATCAATTGCAAGCTTCAACTCATAGGCTATTTTATAATCAGTTACGCCTCGGGATTTAAAATACGGAATCAGAAATTTTTTCGTGAGCGGTAAATAAAAGGAACAAAAGAATGAGAAATGTAACATTGATTGTTTCAGATTGTGGGTACATGGACAGGGGGTATGATCAAGGTTCAAAGAATAGCCAGTTGGAAAAGACAGTAAATATTTCATGGTGTCGGTCCTTAGCCTGAAGAATAAACCCCGTTCCCAACAGCCAACAGGTTTTAAAAGATATTTCGGCATAACTGTGGATAGATGCTCTATTCGCATATATCTAGCAACGGAGGTTTTATTACATTCAGCTGCTAGCCTAGTTTCTTTATAGGATGCATAGAGTAGTTTTTCCACAGTTTTAATGCTTAGAGGGTTGTGGGCTAAAGGGTTTATAAAAAGGTGTTCCAAGTTCAGGCTAATTAAGCTTTTGTGGACTCCGGCCAACCATGATATGACCAGCCCTCTGTCACATTTTAAACAATCCAAGATAATTTCCCTAGTCAGTTGTGCAGCCGGGTTCTTCCAGATCCTAAGCCAGAATAATGTCAGGCGTGCCTTAATAAAGTCCTCTATATAAGATAAATGGAGCTCGCTATGGCAAGCATATGTAGATGAGGAAAATGGGGCACCCAATATTTTGCGACAAAACCTGTTCTCTTCTCGTTGGATAGGTGAGCTGGCAGTGTTCCCCCATACCTCTGCACCGTACGTAACGGTTGGAATACATTGTTGTCTGTAGATTTTGACAATAGCAGGCACTACCTCTGTGTTTTTGGGTTTGGGTAGCCTGAGAATTGTATTAATGGAATTAATAAATGTCCTATTACAGTGGGCAATGTGATCATTCCATAAACCGTTAGATGCAAAAACCTGGCCCAGATACGGAAAAGTGCTGGTGCTAGACAATCTGATAGAGTTAGATACGATGGAAAGGTTAAAATACTTCTTAGTCCCACATGACATTAAAAATGATTTCTTAAAATTAGTACAGAGATCTAATGTTGCCATAAATTCCACAAAACCATTGACCAAAGCTCTCAGGGCATTAGGGGTACGCCCCATTAGCACAGCATCGTCTGCATAAAGCAGCGCGGGGATTTTATTCCCGTCGATGCTATGGACGTCCTCAGTTAGGGGCAGTAGAGATTTAGATAAGTCATTGATGTATAAAATAAATAGGAGGGGGGCCAAGACACAACCCTGTCTGACCCCCCTGCCAATTTCAATTGGCTTAGAGACCTCACCGTTCCTTCCAATGCGAACCCTGGCTTTCAGGTCTCTGTGTATATATGCTAAAAAGGAGACTAATGAGTCATCAAGGCCGAGAGTTAAAAGGGTTTGCCACAGCTGGGATCTGTTAACAAAATCAAAGGCTGAGGTAAGGTCCATGAATGCCAGATACATTGGTGTTTTCTTGGCTACGGTGTATTTACTGACAATCAGATGAAGATTCAGGCATTGTTCGACAGTGCCGACCTTACTCCTAAAACCCAATTGGGACGGATGCAGGACCTTGTTATCTTCAGCCCATGAATTAATTCTATTAAATAACACCCGTCCCAGAATTTTTAGGGTGTTATCAATCAATGAGATTGGCCTATAACAGCTCGGGTTGGATCGGTCTCCTTTCTTAAAAATGGGAACAATGGTACTAAGTGAGCAAGTGTCTAGGATAGATGAGTTGGTGAGATTGTTAAAAACATTCGTAAGAAGTGGCGCCCAAAAATCAGGTTTACTTTTAATAAGGTCGATAGGAAGACCGTCTGGTCCGGGGGCTTTGCCCCCCAGGCTTTGAGTTATTGCTTCTTCGACCTCATATAGTTCAATCAATATCCCACCAGTGTATATATATTCTTTTTTGGGATTATTGGAAATTGGGGCAGCATAAATCTTACTAAAATGATCCCCCCAAGATTCACTCAAAATATTACAAGCAATTGGTGTGGGGGTATTACCCATAGATTTCATATCCTTAACTGCCTTCCAAAAATTCCACAGTGGCTCTGGAGCGTAGTTTGTCACACATACAAAGGACGTCTGGGGCTGGATTGAGGCACAGCTGAGGAACGGGGGTGCCTGGCATGGCTGGGTACCCTACGGGAGGGTAGCGGTGAAGGAAACGACCTGGCCCTACATCACCTAGCTGCCCCTCCCAGGAACAGACCTTGAGAAGTCGATTGAAAGCAGGGGCGGCGGTGATGAGTCTTGAGGGCCTTACTTGGATCTTGGCTCTGTGGATGACAGAACAGTCTCCCATGCTTCAGATTCAGATGCCAAATTTGATTCTACGATACACCTGACCTCTGATGCTGAGATGCCGCAGATCACACCTCTTGCAGTTGATGACCTGGGAGCCCCGTGGACTGTGGACATTGAACATTTGGTAACTGTATGGGGGCAGGGATTGATTGGGCAGCCTGTTTGTTTGCTTTTTGGGCAGTACCCTCTATGGCCATCGTGGTGTGCTGAGGCCCGGGGGCTCCCCTTCTTTGGAGACCACCACCACCCCACAGCTGTTCACTGTGTGATCCGCAGATAGTCTCTTTTTTTTTCTTTGGTTTGGTTTGTAGTGCTTGGATGGGGCAACTGTTCCCTCTCTGTCTGGGGTGGGTGGGTCGGTATTGTTGCTTGTGTCTGAGGGGTCATCTGAATGCATTTTGGGGCGAGGGTTGGGAGGGAGGTGATCAGGGGAAATCCCAGTATCGGGGTGTGTTACCTGTGCTTGCAGGTCGCAATTGCTTCTACATTGACTGATTGTAAAGTGATCTCCTGTAATGTCCGGGGTCTTAATAGCATGATCTAGCAGTATAAAGTTCAGGCATATCTCAGGAGACGAGGGGCCCATATCGCTTTCCTACAGGAGACACAGCTCACAGCCTCTGAGGTTATTGAGCTGCAGAGGCGCTGGCGGGAGCACCTATCTTATACCACATACTCATCTTTTGCGTGAGGGCTTCTCATCTGGGTTCGCCCTGGGCTACACTTCAGGTGTTAGAAGAGAAGGTGGCTAAAGGGGGGTGCTTTGGGGTGATAGGTGTGAACCTGGGGGGGAAGCACTTGACGTTAGTCAACATTTATGCCCCCAACCCTGTCCAGGTCAAATTCCTAGTGGAGTTGTCCGTAGCTCTGGTACACTTTTTGACTGCCCCCATTCTATTGGAGGGAATTTAAATTGTGTAGCTGATCCCTCCTTATATAGGCCTCCTTGGTTAGGCCTTACCCTACCGACTGGACCCATAGGGGGATAGATGGACTCCTGGTGCTCACGGCATCCAGATGACAGGGATTACTCTTTTTATTCGCATTTCCATGAGTTGCATTTGCCTCTGCACATTTTTCTCTGTTCTCTGGTCATACATGTGCAGATAAGACACTCAGAATATCTGGTCAGAACACTGTCTAATCGTAATCCACTCCTTGTAAGCCTAGCATGGACACCTGCTCGCATCTTTATCCCTATTTGGCGCCTTCGTTGTGAAAACTTAGAGTAAAAAGTATTCAGTGAGACGCTGGGGGGGAGGGGTGAAATATGGAATTACTTTAACAAAAACGTGGGGTCCACAATATTGAGAGGGGGGCTTTGAAGACGGTTTTTCGGGGGCGCCGCAGTGCTTGGACTAGTGGAGTGCAGTGGACATTGCATGTGGAGAAGCGGAAACAGGAGTTTGTGCTGTGTGCGGTGGAACGCCACTGACACACAGACCCTTCGGTGCATGTGCCTTGTTGATTGAGAAAGCGAAACTAGCGGCTCTGGTGGAAAAGCTACGCGGTTTTTACTACTGGGAATACATGGTTAGGGCCCACGTGCAGCAAGACAAAGCAGGAGCATTGCTTGCTTGGCTGGCGAATTCCACTAAATGGGGTTCCCAGATATTGAAGTGAGTGGCTAGAGACGGCATCCGGGTTTATGATCCTTTTAGTATTAATGAGTTATTCCACACATACTGTACTGCTTTGTATGCTGGCCACCCCGACTGACCCCACTCTCTTTGAACCTTTTCTTGGACCTGTTGCCCCTGCCGACCTTGACACCAGAGGCCACAGATGGGTTGGTAGCAGATATTTTGGCAGAGAAAATTGCGACTGCGATTACGGACCTGACAAGGGGTAGGGTGCCAGGCTTGCACAGGCTGTTGGTGGAGTTTTATGCCACTTACGTTGCTAATATAACTCCTTGCCTGATGTAGGGCCATCAAATGGCACTTGATGCACAGGTGCTGCCTCCTACTATGAAAGAGGTTTCAATAGCCCCCTGCTTAAGCCGGATTGTGCCTTGTAGGAAATGGCATCATATCAGCCCCTATCAATGCTTAACATAAACTATAAAGTCATGAGCCTGGTGCTGGGTATGTGACTCTTACCCCATATGCTACAGCTCATACATGCCAATCAAACGGGATTCATCCTGGAGAGAAGCATAGCTTTGAATATCAGGAGGGTAACCGGCACTGTTGTTTGCTGCCTCCATGATTGACGCACAGGCAGTGATCATGTCGATAGACATTGAGAAGGCATTCGATACCCTGCATTGGAACTATCTGTATGTTGTGGCATAGGCCTTGCAGCAGGGGTCCTTGTCTTGGTCAGGTTGCTGTATGCGGTCTCTACTGCGAGAGTTAGAACAGGGAGACTTGTATCCTAATCTTTTGTGGTGGTGTGGGGTACGAGGCAGGGCTGTCCCTTATTGCTCTTCGCCCTAGTGGCATAGCCACTGGCAAGTAGAGCGCAGGACGGCACCTACTACAGCAGCATTATGCGCTGGGGTGTTATGCAAAATATTGCACTGTATACTGACGACGTGTTGTTTTCCTCCGAGACCACAGAATGGACGTTCCCGGGCCACTCGACTACGAGATGAGTTCGGTGCACTATTGGGCCTACGGGTAAATTAGCGAAAGAATAGTGTCTACACTTTGAGGGAGACACCAGAGGCCCCGCCTCAGCATGTGAGGCTGCAGTGGGAGGATACCATTTTTCGTTGCTTAGGTGTACACCTGATTCGGAATGAGGCTGCTTTTCTAGATAGTAATCTCAGCAGGGTGCTTATAGCACTCCTTGGGCGGATACCTTTTAAAAGATGCTTCGCATTTCCATGGCGGAGCATGATGCGATCGCCAAAATGGTCACTTTAACCAGGCTGTTGTATTATTTCACCACTCTCCCTGATATAATCACCTGCAGCAAGTTTTGGAAGATACACTCCTTGCTCACTTATCTCATCTGGGGGACGGTGGTTTGGTGACTTTGGACTTCGAGGCATATTATCCGGCGGGCCAATTGCAGTGAGGAAACAGGTGGATGGATGGAAGACTTTGAGGTCATCTGCTCCTTGAGGGAGGTACGCCAGCACTAGCCTGGTTGACGCAGCTCATACGGGAGCCCAAATTGGTCCGGATTAAGCTTTATGTAGCAGTGTACTTGCCGAAAAGGTATCGGCACCCCAGACCGTTAGCCCGGATGGGCTAACATACATCGTATCACTCTCTGACCAGGCATGGCCAGAGAGTATAAAATAAACAGGCGGAAGTCACTCGAGGCTTCCCAGACCAGTGAACAGTGTGGTCGTCCCTATCATTTTCCTTGCTCCAGATCTGTGGCCCAACCTGTAACATAGCCCCCGTTACACTGGCGACGAGGGTGGGCAATCGGCGCCGACACACAGCGGTACTCATCCCGTCGGAGAACAGGAAACCGGTCTGGTGCCAGACGACGCGGAGGTATGAATCCTAGCGCCTCCACACCAGCGTGTCAGCGACGGACTGCAGCGGCGAAAAAGCCAAGGCCGTGCGGATCGGCGGGCAGCTGCACAGTTATCTGACAAGGTGGGAGCCTCAGCGGCATCACGCTCTTGCGCCAGCGCCACTACCTGACCGCGAGTGCAGCGCCCCACCTGGCCCTGGGTATCTACGGGAGGACCGCACGCCACAGCAGACCTGTACGAGAGGCCCAGTTCCCTCTGCAGGTGTCTCTTGTGGTGGTGCACGCTTGCGCACACCGCCACCTGCTGAACACAGGAGCACCGTCCGCACGTGGATCACGCCGGCTGCCATCTGGGTATTTCTAAAGCCCAAACTGCCATCCCACTGCCCTGAACATTGCGCAGGAGGCACTGAGGAGCACACAGAGTGTGTGGACACCTGCCATTCACCAGGCACGAAGTAAAATCGAAAGGAAAGGAGAAAAAAAAGCACAGGGGACAGGAACAGTGTGAGAAGTTGGCTTGGCTTATGCTGGTCACTAGTTATATTGGTCACCTTGAACCAGTCCAATTCGACTCTTATGGTAGATAGGTTTAAGACAACCTTTTAAAGAAAGCTATCCTAGTGGTAGCTGTGGAGAGCAGCCTTCAGGCTAAGTCTCAGAGGAATGTAAAGCAGCTTGTTTTACCTTATAATCTCTTGAATTACCAAATGAAAGGACACCACACAGGTATATATATCAAATATATATGTATTTATTACTCGACACACTCTACTATTCCCTTTATGAGATTAGAAGCCAGATACACATTCAAATGTCAACGTTTCACAATAAATTAAGCACAAATATGGCTGGAGCCCTAGGGGCGTACCAGACCATATACTAAAAAAATGGTATAAGAATGTCGACTTGCAAGATGACAAGTCCTAGGGCCTGGGGAATCGCTGGGGCTTCACTACTGCAGTGTTAGCAGGTAAGTAACAGGACCACGGGAGACACGTGCAGTGTGTGAACACAGCTGCGGGTTCCCTATTGATTATAATGGTGCAAGTTGCGGTTTGATTTTTAAAGTTCTAGGGTACTTCGAGGAAGTCTACAAGCAAGCCACTTACAAGGTAAGTACTTCGAGGGCCAACACACACTAGGGCACCGGAGTGCACGAGTTACCTCACCCAGGGAAGCCAGATGCATAGGTGTCTTTTGGTGTCGGGTCGCGTCGCTTTTTTCTATAGAGACCAAAGAAGACTTGCTGCTTGCGTCGACTGAAGAAGTGTCCGGTGGAATCCAAGGCTGGATTCAAGATGTAAAAGACCTGAAAACTGAAGGGACAGTGTTCAAAGTCACTTGCCAGTGACCGGTGGCCAGGAAGATGGATGACCACGGATGTCGGGTGATTTCAGGTCATCAATGGTGTTTTGACTCTTCGCTCACGAGGTCCAGGAGTGATCAAGGATGACCAGCGGCTGGGTTCTGAGTGTCCCAGGACATCTACAGCTGATGGCAGTGTCGGCACCCAGATTGGAGCCAACAAGCCTTGGCAACTGCAAGTCTCATGTAGACTGAAGAAAGTCGATGGTGCAGAACAGCAAGGTCTAAGGGACTCACCCAGTGAAGGTAACTGAGGGCAGGCCTGGAGCAACCAGAGGAGCCCTTGTAATTGATAAGAAATTCTTCGGGGGACCCACAAGCCAACGGGCAAAGTATCACAAAGGCGCCTCTTCAGGAAATGCTTCACAGGAGCCCACGGTCACTCGGGATGGAGTAGGCCTCTGATATTTGCTGCAAAACCTGCTGGAGGCTTGGGCCACAAGTGGTCTGAAGCACAAGTCCGTAGGACGTCGTGAAGGGTTTGCACTTGACAATAGTGCACGGTCCCCGGGTATTGCTGTTCCTCGTCATTCCTGGGGTCCACTCACCACAGCTCTGCTGGGGACTCACAATGGCCATCGAGAAGTCAGGAAATCCACTTCTGGGGCAGCAGGGACTTTGAACTCCGATGGGAGCGGGAAAGTTTGCAACCGTTTATTAAGGTTTTTGGTGCCTGCCAAGCAGGGGAGTCACTCCTTGACTCCAAGGGAGATTCTTCTGTCTTCCAAAGGTAGTGAAACGTCGAAGGGCCAGGATTCTTCTTTGTTGAGCGTCGTCCAGGGTTATCAATTTTCAGGTCTTCTACATCCAGAATCCAGCCTTGGATTCCACAGAACACTTCTTCAGTCGACGCAAGCAGCAAGTCTTCTTTGGTCTCCATAGAAAACAGCGACGCGACCCGACACCAAAAGACACCTATGCACCCGGCTTCCCTGGGTGAGGTAACTCGTGCACTCCGGTGCCCTAGTGTGTGTTGGCCCTCGAAGTACTTATCCTGTAAATGACTTGCTTCTAGACTTCCTCGAAGTACCCTAGAACTTTAAAAATCAAACCGCGACTTGCACCATTATAATCAATAGGGAACCCGCGGCTGTGTTCACACACTGCACGCGTCTCCCGTGGGCCTGTTACTTACCTGCTAACACTGCAGTAGTGAAGCCCCAGCGATTCCCCAGGCCCAAGGCCTTGTCATTTTGCAAGTCGACATTCTTATACCATTTTTTTAGTATATGGTCTGGTACGCCCCTAGGGCTCCAGCCATATTTGTGCTTAATTTATTGTGAAACGTTGACATTTGAATGTGTATCTGGCTTCTAATCTCATAAAGAGAATAGTAGAGTGTGTCTAGTAATAAATACATATATATTTGATATATATACCTGTGTGGTGTCCTTTCATTTGGTAATTCAAGAGATTATAAGGTAAAACAAGCTGCTTTACATTCCTCTGAGACCAGTAGGATAGCTTTCTTTAAAAGGTTGTCTTAAACCTATCTACCATGAGAGTCGAATTGGACTGGTGCAAGGTGGCCACTATAACTAGTGACCAGCATATGCCAGGCCAACTTCTCACATTGGTGGCAGCGGTGGGATTCCAGCTTGCCATTGTTTTACCAGAAAATCTCTATTTGAATTACTAACTTAAAACCTATCTACCATAAGAGTCGAATTGGACTAGTGCAAGGTGGCCAATATAACTAGTGACCAGCATATGCCAGGCCAACTTCTCACAAAGAGAACAATAATTCCACACACAGCACAAGTTAAAGCAAGAAAGACAGCTCACAGCCCAACAATACGGAGCAAGGTGAGAGGCCAAGCACGTGACACTAACACCAGACTACCACCAGCTGCACACCAGAGAATGAGCAAGGAGCACACACAGCGCTACCTCAAGCACAACCAGTCCAGAACCCGGGAACCCCCACTGGCGCAGCAAGTGCCGCAACACTCCCAGATCCATGCATTGCCTCCATTTAGCGAACTCACTGACCCGGCCACACCATCGCCCAGGCAGACACTCTGGGTCAGCAAGCTAGATCATTTTTTCACAGGGACGCAGGAAACGGATGGCACAGTGAAGAGGTCCTTACTGTTACACTTTGCTGGTGATGAAATGTACATGCTATTCGCTCATCTACCAAACACTGGTTTGCCTAACGACTACACCACAGCAGTGACAGCCCTAAATGCGCATTTTGACCCCCAGCTGAACCCCGACTACGAGAGGTTCAAACTGAGACAGAAACGTCAGAGAGAAGGGGAGTCGATGGATGCCTTCCATGCGCGGCTGCGTGAGTTAGCAAGTACGTGTACGGGCGACGACCAGAATGAAGAAGTGAGGGCCCAAGTGATCCAAGGGTGCCGGAACAAGAACCTCCGGACCCTCATCCTGCATCAACTAGGCATCAATTTAGAGGACATTCTCATTTTAGCCAGGTCACATGACCTGTCCGATGCCAGATCAACAGCGATGGATATCACGTTAACCCAACAGGTGGAGAAACAAGTCACGGTGAAGACGGAAAGAGCAAATGCCATTCGCACCCGAAGCACCCGCGGACGGAGGCCAGGGAGAAGCACGCATGGGTCATGCTGCGGACACTATGGCAGAGAAGAACACCCCCAGACAGAATGCCTGGCGCAAGGGCGAACATGTTACAAGTGCGGAATCCCTAACCACTTTGCAGTGGCATGCAGAGGAGGATCGCAAAACCGAGGGGCCAGATGGCGACGCCCACCGTCAAAGGCGGTGAGACACCTCTCACTTGAAGTGTCTGAAAACCCAAAGATCACCCGCATGTCCGTTCGACCAAAGCAATATCTTAAAGATTCGTCAACAGATGAGGAAGGCGAGTGCTACCTCATCTCGTTCGCCAGTGATCTGAAATGGAAGAGACACCCGCAGCACACCTGCACCACTGATAAGGCCCAATTCTTGTCTAACCAATTATCTACAAGAACCCTCTCAGGTCGCCAGGATCTTTTTACTTGCCAAATAGCGTAGAGGGAGTAAACACAATTATCAGAATATAACTACCGCAATTTGACATCATTAAAGGATAGAGGACTCAGAATCGAGAGTTTTCGAGATTTTATTATGAGCAAAAACATCTGAACATAAAGGCACCTCAATACAAGGCACAAAAGATAAATGGGCACTAACACAAAAGCTAACCTACAAAGGATTCGCATTCGACTAAAAATAAAAAGAATTACAGATTCTAAAAGCATCAAATAAAAAATCATTATAGTGATATCAATTTTCGGAATCATTAGTCAAAACATCTCTGTCCCTACCCTATTCTAAAGTGGCATCCCTACTTAGCATTCCCTCCCAAACCGGAGAATCATGGGAAAGGTGTCAGAAGTGAAACTTCCTAAGAAGTCTTCACTTAGTGAGAGCTCGATCTTTGAGGCTCCTTCTAGCTTCCCACCTAAACCTCATCTGCTCAACCCACGGGAGACTGTCCCTAATACAAAACTTCAAAATCGCAGAACACGCCCTTCGGCACACTTCTTCAGCCAGGTCTTCCTCCGGCAAATTTCCATCCAGAGCTGTCGAACTTCCATCGTCCGTTAGCTTGACATTGGGTCCCAGGCACCTTCCATACTAAGAGTTACAGTTGCACATTCCAATGCACTCCCCTGTAGGCTCCTCGCCGTATCTCAACTCCTAAAACAAAGACTTATTCTCACTAACGAGCTAAATGTCCTTGCACCTGCAACAGAAACATGGGAACGAAAAGGAAAGCTCTTCTCATCTTGAAGTTTTACATTTCACGGCAACTCAAGCCTTAACCAAGAAATCCCTGTCAGCCTGTAAAATATAGCTAAAATAAGAAATGAACGGGCCTTCTCTTCTACATATGCAGTTAGGCCTTACAAATTTAAACGCATTATGAATTCACATTCTAAGCATTAATTCAACATAATCATCTCGTAAATAAGCAACCTACTTTTTAATTCTAACGTGGCACACATTTAGTCCATTACATTGATTGTGAAACCTAATCATCTATATTATTCTAAATACATTCCCGATAACTTGCAACGTTAAACTTCGCAAAATGTTATTACATGTCTAACACTTCTATGTTAAATGATTATAGCAAATACATTTCTATGACGCTTCTAAACATAAATCGATTATATGCGGGTGCCGACTAACGGTGAATATGATGCACCCCTACAAATCTCAGAATCACATAGCGCTCTATCAGTTCCCCCCTTTGATGACAATTGTCATCACACCATCACAACTTCATTCCCTTTGGAGAAAGAACCATCCTAAACAGTGCTTGTTGACATTCTACTCTGTCGGAACCCCTCCATCCTTTTAAAGGTTCTGATATTGACTGTCCTGCAGTCTCGCCATTCTTCTCTCAACCTTGTTTCCCCTGTACCACTTACAGGCTCTAATAAGTCCCCACAAACAAATCACACAAACCACAACAATAACCAGTGGCTTCAGCACAAATCCGAAGGAACCCTTTTCCCAAGTTTGCAAACCAACTTCCAATACGACCAAATCCTTTACCAATCTTTTCCCACAAATTCTCTGCAGTCAACTCCGCAATCTCCAGGTGAATCGTGCTGATGTCTATATATTTCTCCAGATTCTTGCTATTGTCTGGAATATACGTACAGCATTCCTGGACCTTCAACAATTTACAGACTCCGCCCTGTTTTGCCAATAACACGTCTAAAGCAAGACGATTTTGCAAAACCATCGTTCTTATCGATAACATCTCTCCATCAACCAACAGCAATGACCTCGCTGTGTTCATTGACAATTCATCAACCATAGTCGCCAGCTTTCTTATTTTCACATCTTCCAAGACCACGCCCAAACCGGGTATCATTGCTCCAAAGATATCACCAATCACTGCTCCTGCATTCGCAGCTCTTCGCACTTTAGAATGATGTCCTGTCTCTAACAAATTTAAATCTTCGGTATGATAAATCTTCGGAAAAATGATAGCCAAGTAGCATGTACCATACCAATTCACAGGCAATCTCACGTAAGCAATCTTTCCACATACAAAATACACCGTTGGAATCCCTTGCACCGGACCCTGCAAAAAGTTCTTAGCAGAATCTTCCATAGTAAAGGTATGGTCACACATACTATGTCCCACTGCAACTTTGTCATAATAGGTCGGAGGACGTCCTACGCACAAATTCCCCTTCTGTATTGATCTAATGCTATAGGTCCATAGCTTCCCTTGGATCTGTGTAATCTCTCCTCCTCAGTCCAATCTACTGGACTCTCTCCTGTGTTTCGTGTCTGGGTTAGTTTTCTATATCTATCCTCAATTAGACCAATGAACTTCTTTTCAGTTTCCGACAATAAAGACGTCAAATTATGTCGATGAGCATAAGCTGTATCTAAATTCATAGTCGGTATGAAATAAGTCCGAAGTCTATCTTCTGACTTATAATAATCATACTTATTCACGTGCTTATATGCCGGAACTTCAGGAAGTACTGCATCATAGTTAGAAAAGAAATACTCGAACTGTTTCCTCTCATAGAACAGGCTAAGCAATAAGCTGCAAGAAATCCCATATGTTAGTGGAAGGTGATGGTATCTAATACCCTCGTCTACAGAAGAAGGCAACTGCATACACACATAGCAATCCTTCGCATCCATCGCGTCAACATACTCATACAACAGCTTCGCATATGCATTAAGCTTGAAATCACCTTTAGACAGGTCTACATGAAGTCTACGACTCTCTTCAAGTGTCAAAGCTCTTTGAGCTCCTATGGTAACCCCTTTTTGGCTGGAAGTGGTAGGTGTAGGTGTCCCCTGTACCTCCCCCTCCTGCTCGTGTGACACTATATATGAGGCTACAACTATCGCAACTATAACAGCTATCACTACCCCTAAAAGTGTACCTATCACTAGTTTAGCCCTACGGTGAGTATTTCCAGCTTCTGCCATCTTCGTAAAGTTCTCAGAGTTCAGTTCAATGACAACAGATAAAAGTCTCTTTCTCATCCAAAATTTCTTGTCAACTCAGTTCAGTCACCACTTTGAAACTGGAAAACCCCTAACAATTTTAAGTTCCTTATTTACACAGTCCAGAAAAAGACTTCCCTAGCCCTCTTTCGTTTTCTCCAACGGAAAATCCCTAAATTTATTCTTCTTCCACTCGGGCCTAGGTTATCTTCTTTCAGACTTATATACAGCAAAAGTTCACCATCAGTCCAGAACAATACTCGGTCCCAACAGCTCTAGGACCCCCTGCAAGATTTCAATTCGAAGTGTCATCAACTCCTGAGGTGCTGGTATAAAAACAAAAGTCGGAAAGGCTAATGTTTCCAAAATCAGTTCACAAACTTTACTCAAAAGCAGTGGACTCGGAAAATTGAGGGTCAATATCACATCGATCTCCAATCCTGGGATTTTCAGCAACACTTCTATCTTCAGATTCGGAGAACTGCTGAACAGTGTCAAGGATCTCAGCCTTCCCGTGCTCGGTATGCCTGCATCAGTCACAGCGTATGTCCACTCTGGTGAGGCGTACCTTTGACACGGCACTCTTGCTCTCCTCGACTTTCTCAGAGCACCTTGAGCTTGCTCTTCGTCACTCTGCTCCGATTTGGACGTTTCGGAAACTGGGGCAAGATCTCCCCCCGGCGCCACTCGCAAGTTTACCTATCTTTGACTCACGGGCCAAACTCTTTCTGCTTCTGTGGCACTTCTGCTCTCCCTTTGAGTACCCTTTGCACCACTTCCTTCTTCAGCAGAATTTGACTCTACTCCACCCACAGCAACACTTTCTTCGTCTGAGTCAAATTTGGGACTTCGACTTGCACATCCCCTTTCAGCTTGGTCTAGTGCACCACCAACTGCGTCAGTAACCCTCACAGCTTGACTTGCCCTCTCAGATGGCCCTGCCACCTCAGCTGGATTTTCATTCATGAGAGGGGCTGTATCTTCCAAGGGTGCTGGAACTCTACGGGTATGGGAGGCATGCACCCAGTTCGGCAATCCTCCACACTTCACTGCTGTATTCGTAACCAGGATTATCTGGTACGGCCCACGCCAACGAGCATCCAGGCAACTCTTCCTCACGTGTTTACGCACAAGTGCCCAATCCCCTGGGAACAAGTCGTGGCACAGGTCACTTGCGGCTGGAACAGCTGCTGCTTGCACCTGCTGAGACACAGAACGGACTACGTCAGCCAGGCCTTTACAGTAGTCGAGAATCAAATCATCAGTGATGTTAATCAAAGCAGTGGCAGGTATTGCTGGCAAACGCATCGCTCTCCCCATGAGGATCTCATGAGGCGACAATCCAGTCCCCCTATCAGGCACACTACGGAGACTCATGAGAACTAAGGGTAATGCGTCTGGCCATTTCAAAGATGTCGAAGAACACACTTTTGCCATCCGGGCTTTGAAAGTCCCATTAACTTGTTCCACAATCCCAGAAGCCTCTGGTCGATAACTGCAATGCAACATTTGGTCTACATTCAGGGAAGCACAAGGCAAATTCATGATCTCACTATGAAAATTCGTTCCTCTGTCTGACTCAAAAGAGGTCGGGAAACCGAACCTCGGGATAAGCTCTCTCAGTAGTAACTTGGCTACGGTGAGTGTGTCACACCTACGTGTTGGGTAAGCCTCCACCCATCTAGAAAAGACACATACTACAACTAATATGTACCTCAACCCATTGCACCTTGGCATCTCAATGAAATCCAACTGCATTCTGTTGAAAGGCCCACCTGACCTCCCAATATGACCCAGCGTCACAGCCGTCCTTTTCCCTACATTCATTTGTTGACATGTAACACATCTCTGACACACAGCTTCAGTTACTGCACGAAACTTTGGATTGTACCACGTTTGACGAAACACTCGCACCATCGCATTTCTGCCAAGATGTACAGCACCATGTATCAATCTTGCTATAGGATTCAACAGACATTCCGGTAACACAGCTCTTCCATCATTCGAAATCCATACATCCACATCTCCCTTCTCACATCCAGCTCGCACCCAACTATCCAGTTCTTGATCGGAAACTTCATCCTGCAACCGTTTCAGTTCTTCCCATGTATCAGCCATTGCTAACATCACGTTGAAATCGGTTCTTTCTTGGCTTCCCTCAACATGCCTTTCAGTGAATGTGTATCCCTGTTCTGCACAAAATCGAGCAACTTCATCTGCATAGTTATTACCTAATGACACAAAATCATTCCCCTTGGAGTGTGCAGAACACTTAACAACTGCGATTTCCTCTGGACTTTGCAATGCTTCCAACAATTGCTTCACATAGTCCCCGTTTCTAATGGGTGAACCAGAAGATGTCATAAACACTCTCTGTGACCATAGCTGTCCGAAGTCATGAACGACACCAAACCCATACTGACTATCGGTATAAATCGTTATACGAATCTTGTCAGCAGCCAAACAGGCACGGGTCAAATCAATAAGTTCAGCCACTTGTGCGGAGTATACTCCTTCTAAATAAGCGTTTCAACCACTCCAGTGAGGGTACATACAGCAAACGCTGCTTTCAGTCGACCAGCACTGTCTCTTAAGCATGAACCGTCCACAAAGAAAATTTCATCCGACTCTGGAAGCGGCTCATCGACAATGTCAGGTCTCGGTTTGGTGCACAATTAAGTCACATCAAGACAATCATGGTCCTCACAGTCTTCATCGTCTACATTTGGAATAGCCAACAGTGTGGCAGGATTTAAAACAGAACACCTCTTCAGCGTCACGTTATCTGCAGCAAGGATGACTTGTTCATAACGCCTCAACCTATTATTCGTGAGGTGCTGTGTTTTAGTCCTAGTCATCAACAGTTCAACAGAATGTGGTACATAAACAGTAAGCGGATGACCCATGACAATGCTCTCACATCTTTCGATACTGACACCCGTTGCGGCAACGGATTTGAGACATACGGGCAACGCAGAAGCTACTGGTTCTAAAGTAGCTGAAAAGTAGGCAACTGGTCTACGGACACTTCCATGAGTCTGAGTTAGAACTGCCAATGCACAACCTTCCCTTTTGCAGCAGAATAAGGCAAATGCCTTGTTGTAATCAGGCATTCCCAAAGCTGGAGCGCAACACAAAGCTTCTCTCAGCCTCAAAAATGACCTTAAACAGTCTTCGTCCCATGGTACCGGATCACTCACAGCCTTACGCGTCAGCCGCTGTAAGGGCTTCGCTTCAAAGGAAAAGTTTGGGATCCATTGGCGATAACCAACCATTCCCAAGAACATTCGGACTTCTCTCTGAGTAGTGGGAACAGGCATTTTCAGAATAGCCTCAATGCGATCTGGTGACACCTTTCTATTGCCTTTCTCAATTCTGTGACCCAAATACTGTACTTCACTCAAACAGTACTGCAATTTGTTCGGAGATACTTTATACCCATTCTCCGCCAGATAATTCAACAGAGCAACGGTATCGATCCTGCAAGCGTCCTCAGTTTCTGATGCAACAAGCAGATCGTCAATGTACTGCACTAGACCAGAGTTCTGTGGCAACACAAGACCTTCGAGATTTTTCTTCAAGATCTGATTAAAGATAGACGAGCTCTCTGTATACCCCTGTGGGATACGACACCACGTTAACATGCGATTTTTCAGCCGAAAAGCAAAAAGAAATTGGCTCTCCTCATGCAGAGGAATCGAGAAAAATGCTTGACACAAGTCAATCACTGTGAACCATTCAGCTTCACATGGGATCTGAAACAGGATCACAGACGGATTCGGTACCACTGGACAACATGGAACGACTATCTAATTTATTTTTCGTAAATCTTGTGCAATCCTGAATTTCCCACTCGGCTTCTGTAGTCCCATAATAGGCGAATTGCATGGGCTACCCATGATCTCCCTCAGAATTCCCTGCTTGATCATGGACTCAATTACAGGTTTAATCCCTGCAATAGTTTCAGGTGACAACTTATACTGGGGCGTCCTCGGGAACTCTACATTTGGCTTAATCTGGATTTTCACTGGGTCTACTCCCTTGACTAATCCGATCTCCTCTCCACTGAGGTCCCATACGTCAATTGACACTGAGTCCCTCAGATCAAGTGGAAGTTCCTCCACCGTCAATGCTGGGTACATTTCCACACACACACGCTGATTCGCAACCTTAAAGGTCGCATCGTCATCCCTTGTCTGTACTTCCACTCCCTTCGGGGTACAATAGATAGTGCAGTTAAGCTTGCACAATAGATCTCTACCTAACAGGCAAACTGGACTAGAATCACACACCACAAACTGGTGTCGATTGCTGAAATTCCCTATCTTGACTGGGATTGGCTCCGTCAATGGACTAGTCAGTTTCTTATTTGGCACGCCAACGACTTGGATTGATTGTCCAGAAAGGGGTATGTCTGGGACCACTGCAGATCTTACAGTCGATCGCGTATCGCCCGTATCAACCAAAAAGGTCGTAGGGTGACCGTCAATATCTGCTTCCAGAAAGGGTCCCCTCTGATCTACCTCTAAGACAGCTCCAAGCGCACAATCCTCTTCTCCTCTCGAGCATGGTCGTGCCAGCAGTTCTAGATCGTTTTCCTCACTCCCTTCAAACATGGGCATCTGTAAATATGTCCGAGCTCCCTGTTGTATATTCTGTATCTTGGGTGGTTGGGGAACCTGCATCTGCGGAACACCCATCCCCCCTTTGACCATCTTAGGTCGAGTCACTGTAGGGACCACGTCCGCCACAGGAACCTGGACTATCTCTTCTTCCTGCTGTATCTGGTTCAACAGGTTCAAAGGACACTCGCGTCTCCAGTGTCCAATCTGGTGACAAAGATGACATGCTGTAGTCTTTTTCAATGTCGCCACATCCATTCCTGTCTTAGGGTGTATTTACTTTGGCCTTCCCTGACCCTGGGCATTCTGAATTCCTCCTTGATTGTTTCCCTGTTTCCTTCCCAAGGTCCCCTCATTAGGCTGTCCCTGGGCTGTTTGCATCTGCACAAGCATCAGTTTATCTTTCAACTTCCTATGCTTGGATTCTATCTCATCACTACAGTACCTAGCATACCGTGAAATCTCATCTACAGGCTTGTTCTGCCAACAAATCAAATGCTGCTGTATCATGAGACTAACCTCTGGCCTCAATCCCAACACAAACTTTGAAACAAACTGTCCCATGGCTTCCGTATCCAACACATCTAGACCACTATACTGTAATTAAAAGCCTGCAAAAGTCTCTCATAAAACTCATGCACAGTCTCCTTAGGCTCTTGCACTGTCCTATCTATCTTCACCCAATCGAAGTCCTGAGGTGAGATTTTCGACTTCAACCAAGTAATCACTTGTTCGAACTTTTTCATCACTATAGGCGACGGACCATTCGAAATCGGGTCCCTGTCAGGCTCCGAAGTCGGCCACTCAACAGCAATTTTACATGCCAACCACAAATCAGTCGGAACCACAATGTCAAATAAGGTGTTCAGATCAATCCACAATACCGTTGAGATTTTGACAAAGCGATCAACTTGCTTATACCACTCCACTGGTTTCTCCCTAAGTCGGAGAAAATCATTTGTGAAAGCAGCCAAATCACCCCTACTCCAAGGTACATGTACATATCCTCCATTTTGCACTTCTCGTAAAGGGTAATTCCCTATCTCCATCATCCCTCCACCCGGAGGTGGAGTTTCCCCTATTGTTTTCTTAGAGCTTTTCTTCTTGGACCATCTTTCTTCCCACTTGTCAAGCATAATCCATGCACGCATTGCTATGATTAGATCTTTGATATGGGTTCTCAATCCCATGGCTCTTTTCTCTTCTAGTTCCTGATCACTGTACTGCAACCTATGACTTCCTTGCAATGATTTAGTTTTAGACAAATCCACATCATACCGCTTGGCCAATTCCGACAATTTCTCATGAGCGGTTCGTGCTTTGCGAGTCACATCCTTCGCTACAATGAGTAATTCATCTTGTTCGTATATTAAGATTTACTCAAGAGGTAAATTTCCACTTATTATCTCATCCACCTCTGCCTTCAATCTTACAACATCTAACATCCTCCCTTTCAGGGCTCCCTTCAGTACTTCTGTACAACCTACACCATCCCTTTCATTGTACTCACATTCTCGTTCCTGTGACCTACTGTCTTCTGACATACTCATAGGAACAGAGCGATTCACTATTGTGCCTCGTTCGCTTTCTGCTGTTAACACACTCTTGTTCTGGTTTCTCACTGGTGGTGTCCACATTCGCAAATCTGATCTTGACCTCGGTCTCACTGGTCTCGGCTCTCCCTGTCC
The DNA here is from genome assembly GCF_964204655.1 of Triturus cristatus. NCBI lineage: Eukaryota > Metazoa > Chordata > Amphibia > Caudata > Salamandridae > Triturus > Triturus cristatus. The sequence continues at coordinate 790,428,024 of NC_140579.1, forward strand.
CCTAGAGGAGTCTGCTGTGGCTGGCAATGGCGTACTCCATTCTATAGGCTTCGGAATCTGCTCCATTCCACTCACTGACCCACTTCCCTCGGTCACACTCCTCACTCCTACAGCTGACTGTACTGAGCTTCCAATCTTCTCTTGATCTGGGTCATAAACAGAAACAATAGGTCCAATAGTGACCGGTACCTTTAGAGCATCCGGTAGCCACGCACCTCTCCCAACCTCTGCGCTAGCTACAGACTGATTCCTCGTACCCTCAACTCCTGTTGAACTCTTTCCTTCTACCCTCACATCTGATTGGGTTGGTGCTCCCCCAGTCCCTTCCATCTGGGCTGACCTCCCTTCCGGGGCATCTGGGTTGTATGGAGGTGGTCTCTCAGATAATAACCTCTCTAATAGGCTATCATCAGTATCACTGTCATCCTCATCATCCGCTCTCTTTTCCTTTGAATTATCAGTCTTTACTAGTAAGGGATACAACCTGTGTCCTTCTACTGCCTGTACTCTCCATCTTTTCTCTTCTGCATCCCATCTGGCATCCTGGAACGCCTTAATCGACTTTTTCATCCTTTCCTGGTTTCTATCTCTTTTCCTATCATGCGCTGCTCTAATCCACGCATGCAATGCTTCAAATTGTGTTGGCCTTGGCAAAGGTCGTAAAGCCGCCATCACATACTTCAACTGGTACAACACTTCCAACCTGAATGAACCATATCTCGGGAAAGCTAATTCTCCTTCGCCTTGGGTCATCTTATGCCAATTTTCAAGCCAAATTATAGTATGCAATCCCACATTTTTTGCCATGTAAAGTGCCGGTGTATCCTCGGGAGGGGCTTCTTCTCCCCCATGAGTAACCACATGTTTGTCACCTCCTCACAATTCTCGAAAAACTTTAAAGCATTTCATAATGACCAAATTCTGAACGCTCACAATTTTCCCGTTTACTTCCTGGTATCAATCCACCAATGACAACGCGACTCACACCAACCGACCTGTCGCAGCGCGACACCCTCTGACGTCACTTTTCCTCCACTCGCAGCAATTCCCCTCCTTCACAGCTCACGTTTCACCCATGCATTCATCTCATTCATACGCTGAAATAACCGTTTGTCCCAAACAAGTTACTTCTCTGACTGTACGTCCACAGTCTCTCGAAGTTGTCGACCTCGGTTGGCAACTGTCCGTCCCAGATCGCCTCTGATAGGTTACAAATACTCAAATACACATACAACAACCCACGACCAGCGTCGGTTTGCCATACACTCACACATTCGCTCCCCCTATCTCGGTCCAGGTGATCGATGGCGCCTCACGATCTCCTTCGGGTGGTCGACAAAATCTACCGCGGGTGTCTTCTACACCCACTCGCTTAAGCTACTCATCGAGCCTAAGACTTTCCCGGGCTGCGCGCGCTCACAGCCTGATCTTACAATCACTCAACATTCACACCAACTCCGCAAGACATCATACAACAAATCAACACCACAATCTACAACATCTCACCCTATTCATACTCACTCCTCGAACTGCTGCTTTCTGCCGCACTGCTACTCTCCGTCGATGTCCATCAGCCGCCGTCGTCTGCTGCTCACCATCTGATGATTCACCATCACTTAGCTTCTATGGTCCTCCCGGATCACTTATCCTAATCTAAATCTTCCCTCGCTATTGGAAATAACCATCCGTCTCTGCTACCAACTGATAAGGCCCAATTCTTGTCTAACCAATTATCTACAAGAACCCTCTCAGGTCGCCAGGATCTTTTTACTTGCCAAATAGCGTAGAGGGAGTAAACACAATTATCAGAATATAACTACTGCAATTTGACATCATTAAAGGATAGAGGACTCAGAATCTAGAGTTTTTGAGATTATATTATGAGCAAAAACATCTGAACATAAAGGCACCTCAATACAAGGCACAAAAGATAAATGGGCACTAACACAAAAGCTAACCTACGAAGGATTCGCATTCGACTAAAAATAAAAAGAATTACAGATTTTAAAAGCATCAAATAAAGAATAGTTATACTGATATCAATTTTCGGAATCATTAGTCAAAACATCTCTGTCCCTACCCTATTCTAAAGTGGCATCCCTACTTAGCATTCTCTCCCAAACCAGAGAATCATGGGAAAGGTCTCAGAAGTGAAACTTCCTAAGAAGTCTTCACTTAGTGAGAGCTCGATCTTTGAGGCTCCTTCTAGCTTCCCGCCTAAACCTCATCTGCTCAACCCACGGGAGACTGGCCCTAATACAAAACTTTAAAATCGCAGTACACGCCCTTCGGCACACCTCTTCAGCCAGGTCTTCCTCTGGCAAATTTCCATCCAGAGCTGTCTAACTTCCATCGTCCGTTAGCTTGACCTTGGGTCCCAGGCACCTTCCATACTAAGAGTTACAGTTGCACATTCCAATGCACTGCCCTGTAGGCTCCTCGCCGTATCGCAACTCCTAAAACAAAGACTTATTCTCACTAACAAGCTAAATGTCCTTGCACTAGCAACAGAAACATGGGAACGAAAAGGAAAGCTCTTCTCATCTTGAAGTTTTACATTTCACGGCAACTCAAGCCTTAACCAAGAAATCCCTGTCAGCCTGTAAAATATAGCTAAAATAAGAAATGAATGGGCCTTCTCTTCTACATATGCAGTTAGGCCTTAAAAATGTAAACGCATTATGAATCCACATTCTAAGCATTAATTCAACATAATCATCTCGTAAATAAGCAACCTACTTTTTAACCCTAACGTGGCACACATTTAGTCCATTACATTGATTGTGAAACCTAATCATCTACATTATTCTAAATACATTCCCGATAACTTGCAACATTAAACTTTGCAAAACGTTATTACATGTCTAACAATTCTATGTTAAATGATTATAGCAAATACATTTCTATGACGCTTCTAAACATACATCAATTAAATGCGGGTGCTGACTAACGGTGAATATGATGCACCCCTACAAATCTCAGAATCACATAGCGCTCTATCAGTTCCCCCCTTTGATGACAATTGTCATCACACCATCACAACTTCATTCCCTTTGGAGAAATAACCGACCTAAACAGTGCTTGTTGCCATTCTACTCTGTCGGAACCCCTCCATCCTTTTAAGGTTCTGATATTGACTGTCCTGCAGTCTCGCCATTCTTCTCTCATTCGCTCTGAGAGTTCTCTCAACCTTATTTCCCCTGTACCACTTACAGGCTCTAATAAGTCCCCACAAACAAATCACACAAACCACAACAATAACCAGTGGCTTCAGCACAAATCGGAAGGAACCCTTTTCCCAAGTTTGCAAACCAACTTCCAATACGACCAAATCCTTTACCAATCTTTTCCCACACATTCTCTTCAGTCAACTCCGCAATCTCCTGGTGAATCGTGCTGATGTTGTCTATATATTTCTCCAGATTCTTGCTATTGTCTGGAATATACGTACAGCATTCCTGGAGCTTCAACAATTTACAGACTCCGCCCTCTTTTGCCAATAACATGTCTAAAGCAAGACGATTTTGCAAAACCATCGTCCTTGTCGATAACATCTCTCCATCAACCAATAGCAATGACCTCGCCGTGTTCATTGACAATTCATCAACCACAGTCGCCAGCTTTCTTATTTTCACGTCATTCAAGACCACGCCCAAACCGGGTATCATCATTGCTCCAAAGATATCACCAATCACTGCTCCTGCACTCGCAGCTCTTCGCACTTTAGAATGAAGACCTGTCTCTAACAAATTTAAATCTTCGGTATGATAAATCTTCGGAAAAATGATAGCCAAGTAGCATGTACCATACCAATTCACAGGCACTCTCACATAAGCATTCTTTCCACATACAAAATACACGGTTGAAATCACTTGCACCGGACCCTGCAAAAAGTTCTTAGCAGAATCTTCCATAGTAAAGGTATGGTCACACATACTATGTCCCACTGGAACTTTGTCATAATAGGTCTGAGGACGTCCTACGAACAAATTCCCCTTCTGTACTTGATCTAATGCTATAGGTTCATAGCTTCCCTTGGATCTGTGTAATCTCTCCTCCTCAGTCCAATCTACTGGACTCTCTCCTGTGTTTCGTGTCTGGGTTAGTTTTCTATATCTATCCTCAATTAGACCAATGAACTTCTTTTCAGTTTCCGACAAAAAACACGTCAAATTATGTCGATGAGCATAAGCTGTATCTAAATTCATAGTCGGTATGAAATAAGTCCGAAGTCTATCTTCTGACTTATAATAATCATACTTATTCAAGTGCTTATATGCCGGAACTTCAGGAAGTACTGCATCATAGTTAGAAAAGAAATACTCGAACTGTTTCCTCTCATAGAACAGGCTTAGCAATAAGCTGCAAGAAATCCCATATGTTAGTGGAAGGTGATGGTATCTAATACCCTCGTTTACAGAAGAAGGCAACTGCATACACACATAGCAATCCTTTGCATCCATCGCGTCAACATACTCATACAACAGCTTCGCATAAGCATTAAGCTTGAAATCACCTTTGGACAGGTCTACATGAAGTCTACGACTCTCTTCAAGTGTCAAAGCTCTTTGAGCTCCTATAATAACCCCTTTTTGGCTGGAAGTGGTAGGTGTAGGTGTCCCCTGTACCTCCCCCTCCTGCTCGTGTGACACTATGTATGAGGCTACAACTATCGCAACTATAACAGCTATCACTACCCCTAAAAGTGTACCTATCACTAGTTTAGCCCTGTGGTGAGTATTTCCAGCTTCTGCCATCTTCGTAAAGTTCTCAGAGTTCAGTTCAATGACAACAGATAGAAGTCTCTTTCTCATCCAAAATTTCTTGTCAACTCAGTTCAGTCACCAGTTTGAAACTGGAAAACCCCTAACAATTTTCAGCTCCTTATTTACGCAGTCCAGAAAAAGACTTCCCTAGCCCTCTTTCGTTTTCTCCAATGGAAAATCCCTAAATGTATTCTTCTTCCACTCGGGCCTAGGTTATCTTCTTTCAGACTTATATAAAACAAAAGTTCACCATCAGTCCAGAACAATATTCGGTCCCAACAGCTCTAGGACCTCCTGCAAGATTTCAATTCGAAGTGTCATCAACTCCTGAGGTGCTGGTATAACAACAAAAGTCGGAATGGATAATGTTTCCAAAATCAGTTCACAAACTTTACTCAGAAGCGGTGGACTCGGAATATTGAGGGTCAATATCCCATCGATCTCCAATCCTGGGATTTTCAGCAACACTTCTATCTTCAGATTCGGAGAACTGCTGACCAGTGTCAAGGATCTCAGCCTTTCCGTGCTCGATATGCCTGGCATCAGTCACAGTGTATGTCCACTCTGGTGAGGCGTACCTTCGACACGGCACTCTTGCTCTCCTCGACTTTCTCAGACCACCTTGCGCTTGCTCTTCGTCACTCTGCTCCGATTCGGACGTTTCGGAAACTGGATCAAGATCTCTTCCCGGCGCCACTCGCAAGTTTACCCGTCTCTGACTCACGGGCCAAACTCTTTCTGCTTCTGTGGCACTTCTGCTCTCCCTTTGAGTGCCCTGTGCACCACTTCCTTCTTCAGCAGAATTTGACTCTACTCCACCCACAGCAACACTTTCTTCGTCTGAGTCAAATTCGGGACTTTGACTTGCACATCCCCTTTCAGCTTGGTCTAGTGCACCACCAACTGCGTCAGCAACCCTCACAGCTTGACTTGCCCTCTCAGATGGCCCTGCCACCTCAGCTGGATTTTCATTCACGAGAGGGGCTGTATCTTCCAAGGGTGCTGGAACTCTACGGGTATGGGAGGCATGCACCCAGTTCGGCAATCCTCCACACTTCACTGCTGTATTCGTAACCAGGATTATCTGGTACGGCCCACGCCAACGAGCATCCAGGCAACTCTTCCTCACGTGTTTACGCACAAGTACCCAATCCCCTGGGCACAAGTCGTGGCACAGGTCACTTGCGGCTGGAACAGCTGCTGCATGCACCTGCTGAGACACAGAACGGACTACGTCAGCCAGGCCTTTACAGTAGTCGAGAATCAAATCATCAGTGATGTTAATCAAAGCAGTGGCAGGTATTGCTGGCAAACGCATCGCTCTCCCCATGAGGATCTCATGAGGCGACAATCCAGTCCCCCTATCAGGCACACTACGGAGACTCATGAGAACTAAGGGTAATGCGTCTGGCCATTTCAAAGATGTCGAAGAACACACTTTTGCCATCCGGGCTTTCAAAGTCCCATTGACTTGTTCCACAATCCCAGAAGCCTCTGGTCGATAACTGCAATGCAGCCTTTGGTCTACATTCAGGGCAGCACAAAGCAATTTCATGATCTCACTATAAAAATGCGTTCCTCTGTCTGACTCAAAAGAGGTCGGGAAACTGAACCTCGGGATAAGCTCTCTCAGTAGTAACTTGGCTACGGTGAGTGTGTCACACCTACGTGTTGGGTAAGCCTCCACCCATCTAGAAAAGACACATACTACAACTAATATGTACCTCAACCCATTGCACCTTGGCATCTCAATGAAATAATGAAATCCAACTGCATTCTGTTGAAAGGCCCACCTGACCTCCCAATATGACTCAGCGTCACAGCCGTCCTTTTCCCTACATTCATTTGTTGACATGTAACACATCTCTGACACACAGCTTCTGCTACTGCACGAAACTTCGGATTGTACCACGCTTGACGAAACACTCGCACCATCGCATCTCTGCCAAGATGTACAGCACCATGTATCAATCTTGCCATAGGATTCAACAGACATTCCGGTAACACGTCTCTTCCATCATTCGAAATCCATACATCCACATCTCCCTTCTCACATCCAGCTCGCACCCAACTATCCCGTTCTTGATCGTAAACTTCATCCTGCAACCGTTTCAGTTCTTCCCATGTATCAGCCATGGCTAACATCAGATTGAAATCGGTTCTTTCTTGGCTTCCCTCAACATGCCTTTCAGTGACTGTGCATCCCTGTTCTGCACAAAATCGAGCAACTTAATCTGCATAGTTATTACTTAATGACACAAAATCATTCCCCTTGGAGTGTGCAGAACACTTAACAACTGCGATTTCCTCTGGACTTTGCAATGCTTCCAACAATTGCCTCACATAGTCCCCGTTTCTCATGGGTGAACCAGAAGATGTCATAAACCCTCTCTGTGACCATAGCTGTCCGAAGTCATGAACGACACCAAACCCATACTGACTATCGATATAAATCGTTATACGAATCTTGTCAGCAGCCAAACAGGCATGGGTCAAGGCAATAAGTTTAGCCACTTGTGCGGAGTATACTCCTTCTAAATAAGCGGCTTCAACCACTCCAGTGAGGGTACATACAGCAAACGCTGCTTTCAGTCGACCAGCACTGTCTCTTAAGCATGAACCGTCCACAAAGAAAATTTCATCCGACTCTGGAAGTGGCTCATCGACAATGTCAGGTCTCGGTTTGGTGCACAATTCAGTCACATCAAGACAATCATGGTCCTCACAGTCTTCATCGTCTACATTTGGAATAGGCAACATTGTGGCAGGATTTAAAACAGACTAGAATGTGATGACCTGCACTCCAAAGGTTTTTAAGTAACTGTAACGAAATTAATCAAACAGAGTCAAACTTGCTTAAAGGTGGTGCTGCCCTTGTGTGACCTGATTAACCCCCATCAGGCTCTAATAATGCAACAGGATTTCAAACAAAAATGTTTGGGCTCAAGGGCGCACTGTACACTAGCCCAATAAGGTGCAAAGGTTGTACTGACTTTTTATACACAATTTCAATTTTTTTTTTTAAAGAACCGTCAACAATGTTCAGTAATCAATACATTCTGGAAGACAATGAATCAAAACATTCGATCAATCGATTTGCATCAGTTGATTGTCATTACAAAAGTCAAATTAGTCTTGAAAACAATGCGAAACAGATATGAGTGAACATAGAAATGACTGCAAGGAACCAAATATATCAGTCCAATGACTGAAATCTTCTTTCTTTTCTTTTCTGTGTTTTTAATGGGAAAAACTTTTTTCCAACAGCATCATGGTTTCCCAATGCATTTCGGTATATGTACCTTCGTCAGGGGAACACTGCAAAAACATATATACAATGTATTACCAATCGAACAAGTTTTGTGTGTCTAACTAAACACATACTTTTCAGATATTTTCTGTGAACAAATGGATTGTCAAGCTCAAAATTGGCGTCAGATCTTAACTCCGGTTAACTTTACCAGAGATTTTGAGTCAAATGCCATATGAATGAAAATTTGAATTACAAAAATAATTGCAACAGAAAACCTTTAAGAACCATGCAGAATGCATTTATGTGACAAATTAAATTCTAAGAATGCCCCGTGTTTCACTTTATGTGTGAGATACATCAAAAAACCTTAAAACGTGCAACAAAACTCAGTGAGCGTCGCAATTACCTTAACCACGTCACCATTAAATCTCATGCGTGCAACCAACATATATGCATAAATCTCTTGCGCAGTAGCTCAAGAGAACTCACCTCCATGAATGCTCAAACCAATACTGCGGAACTATTGCGTGTGTGTTTTTCAGAGATATCCACTCTGCAAAAGGTGGAGAGAACAAACACGCACACATCGGTATAACTGATAGATTAATCAAAAAGGAGTCCAAACAGATCCAAAACAGCCCTAGTGTTTAAGCTACTCACAGCATGAACGAATGTACGGAGGTCGCTATTTCCCAAGGTAATGCCAATCCTCAATGCCGTAAATGTCTCTGTGGAAAATGGCTCAAATTAATAATAACACCTAAATTACATCCAGCCTAAAACTCAAGAAGTTATAATAACGAGTGTGTCCACCAATGTTCATTTACCTTCCGTGTCGCTACATGTGTGCAAGGGTTATACTCCTCCGACAGCAATGCCAGGTCGCCAACGTTTCTGAAACTCAGCGTCTGCGTGTGTATCAACGTCAGTGTGCTCTAAATATAGATATAAATATAAAGAAAGGACTACCCGAATCACGTGTGTTAGCCCTAAACATAAAAGACGGACTACTCAGATCTAATAAAAGGTAGAAAGGAGACTGATGAAACTTGATAAAGTTTTAACCAGTATTGCGCACTGTTTTAAACGAGTGAAAGCACCAAGAACCAAATTCACTTACAAAAGTGTAATGCCAACAAAAGTAAATGTACACTGTTGAGTAAAACAAAACAACATTCCAATCATGAACAAACTCACGAGTACCCCATTTCTTAGAGTGCACCCGACCAAATGTGGCCTAAAAGTGGCAATGCACAAGTGCTAGTAATATTCTGCATGTTTTTTAAAAGTCGAAAATTATAAAGAAAAACAATAAAGTGAATCCATGCATAAAAGCATATAGATCATTGAAATAGCTGGGAAAAATTTTCACAATGAATAAATTCACAAAATATAAGATCACAAAAAGTAAATGAGTTTCTCTTTGTGCCAAGTACCTATTGGGATCAACATGTGGCGGTACCGACACCTGCTCTAATGTGGTAAACCGTAGTTGTGGTACGGTATGTTTTTGTTCAAGCCAATGTTCTGTGAGACAAGATTTCATGTTCGCAGTGCGAATTAGAGTTTTATGCTCAGTCACTCTTGTTTTAATTTTCCTGGTGGTTCTCCCAACATAAACAAGTCCACAAGGACATTTAATAGCATATATGACCATGGAAGTGTTGCAGTCAGATGTGTGTTTGAGCTGTATTAATTTCCCTGTATGTGGGTGCGCAAACTTATCCCCAACCATTACATTGCCACAGTGTCCACAATTGTGGCATTTTCGCATACCCAGTTTAACGGATTTGCCAATAGGTTGGATTTTCTTACCTAAAATTTCTTTAATGTTCTTAGATCTGGAAAATGTGAAAATGGGTGTACCATGAAAGACTTCCTTGAAGTCGTGCTCATGTTCAATAATCTCCCAAAGTTTTAGAATACACCTTTTGATGGTCGTGGCTGCTGTGGAATATTTTAAAACGCAAACCTCTCTTTTTGATACAGGTTTCATGGATTTTTTTAAAAGCTGCGATCTATCCATGCTACAAGCTTTCTGTTTGGCCAGATCTAAAACATCAGTAGGATAACCTCTATCCGAGTATTGTTGTGACAATATTTCAATGTCTAACTTACCCTGAGCATCATCTGAACTAATTCTACGAACCCTGATAAATTGAGATAATGGTAAATGATTTTTAAGGGCCAGAGAATGAAAACTATTGTAGTGTAAGGCATTATTCCTGTCTGTGGGCTTTTTGGAGACTCGTGTCGTTAAGCTGGTGCCTTTTTTCTCGATGAGAATGTCTAAATAGTTAATGGCTGTGGAGTCAATTGAGTAAGTGAACTTGATTTGTGGATGACAGTCATTCAATGTGGTAATGGCACTTTCCAATGCCTGTTGAGTGCCATTCCATAGTGACAAAATATCGTCTATGTACCGAAGGTACAGCAGCAGATGGTCTGTCCAAGAGTTATTGCTCAGAATGTGTGTGTTCTCGAATTTGGCCATGAAAATGTTCGCGTATGTAGGTGCCCCAGTAAAACCCATGGAAGTACCTGTGTTTTGCAAATAAAATTGATTTTTCCATGTAAAATAACTGTGGTACAAACTGAATTGCAAAAGTTCAAGAAGAAAAACATTAAGTGATTCTTCATAATCATGTTGAAGCAGCATCCACTCCACTGCTTCGATGCCTTCACCATGTGGAATCGACGTGTATAGTGCAGATACATCAATGGTACCCAATAGAACTTCACTGTCACTTGGAAGTGTGACATTCTGTAATTTATTAAGACAGTCTGTAGTGTCTTGCACGTAAGCAGTCCATTTCTGAACCAATGGTTGTAAAAAATGATCTATGAATTTCCCCACTGGTTCATGCAAAGAACCACATCCGGCCACTATAGGGCGGAACGGAGGGTTCACTGGGTCTTTATGCATTTTCGGGAGCATGTATATATGGGGTCTTTTGGGATAGTCTGTAATTAAAATTTTGTAAGTGTTGTCATTGATCCACCTAAGATCTTTGGCTTTAGACAAGATTTGAAGTAAAGTAGTTTGAAAACTATGTGTGGGATCTGCGTCCAGAGCAATATAGGTGTTGGTATCTTGTACATGCTGATCAACTTTTGACTCATAGTATGTGGTGTTCATAACTACTAGCGCTCCACCCTTATCTGCAGGCTGGAACGTTAGGTGCTGATTTTTGGCCAAGTTCCATAGTGTGGCCTGTTCTTTCTTAGATAAATTGCTGTTTGGAAATTCTTTTTCATAAATGAATGCCAAATGTTTTTTGACCAGTTGTTCAAATAAGTCAATAGCCTTAGGATTTAAAACAGAACACCTCTTCAGCGTCACGTTATCTGCAGCAAGGATGACTTGTTCATAGCGCGTCAACCTATTATTCGTGAGGTGCTGTGTTTTAGTCCTAGTCATCAACAGTTCAACAGAATGTGGTACATAAACAGTAAGCGGATGACCCATGACAATGCTCTCACATCTTTCGATACTGACACCCATTGCGGCAACGGATTTGAGACATCCGGGCAACGCAGAAGCTACTGGATCTAAAGTAGCTGAAAAGTAGGCAACTGGTCTACGGACACTTCCATGAGTCTGAGTTAGAACTGCCAATGCACAACCTTCCCTTTCGCAGCAGAATAAGGCAAATGCCTTGTTGTAATCAGGCATTCCCAAAGCTGGATCGCAACACAAAGCTTCTCTCAGCCGCAAAAATTACCTTAAACAGTCTTCGTCCCATGGTACCGGATCACTCACATCCTTACGCGTCAGCCGCTGTAAGGGCTTCGCTTCAGGTGGTGACACCTTTCTGTTGCCTTTCTCAATTCTGTGACCCAAATACTGTACTTCACTCAAACAGTACTGCAATTTGTTCGGAGACACTTTATGCCCATTCTCCACCAGATAATTCAACAGAGCAACGGTATCGATCCTGCAAGCGTCCTCAGTTTCTGACGCAACAAGCAGATCGTCAATGTACTGCACTAGAACAGAGTTCTGTGGCAACACAAGACCTTCGAGATTTTTCTTCAAGATCTGATTAAAGATAGACGGGCTCTCTGTATACCCCGGTGGGATACGACACCACGTTAACACGCGATTTTCCAGCCGAAAAGCAAAAAGAAATTGGCTCTCCTCATGCAGAGGAATCGAGAAAAATGCTTGACACAAGTCAAACACTGTGAACCATTCAGCTTCACATGGGATCTGAAACAGGATCACAGATGGATTCGGTACCACTGGACAACATGGAACGACTATCTCATTTATTTTTCGCAAATCTTGTACAATCCTGAATTTCCCACTCGGCTTCTGTAGTCCCATAATAGGCGAATTGCATGGGCTACCCATGACCTCCCTCAGATTTCCCTGCTTGATCATGGACTCAATTACAGGTTTAATCTCTGCAATAGTTTCAGGTGACAACTTATACTGGGGCGTCCTCGGGAACTCTACATTTGGCTTAATCTGGATTTTCACTGGGTCTACTCCCTTGACTAATCCGATCTCCTCTCCACTGAGGTCCCATACGTCAATTGACACTGAGTCCCTCAGATCAAGTGGAAGTTCCTCCACCGTCAATGCTGGGTACATTTCCACACACATACGCTGATTCGCAACCTTAAAGGTCGCATCGCCATCCCTTGTCTGTACTTCCACTCCCTTCGGGGTACAATAGATAGTGCAGTTAAGCTTGCACAATAGATCTCTACCTAACAGGCAAACTGGACTAGAATCACACACCACAAACTGGTGTCGATCGCTGAAATTCCCTATCTTGACTGGGATTGGCTCCGTCAATGGACTAGTCAGTTTCTTATTTGCCGCGCCAACGACTTGGATTGATTGTCCAGAAAGGGGTAGGTCTGGGACCACTGCAGATCTTACAGTTGATCGAGTATCGCCCATATCAACCAAAAAGGTCGTAGGGTGACCGTCAATATCTGCTTCCACAAAGGGTCCCCTCTGATCTACCTCTAAGACAGCTCCAAGTGCACAATCCTCTTCTCCTCTCGAGCATGGTCGTGCCAGCAATTCTAGAACGTTTTCCTCACTCCCTTCAAACATGGGCATCTGTAAATATGTCCGAGCTCCCTGTTGTATAATCTGTATCTTGGGTGGTTGGGGAACCTGCATCTGCGGAACACCCGTCCCCCCTTTGACCATCTTAGGTCGAGTCACTGTAGGGACCACGTCCGCCACAGGAACCTGGACTATCTCTCCTTCCTTCTGTATCTGGTTCAACGGGTTCAAAGGACACTCGCGTCTCCAGTGTCCAATCTGGTGACAAAGATGACATCAATGCCGCCACATCCATTCCTGTCTTAGGGTCTATTGACTTTAGCCTTCCCTGACCCTGGGCATTCTGAATTCCTCCTTGATTGTTTCCCTGTTTCCTTCCCAAGGTCCCCTCATTAGGCTGTCCCTGGGCTGTTTGCATCTGCACAAGCATCAGTTTATCTTTCAACTTCCTATGCTTGGATTCTATCTCATCACTACAGTACCTAGCATACCGTAAAATCTCATCTACAGGCTTGTTCTGCCAACAAATCAAATGCTGCTGTATCGTGAGACTAACATCTGGCCTCAATTCCAACACAAACTTAGAAACAAACTGTCCCATGTCTTCCGTATCCAACACATCTAGACCACTATACTGTTTAAAAGCCTGCAAAAGTCTCTCATAAAACTCATGCACAGTCTCCTTAGGCTCTTGCACTGTCCTATCTATCTTCACCCAATCGATGTCCTGAGGTGAGATTTGCGACTTCAACCAAGTAATCACTTGTTCGAACTTTTTCATCACTATAGGCGACGGACCATTCGAAATCGGGTCCCTGTCAGGCTCCGAAGTCGGCCACTCAACAGCAATTTTACATGCCAACCACAAATCACTCGGAACCACAATGTCAAATAAGGTGTTCAGATCAATCCACAATACCTTTGAGATTTTGACAAAGTGATCAACTTGCTTATACCACTCCACAGGTTTCTCCCTAAGTCGGGGAAAATCATTTGTGAAAGCAGCCAAATCACCCCTACTCCAAGGTACATGTACATATCCTCCATTCGGCACTTCTCGTAATTCCCTATCTCCATCATCCCTCCACCCGTAGGTGGAGTCTCCCCTATTGTTTTCTTAGAGCTTTTCTTCTTGGACCATCTTTCTTCCCACTTGTCAAGCATAATCCATGCACGCATTGCTATGATTAGATCTTTGATATGGGTTCTCAATCCCATGACCTGATCACTGTACTGCAACCTATTGTAGAAATCAAAACCTAATCTGGGGCTTCACTGATACACCTGGTCATTTTAAACCAACAAAGAAGAGATTGGCACAGAAGCTGTAATATAAAAGACATCTTTATTATTATTTAACCTCTAAAGAGGGAAAAATGTGTCATACAAAATTCTCAAATCACTGTAGGAGAGATTTCTAAGGAGTACAGAGAACAGGGGCATTATATACCCACACAGGGGCTGAAAAAAGGCAGTACAAGTACACATGAGAAGAGTTATGCACATAGATGGTCATACAGAAACTGCACAGTCAACAAGTAGGAGGAGTAATAAGTTGCTGACATCAGTTAGAACAGCCTGACAGTTCTATACTAGGAACAGGGGCATTCTACTAGCTAGGCCCATCTGAGCATGTGCAAGACTCTGGGAGAGGGAAACAGCAAATGGCCAGCACATAGCTAACTAAAATAGCTGCCAAGTACAAAATGGCTTTCAGCTCATGCTAAGAGATTAATGCAATCTTCAACAGATGGTCCTTTTAGCATGAGCTAAAGACATTCCTATAATCCAGTAGGAAATATGCATATTAATTTTTTTCATAAATGTATCAATATTCATTGCTAGGTGGGCATTTCTCATTCTAAATATTGTTAAGCTGGTATGTATAAGGTATAAGCAGGAGTACAAAGGGAACAGAGCATTGGGTCATACAGATAGCAGGAGAGAGTAATTACTATTATCAGAAACAGAACTATTAGCTTTCTAGTCCTAAGCAAATCCTAGAACCATCCAGTAAAAACATTTTCAAGGCTCCTATGCATTTCAGTGACCATCAATTTCAACTTCAAAATAGCCAACAGCACATATCTAATAAAAACATTTTCGCTACACTTTTCCAGTGTTTCCTTTATCAGGGCTAGAGTATCAATCAAGGAAAGGGTAAAGTAACATTTGTCAACTGCTCAGATTAACTTTTCTCTCGTAGAATAAACATTATTCCTAATACAATTATGAAAGCAGTCAGACATATTATTACAAAAATGATCCTGGATCCAGAGGACCAGGAGGACCACACAGGACCATGAGGATTAGGACGAAGAGCTGCAAAGGGCTGCTCCTCCTCAAAAATGGGACGACCAATGGGGTAAATTTTCAGCAAAAAAGAAGAAGTCCTTGGGAAATTAAAGCCGCTGTACAACCAACCAGAGGGGAGTCTTCTCCCTGTGTCCGTTTGAGCCTCACAGGCAGGCTCTTGTTGTTCCCACGGTGGAGCTGCACAACTCGCAACTCATGAATCACGGCCCAGTTTCAAGGGAAAAGTTTCTTCTTTCAGGATAGGGCAATAACCCACCAGGGCAAATGCTCTCAGCGATCCTGTCCAGTGTCTCAGGCAGTGCACCAGTTTTCTTCACTTTAATCTAACAGGCACCAGAGACACAGAACCTGTACCCTGAACTCAAGTCCTTCCCTAACTCCTGTATTGCTCTGCTGGCACACTGCTCTTTCGTTGGGGCCATAGATTGCATTCAGTGTGCCCAGGTATCTCTTGACCAACAAAGGTGAAGACTTTACAGCCACTTTGGGACCAGGATTCAGAGGCCTGATGCTAGGATCTCTGAAGCAACACTTGTTTCAAAGGGGGTTACCTCAAGCAAAAACTTTCTCGCCTTCCGGGTCAGTCTGTGACTCTCGGCTGGGCATCAAAAACTTGATCCACGATTTCTCCTTTCTGATTTGTGACCCCGTCTTTCGCCCAAGACAGTGGCAGGGATACACACTTCACATCCCAGTGCTTCCGGCCTTCTACCTTCACTGAGGTCCTGGTTACCAGCAATGCCTGTGCTGGTTACCTTCACTTTGACTTCAAGCTGGACTGGTGCTGACTCTCCAAGCTAGATCCGACGTCCGGGCCCCTCTGGCAATGGTTGTAAGGCAGCAAATATCTATTGGTGGACAGAACAAAAGGTCTTTAGACAAGGCACAGAAATAATCTATCAACAGAGAGGTTAGTCTCAGAATACTTCCTAGTCTAGGGACGCCCCATATATTAGCAAGGCACCCAAGAACCACTTTCATCTATGTGAAAGTAAAAAAAACAACAGCCTCGACCTATTGGCAAGTATAAAAGGAACTCTTTGGTGAACTGACAAGAGTAATACGTCACCCAATCCCAAGCAGCCAAGGAAGTCTGTGTTCATTTACTAAATTCTGAGGGAAAGAGAAAAACAATACAGACATACCCCAAATCCTTACATCTGTATATTCCTATCTTAATCATCTAAAGACCCTCAAGAAAAAAGGAAATGTTCTACACTTTTACTCATTACTTGTACAGGACTGCAGACACTTCTAAAATGATTTCTCTTAATAAAAGCACCTACATTGTATGCTTAGGACCATGCTCTCATGTTATAGGAGCAACAGGAAAATCTAAAACTGCTAATTTAACAAGGATTCCTATTACATAAAGAACTAAAAACTTCAACATAATGGGTACATTTTCTCCAGCAGAACATCTTGTGACACACAGACTCCTATAAAACAATATTTTCCTCAAAAATGTTTGCTAAGGATCACATGGGCATCTTCCCTGCATTCTGTTTTTCACAATCCAAACCATGCAACATCAGCTCTAGTAAGGACTATCAGTTTATTTACACAGACTAGCTAATAAAAACTAGCAATGCCCTTGCAAAACTGTATGTAGCATGAGAATAACAAAAAATAGTGGTGTTATCACCTGAGAATTTTAGAACAAAAACTACCCACAGCTAGTTCCCCTTAAAGATCAAATAAGGAAACCACAATCTAGACTACTCATCCTTTCATAATTTCATCAGACAGGATGGGCAGTAACATGGCAAATTTATTTATTCATTTTATTAATGCTAATAATGTTTAAAACAGTATTACTGAATAGCCAATAAAATGTCTCATGGCTATTTCACAGACAGTTTAGACAGGTTCAAAAGAAATTTGAGAAAATGAGAGAGAAAACAGAAATTTGCCTACCCTTAATTTGTAGAGGAGCTAGCCTCCTCCCCCCATTTTTGACAGTAGGAAATGTGTAACAGGTTTAATTCTGTCAACACTATCAACCCCAATGTGTAGCAACTGGGCAGGAACAAACTCTGAGGAGCTACATAGCACATTGAGCTAGCTAAAGAACATATTCCTTTAGCAAATGTACAAGTGTGACACAAGGGCACATGAATTCAAACTAAATCCTATTGCTTCCTTAATTCAGCCCTGAAAGCATTAGTGCTATGTATATATGGCAGAGCCATTGTCTTAATAAGAGCTCACGTATACCATTATTATTCAATCTGTTCATATGAGTGAACAAAATCTTGCTTTTGCCAAAAAAAGTAAGCAAAACCTCTTTCTGTCCCTGCCCTGCCATTTCGTCTTTCAAATGCCAAAGCAAATGTTGCGCTGAGCCCTGCTTCTAAATGTAGAACTTCGACCTTTAACCTATTCAGCTGTTCCATCTTGAGTGCAAGGTTTTCATGCAGTTTTACTTTTACCAATTCAAAGTGACCCTGGAGACTGAGAGCGCAACAAACCACTCCATTCCTGTCTACCATCAATTCAGAGGTAAGCTTAATAACTTTTGCCAGTTTTTTGTACATATTTATATTTGTAAGCAGTGTACTGAGTGCTTGTCTAGCAGTATCGATGTCAGCTATTCATTCTAAACTTACATATGTGCATTTACTGGAGCCTAAGGCAGTTTAAAAGCTGCTCTGATTGGAATAACCTCATTTAAATAGTGAATTTTTCTCATTTTCGACTTTGATGTTTGGGGCACTTAAAAATGAATATCCTACAATGTTTTTGCATAATAGTCATCCCCAGAATGTCCTCTACATATCCCAGAGATGTGGCATCAGAAATGTATAATGTTATAAAAATGAGTTTTGTATGCCAGGGTACAGTGACATTTCACATGTAAGTGACCCCCTATTGCTGTATAGCATGGCTTAAATTCAATTTGGATGCTAAGAGGTCACAGCATCATTATTAGGCATTATAAATATTAAAAAACGAATTTAAGGCACCTATTTTAAATAACATTTTTTATATTCACACGCCTTTCAAGTCAGCCTTTCCACAAATCTGTCGTTCTTTTGAAGCTTTTTTATTCCTATTAAATGTGGATTCTAATTTTATCTTTAACATTGTGGCAATTTGCACACATGTATAGTGTCTTACTCTGTCAATTTAATGATAGCGTGCAGCTATTTAGCATATATTATATAATTCATTGCTGGATTCTTTTAAAATATATTTTAATTTAATGATGTTTTGCATAACAGAATGATGACAAAAAAAACATTGAGCTCATTCCAGACATTTTCACAACGGTGTCATATACTCAGAACACATAATACAGGGCACTTAAGGCTAGCCATTCTTGCACCAAGAGCGCAATCGCTACATACAAGTACCACTAATGACAAACCACAGACATTTAAACACACATTTAACCCACAGATAAACACTTAGGACAGAAACAAAAGACAGCCCACAGACTGTACTTTAACCAAACTATTTGTAAATACTAATTGTAAGTCATATTCACTAGATTTGGCTGGCAGAACACCAGGAAAAAAATGCTCTGCATATCACCACTTATGAATGTTACTAAGTGCACAGACCAGGATCCTTTCTACGTACATATTTAGTTCCTCGGGGTACTAGTCACCAAGGAAGAAATAAGTTTCTATACCTTAACCTAGTTAAGTATCCCCTCTAGGGGAGCCGGCTAATTCGATACAACTTCCAAGGGTACCTACAAACCAAGGCAACACATTTTACGATGTGTGCTACGAACAGGCATGCCAAAAATATTGCAGCATATACAATATTATACACAAAGTAGCACTGAACTCAAAGTGTGCCGTTCAAGTTTACAAAAGTTTCTCATTACCTGCCTACATAAACTGCAGTTTACAGATTTCCAAATTCCAAATATTGGCCAATTTCCATACAAATCCAAGAAGCGTCGTAACAAACGACCTTACCAAGTACAAGTTTCCAGATTCTAACTGCCAAGTTCTGAGTGACCAAACGGTCATTTTTAGAATACTCTTGCCAAAAATGTTCTCAGTCAGGAGTGGTAAGCAGTTGGAGGAGTCCAATCAGGAAGACCAGAAATATACTGGGCTGCAGAGACAGAATCTCAGTTTTAGGGTACCTTTTTACTAAGGGTGGGCGTAGTGGGTGTAGTGGGGCTACGTGAAGCAGCACGTAGTGTGCCCAAATCTACGCACACTACGTGCTTCGCGTAGCCCCACTACGCGCCACCCGCCTCCCGCTCACCCTCCTTTTAAATCAAACCCCCGCATTTACAATAAATACAAAATTTAGAAACTTACCATGAAGCGCGGCGTCTCCGGGGCTCCCTCTTCCATTCCCAACTTCTTCTGACAAATGCGCATGCGCGGAAGCCCGCGCATGCGCATTTCTTGCGAGAAATGCGCATGCGAATTAAATGGGCCAAACTGGTTTTATCAGAGGGGAAGGTAGAAGAAATAAAATCTCTCCTAAACCATACAGTACTAAACCTTGGAACATCGTCGGAAGGTGTGGGTAGAGTGAGTGGGCTCTTTGTCTCCCTGACTGATGCCTTGACTAATGTCTTTACCCTTCATCATAATAAATTGGGTAATAAACTCTCTAAAAAACCCCCTGAGGGTTGGTATTCCCAACCATGTAGGGTTCTTAAGGCTAAGTTAGTTGAGGCGATTAAAGCTAAGTCCCGTCTTGAGATACAGGAAGCAAGGAGGGCCTACAATAACTCTCTTAAACTAGCCAGGAGGGAGTGGGAAGATAAATATTGGGATGACCTGCTCCAGGCCAGCAAAAGTAGAGACCCAAGGGCATTTTGGAAACTTATAAGTGCACGGAAAAACCCCGATGCACTTATGAGACCCTGTAACATCCCGCCACAAAGCTGGGTAAAGCACTTTGGGTCTTTATACCTCCCTCCAGAAGGGGATTGTAATGCGGGGATGGCTCTTACGCATATAATTGAACCTCATGCCTACGACCTCTTTACTCCGCTAGAACTTGAGGGGGTTATAGGGTGGGTAGCCCCACGCAAGGCTGCGGGTCCCGATGGCCTCCCGGGAGACCTTATGAGGGCATACCCAGCTGAATGGGCACGGGTCATAGCAGCGCTACTTAACGACATCATGATGGGAGGGGCAGTACCTGAATCCTGGAAAGGGGCGGTGGTGGTCCCAGTTTATAAAAAAGGGTGCAGGGAAGCTCCAGGTAATTACCGACCCATAAGTCTGATCGACTCCACCCAAAAGATAGCAGGTAAAGCTATCCTCGGAAGGATCCTCCATTGGGTGGAGGAGAATAAAATTCTTTCAGACTTTCAGGCAGGTTTTCGGGTCGGAATGGGGACAATTGAGCAGGTGTTTAGGCTGATATTACTGGGGTGGAAGGTGGTGGAACTGGGCAAGGGCAGCCTTTATTTGGCCTTTATAGACCTGAAGACTGCCTTTGACCTAGTCCCCCGAGAGGATCTTTGGAGGGTACTTCTCGAGCTGGGCTTACCCCCTTACATCTTGTCACTTCTTATCAACCTTCACGCCCATACCTTTGCCCAGGTCCGCTGGGGTAAAAACGGTGAACTTACTGAGAAGATTCCAGTCTCTAGGGGCGTAAGGCAGGGCTGCGTTTTGGCTCCAACCCTATTTTCACTTTATGTGAATGGGGTGGTAAAACATCTCCAGCAAGAACCAGCCGACGCCCCCTGTCTCGGTGGAGTCCGGATCCCCACCCTGCTATTTGCGGACGACACGCTCCTGATTTCGAAGACCCCTCAAGGTCTCCAGAAATTACTAACACGATTTCAGGAGTTCTGTGATGCAAGAGGATTAACAATAAACGTGGATATAACAAAATATCTAGTCCTAAATCCTCCTAAGAAACTGGGCCGCCCCCCGACTCTAAATTCGACACCCCTAGAGAAAGTAGCCGAATTTGACTACCTGGGTATCCGGATTACGGATAGGATGTCCTGGGTTAGTCATATTGATAAAATGGTCCTCAGCCATAGGAGAGTGGGAGGTGCCCTTATGAGTGAGTTCAGGGCCTCTCCAAGAAGATCACTCACCCCAGTAGTTGACATTTACAAGGCTAAAGTAGTGTCATCAGCCTTGTATGGGGCAGAACTGTGGGGCCATTGCTGTTTGAAAGATCTAGAGACAGCGGAGAGTAAGTTATTGAAATCTCTTATCTCCGTTCCCCTGAGTACTCCATCCGTACCTGTCCGGTTGGACATGGGCTGCAAAAATATTAAAGACCAGGCCCAGCTCCGCCCGCTTTTGTTATGGACAAGAATCTGGAGGGGTGAAGAATTGAAATCTTATGCTGATGCCTTGGGAGAAATTATGAGTCTGGGGGGCTGGGCCAAAATAAAGTGGCTTAGAGATACCAAAAAGCTCTTGGAGAATGTCGGTCTAGGAGGCTGCTGGTCATCACGTTCAGCCCCTACAAAAGAAGTTGTCAAGGCGCATTATTGGAACTGGTGTGCGGAGCGGCTAAATACAACCTCCAACCACTGCAAGTCGACTGTCGCCTTTTTGCAAATTAAAGACACTGTGGCTTTTGAACCCTACCTGGACTTGATAACTCTCCCTTATGACCGAGCCCTTTATTTCAAATTCAGAGTTGGATGCCTCCCCCTAGGTGCATTGGTATCGAGTTGGTCACCTGTGCCCCGCATTTCTCCCAATTGTGCATGTTGCCCTAGCAAGGTTGAGACTATTGTACACGTTTTATTTGCTTGCCCGGATTATGCAAGGCCCAGGGGTGTCTGGTTGAAACCCCTCTGTCGCAATATGGGCACACGTAGTCACCTTGAGGCCCTGCGCATTTTAACGACGGACACTTCCCCCCTTTTTGTGTGTGGAATTGCGAAATTTTTAAAGTGGTCCTGGCTCATTCGCTGCAAGAGATTGTCAGTAGCTGTTTAATTCTTTTTTAGATAATTTATTATGGGAAATTTATGCCCTTTTTTATATTCTTATGTTTTTCATACTGGCTTCTTGTAACTGTGATTTTTATGTGTCTATTGTATTTTTTATGTGCTTACAAGATATCTTGCATATCGAATAAAAGCTTATGACTGACTGACAGTACAAGTACACATGAGAAGAGTTATGCACATAGATGGTCATACAGAAACTGCACAGTCAACAAGTAGGAGGAGTAATAAGTTGCTGACATCAGTTAGAACAGCCTGACAGTTCTATACTAGGAACAGGTGCATTCTACTAGCTAGGCCCATCTGAGCATGTGCAAGACTCTGGGAGAGGGAAACAGCAAATGGCCAGCACATAGCTAACTAAAATGGCTGCCAAGTACAAAATGGCTTTCAGCTCATGCTAAGAGATTAATGCAATCTTCAACACTATGACTTCCTTGCAATGATTTAGTTATAGACAAATCCACATCATACCGCTTGGCCAATTCCGACAATTTCTCATGAGCGGTTCGTGCTTTGCGAGTCACATCCTTCGCTACAAAGAGTAATTCATCGTGTTCATACATTAAGATTCTCTCAAGAGGTAAATTTTCACTTATTATCTCATCGACCTCTGCCTTCAATCTTACAACATCTAACATCCTCCCTTTCAGGGCTCCCTTCAGTACTTATCTACAACCTACACCATCCCTTTCATTGTACTCACATTCTCATTCCTGTGACCTACTGTCTTCTGACATACTCATAGGAACAGAGCGATTCACTATTGTGCCTCGTTCGCTTTCTGCTGTTAACACACTCTTGTTCTGGTTTCTCACTGGTGGTGTCCACATTCGCAAATCTGATCTTGACTCGGCCTCACTGGTCTCGGCTCTCCCTGTCCCCTAGAGGAGTCTGCTGTGGCTGGCAATGGCGTACTCCATTCTATAGGTTTCAGAGTCTGCTCCATTCCACTCACTAACCCACTTCCCTCTGTCACACTCCTCACTCCTACAGCTGACTGTACTGAGCTTCCAACCTTCTCTTGATCTGGGTCAAAACAGAAACAATAGGGCCAATAGTGACCGGTACCTTTAGAGAATCCGGTAGCCGCGCATCTCTCCCAACCTCTGCGCTAGCTACAGACTGATTCCTCGTACCCTCAACTCCTATTGAAATCTTTCCTTCTACCCTCACATCTGACTGGGTTGGTACTTCCCCAGTCCCTTCCATCTGGGCTGAACTCCCTTCCGGGGCATCTGGGTTGTATGGAGGTGGTCTCTCAGATAACAACCTCTCTAATAGGCTATCATCAGTATCACTGTCATCCTCATCATCCGCTCAATTTCCTTTGAATTATCAGTCTTTACTAGTAAGGGATACAACCTGTGTCCTTCTACTGCCTGTACTCTCCATCTTTTCTCTTCTGCATCCCATCTGGCATCCTGGAACGCCTTAATCGACTTTTTCATCCTTTCCTGGTTTCTATCTCTTTTCCTATCATGCGCTGCTCTAATCCACGCATGCAATGCTTCAAATTGTGTTGGCCTTGGCAAAGGTCGTAAAGCCGCCATCACAGACTTCAACTGGTACAACACTTCCAACCTGAATGAACCATATCTCGGGAAAGCTAATTCTCCTTCGTCTTGGGTCATCTTATGCCAATTTTCAAGCCAAATTATAGTATGCAATCCCACATTTCTTGCCATGTAATGTGCCGGAGTATGCTCGGGAGGGGCTTCTTCTCCCCCACGAGTAACCACATGTTTGTCACCTCTACACAATTCTCGGAAAACTTTAAAGCATTTCATAATGACCAAATTATGAACGCTCACAATTTTCCCGTTTACTTCCTGGTATCAATCCACCAATGACAACGCGACTCACACCAACCGACCTGTCGCAGCGCGACACCCTCTGACGTCACTTTTCCTCCACTTGCAGCAATTCCCCTCCTTCACAACTCACATTTCAGCCTTGAATTTGTCCCATTCATACGCTGAAATAACCGTTTGTCCCAAACAAATTACTTCTCTGACTGTACGTCCACAGTCTCTCGAAGTTGTCGACCTCGGTTGGCAACTGTCCGTCCCCGTCCGGCCAGACAGATCGCCTCTGATAGGTTACAAATACTCAAATCCACATACAACAACCCACGACCAGTGTCGGTTTGACATACACTCACACATTCGCTCCCCCTATCTCGGTCCAGGTGATCGATGGCGCCTCACGATCTCCTTCGGGTGGTCGACAAAATCTACCGCGGGTGTTTTCTACACCCAATCGCGTAAGCTACTCGTCGAGCCTAAGACTTTCCCGGGCTGCGCGCGCTCTCAGCCTGATCTCACAATCACTCAACATTCACACCAACTCCGCAAGACATCATACAACAAATCAACACCGCAATCTACAACATCTCACCCTATTCATACTCACTCCTTAAACTGCTGCTTTCTGCCGCACTGCTACTCTCCGTCGATGTCCATCAGTCGCCGTCGTCTGCTGCTCACCATCTGATGATTCACCATCACTTAGCGTCTATGGGCCTCCAGGATCACTTATCCTAATCTAAATCTTCCCTCGCTATCGGAAATAACCATCCGTCTCTGCTACCAACTGATAAGGCCCAATTCTTGTCTAACCAATTATCTACAAGAACCCTCTCAGGTCGCCAGGATCTTTTTACTTGCCAAATAGTGTAGAGGGAGTAAACACAATTATCAGAATATAACTACCGCAATTTGACATCATTAAAGGATAGAGGACTCAGAATCTAGAGTTTTTGAGATTTTATTATGAGCAAAAACATCTCAACATAAAGGCACCTCAATACAAGGCACAAAAGATAAATGGGCACTAACACAAAAGCTAACCTACGAAGGATTCGCATTCGGCTAAAAATAAAAAGAATTACAGATTCTAAAAGCATCAAATGAAGAATCGTTATACTGATTTCAATTTTCGGAATCATTAGTCAAAACATCTCTGTCCCTACCCTATTCTAAAGTGGCATCCCTACTTAGCATTCCCTCCCAAACCAGAGAATCATGGGAAAGGTGTCAGAAGTGAAACTTCCTAAGAAGTCTTCACTTAGTGAGAGCTCGATCTTTGAGGCTCCTTCTAGCTTCCCGCCTAAACCTCATCTGCTCAACCCACGGGAGACTGTCCCTAATACAAAACACCAAAATCGCAGAACATGCCCTTCGGCACATCTCTTCAGCCAGGTCTTCCTCCGGTAAATTTCCATCCAGAGCTGTCGAACTTCCATCGTCCGTTAGCTTGACCTTGGGTCCCAGGCACCTTCCATACTAAGAGTTACAGTTGCACATTCCAATGCACTCCACTGTAGGCTCCTCGCCGTATCTCAACTCCTAAAACAAAGACTTATTCTCACTAATGAGCTAAATGTCCTTGCACCTGCAACAGAAACATGGGAACGAAAAGGAAAGCTCTTCTCATCTTGAAGTTTTACATTTCACGGCAACTCAAGCCTTAACCAAGAAATCCCTGTCAGCCTGTAAAATATAGCTAAAATAAGAAATGAACGGGCCTTCTCTTCTACATATGCAGTTAGGCCTTACAAATTTAAATGCATTATGAATCCACATTCTAAGCATTAATTTAACATAATCATCTCGTAAATAAGCAACCTACTTTTTAATTCTAATGTGGCACACATTTAGTCCATTACATTGATTGTGAAACCTAATCATCTACATTATTCTAAATACATTCCCGATAACTTGCAACCTTAAACTTCGCAAAACGTTATTACATGTCTAACACTTCTATGTTAAATGATTATAGCAAATACATTTCTATGACGCTTCTAAACATTGATCGTTTATATGCGGGTGCCGACTAACGGTGAATATGATGCACCCCTACAAATCTCAGAATCACATAGCGCTCTATCACCATCAACATCGCCGGATCGCAGGTCATCGCGCTGATCGACACAGGTGCATCCGTCAATGTGATGGGGTCCCAGCAGTACAAACGGCTTAACCCGAAGCCAGCGTTGTCCCCGTCGCACGTAAGGATTCTCTCATATGGCAGCCAGACACCACTGCCGCTCAAGGGAAAGATGACATTCCAGGCAAAGGCAGAAGGACACGAAGTCACCACAACGTTTCACATGCTCGACAGAGAGGCCGACATCCTGGTAGGGAGCCACACGGCCGAGGATCTTGGTTTAGTCACGTTTGCCAACTCAGTCAAAGACCTACAGGCAGAAGATCTCCTTGGATTATTCCCACAACTTTTTGAGGGACTCGGTGCATCAAGAAGGCCCGATCAAATTACACATTGACAAGGCCGTGAAGCCAGTAGCCTTGAGGCATAGACGGATACCATTCCATTTCAGGCCACTCGTTTAGAAAGAACTCCAACACCTTGAACAACTAGGAGTCATTGAGAAGGTCACCGGGCCAACCCCATGGGTATCACCCATGGTAATCGCAGAGAAGCCAAAACAACCCGGCAAATTTCGACTCTGCATTGACATGCGTTTGCCTACCCAGGCGATTAAACGCGAAAGGCATTTGACCACAACCGTTGATGATATCCTAGCCAACCTGAATAGATCCCGCTGGTTCTCCAAGCTCGACCTGAATGCGGAATGCCATCAGACTAGCCGAGGAGAGTAGGTACATCACAACCTTCCCAACCCACATTGGGCTGTGCCGCTTCCGAAGACTGAACTTTGGGATCTCATCAGTGGCAGAAATATTCCAGAATACCATCCGGGAGCTACTATCAGGGCTCCCCGGAGTGCTAAATGTCAGTGATGATATTCTGATACACTCGGCAACCATCGAAGAACACCTGTCGCCACCTCCAAGCCACGCTCCATCGCTTGACCGAACACAGGGTCACCCTTCACTGGGAGAAGTGTTCATTCTTCCAGCAGTCTATCGACTTTTTCGGATACGTCTTCAGCCAGGACGGAGTCATGGTAGAGCCGAAAAAGTCACAAGCCATCCTACAAGCCCCAGCCCCGATGACTGCGTAAGAGGTTCGAAGCTTCCTTGGCATGGCCACTTATTGTGGACGATACATACCGAACCTGGCCACATTGGCAGAGCCGCTTCATGCCCTGATAAATAAGGACGCAGCCTGGAAGTGGGGCAAAAAAGAAGAGGACGCCTTCCAAAAGATCAAGATGGCGCTCCTAGGAAAAACTGCCATGGCGTACTTTGACACCACACGGATGACAGAACTCATAGTGGATGCCAGCCTGGTAGGGCTCGGAGTGCTCCTGACTCAAGAGACAGAACCTGGAAAATGAACCCCACTTGCATTTGCAAGCAAGGCTCTCCCACCAACTGAAGCCAGGTATTTCTAGATAGAAAGGGAAGTGCTAGCTATCAAGTGGGCTTATAACCACTTCAGTGGGCTTCCTTTCCGAGTGGTGTCCAACCACCAGCCACTAGTTCCACTGTTCAGAGGCACCACACCTCATCCCCCGCTGCGGATCGAGCACTGGGCGATACAGTTGCAGCATTAACGAATGGAGGTGGTATATCGCCCTGGAGCGAAAAACCTGGCTGACTTCCTATCACGACAACCGCCAGAGGCAGTGGCAGACGGTGGCGACCAGGAGCTGAAGACTGAAGAATATGTTGACATGGTATGCCAGTGGGCCTGCCCACGGGATCCCACTGTCGATGAAATCAAGCTAGAGACCGGCACTGACGCAGGCGCTCCAGAAAGGATCGTGGGAAGACTTTCTACACAGAGCGAATGGATGGAACGCAACGGACCAAGACTGACTAGGAAAATTCTGGAAAGTGCGGGACGAGCTGAGCACTGCAGCCGGTGGAGTGGTACTAAGAGGATCTCGACTAGTCATTCCGGCAAGTTTTCAGGAACGAGCCACCTCCCTAGCCCATGAAGGACACCAAGGGACTACTCAAATGAAGTCTTGCATGAGGGAAAAGGTGTGGTACCCAGGTCTTGAAGCCACCGTTGATACACTGGTAAGGAACTGCAGACCCTGTCAGTTCACCAGCAGTCAAGAATGCCCAGCGCCTGTCATAACAGAAGATCCCGCCACGTCCCCGTGGTCATGCATAAGCCTGGACTTCGGAAGTCTCCCAGATGGCCGGGCAACAGCAGCAGTAATCGATCCCTTCTCCAAATACCCCATAGTGGAGGTGATTGCATCAACGTCTTTTGCTGACCTACAACCAGTGCTAGAGAAAACATTTGCACTCTTCGGTTTACCTCACGAGGTCAAGGCCGACAATGGACCCCCATTTCAAGGGACAGAATTCAAGAGCATGGTGGAGCGGCTAGGGGTACATCACCACCGCATCACGCCCCAATGGCCACAAGCTAAAGGTAAAGCAGAACGCTTCATGAGGACTCTCAATAAAGTCCTACGAATCGCAGTATCCGAGCAGGCTGATCCGGAAGTGGCAATGCACAAATTCCTACGCGAATACTGCAACACACTACACTGCACGACCCAAAGGTCCCACTGGTCCCTGATGCTAGCAGGGCCCCGGCGGGACACCCTACCAGCTGCTGACTGATGGACTCCAGAACCATATGACCCCGCTAACACTCAAGCACGAAGAACAATGACAAACAAGTGGGCTAGCAAGAAAAGGAGAGCCAAGACCAAAGTCATCGTGCCCGTATGCACAGCGTTAGTAAGGAACAGCCGCAGCGGAGGAAAGTTCCGCACCACGTATGAACCTGGGACATGGACTGTGGTGAAGACCAACGGAACAGCTATCACGTCGCAAAAAGGCAAAGAGGTTATCACCCGCAGTGTATCCTTGTTCAAACAAGTGCAGGACTCTGACCTGACACAATTCTGTTCCAGCCAGGAAGAACGTGGAGATACAACAGTGGAAGGTCTGCCACCTCAACCTGCTGATAAACATGCCACAATGAGTACATCGTCGCCCATTGACACCGAAGTCGAAACACCTGCGACCTCCAGTGTGTCGTCACCAAGCGACACCCAAGTGACTCGAGCAGATCGTAACCCAAGAAACAACCTGAGACCCAACCCAAGACCAAGTCAGCGACTCACAGACTTTATGTGTCGACTTTGTTAATTATGTTTGAACACTGACTTGGGATGGGATGTAGCAGTCTAGTTGCCGAGAAGGTATCGGCACCCCAGACCTTTAGCCCGGATGGGCTAGCATACATTGTATGGCGTGGCCAGAGAGTATAAAGTAAATAGACGGAAGTCGCTCGGGGCTTCCCCGCCCAGACCAGTGAACTGTGTGGTTGTCCCTATCATTTTCCTCACTCTAGATCTGTGGCCCAAGCTGTAATATAGCCCCCATTACACATTACACCCTGTAACCAGTGGCCAAGCATTGTTGGGTGCAGTACTTACAAAATGCTCGAGTGGCCACCCCCTATACCTCTGCTATTCCCTTACGGTGGCTGGCTCGTTTTTTTCCGGAGATGTAGTTCGACGTCTGGAGGAGTGGTCGCCTCTAGGTCTGGAGACTGATCTGTATGACACTGGATTCCTGCGGTCCTTTGAGGACCTGCAGGTGGTTTGTGACTTGGCAGAGCGTCACTTCCTTTTCCAAGGCGCGTTGATGGTAGTGCCGGGGCGGGAGGAGCCGCCCACCCTACCGGGTTGCCATGTACTATGCATGTCCTCGGTTAGACACCGGGCAATCACAGGATTATATGCGGCGATCTGGGCGGATACCAATGTTTCCCTTAGTGCCCTCAGAGACACCAGGGCAGAGGATATCGGCACCCCTATCGTGGACGCGGACTAGGCTAAACTCCTGGTGGGGGTCCCCCGAATTTCCCGTTCCGCGAGGTTTAAATTGATTAATTTTTACTATATTAATAAGGCCTTCCTTACCTGCTCACTCGCAGTGTCCCAGATGTGGCCTGAATTGGGGGGGGGGGGGGGGGGGGGGTGTACCATATGGTGTGGAGCTGTCCTCACCTGGTGGTGGTTTGGATGGGGGAAGTAGCCCTGGTGAATGAAGTCACAGAATAAACATTGCCCACAACACCTGTGGCCTGTCTGCTGGGATTGTTCCAGAGACCAGCTAAACGCAAGGTTATAATGAGGTGTATTCACCTTGCCCTGATACTGGCACACATTGTTCAAGGAGCTGTGACCTTGGGGCGTGGGTGGGGGGGGGGGGGGCTCGGTGGATGCTCCCCCCCAGCCAGCTTGGGACACTAATGGGTCATCGCGGTTTCCCCCTGCCTCCCTCTTGTTTCCTTTACACGATCTCGCTGTTTCTTGGGCGGAATGTCCGGGTAGTTGTTATCCACGATGTGAATGGGGCAGACAGATGTTTTCTTCATTCCAATTTATAGGGTCGGAGATTTTGCGATGGTTATGCTGGTTGATTTGTTATGATATGTGACTGTTGCATGGGCTGCATCACCCGCTCAGTTTTGTACTGGTACTAATTCCTCTTGAGGGGGGAAGAACGTTTGACCCACCCATATACTGCTGTAATGTGACCATCAAGAAAACTCTCAATAAAATATGTTTTGAAAAAAATGCATTGGCAAAGCAAACCGGTCTCACCTTTGGGACCTATTGGATTTGCCAATGTTCATTCTGTACAGCACAGGGAAAAAAATATTGCTACTGATGATGCAGCACCGACCACAAAAAAAAAGGAAACTAAAGTGTGAATATGTGGCCATGCAGCCAAGTGTGAATATGTGGCCATGCAGCCACATCATTTCGTAGGCGTATGTATCCGTGATGGAAAGGAGACTGAGCCATTTTGTGTACCTGAATACTGTTAAATTGAGTAGTACTACAGTGTTTGCTGCGCTTAGTAATGGCAGAAATGCTATATTAAAGGTAAGTTACTATTATCCCCACAGGTTCATTAAAATAACCGGAGGCAGTACTGAAGTTCAATCATCTAATAATTGCCACAAGTGTTCAGTCAGTGCTGTTCCACTCCGGAACAAAGGCCCTTCTCAGCGCTGTGTACCTTACATGGGCGTTTCGTTGTCTACTGTGCTGGGAATCGCATGATTGGGCTTAACAATCCTGCTATTCATGGCCATTCACCATAACATTTGGTTTAGGGCTAACCTATAAAACTGGCATTACAATCAACAATAATTTTCCGGTCTTTAAAAATTGACGGATATTGATCAATTCAATGGAAGACGATGCAACCCAACTTGGGAGCCAAAGTGTAAGTGGGAAGTGTCTCACATTGATCGGTACTGATTAGTAAATAGTATTTTACGGATCACGGTTCAATTAATATTTATGGTCTTCCATAGCCTTGAAAGTGTCCAGGGAGAAAAGACATGTGGTGTCAAGGTAAGCACCATGAAACGAGACTCATTCACACAGGGAGGATGGAGCAGGGGGCAGCTGGGCTTAATATCTGATGAGACTGGACATTATGCAGCCACAGCCCCATTCTGCTGAGACCGCACATGATGCTGCTCAAGTCTCATTCTGATGAGACTGCACATGAGTCCCATTAAACTTATCATGCATATGTCACTGTCCAAGCCCCATTCCTATCAGATTGGGCATGATCTCACCTGAGCCCTATTAAATTTACCATGCATAAGATGCTGCTTGAGCCTCAATCTGATGAGCTGTACCACTTTTTGGCAAGATTGGCTTACACACAATTGGCATATTTAATTTAAGTCCATAGTAAAATGGCACCACATGTACCAAGTGTCTGTAAATGAAATGCTACTAGAGGGCCGGCAGCGCTTATTGTGCCACCCACTTAAATAGCATGAAACATGTTTCTGGCCTACCATTGCAACCTGTGTGCAGTTTTAAACTGCCAATTTGACTTGGCATAAGGTACCTTTTGGCAAGGATAAACTTTCCCTTTTACATATAGTCACCCCTAAGGTAGGCCCTAAACAGGCTATAGGGTATTTAAAGAGTTGGACATGCACTTTTAAGTTATAAATGTCATGGTAGTGAAAAACTCTTAAATTTGTTTTTCACCGCTTCAAGGTCTACCACTCCCATTGGATAACATTGGGTTTCCTTATTACATTTATTAAGTGTTAACTTATGATTGGGAGCAGGTGGAAATGCCATGCTTGGTCTCAAAAGAATTGTAATTTCAAAGTCTCATTAATGATACAGTTGAATCTTAAGTCACAATTCTGAAAATGCCACTTTTAGAAAGTTGACATTTTCTTGTTCTAACCATTTGGTGCCTGTATTCTGGGTCACATGAATGTGATTAGAATGGCAGTTGGGTTTGTTGTTTCCCCCTCTTCACGACTCCCTGACAATATGTACCAACCCCCATTGTCCCAGCCTCCCCCTTTCGCCAGGCAGAGCCCTCAACAATATCCTACGCATTTCCCATACCAGACACAAAGCACCAAGTAGTCCCACATCTCCACACTGTGCAATGTACAACTACTCCCTGAGGGTGGGACTCGAAAGACGACATCTTGATACCATTAACGGTTCTAGTTTGCTTTATGTTCTGTCTTTTCTGTACCTTTTCAAAATGACAATAAAAAGATTCAAACATAGAATGGCAATTGGCCTTTGTGTATTTCTCCCAGACAGTGAGCCAAAGGGGGACTAGGTATTGGCAGGATGGGTGTGGCAAACCTGTTTCTTGCCCCAAATACCATTTCAAAGGACTGCCTCCAGAAGACTCACAAAGAACTTGACACCAGCCCTTGTCACCTTAGGCTCCTTGGACCCTTGCCAGGAGAAATTACATTTCTAGAACCAGATGGGGGTAGAGACCAGACATGTCTCCCACTTCAAAGGCTGGCACATATTGGACCCTCAGACCAATCCTTCAGTACACTTGTGGATCTGTGGAAGAATTCAGAAAGATTGCCTTGTACTCAGTGGACTACCCTACTGCAAGAGGCCTGCTTTGTTTCTCAGAGGACTGCCTGCTGCTACCAGAGGACTACCCTGCTGCTTGAGGACTGGCTAACTGTTTGAAGGAGAGAGGGAATCTCTAAGAAAAAGAGAAATCCTAAAGTGTTTGTCTCTTCGCGACCGCAAACGGGGCCCTTCGCGCTGGGACTCTGCCATCCATGATAACCGACAATGCAAAGCTCTGATGAACCAGACTCTTTGCGCTACAATGACCGCCAGTGATGACCGGCAATGCGAGAGCTGCTTTTCTGCACTACAGCAATGGCAGCCTGCAATGCCCACCATCGCAAAGCTCCAGCAACTAACGTCCACAACACATAACCGGATCTTAGTGCTACAGTGAAAACTGTCTGCACCACGATGCCTGCTCTTCAGGCTACAGCAATAAAGTTCCACAACGCTCTCCCTGCTCGTCGCAGCCTCCTTCAGCGCCAACTGGACTCATTGCGCAGGACTGTGAGAAGGTAACGTTTTCAGCAGGACTAACCTGGTCCTTGTATCCAGCCTGTGCTGTATTGCGGTCGGCCTGAACTTGTGACTTTCTCTCAGTCTAGCATGAACAGATGGCCACGAACGGCACTTTATAATTTTATTGAAAAAGAAATGGGCAACCCAGTAACCCCTTGCGAGCTTTGGCTTAAACCAAGCTAAGAGTACTATGCTGACAAGGTAATCATTCTTACTTGAATCAAAAGAATCAGTTGAATTGTATGTCCCTAAAGTGGTGACATTGTGGCATTAATCGAAGAAGAATCTATCAAATAAATATGTGCGTATTAATCAACGGCAAGACAGGATTAAATACAAATTTTGCTCACTGAGCTTGATAGATTATTCTAAAGTCCATTGTCCAGATATTGTCCGTTCAGGGACATACAAATCAACAAATTCTTTTGATGCAAGTAAGAATGTTTCCCTTGTCAGCCTAGTACCTTTACTCTATTGTTTTAGGCCCTAAACTAACCTGAAACTTTGAAATTGCATATCTCTGGGTCTACTGATAGGACTTTTGTTGTTCTGGTACCATTTTATTCATTACAATTTACTCTGTTTTTCTAAAGCGGAGTGGGGTTTTTCTTGTGTTGTGCTTCCGCTTTATTACTGTTTGTGTGCTGCATAAATACTTAACACAGTGCCCCTGAGTTGAGCTTAACTATTTTTGTGCCAAGCTACCAGAGGGTTAAGTACAGGTTAATTTAGTGACTTTTGTGGTTCACAAGGATTGTGGTTTTGCTTGAGAAGGGTCTTCATCGCCTCAATCAAAAATCCTACTTCCTACATTGGTGGCAGCAGTGCTTGTTCAGTTCCACTCAGTGATTTTGTGTAACAACCAGGCAATGCCGGCTTTAGCGCTTGTGGAGCCCGGTGCGACAATGTTTGTTGGCGCCCCTTATCCATGGTGGAGGTGTTCACCATCTCCATCATGGACTGCCTCACCACCACCTTTTAACAGGCCCCTTCAAGTCTCCATAACCACTCTCTTTCAGATGCATTTAGTTATATAGCACCACTCATACCAGTGTAGGGAGTCAGAGCACTTTGCATCACACACACATTTCTCAGATAAAATCAATTATACGTGTGTAAATCACCTTATAGGAAATGTTACATAAGCCAGAGGACTACAAGGTGTAAGAGTAACATGTCATCCATGGTGGTAGGCAGTATAGTTTAATAGTGCTTGGTCTGTAGAAGCACAAACTCAGAATTGGAAACGGAAAGCCATGGTTGGAGGTTCTTTTCAATAATAAGAATCGATTTCTACCCAAATGAACCCTTTTTGTAACATTAATCTATGCTTTAATCTATACTTTGCAGTATGCATGCAGTTCTTTGATGACAGTCAATAATTCACTGTTCTATATTCGGAATTCAACGTATAAACTGCAAGTAACAAAAGGATGTCTCTTAGAAAAGCAGTAACCCACTGGCCTACCTATTTACATTGTATGCACTTTTTGATCTGCATTGTACAAGTTCTTTGTAGCAGGCATTTTGATCCTCTGTGCTATTTTATGATCAGTGTAAACCTCAACTAGACAAAGCTCCGATCACTCTCCAGGAAGAATATTAATCACAAGAGTTATCTTGACATTTTTTTTGTTGCATGGAAATTGCTGGAGGCAAGGAACATGGTAGCAGGTGCATTCAAAACCAAAATAAACTCACAAACACTGCACGGCCTGAAGTCAGCACCCGGTGCGGTGGCACAAGTCGCACTGTCCTAGAGAGGCCCAGCTGCCAGGCAATATGCTCAAAGCCACTCGCCTGGTTACTGTACCTGTCATTAACACCCCCTTTGAAAGGGTAAGCATTGACATTATTGGGCACCTAGACCGAAAATTGCCTTAAGCAGCAGGTTTATCCTGGTTTTGGTGGACCATACCACTACATACCAAGAAACCATATCTCCGAGGACTGTAACTGCACCTGCAGTGGCTAGGGCCTTGATAGGGATGTTGACCTGAGTGGGGTTCCCAGAGAAGTAGTGTCCGACAGGGGCACAAACATCATGTCAGCCTACATGAAGTCAATGTGGGATGAGTGTGGGGTGAAGCACAAGTTCTCCACACGCTATCACCCTCTGACCAAAGGGCTTGTTGAAAGGTTCAACAAGACCCATAAAGGCATGATTATGGGCCTCCCAGAGTCCATTAAGAAGGATTAGGTTGTCCTCCTACCATGCCTTACTTTTTCCTACAGGGAGGTGCCTCAGATATGTATATGAAACTTACAAAGTGAGAAAGGCCATAAGGTTGAAACGCGTTGCCACGAAATAAGCTTTGCAAAACACATCCAGGAGTGTGAGCATGGATGGCACTCGCTAATCCTATGCCTGAAGACTTTGCTGTAGAAATGGTAAAGGACTGTGTCTCTTTCAAGCTTGGCGTGGATGGCTTTATACTAATCCTATGTTTAAAAACTTTGCTTGAAAAACATAGATTTGAGGTGATGTTGTAGGGTGCTCTATATAGGAGCTGCTCTCCATCTAAACTTGGGAACCACCCAGAGTTCTCTGCTGTCTTTTTTGCATAATTTGTGTGGCGCTCTAGGCCTGAAAGGGTATTGTTTTGACTTATACTGGGTGCTTCTTTGGGTCTGGACAAAGCTAAACCTCTCTGAAGAGCTGTAACAACAGCAAAACACATGTCAAGGGTTGCTTTTATTAATTCCAGGTTAGCTTGGATGGTATTTTACCAATCCAAAGTTGTAATACTCTGCCTCAAGTGGTAAAAGGTGTGAGAAGTTGGCCTGATATGTAGTGCTCACTATTCTAGTGATCACTGTGTATCATTCCAAACGACCCTTATTGATGATTGGTTGTAAGTCAACCTTATAGACCAGCTATCCTAGTAGCGTGGATACGAGCAGTCTTAGGCTAAACTCTAGAGGGCGTGTTAAGCCAGCTGTTTACCATCACATATACCCCTTGAACACCAAGTGAAAGGACTCCACACAAGTTGTTATGAAAATAAAAGGATATTTATTTATAACAAGACTACCCTGGCTCTTTATGAGTCAGGGAGCTAAGCACACTACAAAACTCTTAGGAAAATACTTCAGTTGCACAATTTACACAAATGCCCGAGGGGCACGAGAAACCATCTACACTAACAGTGAAATGCGAATGGTTAGAGTCTGGAGGTACTGATTCCGGAGTGTTCCGATCAGTGGGACTAAACGAAAAAGGAACTGGACACTTGTAGAGCGAACCTGCGATGGAGCACCGAGATGCTCGAGTTACCTAGCCCGGAGGCTGCGGCTGCGTGAAGTTCGGCAAGATGTCGGGAGTCCTCGTGTAGTCTCAGGGCCCAGGAAGGGGCAGCGGATCTTGGCAGTGGCAACCCAAGCGGGGGAGTCCAGATGGCGTCGGGAGTGGACCAGGAGGGTCCGTGGTACTCCTCTGTTGAAGGGGAGCAAGAGCCAGTCTGGAGCAACCAGACCGGTGATGCAAATAATCTTGGAGCGTCGTGAAGAGGGCCACAAGCCGGTCGGCAAGTGGTCGGACAACTCGGGGAACAGCAAGAAGCGGAAGGGCCCCCACGCAGATCTCGTGGATGCTGGGGAGACAGACTTCGATGCTGGAGCTGCTCAGGGTTTTAGGGCTTCTCAAACCCTAGGTGCACTCACTCGAGGGTCCCTCGGTGGGCGTGCTAGATAAGCGTCGTGCAGGTTCTGAAGATAGCCGGTCCCGCAGGTCTCGTCACACCTACGACTCTCAGCTGGGCTGATGAGGTAGGTAAAAGGTCAGAGATGGCAGGGAACTCGGGTCTCGTCGAGCTGGGCCGTCTTGATCCGTAGGAGACGTACAGCAAACCGCAAGCGCTTAGGTGGTGCCTGCTGGTGCAGGGTAGCTACTCCTTAGCCACAAGGGAGAGTCTTCAGAAATAGTCAAGAGTTCCTTTCGTGGAAAGTGGTTCGTGATTCGGAGTTATCCGATTATCTGATTATCCAATTTGGGAAGGGGACTCGCTCCTACCTTTATTCTAAGAAAAGGGGCTGGCCCGTGACTAGGTTCTACCTATGGGTGGAGCCAGGAGGGGGGTGGTTACACCCCTATCCTTTGTCCGGCTTCGCGCCAGCTCAGGGGCTGGTGTGCCCCCGAAACTGGTTTGAGCCGGGCTATGCACAGTGAGCACCGGGGTGCCACTTGCAATCACCTTCCTTTCAGCCCTGCCTACCTGGGATACACAAACCCTGTCTGGGATGGTGCTAACACCGCCCTCGACAGGAAACCCTTTGTCCAAGCTCCCCTTGCTGGAAGGTCCCCCAGCAGCAGGAGGTCAGACTTGTGTCTGGTGGCAGCATCCATTTTGTGATGCTGAGGCTTGAGTCAACTTTAACCGGGGTTCAAGGTTACTTCCATGTCGTGTCCCTCTAAAAGGGGGGAATGCTAACCCCGTCGCCAGGACTGGCGAGGGGGTCGTATTCCCATTCGTATGACACCTTACTCGACATGTGTAGGTGATGTGATGCCAAAGTTAGCAAATAACCGCAAGGATTATAATGCATTAAAAGTAGTTGGCCCGCGTCACCATGGAACGGCTATTAGGACTTGGTTCCGCAAGCCGTCGACGGGCTCAGCTCGCGCCAGAGCACCGTCCCACGTGATTCCCGGCACTCTGCCTTCAGGATTGATAAGGCCTGCTATAGGAGTGACTGATAGGAATCCATGTGTCCATTTTAGGGTTTAGGTGTAGGAATACTACACCTACAGCAACGGGTGATTACACCACGTGGCCCCAGCTGTCGTGCAGCCAGTTGTGTCAGATTTGGGCGGCCATTCCAGGGGTGGCATAATACATGCTTCAGCCCCTGGTAGGCCCTGGGTACACCGATGCCCTGGATACCTGTGGTATGCTGAGACAGGGACTGACAAGGCGGCCCAGTTCCAATTAGTGGATGCACCTAATGTACATGTGTTTTAATTTCGAGAGAGAACAGCTAGGCTGTGGGTCTGATTGGCAGGCCCACAGCCGGAGAAAGTCGTAAACCAATGAAGCAAAAGCAAAAAATCGGGGTGATCATAGGATTGCAGACCCTACTCTCCTACATGACCCCCCCCCAAACTTTGGGACAATAAGCTAACCTTGACCAGGTGAGTCTTCTTGCTCTAAGTGGAAATACCTGGAGAGCCCATCTGCATTGCCATGATCAGTGCCAGGTCTATGCTCCACTGTGAAGTCCATCCCCTGTAGGGAAATGGACCACCTAAGTAGTTTGGGGTTTTCACCCTTCATTTGATTTAGCCACAAGAGGGGCTTATGGTCGGTCTGAATCTTGAAGTGAGTGCCAAACAAGTATGGCCTCAACTTCTTCAGGGCCCAAACCACAGCAAAGGCCTCCCTCTCAATAGCTGACCAATTCTTCTCTCTGGGGGTCAGCCTCCTGCTAATAAAAGCTATGGGCTGGTCATGACCATCAAAATTCAGTTGCGATAGAACAGCTCCCACACCCAGCTCCGAAGCGTCTGTTTGGACAATGAATGGTTTGGAGTAGTCTGGACTCTTTAGGATAGGTGCTGTGCACATGGCCTGCTTTAGGTCATCGAATGCCTTCTGACAGCTTGCTGTCCACTGAACTTTTTTTGGCATCTTTCTACTTGTCAGGTCGTTTAGCGGGGTCACAATGGATCCATAATTTCTGACAAATTTCCGGTAATAACCAGTCAGGCCCAAGAAAGCTCGAACCTGAGTCTGGGTGGTTGGAGGAGCCCAGTCCTGGATGGCCTGTATTTTGCTCTCCAATGGTTGAACCTGGCCTCCACCTACAAGGTGGCCCAGGTATACAACCTGTGTCTGCCCTATCTGGCACTTAGTGGCCTTGATAGTGAGGCCTGCCTTCTGCAGGGCCTCTAACACTTTCCTCAGGTGGACCAGGTGATCCTCCCAGGTGGAGCTAAAGACAGCGATATCGTCCAGATACGCCGCACAGAAGTCGTCCAACCCAGTGAGAACTCGATTCACCAGCCTTTGGAAGGTGGCAGGTGCATTTTTCAAACCAAAGGGCATTACCACGAACTGATAATGCCCACCCGGGGTAGAAAATGCTGTTTTGGGCTTGGCCTCCTCAGCTAACCTGATTTGCCAATACCCAGCTGTCAGGTCAAACGTACTTAAGTAGTTGGCCGAGGCCAACCGGTCGATAAGTTCGTCTGCTCTTGGTATCGGGTGGGCGTCAGTCTTAGTGACCGCATTGAGGCCTCTGTAGTCCACGCAAAACCTCATCTCTTTCTTACCGCCCTGGGTGTGAGGTTTCGGCACGAGCACTACTGGACTAGCCCAGGGGCTGTCCGAGGGTTCAATGACTCCCAGCTCCAACATTTTCTGCACCTCTGTCTTGATGCAGTCTCTGACATGATCAGGTTGCCGATAGATTTTACTCTTTACGGGCAGACTGTCCCCAGTGTCGACCTCATGGGTACACCACTTGGTCTGACTGGGTGTCAGAGAGAACATATGTCGAAAGGATTGAAGAACCTGTTTACAATCCTCTTGTTGATGTCCAGAGAGGCTGCCGCAAAAGACAACACCATCTACTGATCCATCGTCAGGGTTCTGAGAGAGCAGGTCTGGGAGAGGGTCACTCTCCTCCTCCTGTCCCTCATCTGTGGCCATGAGCAAGCCCATGCCCTCCCTGTCGACATATGTCTTGAGCCTGTTTACATGGAGCACCCTGTGGGGGCTCCGGGGAGTTCCCAGGTCTACCAAGTAGGTGACCTCTCCCTTTTGCTCAATGATCGTGTGGGGCCCAGACCATTTGTCTTTGAGTGCTGCTGGGGCCACTGGCTCCAGCACCCACACCTTCTGTCCAGGCTGGTACACAGTCAGGACAGCCTTTTGGTCGTGCCAAGCTTTCTGTAATTCTTGGCTCGCCTCCAGGTTTTTAGACGCCTTTTCCATGTACTCCGCCATCCGCGAGCGGAGACCGAGCACATAGTCCACAATGTTTGATGCCGGCTTTCTGAGAGGTCTCTCCCATCCTTCCTTTACCAAACAAAGGGGTCCCCTTACAGGATGTCCGAACAGAAGCTCAAAAGGGCTGTAGCCAACCCCCTTCTGCGGGACCTCTCTGTAGGCGAACAAGAGGCAGGGTATCAGGACATCCCATCTCCGCCGAAGCTTTTCAGGTAGTCCGTGAATCATCCCTTTTAGGGTCCTATTGAATCTCTCAACAAGCCCATTGCATTGTGGGTGATAGGGTGTGGTGAACTTGTAGTTGACACCACATTCCTTCCACATAGCAGTCAGATATCCCGACATGAAGTTTGCACCTCTGTCTGAGACGACCTCCTTAGGGAAGCCCACTCTGGAGAACACTCCAAGTAGGGCCCGTGCCACCACAGGTGCTGTAGTGGTCCTAAGGGGAATAGCTTCAGGATACCTGGTGGCGTGGTCCACCACCACCAGTATAAACTTGTGCCCTGATGCTGTCTGGGGTTCCATGGGTCCGACAATGTCGATCCCCACGCGTTCAAAGGGTACCCCCACCACTGGTAGTGGTATGAGGGGGGCCTTTGTCGTGCCACCTGACTTACCACTGGCTTGGCAAGTGACACAGGAGCGGCAAAACTCCTTCGTATCTTCGGACATGTGGGGCCAGTGAAAGTGTGGAACAATTCTGTCCCAAGTCTTATTCTGGCCTAAGTGACCTGCAAGGGGAATCTCGTGGGCCAAGGTGAGAAGGAAACCTCTCAGAGACAAGGGGATGACCAGCCTCCTGGTCGCACCAGGTTTGGGGTCTCTTGCCTCGGAGTACAGGAGTCCATCGTCCCAGTACACTTTGTGGGTACCTGTGGCGTTCCCTGCAGCCTCAGCAGCGGCCTGCTGTCTGAGGGGTTCAAGTGAGGGGCAGTCTAACTGTGCCTTCCCCAGGTCTTCCCTGGAGGGTCCCCCTGAGCCCAGAAACTCAACCTGACCAGGTTCAAGCTCTTGCGGCTCAGTTTCCCTCAGTTCTTTAAGGTCAGCCTCCTCGGAGACTTGATCCACGACCTGGGGCAAGGGGGAAGGCGAAGCCTTACCCTTACTGCTCCTTTTCTTGGAAGGTGTCTGGTCCGTTCTTCCAGGATCCAGCACCTGTTCAGTGGGGCATCTTTTGGCCCGTGACCTGGTCACAGCAAGGACATGTGCTGGCAAGCCTAACATCTCCATGTGAGTCCTCTGCTCCACTTCTGACCATTGTGACGTTTCCAAATCATTGCCCAACAGACATTCTACGGGGAGGTCTGAACTAACCACAACCTTTTTCGGGCCACTTACCCCTCCCCAGGAGAAATCAACAACTGCCATACTGTGATTGGTAGTGACGTTGCTGGCATTGGTCACTAGGTAACTGGTACCTAGCATGATCTGTCCAGGGTCCACGAAGTTAGGCGTCACCATGGTGACACTGGCACACGTGTCCCTGTAGGCCTGAGCCACTTTTCCATTTATCAAAGGCGTCTGCCTGTATTTGCCCAAAGTATTGGGACTGGCATCAGGGGACATATCCATATCCCCTGTACAGACAAGGACGGCCTGAGTGAGCGTGCCGACTAAGTCGTCACTCCCCTCGGTTCCCAAGGTTAACCCAACTAATGCCTTGGGAGGCGCACTACCACTGCTGACTGTACTAGGGGGCGCAGGTGCCTTAGGGGCTGCAGTGGCAGGAGTTTGCCCTCCTTTCTTGGTGCACTCACTAAACCAGTGAGTCTTACTTTTACAGTATTGGCACCACCTTTTTGACTGGCCTTCTTGAGTCTTCTTCTTCTGTGAAGCCTGACCCCCACCCTCTTTGGTTTGTTGGGGACCTGTCGAAGACTTCTGGTCATTTTGTTCGTTCTTGTTACCCTTTTGGTCTGCTTTCTTCTGACCACCCTGGTTCTGATTCTGGTTCTGCTTGACCCTTGTTCTGACCCATCTGTCTGCCTTCTTTCCCAATTCTTGGGGAGAGGTCAGATCCGAGTCGACAAGGTGCTGATGCAACAATTGGTTCTGACAGTTGTTTAAAATCTGTTCTCGCATGATAAGATTGTACAATCCTGTGTAATCAGTAACCTTGCTACCCAGCAACCAGCCTTCCAAAGCCTTAGTGGCACAATCGACAAAGTCAGCCCAATCCTGAGACTGAATTTTCTGGGTGTCCCGGAACAGCACCCGGTACTGTTCCGTGGTTAAGCCGAACCCATCAATCAGTGTGTTCTTCAGGACTTGGTAGTTGTTAGCATCCTCAGCTCTTGTAGTGAGGAGCTTGTCCCTTCCTTTACCTTCAAAGGAAAGCCACAGTATAGCTGCCCACTGACTTGGGGGGACGCACTGGACAGTGCAGGCCCTCTCCAAGGCAGTTATCCACTTGTGGATGTCGTCCCCTTGTTTAAAGGGGGGCACTATTTTACTCAGGTGTCTAGTGTCTATACCCCTGTCTTTCTCTCTATTGAGAATGCTGCCACCAGTGGGGTCTAACCCACTTAATTTCTGCTCTCGGGCCAAGGCAAGTCT
This sequence comes from Triturus cristatus, assembly GCF_964204655.1. Taxonomy (NCBI): domain Eukaryota; kingdom Metazoa; phylum Chordata; class Amphibia; order Caudata; family Salamandridae; genus Triturus; species Triturus cristatus. The sequence goes on from NC_140579.1 coordinate 790,471,127, forward strand.
TTCTTTGGCGAGGGCAAGTTCTTCCCGCTCGATCCTCAGATTGACCTCCCGCATTTTCGCTTCATGCTCCCTCCTCTGAGGGGAAGTCATTCCTCTCTGAGAAGGTACCTGAGAGACATGTGTATGAACCGATCTGCCAGAGCCTCTGGAGAGAGACCTAGCTCGTCCGTTCCCAAGGTTAAGCCTGCTTGAGCGTGGGCCCGGGGCTCCCCCAGTTCCATTCTCATGCCTGCTTAAGTTGGTCCTTGTAAGCCTGCCGACTACCACTGGACCTTTGTCTGCCTCGTCTCCCGATAACTCGTCCTCGTCCTCCTCCTCTGTGTGGAGGTCGAGGTCTGGGTCACCGAGGGTTCCCTCTAAGGGAGGCATGTTCCCATCTGCACTGGGGGGACCTGGGTTAGAGGACCTCCTAGCATCGTACGCCTCTAAGAGACCTATCAGTATTGCGATGGTAGGGTTAGAACCCTGGTTTAGCTTCCTGGAGGCACACAGTTGTCTCATCTCCTTGAAGCTAAGAGTTGCATATCGTGACACGACCTGTGGAGGGTCACTGACCACTAAGGGAGTCCCTGCAGACTCTCCGTGGACCGACATGCTTTTCTAGTGGGGTGTAAGTGTTGCACCTACCTACACTATGGGTTTACCTACTGATCCCTTGCTAAGAGTTGTAGTCAGGGTGTGCTAAGCCCTGTTACACTACAACAGCCGGCTCAGTAGAACTCGGAGTATTCTAAGTTAAGTTATATGTACCTGGGTACTTATGTGATCTTTCACTGCGATATTCTTAGGATACGTGTGTGGTAAAACAACAGCAAGCTCAAATCCCAACCGCTGCTCACCAATGTGAGAAGTTGGCCTGATATGTAGTGCTCACTATTCTAGTGATCACTGTGTATCATTCCAAACGACCCTTATTGATGATTGGTTGTAAGTCAACCTTATAGACCAGCTATCCTAGTAGCGTGGATACGAGCAGTCTTAGGCTAAACTCTAGAGGGCGTGTTAAGCCAGCTGTTTACCATCACATATACCCCTTGAACACCAAGTGAAAGGACTCCACACAAGTTGTTATGAAAATAAAAGGATATTTATTTATAACAAGACTACCCTGGCTCTTTATGAGTCAGGGAGCTAAGCACACTACAAAACTCTTAGGAAAATACTTCAGTTGCACAATTTACACAAATGCCCGAGGGGCACGAGAAACCATCTACACTAACAGTGAAATGCGAATGGTTAGAGTCTGGAGGTACTGATTCCGGAGTGTTCCGATCAGTGGGACTAAACGAAAAAGGAACTGGACACTTGTAGAGCGAACCTGCGATGGAGCACCGAGATGCTCGAGTTACCTAGCCCGGAGGCTGCGGCTGCGTGAAGTTCGGCAAGATGTCGGGAGTCCTCGTGTAGTCTCAGGAGCCTGAAAGAAGAAGTTGCTGGCAGGCGACCAGTGACGATGTTCAGAGCGATCCAAGCCTGGATCGGTGATGAAGGAAACCTGAAAGCAGAGGGGACTCAGTTCTCAACCGCTAGCCAGCGATCGTGTGAGTACCAGGGGGGTACCGGCTGAAGTCACCTCGACCAGGTGAGTGGGTGACGTCGGACTCGGCTGTTCCTCGGACCAGGAGGCGCGGCGGCGACCAGGATGGAGGGCGAGCTGTCCCACGAAGGTGTCTGCTGTCGATGATGCTGGGCCCAGGAAGGGGCAGCGGATCTTGGCAGTGGCAACCCAAGCGGGGGAGTCCAGATGGCGTCGGGAGTGGACCAGGAGGGTCCGTGGTACTCCTCTGTTGAAGGGGAGCAAGAGCCAGTCTGGAGCAACCAGACCGGTGATGCAAATAATCTTGGAGCGTCGTGAAGAGGGCCACAAGCCGGTCGGCAAGTGGTCGGACAACGCGGGGAACAGCAAGAAGCGGAAGGGCCCCCACGCAGATCTCGTGGATGCTGGGGAGACAGACTTCGATGCTGGAGCTGCTCAGGGTTTTAGGGCTTCTCAAACCCTAGGTGCACTCACTCGAGGGTCCCTCGGTGGGCGTGCTAGATAAGCGTCGTGCAGGTTCTGAAGATAGCCAGTCCCGCAGGTCTTGTCACACCTACGACTCTCAGCTGGGCTGATGAGGTAGGTAAAAGGTCAGAGATGGCAGGGAACTCGGGTCTCGTCGAGCTGGGCCATCTTGATCCGTAGGAGACGTACAGCAAACCGCAAGCGCTTAGGTGGTGCCTGCTGGTGCAGGGTGGCTACTCCTTAGCCACAAGGGAGAGTCTTCAGAAATAGTCAAGAGTTCCTTTCGTGGAAAGTGGTTCGTGATTCGGAGTTATCCGAATATCTGATTATCCAATTTGGGAAGGGGACTCGCTCCTACCTTTACTCTAAGAAAAGGGGCTGGCCCGTGACTAGGTTCTACCTATGGGTGGAGCCAGGAGGGGGGTGGTTACACCCCTATCCTTTGTCCGGCTTCGCGCCAGCTCAGGGGCTGGTATGCCCCCGAAACTGGTTTGAGCCGGGCTATGCACAGTGAGCACTGGGGTGCCACTTGCAATCACCTTCCTTTCAGCCCTGCCTACCTGGGATACACAAACCCTGTCTGGGATGGTGCTAACACCGCCCTCGACAGGAAACCCTTTGTCCAAGCTCCCCTTGCTGGAAGGTCCCCCAGCAGCAGGAGGTCAGACTTGTGTCTGGTGGCAGCATCCATTTTGTGATGCTGAGGCTTGAGTCAACTTTAACCGGGGTTCAAGGTTACTTCCATGTCGTGTCCCTCTAAAAGGGGGGAATGCTAACCCCGTCGCCAGGACTGGCGAGGGGGTCGTATTCCCATTCGTATGACACCTTACTCGACATGTGTAGGTGATGTGATGCCAAAGTTAGCAAATAACCGCAAGGATTATAATGCATTAAAAGTAGTTGGCCCGCGTCACCATGGAACGGCTATTAGGACTTGGTTCCGCAAGCCGTCGACGGGCTCAGCTCGCGCCAGAGCACCGTCCCACATGATTCCCGGCACTCTGCCTTCAGGATTGATAAGGCCTGCTATAGGAGTGACTGATAGGAATCCATGTGTCCATTTTAGGGTTTAGGTGTAGGAATACTACACCTACAGCAACGGGTGATTACACCACGTGGCCCCAGCTGTCGTGCAGCCAGTTGTGTCAGATTTGGGCGGCCATTCCAGGGGTGGCATAATACATGCTTCAGCCCCTGGTAGGCCCTGGGTACACCGATGCCCTGGATACCTGTGGTATGCTGAGACAGGGACTGACAAGGCGGCCCAGTTCCAATTAGTGGATGCACCTAATGTACATGTGTTTTAATTTCGAGAGAGAACAGCTAGGCTGTGGGTCTGATTGGCAGGCCCACAGCCGGAGAAAGTCGTAAACCAATGAAGCAAAAGCAAAAAATCGGGGTGATCATAGGATTGCAGACCCTACTCTCCTACAAAAGGCTTTTGTTATTTTACAGCTGAGCGTGGATGACACTAACTAATCCTATGCTTAAAGACTTTGCTGAAGAAAGGAGAAAAGACTTTGTCTCTTTCTAGCTTGGCGTGGATAGCACTATACTAATCCTATGCTTAAGAACTTTACTTGAAAAGCAGACATTTGAGGTGAGCAGATTCAGAGTGTCGCTTGTGTTGTAGGGTGCTCTATATAGGAGCTGCTCTCCACTTAAACCTGGGAACTACCAAGAGTTCTCTGCTTCCTTTTTTGCATAATTTGTGTGCAGCTCTAGGCCTGAAAGGGTATTGTTTTATATATATATTCACTTAAAAAACCATAGGTTTCACACAGGTTATAGTTAGGTGGACATTTCACTCGTAAAAAACCAACGAAATTCCCCCGTTATAGTTAGTTCAGATAACTATAACTCGCACACCCGCAATCCACTGCTCATGACATCACACATTACATCACTCATGACATGGTCAATGGCATCACTCATGACATCACTGATGACATCACTGATGACATCATCCTTGTGATAGAGTGGCGGTCGCGCGAGTTATAGTTATCTGAACTAACTATAACAGGGGAATTTCATTGGTTTTTTACGAGTGAAATGTCCACCTAACTATAACGTGTGTGAAACCTATGGTTTTTTAAGTGAATTTGTACGTTTTTTTAAATGCTAAGTTATGTATTTATTAATATTTTTTTTTTTTCAAGGTTTTTCACCGTGCGCGCACCGGTCGCGCACCCCGCGATTTTTAAAAAAAATATAAAAATGTTTTTTTCACCCTTGGGAGTCCTTCTGTGACCCCCTGACAAAGGCTAGGGGGTCAGGAACTCTCTTCCCTGCCCCCTTTTCACGTTTTCCACCTTTCCTTTTCAGTGCGACAGACAAAATGGCGGCCGACACTTCCTGATTTCGACCGATTCGAAAGTTGACTGACATCTAACAACCAATCAGAATTACGCTCGCGCACGGCACCGTGCGCGCACCGTGCGCGCACAGTGCGCGCATATAGATATTTATATGCTTTTAAATGCTATTTTCTCAGGAAATACTGAACAGATTGACACCAGACCTGCAAAAGGCACTTCCCTGACCTGAGGACTACCTCTCTGCCAAATTTCAAGTAATTCTGTTCAGCCGTTCGGGCTGTACCTTCGACTAAAGGTCCTATGGAAAAATGCATGAGGAAAACGCGTTTTGGGATCCCCCTTTTTTCTCAGCCCCCCCTTGACGAATCACCCCGAGACTTTCAGGTTAGGAGCTGAGCGGAGCGCCCCATTAGTTTTGAAAATTTCGCGAGGATTCGTCAACGGGCGCCAAAGTTATTCAAAATAGAATTTTGAGATTTCCTATGGAAACACAATCCTAACTATAACTATCTACTGGCGACCGCCAGTAGATACTATTTATATATATATATATATATATATATATATATTCTCAATGAAAAAACAAAGGTGAAAGTGACATTATAGTTAGGCGTTGAAATGATATACGAACTAACATTAAAGAAAATGAAAAACTTACATTCGCCAGTTATAATTTAGTTAAGCAATTATTACTTGTGCCCTGTTGCTCTGCTTATGACTTCACATATTACATCACTGATGACATCAATGATTACATAAACTGGGTGCAGAGGAGGTTTGGCCTCAGGACTTGCAGCCCCTTCCCCCCCATTATTGTTGGCCCTACTTGACGAATCAGTGATAACCATTCAATGAAGGAGCCAAAGTTGATGAATTTTTCTTGGAAAGTTTCATGCGGATTCCTCAAGCATTGATAATGTTATTAGGAAAACAAAAACTACATTTACTATGAAAAGTGTAGCCTACCTATAATTACACATATACACACACTGATGACTGACTGATAGACAACAAAATGACCTTCATTTGAGTCTAAATATGGCTGCCACCTTGGAATGGTATTGTACGTAGTGTATCACTGGTTTACCATTCCAAAGTCACTGCTTAAACAAATTAATAATCAGCAAAAATACCAATATGAAAAACTCCAGCAGTCCAAGTTGTGTTTCAAGACACGAAACAGATGAAAATAGAATAAGTACATATTTACAAAGTCCAAAGAAATAGCCCCTGAAGCTCTTCCTGTTGAAGAGTGAAACAGCCCCAGCAACAGTTGAAAATACCACCGCCAAGTTCCCACTTTCTCAGACCAACGGCTCTTGATGGTACCAGCCTAGTGAGATGTGGATGCCCACCCGTAAACTACACGATCAGAACTCACATGGTAACAAACCTGCCCACAGACAGGCAAACACTTTTGCAGCAAAAGGTAAAGCAGGTGTGAAGTCAAATAAGAGAAGGTGGAAAACCACTATATCCCTCTGATGGGAGAGCGCTCAAGGTCCTGCTACTGGATCAATGGTCCATGTTGTTGGAAATGTAGTTGGTGTAGGGAATTGTCCTTCAGAGTCAAAGATGACAGCCTGAATAGGCCCAGCACAGCTAATCCTTGCAATCCCACAGGAAACGGAAGAACAACAGGGAGTAGGAGATGAAATCATTAAGACACAGTCTTACTGGCTAGAGCACCACCTGAAGGCGTAAGCACTGCCCCTGCAGCCCTGTTGTACGAATATGCGCGGGACCCAGCCACACAGGCACTAGGGCCACTGTGGCGATATCCTGCACCATCACGAACAGCTGCACTACCGGCAGGGCTCAAAGCCACTTGACTCCTCTTGCCTTCATTGCCCCCCCTGCCACCAGCAACTGGAGGGACCTGCAGTAGACCAAGTAAGCAAGCCTTGGAACCTTGGTTTCGATCATACATGACTCAACCAATCAAGAGGCTGCTTCAGGATGCTAATAAAAACCTAACATGATCACAAACATGTGTTCTATGTATCCCTGACACCAAAGATGATGAATTTAAATAATAAATGATTACATTAGGAGTGCATGGGTTATTAAAGCAATCTCTTAATTCATTAATTTATGTTTCATCCTTGTCTGACAGGTGGCCACTGGCATAGGGTTTGCTATAGAGACATGTTTAGTTTTAGAAAGTTATACATTCTACGTGAGTCTTTCAAAATGTGAAATTTAGGATTATCCTAGTTTAAGGTGTAATGTGCAAATGCGAGAGAGGAGCCGGAGAGTGGGACATCTGGACATTTTAGGACAGGCAAATAATGATTAAATATTAGACCAGAGGCCATGGTCTGGAACCCGCCACATCCCACGACAGTGAAAGATATAAAGTTATCAGGGTGCCCGATTGATGGTTCAGACATGACAAACAAATCTGCGATCATTGCGATGAGGACTGAGATTAGGAGCGCGTGATACTATAGTCCTTGGTGGACATTAATAAAGTGCGATTGCCCTCACCCACAGCCGGTGGCATGCTTCATCGCCCGGTGCCTCCTGACGTGTAGGGGACTCTCTTATGAGCTTTCAGCGGGGTAGAGGGTTTTAGTGAAAATGTGTGCGGTGCACGCTTGCAGGGTGGCTGCACTCACTCAGATGGTGTGCACTAAGAGCGACTCCATGGCTCCTAAGAGCCCCTCTTGTACAGGGACCTGGGTCCTAATTTCTAAACATGCACAGAGGGAGGGGGCATCACATGGATGATTCTTTATTGTAGACTCCGTCCTTGCATATAAAAAACAACTGCCCTGTAAGATTAATACAAGGCCCGCCTGGGCATCCCAAGACTGGCAAATAATAAGGAAATATGGGGCAAGGGACCAAGATTAGAAAGGGAACAAAGACGCACATCTGGAGATCCTCATACAGGCAAACAATAAACAAATGCATGCATTCAGTGACTGTTGGTTAATGACAGGCACACACAGGCACCCCTGGCCACCCCAAGACAGGCAAATAATGATATCATGCCAGGCGAGTGGCCATGGGCTGGTACAGGCAAATCCCAAGACCGGCGAGCAATGTCCTCACAGAAGGAGGGGAGGCGGCTGGTGTTCAGGGGCGTGATGGGCGTCGCCCTACCACCCTAGGGGGGAGTAAAAAATGCGAGATGGAACACCGAGCAGCTAGCAATAAATTGTGCTGGCTGCTCGGTGAACAAACATGTAAATCTGGGTTTTGTTTGAGGGGGTGGGGTCGTGGTGGGGGAGGATGGCACTTGGCTCTGTGTATATCTTGGCTCCAAGGGCGAAGATTTCTTCGACCTGGAGCCAGAAAGCAGGACAGTGACGGCACTCTGGTGGGCGCAGTCTGTATAGCACTGCCAGAATAGTGTTTTAGTTTGGGCGTTATTCACGTAGCCCAGGGAGGAGTCGGAAGACTTACATTCATTTCAATGGCTGGGGGCAGGGCACTCAGCTTAAACAATGTAGGAGTGGGGGCGTGTCAGTGACCTCTGCTTCTTCCATAAGACCCAGCAATAGTTGGGGTCTGGGGGAGGAATCCAAATCCAGCATTTTCCGGTTTCTTCCAGGCTTGCGCCATGCTGTCCAGTCATACGGAGGAGCCTGGCGCGAGAACGTTCCATTGGTGAGTTATTTATTTAGTTAATAGTTACACAGTGCGTTATATTGATGAGACTAATGCTGAACGCTACACGCAGCGGACAGACTGGTTTTGTTAATGTATTTACATTCTTAAATTGTCTATTCTTTGTCGCTGTTCCTCTACCCTTGTGAGAATCTCATCCGCATCTGCCACGAGGCCGCACTGTTCGGCTTCTTTAAGAACCTTCCCTCCTTTAATGGAGCTTATGCCGTCCTGCCTTGGTGTGCAGGGGCCGGCGGGACGGGTTTTAACACATCTCCTGCGGACATACCTCCTGGCAAGCAAAAGTAGTTGCATGGCAGCTAAGTCAAACGGGCAGTCGGACTGTGTAGGGCACACGTGTGTGTCTGTCCATTTCTGTGGGTGGCTGTATAGTGTTTGTGTGGATGAATGTTTGTTTACCTCCGTAGGTTTATGTTTATCGACATACTTGTGTTAGGGGCTTGTGTGTCTTTCACAAATAGCTTTACAAAGGCCATTTAAACATGTTGCGGATGTGGCTGGAATTAAAGGTGCATGCTTTTTAACAAGGGGCAGCATTTTTAAATTGCCCGTACTATTGTTCTGCTTATGTTTTGTGTCTGCTGCCAGCAGTTTACACTCTGTGGTGTCCCTTCTGTGGCAAAGACAGCGATGTCTGCATATCATTGCCCTGGGACAGTAGAGCAGCTGTGGATGCTTTGATGCTCTATTCTCCGTTGTTTTTTCAAGGGTCAGTGAGACACTCTGAGGAGTCCTGGAATCTGCCAGCTGAAGGTAAGAAAACCCAGAGCTCATGCTCAGATTGGAGCTTGGCAGTAGGTTTCTTGTGTAGTGCGGTGCTAAAGGAAGACACGTAAGCACTATGAGAAGGCACTGCAACAGATATAGAAGTCACATTTGATGTGCTGGCTAACACCTACTTTGATACCTCCCTAATGGAAAGGAAACCATGTCAACCCTGACCTATTATTTGAAGTGGATTGTGCCTGTGTGTCTTATAAACATCCTGCTCTCTCTTCAATACCTTTCTCAGGATCGAGGGCTGCTTCAGTCCGGGTCAATCCAGAGAACCGCATTGACGTGGGGGTACATTTTGACATCAGGAGGGTTAGGTTGAGGGCTGAGGAGTCTAGAAAGAAGGCGGTAAGAGGGTGCAGCTTGTGGCAGTTGGTCACAAGAGAGAATCCACACAAAAGTATTTGACCATTAGTAGCAGCTGCCATGGAAGATTAGGCCCATGGAGCTTGCAAAGTTATTACTTGCACTTCTCCCTCCTTCCTGCTTACGCCTCTCTCTTCCTTACACATGTGTTTTCTCCCATCTTCATCTGCCCTTTATATTCCCCTCCTTCTAACACCTCCTCCTCCCTGTACCTGCACATTCTCTTGGCAATATGTACCCTTCACACTCCATCCTCTCCTCCCATCTCTCTATTACCACTCTTTATTTTCAAACATTTGTGGGTGTGGGGTAACTTCCACATTTTCAGTTGAGCTTGTTTGCTTTGCTCACTCACGACTTTGCACTCATCCCCAGCTTTTCCACCTCACCATTTTCAAAACTCGCCAGCCGCCGCTGGAGGGGACTGCGGCTGGAAACAGACACATATGGCGCCCCATGAAAGGGAAAAAAACAAGCAAATACAGGGCAAGAGACCACGAGCTGGAAACAGGTGCATCTATGCATCACAAGGCAAGCAAAGACCGGGCAAGCACGGGGCTGTGGGCTGGAGACAGGAACACACGCGGGCGTGCTCGTTCAAAACAGGGCGAGTGACAATGGACTGGAGACAGACAGGTGTGCCTGAGCCTCCAAGTGCAGGCATACATGAAGTGACAACCACAGGACCATAGAACGCGATGGAGACAGGCACACACAAGCAGGCTCGAAACAGGTCGACATCCGAGTCTGAGGAAACCAGGAGCTAGGCGCTACTTCAGAGGCTGCACTGGGCATCCCAGGCTGCTCACAGTGACAACCAAAAGGTGCCCAACACGGGTCCCGCTCGGTTAAAGGCGTGAGACTCGGAAAACACTGCGACTGTGCGTGACAGTGTTAGACACCCATAAACCTTGAAATGCATACGAGGGCAAAGCACCGCCCGCGCACCCACAACCCAGACACGTGCACAGCAGGAAGTGATCCATGCAAGAAAAGGGCTTTTAGGCATCATGTCACTCGGTACATCTTACATTCGACAAGTGCCAAAGAAATATGTGTCTCTCCCACACAGCCAGCCTAGAATAATACTGCAATTCGATGTATTTGTGATACTCACGGTGATGTCTTTAGGGTCAAATGCTGGCTCCTTCGGGGGCTCGGGGCGGCGGGCGCAGGCGCTGCGGCAGGGGCTGCCTTGGCATCCTTCTTGGGTTCAATCTTCTTGGGGGGCATGATGGGGCCTGGAGTCTGTGGGAACTACCCCCTGCAGGAGAAAAGAAGTAGAGTGTTCAAATGAGCAGAGAAAATGAGGACCAGAGAGTAGTGAGGTGCGTTGAAAAGATGGACAGAGAAGCCAGGCAAGAGGAGAAAATGAGGAGCAGTGAATACTGACAGCTGAAGAAAAAGACGAGCAGACAAAAATGGGGACGTAGCACATCAGCGTGAATAATGAAAAGTAGATTATAGTCTTGGGGTAAATGGAGTACTATAGTGCGGTGAGGTCAAAGAAGAAGCGGAAAGTGTTGCGTCGCTTGCCCTGCAATGACCACCACCACGCAGTGTGAGTACGTGTTCTTTATTTCATATTATCGGCAGCTAGCATGCTGCGTGTCTGCCCTCGACCATCGCTTCCTGCGCTCTGCCCCTCGGCCACCCCCTGACCGGAACTGGTGTCCGGTGACCTGTGCTGCCCCTCGCCCTCTCCCAGGTCCTAGTGTCCACTCCTCAGGACACTACATCTCCCCCTTTGTCACAAAGACGTGACGACAGTAACATTAGTTCGTAATCAGAAATGGGACAGTTGGTGAGGTAGAGTCCGTTGCAAGATGTGATGTGACCCGTGAGGTGCTACCCAGAGCGGCATCTCACATTTCTTCTATCAGTCTCTTTGGTCTCACAATGTCTCTTCTCGGCCTCGTCACAAGTCCTTGGCCCTCCTTTGGCCTAGTTGCTTCTGCTGCACCTGCTCCATTGCACTCCCTTTTTGTGGTCTCTTCGATGCCTGTCACTTGCTCTTCGTCCTTTTCTTCCTTTAGGCCTTTGAAATGTGAGCTGTTTCTTGTTATTCGTTGGCGGTCTGATTCTGCTGTTATCATTGTTCCTTTTACTTGTGTTATCGTCAACGGGTCTTGGGCGAACAAACTGTCCGACTTTCGTTGTTGTCTCTGGCGGACTACTACAGTGTCTCCTTCATGGAAATGTGATCTGGTGGCATGTCGTCGGCTGTCGGCGTATTCTTTCATTTTTCTCTTAGCCGCCTCATCTTTGGCTGCCACGCTCTCGTGCCCTGGCGCCGTCAGTCCTTCTACCTGCGGCAGCCTCGTTCAGCTTGTCCTCCCTAGTACCAGCTCGGCCGGGCATTTCCCTGTGGACCCATGGGGCGTGTTTCTGTAGTCTCTCAGTATTTGGCATAGTGCTTGGCCCAGGGAAATCTGTGACAGCTTCGCCCTCTGAACTGCATTCTTGATGTTTCCAATGAATCTTTTGACCATGCCATTTGCTTGCGGCCATAGTGGTGTTATCTTCCTGTGCTGTATTCCGAGGTAGGCCATGAACCTTCGGAATTCCTCTCCTGAGAACGGAGGACCATTATCAGTTTTCAGTGTTTCTGGCGAGCCCCATGCTGCAAATATGTCGTCCAGAACAGGTAGCACTGCTGCTGCTGACGTTGAGGAGACTTGTCTCACAATGGGGAATCTGGAGTATTCATTTATTATGACCAGTAGGTAAGTTCCCGCTTCTAGAGGTCCAAAGAAGTCGGCAGCCATTGTTGTCCATACAGCCCTTGGCAGTTCCGACATGTGCATAGGTTCTTGTCTTGCTGGCGGACCTGTTGTTTACATAGGTGACAGGCCGCGATCGTATCTTCGACTAGACTGTCTAAACCGGGGAACCACACTTTTTCTCTCAGCAACTTCTTTGTCGCCACAATGCCCCTGTGTGACTCGTGTGCAATGCTGACCACTTGGCGCCGTAGTGAGCTTGGAATGACTATCCTGGTGCCCCGCATTACTATTCCACTATTTTCCTCTGATAGCTCCGCGCTTATTTTCTGCTAAGCCAGCATCTCCTCCTTGTTTACTCCTCCCTTCCATGTGCAGTTGTTGTTGACATGTCTCCACCTTTGTTGCCTCATCATTTCTCTGGCCGCTCGGAAAGGGTCATCTTTTTCAGTTTCTCTCTCGATTTCTGTTAGAGTTACTGGTGGAGGCGTGCTTTGCTTTAACACGAAGTTTAAGTATTCTTCTGCCATTGAGGCCTTTGTCTCTGAATGCGGTAGTGGATGCCGTGACATGTAGTCTGCTGGATTATGTTCTTTCCCTGGTTTGTGGACAATTTTGAAATCGTAGTCCATCAATCTGATGCCCCAGCGCTCGATGCGGGGCGGCATCTTTGCCGCTGGGTTGCCGTAAATTGTTACTAGTGCTTGGTGGTCTGTGATGATGGTGAACGGCTTCCCGTACACAAACATGTGGTAATGCTCGCATGCCCATACCACCGCTAAGCTTTCTTTCTCCGGCTGTGAGTATGCCTTCTCAATGTCTGTCAGGCTTTTGCTGGCGAATGAAACAATCTTCCTTGGTGACTCCTTTCCTGGCAAGTGTTGTGCTAGTATCGCTCCTAGCCCCACTGGGCTGGCATCGACCGTCAGCTCGGTGCAGAGCAGAGGGTAGAAGTATGCGAGGTGCTCCACAGTCATCACGGCCTTCCGTATTTCTTCGAACGCTTCATTGCATTGTTGAGACCAAACAAATTTCTGGCCTTGTTTCGTTAGTTCTCTCAGCGGCGTGCTCACCGTAGCAAAGTCTTGTATGTATCTGGCACAGTAGCTTGCCAAGCCTAGGAATGATCTTATTTCTGCCACATCTGACGGTGGCCTTGTGTTCTTCAGCGTCTCCACTTTGCTGGAATCAGGCCTCATCCCTTTTTCCGAGAATATGTGCCCGAAGAATATCAGTTCTGTTCTCCCTAGCTCGCACTTTTCTCCACTCAGTGTTAGCCCGGCCTGCTTCAGCTGTTTGCACACTTGCCGTAGGGCGCCATCGTGTTCTTCGTCCGATTTCCCAAACACTAGGATGTCGTCACTGTAGTTGAAACTGTTGTGCACTGGTCGTATCACCTGTCTTATTGTTTCCTGAAATATTTCAGCTGCTGACGAGATGCCAAAACTGAGCCTTTTGTATCTGAATAGTCCTAGGTGTGTGGAGAACTTCGTTATGTACCTTGACTGGGGGTCCAGTTCTAGTTGGTGATATCCTTTGCACAGATCTAGCTTTGAGAATCGGCACGCCCCTGTCAGCCGGCTGATCATGTCGTTCAGATGAGGTCCCGGATGACGTTCCTTCGATATTGCGGTATTCGGTATTCTCATGTCTACACAGATCCGTATTTGGGACGCGTTCTTCTTTGGGACTGCCACAATCGGTGACACCCACGGAGTCGGGCCGTCTGCAGGCTCAATTATGTCTTGCTGTAGTAAGTTGTTTATTTCTTCTTTCACTTACGGTTGTAGATGAATAGGCACTCTCCTGTGATGCTGTGCCACTGGCCTCACAGCTTCATTTATGTGTAGGGTGATCTGTTTGTCTTTTAGTTTCCCCAGCCCTTTCAGTATTTCTTGATATTCTTGCAGTATGTTGTCTTTTTCTGTCATGAGATATGTCATGGCCAACAGCCCCATGACTTGTGCGGTGACGTTGCTCAGCAGGCAGGGTGCTGGGATGTCCCCTTTCAACACGTGTATCTCTTCTTGGCATGTCAAATGTCAGAGTTTCGGTGAATTTGCCCATGTTTTCGACGGGTGTCTTTGATCCCCATGTGAACACTTCTACTGTTGATGGCGATAACGTTGGCTTTACTCTCATCTTCATGTACTCTGACATGCACATATGTTGTATGTTGCGCCACTGTCTAGCACGAATTTTGTTCTGTGGCGCCCGACGTCGATGTCTACTGTGGCCGTCTTTTTTATTTGCTGCTTCTCCACCAGCTGGACGTGTTCCTGCTGTCTTCCTTCCTTTAATGTGTCGGACATGAGGTATAGCCGTGCTTCCCTCCCGGCCGCCGTCATTTCGTCCGACTCTTCGGACGAGCCTCTTTCCGCCGTCTCCATGTGTCGGGCGTGTCTTGTGCCCATCATCCTTGGTCTTGCTGTTCGTCCCCTCTCATTACTGAATTGCCGGATCATGCAGGTGCTTGCAAAGTGGTTGTCCCTATTGCATTTTCTGCATTTCTGGCCCATTGCTGGGCAGGTGCCAATGTGTGGGAATTCAAGGCCGCACCTGTAGCATGTGACGGCTTGTTTCCTGGGATGTTGATGCTCCCTGTTATCGTTTCTTTCAAACTTTTCCGTTATCCGATGCGCCATAGCTATTCCTTTTTCTTTGCCTGTTTGTATTTGTTTGGCATGTTCCATGGCCCGTGCTTTTGTGCGGGCCATCGTCAGTATTTTCTCAAGTGTTGTTGGTTCTTTTAGAATGCGTGCCCTGAACTCTACTGACAGACACCCTACAATGAGACGCGTTCGTATCGCTTCTTCATTGTTGAATTTTTCGAATTCGCAATATGTCACCAACTTCCGCAATCTTGTTGCAAAGTCATCCATGCTCTCTTCCGGTTGTTGGCATGCTGTATGGAACGTGTACCTTTCAAAGTCGATGTTGCGTTGGGGGTCGAATTTCTCCGTGAGGCACGCTTTCGCGCCTTTGTAATCCGCCGTTTTTTCACTCGGGAATGTCATCATTAGGTCTTCTATCTCGTCCCCCGCAAGGTTAATCAGCAGATCTAGTTGTTTGCTCTCTGCGACGTCCGTTGCGCGCATGTAGCATTCGAGTTGTCGTAGCCATCTCTCCCATCTGATGCCTGCTTGCGGTTCGGATATGTTAAATGGCCGTCGTCTGCGGAACACAGCTTGTGTGCTCCTTGTGTCTTCGTCACCCATCCTTTGTTTTATTTTATTATTATTTATTTATTTATTTATTTTTCTTTTACTCTTCTTTCTTCTTCCTCTCTTGCTATTTTCTTTCTTTAGCACCTTTGTTTTTTCTTTTATTCCTCCTGTTTCCGACCTTTTTAATGCTTTATTTCCTTTAGCCTGACTTCAAAATGGCCTCCCGGCCTTCCTGTGCTGTTATTGGCCCAATTTGCCTGACTCCAAGATGGCCGCCGCACTCTCTCGTGATTTCGCGCTGTCTGGGACTTTGCCTGACTCTTTAAAATAGCCACCGTCTATCTTGGATGCTCATTGGCCCAATTTGCCTGACTCCCAAATGGCCGCCTCCTCTCGCGAGTGTTTGTTGAAAACTCACGCGTGGGAGCGTCTTCATTTCCTTTCTTGGCTGCTTCGTCAATTTCAGTTTCGCGCTGCTCTTGTGTTGGCAGCGCTGGGGTGGGCTCCCGCAACGATGTTTTTTCTGCTGGGCACTTGGGACCAGGGTGGGCTCCTGGCTCCGAGATGATTTCCGCCACCGGGTGGGTTCCGACAGTCGCCGCGATGCGTGGATTTCGATCCCGCCTCGTCGCCAGTTGTCGCGTCGCTTGCCCTGCAATGACCACCACCACGCAGTGTGAGTTCGTGTTCTTTATTTCCTATTATCGGCAGCTAGCATGCTGCGCGTCTGCCCTTGACCATCGCTTCCTGCGCTCTGCCCCTCGGCCACCCTCTGACCGGAACTGGTGTCCGGTGACCTGTGCTGCCCCTCGCCCTCTCCCAGGTCCTAGTGTCCTCTCCTCAGGACACTACAGAAAGTACCGCTACGAGTGAAGAAAATGAGGAGCAAAAAGGAATGAAGGGAATGGAAAAAAGGAGGAACAAGTTGCCCTGGTGTCATTGATGAGACATGAACGGGAGAAGAGGAGTAGCAGGGGATGAAGAATGGGTGCACAAAAGGAGGAGCAGAAATACCGAGATGAATGGAGAAGAGGAGGAGCAGAGAGCACAGAGGTGAGCAGGACAGCAGGGGACATCGCTTCACCCCTATATACCTCCAGCCCCAGCCTTCTGGGGGCGGACCAGCCGCAGGAGCTACTCCGGCTGACTAGCAAAGGAGGCTGCCCGGCACAGCATCCAAAAACTCATCACTGCCTGAGGGCAAACCGCCCGGCAGGTACCCAAAACTCATCACTGTCTGAAGGCAACCGCCACTGCAGCCATCAAAATCTCATCACCGTCAGAAGACATTTGACAGACTAAAACAAGACTCTGCGATAAAACTTGCTGACACTACTGCAGACCCAATTGACCGTAACCCACAGCCTATCACAGCACTGACCCTGTGATCCAACCTCAAATGTGACAAAGCATCACACATTAATAAGATAACCTAAACAGCGACTAAAAAACTCAAAATGAATGTGGAGTAATGAGGCTATCGCCTCGGTATCCAAAAACTCACGACTGTCAGAAAGCATCTGACAGACGAAAACAAGACACACAGATGAGGGGAGAGGGTGCCTGGCAGCAGAGGAGGGACGCGGTCGGTGACAATTGTCCTTTGTCAAGAGCCCCCATTACCTACAAGCTGTTGGTTCATCCCACCGGGGCGGGGGCGCACACACATAATACACTCACAAAGCAGACCCAAGAGGCATCAATGGATAGCTCACGGGCACAGCGCCCATGTACAGAGGGGCCTGGAGTTGGGAGGGGACTCTGCAAATAGCTGATTAAACCTTAAGCAAACAAGCTAAAAGTGTTAAAACGTGAAAAGACACAAGGCATTCATAGAGGCGAGCGAGAGTTCTGGTGAATATAATGGTCTTGAGATAAAATAGATCTCCGAAACAAGGGTCCAGCCGCTCTCTCGGCCACAGCCCAGGGCTCTTTGCAAAGTCCCAACCCAGGCCCGAAATGTTCACTGAAAATCGAAATGTTTTGATGGGGGGCTTACTGCCCTCTCTGCAACCTTCACCAGTTGACCCCTCTCGTCACCCTCGCAACATTCTGTCCCCTTCCCCAGCCCCCCCCCCACTGCACCATCTTCACGTTGACTCGCCTCATCAGCATCCCACTCACCCTCAGGCAGGAGCCGACCTCACTACACCATCTCCACACACTGCCCTTTCCAGAAGTCCCACTCAACGATCTCCGATTCCAGCCTTCATCCTCTCGAGGCAGGCAACCCTCCCCCTGCTGCCTTCCCATCTGTGCTCCGCAGTTACTCCCACTCCATCATCTCCACAATCTGCCCTTCCCACTCCACCATTTACACATTCTACCCTCCCTCACTCCACCACCTTCTTCCCCTGCTCTGCAAATCGCCGCCCCTCCCCCTCAGTCAGCGGTGCCCCTCAGTAGAGCGCTGCTGGGGGCGCGGCGCTATTCGAGGCATCTGTGTGGGAGTCGGGGGGGGGGGGGGGGAAGGGGTCACTGGTCCCCACTAACCTGCTTCGGATCTAGGCAGCTGTTTGCAGAAACTCTGCCGTCGCAGCAGGGGCCTCTCTGCCTGCACGCGAGAGCGGGGGCTCTCTGCCTGCTAATGAAGGGGGCACGTGCAGACAGGATGACGTCAGAGGACAGGCAGCTGTCAGCGAACCGAAAATTGCATTTGAAAAGAAAAGACGAGATAGTGGTGGATACACAGTCGCACTTCAAATCCTAACAGAACAAGCGTTTGCAATGCAATAGGTCTCGCATTTGGGAGAGTTTAAGCTATTGGCATTGTAAATGACAATGCCTTTTGTTTATGCATAGTTTTTTAAAGCTACAAAGGCATTGTTATTTACAATGGCAATAGCTTAAACTCTCGCAAATGTGAGACCTGTTGCATTGTAAATGCTTGTTTTGGCTGTTTGTGGGCATGTTTTATGATCTTCTGGGCCGGTTTTTACTATTAATTTCCCGGATATTAAAACACTGCCTGTAAATCCATACCTTGCGAAACACATATACAGAGTCGCATTGCAAGTTCCGAATTGCCCCAAATTGCACCCATGACCCACTTTTTTAGCTTTCTGCTACACTATTAGCGTCCACTTTTATTTTGGTGCCGGGGCCTTTTCTGTCCCAATCCGACCCTGCTTGGAAACTTAGGGTCTATAGTGGTGCAACGTGCAGTGGAGTGGGCAGACGTTGAGTCCAACAGACATTACTGCCCATCAGTATCTTTGGATAAACATTCACAAAGGACTACAGAAAGGTGAGGAAGATTCTCTGTGCCAAATGATTTGCTTATGGACTTTTGTTTGCACACAAGCAGTGTTCGAATACCAGCTCGCACTTCACATAAGTCTACTTCTATGGAGAAGATGGGTTTGTATTTTTCCACTGAACGCTTGTCTCTATTTCTATGTAAGAAAAGACACATTTCACACTTTCTCTTTGGACTGATTCAGAACAAGCCCCATCCCACTCCTTTATGGAAAACTACTCCAGAAAAGTGTGTAAGAAAAAATTAATAAGTGAGTTGGTGTGTGAAAGTGAGTGAGATGTTGGGTGAGATGGTAGCTCATGAATGAGTGGCTAGATAAATGAGAGGAGGTGGGTCGATGGATCAGTGAGTGAATGTATCATTGAATAATTGGTCGGTAGGTGAGACAGATGTGTGAGTGAATAGTGGGTGGGGGAGCGAATAAGTGTTGGGTAAATGAGTGACTAATTTGATGGTTCTGAGCGAGTTGACTTGTGTACCACACAGTGCCAACTGAATGGCCACTAGGTGCTTCTGTGAATCGGTGGTTTGTTTTTGGGGCTGGATTCAGAATGAGACATTCATTTTGGGACCTGGAGTTGGACTGAATCCACAGAAAGCCTTTAGAGTTGCGGCCGCTATTCAATAAATGTAAAGGACGTTTATTTCTATGTTTGTTTTACTTATAGTGCATTTAAGTTTCCACAGTTTTGGGTTTAAGTACGTTTTAGGTACGTACATGATGGTTGTCTGGAAAACCTACAACTGCTCCAGCCAGTCCTGTCCTTGTTTTTTTATGGGTTTGCCTGAGGAATGTAAACTATTCAACATGGAGTCGACCGTTAAGCTGGAGGCGACAGTGAGCTGTGCTGGAGTTTGGGGAGGCGCGGTGTTTACTGTGTCAGTCTGTAGTCCCGGTGATTACATTGGTAGTTTGAGAAGAAAGGAGAAGCAAGTCAGAAACCCGATTAACACTGACGAACAGCCCTGTAGTGTCCTGCGAGACACGTTCTACTGTCCCGCAGGAAGCTGTCATGCCAGCCACTCCCTCGAGGGCTGGACACACTTCACCCCCACACTCATCCATCACGGGTGCCACGAGTGACGTGGCCCCGTCAATAAAAAGGCCCGGGTGCACATGCTCGTGGCCAGTTACTGCTATACGTCTCCTGGTGTCTGTGTCCATCACTACAGTAATGTGGGCCTGAGGCCCAACACCACACTGGCGACGAGCGGGTCTGATCCCGCGTGTGCACCTTCTGCTTCCCGGTTTTGCCCCGAGACGATCGGTAGCCCGAGGCACCTGCACTGGTGGGCCTGTATGACATGAACCTACCGCTGCCAGCCTACTCACATTTGGGCCTGAGAGAGGAAGGGAGAGGTGCTGCTAGACTACTGAGTGACCCCTCAGCCACTGCCCGCACGTCCAGCCAAAATAGAGGTATCAGCAGTGAGCGCAATTGAAGCCGGCAGAGAAGGACGAAGCCCCTCCGGCAGGGAAAGCGCATCCGGCCTGCGGCGACACCCACAGTAAGCACCAGCACGATCTAACCCATATGTGGCAGCCAAACTCGGGTAGTGAGAAAAGGAGTTTGTCGGAGCTACGAAGGCAAACCCCGCCTCTCCCGCGAACGAACTGCGGCACTGCTATGCTCTGTTGCTGAGGCCCCTGCGACCCTCGCACTATGCCTTGAGAGAGCCAACGACCCGGCCTTGTAGTGACACAGCACCTGTCATGCCTCGCGCCTCCACTCGCACCCACCTGTTGGAATGCCAGTGAGAGGCCCGCCAGAGGTGCTCTTTTGACGACGAAGACTGACTCCAGTACCTTGGCAGCTCCTGCCGGTCAGAGCGCAGGTTTGGGAGGAGCTGCTGCCTGTAGTCTTGCTGCCCCCAGGGGAGGTATGGGAGATGGATGCACCCTCCTGTTGAAGACTCTGTGCAGCACGCAGCAAGAAGGGAAGCTGCCGCGACCCCAACCGCAACACATGCGAGGCGCTCTACGGACCGTCAGCCGGCCTGACACAAGTAGTGGCTGCAGCACCACCTAGCGTCCCTTTTGCCCGCGCCGCGAGCCCCGGGTTGCATCCTCTGCCCCAGCGTACTCCGTGGCTGCTGAAAGACTGCCACCAAAAAAGAAAAAGAAAAAAAAGAAAGGAGTCTTCCCCCGATGCAGCCCGGCTGACCGATGCACCGGCACACGCGCCGCACAACACTGCCCGCAGTAGAAAGCAGCTGCTGTGGCTCCAAAGCTGCCCAGGCCGTAAAGACACCGGTGAAGAGCCAGCACTGCAGCGCCACCTGGTGGCTGTACAGCCACATCACCTGCACACCACAAACCTCTGCGTGCAGCAGCCCTGTCCGGGACTGAGCTTGCAAAGAGGACTGTCGGCCGCAACTCTACTAATGTAGGAGACGCCGTCCTGCCAGGAAAGTACCCAAGACCGCCATGACGGCCTGCAGTGTCACCTAGCATCTGCCCACTGTCCCGCATGTCAGCCATGGCCCAGGAGACAAGCACATGCCTTGACTGAGACTGTCACTGCCAAACCGGGGTGGTAGCAGAGAAAGCCCTGCCCCCCCGCCAATCACCTACTGCCACTACAACAGCGAAGAAATAGGAAGCATACCACAGAAGCTGGCATTTCTCCAGAGGCCCTCGGGGTCAGGATCACTAAAGTGTTGGCAGCCCGCAGGCAGGAACAAGGGCGGCCACACTCCCCACCACTGACCTACATCAGTGTGGAAACTGCTACACGCGCTGCCTTCACCACACTCAAGATGCAACCCCACGACCTCACCAGACGCAGCTCATGCTGAGTGACCTGCAACAGGTCCTGCGACGTCAACACTCTACCCCAGTAAAAGAGAGTCGCTGTGGCCTGGCCGGCAGGAAGCGACTGCTGGGGCATCCTAATAAAAGGGAAAGCACGTATAACCACGTCGCCCAACAACACAACTCACAACAGCTGCTGCCGCCTACCACCGCATCCACACAGCAAAGTTTCCTGGTAACTGCCATACCCTGACACACAAGGAAACCTGGCACCAAATGCTCACCACTGGTGGATGCCTGACTCCACCTCAACCAAGACCACTGCGACACAAGCCCCTACTAGCAAGAATGGAAGCCCAGCCACAACAGGAAGCCCAAAGGCCCAAAACAGCACAGCCTGAGAGCGCAGCACTCAGGAAGAAGAAAGGAAGCACGCCAAGAGGAGAGTACCCAACCTCACCTAAACTAACGGGTGAGAACAGGGACATCTACAGCTCAGCACCTTCCTCGCTCAAGGAGAACTGAGGCTGCAAAGCACAGCCAGCACAAGAAAGACTGGTGCGAAGCATACACTGCCAGTGGCTGCCCAACGCCACCGCCAAAGAGGAGATTGCATCACTTACTCCATGATGGTGAACCAACACAATCGCACACTACAACTCAGGCACAGCCTGTGCCAGACGAGAGCGCCACACGCCCCTGGCGGTGAACAACCACCACCGCATGGAGGAAGGACAGGCACGCCAGGTGCCAGAAGAAAGCGGAGCGCACTAAGTCAGAGACGCACAGAAGGCCACGCCAGTGAATCTGACAGCACGGGCAGGCACCGAGAGATAGAGACATCTCCACAAGGAAGCACTTCTGAACGCAGGTAGGAGAGCACCCACGTCTCCACCACCCCAGCGAAGCCCCGCTGTGGGCCGAAGACCACACAAAGTGTCCTCCCTTACACTGCCTCAAGAGAGTCGGCGGCGACCCACGACAGGCAAGAGAGGAGTTGCACACTCCACGTGGCAGACCGCCACAGCAACATGCGCGCCTACAACCAGCTACACGGGACCGGACGTCACGTCGCCCAACAAGCAAGGAGCGTGCCAGATTAAATGCAGAAGCCGGTGCCACGACAGCGCCGCATCGTGGTCCAAGCGCAGTGTCCTCGAAGAAAAGAAAAGAGTTTACAGCCCTGTCACCACCAAAAAAAATGGAGGAACATAGTTGGGCTGAACAAACCAACAAAAGGAGAAGACCGAAGACTCACAGCAAGCCAAGAGTACACCCTGACACACCAGACAGTCACCATGGCGGACTGACGTTCCTGGATACAGCCTCATGGGTGAACCGAACATAAGCCGCAGCAAGCGCCAACCGCGTCTCATCCGAACGCTTCCCCAGGCGACCGTCCATCCCCGAGCGTCGGCAGTCTAAGTCAAGTGGCATCCCTGCTCCTGTCCGCAGATGCCACGGGTGAAGATCAGCTCCGAGTGCCTTTCCTCACACCACCTCAGGATGGAGTCGGCAGTGGCCCCAAAACAGGCAAGAGGGGATCCGTACACTTCTACGTGTCAAGCCACCACCGAAGATCAACCTCAACAAAGCGGAGACACCTGGCTGCTAAGTCCCTCCTGACATCTGAACTCTCCCAGCAGGTCACCACCACCTGTCATTCCGACTCACCACATGGCTGGCAAACCGCCATCACGCCAGCCATCAGCACATGCGTCAAACACCACTACCAGTGCACAAGTGACTGGAGTCCTAAACTGTTGCCACACCCGCCAACCAAAAGAAATCAGAAGCCACCTGGAGACCTGGCCTACACCAGAACTGCGGCAGCGAGTGCAAGTCTTGACCAAGACTCATCCACCCGTGAGGGTTGTGCGTGCGACCAAGTAACGGCTCCTCAGCGGTCCTGCAGCTGCCCCCAGATGGCACACATGCAGGCCCCATCGCAGCCCTCCTACAGTCCGGCAGCAACCCCGACGACGGGCCTCCCCAGGCGGGAGAGCGATAAGAGACATTGCCCCACCGACAGGTTACCAGTCACAGCCAAGCAGTTCAACAGCGACAGTCGGTCCAGCAACACCTCTGTGAATTCTCACTTGGGACTCCATCCATGCTCATGATGCAACCCACTAAAAGGAACTGTTAGAACTCACCGCAGACCATCACCGACGTCAGCAAATTGGAAGCCATGCAAGACATGTCATTGTCCGCGAACTGACGGTGTGCAGCGGACGTCTCCAAGCCGGCAGTCGTGTCCTGAACCCCTCAGGTTAAACTACGGGTGCCCGACGAGAAGGTTCTGCTGTAAGCAAAGTCACCAGCCCATGTCTGATGTCGTCCTGCCACCTGACTCGAGAGACTGATGGACCCTGTGGCATTTAGTTAACTGTTTGTTTTATCCTCACAGGTTGGACTAACACTTTGTTTGTTCCTTAATAAAGTTGGGGAGGAATGTAGTGTCCTGCGAGACACGTTCTAGTGTCCCGCAGGAAGCTGTCATCCCAGCCACTCCCTTGAGGGCTGGACACACTGCACCCCCACACTCATCCATCACGGGTGCCACGAGTGACGTGGCCCCGTCAATAAAAAGGCCCGGGTGCACGTGCTCGTGGCCAGTTACTGCTATATGTCTCCTGGTGTCTGTGTCCATCACTACAGTAATGTGGCCTTGAGGCCCAACACCACAAGCCCCTCGTAGTGTAAAAATAGAGAGGGACTGATCAGACATGTCACGCTCTCGACGATTAGTTCGGGGGAGGGGCTGTGCTCCATTTAGTGTCACCCCTTGTTCTGGGGCTAACAATCTACAAACGTTTGGGAGCCACGGGCACAAGAGTGAAATATGTGCAGTCAGTGCACACTGGCAGCTGCAAAAATGGCGGGAGATGGCTTCAGGGGAACAGAAAGGGACGTCTGGCAATGTGTGCAGTTGGAAGAGTTGTCCAACAGGATTGCCCTTCGGTAAACACAACAGAAATTGCAGCCTTTTTCTTTCAAGTGCTATGTTTACACCGACTCCCCCATTTCGTTGTATTCAGTACTCTACATTACAGTATGGTGGTTAAGTATTTATTAGCATTAACCACCCTTGGTAGTCCACTTCCTAACCTAGGCATGCCCGTTTCCATTCATTTTCATGCATTTGTTTCTTCGAGCAACTCTGCAAGTCTATCGCCTGCAAAGTGTTAAGGTTGACGTTTTTGTATAAAGCAGAATGTAGTTCCTCTTGTGAAAAGTGCCACACCCCTTTTGTGGCACGCTCTTAACAGTGATCCTTATAGTTTTTGTTTATTGTCATTTGTAGACCACCAATTTACATGCAATTTGACATTAGTCTTGCAGTTTAGTAGTAACGTTAACATACTATGCTTCTGACTGGCAAACTTTCACCCAGCTGTGTTTTCTCAGAATTAACATCTTCACTTTAGCCGATCAATGATGGTCCTAGTCTGGAAGAAAGGTTTGATTTGGTGTACATAAAACCAAACAAAAAACCTGCGAGGTGTCGTGTTTACGTCTAGTGTAGAGTTTTACAGAAACAAAAAAGATATGTAGACTGTCAATATCTTTATAATTCATGCGGCCTTAATTAGATTTTAAAATACATCTGTTTTTGTTTAGCTGTGCCGTTTTAATGCTATAGCTTGTTCTTTTATTTTATTTTTGTAATCTTATTTACAGATACAGGACGTGTTACCTGCATTCTCGGGCTTGCTTGCGTGTAAGGCCCCCTTCCACTGCTTGTGATAACTCCGTGACACATTGAGCCACTGCCCCCCTTGGTTCTCACTGCGGGGGGGCATGCAGCACGGTGGCTGCACAGCGCACTTCCTGCTGAGCGATGGGAAGCTACCGTACTCGGACACTTCAAATGCGCCGCATCGGCACTACTCACAGAGGCGCTGGCACCACAATGAATGCTCCGTGGGACGCAGGGAGGCTGTCTCTGGGCCCCCCGCCGTCGGTGCAGAGCTGAGAGGCCTGCCGCAGCCGGAGCCCACGGGACGGTGCACTCCGGGAGCCATCCCGGTACGCATGCAGGCGGCAGTGACGCACAGGAGCCCAGCTCTGTTGGGTCGCAGCGACCCCTTGGCTCCAGCCCCCACGGCCACATTCCTCAGCTGCGCGTCAGGCGCTCTGCATGCCGGAATGTCAGCCCTGGGCTAAAGGAGTGGGTGGGACAGACTAGTTAGTCACTGTAGCTAGCTGTTAAACACGGCTGATGAACTCTCACTGTTTTGTTAGGACAACATTTATTAAGCAGAATGTTCCCACAGTGTGATTGCTTGGAATGCCTCGTCTCCGCCTAGATGTTTCATGATGTTTCAGGCAAACAGCGTGCGTGCAGAGAGGGAGCAAGCGGCCAAGCGGTAATAAATCAAGCGCGCGGTGGGAGACGCCATGCGCGCGCACATCTCCTGTCTGGGCGCGCACATGGTTTGTCTCGCGTCGCGAATGAAAGCGACGACAATAGAGTCTCGCCAAGGCGAAGCAGTGCATGCGCTGCGTTCGCTAGGTGAGACCTAAAAATGGGCTAGTATGTTTAATTTATCTTTAAAGTACAGTGTACATTTGGTGCCTCTCAGGGTCAGATACCCCACTATCCAAGGTATCAATAATACAAGAAACAAAGGTAAATTGTATAGCGTAAATAACAAGAGAAAAGCCCTGGCACTCTTAAATTTTTACATAAATTCAAATGTAATACATTGGTTTGCACCAACAAACACTAGGATGACGAAAGAGTCCCTCCAATTCAGGAAACCATGAAAGTTAGTCCATAATTTTGCATTGTGAAAATGTGGTGTGTTCACGTTGAGTTTTGAGCCATTTCCTACAAGTGAGGTACCATTTTTATCGGGAGACTTAGGGTAATTCAGATTTGTAAAGGAACTGTTGTTACCTATTGACTTTCGATGCATTTCTGCCTTCCAAATGAAAGACATTGTGTAAAAAAGAAGTCATTCTAAAAAATGACTGATAATTCTCATGCTAGTATGAGTATTCCCAAATTCTTAAATGTGCAAATATCTACTGTTTCTAAACTCTATATTTTGTTCCAATTTCAGAAATACATAGGTGTCTTTCATACCGATTTTTCCATGTACACATTTTTACAGAATAATTACTATATACCTGGTACATAATAAAAAACCATTGCAAGTTGCTGCTCAGTTTTTGGCTCTGGGTTCGTCGGGTTCTTGGTGAACCCACAAGTCCTATATATCCCCACAACCAATAATGTCCAGCGGATGTAACGGTACATTGCTTTCAAAGAGCTGTCACAATTACAAGAAGTTACAGGTGAAAACGTTGACACAAAAAGCGCTTTTTTTCAACAAATTTTCAATTTATCCTATATTTAACTGTTAGTTTTTATAAAGAAACCTTGATGGATCTACACAAATGACCCCTTGCTGAATTCAGAATTTTGTCCAATTCTCTAAAATGTATAGCTTTCTAGGATCCATTATTGCTTTTGTACCCATTTCTACCATTAACTGGAAGGAGGTCGAAAGCACAAAAAATAGCAAAAATAGGCTATGTCCCAGAAAAATGCCAAAACTGTGTAAACAATGTTGGGTTTCTGACAAAATTCTGGTATCCCCTAAAAGCTGGGAAAATGGTGATTTCAGCCCCACAAACCCTTTTTTGATAACACTTGCAGGGAAAAACCCAGAAGCTTTCATTTGCAGCACGTTTTTCCCATTTTTCCCCCAAAAAACGAAATTTTGCTGTATTTTGGCTCATTTCTGTGACCCCTCCAAGGGAATCCACAAACCCTGAGTACCTTCAGAATCCCCATGATGTTGGAAGAAAAGGACGCAAATTTGGCGTGGATACCTTATGTGGTCAAAAAGTTACAGGGGCCTCAGCGCGCACTACCCCAAATAGCCAAAAAAGGGCGTGGCACAGGAGGGGAAAAGGCCTGGCAGCGAAGGGGTTAAGATTTATTTGCAGTAACAAAGAAGGAAAAATACAAGGGACTGGCACATAGATATTATACAATACATTCATACAACATGTTATTGTGAGGAACTTCGTTTTCCGATCGCGATCGAATCGACCCGCCATTTTGTGCTCCGCCGCCATTTTGTGTTGCCATCACTCAGGCAGCACGGCGAACAAAGTCTATTCTGCTTTTTCTGCAGCTTCGTGTTAAAAAACAGCCTTTCTTCCTCTATTTACAAAGCTGGTGTTAGGATTGGCCGAGTACACTAATCCCCGTCTGGTTTTCTAATCCCCGTCTCAACTATCTGTTGGTTCACACTATTCTTTTCTGACTTTATCTTATCGTCTGGCCTTCACTGTCTTCTGCTAGCATTTTCTCGTTTCACAACTATCCTCCAATACACACAGACGTATCTCGCCACCTGCAAGTTAATTACTAATCCGTTAATAAATTAGATTGAGGGAGGGGTGACAAACATAGTTGGAGGAGAGGTTTCTTCGAGTCATCTGACACTTTTGTTTTCCAATCTCTCCTATTGGTTCTGTCATGTTTTCCAACTTTCCTTATTGGCTCTTTCTTGTATGTACTGGGAGTGTATTTGGTTAATGTATATGTTACCTATATAGTATATAAGTTTGTGCGCCACAGAGTGAAGTGGCAGTCTCCTGAGAACCTACCTTGTGTACTTCTGGGATAACTGTACTAGCTGCAGCTAATAAATCTGATCTTCTAACGCCGACAGAGTGTCCCGTGTCTCTGTGTAGCTGGGCAGGTGAATCCCGGAGATTAAGGCGTACCCTGCGCCGCCAGGCCCAAAAGGTTCTGGTTCTTCAATTGAGTGAAATGCATGATGGTCCAGTCCTTTGTTGTGAAGAAAAACCGATCACAGCCAATGCGCGTTTCGTCACCACCGTGTCTTTCTCAAGGCTGTTGAGGTAATTGTTAATACATACATATGAATACATCAGCAATTTTATGACATATGAATCGCTGCTTAATTGCAATTTTGTGCCCAATCACTAAAGGATAAAACAGTCCGACATAGGAAATCAGATTCCTAAGCAAAAGAACGTTTTTACACCAAGTGAGCAAGACAAACAGAAAGAATAGTCACAAGACATAAAGAAAAACAAAAAGGGTAAAGGTGATAGTAAAGTCCAGATCTTGAACCTCAATATCTCTGAAAACTGAAAGCTTAAATGCCCAAGAGATTTCGATTAAGTGCACTGATATAGAGTCACAATGACAAAATATGTCTGCTGTCCGGTTCTGTAGACCCATAAGAAATGGGGAACAGAGCAGGACAGAGAGGAAAAGAAGGAGAAAATGTATAGACCCTAGTCCTTCAGTTAAAGTAAGTAAGAGGGAAATTCAAAGGATATCAACGATCAATAAGTATAGACCCTAGTCCTTCAGTTAAAGTAAGAGGGAAATTTAAAGGATATCAACGATCAATAAGTATAGACCCTAGTCCTTCAGTTAAAGTAAGTAAGAGGGAAATTCAAACCAGCCTCTCCTCTGGCTGCTCGTCCAAAGAACTAGAAAGAGGTGTGCCTGGTAGGCAAAATGTCTGAATTTTTAAGACAGTTTATCGGACTCCCACCAGTGCCCCCCGAGTAAGATAAATACAACTCACAATCTCCATCAAGCCAGTAACTCGTAATTCACCTCAACTTGGAGAACAATCTATGCATCAGTCCAGGGATGTATTTACTTTGTTCCTTATCCACTGCTCTTTACGTTTTTAGACCAGATCCTAGAACCTGCTGGAAAGGAAGTTGTACTGTTTAGGACAAGAAGAAGAGCAGGCTCCCAGCACGGGAAGAACAAAACAAGGCCAGCCTGTTACCTGCAAGATACTGTGGGACTAACCGGCACAAAATATTTGGACCCGCTGGACCATGGTACCCTTTAGAGACATTATTGTGGGTCCTCCCACATCCTGCACAATCCACAACACACAGTGAGAGACCAGGTTGATCCGCAGTTGGTGTCACCTTCTCACTGCGAACGTGCACAGGACCTTCCTCTGACAATTAGCAGCCTGTTACCTTGATGCAGAGACACAGAAAGAACAGGGGCTTGGATGCACCTTCAATTCTAGTTTGGACACGGGTGCTTCAGGCCTACTGAAATTAATGCAACTTAATGTAGCTATCAAACCTCTCTCCTTCAGCAACTTGTTGGTGCAGAGCATTACACTTCTACCCCTAGAGCAGCAGAGTCTTGCATTCATTTGTGGCCACTGTATCAAGGCCAGAAAGAGGAAATAGAACCACCCTAGGAGCCACAGCTGCCATCCGAGGATCCACTGTGAACGCAACTCTCACACCTGGCGTGCCCATTTTAGGATAAAAACGACTGTCCCTTTATAAGCAATCTTCGTGGCAAGACCTTACCTTCTCTATTACCTGTAGGGGCATGTCCCTCCTTGTAGTCTTGCAATTATTCAACAGCGGCGCAAATTCTGCACATTGACCAAGTGGCACTCCCAGAAACCTGCACCTCACTGACAAGCACCGCTCACACCAGCCCAAACCCAACCTCTGAGCAGAGTCTGGAAACTACGGATTCAAAACATGGGGCACTAACTATCAAGGCATGCTCAGAGACACCGGAGCCATAGAGCGAGGGCAGCTCTAAGCCACTACTCACTGGCGCGTGCACAAAGACTGACGTTAATGAGCATGTGCAGAAATTAAACACTTGTATCCTGGTTTCTTAAACATCCCGTTAAAAAGCATGCATGCAATGCACAACAAGCATTTGCAATGCAATAGGACTTGCATATATGGAATACCTATTACATTGCAAATGGGAGGGAGGGGGGAGGCACGGACAACGGGAGTACGGGCCAGGGGAGGGTGGAGAAGTCAAGGACAACAGGAGTATGGTCGGGGGAAGGGGGAGAAGGCACGGACATCGGGAAGGAGGGGGGAGTAGAGACGGCAGTAGGAGAACCTCATTAAAGAAAATAGTGCTCTAAGTCTAAATAACACCTACCTGCAACACTCTTAAGTAAAGGGGCCAGTAGCCAAGGGAGGATACAAATGACAACATGGCCCTCATAAGGAGGGACTAACAAGCCTATAAACGAATCCAAAGGCAGCATTTACGAAGGACAAAGACACATGAAAAATATAAATATCAGGGGAGTGGGCGGGGCTTCCCCTCACGTACTGAACTATCACAGATCATCCCCAGAGCAGCGCTTGCGCGCTGGCTCAGGGCTCGACCCATGGAATGTCTTAATGAGTAAAGAGACAGTACTTAATAGGTATTCTTTATGTCTCAAGAGTTGATAAGAAAAGAGAGGAAGTTAGCAAAGGGATAGGAGAAAGTATTGTGCCAGCCGGTAGAACCTGCAACTCTAGGGAAGCCCACGGAGGTCTGCCTGGTGAAAATGGCCAACGGGGATTAGGGGAATCTCGCCTATAAAGGACTAACAAAAAGTGAATACACATCATAACATAAGCTGTTCACGGTTGCCGTCTTATACCTCTGGAAAATGTGATATAATGTTGTCATAGCATGCTACTATTCATTTTACTGTGTAAAAGTGAGGGGTGGGCATGACTCGCAAAATTCAGAGTAGCGTAATCATGCATAATTACTGGAGAATTCCACAGGATTACAGTTAATTATGTGAGAAGAGTAATTCTGCATTGATCGCTATTTTTTAGAGCTAAAATGCATCAACAATGGGCACGAGAATAGATTTTGTGGCATGAAATAGCGTTAAATGGAACAGAACTCGAATAGCAGGTGCCAGGAGCTGGTCATGCTGGCTAAATGTGCTCTTGGGGTAGGATTTCCCCCCCAACTTACTCCCAGCATTTAGTGCTATTTGCTTAGCGCAAAATCCACCCTTGCATCCAAAATGCACACAAGGATGCATTTTGTGCAGAGAAATGCCACTAAATGCAGTGTGAAACAACCATTACAACGCAGTCATTAAAACGCACTACCTTTACAACGCAGTCATTACATCGCAACATCCTTAACATTGCATGCTATTACAATGCAGCCATTACAACGCATGTCACTACAACGCATGCCATTACAACGCATGCCACTACAACGCATGCTATTACAGCGCATTATAAGGTAAGTAAGGGGAAACAGTAATTTTTACCCCTACACTATCCAACACTTTCCCTACTGTTGCACTCAGTGAATTGGGAATAGTAATTTTTACCCCTACACAATCCAACACTTACCCTACTGTTGCACTCACAGGAGTGGGAATAGAATTTTTTACCCCTACACTATCCAACACTTATCCTACTGTTGCACTCACTGGAGTGGGAATAGTAACGTTTTACCCCTACACTATTCAACACTTACACTACTTTTGCCCTAAAAGTATTATGCGTTGTAATGGTATGCATTGTAATGGAATGCATTGTAAGTGTAGTTTCTTAAAATGCGTTGTGATGGCATGCGTTGTAAAATCATGCGTTGTAATGGATGTTGCGATGTAAAATCCACGTTGTAAAGGCATGCGTTGTAAAAGTTTGCTTTGTAACGTGTCCTATTCAATGCAGTGAAACAAATAACAAACCTGAGCAGCTGTTTGTGCTCAATTAAATGTGTTCTTGCGGTAGGATTTTATCCTCCCAAATTATTCATAATTACACGGGCAGGAGTAACAGGGATGTCAGTTCTAGTAAGCCTGGGCATAATTTCAATTACACTGAAGTAATAAGAGTAATTTTGGCAATTCCAGGTTACTCTTTGATGTGAAATTACCAAAATTATTCTGATTACTCCAACGTAATTGAAATTATGCCCATGCCTACTAAAACCTAAATCCCTGTTAATATGTACTTGGGCTAAAGTGTACAATAATTGTAGTTTTCAGCTCTGTGTTCCTATTAAATCTGGCGTTATGCAAGGATACGTAGCAGTCAATCTACCTATATATTTAGTTTAGACTTGAGTCTCTGAGAAGTACACTAGGCGCTAGTAAAAATCTCTGTCATTAACTTTGAAGACTGCTCGTTTGAGACTAAACTGCAGTTGTGCGTTGGATACCCTATATATGTAAACACTCGCAAACTAACTTCACACAGGCAGGGAAAAGAGGCAATTGTTTTAGGCAGGAGTTATTTTACCAGATCATGTGGTGGGGGCGCAACAAAGGGGAAAAAACAAACCGATAAAAACTTGGGCGTTTATTTTGATTCCTATGAGCAATAAAGGGTAAAATAGTAATAAGTAAGAATGCATTGGGTATTCTATGGAACGCCCTGCGCTACTTAGCCACCCGCTACGGAAGAGACGTTTATCAGGGATAAGCTACTGCTATTCTTATCGATGTGCCCATTTCTTGTTTTCATTTTTTAAATCCTTTCTTGATTGGGTGATGGGCCAATATGTTAAAAAAAAACTTGCGGTTTCAGAGACTCTACCCGAGTAGAGTAATGCCACTAGACTAACATAGATGTCAGCAGGTCAAACCTGCCAATATTTACTAATGGAAAATGCCCAATTAATATTAGGACATTCATTTTTTTTTTCGGAAAGCCCCCAAATCCGCATATTGTGCCCCATTTTGAATGGCTTAAACTTGTACTTTGAATATGGGAGCTCTTATGTTGAATGCTAATCTCGGGATTGTCAGTAGTTATGGGGGGGGGGGATCAATAAAGAATGAACACTTTTCCTGGGCCCTCGTAAAAGAGGCCTCATGTTAACAGGGCAGATATGATACTCATGAAAACTAAATCTGCAGATGTAATGAACTGTGCGAGGAATGACGTCACGCTGGATCCCACCACAGCCATCAAGAATATGTGGTCTAAGTGTAAACGCAGAACAGGGTTCTTTTCATGCATCCTCAGCTATGTCGCAGCACAGAGGCTTAGATGTATGTACTTTACGAGCATAGACTTTGTCAATCCCACAGATGAAACTGTGCACCATATCTCTATTAACTGCAGTCCCGCACAGGTGTTTGGCTGATCGAAGTTCAGTTGCATTAGTTCCACAAGATATAGCTTCGAGGAGAAGGTGTCTATGAACTGTGAGGACAAACCTGGGGCCAGATTTAATAAATTACCATGCAAAGCAGTCCTGGGCCATATTGACTGATACTGATGTGCTGCTGCTTCCCCCTTCTGTGCTGGCGTAACAGGGCTCCCTGTACACGATGCACAGACTCACACATGGTGCCGAGAGGAGTGTGCGCTGTGTAGCATGGGATTTATACCGGAAGCACACTCTTCCAGTACAAATTCCTATGACAAGACAACCTCAGATCAGTCCCTCGTGCTGGATGTGTGTTGGGCGCTGATGCACAGATGCAGTGCATTGTTTTTGAAGTAATTAACGTTTCACATGGTTCATGCCTGCTTCAAGTAGGTGCTAGCTCTTGATGCAAAGCTCGACCTGGTTACTCTAGTTGATCAGGCTTTGCATCAGCCCTATAGGTATTTCTGCTGCTCTGCCCTGTAAATCCCCTTTGACTCAAAGTAAAACCAATCAGTTTTTGCGCAAAACACCCTTGGCCCTGGATAGTAAATACCACCTGCTGCTTTGCGTGGAGTTGAGTCCCTTTACTTCGACACAAAGCCTTAGAAACTGCAAATATATTTATTGAAGCTATACCTGTACTTGGTTAATTTCATGCATTTATATGCTTGTTTTATAATCTCAATCGTACATAAATACATTTTACACATGTAGGAGAGTAGGATCTGCACTTATGTTGCCCCCACTTTTTTTCTGATGTATACACTGGTATCTGGCTTCTAGGCTAGTCAGGCTGGGTCCCTGCTAATCAGGGCCCCAGTCTCTCTGTTCTCTCTAAACGACTTGGTGTGCATATTACATGTACTAGTGATTGGATACTGTGGTACCTTATGAGCCCCTAGTATATAGTACCTTAGTTTCCTAGGGCATAGGTACTTTACAGGCCTACCAGGGGCTGAAGCATGTATTACGCCACCCCTGGGAAGCATTCTCAATCTGACACCACAGGCCTGCTACTGCAACCTGTGTGAGGTAGTGTTAGCACTCCTCACTGAGATATAGGTTTCTATATCTCACCCTACACACACATATAAACCTATCAGCCACCCCTATGGAAGGCCCTATCAATCCTGAGGCCAGGATGCTTGGTTTACAATGTGAGGGGGTGCCTCTACCTGAGCAGGGCCCCGCTGCAGCTACCAGAGTCTATTCTCTATTGCTGTTTGTGGATGTGGTTAAACCATATACTCTTAAGTGCATTAAAATGCTAACTTTGGAATGACTGCATCAAAATATGTTGTGTTTGGTGTCAAACAACTTGGAATCATACCCCCACATCAGTCCATGATGTGGGAGCATGATCCCACCCTTCTAGAGGGAACGACATGCAAAACGATAGAAATCCTATAGAGCC
This sequence comes from Triturus cristatus, assembly GCF_964204655.1. Lineage (NCBI taxonomy): Eukaryota > Metazoa > Chordata > Amphibia > Caudata > Salamandridae > Triturus > Triturus cristatus. The sequence continues at coordinate 790,505,476 of NC_140579.1, forward strand.
ATGGCATCACAAAATGGATGCCACCAGCACAGACACTGGGTTGCCCTCCTGCTGCCGACTGAAACTCGCAGTGGAGGAAGCACAACAAAAGGCATCCTGTCACAGGGAGGTGTCACCACCTTCCAGACAGGATTTAGTGTATTGGGCCTGGGTGGGTGCACTCCTAGAGTGCTTTGAAGTTCTGCACTGGGGGAGCAGTAGGCTCCTCTGTGCATATGCCAGCTCGAACCGGTTCAGGGGCTACCTGCCCCTGCTCTGGCACGAAACTGGACAAAGGGAAGTGGGTGTAACCACCCCCTCCCCTGACCTTCCTACAGGAGTGGTCGTAGAGCTAGTTCCTCCCCTATCTTAACTATAAGATAGCAAGCTTTGCCATTGCAAATCAGATAACCCTGGACGATGCTCTACAAAGAAGAATCCTGGCCCTTCGATGTTCCACTACCTTTGGAAGACAGAAGAATCTCCCTTGGAGTCAAGGAGTGACTCCCCTGCTTGGCGGGCACCAAAAACCTTAATCAACAGTTGCAAACTTTCCCGCTCCCGCCAGAGTTCGAAGTCCCTGCTGCCCCAGAAGTGGATTTCCTGACTTCCTGATGGCCATTGTGAGTCCCCAGCAAAGCTGTGGCAAGTGGACTCCAAGAGTGACGAGGAACACCAATACCCGGGGACCATGCACTATTGTCGAGTGCAAACCCTTCACGATGTTCTACGGACTTGTGCATTGGACCATTTGTGGCCCAAGCCTCCAGCAGGTTTTGCAGTGAAAATCAGAGGCCTACCCTGTCCAGAGTGACCGTGGGCTCCTGTGCAGTATTTCCTGAAGAGGCATCTTTGCGATCACTTGCCCATTGGCTAGTGGGTCCCCTGAAAACTTTCCTATCAACTCAAAGGGCTCTCCAGGCCTGCCCTCACTCACCCTTGCTGGGTGAGTCCCTCAGACCTTGCTGGTCTGCACCATCAACTTTCATCAGTCTACACAAGACTTGTAGTTGCCAAGGCTTGTTGGCTCCAATCTGGGTGCCATCAGCTGCAGACATTGTGTGACACTCCAAATCCAGCCGCTGGTCATACTGGATCTCTCCTTGACCTAGTGAGCGAAGAGTCAAAACACCATTGACGACCTGAAATCACCCGACATCCGTGGTCAGCCATCTTCCTGGCCACCGGTCACTGGCAAGTGACTTTGAACACTGTCCCTTCAATTTTCAGATCGACTCCATCTCGAATCCACCTTTGGATTCCACCGGACACTTCTTCAGTCGACGCAAGCAGCAAGTCTTCTTTGGTCTCCATAGAAAACAGCGACGCGACCCGACACCAAAAGACACCTATGCACCCGGCTTCCCTAGGTGAGGTAACTCGTGCACTCTGGTGCCCTAGTGTGTGTTGGCCCTCAAAGTACTTACCTTGCAAGTGGCTTGCTTGTAGACTTCCTCGAAGTACCCTAGAACTTTAAAAAACAACCGCGACTTGCACCATCATAATCAATAGGGAATCCGCGGCTGTGTTCACACACTGCACGCGTCTCCCATGGGCCTATTACTTACCTGCTAACACTGCAGTAGTGAAGACCCAGCGATTCCCTAGGCCCTAGGCCTTGTCATTTTGCAAGTTGACATCCTTATACCCTTTTTTTAGTATATGGTCTGCTACGCTCCTAGGGCTCCAGCCATATTTGTGCTTAATTTATTGTGAAACATTGACATTTGAATGTGTATCTGGCTTCTAATCTCATAAAAAGATTAGTAGAGTGTGTCTAGTAATAAATACATATATATTTGATATATATACCTGTGTGGTGTCCTTTCATTTGGTAATTCAAGAGATTATAAGGTAAAACAAGCTGCTTTACATTCCTCTGAGACTTAGCCTGAAGGCTGCTCTCCACAGCTACCACTAGGATAGCTTTCTTTAAAAGGTTGTCTTAAACCTATCTACCATAAGAGTCGAATTGGACTGGTGCAAGGTGGCCACTATAACTAGTGACCAGCATATGCCAAGCCAACTTCTCACATTGGTGGGCAGCGTGTGGGATTCCAGCTTGCCATTGTTTCACCAGAAAATCTCTATTTGAATTACTAACTGAAAACAACTAAAGGTACTCAAGGTACATATAAAGTCAAGCTTAGTATCAATAAATTCTGCTGAACTTAGAGCTGTTTGTGAAGGGATAGCACACCCTTGCTACAGCTCAAGGTGGGTTCAGTAGGCCACAAACTAGTGTAGGTAGTACAACACTGCACAACACTAGAATGTCCTTAAAAGGTGGAACCAGTGGGTCCACCCAGCCTCAGTACAAGGACATGGCCTACACTGACTTGAAGGCCATGTGTGTTGAAAGACACCTGAAGCTAGGACGGAGTCCCTCAGCCCTACACCTGATAGATCTGTTAATAACAGATTACCTTAGGTCAGGTCTAGGAGCTGACAGGTCTGAACCAGGGGATGGGTCCATTACAGTGTCTGGGTCTGATGATGAAAATCAGGATGACCAGGACTCTGTGATTGAAGGGCCCGACCCAGAAAGGTCTGAACAGGACAGAGGAATCCTCCCTAAGAGGACTGATAGAGTGGGAGAGAGGCCTAGGTCCCCTTCAAGGGAATCTGACCATTCATATCACTCTAACAGAGAATCTGTCCACCAGAGGAACTCATACTTTCATAGAGAGACCTCCTCTGAAAGAAGGTACAAGTTGCTCCAGTATGAGGAAGCTAGGCTTGCCCTCAAAACCAAGTAATTGGTCTTAGATAGAGAAGCCTTTGAGCTCCAGAGAGCTTCTAGAAAAGAGGGGTTAGATAACCCTGGTGGCAGCAACAGTGTCCCTAGAGGTAGATAATATACTCCAGACCATAGGAACCTGTCCAAGGTTGTTCCTCCCTACCAGAGTGGGGATGATATCCACAAATGGATAACTCCTATGGAGAGGGCCTGTAAAGTTCAACAGGTCCCCCAGAAACAGTGGGCAGCAATCTTGTGGCTCTCCTTTTCTGATAAAGGTAGAGACAAGCTCCTCACTGTTAGAGAAGAGAATGCTAATGACAATGAAGCCCTCAAGAGTGCATTAATAGATGGGTTTGGCTTAACCACTGAACAGTACAGGTTGAAGTTCAGAGATACCCAGAAAGCACAGACTCAGGATTGGACTGACTTTGTTGATTGTGCAACCAAGGCTCTAGAAGGTTGGCTGGTTGGTAGTAGAGTTACTGATGTTAAGGGATTGTATAATCTTATAATGAGAGAACAGATCCTTAATAATTGCCAAAACCAGTTGTTGCATCAATACCTGGTGGACTCTGATCTGACCTCGCCCCAAGAATTGGGAAAGAAGGCAGACAAATGGGTCAGAACCAGGGTGAGGCAGAAAACCCAGAACCAAGGGGGTGACACTAAGAAGCAGGATCCTAAAGGCTCAGATAAAAGTGGAGATAAGACAAAAGACCAGAAGTCTTCACAAGGGCCCCAAAAATCTGCATCTGGTGGGGATTCACAGTCTACAAAGGGAAAAGGCCAAACGAAGCCCTGGTGCAAATTCTGTAAACAGAAAGGGCACTGGACTTCTGATTGTACCAAGTCCAAAGACCAAACCACCACCACTCCAGCCCCTAATGTAGCTGTTCCCCCTAGTGCAGTCATTGGTGGAGGTGGTAACCAGAATAAGGGTGTGGTAGGGTTGACCCTGGGTTCTGATGTGGACTCTGGCCTAGTCAGAGTACCAACACAGGCATCGCTAGTTTGTGAGGGAAACCTTGATATGGGCAAGTACAAACAGCAGCCTATCATTAATGGTAAACAGGCTTTGGCATTCAGGGACACAGGTGCTAGTGTCACCATGGTGGCAGAGGATCTAGTGGACCCTGCACAGATCATCCTGGGTGAAATGTACCAGGTGACCAATGCAAGCAATGTCAGGACCAACCATAGTCTGGCAGTTGTGAACTTCTCCTGGGGAGGGGTAACTGGCCTCAAAAAGGTAGTAGTCAGTGCAGACCTCCCTGTCGAATCTTTGTTGGGCAATGATCTGGAGACTTCAGCCTGGTCTGAAGTAGAATTATGAACTCATGCTGAGATGTTGGGCATATCTGCAGAGGTATTTGCTGTGACCAGGTCACAAGCCAAAATGCATAAGGCTGAACCAGCTCTGGATCCTGAAACTATGGACCAGATGCTACCCAAGAGGAGGAGCCGTAGGGTTAAGGTTGTGCCTTCCCCTCTGTCTCAGATCTCAGATTCCCCTCCTGAGGGAGGAGAAGCAGATCCTGAAGAAGGAACTGCCCCAGAAGGACTTGAGCCTGATCAGGTTGAGTTCTTGGGGGCAGGGGGACCTTCCAGGGAAGATCTGAGTAAGGAGCAACAGTGCTGTCCCTCTCTTGAACCCCTCAGACAGCAAGCTGCTGCTGAGGCTGCTGGGAGTGCTAGTGGGTCTCAAAGTTTATTGGGATGAGGGGCTCCTATATTCTGAGGCTAGAGATCCTACCCCTGGAGCCACCAGGAGGTTGGTAATACCTCAGAAGTTTAGGGGGTTCCTCTTGACCCTAGCACATGACATCCCATTGGTGGACACTTGGGCCAAAACAAGACCTGGGACAGGCTTGTCCCTCATTTTCATTGGCCACACATTTCTGAGGACACCAAGGAGTTGTGTTGCTCCTGTGTCACTTGCCAAGCCAGTGGCATGTCAGGTGGCACAACAAAGGCCCCCCTGATACCACTACCTGTGGTGGGGGTTCCCTTTGAAAGGGTAGGGATTGACATTGTTGGTCCCCTTGACCCTCCAACTGCATCTGGGCACAGATTTATACTGGTGGTAGTGGATCATGCCACCAGATATCCAGAAGCTATACCCCTCAGGACTACCACAGCCCCTGTGGTAGCAAGAGCCCTCATTGGAGTTTTCTCCAGTGTGGGTTTCCCTAAGGAGGTCATATCTGACAGAGGTACACACTTTATGTCAGGATATTTAAAAGCAATGTGGAAGAAGTGTGGTGTCAATTATAAATTCACTACTCCTTATCACCCACAATGCAATGGGTTAGTTGAGAGATTCAACAAAACCCTAAAGGGAATGATTAAAGGCCTCCCAGAAAAGCTTAGGCGAAAATGGGACCTTTTACTTTCCTGCCTTCTGTTTGCATACAGGGAGGTTCCACAGAAGGGGGTTGGCTACAGCTCTTTTGAACTTTTGTTTGGGCACCCTGTCAGAGGACCCTTATGTTTAGTGAAGGAGGGATGGGAGTTACCTCTCAAACCTCCCAAACAGGATGTGATGGACTATGTACTTGGTCTCCGCTCCCGGATGGCAGAGTACATGAAGAAGGCAACTAAAAACCTTGAGGCTAGCCAAGAATTACAAAAAGCTTGGCATGACCAATAGGCTGTCCTGACTGTTTACCAGCCAGGCCAGAAAGTGTGGGTGTGGGAGCCTGTGGCCCCAGCAGCTCTCCAGGACAAATGGAGTGGCCCCCATACAATTGTTGAGAAAAAGGGAGAAGTCACCTACTTGGTGGATTTGGGAACTCCCAGGAGCCCCCTTAGGGTGCTCCATGTCAACAGATTAAAACCATATGTGGAGAGGGCTGACATGGGCTTGCTCATGGCAACTGATGAGGACCAGGAGGAGGAGAGTGACCCTCTCCCTGCCCTGCTCTAACAGAACCCTGATGATGGTCAGTTGATGGTGTTGCTTTGGCAAGCAGCCTCACTGAGCATCAACAAACTGAATGCAGACATGTTCTGCAACAGTTCAGACATTTGTTTAGCCTGACCCCAAGGCAGACTTCCTGGTGCACCCATGAGGTGGACACTGGAGACAGTCTGCCTGTAAAGAGTAAAATCCACAGGCAACCTGACCATGTCAGGGATTGTATCAGGACTGAAGTCCAGAAAATGTTGGAACTAGCTGTTATTGAGCCTTCAGATAGCCCTTGGGCTAGCCCAGTAGTCCATGTGCCTAAACCTCATACCCAGGGTGGTAAGAAAGAAATTAGGGTTTGTGTTGACTACAGAGGCCCCAATGCAGTCACCAGGACTGATGCCTCTCCAATGTCCAGGGCAGATGAACTTAGAGACACTTTGGCCTCAGCCAAGTATCTTAGTACATTTGACCTAACAGCTGGCTACTGGCAAATCAAGTTAGCTGATGATGCCAAGGCCAAAACAGCATTTTCAACCCCTGGTGGGCACTATCACTTTGCGGTAATGCCCTTTGACTTGAAGAATGCACCTGCCACTTTTCAGAGGTTGGTGAATAAAGTTCTGACTGGTATGGAAACCTATTGCTCAGCTTATCTTGATGATATTGCTGTCTTTAGTTCCACCTGGCAGGATCACCTGGTCCACCTCAGGAATGTTTTGGAGACCCTGCAAAAAGCAGGCCTCACTATCAAGGCCACTAAGTGCCAGATAGGGCAGAGTCAGGTTGTGTACCTGGGCCACCTTGTAGGTGGAGGTCAGGATCAACAAGCAAAATCCAAACCATCATGGAATGGGTAGCTCCAACAACCCAGACACAGGTTAGAGCCTTTTTAGGCCTGACTTGGTACTATAGGAGGTTTGTTAAGGGATATGGATCTATAGTGACCCCCTTAAATGATCTGACCTCTGAGAAAATGCCAAAAAGGTTCAGTGGACAGCTAGTTGTCAGAAGGCATTTGATGACCTCAAGCAGGCAATGTGCACTGCCCCCATCTTGCAGAGTCAAGATTACAAAAATAAGTTCATTGTTCAAACAGATGCTTCAGAGCTGGGTGTGGGAGCTGTATTGTCTCAACTTAATGATGAAGGTCAAGACCAGCCAGTAGCTTTCATAAGCAGAAGGCTGACCCCTAGAGAGAAACGTTGGTCAGCCATAGAGAGGGAGGCCTTTGCTGTGGTGTGGGCCCTGAAGAAGCTGAAGCCATACTTGTTTGGCACTCACTTCATAGTTCAGACTGACCACAAGCCCCTCCTATGGCTCAAACAGATGAAAGGTGAAAATCCTAAATTGCTCAGGTGGTCCATTTCCCTACAGGGGTTGGACTACATAGTGGAACATAGACCTGGGACCCAACATGCCAATGCAGATGGACTCTCAAGGTATTTCCACTTAGAACATGAAGACTCAACTGGTCAAGGTTAGTTTAATGTCCCTGAATTTGGGGGGGGGGGGGGGGTTGTGTAGGAGAGTAGGATCTGCACTTATGGTGCCCCCACTTTTTTTCTGATGTATACACTGGTTTCTGGCTATAGTCAGGCTGGGTCCCTGCTAATCAGGGCCCCAGTCTCTCTGTTCTCTCTAAACGACTTGGTGTGCATATTAGATGCACTAGTGATTGGATACTGTGGTACCTTATGAGCCCCTAGTATATGGTACCTTAGGTTCCTAGGGCATAGGTACTTCACAGGCCTACCCGGGGCTGCAGCATGTATTAAGCCACCCCTGGGAAGCATTCTCAATCTGACACCACAGGCCTGCTACTGCAGCCTGTGTGAGGTAGTGTTAGCACTCCTCACTGAGATATAGGTTTCTATATCTCACCCTACACCCACATATAAACCTATCAACCACCCCTATGGCAGGCCCTATCAATCCTGAGGGCAGGGTGCTTGGTTTACAATGTGAGGGGGTGCCTCTACCTGAGCAGGGCCCCTCTGCAGCTACCAGAGTCTATTCTCTATTGCTGTTTGTGGATGTGATTAAACCATATACTCTTAAGTGCATTAAAATGCTAACTTTGGAATGACTGCATCAAAACTTGTCGTGTTTGGTGTCAAGCAACTTGGAATCATACCCCCACATCAGTCCATGATGTGGGAGCATGATCCCACCCTTCTAGAGGGGACGACATGCAAAATAATAGAAATCCTATAGAGCCCTGGCATCACAAAATAGTTGCCACCAGCACAGACACTGGGCTGCCCTCCTGCTGCTGACTGAAACTCGCAGTGGAGGAAGCCCAACATAAGGCATCCTGTCACAGGGAGGTGTGACCACCTTCCAGACAGGATTTAGTGTATTGGGGCTGGGTGGGTGCACTCCTAGAGTGCTTTGAAGTTCTGCACTGGGGGAGCAGTAGGCTCCTCTGTGCATATGCCAGCTCAAACCGGTTCAGGGGCTACCTACCCCTGCTCTGGCATGAAACTGGACAAAGGGAAGTGGGTGTAACCACCCCCTCCCCTGACCCTCTTAGAGGAGTGGTCATAGAGCTAGTTCCTCCCCTATCTTCACTATAAGATAGCAAGCTTTGCCATTGCAAATCAGATGACCCTGGACGACGCTCTACAAAGAAGAATCCTGGCCCCTCGATGTTCCACTACCTTTGGAAGACAGAAGAATCTCCCTTGGAGTCAAGGAGTGACTCCCCTGCTTGGCAGGCACCAACAACCTTAATCAACAGTTGCAAACTTTCCCGCTCCCGCTGGAGTTCAAAGTCCCTGCTGCCCCAGAAGGGAATTTCCTGACTTCTCGACGGCCATTGTGAGTCCCCAGCAAAGCTGTGGTGAGTGGACCCCACGAGTGATGAGGAACAGCAATACCCAGGGACCATTCACTATTGTCAAGTGCAAACCCTTCACGACGTCCTAGGGACTTTTGCATTGGACCATTTAAGGCCCAAGCCTCCAGCAGGTTTTGCAGTGAAAATCAGAGGCCTACCCCATCCCGAGTGACCGTGGGCTCCTGTGAAGCATTTCCTGAAGAGGCATCTTTGCGATCACTTGCCCATTGGCTAGTGGGTCCCCCGAAGACTTTCCTATCAACTCAAAGGGCTCCTCTGGTTGCTCTAGGCCTGCCCTCACTCACCGTTGCTGGGTGAGACCCTCAGATCTTTCTGGTCTGCACCATCGACTTTCTTCAGTCTACACAAGACTTGCAGTTGCCAAGGCTTGTTGGCTCCTATCTGGGTGCCGACACCGCCATCAGCTGCAGACTTTTTGGATCACTTCAAACCCAGCCGCTGGTCATCCTCAATCTCTCCTGGACCTTTTGAGCGAAGAGTCAAAACACCATTGATGACCTGAAGTCACCCAACATCCGTGGTCAGCCATCTTCCTGGCCACCGGTCACTGTCAAGTGACTTTGAACACTGTCCCTTCAATTTTCAGGTCAACTCCATCTTGAATCCACCTTTGGATTCCACCGGACACTTCTTCAGTCAACGCAAGCAGCAAGTCTTCTTTGGTCTCCATAAAAAACAGCGACGCGACCCGACACCAAAAGACACCAATGCACCCGGCTTCCCTGGGTGAGGTAACTCGTGCACTCTGGTGCCCTAGTATGTGCTGGCCCTCAAAGTACTTACCTTGTAAGTGGCTTGCTTGTAGACTTCCTCGAAGTACCCTAGAACTTTAAAAATCCAACCGCGACTTGCACCATTATAATCAATAGGGAATCCGCGGCTGTGTTCACACACTGCACGCGTCTCCCGTGGGCCTATTACTTACCTGCTAACACTGCAGTAGTGAAGGCCCAGCGATTCCCTAGGCCCTAGGCCTTGTCATTTTGCAAGTTGACATCCTTATACCATTTTTTTAGTATATGGTCTGGTACGCTCCTAGAGCTCCAGCCATATTTGTGCTTAATTTATTGTGAAACATTGACATTTGAATGTGTATCTGGCTTCTAATCTGATAAAAAGATTAGTAGAGTGTGTCTAGTAATAAATACATATATATTTGATATATATACACCTGTGTGGTGTCCTTTCATTTGGTAATTCAAGAGATTATAAGGTAAAACAAGCTGCTTTACATTCCTCTGAGACTTAGCCTGAAGGCTGCTCTCCACAGCTACCACTAGGTTAGCTTTCTTTAAAAGGTTGTCTTAAACCTATCTACCATAAGAGTCGAATTGGACTGGTGCAAGGTGGCCACTATAACTAGTGACCAGCATATGCCGAGCCAACTTCTCACAACACACAAACATTGTACCCGTGTGTGACCCATTCCATCATGAAGGCCTTCAAAACTGCCCCCTCTACATGACTGCTATCAGCAAGAGAGACCCCCCAATCAGGCCATCAAAAGTGACCCACCCAAAACCACACTTCACTGTCGAGTGCATGAAAGAGGCAGAAGACAACATGGTGCAAAGAACCGAAACTGCCGCCACCGATGACATCAGGACCCTGCTAGACAACGGAGAAACTGCTCCCCTCATCCTCCTGGACCTGTCAGCCGCCTTCGACACGGTCTGCCACCGCACACTACGCACACGTCTCCACGACGCTGGGATCCAAGAGAAGGCCCTGGACTGGACCACCTCCTTCCTCTCCGGAACCCAGAGCGTCCGCCTCCACCCCTTCCGCTCCGAAGTCACCGAGATCATCTGCGGCGTACCCCAGGGCTCATCCCTTAGCCCAACGCTGTTTAACATCTACATGGCACCATTCGCCTACGTCGCCCGACTGCACGACCTCAACATCATCTCTTACGCCGATGATACCCAGCTGATCCTCCCCCTCATCAAGGACCCCAACACCGCCAAAACCAACCACCACGAAGGAATGAAGGCCGTCGCTGAATGGGTGAGGAACAGCCGACTGAAGCTGAACTCGGACAAGACGGAGGTTCTCATCCTCGGATCCACCCCCTCGGCCTGGGACGACTCCTGGTGGCCGACAGCACTGGGAACAGCTCCAACACCCACCGACCACGCAGGCAACCTAGGGGTCATCCTCGACTCCACCCTCTCCATGACTAAGCAGGTTAACGCCGTCTCTTCCTCCTGCTTCAACACACTCTGCAAGATCTACAAGTGGATCCCCACCAAAACGAGAAGAACGGTCACCCAGGCGCTCGTCAGCAGCCGGCTGAACTACGGAAACGCCCTCTATGCAGGAGCCTCGGCCAAACTCCTGAAATGGCTTAAACACATCCAGAACGCCTCTGCACGCCTGATCCTTGACATCCCTCGCCACAGCCACATCACACCCCACCTGAGAGACCTGCACTGGCTCCCCATCAACAAGAGGATAACCTTCAAGCTCCTCACCCACGCACACAAGGAACTCCACAACACCAGACCAGCTTACCTCAACAGACGACTCAGCTTCTACACCCCCACCGCCAGCTCCGCTCTGCCGACCTCGCCCTCGCCACAGTCCCCCACATCTGAAGAGCGACCTTCGGCGGCAGATCGCTCACCCACCTCGCCGCCAAGACCTGGAACACCCTTCCCATCCACCTACGGCAGACTCAAGACCTGCTGACATTTAGAAGACTCCTCAAGACCTGGCTTTTTGAGCAGTAACAGCATTCCCCACCCCCCAGTGCCTTGAGACCCTCATGGGTAAGTAGTGCGCTTTACAAATGCTATGACTGATTGATTGATTCATGTGTGTGGAAGAGACGGCAAAGCTGCACCTTATCAAAGGTGGACTGTAGTTCACATATATACAGCGCATTCCAGAATATTTTGATTTAATAAGGACAGGGCAGTACAAATGTAATTGTGAGGAACGTCCACAAGGAGATGGCAAGTGTGGGAAAACTGAACATCCTGGTTTCCCGCCCCGGCGCCCGAAGTGCTCATGAATGTTGAGGACAGAACCTGAGACAGGAGTGTCTATGTGACCGTTTCTGATGACGTGACCGATAATAAACTAAAAGACACAAAGTAGTAATTTGTCAGGGTGATGACGAGGTCAGCACCTACCCCCCCAATAATACCACAATCAGAATCTCATCAGGGTTGATTATGTCCTGCAATCTCTGTTATCTCGGGAAAACAGTAGACAAAGACAGCCTTAAATCATGTCCCCGCCCAGCTCATATTCCATTCACATACCAGGCCCTGGCTTACCACCGCGAAAGCCTGCGGGGAAATTAATTGTCTAATTTGCCAATTGCGAAATGTAATGAAACGTGTTAATTGTGTTGGATTGGATTTGATTAATGAACCTCCTCGCTGGGAAGGAGATTACTTTAAGAAGTTACTCTTAACAAAACAAACATGTCCTTTTCTGGCTCCCATTCTTTTCTTAGCTTTCTGAGAGCGAGATAAGCACGTGCCTGTTAATTCATGCGGCATGAGGCCTGTTGAGCCTGAGCGACTTTAAATATAACAAATGGCACCCATTCACCTTTACAAGAATCCGTTCAGAACAAGCAGTCACCTGTATCCGCCGGCTATCAGCCTTATGCAAACACTGGAAGGGAATCACGACAAGCCTGTGAGCAAAAGAGACGCCGTGCACATCTGCTGCTGGCCCCAAGCTGACATCGCCAGAGAAGAGACGGCATGAGCGTGCACATCGCCTGTCCAGGCACACACATGTCCTGTCCCTCTTCCAAACCCAAGTCGATGACAATAGGTCCCGCCAAGGCGAGCAGCGCGCATGCGCTGCGTCGCTAGGCGAGATCTAAAAATGACCTTCTTGGTTGGTCAAAATGGATGCTGTAGATGTCAGTGGCTCGATAGTCCCAAAGAAGGATCCTCTTGGAAAGGCACGTAGTAGCTTGAAGTAATAGATGTAAATATTAGAGTCACATCTCAAACAATATGGGTCAAATATAATTTTATTTTATAGAGAGAGGCTCTTTTAAGAATTATAAAAATTCATTTAAAGGTGCTCACTTAAAAGATGAGTTATCGTATCTTCTTTCCTATTCAGTCCAGAGAAGAGAGATTTTGCCTCCAGACAATTTCTAAAAACCCGTGTACCTGGTCATTCAAATAGACAACATTATAAACACTCTGTCCAAATTTTGTACTTGGACGTCAATACATAATTAGTGCAATGCGACACTTAAAGTAAATTTCAACCATTCCTTGTCGCGTTGATAAATAGTATTCTTATATGAAAAACCGGTCAGTAGCTTGAAAATATAATAGACATAAATATTTAGATTTCCTTGACGCGTAGTCAATATGAAATTATTTTCGCAACAGTAATTAAATGGCTTTAAAAATTATTATTATTATTAAACGTTTTCTGTGTAAAGGTCACATCCCGAGTAATGTTAGTCAAATATAATTTCAAGAAGAAATTAATCAAAAACATGGTTAACTATATTGAAATAGATTGAATGCTCACTTAAAACGTATAAGTTTGCTCCTTCCTTTCCTATTTCATTTTCAATCAAGAGATTCGTCCTCCAAGACAAAAGATTTTCTAAGGACGTATAAACCTAGTCATTAAGAAAAGAAAAGAAAAAATAAAGGGGCATTGTAATTGAGAAATCCAGATATTGTACTGAGTACCAGACATAATTGGTACATACGGACACTTACGGTAACACACTGATTCCTTGTGACGTGGTCAAACAGTATTCGGATGAGAAGGGCGCTGTGATAAGACCCAATATAGAGAAGAGAAGGAGGGGGGATATGTTACTCTGTCCAATAAGTAGATTCCCATTACTTTGCAAAAATAATAATGCGGACCTCCAAACTATAGACAGTTATGTTAACACATAAGTTAGTGGCATCATGTAAGTTTAACTTTCTCTATTCTGGCATCCCTTTGTGACAAAAATACCTCTGTACTGTGCTTAATTGAAAGTGACATACGAGCTATGTTACGGGTCACTGTTCCCTATGGTCGTCACTGCTATATCACCCTAATGATTCATAGACAACGGTCGTAAAAAACATTCTGTTTTTATTCCTACAACACATTCTCTTTCAAACATGTCCATCTTTCTTCTTTGTTTAGGGGATGATCAAAAAAACATAAGTTGTTTAACGCCAACTTTAAGAGAGGGGGCAGTTGTTTAACTGACGTCCAAGTAACTTTCAATATTCTCAAATGTACATTTGAGACGAACAAGAAAGGTGAAATACTACTGTCGGCACAGTCTCCGATTTTGTCATACATATAAGACAAAGATATAAACGTGCGAGAAAGGACATGATTCGGCATGTGTCCACACCGAAAAACATTGCGGTCCACAGTGAGTGAAGGTCTCCCGACTAGGCGAATAGCCTAAGTGCCCAAATAAGCCAGACCAAATTATAACGCGCACAACTATACTAACCTCAAGGCATCTTGTGTTGTCTCCGTAATCTGCTACTCCTTTCAAAGCTGCCGCCACAGTGAGCCCGATTCGGATGCTGTTTTTAAGCATCCACTGGCACGGAAGTGTCTTCTGACTCGCACCCAAAAGGAAGTAAGTCACAGAGGAAGGACTACGTTTCAATTCTAAAAGGCGGCCATCTTATAGTAGCTATACCCTTTATGAAAAGCTAGCTATAAGCATCATTCACTCCAAGTAACTCGTTCTTCTAAGGGCAAACATAGTAAGGGATAGTGATTGTTGTGTTTTAATCAATTGAACTGGCACTGAGTCCTAAATTATTGCTCTAATGCTGTTGCGCGTACCAAATGCATCCAAAGGTGTGCGCGCGATCCAAATAGTGGAGGCGGCCATCTTGTACTGGCTCCATTCATTAAAAATAAATAGGTTTACGCATATTAACAAAAAGACACTCGTATTCCTAAAAGCAATACATGATAAGAGATGCGAGATGATATGTAATCATCCGTTGTTTGTAAAAGGTAATCTCTTTGTAAACGCTGGTGACATTCTTAAAGAAAAGTCTCATTCTTAAGAAATTAAAACCAGATTTTAAAACTAAAGAGAATAGAAAAAAGAAGAGGTTAGTACCTCTATTCTCTTTTATGAACTGGTGCTATGCTAAGCACTTAATGGGAAGTCTGATTACGTGTGCACTGGTTAAATTTTTTAACTGGTGCTATGCTAGGCGCACTCGATTGCCAGTAATTTGAAAATTCCTCACTTAATGCAACTGGTGCTATGCTAGGCGCTCTCGATTACCAGTGATTTGAATGTTCCTAAATGAATTTAATGTTCCTCATTTAAATGCATATGCTAGGCGCTCTCAATTGCCAGTAATTTTAATGTTCCTCACTTAATGCAACTGGTGCTATGCTAGGCGCACTCGATTGCCAGTAATTTGGAAAAAGTTTCTTTTTGATCAAAATCGGAATGTCCTATAAAAGAAGGGGAGGGGTCGAAGAGAGTATTTCGCAGCAATATAAATGAGCTGCAGCTGTATTACATATAGAAATGGGCCTGGTGGCTTAGGGGACTAATGTGTCCACTATAGGTGCCTGTGTTTGACCTCATGGTCGCAGCTTCAGATCCCGGTGGGTCCATTCAGCCTTTTTATCAGTCTGAGATTGATAAAAAATGAGTACCATTGAGTTGGGTAACAACAAACATCTGTTATTCAGCACCAAGATGCCCACTGGTGAACGTGAGCTTTGCAAATACAGGTTAGATTATATGGTGGACAAATTCTCAAAGATGGATATTCAGGGGTTCAGTTGAGGGCTTAAGTAACATTTCTGCATCAAAGTGCCAACCAGTGGCAGACTTCCTAAGATCTTCAACAGTGCCAACCAACTCCCAGAAGGGGTCAACTGTAACCAGTCGAAGCCATATGTTCACATGTTGCAATGCAGGAATACTTAGAAACTCTACAGAAAGCAACTTAATTAACACAGTTAATACTGTGCGTAAAGGTACTTTTCTACACGACGGTGCCTCACTGTCTGTGTTGCAATGTTATATGCAGAATTTTGGCGTTGTCAATGTACTCCCTTTGTGTCCCTTGCCGGTTTTTTATTCTGAAACCTGGTCTCCCTGCGTTAATTTGAACAACCCAGCAGTCCTCTGTTTACTGCCCTCATTCATTGTCGCATTGATGGCACCGCTGAAAGCCGCACGCCTCCTGCCAGACTTCCAATCTCGGGCTGTTTGGGCACATGCGCTGGTGACTCTCGTAAACACAGCCGTTATCAATTTAACCAGATAACCCAAGCGTAATTGCAATATGCGTTGCCTCATTAACAGGTGTCTGCTTCAGGATGCTGGATATATTAAAGAAAAGCAATGACCAATTGCAATTGCAGCTGTTCATAGCAGGTGCTTAGCAATGCTAGGCTGAGCAGCAGACACCAATGAAAATTAACATGAAAGTAAATGTAAGCCAGGTTGTTGCAAAAATGACGGGAGGGTCATGTGAGTAGCTGCAGAATCCCCTTCGTATAGCTTCGGGTGCAAACCATGTGCAGCTTAGGAACAGATGGTGAGGGACACCTGTAGGGCTCACATTTATGTTGGTCTCAGCCTTCTGCCCAGCATTGATAGAGGCAAGACGCCTTTTAGATTCAAGGGCATTACTGATCAGTGCCGGTGGGGCATATGTCATCTGTATAAGTGGTGACAGGGATTGGTTGTACCATGAGTGGCATAGGGGATCTACTGGCAAAACATCTAGAAAAGTGCAGGGTGTGTGCCAGGGCCGAAGAAGCAAATGCTAGTAGTGGAATCATAGCTGGTTTTGCCACCCACATAGGTAGGCCGGTAAATGTATCACAGACTTACCACCGCTGGGTTGGTTGGCGGTGATTTCTATCGGTTTACCAAATGCTAGGAGCATTGATCATCTATTTGTTTTTGTTTTTTGTTTATTAGGCTTGTGCAATCGAGCATTATATGCCTGTGGTTTGTCACGCCCATGTGATTAGACACTTATGCAGTAGATGTCTGTGTTGGGTCACACACTACCTACGCGCCCTTGGACCTGTGCAATTAAGCATGCTATTCCTGTGTTGTCACACGGTACCTATTCCCCGTGGGCTCATGCACATTTAGTGAATTTGGAGGCCTATGTGGTCATACATCCGTGTTGTGTCACACAGTACCTATGCATCATGGGCTGGGGGTGTGGGTGACAAGTGGGGGGTACAGTCTCATGATATAGTCAATAGGGCTGGCATGGGAAATGTATCTGTTATGTATGGCTGGCCAAAGACTAAAAGCGCTAATCTTCTGTGTTTGATTTTCATTTATGTATGGCTGAATCCATGACTGTGATGCAAGGGAGGCACTCCACACCACGATGACTGCAGGATGTGGAAAGGCAATGGGACCGGAAGATCCGGAACGTAAATGACAAACGACGGCATCAAGTGCGATGGGCGATCAATGGAAAAGCTCAAGAGGTGCCAGCATGCATGGGTGAGATGGTGCGGCTCATGCACTATATTGGTTGAGTATAGGTGTCAACCATTTGTTGTTGCCAGCCGGGGTATTTTAGCAGTACACTGCTTTACAGGTGTATGCCTTGCCAGCTTGAACAAACCCGGGGGTAATGGGCGGATGCACCACCTCAACACCCCTTGTCGTGAAACGGTATTCTGCCATTACGGCGCCTGTGCTCGCAGGTGCCATCGTAGCGGACACTGCGCGGTGTTGGGATGCTCCGTAGTAGGGGGAAAAGCTTACGCAGAGCCTATCCCAGAACATAGTGGTCCGGTGTAGGTTGTTCGCGGATTCCATGATATGCTTAGGGGAAATCTTGGGGCCTGTGGGGCAGTCCCTGGGTAGCATTCCAATGGTGCAGTTGCGCCAGCAATGAGTATCATTGTCTGGGGCAACGTGTCTATCACGCTGAGTCAGCCAGCCCTAGCATTATTATCATGCACTTGGGTGGAAGGATAAGGCAGACCCTATATATTCATAGATAATGGAGACCCAGTCCTGTCCTAGGCACTGTAGCACCCGACTTAAGCTAGGGTGGCCCACTGCTGGGACTGAGGCCTCTGGAGTAAGGGGGAGACCTTAGCATGGCGGCCCAAGGTCTGGAGCCTCACGCCGATACCCTGATTCTCTTTTAGATCGAGTATGGAAGGATAACATTGGGGGAGAATGACTGGGTACGCCTTGGTAGAAGGGGGGCTGGTTGAAACACTAATCACTAATGTGGGGTTGGTGGACACGTCTATGCCCAGGGTACACCCTGGCACAGAGACTGCATAGATTCCAATGGGGAGGAAGTGAGTCTGTGAGGGTGCTCCAGCGCTGAATACCAAAATCCCCTTTCTACGTCACAGACCACAGATCCTCTTCAACCATTCATTCACTGGTGGGGCCCATAACACCAATCATTCATTCTACTTTTAGATCAATGGTCCTCGAGAGAGGGGAATTCCTTTCTCTATTCCATGCGCTGGAAATGGGAGGAAAATTGCACCAATCACCTGATGAGTAACAACAAGTTCACCTATTTATCCCTACCTCACCAGGATCTCAATACTTTCTAACCTAGCAATTCCTCCCATACTATAGGCCATGGATCAGCTTAGTTGCTGGGTAGAGCGACACTTAATTCTTCTAAACAATATACATCAATACACTTCAAATAATAACCTGACACAGTTCTTAAATGAATTAGAATGTTTATCTAAATAAAACATAAGGAAATCATAAAGCATTCAATATTTTGGTTTGCATATTTACCTAATCTGGCTAAATGGCGTCCTCTATGTCAATTTCAGATCTTTCGTCTCTATGACCATAAATCGATCAATCAGTTCGTAAATTAATTGGGCATCTGATCAGTCCGTCAGAGTCTCTGGCAAGCAGCTGTCCAGCAGTGTCACCGTCCTCTCCGTCAGCATAACGTCAGGAAATCTGGTAAAGCACGACATGAGGAATTCTATCGACCCTCTCTAGTCTACTTCTTTTATAGTAAAATCAACAACAAAATGTTACAATACATCTTTTAGAACAAATCCGATTGGTGGAACCAGGATCATTCTTCCTGATTCTCATCCGTTCAATGTTTCATTAGATGTAGTTTTCAATTTATTAATAATTTGCAACAGTTTCGAGTCCATTCAGGGCATGTTGATTCCCATACGGGTTTGTGTCCATGGTGTCATCAATTATAACAGTTCTTCGTTTAAGGAAGTCCATTGTCTGAGGATTGGCACACCTCCCAGTGCGACCTTCACGAGTACAGTCTGCCTGGGGTCAGGACGAGGTTATTGTTGCTCATCTTTTAGCGCAGGCGCACTTCACTCAGTGACTTCTGTATCTCGTCTGTCCGTCAAAATAGGGATGGCAGCCATTTTGTGGCCACTCCAGAAAGGTCAACTTAAGCAAATAAACACAAAACGTAATTAATACATGGAAATGACTATTAAAATGTTATTCCCTCACTAAACCCTTTATGTGTGTGTATTTATCTAGCAAAAGCAACACGCATTGCGGTTTATACTCACAATTTAAAGCACGATTCACAAATCACATCACAAAAGCAACATATAACATGCAAATTCTAAATATCTGACATTAGTATGCGTACGAAAATTAGTTTACGTATCAATCAGGCCATGCAAATGCGATTCCTACGTGTATTTTCTAATTAGTAATGTTGATTATTCAAACACAGCAAACCATTAATACTATTAATATTAATCAGTTATTCATTTTAATTCAAAATGATAAAATGGAGGGGGTATACGATTCTTAGGGAAACCCCTCACTCCAGCAATCCCCCCTTTGGTGATTTTATCACCACAAAACACCCAAATTTAGTACCCTTTTACGGAAATTTGAAATGACTTCTTACTCATAGCTCAAAATTCAGTTTCTTCATATTCATCTCTTTTTACTTTTTTATACATACTGTCTTTCCACTCATCTAAGGCTATTTCTTCTAAATCCTTTTCTGGATCTTTTCCTTTTCTTTTAAGTTTATCTCTTTTTATTTTATTATTTATTTTCTTTTTCCTGCAACACATACACCCTAATCTTATCACTAATACTGCAACTATCACACATGTTAATGGAAACATAATTTTACCTATAACAGTACTACCAATTTTAGCTAAGAAATTTTTAATAGCAGCTATTTTCTTTCCCATTCTTGTCCATACATCTTCAACCCTAGTGGTACAAGTTCATCGTGCAATTCAGTAATATTTTTAATGTAAACCTTTAGATCTTTACTTTTGTCTGGAATGTAAGTGCAACAATGTTGAACTTTCAGCATTCCACAGACTCCACCCTCTTTTGCCAATAGAATGTCAAGGGCAAGTCGATTTTGCATTACCATAGCACGCATGGCAACCATTTCAGTATTAACTAATAAGAATCCATGAGCAGTGCTTGTTGACAAGCGATCCACTACTGTAGACAATCTTCTAATTTTATTTGCATTCAGAGTTATTCCCACTGCCGGTATCAATGCACAAAAGTTGTCACCCACAATTTCTGCCCAAGATTATCTCTTTCTACTCACTAAATGACTATTTAAACTATTTACACCCTCTTCTCTGTTCATTTGAAAGATTTTTGGAAATACCAGGCCTACATAACATGTGCCATACCAATGGTCTGTCAAACGATAATATGCCCTGTTCCCACAGATAAAATATATTCCAGGAAATACTGGATCTCTTCCACCTTTGAATCCCCATCCACCCATGATTCGGTATGTATCATGGCACTCACTATTACCTACAAAAAGATTATCATATGCAGTTTGATTCCTTCTTATACAAAATTTTCCTTTCTGAGGCCTATCTAAAGCTATTGTTGGTGTTGACTCTCCTTTTGTCAGATGTTTCTCCATTTCTATGTCCCAAGCCGTTTTCTCAACCTTTCCTTCTGATGCCTTTTTGTGCATCTTATGCCTTCTTTCCTCAAACATATTCAAAAATGTATTTTCTTCTTTCTGCAAACTGCATGTCAAATTATATTTAAACACAACTTCTAATGTTAGTTCACTAGTCTCTAGGAAAAATTCACCTAAATCTTTAGCAGGTCTCACCTTATTTAGCTTATTATTAGCAGGCACTAATGCAAAAATGATATCTACATCTGAAAAATAATACTCTAATTTCCCTATCTCATAAAATAAGCTAGCTATTACACTACATGTTATTCCGTAAGTAGCTGGAAGGTGATGATAAGTCACTCCCTCTGCCACAGAAGCAGGTAACTGCATACAGACGTAGCAGTCCCTTACATCCATAGTCTTTACATATTCATACAATAATTTTGAAAATACATTATTAGTAAAATTGTTAATAGACCTATCTTTATGCAAATTAATGTTTGTTTCTACAGTCGGTACTACCTTTGAAATTTTACCTATGTTAGTTTTGTTTTGACCATGTCCTTCTATTGCATCTATTGTGACTTTAAATGATATTACAAGAGCTAGAATGCTCCATAAAAGCATTAATAATCCTGTACAACAGCAACATGTTTTACACCATCTTTTCATGAATGTACATCTACTTTTACTACCATCTGTGTTAGCCATTTTTACTAAATAGACCGTGTCTTTTGACTTAGCCTCTTCTACTTTGTGACCAGTTTCTACCCCAAAGCTTCTAAGCTTCTACTTGGTTCCACTAGTTTTCTACTTCTTCTCTTTTATTATCGTTCTCCACATCAACAGCTTCTTTTTTTATTCAGTTTGGCATCTCATCGTCCTTTGCCTCCTTCTCCCAATCAGGATACAGAATTTCCTGAATCTCCGCTTCTTCTTCTCCAATATCGGACAAGAGATCTCTCAGGATTTTCGATTCTTCTTCTTCTTTAACCACCTTCAGTAAAGCCTCCTCTGGATTTCCTTGACTGTCTGCCTCTTGGGATTCTTCAGGCAGGGCCACATACGTCCATTCCGGCGACTTATACTTCTGGTTAGGTTTTCTTGTTCTTCCGGACCCTTTTGTTACAACTGTTTCTTCCTCCTTTGATTTTTCCTGACTCGTGACTTCATTCACTTGTTCAGCTCTAGGTGATTTCACTCGAGACAATGGATATCTTAGTCTCTTTATTTTGTTCGGCCAAACTTCTGGTTGTACAGTTCTTTTCAATTTACTTTCTTTGACATTCTTTTCATTCTTTTCTTCTCTCCAAGCTCTCTTTCTCAGAACTCGACCTTCAGGTATTTCGTTCTCACTCCCTTCTGATTCTGTCCCAACTTGCCTTTCCTTTTCACCAGTCTCTTTATCCACCTCTTGTTCTGGTTTCCCTACTTCTTTCCCTCCTCGGGACTCCGACACGCTATCTTCCTGCTGACTACTTGTCCCTTCACCTAGCTGGATGTTGCAGTTCCCTACACCTCCTCGGGGGTCTTCTGCAATCTGTCCCTCTCTCTCTGTATCTGTCCCTTCTTCATTCAAATCTATTAATTCAGGTGGAATTTCTCTCAATTTTTCATCTGGGATTTGTTTTCTTTGACTTTCTTTTACTGCTTCTTCTTTTTCTTTTCCTTCCTTCTTTTTAGGTTCTTTTCTAGGACCTTTCTTTCTCTGCTCGTCTTCAGAGTCTGAGCTGTCAGAAATCTGCAATCTTCTTCTCAGAGAGACACTTCTGGGGACTAGAATCTGTTTTGGTTCGTTTTCCCCCCTTTCAGGATTTTCTCGTGTTTTTGGTTCTTCGTTGTCTGATTCAGTACTTGACTCTGATTCGTCATATTACTCTTTCTCCTTGCAATCCACTGGATTTGGTATTCTCAAGGTATGGCCGGCATGGATCCAGTTTTTCAGTCCAGCACACTTCACAGCTGTTGTCATGGTCAGAATGACTTGTCTTGGTTTTCCCCACCTGGGAACCAAACAGTTTCTTCTTCTGTGGACCTTTATCCTCACCCAATCTCCTGGGCTTAGATCATGGGCTGGCTTCTTTTCAAGGGTGGTGGAATCCGCTCCAACCTGATGAAACACAGAATGAACTGCGTCAGCCAGGCCTTTACAGTACTCCAACACCATGTCATCAGAAATCGTCATCAGTTTGTTGACTGGTATGTAAGCATGCCTCATTGCACGTCCCATGATTATTCCATGAGGACTTAACCCTGTAGTTCTATCTGGGGTTGCACGTATGGTCATCAAAACTAGAGGCAAGACATCAGGCCATTTCATTCCTGTTGCTAAACACATTTTTCCAATTCTGTTTTTGATTGTACCATTCATTTGCTCAACCACACCAGAAACCTCTGGTCGGTAGGCACAGTGCAGTTTCTGTTGTACATTTAATGCTTCACTGACCAATTTTACAATCTCATTATAGAAATGCCCTCCTCTGTCTGATTCAAGGGTCACTGGGAACCCGAACCTTGGGATGAATTCTCTCAAAAGCAGCTTTGCTACAGTCAATCCATCATTTCTCCTTGTCGGGTATGCTTCTACCCACCTGGAGAATAGGCAGACTATGACCAGAACGTACCTCAATCTGTTACATGTTGGCATCTCAATGAAATCTATCTGCATTCTGGTAAAAGGCCCTCCTTCTCGGCCTATAGTTCCTAGGCTCACCACTGTCTTTCTTCCTGGATTGTATTGCTGACAAATTAAACATCTCTGACATAGACTCTCTGATATAATTCTGAATTTTGGGTTGTACCAGGTCTGTTTAAACGACCTGATCATAGCATCTCTCCCTATGTGACCCTGGCCATGATACATCTGTGCCAGGGTCACAACATGCTATCAGGCATGACTGGTCTTCCATCTCGATAGACCCACACATGATCCTTTTCCCTTGGTGCACATCCTGCTTTTACCCACTGCCTTGTTTCCTCATCTCCTGCTTCCTCCTGCAATTGTCTCACTTCTTCCCATGTCCCTACAACGTTAGTAAACATTAAGGAATAGGAAGTCATTTCTTTCTCCTTTGCCCGATTGACTGAATATTGATTCCTGGCACAGTACTGTGCCATGTCATTGGCATATCAGTTGCCTGATAGTAACGTAATCCTCACCTTGGTTATGGGCAGCACATTTCACCACAGCCAATTGTTTAGGCAGCTGTATCGCCTCAATCAACTTTCCACTTGAGGTTAGGAAACCTCTTTGTAGCCACAATTGGCCAAAATCGTGGACAACTCTGAAGCCATACTGGCTGTCAGTTAACACAGTCACTCTCACACCGTTCCCAATTTTGCATGCTCGAGTCAGAGCCACTAATTCTGCTACTTGGGCAGATTTTACTCCTTTTAGATAGGATGCTTCCATCACTGCTGCAACCGTGCACACTGCATATGCTGCACTCAACACCCCTTCTTCTGTTCTCAAACATAACCCATCAACAAACATTACATAATCATTTTCTGCCAAAGGTACATCTTTTATATCTGGTCGTGGTTTCGTACAATACTTAAGCACATCCAAACAATCATGATCTGCTTCATCTCTCACTTCCACTTTCTCACCATCTGGTAACAACGTTGCTGGATTCACATTCACACATCTTGCAAGGCTCACATTCGTTGCACCTAATATGACTTTCTTATACTTAGTCAGCCGACTATCTGTCATATACTGAGTACGACTCCTTGTTAAAAGAATCGCCACATCATGAGGTACAAACACTTTCAAAGGATATCCCATCACGATTCCTTCACTCTGCTCCAAACTTCGACATGTTGCAGCTACTGCTTTCGGACAACCAGGTAAGCCTACGGCTACTGGATCAAGCATCGATGAATAATATGCAGTTGGTCTCCTCAACCTTCCATGCTTCTGGATTAACACAGAAAGTGCACATCCATTTCTTTCACTGCAATATAACTCAAATTCTTTTTCATAATCAGGCATACCTAATGCTGGGGCTTCACACAATCCATCTTTCAATCGTTTGAATGCTGCTAATTCTTTCTTATTCAATTCAAGGAGATCTTTTACATCACTCCTTGTTAGCCGTACCAGAGGTTTTGCAATCAGCGAAAAGTTGCTGATCCACTGGCGGCAGTACCCTACCATTCCCAGAAACATTCTCACTTCTCTTTGAGTCATGGGGGCTCTCATTCCTTTTATGATTCTGATTCTGTCTATTGTTATTTTCCTCAATCCTTTTTCAATGTTATGTCCCAAATACTGTACTTCCTTCTTACAATACTGCAGTTGGGCTGGGGACACTTTTAATCCTCCATCTGCCAGGTGATTTAGTAAGGCTATAGTGTCTACTTCACAAGCTTCACGAGTTTTCGACGCCACAAGGAGGTCGTCGATATACTGTACTAATACTGAACTCTCGGGCATTTGCAGACTTTCCAATGACCTTATCAACAATTGATTAAATATTGAGGGGCTTTCTTTATACCCCTGTGGGATTCGGCAGCATGCCAAAATCCGGTCTCCAAACCGAAATGCAAAAATTTGCTGACTGTCGTGATGCAATGGAATGGAAAAGAACGCATGGCAGAAATCAATTACTGTATACCATTCTGCATCATGGGGAATCTGATACAAAATCACTGATGGATTTGGTACAATGGCACAGCATGGTACAACAATTTGATTTACCTTTCTCAGGTCTTGCACTATTCTGAATTTCCCATTTGGCTTTTTCAGGCCCATTAAGGGTGAGTTACATGGACTGCTCATTATCTCTCTCAGAATTCCTTGCTTGATGATTTTCTCAATTATTGGAGTTACTCCTTCAATTATTTCAGGTGTCAATCTATACTGAGGAATGTTTGGATAACTTACTCCATCTTTGATAGTAATTTTTACGGGGTCTACGTTTCTCATTAGCCCTACATCTTCTCCGGTGAAATCCCAAACCTCTGCTTTTACAGACAGTTTCAATTCTTTAGGCAGTTCATCTAGATTAAATACTGCATATGTTCCAATATCCTCATCTGGTGTTTCAAAAGCTATTCCATCTGGAGTACAAAATATAGTGCAATTCATCTTGCACAACAGGTCCCTACCTAACAAGTTCACAGGACTGGTGTCACACACCACAAATCGGTGCATTTCAGAAAATTTCCCTATACTAACCTTTACGGGTTCTGTAAGGTATGTTTTTAACTGTTGGTTAGATACACCAACTACTTCCGAAAGAGGAAGATTCTTAGCATCAGCTGATCTAACAGTAGATCGAGTAGCGCCAGTGTCCACTAGGAAAGTAATGTTATCATCATTAATCTTCCCATCTACAAATGGTCCTGTCTGGTCTACTTCTAGAGTTGCGCCAAGTACGCACTCTTCTTCCTCCCTTCAGCACCGTCAATAATCCATTTCTGAATCACTCTCATCATCTTGCAGCCAATACTGCGAAACAGTGCGAGCGCGTGATGGTTTATTTACCAGTTCTTCATTGTAGAATCCCGATTCCTTACTATACTTCTGTGAGTTTCTGTTCTGTGGAAAAGGTGATTTTGGCACCTGATTCTGGGAAGTAACCACCTGCTGCTGTTGCTGCAGTTGACCACCCACCTCTTTCTGCACCTGTGGATTCAACGATCGATTTTCATTATTAGTATTTGGAGGGTTCTTACACTCGGATTTCCAATGCCCTAACTCACCGCAATTGTGACATGGGAATTTATTTTTGGTTCTTCTATATTACCTTTCCCTTTCCCTGTACCAAATCTTGGTCTTACTCCTGGATTGTTCGCTTGTTCTACCAACTGAGCTTCCTGTCGTTCGGCTACCTTTACCTGTGCCCACATTGCCTTATCTTTCAGTTTTTGCTGTTTTGCCTCAATCTCATCGCTGAAATATTTTGCATGTCTCAAAACTTCATCTATTTTCTTATTTTGCCAATCAACTGTATGCTGCTTTATCATATCACCAATTTCTGGGCGTAAACCATATACAAACCTGTATACGAAATGACTCAAATCTTTATCACTCAGGTTCTCATCTCCACTGAACTGTTTAAAAGCCTGAATTAGTCTCTCATAATATGCATGTACTGACTCCTTGCTTTCCTGTTGGGTTCTGTCAATTTTTACCCAATCAGCCTCTTTAGGGGGTACCTTATTTTTCAGAAATGCCATAACCTGCTCATATTTCTTCATTACTTCTGGGTCGGGAGGTCCCGTCTTAGGGTCCCTAGGATACTCCTGAGTGGGCCAATTTATCATCAGCTTGCATTCTGTCCACACATCTGCTGGTACTATTATATCGAATAGACTATTCAAATCTATCCATAATACCTTCACCAATTTTACATATCTGTCTACCTGCGGGTACCACTCGACGGGCTTTTCGCGTAGTCGATGGAAATCATTTGTGAAAGACAAAATGTCCTGTCTTGTCCATGGAACATGTACATACCCTCCTCCTGGAATCTCTCTCATGGGGTATTCTGTCGTTACCTTTTCTTTCTCTCTAACGGGAAATGCTGAAACTGTCTTCTTCTACACCACTTACTTCTCCATCTGTCCACATCTCCCCATTTTCTCAACAAACCGATTATGTCCTTAATTTGACCTATCCTTCCTGTAGTATTCATATTCTCTATATTCTTCTCAGTGAAATCAACTCGATAAGATTTTTGCACTTTGTCAAAATCTATTCCCATTTCATTTGCAATTTCCTCTAATCTTTCATGCAAGTTTTTCGCTCTCCTCGTTGCACCCTTGCAGAGAAACAACAATTCCTCATCCTGATAGTTCTTCAATTTTTCAGTAGGGATAGTTCCTACTATTAATTCTTCTAATACCATTCGTAATTTAGCTACATCTATTAACTGGGATTCTTGATCCTTTTTCTGTAGCTCTCTGAGCCATTTGCTTAATTCTTCTACATAAGGCCCTACTGGGTTGTCTACATTATTTTGTTCTGGGGCCTTGATTTACCAATGGATTATTTGAAACGCTCGGTTCAAACATATTTATTGTGGGTCCCCACGGATTGTCAATTTGACTCCGTTCAGCATTTTCAATTAGATTTTGGCTTCTGTACGGCACTGTCAAACAATGTTCAGTATCTTTTTGTTTTTCAAATATGGGCATTACTGGACCTATCGTTACTGGAACTGTTACGGCTTCTAGATTTTTGGTCAATTCTCTTATTTTCTCGGTTAATTCTAGGGTAGTTTTGGCCAGTTCTACTGAATTCTCATAATTGACCCTACTTTCTGTCTGTTTTTCTATCTCTCTTGCAGAGTTACTTTTCCCTAATTCTGGTGACATAGTCTCTGTTTTAATTATTCGTAATGTTTCTCTCATTTGGGCACTTGGTGACAATGCCTCTGGTTCTGGCCGATACGGTGGTGGGTTTTTGTAAAACACCTCATCAAGAACATCATCTTCTGATTCATTCACTTCATACCCACTCAAATCCACATTACGCCTTTTCTCAGTGCATTTTCTCCCTTCATTCTCTCCTACCATTCTCACAGGATACATACCCTCAGTCATACTTGCATTCCGCCACCTTTTCATCCGGTCATCATGTGTCTCATGTCCGTATGATCTACCGAAAATGTATCGGTAACCCCTACCACTTCTCTGCTTTTCTCGTTCATGCATTTCGTCTTCCCATTCCGTCAATGCCTCAAACTGCGTCGGTCTAGGTCTTGGTTCTAAGTCCATCATTTTGTCTCGGAGATTTCTCAAAACAGCCAACTTAAAGGAACCATGGTCTGGAAACGCCAGTACTCCATCGTCCTTGGTGTATTTTACCCAATTATCCAACCAAATACAAGCATGATACCCATATTTCGCAATCATTGTAGATGCGGGTGTTTCGGTGGAGGAAGTAACTGTCCTTCCCTAGTCTCAACTATTTTATCTTTCTTGATATATCATCAAATACAGGGAGTAAGCATGGGGGCGGCCTGTGCGCCCAGTGTCGCCTGTCTATACATGGGGCACTTCGAAGATCGAAACATCTACAACGAGGTGGCCCCCTTCTACGAGAACATCCGTCACTGGTCACGCTTCATCGACGATATATTTTTTGTCTGGAGCGGTGACCAAGAATCCCTTAATGAATTCATTTCTTGGATTAATTTAGCAGACTCTAATCTCCGTTTTACAGCACAAAGTAGTGTGGAGAAATTAGAATTCCTGGATGTTTATGTCAAACATGAAGACCATCAACTTCAGGTATCACTCTTCACGAAATCCACCGCTAGGAACACCCTGCTCCACTTCAAGAGCTTTCATCCCAACAGCCAAAAATCAAGCATACCATTCAGCCAGTTTCTACGACTTCGTAGAAACTGTACCTCAGTCAAAGATTATCTCTTTCATTCAGAACTTATGAAACAGAAATTCATACTTAGAGGGTATCCCAACAGGCTTGTTAGGGATGCTCTCAAGAGAGCGAGATATTACAATCGGGATACGCTGTTCATCCCCAAAGAGAAAGAAAACGAGATGGAAAAACTGGTTTGTGTCATCAAACACTCCCCCATAAACCACAAAATACGTCAAATTGTCAACTCACAATGGCATCTGCTCAATCTAGACAACCAGACAACTAGGATCCCGAAACCTCTCTTCGCATTCCGACGGAATAAAAACCTCAAAAATATGTTGGTAAGGGCAAAACTACCAGAACGGAACATTGCGACACAGAGATCCATAACTGGCAGCACCCCGATTGTGGGGCACTATCAATGTGGAAGCTGCCAGGCATGCCCCAATGCCATTATTGGTGACAATTTCGTAATCAATGGTAGGACAATCAACCTTAAAGAGATGACAAACTGCAAAACATCGAACTGCATATACGTCATCTTATGCCCCTGTGACATCCCCTATGTGGGAGAGACCGGCAGAGAATGCAAAACACGCATAGGGGAACATAAGTCCAACATCAGGCGCAACAACCTTGCAGCCCCATTGGTTAAACACTGGATGGAGTCCAAACATACAGAGAAAGAACTGCGTTGGACCATCTTAGAGAGGGTTAGAACACAAAAGGGCATCGACAGCGCTCGCATTCGAAAGAAGCGAGAAGTTTTTTGGATTTTTCTTCTGGACTCCAAAACAAAGGGATTAAACGAGGAATTACCCTGGGAAAACGCAATTATATAATCCTTTTGATACAGCGAGTCTATTGCCTCTTGAAGATTACCTCCATCATTTTGTTCCACCTTAATCACAGTTCCCACGCTAAAACTATTTCGCGTTTGGATCCATTAACCTCAGATTCCTGTAACGTTGTAGGACACTTACATATCTTTCTTGGATTGTCCATATATTTTTCTTAGATTTTTCTGACCTGAGTTATGGTTTTTCCGGTTTTTTTACTGTCATTTTTATAAATTGTGCGACTTGACTTGCTCCACTCTGGGCCTCTGCACAATAATAGCACAGTCAGTGCACTTCTCAATGACCAGCCCTTGTTATCAGTCCTGAGAAATCCGGTCCGATCTTTCTGGTGTGATCCGTAGCCACTTCTTACATGTCACTTTTCGATGTAGTTTGTGCACTCCCCCTAACGATATTTAAACAGCTGAGTGCCCTCAAACTGTTCGTTTCTCTTTCCTCGGAGAGAGTTCCTTTCGAGGGAGGAATACTTTCAACAGTCCGTGCTGCCCGAGTAAGCTTAGACGGATTTCCATCCAGCTAAGAAACGGTTCCACGGTAAGCGGCCTCAAAAATTGTTGGCATAATTTAAGTTGAAGCTTTCCTAGACTCCCTGCGCTCCCCGTGAACGCTAACAGCATTTGTTTTCTGTTTATGCTTAGAACTCGCGGCAAATACACGTTATTGCCTAACCCAGCCGTCTAATTAGAGCTACGTGGCCTCTTCCGTGTAGAAAGACCCTCGTGAGGAAAGAGTGCCTTCGATGATTTGCCCGGCTCGAGTGAGCTGAGACGGGTGTTTCACTGTGCCAAGAGACATTCTTTACGGTAAGCGGCTTTAACAATTGGTGCAACTAGGCGAGTTGGAACCCTCTTAAATCTCCCTTTTTTTCTGTTAATGCCAACATTTTTTTGTCTCTGTTTATCTTTAGTTTTCGCGACCAGCCCATTTTAGTGTCTCATCCACATATCCAATCCGAGCTACGTGGTTTTTTCTTCTCTAACTACCTAGTCTGGATATTTCCTTACGGTGAGCGAATTGCTAAAAACGGCGGCACTGTGTTAGTAGAGGTGCCCATATACCCACGTCGTTCTTAGTTTTTTCTTTGCTATTACTTTCTAATACCAAGTGTTTTTTTGACTCACAGATTTTGAGAAATTGCCATATCTCTCATCATCTACTCCACCACCTCGGAGTCGCCTTTCCTTTTGGACCTAGCAGCGGAATCAAGTTTTTTCCTTTGTTCAGCAAGTAGGTAGCTTACCCCAATAATTTAGTTTGTTCCGGAGTCTTTTTTAGAACGACTCAACGACAGTGTTTGTACTCTTCTTTCCAGACTCAAAATTCCAACTGAACTGTCTGGAAGCACCCACCTAAAATACTGTGTGACTCACTGAACCCCAGGTAGACCAATCCTATGTTTGCGGCTTATGTTATTTAGTATCCGCTCATCACATTCCCCATAACCTAATCAAAATCTCTTTCCATACTTGCTCTCAGATTCATTAACTCACTTAGAGGACGAGCTCTATTCGATTGCTATTTACGTCCCCTGCAAGAAATTCTGAACTTGTCCTATTGAACCAGAGGACATTTTCCCTGTGTGTATTGGTGAGCATGAATTTGTACCTTATTTCTGAGCCATCGTTAGGCATTTAGAAATAGGAAAGTTAGTATTTTTCCCTGTGTGTATTGGTGAGCATGAATTTGCACCTTATTTCTGAGCCATCGTTAGGCATTTAGAAATAGGAAAGTTAGCAGCAACCTTTAAACAATTCTTGGGCCTCTGTCATAAACTGTCCTCTTATTGCTTCTTTTACATACCCCACTCCATATGTTCTATCTCTTATCTTTTTCACTTATCTGTTCAATGTGTGCAACGTTTTAAATAAATATAAATCATACATCATGTTTTTAACCACTCAATGGCCTAGACCAGTGCCCATTCATTTTGATGATTGAAATGTCTTAAGTGCTGAAAATGTTAGATCCTTCAATGCAACAATTCAAAATTTGTATACTATGTTTATATTTTGTGTCTATTACCTGATAGGTCCCATGGAAACCACATTTGAATAATTTCATGCCCTGAAGAAGGTGTTACCCCAGGAAAGGGGGTGTCACACCGAAACGCGCGTCGGCGTCTTGAACTGAAAGTTCTTCACACAGATTCATTACTTTCCATTACTGGATATTTTTGATTGTATTAATATTCATGTTCAACTTTCCATTTGTGTGTTTTCACGCCTTATAAGACCAGCCTACCACGTTGGGCCTCTAAATTGTTCACTTTTTTACCCCTTAGGATGTTTGCTTTATATGTGATTATGGTGTGATTGAGTATGAATGAGAGCACTGAATAATTTTATATCTTAGGGTTTCCGTGGGCATTTTTGTCATTACTTTGTAGGACCATTTCGGCCTTTGTTTATTAAATTGTCTTTGCAATATTCATTTGCACATTTATCAATTAAGTTTTTTTCAATTAATTCTAAAAACAAAACAAAATAAAAAAAGATAAACATTGTTAATTGCTTTGTATCATGATTTATGCATGGTCTAGATAGAGTGGTTTTTCTCTTTTCAAAAATTGACTCATATGCAACATTTAAATGATTACAGGTATAGCAGATCGTTTTGTATTTATTTGTGATTTATCCCCTGCTGCTCTACCTCCATTGTCTTAGGGGTCCCCCTTTTGTAGTGGTATATCTTTCTTGAACCACCTTATAATTTTCCCAAACCATGATTTCTTCTTTTCTGGTGGTTGGTAATACATTTTCTCAATTTCCGTATACCGTCTTAATCTTCTTACAATGGTACCGCTATTTTGTCCACTCACAGCGCGACTCTTACTAACGCACCAATCAGGAGCGTCTACGTCACTATCACAATCCTCTAATCTCAGCGCCACTAACACTCCAATCAGGGAGCGTTTAAGTCACTCTGTATTCCTCCACTCCTAGCACGGCTTTACACTAACGCACCAATCCGGAGCGTTTTATGCCTCCAATCTACTGTCCAATCCCAGCGCGGTCCGTCTGACGTTAGCAGCCGCTGCAGCGGCTCTGCTCTGCTCTCGTCTACCCCTCCTTTACAAGACCGCTCCGTGAACTCTTACTGTAACTTTTACGATTCTGTTAGTAACAACACTAAAACATCTCCTTTGTCTGATTCGCTAACCAAAGAACAGCAAAAGACCTTTCTCACGAGAATTCCGTCTTTCTCAAGAACAGCGCTTACTACGGAATTAGTACTTTCGTTGATAAAGTAGCACGTCCCTCTACTTCACCCTTCTAGCAAGCATTAGCTAATTGTTTCTCTGGTATTTTAGAAATAAACCTAGAGTTTCGCAACCAACCCGAATGCCATTACATTCACACTCGTTCATACAAGAAAATGTAGTACATACGCACAGAATCCTGTCTTTCCCGAGAACAGCGAACAGTCTGTCCTACTACAGAATTATGACACTCGTTAACAAAGCAGCGCTTCCCTCTACTTTGTCCTTCTAACAAGCTCAGAGAACACCTGCTACCTTTTCAGTGATAAGCGTTATCGGTATGCCAATTGGTTTCCAGGTACTTAAAGGCCAAATTTTCACAGGTAACCTTCGCTATCATACACACTTCTCTCACACCGAGAATATTTCTAATGGCAACACACGACGATGCCGCCGAATCGAACCCAGACAATGCGCCGTGCAACTTCACTTGTCACACGTTTCCCCTGTGTACCTACAGGGCTACAACAATTCCGTCTTTCCCGAGAGCAGCACCTACCTCTGCTCTACTACGGAACTGTTACAAACCTCCGACTTCCTACATCCCAGAAGCCGTGCAAACAACATATAACTCGACGCAACTCAAAATAGAGTGTTACAAGCAATCGTCACTAAACCCAAAACAACAGCTAACCATCATTCTGCTACCAGAAAACTGCTCCAGCTCTGAATATCAAAATCCCCTTTCTACGTCACAGACCACAGATCCTCTTCAACCAACATTCATTCATTCATTCACTGGTGGGGCCCATAACACCAATCATTCATTCTACTTTTAGATCAATGGTCCTCGAGAGAGGGGAATTCCTTTCTCTATTCCATGCGCTGGAAATGGGAGGAAAATTGCACCAATCACCTGATGAGTAACAACAAGTTCACCTATTCATCCCTATCTCACCAGGGTCTCAATACTTTCTAACCTAGCAATTCCTCCCATACTATAGGCCATGGATCAGCTTAGTTGCTGGATAGAGCGACACTTAATTCTTCTAAACAATATACATCAATACACTTCAAATAATAACCCGACACAGTTCTTAAATGAATTAGAATGTTTATCTCAATAAAACATAAGGAAATCATAAAGCATTCAATATTTTGATTCGCATATTTACCTAATCAGGCTAAATGGCGACCTCTATGTCAAATTCAGATCTTTCGTCTCTATGCCCATATATCGATCAATCAGTTCGTAATTTAATTGGGCATCTGATCAGTCCGTCAGAGTTTCTGGCAAGCAGCTGTCCAGCAGTGTCACCGTCCTCTCCGTCAGCATGACGTCAGGAAATCTGGTAAAGCACGACATGAGGAATTCTATCGACCCTCTCTAGTCTACTTCTTTTATAGTAAAATCAACAACAAAATGTTACAATACATGTTTTAGAACAAATCCGATTGGTGGAACCAGGATCAGTCTTCCTGATTCTCATGCGTTCAATGTTTCATTAGATGTAGTTTTCAATTTATTAATAATTTGCAACAGTTTCTAGTCCATTCAGGGCATGTTGATTCCCATACGGGTTTGTGTCCATGGTGTCATCAATTATAACAGTTCTTAATTTAAGGAAGTCCATTGTCTGAGGATTGGCACTTCACCCGGTGCGACCTTCACGAGTACAGTCTGCCTGGGGTCAGG
Organism: Triturus cristatus; assembly: GCF_964204655.1. NCBI lineage: Eukaryota > Metazoa > Chordata > Amphibia > Caudata > Salamandridae > Triturus > Triturus cristatus. Next base: position 790,539,923 of record NC_140579.1, read on the forward strand.
ACGAGGTTATTGTTGCTCATCTTTTAGCGCAGGCGCACTTCACTCAGTGACTTCTGTATCTCGTCTGTCCGTCAAAATAGGGATGGCAGCCATTTTGTGGCCACTCCAGAAAGGTCAACTTAAGCAAAGAAACACAAAACGTAATCAATACATGGAAATGACTATTAAAATGTTATTCCCTCACTAAACCCTTTATGTGTGTGTATTTATCTAGCAAAAGCAACACGCATTGCGGTTTATACTCACAATTTAAAGCACGATTCACAAATCACATCACAAAAGCGACATATAACATGCAAATTCTAAATATCTGACATTAGTATGCGTACGAAAATTAGTTTACGTATCAATCAGGCCATGCAAATGCGATTCCCACGTGTATTTTCTAATTAGTAATGTTGATTATTCAAACACAGCAAACCATTAATACTATTAATATTAATCAGTTATTCATTTTAATTCAAAATGATAAAATGGAGGAGGTATACGATTCTTAGGGAAAATCTCACTCCAGCAAGGGCATTGAGCCACTCGGTAAAAGTTTTACTAACAAACTGGTGAGGCTATCTGGGGCTCTACACCTCCAGATTATAGCCCATGGGTGCATCTGGAGGGAGTCGTGCTCCTTAAAAAGACGGCATCCATTTGTCCAAATTAGGGAATGCAATCTTCGTGGAGAATCTTCTGGCCTATTTAGTTGTTTATAGGGACAGGGCATGACCTTTCAGTGAGTTTTTTTTGGGGGGGGCCTGATAGTCGGGCAGCTATGCAGGCCTGTGGCGGTAAGGTCATGATTGGTGAGCAGTAAATTTAAGGTCCTTAGAGGGCGGCGCCATTCTTGAATGGCGTCGCCCAAGGGGGAGGGACAAGTGGTCTCTTATATAACTCCAGGGGCAGTTACAGCCGGTTGGCTGCATGGGTGCGGGGGAGGGGTAGTCACACTTTCCAGTAGGCTGCTTGGCCATCCCGCACATGCATCAATGTAACAGTTTTTCTGCGTATTGTTTAAATATTATATCTAAAATTGTTGATTTAATATTATGTTAATAAATACGGCCAGGGGTTTACGACTCCCTAATCCAAACAAGCATTGGCATAGCCAATAGGTCTCGCTTTTGGGACCTTATAAGTATTTAGTTTTGCAGCACAATATCCTTGGTACAACAACATCAACTGTTGCATGGCGAAACACTTATAAGGTCCCAAAGGCGAGACCTATTGGCTGTGCCAATGCTTGTTTATGCATCTACTGAGGAAGGGAGTCTAGCAGGCAGAATACGGTCACGCTCCACCTTCATCCAGATCCAAAAGCATCAGGGCTGTAAATGAGGATTCTGTGTCATAGGTCGAGCTTAGTCTGCCACAAGTCATACAGTGGGTTTAGTATCAGCTTGTCTGGTCCAGAGTCAGTTCGGGCAAACTATATGTGGCAGGAAGAAGCAGCTATTACCGCTGTACGGCGGCACATAGTGACGTGTGTGTACAGCCAATAAGAAGTTACGATTTTTTTGAGGTCTTCTGGGAAGCCTTTTTTGCGGCCAAAATTTTAAAATTGCGCTCCTTAGCCGATTTTGCGGTTGATTCGCGTAATGCTGGAGGGCCTGACCTACACATAGTAACTCTAAGGAGATTTTCAAGCATATTTTGTGTGTTAAATTTAACCAATACTAACCATTATTAAACAACTGATTGAGCAACCAAACCTCATTAACGAAACACTTAGCTGAGGAAAAATTACATCCCGTACAGAACAGGCTGCTCCCCAGACTCTCATAGCTCAGTGGGGCCATATAAATGGTAGACACATTCTTTACAAATGCTGATAACATAACTCTAAAACAAATGCAAAAAAATACTAAAAATATTGAACATGCAATGAGCCATACTACAGTATCCTAGATAGACTTTGGTGGGGAGTAGTGGGTGATAAAAATGTGTCCATTAACTACCCGGAAAGGCCACTTTCCCTCAGCACATCACTAAATATTGCAAGCAGAATTCACGCTACTGGATGGAAAGGCTCTGTGGAATCCCTTAAATACCCATGAAGAGGGAGTTTACTCTGATCCCCAACCCACAAGTGACCAATATGAAACCTGGACCATTGACCCCACTGGATATCATGCCCTAACTCGACTGCAGCAGGTTTCTTGGAGACACTCTAGTCCACCCCAGAACAGACTACAGAAAAACCTAAATCTGAGTGCTTGTCCTAAAACCAGCTTGATAAGACCAGCTTAAAAGAGGGTGGACTATATTAGCATGGAGCACATTACCATGTGAACATGGCTGAGTGGGTCAAGCAAAGTGGAGAACTCCTCCAGTGTCAGCAGTATTCTTCCTATCTTTGAGGCAATGATGACCACCACCACAGCTTACAATGGAGCTAGATCTCAACATCAGTTTTTTTTTAGTTGTGCACCCTCTGACCCTTCATTTAAAATGGGTAAATAATGTCTGTTCTAAAAGAATGCTCTGTAGCAAAAAAGAAAAAACAAACGTGACAAGGGACAAGTTCAGAAGTACGTTTGGAAAAAACTAAGATTTCTCATAATGTGGTGCGATTGTGTTCAGATTTAAGGGAAAAATTCATTTTTTTAGACGTATCCATAGTAATACTAATAAACTCATAACCCAACAAAGATGGTTCAAGAATCTAGTACACCCACGTGCCTCCCCATGATTTTACCCACATGCAAATTGACATAGCTCATGGACTAGGAAACATTCACAACTGCAGCCATGTTGAGTACCTTTACAGAATGCATGTATGGTTGGAAACAGTGCCATTTCACATCATATAATTGTTAAAGGCAGATAGCCTTAAAAAAGAGACAGCAAGATATCACTGATGTTGATCGGACTAGTTTTTCCGACCTAAAACATGCTTCACATTGCAGCAAAAAGTGTACAAAATTGAACTTATTTCCCGCATTTAGATTTGAAAACGTAGTGCAACCGCAAACAACAAATTACATACTATCCACATTCCCAAATTCGTCAAGATGAATAGAGTGCTTAACATTTGTGGCATAACATTTTTAAGGGATGCAGATGGATTTAGGGCGCTATTTACTACTAGTGTAAAAACAGTGTGCTTTGATATTTAAACCAGGGGCAGCTCAGTAGTCAGCACAGCATTTAGAAGGCATGTAAATTAATTCAGCTGAAAATAAAGTGGTGTGGCAACACATTTTTACTCCCACCATGCTCCAAGACCCACAGTGACACTGGATGCCAGTCTTATTCTAGATATTGTGAAAAGGGTGGAGCCAAGAATGCTTAGGGTCCAATAAAATCCTGACTGAGTAATTGAAAATAAAGATATTGCAGAAAAGAGTGCTTACCTTGCACAAAGTTGACCAATATAGTGGCATAGAGTGCTGTATATTTCAGAAAATGTAGGATATTCAGGGAGAGGTAACACTTTTACCTATCACACGGAACACCTTTCTCCCTTCTAAAGAAATTTTGGTCCTCAAAAAGCCTCACACAAGCACCGATGGTTAGATCTAAAGCAACAGCTTAACATGCAAGTGCATACAACGGCAATAAGGAATGATAATTCAAAAGAGCAAAGGTTCACCATTCAATTTAAAGAACACCAGGTAGGTCAAATCCCCACGGGTGTCCATGGCGTTCCACAGGATAGGCTTCTCACCGAAAACCTCAGATTTTGAGTGACGATTAAATATTTAGAGTAAGGTTGTTTATAAACAGAGGCTCATGCAACTGAGCAACCACACTGGCGTACACAGTTTGAACAGTGAAATTCAACGCGGTCTTTTAATTATGCGATTGTTGAACCACGCATAGTATTAAAAAAAAATTGTTCCTCATAAGGGAGACAGCGCAATTTAAACAAGCGGCCATGCGGCCGCGAAAGTAATCGCGGTAAACATCAAAGCGGCCATGCTGCCCCGAAAGTGAAAGTTATTGCGGTCAAGCGAGGCGCGCGCGCCCGCGCACATACACTGTAGCTCTAGGCTGGCCTGGTAGCACTTTTTGGAGCCCTCTCAAAAAGTCTCGCCAGACCAGCGCATGCGCTGGGTCAGGCGAGACCTAAAAATGACCTTGTGCTAAGCGTGTTACTGTCTTAGTATTGATAAGGGAGGAGGGGGGTCTAGGCAGTACCTGGCCATATAGGAAGGTGAGGCCCGCATTGGACACGCCGCAGATATGTCGGTCGTGCCGGCCCCCGAGGACCACACAGGGGCGGGCCTGTCGTGCACAATGGTGACGCGACAGGCACACCCTACCAATGATTGGTCTCCGGGTTGTTGGTACGTGCCCCGGAAGTGATTATAATCACTTCCGGGGCACGCGTCGTATCAACGCTAGGCCGGTTAGAACCGGCCTGGCCTGTTTAGGGTTTAGAATAAAAGGCTGGGGAGCGGCGGAGTCTTCCTCTTTGCTCACCGCTCCCACAGCATGCCCTTATGGACAACAGCCTCGCTGGGAAGCTGTATTGTAATTTCCCCACCCACCGTCCCCTAAAAGCAGGGTTTACAGGGTGTATTGTTAGGAATTTTAATTTTCAGGTTGACATGGTTATTTTTATCATATGTGTGATTATTTTCTTTCCCATTGTTTTAGGAGATTGTTTCCTTGAACAGGTCATGTTTATTTTCGTATTTTAGTGCTATTCCTTCAAGTTGACATAGTATGTCTATTCATATGTGTGATAGTTTTTTCTTTCCCATTATGTTAGGAGATTGTTCCCTTGAACAGGTCATGTTTATTGTCGTATTTTTAGTGCGATTCCTTGGTTAGGCGGTAAGGTCATGATTGGTGAGCAGTAAATTTAAGGTCCTTAGAGGGCGGTGCCATTCTTGAATGGCGTCGCCCAAGGGGGAGGGACAAGTGGTCTCTCATAGAACTCCAGGGGTAGTTACAGCCGGTTGGCTGCAAGGGTGCGGGGGAGGGGAAGTCACGCTTTCCAGTAGGCTGCTTGGCCACCCCGCACGTGCACAATTGCGCAAGTAAATGGTGCATAGCTGCAAGGGCCCCTTATGGAGATAATTTACAGGGCGTACGGGGGTGACCTGGGGGGAGGGGAAGTACCCTCACGGGGAACGGGCCCTCTGCGCATGCGCACTCAGGTTGGAGTGTGGGCATAAGTGTGTACGGGGGCGATCAGGGGGGGAAATACCCTCACAGTAAACAGGCCCCCTGCGCATGCGCACTCCATCGGAGTGCGGGCATAATTTGATAAGGATCTGGCGTCAGTTAGTGACCTTGCCGTAGGCTCAAATAGGGATACGCAGAAAATGAAATATTATTATTATGACTATTGATTATTGTATGTTTAAATTTGGATAGGAATATCTTTGTATTAGAGATATGTTAAGGTTAGCAAAATTACATCTGTACCTATCCAAGTAATCAATGTAACAGTTTTTCTACGTATTGTTTAAATATTATATATAAAATTGTTGATTTAATTTTACGTTAATAAATACGGCCGGGGGTTTACTACTCCCTAATCCAAAAAATGTCCTTGTGCTAAGTGTGTTACTGTCTTAGTATTGATAAGGGAGGAGGGGGTCCAGGCAGTACCTGGCCATAGGCAGTCTGATCATCCAGCAGCTCTTTCCTGCATCCCAAGCATTGAGCAGCTACTACAGGCTGCGAAGGAGTAGACGTGTCCAACCTGCACGCTACGTGCATTTCATTCTGAAATCAGAGCTATCCGGCCATGGAGGGCCTATCCCGGTCGTGCCAGCAATCATTGGAAGCTACTTGTTCACGGTCTGCTGAGGGTTTCCCATACAACTAGGACTGACACGTTAATGATTGTGGATAATTTGTACCTCAACTCTTGGCACTTGCTGTCTGTCTGCTGAGGTTTTCTGACGTAATTCTGATTGACACACCTATGTCAATCACCCCAAACCCCTGCTACTTGCTTAGGGTTTGCAGAAGCTAGAAGCTTCCCCACGCAACTAAGACTGCTACATCTATGGTTGTGGGTCCTTGTACATAATCCTCTGATGTCTGCTGTCCTTACTTTTGTCCTGATAATGACCCTGCTTTAAGTAATTGTACCAGAGGGCTGAGACGTCGACAACATAGACTGACTTTAAACTTTGATTGAGGTTTTTGACACTCACAGTATGAGTGCTTGGAATAACAAACTATCATCCCAATCAGTCATATGTATATATATTTGTATCATCTAGAACAAGCGCACATGTTTTATCACTTTAGTCACTCACTGAACAATCACTTTATAAGCACACCTTGTCTTTTTGACTAATGTAAATAATGTGTCATTTTGTCCTAATTCGTTTCTGCAGTTTTTGAATTTAAATGAAATGAATAAACGCATTGACTGCTTAACTGTAGAAACTTGATAAAAAGTCTCTTGACGATACTATTGCTGTGTAAGTCCAAGGCTACACTTCCCGCGTTGGGACCACCTTGTTGATAATAATTGTCTGGCCCAGGTCTCTGGGTTACTGGGTTGCCCCATGTTTCCAGAATAGCTCATGCACTCCAAGCATCCTTCACCCTCAGCGTCTAGCATCAGCATCTTGTACCCCAAATCTCATGTGCCTCCCCGTGAGCCCTTTGCATCCTGCAGCTCATTCCTACACTCCGAGCATCCTGCAGCTTCCTCCTCTACCTTGACCATTTTGTAGCTCCTTCCTATGCTTTGGCATTCTGTGACTTCTTGCTCTATCTTGGCATCTCCAGGCTCCCTTGTGCACCATTAGCATTTCCCTTCTCCACCCTGTGCCGTGAGCATCTTGCACGTCTCTCCTGTGCATGACCATCCTGTGACTCCCTCCTGTGCCCTGAGCTATGAAGCTGCCTCCTACACACTGAGCATCCTGCAGCTCTCCCCTGTGGGTCCCTCCTGTGAACTGAGCATCCTGTCGATTCCTCCAGCACCTTGAAAATTCTGTGGCCTCTCCTGCACCTCACGCATTGGGGCTTGGGGTTTGAGTTAATTTACCTCTAGTGCCCAAGGGCAGTCCTTCTATCAGGTTTTATAATTGAGCACCAAGTATAATCTTTTAGCGCTTGACTCTCAGGGTAGTGGGTCAGGTAGTCCAATGCGTACTCAGAAAGGTGGTGTGGGGTTAGAGACTCAGAACTCAGTGACACCCAATATAGATCTTAGTAAATCAAGTGTATCTTAGGTAGGAAAGCACAAATACACAACAACGATACCGGAATGCCATAATCAACAACTGGAAAATAGGCAGGCAAAGCTCACACAGTCTTGAATGAGCGAATGATTTGGCTTTTGTTACCCTGTGATCTGTCAATAAGTCTTTGGTGTCCACTATCGTGGCTGTCGAAAAGCTGAAGCAAACCAAAGGCTTAGTGGAGAGGTGTGGCTCACTGGTTAGAGGCGGCAGACCCGTAAGCAGAGGACGCCCGAGACCAGTGTTCGATTCCCGACGCGGCAGGGTCGTGGACCAGGGTCAGCGTGCTTGATAATTCTCGCCTCGGTGCCTACTCCAGTCAGGGACCACACTCGGCAACTCTGGGCATTCCCCAGCGGTCGAAGCGCGGAGATACTCCTCCGGGAGTCGATTCTAGCGCTATATAAACCCACAATTAAATTAATTTAAATTAAATTAGTACGGGGTAGGCAGGGACATGCATAACGTCCCATATGGAGGTAGTAAGCGCTATATAAATGCTGCAATACCATATAATACAATATTTGTGAGACACAGAAATTCAAGTTGGGCAATCAAAGCAGACACCAGCCAGAGCTGTCCTTAACAAAAGAGAAAGACAACACTACGGGTTTACATCGTAGTCTTCTCAGCACTAATAATAGAAAAGAAAGCAAATGTATTCTAGTTAAAATACCCTCAGCACTCTTTATGAGATTCGAGGTAAGTACAACACAGTCTTATTTAAGCATACATAAGTCACACAGGTAAGTAATACAGTTAGGCCCTAGGGGCCACGCAAACCATATACTAAGTAAGTGGTATAAGAACCACTGTCACGAACACAGTTTAGGCCTAGGCCTAGGGAATCGCTGGGTCTACACTATACTACCAGTTACTAGGCAGTGGGAGGCCCACGGGATTCAGGTGCAGAGTGGAAACACTCACGCGTAATGCGTTAAAGTCGATAGAAATAGTGATGTTTATAAATTAAGAGTTTTAGGACACTTCGGAAAGAACTAGGAGTTAGAGACTTGGAAACTAGACACTAGGATAGTCAATACCCTTGTGAGCACCGGAGTACTCAAGTTACCTAGCCCTCAGGCTGCGGGTGCATAGGTGTGAACTTGCGTCGGGTTTCGTCGACTCCTATGGATGCCTGAAGAAAAGATGCTGACAGGCAGTCAGTGAAGAGTGTCCGGTGGATTCCAAGGATGGAATCAAGAAGGAGGATACCTGCAAGCAGAGGGGACAGAGTCTAGGTCACCAGCCAGGAGCCGGGAAGGAACCAGTAAGGAACCAGGCGATGTCGTGAAGATGCAGGTGAAGAGGTGAAGCTTGTCACAGCAGCCACGGGTACAAGGAGGCGTCGAGGATGACCAGAACCAGGAGGTGAGCTGTCCCACAAGGGCTCTTGCTGTTGGCGGCATCGATGTCGAGTTTGGACCCAACAAGCCTTGGCAAGCGCAACCCACGCAGAATGAAGGATTCGCTTCTGCTGCAGACCAGGAAGGCCTGAGGTGCTTCTCTTTCACAGGGAAGCAAGGGCCAGTCTGGAGGAACCAAACCAGTGGTGAAAAGTTAAGGGTTCGTCATCACAAAGGTTACTAGCCAGCAGGCAAGTAACCGGACAGACGCGTTGAGCAGGAAAATGCAGAAGGGCCCCACGCAGAACTCGTGGAGTGTGGAGGGCTGGTCTTCGGTGCAGATAGTGCTCGGGGTTGGGGCTTCTCAATCCCCAGAGCACAACTTAGAGGATGCCTCAGAAGCTGCGCTGGAGGCTAGTAGCCAATTTTTCTAGGTAGCCGGTCCCACGTCTCTCGTCGCCTCCACGGATCTCAGCTTTGCTGTGGATGTGGATCAGGGTCTGAGAAGTCTGGAAGTCAAGGCGCTGGTTGGGCTCTGCAGTCGGTTCCTCGTAGAACTTTGGCAAAGCAAATGGCAGGTCTCTTGATGGTGCCTGTTTGCACAGGGTGGCCACTCCTTGGCCACAAGGGAGATTCTTCAGTCTTCTTCCGTAGTCGAATGTCGAAGGTCCAGAGTTTCTGTTCAAGTTTCAGTTTTCAGGATAATCCAAAGTCCTAGGGACTCAGCTCCCACTCTTATACTAATCTGGGGGGCTGGGTTACCTGCTAGGTCCCTCCTATGGGTGGGACCAGGGAGGGGGGTGGTTACACCCCCTTCCCTTTGTCCAGTTTCGCGCCAGGACTGGGGCTGGAGTGCCCCAGCACCGGTTTGAACCGGACTATGCATGGGACACCTTGTGTGCCCCAGGCAGTGTCTCGTTTCTTTCATCCCTCCCTGCCCGAATACACTAAGTCCTGTCTAGGGTGGTGCTAGCACCTCCCAAGGCAGGAAACCTATTGTCCAAGCCTCCCTCGCTGGAAGGACTCCCAGCAGCAGGAGGTCAGACTTGTGTCTGTGGCAGCAGCATCCATTTTGTGATGCTGGGGCTCTGGTTAACTTTAACCGGGTAGTAGGTCTTCAACATGTCTTCTCCCTCTAGAAGGGAGGAATACTATCCTCATCGCCAGAAATGGTGTGGGGGTAGAATTCCAAAGTGTTAGACACCTTACACGACATGTTTTGATAAAGCCAAACCATAGTTACCATAACCGCGAGGATTATGAGGCACTTTAAGAGTATATGGTAGGCGATATCATAGAACAGCTATAAGGACATGGTTCCGAAAGCTGCAGACAGGCTCAGCTCATGCTAGAGCACCATCTCACATGTTACCAAGCACTCTGCCTTCAGGATTGTTAAGGCCTGCCATAGGAGTGACTGATAGGTTACCCATGTGTCTATATATAAGGTAGGTATAGGAATACTACACCTAAGCAAGGGGTGATTACACGACCTTGCCCCAGCTGAGCGATCAGCCAGTTGTGTCATAATGGAAGGCCAGCCAGGGGTGGCATAATACATGCTGCAGCCCCTGGTAGGCCTAGGGTACACCTATGCCCATGGTACCTAAGGTACACTGTACATGGCCCTAGAAGGTGATCCTTACCAATTGGGTTATATACCTAAAGTACATAGTACGAATTTAGAGAGAGAACAGCTGGGCTGTGGGTCTGATTAGCAGGCCCACAGCCACATCTAAGTCGAAAACCAGTGAAGCAAAAGGAAAAAGTGGGGGTGAACATAGAAAGTAGACCCTACTCTCCTACACCTACAATTCAATCCAAGCAATACAAACAAAACAGGACACTACGCTCCAGTCTTACACTTTGATCATGATACTGCTTTGCTATAGCAATCAGTAGGAGCCACTGCTTTCTCAGTACAGGCCGCCATATTCTGCAACTCGCTACCAGCCAAGAGTCGAAGCATTCAAGAGCCAAAACACTTCAGAAGAGAGTTGAAAACATGGCTATTTTCAGGATAACAACATCATCCCACAACGCTGGGATAGAACCCTGAATGATAATCACACCTTCAAGTAAAATGAACAGTTTAAACCACACAGATATGGAAAAGCCTAACCAGCATACTAATGTCTATATCAATGTAAGTTAAAAGGGGCTAGCCTATGGCTAACCTGGGTAATATATAGTATTGTCAATTCATATATAACCCTTCTGACCCACAATAATAGTAATACCATAACACTCAGCAGTCGGCAGCCAATTGTAGTTCATTCTGGTTGCAGAGTGCCTCCACTTTTCTTTCAATGCATATGGCTCTGAAAATGGGTGTCTTACATGCCAGTTTCTGTTGTATTTATATGCCCAGGGCTGTAAATCCTGATTTCTATAGCTCAGAGATACTGCATTTCTTTAATGATCGTGCTTCTGTTTCAATGTCTTGATGTTGGCTAGCTCTCTACATTTCTCTAGCTTTAAGAGCGGTGATTGGAAAAATATATCCTTACTTCCCTATACAGGGAAGGGGTAGTGATTGTCTGCAGTGCCATAATGATAAAACCTTGATAGAGCTACTACCTAGAAGGGACAAGGACTAAGATTGAACCATGAACCTGTTCAACTGGCCGCTATTTCCAACATAGTGGCTCTTGACTTTCTAACCGCTTGGCTGGAGCCAACTTTGTAGTATATGGACAGCTCAGTAGTAGTATACATTTTTAGGTCGAGCCTAGGCAACACATGTGTTATCTCTTCTAGACAAGCTGTTTTCGCCCAGTGGCCTTACAGCCCACCAATTGGCTTTTTATTAGTTATGTTCGATTATTGCTCAAAAATGCTTGCTTGCTAGTGGTTAATTCTTCCTCTTTGTCCCTCATTTTTGTGCTTGGTTTCTTACCATAGAGCATCGCCCAAATACTGTTAACATTACTCTTCTGTGTTTATGACTTCATTTGGGGGACTATTTTTTTCTTTGATTCCTGCTTGTATCACTGTTTGCCAATTTTCGGTGGTTCAGCTTCGGCGCCTGTCACTTAATCTCCCCATCCCGTTCATATACCAAGATGAAATGTCAGACGCTGTTTTCAAAATCCCCTCTTTAATTTTCTCTGACTTTAAAGTGTGAGGATTTCCCCTAAACCCCTTCCGCTTCACTGCTTGTTGCTTTAGCGAGCCTCGGTTACCAGTATTTCAGCAGCCCAACCTTTCAGCACCGTTATGGGCAAGGCTTCGACAAATCCCGTCAAAGTTTCTCTGACGCTTGTTTATATAATGTGAACTCGAGCGACCCGAAGGTTTTTGAGCACTTTACATGAGCACTAGTTCATTACACAAGGTCAGATTAATTTTTGGGAGCATTTTTATAGAGCACAAACTTGACTGCCCCAAATATATTGAAGCACTTTACAAAAGTGCCAGTTACATTACACAAGATCAGGTTATTTTTGTTTTTAGGTGCGCAGAGATTAAGTGATGCCGCCGCCGCCCCTGTTTCTTCCCTATTTCTCCTCTACTTGACAAATGGGAACAGGATCCTCCGCTTCCACCTGCCCCACTGCCTCGTCCTGTCATTCTCCTCCTCTCAGAGCTCTAATTTTAAAGCACATTCACGGCAGCTCCCCAGGGACTGTGAGACATTTTTCATTATATAATGTGAACTCGAGTGACCTGAAGGTGTTGGAGCGCTAGTTACTTTACATGAGCATTAGTTACATTACACAAGGTCAGATTCATTTTTGGGGGCATTTTTATAGAGTGCAAACTCGACTGACCCGAAGGTATTGGAGCGCTTTACAAAGGCATCATTTACATTACTCAAGGTCAGGTTAATATTTTTGTTTTTAGGTGTGCGGAAATTAAGTGATGCCTATGCCGTCCTTGTTTTTTTTAAATTACTTTATTTTACCCATTTTCAATAATACAATACAAACAAAATCATAATAAGAAAACAGCAGCATAAACATAAAAATAAAAACAACTTAAGTAACCCTTCTGACAATTATAAAAAAATAACCAAAATTATAAGTGACAATAATCAAACCAATAATACACAACCTAACATCACAGCACAATCAATCCTCTGTCCAGCTTCATCACTGCCTTAACGGATGCGACTTTCTACAGTTTGTGTAGTCATGCACCAAGGAAACCAGTTATGTCTGCTGTGTCGGTGGGGTACCCTCAGCGGGAGGGGGTATGACTGATGGTGCCTGAGTCCGAGACTCGAGGTAAGTGGCATATAGGCCCCAAAAGTTCTTCCGGCGATTCCTAGGAGGGAGGAGGTCACTGTATGTTTCTGTTTGTGTATTGCAGTACAGCATGTCCCTAGACCATTGTTTCAGTGTGGGAGGAGGACCCCGAGACCAGTGTATTGCCATCACCCGCTTGGCGACCAACAGCGCAATGTCTACCAATCATCTGATAGGCTTCTGAATTTTTTTTGAGTAACCTAGAAGAGCTAGTAGCAGGTCAGGGCTGAGGTCCGTCTACGTAATTGTTTGTAGTTCAGCGAATACCTGAATCCAGTAGTTCGCTATCGGAGGGCACAGCCACGTAAGATGCAGAAAGATATACGCTTAGTTGCCTCACAGCAATATTTCCACATACCGTCATCTATGATGAGGTCCAAATCGGTCTTCCACGCTAACCGATCCTTCACGTAGTGGTCCCTGCATAGCTCCTGTGTCCGAGAGTATATTCGTGCGACCAGGCACTTATGAGTTATGTTATGTTATGTTATCATGATTTCTAAAGCGCACTGTTACCCTGGGGTGTCCTGGCGCTGTGCGCTACCTATCTAAGAAAGCAGAGGGCCGGGAATTCACGAGAAGAGACAGGTTTTCAGGCCCTTTCTAAATGGGAGTAATCCAGAGGAGTTCCTGAGATAGGTGGGAAGGCTATTCCAGGCCTTAACGGCACAGTGGCAGAAACTTCTGCCGCCCCATCTGAGTTTGTAATAGCGGGGGAGAATGGCGCGTTTGGATGTCAGAGATCTCAGTGTTCTCCCTGGCACATACCACTGGATGGAATGTTTGAGGAATTCAGGGCCAATGCCATTGAGGGCTTTGAAGACTAAACATAGGGCTTTGAATTGAATTCGAGCTGCAACCGGTAACCAGTGTAGGGATCTAAGCCCTGCCCTTACTGATGTAAACCTGGGTATACCGGTGAGTAATCTGGCTGCGGCGTTTTGCACAGTCTGAAGTCTCGATAACTGTTTTGTTTGAATGTTGATATAGAGGCTGTTGCAATAATCCAACCGTGATAGGATTAGTGCTGTTACTGCGATTTTTAGGCAGTCGTCTGGAAGGAGGGAACTGATTTTGCGTAGGAGCTTAAGAGTAAAGGCGCAGGAAGATACAACCCTACTGATCTGATCTTCGTACGAGAGTTTGGCATCAATGAGCACCCCAAGATTTTTTGCCTTTGAAACTGGGATAGGAGGTCTGCCCATAGATGACGGCCACCAGTCTGTCGTCCAAAGGTTGGTAGTATTACCAAAAAGAATGACCTCGGTCTTTCCAGCGTTTAACTTAAGGCAGTTAGCTTCCATCCAGGTAGCTATCGCCTTCATGCAGTCGTGACACTTAGAGGCTGTTTCTGCCTCTGCCCCCTTTTTGACCGACAGCACAATTTGAGTGTCGTCGGCGTAAGAAGACAGTTGAAAGCCGAAAGATCTGACCAGGGTGGACAGTGGGGTAACATAGACATTAAACAAAGTGGGGCTAAGCGACGACCCCTGTGGAACCCCACATGGCAGAACAAAGGGCTTAGAACTGTTCTTACCTAGGTCAACCGTTTGTGATCTATTGCTCAAAAAGGATTTCAGGAGATCCCAGGCCTTATCTCCGACCCCGACCGCTGTGAGACGGTCCATCAAGACGTCATGATGGACCGTATCAAATGCGGCCGAGAGGTCCAAAAGGATAAGGATGGCAGCGCCTCCCTGATCCAAGGCCTCCCTGATCTCTTCAGTGGATTTTAAAAGTGCCAGCTCGGTGCTGTGCTCAGCACGGAACCCGAATTGCGTGGAATCAAGAGAAGCATTCGTTTGCAGGAATTGGCTGAGTTGGGTATTCATAGCTCTCTCAATCATCTTGGCTGGGAGGGGAAGACGCGAGATAGGCCTATAGTTGTTCGGGTCGCTGGCATCCAAATTGGGTTTTTTTAGAAGAGGGAGAATTGAGGCGATTTTCCAGAGGACAGGAAAGCAGCCAGCTTCAAAAATGGAGCAGAATAGTGGGGTAAGAGCTTTCCCAATGATTTCTGGGACCATCTTCAAAACAGAAGCTGGGCAGGGGTCCAGTGGGGAGCCAGAGCGAATTTCAGAGAGGAGTTTCATGACTCCTGGCTGTTCCAAAGGAATAAAATGATTGAGAGTTGGGCGGCATCTGTCACGCTCTTTATTCCCTATAAGCGCCGGTTGTAGGGAGGGTGACGGCGCGAAGGTAAATGATGAAAAGATAATATCAACCTTTTGCAGGAAAAAAGCAGCTAGTGATTCACAGAGTTCCGGGGTGCTTACAATTTTTGGACAGGAGAGAGAGGTTAATTGGGAGATAGTTCTGAACAGCTCTTTAGAGGAGGAACTGGCACCTCTGATCTGTTCTCCGTAATAAAGCTTTTTTGTTTCCTGCACTAGTTTTTTATATTTTGCCAAGGCTAACTTGTACGCTTCCTTGCTGATGTCACAGTACTCTCTTCTCCAAGCTCGTTCAAATTTTTTACATTCTAATTTTTGGTTCTTTAGATTTTCAGTATACCAGGGGGCGGAAGGATGTACCCGCTTAGTAGTACAGGTTTTAACTGGAACTAGTTGACTGCAGGCCCGATCAACCCAGTCTGAATAGGTGGTAGCTGCCTCATCTATGTCGGTCACTGGAACAGGAAGTGAGTTAAGTAATAGATCATTTAGAATGTGGCTGCTGATATTTTTCCAACACCTAGATTTTGAGGTGGTTCTGTCCTGAGGTTTAGGGTTTTTAAGTGAAATGCGTTTAAGTTCAAATAAAATGGCTGTGTGGTCAGTCCAAATTAGGGGCAGTGATTTTAAGTAAACAAGATTAGGGTAGTTGGAGAATATTCCATCCAACGTATGGCCTGCAGAGTGGGTAGGGTCATCTACTAGTTGTTTAAGATCACCTCCGTTAAATATTTGATGCAGTTTTTGACTATCAGGATCGTTCGCATCATCCAAGTGAAAGTTAAAATCGCCCAAAACGGTGAAATTGGTATTGCTTAGTCCTTCTTCTAGAAAGGAGCCAATGGAATATAGAAAAGCCCCTCTAGGCCCCGGGGGGCGATACAGGAGGACACAGTTAAAGGTCTCGTGGTGTGAGATTTGGATGTTAATTAGTAAGGCTTCACAAGTTGAGTTGGAGGCGTTGGTAAATTTCGGTTTAAAAGAGTCATGGTAAAGGACTGCCAATCCACCACCTCTTCTAGAGGGTCTGTCTTGGGTAAAGCAGTGAAAACCTAAAGGGGTAGCTTTGAGTAAGTCAGGGCCAGAGGCTTCATGGGACCAGGATTCGGTTATCAGGGCCAGCTTAATATCGTTTTCCTCCATAAATAAAGCGTATTCCACGCTATGTTTAATAAGAGACCTAGCGTTAAGCAGAAGGCATTTAATTGGTGGCAGAGCTAATGGGGTCAAAAAAGTGTGGGCATAAAGGGGACTACTCTTCGTCGAGATGCTCGACAGGATAAAGGAGCACCCTGGGCAATGTAGCTCCTGTGTCTCCTCCATCAGGTGAAGATCCCATCTGGGGCATCTAATATTTGCGGGAGCATGAGCCATCTCCAGAAGGTGGTCACGAGAATACCTGATCGGATGGGTGGCAAACGGACCAGGGGGACATGCCCTGAGCCCGGGCCGAGCGCGGACGGGCGCAGACGGGCTTGCCTTCGGCGCGCCGGCGGCGCGCCCGCTGCGCGCGTCCACTGCGCGGTCGCGTCAGCGTGTGGCTTTGAAGGGAAGCGAGAAAAAAGACTGAAACGCTAACCGCAAATATGGCGGTGCCCAAGTTCCCAAACCTTTGCCGGGCAAGCGAGGATGGAAGTAAGTGCAAGGTGCCTGTGCTTGTGTGCAGATACAAATTAAAATGAGCAGCCAAGTAAAAGAGTTAAAACAAAACAAGTCTAAACGTTGTTCAGATGAAAACGTTATTCAGGTAAAGCAGCAATCACATTTAAAACAGTCAGCAGTATTAAAATATAGAGACAAAAGCAGTTTTCGAATCAAAGTGCAGGGAATAGCCAACAAGTCACCACCTGGCGAGCGTTGAACGCAGCTTCGCCTAGGAGGTAGCGCTGCGCGGTCGCATCAGCGTGTGGCTTTGAAGGGAAGCGAGAAAAAAGACTGAAACGCTAACCGCAAATATGGCGGTGCCCAAGTTCCCAAACCTTTGCTGGGCAAGCGAGGATGGAAGTAAGTGCAAGGTGCCTGTGCTTGTGTGCAGATACAAATTAAAATGAGCAGCCAAGTAAAAGAGTTAAAACAAAACAAGTCTAAACGTTGTTCAGATAAAAACGTTATTCAGGTAAAGCAGCAATCACATTTAAAACAGTCAGCAGTATTAAAATATAGAGACAAAAGCAGTTTTCGAATCAAAGTGCGGGGAATAGCCAACAAGTCACCACCTGGCGAGCGTTGAACGCAGCTTCGCCTAGGAGGTAGCGCACGAATGGAGCACGAATCAGCGTGGAGAAGGAATGTACCTCTGGAGGCTCTAGCAGTTCGTCCCCCAGCAGCTTCCGCAGTGCGGTCCTGGCTCTAAAGTAGTGAAAAGTAGCTAGTGGTGAGGGTTGCGGGTCAGTCTCCACCAGGTCTGTCCAGTCCCTGCCCTTCCTGTCGTCAAAGAAGTCCCCTATCTTGTCAAGCTCTAAGGTGTGTAGTGCCGCTTTCATTTCTGGGGAAGTCAGAGTGGGCAACCATTCGCACCAGGCTTTAAGGGTGATAGGTGAGTATAAGATGTGTACCGCTTGTCTGTTAAGGAGATTATGCCAGGCATGAATTGCATTAATCGAGTCAAGAATGGTGGTAGTTCTACTTGGTGGGTGTAACAGAGCGGTCGCCAAATGAGGTGGAGCTGTCGTGAGGCACTCTATATGCAGATGTGGAGGGGGCGTTTGTTGATGTAACCAGAAGTATGCATGGGACGCTTGGGCGGCTCGGTAGTAGAGGTCAAGGTCTGGCGCACCCAGCCCACCCATAGAATAGGGAAGAACCAGTAGATTCAAGCTCGCTCGGGGCAGCTTGTTGGCCCAGGCTAATTTAATTTGCAACGATCGAAGATGTTTAAAAAATTGTGCCGGCAAGTCCATGGGGATGTTAAGAAAAAGGAAAAGAAATCGGGGAAGGACTACCATTTTCATTAATGATATCCTACCCAATAGGGAGAGGGGAAGGCGAATCCAGCGCGCAATATCATCTTCCAATTTAGAGACGGCGCGGCCATAATTTTCTAGGAAGACCAGCTCTGGGTCCATGTGTATATGAATCCCCAGATAACGCACCGGGTCTGTAGACCACTGTAATGGAAAGTCTAGTTCCTCGGGGGTAGTCAACGGGGTAAGAGGGAAAATCACTGATTTCAGTTTATCTTAAGACCAGAGAGCTCACCAAATCTCACTATTTCATGCAGGACTGGAGATACATTAGTGGCCGTGTTTCTGACATATAGAAGAGTATTGTCTGCATAAGAGGAGACGATCAGGTTGTATCCTGGGAAGCGTATCCCTTTATTGTCATGGTATTCCCGAAGTGCACAGGCTAGTGGTTCAGCCACCAGGGTATACAGGAGTGGAGATGGGGGCAACCCTGTCTGGTGCCTCTGGTTATATCCAGGGGTGCAGTTACCACGTCATCTACCCGTACCCTAGCAGTGGGATTCCTATACAGTGTGCTAATTAGGCTCAGGAAGACACTCCCCATTCCCATGCACCCCAGGGTCAGCATCATGAATTTCCATTCCACTGAGTCAAATGCTTTTTCAGCTTCTTGCCGCAGCCTTGGTGTGAGGAGCGGTATGCTGTATAGCACCAAATACTGTGCGTAAATTGTACGTAAGAGTGCACTCAGGTATAAAGCATGCCTGTTCTACGCCCACCAGGGTCGTCATTAAGGGGTGAAGTCTATTTTCTAATACTTTGGCGAATAACTTAGTGTCCACATTCAATAAAGAAAGTGGGCGGTAGGAGGAGCAACTATGTGCAGGTTTACTGGGTTTCAGATTAACTACCAGAAGCGCCTCTCTCATTGTGGGCAGCATAGTGCCTTCCTCTGCCATTTCCTCAAAGAGTGCCAACAAGTGCGGAACAAGCAGATCCTGGAACTCCTTGTAGAATCCCACAGTAAGTCCATCCGGTTCCTGGCGCACTGTTAGAGCGCATCGTGGAGAGTGTCGCCCATATCTCCCACGCCTCCAGCGGGCTCATCAAGTACTTCCTATGATTGTCCAATAGCCAGGGCAATTGAATATACTCCAGGTATTCCAGAATATCCGCTTGTGTAGTCTGGGACCTAGACTGATACAAATCCGCATAGTACGCTCGAAAACATTCCGTCACCTCTCCCGCGTCCACAAGTGTTTCGCCTTCGTCAGTCATCAGTTCTATGGGATGTGGCCTACGCCGTCCTTGTTTATTCTTTATTTCCCACCTACCTGACAAATGGGAGCATTTTGTTGTTGCAATGTCCAATGCTCCTATACCCAGGGTGCGGGGACAGGGGGTGGGACTGGGAGCTTGCTGGTAAACGGATAGTGTTTTTCATGGAATTATCTGGAGAATGGTGCCTGGTGAATAGAGGCCTGGGGGATGAGGGAGGTGACGTCTCCACTAATCGAAAAGTACTTTACTGCTATTTTTCATAGGCTGTTCAATACTCTAGTGATGCAGTCTCACACAGAATGTTATAGTGCTGTTGACTTGCATCGAGGCACTTGTCTTTCTGCCTTGGAATGTGTCCATAAATGTTTACTGAGGTAAGCATGTATTCCTGAATCAAACAGCATGATCTAGTGTGAAGTAACTGTATAGCTCTTCAAACCCTGGCAGCACATCACACAGGATAAGGTGCTGCATGGCTAAACACTTATAAGGTCCCAAAGATGAGACCTCTTGGCTATGCCAATGCTTATTAAGCTTATATTGTACACAGTAAAATTACTTTACGTCCTCTTAGAGTTTGCATGGATAAGCTGTGACAATTTGCAAGGATCTCCCCTATCAGCAGTCTTATTTAATGCCTACATAACCCCCTTAAAAATAATAATATCAGCACCCACAAAATAGGGTGCTACCTGTAAGCTGATCTGATGATACACGGTTAAACATTAGTGTCCATACACATACTGACAACAGCAACTATAACAAAGTTTTCCTCTCATATGTAAATAATAGAATGAGCCAAAATTGTCTTTACCCCACTGAGGAAGTTCTCCATCCCCTCAGCAAAGTCAGAAACCAAGGCTTAATCTTCAATCCTGACTTATTTGGCAACCCACAAGTAAAAACTGTAGTAAAGATCAATTCCCATCAACTGCAATGTAGCCGGGGAAGCCTTTATGATTTACAGAGTCATCACTAAATTGCCCCATACTGGCTGAGGCCCTCTCTCAAAAAGACCGTTGCAGTGGGATCTACACAGAGCTACCATTCAAAATGCTCTGCAAATACCTTAAGAATGCAAAACTTTCCTTGTCACGTTGCCTCCAGCTTGGGAAGGACTTATCATATTCTGTCAGCACGTACGTCTCTCCACTGGCTGTCACTGAAGCAGAGGGCTAGCGCAGCATTCCTTTGTCCCATCCACAAGCTCCTGCAAAGTGCTCTGCTTCGCTATGTTTGCTGTGATGGGTTAGTTATTTGTCCACTCGGGGGTAGGGACCTCCTGCATTGGAAGGGACGAAAACTTCTAGAGCCACTGCTAGAGAAGGAGACCTAGGGTCACTCCTCCATAGGAACAATGACCACATGGTAGCACAGGTCCATTACTGGAGCTTGGTGATTTCTCTTCTTTGGGTCCCTAGCTACTGGGTGTAATGTGTTCAGACATCACTCACCTACCTCTGGTAGGTGTTAAACCTGACACCAATGGCCCAAACATTTTGCCTTAACTTATTCTGTTTTGCTGGACTTGTTTTTGTTGGCTTTAGTATCCTGTGCACTTTTACCTCTGCTAAATAGTGCTAAAGTGTTTGTGCTCTGTCCTTCAAACATGGTAAAATTGCCCTTCACCGAACTGACACTTTTAATTTGCTTATAAGTCCCTAGTAAATGGTACTACATTTACCCACGGCCTATACATGTAATGCTACTAGTGGGCCTGCAGCACCCATTGTGCCACCCTCTGAAATAGCCTTTTAAAACTTGTCTCAGACTTGCCACTGAAGTCTGTAGTGCAGTTTTAAACTGCAATTTCGACCTAGCAAAATAGACCTTTTGCCAAGCCTAAACCTTTCTTTTTCATACTTGTAAGTCACCCCTAAGGTAGGCCCTAAAAGCTCACAAGGCAGGTTGCATTGTATTTAAAACAAAGGACATGTGTACTTACATTTTACATGTCCTGACATTGAGAAAAAAAAAAAAACCAGAGTCGTTTTTCAATGTTTTAAAGCCTATTTCCACCATTGACTAACACTGAGTTACCTTACTTCATATAATAAGTAATAACTTTAGATTGGTAGCAGATAGAGATATGATGTTTAAACTCAATTGAATTGTAATTTCAAATCCTCTTTAATGGTGAAGTTGGATTATAAGTCACAATTTGAAAAATTACACTTTTAAAAAGTTTCTTACTAGGCTACAAGTGCAGCACATACACCCATGAGGCCTGTGAGTAACTGCTAACTGCTAAATAACCGGCTGAATCTAATGCAAAGGTTTTTATTGAGAGAGATATAGTGAGGAATGTTCTGTATATTTATCCTTATGAAAGAATATGATAAAGCATCCTTAAGAAGGATTGTGGTGTCTGAAATATGAACTTTTGATGATAGCATTAGAAGCAGCTGGTCATTTATCCACTTATATTCTTTATGTACGGTTTGAATGATACCTATGAGTGCCAGTGTTTAGTTGTAACTTTTAGAAAGGTGGGACTTTTTTGCCCTAACCATTTGTGCCTTCTGCTAGTGTCCTGGGACACATGAACGGGCCCTTTTGTGCTAACACTCTGCTGCCTGCGAAGACTGTCAATGCGAAGCTCAGGTAAACCCACTCTTTGTGCTACAGTGACGACCAGCAAAGCGAGATCTGCACTTCGCGCTACAGCAATAACAGCCCGTGGTGATTGTCATTGTGAAGCTCCAGCAAAGACCGTCTGATAGCTTGCCTGGTTCTTCGCGCTACAGCGTTGACAACCCACGCCGCTCAGCTCAGCTCAGCTCAGCTTGTGATGCTCTCCCTGTTGCTTGCGGCCTACCCCACCACAAAGGGAACTCCATCCAGCACTCTATCACAGTTGACCTATACTTGTGACTTTCCCCAGTCTATCACTACAAGAGGACTGCGAGTGGTGCTTTGTGCCTTTTGGCGCTATATCTACCTAAAACTTTAAAATTGCATATGTCCGGTTCTTGGATTTATGTATCATTTTATTGATTAAAATTTACTGTATGTTTCTAAATTGGTTTGGGATTTTCTTGTCTTGTGTTTTCATTTTATTACTGTTTGTGGCTGCATAAATATTTTGTACATTGGCACAAAACAGGCAGCTTTAATTTAGAGGCACTACCAGAGGGTTAAGCACAAGTTAATTTAGTGACTTTTTGTGGTTCACCCTGACAAGGATTGTGCTTATTGTTTGAGTGGATATGTATGAAAAACAAGGGAACCCCTCACAAATGTGACCTGGGGTAGATAGAAAGTTCAAAAGGACATTGGTCTGGTGAGGTCAGAGATCCTCAAGTAGCGAGGCTACAGTTAGTGATTTTTAGAAAAATTCAATTATATTTGTTGATATGTGGAACTCAATTAGATCCAAATAAGAAACGTATGCAAGGACACAGAGGAGTAGAGGAAGACATCACATTTTATTCAACATCATAAAATGGAATCGCTTCCGTTTCTACCATTTTTTCATTTAGAGAATATATATTGTGTAAATCCAGCGCTCACACATACATAAGTGAGGGTGCGTGAAGTGAAGTGCTTAGTGACAATAAAAACATTTAATCGCATTGAAAACAGGTCAAAAGAACCCAATTGGTTTAGACAATGTTAGGGAACTTTGAAAGTGTAGTCGACGGCGTTTCGATCTTAGTAAGTCAAGATCATCATCAGGACAATGTAAGTGCGAGCCAAATCCTTCAAGACAAGGTGTTCGAATGATAGGACTTCAGGTGGTAAAATTCCCGTAGGTGGATTGAAGGTAGATTTAGGTCGTAGGCCCGTGGTGTCCCAGTTAGGGGAAGTGTCTCTGTTAAGAAAAAAGGCCATACAAGTAAGTCTCACTACTTACGCCGCCCGTAGGGTTTACTTCCCCTACCCTCCTTAACTTATTCCTTCTCCCCTATTCTCGCCTCTAGCAATCCTGGGACGGCTGATTTCCCTTCGTGCCCCTTTCAACACGGGCATTCTCCCGGTTCTCTGGGCTCCTCGGCCAACTCCACCGACCCTGGATACTTTTGCTACGATTCCAAGCAGTAAGTTTTTCCCTTCCTTGCGAGATCATCGAGTCTGTGCTTAGCGCTAATTCCTTCCCGGCACCCGGTCACGGTCCTTCTGATTTGAGCAGTTCACAACCACAATTATTCCCTACTGGGGGCCGTTACTCTACTGGTGCTTCTCACCATGCGCCTTGGGACCCATTATGTCACTTATTCACTTAGTGAATCCCCTCTTCTTGCGCTCCTTAGCATTACTCTTGCATGGCGTGTTTATTCTCTTTTTTTCTAAACTGCCAGCTGCACCTACTCCCGCGCCATTGGTATTGTACACCAATACCTTACGAATCAGTCACGGCTGAACCTTTGCCACCGCTCTGCTCTGCCCTCACTAGATACCCTTAACATCACATTAATTGCCTTGATGTTTCCTTCACTTAAACCCTCTTTCCTAAATGCCAACATGCCTTCATTGTGCTATCACTACAACACAATTTTCTGTTGTATTTTAAATCTAGGACACATTAGTAATTGATTGTTTTCCTCCAATTTGGATCTTACGTGCTCGCACTTACATTGTCCTGATGATGATCTTGACTTACTAAGATCGAAACGCCGTCGACTACACTTTCAAAGTTCCCTAACATTATCTAAACCAATTGGGTTCTTTTGACCTGTTTTCAATGCGATGAAATGTTTTTATTGTCACTAAGCACTTCACTTCACGCACCCTCACTTATGTATGTGTGAGCACTGGATTTACACAATATATATTCTCTAAATGCAAAAATGGTAGAAACGGAAGCGATTCCATTTTATGATGTTGAATAAAATGGGATGTCTTCCTCTACTCATCTGTGTCCTTGCATACGTTTCTTATTTGGATCTAATTGAGTTCCACATATCAACAAATATTATTGAATTTTTCTAAAAATCACTAACTGTAGCCTCGCTACTTGAGGATCTCTGACCTCACCAGACCAATGCCCTTTTGAACTTTTTATTGTTTGAGTGGGGCTTCCTCCCCCATCAACCAATAATCAGATATCTTACAGTTGGCCTCTCTGTCCGTCGAGGGGTGGGTCTAGTCACAATGTTGCCTGAGACACTGGAGACCATATGGTTGCTGCTGCTCAGGACAAGAGCCCTAGGCAGGACTCATAGGAATTGCCACATGTTCAGCTACCTATGCCTGATTCACTTGCCAAATTCTGGGAACATCTGTGCCAAATGACAGTTTTTTCAACCCACCAAGGCCTTGCTGTGAGAAGTTGGCCTGATATGTAGTGCTCACTATTCTAGTGATCACTGTGTATCATTCCAAACGACCCTTATTGATGATTGGTTGTAAGTCAACCTTATAGACCAGCTATCCTAGTAGCGTGGACAAGAGCAGTCTTCAGGCTAAACTCTAGAGGGCGTGTTAAGCCAGCTGTTTACCATCACATATACCCCTTGAACGCCAAGTGAAAGGACACCACACAAGTTGTTATGAAAATAAAGGATATTTATTTATAACAAGACTACCCTGGCCCTTTATGAGTCAGAGAGCTAAGCACAATACAAAACTCTTAGGAAAATACTTCTGGTTGCACAATTTACACAAATGCCCGAAGGGCACGAAACCATTTACACTGCAAGTGGAATGGGAGAGGTTAGAAAGTTTAAAGTTACTGATTCCGGAGGAATCCGATCAGTGGGACTAAACGAAAAAGGAACTGGACACTTGTAGAGTGAACCTACGATGGAGCACCGAGATGCTCGAGTTACCTAGCCCAGAGGCTGCGGCTGCGTGGGGTTCAGCAAGATGTCGGGAGTCCTCGTTGTAGTCTCAGGAGCCTGAAAGAAGAAGTTGCTGGCAGGCGACTAGTGTCGATGTTCAGCGAGATCCAAGCCTGGATCGGTGATGAAGGAAACCTGAAAGCAGAGGGGACTCAGTTCTCAACCGCTAGCCAGCGATCGTGTGGGTACCAGGAAGGTACCGGATGAAGTCACCTCGACCAGGTGAGTGGATGACGTCGGACTCGGCTGTTCCTCGGACCAGGAGGCGCGGCGGCGACCAGGATGGAGGGCGAGCTGTCCCACGAAGGTGTCTGCTGTCGACGATGCTGGGCCCAGGAGTGGGGCAGCAGGTCTTGGCAGTGGCAAACCCACGCGGTGGAGTCAAGATGGCGTCTGGAGTGGACCAGGAGGGTCCGAGGTACTCCTCTGTTGAAGGGGAGCAAGAGCCAGTCTGGAGCAACCAGACCAGTGATGAAAGACTGTCGTGGTACGTCGTGAAGAGGGCCACAAGCCGGTCGGCGAGTGGTCAGACAACGTGGTGAGCAGCAAGGAGCAGAAGGGCCCCCACGCAGATCTCGTGGATGCTGGGGAGGCAGACTTCGGTGCTGGAGCCGCTCAGGGTTAGGGCTTCTCAAACCCTAGGTGCACTCACTCGAGGGTCCCTCGGTGGGCGTGCTAGATAAGCGTCGTGCAGGTTCTGAAGATGGCCGGTCCCGTAGGTCTCGTCACACCTACGAATCTCAGCTGGGCTGACGATGTAGGTAGAGGTCAGAGATGGCAGGGAACCCGGGTCTCGTCGAGCTGGGCAGTCTTGATCCGTGGGAGAGACGTACAGCAAACCGCAAGCGCTTAGGTGGTGCCTGCTGGTGCAGGGTGGCTACTCCTTGGCCACAAGGGAGAGTCTTCAGAAATAGTCAAGAGTTCCTTTCGTGGAAAGTAGTTCAAGATTCAGAATTATCCAATTTGGGAAGGGGACTCGCTCCTACCTTTATTCTAGGAAAAGGGGCTGGCCCGTGACTAGGTCCTACCTATGGGTGGGGCCAGGAGGGGGGTGGTTACACCCCTATCCTTTGTCCGGCTTCGCCCTAGCTCAGGGGCAGGGTTGCCCCCGAAACTGGTTTGAGCCGGGCTATGCACAGTGAGCACCGGGGTGCCACTTGCAATCACCTTCCTTTCAGCCCTGCCTACCTGGGATACACAAACCCTGTCTGGGATGGTGCTAACACCGCCCTCGACAGGAAACCCTTTTTCCAAGCTCCCCTCGCTGGAAGGTCTCCCAGCAGCAGGAGGTCAGACTTGTGTCTGGTGGCAGCATCCATTTTGTGATGCTGAGGCTTGAGTCAACTTTAACCGGGGTTCAAGGTTACTTCCATGTCGTGCCCCTCTAAAAGGGGGGAATGCTAACCCCGTCGCCAGAATTGGTGAGGGGTTCGTATTCCAATTCGTATGACACCTTACTCGACATGTGTGGGTGATGCGATGCCAGAGTTAGCAAGTAACCGCGAGGATTATAATGCATTTTAAGGTAGTTGGCACGCGTCACCATGGAACGGCTATTAGGACTTGGTTCCGCAAGCCGTCGACGGGCTCAGCTCGCGCCAGAGCACCATCCCACATGATTCCCCGCACTCTGCCTTCAGGATTGATAAGGCCTGCCAAAGGAGTGACTGATAGGAATCCATGTGTCCATTTTAGGGTTAGGTATAGGAATACTACACCTACAGCAACGGGTGATTTCACCACCTTGCCCCAGCTGTCGTGCAGCCAGTTGTGTCAGATTTGGGCGGCCATCCAGGGGTGGCATAATACATGCTGCAGCCCCTGGTAGGCCCTGGGTACACCGATGCCCTGGATACCTGTGGTATGCTGATACAGGGACTGATAAGGCGGCCCAGTTCCAATTAGTGGATGCACCTAATGTACATGTGTGTTAATTTCGAGAGAGAACAGCTAGGCTGTGGGTCTGATTGGCAGGCCCACAGCCAGGGAAAGTCGTAAACCAATGAAGCAAAAAAGCAAAAAATCTGGGTGATCATAGGATTGCAGACCCTACTCTCCTACATGACCCCCCCCAAACTTTGGGACAGTAAGCTAACCTTGACCAGGTGAGTCTTCTTGCTCTAAGTGGAAATACCTGGAGAGCCCATCTGCATTGCCATGATCAGTGCCAGGTCTATGCTCCACTGTGAAGTCCATCCCCTGTAGGGAAATGGACCACCTAAGTAGTTTGGGGTTTTCACCCTTCATTTGATTTAGCCACAAGAGGGGCTTATGGTCGGTCTGAATCTTGAAGTGGGTGCCAAACAAGTATGGCCTCAACTTCTTCAGGGCCCAAACCACAGCAAAGGCCTCCCTCTCAATAGCTGACCAATTCTTCTCTCTGGGGGTCAGCCTCCTGCTAATAAAAGCTATGGGCTGGTCATGACCATCAAAATTCAGCTGAGATAGAACAGCTCCCACACCCAACTCCGAAGCGTCTGTTTGGACAATGAATGTTTTGGAGTAGTCTGGACTCTTTAGGATAGGCGCTGTGCACATGGCCTGCTGTAGGTCATCGAATGCCTTTTGACAGCTTGCTGTCCACTGAACTTTTTTTGGCATCTTTTTACTTGTCAGATCGTTTAGCGGGGTCACAATGGATCCATAATTTCTGACAAATTTCCGGTAATAACCAGTCAGGCCCAAGAAAGCTCGAACCTGAGTCTGGGTGGTTGGAGGAGCCCAGTCAATGGCTGAACCTGGCCTCCACCTACAAGGTGGCCCAGGTATACAACCTGTGTCTGCCCTATCTGGCACTTAGTGGCCTTGATAGTGAGGCCTGCCTTTTGCAGGGCCTCTAACACTTTCCTCAGGTGGACCAGGTGATCCTCCCAGGTGGAGCTAAAGACAGCGATATCGTCCAGATACGCCGCACAGAAGTCGTCCAACCCAGTGAGAACTCGATTCACCAGCCTTTGGAAGGTGGCAGGTGCATTTTTCAAACCAAAGGGCATTACCACGAACTGATAATGCCCACCCGGGGTAGAAAATGCTGTTTTGGGCTTGGCCTCCTCAGCTAACCTGATTTGCCAATACCCAGCTGTCAGGTCAAATGTACTTAAGTAGTTGGCCGAAGCCAACCGGTCTATAAGTTCATCTGCTCTTGGTATCGGGTGGGCGTCAGTCTTAGTGACTGCATTGAGGCCTCTGTAGTCCACGCAAAACCTCATCTCTTTCTTACCGCCCTGGGTGTGAGGTTTTGGCAAGAGAACTACTGGACTAGCCCAGGGGCTGTCCGAGGGCTCAATGACTCCCAGCTCCAACATTTTCTGCACCTCTGTCTTGATGCAGTCTCTGACATGATCAGGCTGTCGATAGATTTTACTCTTTACGGGCAGACTGTCCCCAGTGTCGACCTCATGGGTACACCAATTGGTCTGACTGGGTGTCAGAGAGAACATATGTCGAAAGGATTGAAGAACCTGTTTACAATCCTGTTGTTGATGTCCAGAGAGGCTGCCACAAAAGACAACACCATCTACTGACCCATCGTCAGGGTTCTGAGAGAGCAGGTCCGGGAGAGGGTCACTCTCCTCCTCCTGTCCCTCATCTGTGGCCATGAGCAAGCCCATGCCCTCCCTGTCGACATATGCCTTGAGCCTGTTTACATGGAGCACCCGGTGGGGGCTCCGGGGAGTTCCCAGGTCTACCAAGTAGGTGACCTCTCCCTTTTGCTCAATGATTGTGTGGGGCCCAGACCATTTGTCTTTGAGTGCTGCTGGGGCCACTGGCTCCAGCACCCACACCTTCTGTCCAGGCTGATACATAGTCAGGACAGCCTTTTGGTCGTGCCAAGCTTTTTGTAATTCTTGGCTCGCCTCAAGGTTTTTAGATGCCTTTTCCATGTACTCAGCCATCCGCGAGCGGAGACCGAGCACATAGTCCACAATGTTTGATGCCGGCTTTTTGAGAGGTCTCTCCCATCCTTCCTTTACCAAACAAAGGGGTCCCCTTACAGGATGTCCGAACAGAAGTTCAAAAGGGCTGTAGCCAACCCCCTTCTGCAGGACCTCTCTGTAGGCGAACAAGAGGCAGGGTATCAGGACATCCCATCTCCGCCGAAGCTTTTCAGGTAGTCCATGAATCATCCCTTTTAGGGTCCTGTTGAATCTCTTAACAAGCCCATTGCATTGTGGGTGATAGGGTGTGGTGAATTTGTAGTTGACACCACACTCCTTCCACATAGCAGTCAGATATCCCGACATGAAGTTTGCACCTCTGTCAGAGACAACCTCCTTAGGGAAGCCCACTCTGGAGAACGCTCCAACTAGGGCTCGTGCCACAACAGGTGCTGTAGTGGTCCTAAGGGGAATAGCTTCAGGATACCTGGTGGCGTGGTCCACCACCACCAGTATAAACTTGTGCCGTGATGCTGTCTGGGGTTCCATTGGTCCGGCAATGTCGATCCCCACCCGTTCAAAGGGTACCCCCACCACCGGCAGTGGTATGAGGGGGGCCTTTGTCGTGCCACCTGACTTACCACTGGCTTGGCAAGTGACACAGGAGCGACAAAACTCCTTCGTATCTTCGGACATGTGGGGCCAGTGAAAGTGTGGAACAATTCTGTCCCAAGTCTTATTCTGGCCTAAGTGACCTGCAAGGGGAATCTCGTGGGCCAAGGTAAGAAGGAAACCTCTCAGAGACAAGGGGACGACCAGCCTCCTGGTCGCG
The DNA here is from genome assembly GCF_964204655.1 of Triturus cristatus. NCBI lineage: Eukaryota > Metazoa > Chordata > Amphibia > Caudata > Salamandridae > Triturus > Triturus cristatus. The sequence continues at coordinate 790,569,530 of NC_140579.1, forward strand.
CCAGGCTTGGGGTCTCTTGCCTCGGAGTACAGGAGTCCATCGTCCCAGTACACTTTGTGGGTACCTGTGGCGTTCCCTGCAGCCTCAGCAGCAGCCTGCTGTCTGAGGGGTTCAAGTGAGGGGCAGTCTAACTGTGCCTTCCCCAGGTCTTCCCTGGAGGGTCCCCCTGAGCCCAGAAACTCAACCTGACCAGGTTCAAGCTCTTTTGGCTCAGTTTCCCTTAGTTCTTTAAGGTCAGCCTCCTCAGAGACTTGATCCACGACCTGGGGCAAGGGGGAAGGCGAGGCCTTACCCTTACTTTTCTTGGATGGTGTCTGGTCCGTTCTTCCAGGATCCAGCACCTGTTCAGTGGGGCTTTTTTTGGCCTGTGACCTGGTCACAGCAAGGACATGTGCTGGCAAGCCTAACATTTCCATGTGAGTCCTCTGCTCCACTTCTGACCATTGTGACGTTTCCAAATCATTGCCCAACAGACATTCTACGGGGAGGTCTGAACTAACCACAACTTTCTTCGGGCCACTTACCCCTCCCCAGGAGAAATCAACAACTGCCATACTGTGATTGGTGGTGACATTGCTGGCATTGGTCACTAGGTAATCGGTACCTAGCATGATCTGTCCAGGGTCCACAAAGTTAGGCGTCACCATGGTGACACTGGCACAAGTGTCCCTGTAGGCCTGAGCCACTTTTCCATTGATCAAAGGCGTCTGCCTGTATTTGCCCAAAGTATTGGGACTGGCATCAGGGGACATATCCATATCCCCTGTACAGACAAGAACGGCCTGAGTGAGCGTGCCAACTAAGTCGTCACTCCCCTCAGTTCCCAAGGTTAACCCAACTAATGCCTTGGGAGGCGCACTACCACTGCTGACTGTACTAGGGGGTGCAGGTGCCTTAGGGGCTGAAGTGGCAGGAGTTTGCCCTCCTTTCTTGGTGCACTCACTAAACCAGTGAGTCTTACTTTTACAGTATTGGCACCACCTTTTTGACTGGCCTTCTGGAGTCTTCTTTTTCTGCTGTGAAGCCTGACCCCCACCCTCTTTGGTTTGTTGGGGGCCTGTCGAAGACTTCTGGTCATTTTGTTTGTTCTTGTTACTACCCTTTTGGTCTGCTTTCTTCTGACCACCCTGGTTCTGAGTCTGGTTCTGCTTGACCCTTGTTCTGACCCATCTGTCTGCCTTCTTTCCCAATTCTTGGGGAGAGGTCAGCTCCGAGTCGACAAGGTGCTGATGCAACAATTGGTTCTGACAGTTGTTTAAAATCTGTTCTCTCATGATAAGATTGTACAATCCTGTGTAATCAGTAACCTTGCTACCCAGCAACCAACCTTCTAAAGCCTTAGTGGCACAATCGACAAAGTCAGTCCAATCCTGAGACTGAATTTTCTGGGTGTCCCTGAACAGCACCCGGTACTGCTCGGTGGTTAAGCCGAACCCATCAATCAGTGTATTCTTCAGGACTTGGTAGTTGTTAGCATCCTCAGCTCTCGTAGTGAGGAGCTTGTCTCGTCCTTTACCTTCAAAGGAGAGCCACAGTATAGCTGCCCACTGACTTGGGGGGACGCACTGGACAGTGCAAGCCCTCTCCAAAGCAGTTATCCACTTGTGGATGTCGTCCCCTTGTTTAAAGGGGGGCACTATTTTACTCAGGTGTCTAGTATCTATACCCTTGTCTTTCTCTCTAATGAGAATGCTGCCACCAGTGGGATCTAACCCACTCAATTTCTGCTCTCGGGCCAAGGCAAGTCTTTCTTTGGCGAGGGCAAGTTCTTCCCGCTCGATCCTCAGATTGACTTCCCTCATCTTCGCTTCGTGCTCCCTTCTCTGAGGGGACGTCATTCCTCTCTGAGAAGATGCCTGAGAAACATGTGTTCGAACAGATCTGTTAGAGCCTCTCGAGAGAGACCCAGCTCGTCCGTTCCCAAGGTTACGCCTGCTTGAGCGTGGGCCCGGGGCTCCCCCAGTTCCATTCTCATGCCTGCTTAAGTTGGTCCTTGTGAGCCTACTGACTACTACGGGACCTCCGTCTGCCTCGTCTCCTGCTAACTCTTCTTCCTCTTCCTCCTCACCATGGAGGTCGAGGTCAGGGTCACCAAGGGTTCCCTCTAAGGGAGGCATGTTCCCATCAGCATTAGGGGGGCCTGTGTTAGAGGACCTCCTAGCATCGTAAGTCTCTAAGAGACCTATCAGAAATGTGATGGTAGGGTTAGAACCCTGGTTTAGCTTCCTGGAGGCACACAGCTGTCTCATCTCCGTGAAGCTAAGAGCTGCATATCGTGACATGACCTGTGGAGGGTCAATGACCACTAAGGGAGTCTCTGCAGACTCTCCGTGGACCGACATGCTTTCTAGTGAGGTGTAAGTGATGCACCTACCTACACTATGTGTTTACCTACTGATCCCTTGCTAAGAGTTGTAGTCAGGGTGTGCTAAGCCCTGTTACACTACAACAGCTGGTTCAGTAGAACTCAGAGTATTCTAAGTTAAGTTATATGTACCTGGGTACTTATGTGATCTTTCAACTTGATGTTCTTAGGATACGTGTGTGGTAAAACAACAGCAAGCTCAAATCCCAACCGCTGCTCACCAATGTGAGAAGTTGGCCTGATATGTAGTGCTCACTATTCTAGTGATCACTGTGTATCATTCCAAACGACCCTTATTGATGATTGGTTGTAAGTCAACCTTATAGACCAGCTATCCTAGTAGCGTGGACAAGAGCAGTCTTCAGGCTAAACTCTAGAGGGCGTGTTAAGCCAGCTGTTTACCATCACATATACCCCTTGAACGCCAAGTGAAAGGACACCACACAAGTTGTTATGAAAATAAAGGATATTTATTTATAACAAGACTACCCTGGCTCTTTATGAGTCAGGGAGCTAAGCACAATACAAAACTCTTAGGAAAATACTTCTGGTTGCACAATTTACACAAATGCCCGAAGGGCACGAAACCATTTACACTGCAAGTGGAATGGGAGAGGTTAGAAAGTTTAAAGTTACTGATTCCGGAGGAATCCGATCAGTGGGACTAAACGAAAAAGGAACTGGACACTTGTAGAGTGAACCTACGATGGAGCACCGAGATGCTCGAGTTACCTAGCCCAGAGGCTGCGGCTGCGTGGGGTTCAGCAAGATGTCGGGAGTCCTCGTTGTAGTCTCAGGAGCCTGAAAGAAGAAGTTGCTGGCAGGCGACCAGTGTCGATGTTCAGCGAGATCCAAGCCTGGATCGGTGATGAAGGAAACCTGAAAGCAGAGGGGACTCAGTTCTCAACCGCTAGCCAGCGATCGTGTGGGTACCAGGAAGGTACCGGATGAAGTCACCTCGACCAGGTGAGTGGATGACGTCGGACTCGGCTGTTCCTCGGACCAGGAGGCGTGGCGGCAACCAGGATGGAGGGCGAGCTGTCCCACGAAGGTGTCTGCTGTCGATGATGCTGGGCCCAGGAGTGGGGCAGCAGGTCTTGGCAGTGGCAAACCCACGCGGTGGAGTCAAGATGGCGTCTGGAGTGGACCAGGAGGGTCCGAGGTACTCCTCTGTTGAAGGGGAGCAAGAGCCAGTCTGGAGCAACCAGACCAGTGATGAAAGACTGTCGTGGTGCGTCGTGAAGAGGGCCACAAGCCGGTCGGCGAGTGGTCAGACAACGCGGTGAGCAGCAAGGAGCAGAAGGGCCCCCACGCAGATCTCGTGGATGCTGGGGAGGCAGACTTCGGTGCTGGAGCCGCTCAGGGTTAGGGCTTCTCAAACCCTAGGTGCAGTCACTCGAGGGTCCCTCGGTGGGCGTGCTAGATAAGCGTCGTGCAGGTTCTGAAGATGGCCGGTCCCGCAGGTCTCGTCACACCTACGAATCTCAGCTGGGCTGACGATGTAGGTAGAGGTCAGAGATGGCAGGGAACCCGGGTCTCGTCGAGCTGGGCAGTCTTGATCCGTGGGAGAGACGTACAGCAAACCGCAAGCGCTTAGGTGGTGCCTGCTGGTGCAGGGTGGCTACTCCTTAGCCACAAGGGAGAGTCTTCAGAAATAGTCAAGAGTTCCTTTCGTGGAAAGTAGTTCAAGATTCAGAATTATCCAATTTGGGAAGGGGCTGGCCCGTCACTAGGTCCTACCTATGGGTGGGGCCAGGAGGGGGGTGGTTACACCCCTATCCTTTGTCCGGCTTCGCCCCAGCTCAGGGGCAGGGTTGCCCCCGAAACTGGTTTGAGTCGGGCTATGCACAGTGAGCACCGGGGTGCCACTTGCAATCACCTTCCTTTCAGCCCTGCCTACCTGGGATACACAAACCCTGTCTGGGATGGTGCTAACACCGCCCTCGACAGGAAACCCTTTGACCAAGCTCCCCTCGCTGGAAGGTCTCCCAGCAGCAGGAGGTCAGACTTGTGTCTGGTGGCAGCATCCATTTTGTGATGCTGAGGCTTGAGTCAACTTTAACCGGGGTTCAAGGTTACTTCCATGTCGTGCCCCTCTAAAAGGGGGGAATGCTAACCCCGTCGCCAGAATTGGCGAGGGGTTCGTATTCCAATTCGTATGACACCTTACTCGACATGTGTGGGTGATGCGATGCCAGAGTTAGCAAGTAACCGCGAGGATTATAATGCATTTTAAGGTAGTTGGCACGCGTCACCATGGAACGGCTATTAGGACTTGGTTCCGCAAGCCGTTGACGGGCTCAGCTCGCGCCAGAGCACCATCCCACATGATTCCCCGCACTCTGCCTTCAGGATTGATAAGGCCTGCCATAGGAGTGACTGATAGGAATCCATGTGTCCATTTTAGGGTTAGGTATAGGAATACTACACCTACAGCAACGGGTGATTACACCACCTTGCCCCAGCTGTTGTGCAGCCAGTTGTGTCAGATTTGGGCGGCCATCCAGGGGTGGCATAATACATGCTGCAGCCCCTGGTAGGCCCTGGGTACACCGATGCCCTGGATACCTGTGGTATGCTGATACAGGGACCGATAAGGCGGCCCAGTTCCAATTAGTGGATGCACCTAATGTACATGTGTGTTTATTTCGAGAGAGAACAGCTAGGCTGTGGGTCTGATTGGCAGGCCCACAGCCAGGGAAAGTCGTAAACCAATGAAGCAAAAAGCAAAAAATCTGGGTGATCATAGGATTGCAGACCCTACTCTCCTACACTTGCCACCCTGGATCCTTTTTATAATATTGTCCTGGGCGCACTGTGTCCTCTTCATGTAGTCTTCGGATCCTGATTTGTCTTTGGTGAAGGAAGCCGGCAAGCCTCACTACAATAATACCTTCCGATTTGTGGGTTGTAGATGGTAGGATCATGGCTCTATAAGATATCATGGCCCCCATCTTGAAACATGTTAAAAGTATGGGGGGGTCTATAAAATAGGTTACCTTATTCTTACTTAGGAATGTGTGACCCCAAAATTCAATTCATCTGATTTACAATTGCTGATAGGACAGCAGCTTGAGGTTCACAGAATCCAGAGGTACTGATTGCCAGCCAGCTCAGAAGAAAGCCATGCATTGCGACCTGAAGGTGTGCCCAACACATGAGAAGGCCACACATCCAGCAGCAATGTAGTTAATGTAGATGATACTAGCCTCAGTGTCTTTAATGAAATTATGACATACTTTCCTCGAGATTTAATTATTAGAGGCTGAGGTGAAGATGCAAGGCCTACACAAGGTCAACAAAAGATTTATCGGTTGATGTGTGAAAGCACTGATTTGGAAAACAGTCAAGTAGTGATTCTCCATATATTATAAAATATATACAATCAAAATATTTATTGCTATGATTATAAATTACTTTTGCCTCGATGTTCCCTCTTGCTTTTCAAAAATATAAATGTTTATTGAATATCTTTATATAAACAAAAGTAGTTTCACATATTTGACTGTTTTAACATGCAAAGAATTGAAGTTCAGTTTGTGCAACTTGCAGGGTTTTAGAGACATTCATTGTATATACACATTGTTTCTAGACATCTGCTGCCTGTATTAAAAAGCTATTCAAAATGCAGTATGCAACATAATAAACGTCGGAACAAATACAGAAGAACAACTCCTGGTATAAGTGGGGAAAAAAGAATTGCAGAGCTAGTTGCTTACGATTATTTATGCGCGGTGGGCAGTAGCAGGATGGGATATGCTTATAATGTAAGTGCAGAGACGGCGTGCAAATGTGGGGTAAAAGGTAAGTAGTGGGGTGGGACACCACCCATCAACCGCTAAAACCCTGGCCGCAAAAGTGACAGGTCTGGCCATAAACTGCTGGCCGCAAAAGTGACAGGTCTGGCCTCAAACTTCTGGCTGCAAAAGTGACAGGTATGGCCGCAAACTGCTGGCCGGAATAACTCTGGTTTTAAAAAGGGGTGACATGTAGGGCTAGTCCCAAAAGTGACAGGTCTGTCTGCAAAAACAGAGGTATGTGTGTATGTATGTGTTTAAAAGTGCATAGAAAAGTGCGTGCCTGGAGGAGGGAAATGTCTGGGCATGTTTAAAACTGGGGTTGCAGACAGTTGGTGGTTGAACAGCTGTGGAGCAGTCCTGAGGCCCCAGCCCAGGGCATGTGAAGGCTTGGGCATGTAGGTGTCAAAGTGGTAAAGCGTAACAGGCGTGATCTGAGGGAGGAGGAGTGAAAAAAAGCCAGCCCAAGTCCCTCACAAACCTTCCTTTGGACAATTCTCAAAAATAGGCAAATACAAGCCCTGTTATAAAATAACAAACCACAGCCACCCAGGAGCTTTAGGGATGTGTGAAAAAAGACAGGTGTCATGTAGAACCAAAGCTGCCCCCCCGACAACCTGAAACAGGGTGGCAATTGACAGGCTGTAATTCACACATCTCAAAACTCCTGGCCACAAAAGTGACATTCCTTGCCGCAAAAGTGACAGTCCTGGTCTTAAAAAGGGGTGACGTGTATGGCTGGTCCTAAAAGTGACAGGTCTGGCCGCAAACTGCTGGCCGCAAAAGTGACAGGTGTTGGGGCTTGGGATTGGAGATAGATCCTGATCCATGGATCCCTCATCCCCAGGAGAAGGGCCAAACAGCTTTAACACCTGAGGGCCATTATAAAAGTGTCAAGAAGGTGTAGAGAGTTTTGCTATTGCCACCCAAGCACCGGTGTCTAACCCTACTCTTCCCGGGATAGGCCCTGAGTTTCAGTACCAGATGTCAAAATAATAAAAGTGTTGTACTGTTTATACTGTACAAGGATAGAAAAGGTTCCCACCCCAAAGACCACCATGACATTGTTCTAAACCCCCCACAAGCCATAAAGGGTTGGGGGGGTCATCAAATTAGCATGCAGGGACAATTATAAAAAGGCCCCTTAAGGATTCCTGCCCAAACACCCATTCAAAAACCCCTGGGGAGCGACCGGTCTGTATTGTATTGCTGTACCTTAAGGATTCCTGACCGAGCAACCATTCAAAAACCCTTGGGGAGCAACTTGCCTGGATTGTTCTGCTGCAGAGAGCCACCCCAGGAACTTAAGGCAAGAATGGACCTGAGCCACTTATCCCAGATTGACGCCGCCTGCTACACTGTAATGGAGGTAAATAAGGGATGGCGCCATGCTGTATGTTTATGCTAAATATTACGACGTGTGAGGGTTTGTAAGCTGCTCTAATTAATCTTTAAGGCGTTGTGATATGTTTAATGTCAAAAATGTTAGAGGCTTTGAGGCGTTTGCACTGCAAGGTTACCATAGGGCCTTTAAATAAAATACAAGGCATACATGTCAAAATAAATAATGCATTGTTGTACTCACCAAGCCGTTGTTATTTGAGGGTCAGAAGCAGTGGGATGTATCCTTGGAGGCGATCCTGCAGGGGGGTTCCTTCAGTATGCGTGGCCAGGATGGTGGGTGCCCGGTGGTTTCAGTGTTGTTGGGCACTTGGGCCATGAGTGTACCGGCTTTTTAAAAAAAAAAAATTGCCCCCCGAGCCCTCTTGTGGCTGGCGCTGCTCGGGGTGTCTGGGGGCAGGCTCTAGGGGTCATCGGGGCTCTGTGGCCCGATTGCCGCGTTTAAAAAAAATAAATAAATAACCCCGAGCCCGCTTGCGGCTGGCGCTGCTCGGGGTTGTCTGGGGGTGGGCTCCAGGGGTCAGCGGGGCTCTGTGGCCCGATTGCCGTGTTTAAAAAAAAAAAAAAAAACCCCGAGCCCGCTTGCGGATGGCGCTGCTCGGGGGGTTCAGGGGCTGGCACCGTGATCAGCGGCATGGCAGCTGGGGGCTTCTCCCACGGGGCTGATGTGCAAGACCCTCCTCTTCAGTGATGTCACCATCCAGTCACTGAAGGGGCGGGGCCTTGCACATCAGGTGTGTGTGTATGTGTGTGTTTTTATTTATATTTATTTATTTAAGGCGTTTTTATATAGCGCGGACTTTACCCAAAGGTGTCAGAACTACTTCACAATAGGAACAGTAATGATACAGGAGGAGAAAAGTTACAAGTGAGCATGTTACAAAAGCAAACGTTACGTTACATGAGGCAATAGTGACAATTGTGCAAGTATCAAGAGCAAACGTGTGCAGGTTACAAAAGAATACAAAGTACACGTAGAGGTAAACAATTGTAATAAATGGCACGCTCAAAACACTAAAACAAACGTTACGTTACATGAGGCAGTGGTGGCCATTGTATGCTAAGGCTAGCCCCAATGACCTAGCTATTAAAGTACAGGCTTCTGTGCTGCACAGGCAGCCATTTTTGAATATATGTTTTAGCGCACCACATGCAGCGCTTTTTTTAAAATGTGGGTTGTTGTACCCTCCTAACAGCCTTCTTAAATGCCTACATGAATTGTTTGAAACTGTAATACTTTGTTTAAGAAAGGCGTTTTTTAAAACAGTTGTTTTTTATTTAATACAGATGCAAGACCCTGCAAAAACAGATGTTATCTATGTACCCCAGGCGCTGGACACCCCTGAAATAACTAGCAGCGCCCGAGAATTGACAGACCCTTAGACAGGTATATATATATATATTTAGAGTTGGGTAGTTCTACGTAGTTTTGTACACAAATCTCTCAGAAGTTCTGTTTTTTCTAATGGGGTTCTCATGTATGTATGATTTTACAGCTTATGACCCCGACCTACAACAAGTTCTTGAAGATCTTATGGTGTACCTCGATGCTCAAGGAGCTATGAACAATGTGCAAAACACTACCGTTCCTACATGTAAATAAAAAAGGCTGCCGTTATTTAAACTGTCTAAGACGCTGGGAGCTGGGGTAGGACAAAGTCCTGCCCAGTGGGTGTATAGGGGGACTCCGCAGAAAAATGGCTAAGGCCGGGTATTATTTTTTCTTTACAGGGGCCCCTGTGTTATGCACGGACGTCGCCAAGGTACAAGAGGCTGTGCAACGTTCAAAGGAAAGACCTTTGAAGAGGAAAGCTTTAACGTGTAAAGAGGGACCTGCGCCAAAGAAAGGAGCTGGGAAAAGTACTTCTAAAGGGAGTAAAGCGTCAAAGAAAGGAGCTGCAAAAAGACCTCTAGCAGGTGTGTTTTTTACAAAAGGGTGTGAGAAGTATTAGAGGTGTTACAGACTCTCAACCAGAGGGGTCCAGAGGCTTGTAGCAACGCCTGTATAAAAAGATGGCTGTGTAGAAAATTAGGATGGTGGTGATTGTACATGATGTTTTATGTTCTCTCTAATATATATTTTTCTCTTTATATTCTAGAAGCGTCTCAGAAACATGTTGAAGAGAGGTCTGCCCAGCCATTAAGGGACACAACAGCAACCGTCCAGAACAACAGATCCGCGCAAAAGGCGTGAGTAGGCGTGTACGCCAGGAGAAACTCTCTACGTACTACACCCCTTCCAACACGATGAACAATCCTATAGAAAAATCTATTCTGCTCAGGGGTGGGGTCAGCACTGTAGGCATGTTTACAAACCCAGATAACACAGGGCAGGGTCTGTGTAAAAGCGGTACAGCTGGTCTGAGCCTTCTGAGGGTATCAAAAGGGAAATGTGTCTCAAGCATGGCAACCCTTAGGAAGAAACATAGGGACTCAGAGAACCGCCCCTACCCTTTAAAACGTGAGAAGTCCACCAATGTATTCACAGAGCCCCAAACCGAACCCTTAAACCTCAAGAAGAAGGAGCAGGTGCCCCCAGAGGTCCAGGCAAGGCCCTTAAGCCCTGAGAAGAACCCGAGGAGTCCTGAGCCACAATCTAAACCCTTAGACCTATCCGTAAAAAGGGGTGCTAAGCCCATGAATGATGTCTATACACCCCTGATCTCCAAGGAGGTGGTAGTTGTACCGCAGGGTGTAGAAGAGATGGCGCCGCCACAACCCCCTAAAACAGCGCGCCTCTCAAGAAAATATCTTAAGATGAAGCCGGGGGTCCCGAAGCTACAGATAGCAGCTCCCCTGAACAACCCTATTACACCGCAGGATCCAGCTTGTGTCCTGAAACCCCAGACAGTTTCAAATAAACTAACGGTTCGTGTAGAGGTGCACGCCCCGGCTCAGACCCCAAAGCAGACTATAAGCGTTCAAGATCAGCCTAGGGTCTCAAAATGTGATAATACTCAACACTTAGGAGGTCCTTATATCGGGAGCAGCGACGTTCTCAATGCGTTGGGGGGCATGGTAGACAGCGTAGGTAGAACCACAGAAGCGGGGCACAAGGGGGCTTCGAACAACGGGGGTTTACAGAGCCCTGGTAACCAGTCACCACACCACAACACAGACATTTCCGCTAGGACCCCTGATTACTACGACGAACGACAGCCCCTCACAATCCTCATACCCTGTGTCCCCTATTACCCCATGGGTCCCTATTTCTAAAACACTACAGGCACAGGCTTTACAGAAAGGGGCTAAGGCTGTTAGCAGGAAAGAGGGTCCTGAGGAGTTACAGCCATTATAAGGCAGCGCAAGGTGGACCCCCTAATCAGGCGCAAGACGATTCTGTAAACACACATGCGGTATTGGGGGCGTATGTAAAAGAGATGCAGCTGGCGGTTAGAAAACTAAAACGCCAGGCGAACGCCGCTAACTTAAAATTGGGGCTGGGGATTACCAGTAACATATTCAAGAGGGCGGCCCAACAGAAGGTCGTGCAAAGGGTTGATATGTGTATAAAAGTGATCATCCAGACGTATCAGGCGGCTGTGGCAGACATATGTGGTATAAGGGCGTGACTATGGCAGCGCCAACCCCTAAAGAGTCCCATGGACTGTGGTGCTCCAAAATCAAAATATAGCCGTAAGGTGCAGAGGTTACTGACAAAGTCCTTACGCTTCTTACAACTGCTCAAGCAGCGGCCACCTGTTTCCCTAGATCCCCTCAAACAAGACAACCCTGTTTCCCTAAATCCCCTCAAACAAGACAACCCTGTTTCCCTGGAACCCTTCAAACAAGGTACCATAGTTTCAAGAACAACGCCTGAAACACAGCCTGAAACACATAAATCAACACACACACCCGCCAATACATAGGTGCAGGAGCTAACATACCGAGGGTCGGCCATTTGAAGGGGTCAGGAGGTAGAGCGTTAAAACTTCAACCCGCGGAACATTCAGAAGGACCTAGGGGTGGATCTGTAGTGGAGGCCTCCATGAACAAGACGTACACCGACACATACCCACCTGTTCAGATTGGCTGGGGCTTGATTCCTAGAAAAGCCTGGGCCCGTAAAAAAAAACAAAAGTGGGTTAATAGTGCAAAGCACCTGCGGCTTTTAATAGCTGAAGAAGGATAGAATATGCGCTACCCGTAGGTTTACAAGGACCCCAGAGACAGGTCCCGACCTGAACCCCCAAAATGACAAACCAAAGAACAACATCGTAAGTCACACTCCTGTTGATGAGGGTTCAGAGCCCTTGTTTTTAGAGAGTGTTAAAAGCTACAGTCGCAATGTAGAGAGGTTTAACGGCGTAGAACACTATGAGGAGTTTAGATTTGTTAACCTACACCAAATAACATCATCCGATCATGGGATTCTAGCTATACATCAGGCTGGGCAGGAGCTCATAGAAAGGTTGTTACGCGATGTGGGACCTAATTACTTTTTCCAACTCCGCTTCCAGGGGCAGGGTTTTGACAGGCCATTGTTCACCAGGCGGAAGGCCCTAGAGGTGTTTGACGCTGTGCAATTTTTAGAAAACCTCTCCAGGCTTTTACAGAGTAAGGCTGAACTAGTCGCCTATGGCACTTTTAGAGTCATAGCCCTCATTGTACGGGGGCTTGAGGAGGGTGTTTCCAGACCTTTAATGAGCATACTATACAGTCAGATAATTGGTAAGAAACAACGGTGGCTGCTCAACTTTAACAGCGACGCCTCCAATACATGTCTGGCGGCCAGCATCGTGGGGCTGTTGATGGATCGCAAGACCCCTGACGCTGTCATCCTGTCTAGAGCGGCTGAAGCCCATGAGGTTCTAGAAATACCTCCTCACCGCATGGTTGGCTTTGGTGACATAGGTCTTTTTGAGAACTATTTCTCAGTGACGGTGAAAGTTCTTTATCACAACGGCTCCTGGCAGTACTTTACAACCGGTGAACGTGTGAGAAACAAGACCGTATATGTCCTTCACAACGAAAATCATTTTTACGGAATCTTGAACCTTAAAGGTTTTCTGGGGGTCAAGTATGTGTGAGCCCACTGTGACCATATATACAACAATAGAACATATCACCAGTGTGAAATGCATTGTAAGATGTGTCAGAGGGACGGGTGCATAGAAGACGCTACCCTGAAGGTGAGGTGCGGCACGTGTAGGATGTTTTGTCGCTCGCAAGACTGCTTGAGCATACACAAGAAATCTTTTAACTGCATCCCTAAAACGGATTGCCGCGAGTGCGGTCGGTATGTGGCAACGGGTCACAAGTGCAAAGGCATGATATGCCCCCGTTGCCATGTGTCTTTCACGGCCGGCACCAACCATCAGTGTTATATGGTTAAAGGTCACCCCCAGACCAAGACCGAAGACTATATAGTGTTTGATATAGAGTGCACACAAGAGACGGGGGTACACCAGCCTAACTATATTTACGCACACCACCTAACTTCCGACAATAGCTGGGAGTTTGAAGGGCGAACGTGCGTTGGTGATTTCCTCAGCACTTTAATTCAAACCAAATTCCAAGGGTATACCATGCTCGCCCACAACTCGAAAGCCTACGACTCCTTCTTTATTCTGCAAAACATGAGTCGTGAAAAGATACAAGTTGAACTCATAACACAGGGTTCTAAACTGATGCTGTTGACGGTTTGCCCTTTACAAATACGGTTCATAGACACCCTGAATTTCCTACCCATGAAATTGAGCAAGCTGCCAAAGGCCTTTGGGTTCCCAGGGTGTAAAGGTTATTTTCAACACTTTTTTAACACCTGGGCTAACCAGAATTATGTGGGGCCCATGCCTCCTCCTGACAGGTACGGGGTTGAATACATGATGCCTGATGAGAAAGAGAGCTTTATACAATGGTACTCTGAAAACCGTGAAAAGGAGTTTCATTTTCAAACAGAGTTGAAAGCTTATTGTCAGGCTGATGTAATGATCCTGCGGCAAGCTTGTAACCTCTTCAGAGATGCTGTGGTGTCTATGACAAAAAAAGTCAAGGTCTTGAAACCTAAGACACTGACTAAGAAAGTCAAGGCCTTGAAATCCAAGACCCTAACTAAAAAGGGTCTGGCCGTGAAATCCAAAACCCCTGAAATGCTAGAAGCGGTCGAATACATAGACCCGTTTCAAAACGTCACTCTGGCCTCCATGTGTATGTTCATCTACAAGCACATGTTTTTGAGGTCAGAAACTATCGCTCTAGTACCGCCAGACCTCTATAACGGTAAACAGAAACGTTATACAACCCCCTCTATCCAATGGCTCATGCACGTCTCTGCGAAGGAAGACATACAAATTCAGCATGCCTTACAGGGTGGTGAATACCGAATGGGCCCCTATTACCTGGACGGGTACTCTGTAATTAAGGGCGTGCCGACGGCCTTTGAATTCAACGGCTATTTTACCATGGCTGCCCCAAGTGTTTCAAACCCCACGAGTATAACAAAATGCTGGGTGCCACATTTGAACACTTATACAGACGTACTCTGACAAAGGCCCAGTATGTTGAAAAGCGGGGCTTTGCTAAGAGAGTTCTTTGGGAGCACGAGTGGCTAGACATGTTAAAAACCGACACTGGCCTCTGCTCTTTTCTTAAGACTCGTGATTTACCCAGACCTCTGGAGCCCCGCGATGCCTTATTCGGGGGTCGTACTAATGCCATGCAACTGTACAAGGCCGCTGGTGAGGGTGAGAAAATACACTACTATGATTTCACCAGTCTGTACCCTTTTGTGAACAAAATGAAGTTGTGCCCTGTGGGTCACCCCAACATCATCTATAGAGATTTTAAGCCCCTAGCCGAATACTTTGGGCTGGTCAAATGCGAAATCTATCCTCCTAAGCAGCTTTACTTTCCGGTGTTACCATGCAGAGTCGATGGTAAGCTGCTGTTCCCCCTCTGTCGAACATGTGCGATGTTTAAAGAGGTTGACGTTTGCAGACACACCGAAGAACAAAGGATGCTCACAGGGACCTGGAGTAGCATCGAGGTACAAGCTGCCTTAGAGAAAGGGTACAGGCTCGGTAGAGTACACAAAGTGTGGCATTTGAAGAGCACTACAACACAACTCTTTGCCCCCTACATTAATTTGTTTCTCAGAGACAAACAGGAGGCCTCAGGGTATCCAGAATGGTGTACTAGTCAGGATGCAAAACAGAAATACATCGCTGACTACTACGCTCACGAGGGTATCCGTTTACGCCCCCATCTGATAGAGGTCAATCCTGCACGCCGCCAGTTAGCCAAACTCTGTCTCAACTCCTTATGGGGAAAATTTGCACAGCGCACGAACCTGTCAAATACTACCTTAATAATAGATCCTGATGAACTGTTCAAGTACCTGTTTGTCCCATGCTACGAGGTGTCCAGCTGTGAGTGTATCGATGACAATACCGCTGCTTTGTGTTGAAAATAACCCAAGAGTACCCCACAACGAGTAACAACATAAACATTTTCATAGCCTGCTTCACGACAGCCCACGCTCGTCTAGAGCTTTACGGGGTTATGGATAAGCTCCAGGATCGCTGCTTGTATCATGATACAGACTCTGTGATTTTTCTGAGCAAACCGGGGGATGAAGACCCTCTCTAGGGGATTATCTAGGTAATCTGACCAGCGAGCTAGATAAGGATGAGTATATATTAGAATGTACGTCCTCAGGACCTAAGACATACACCGTACAAACAAGAACAAAGTGTGTATGAAGGTCAAAGGGATAACATTAAATGTCAGCAACACCCTAAAAATCAATTTTGATAGTTTGAAGAATCTGGTGCATGAATACGCTACCACAGCCAATTCTGAGAATGCTAAAACCATAGTCGTGAACCAGCCCTGCATAGTCAGATCCAAAAAGAAGTGGGAAATTACAACCCAGCCCCTACATAAAACATTGCGAGTTGTTTTTGATAAAAGGGTCCTGACTGCTGACTATAAAACACTGCCTTATCGTTATTAGGCCCATTAGAGAGACAACCTCCATATCATGGACACCAGGTTACAGCATCCATTCTCCTGCGTGCTAGTAGGGCCCTCAAACTGCGGTAAAAGCTACTTTATAAAAAAGCTCCTAGAAAATGCCGGCTCTGTTTTATCCCAAACCCCTAACAACATTGTGTGGCTTTATTCATGCTGGCAACCTCTTTATACAGACTTGGCTCGGAGGTTCCCTCATATCAAATTTATAGAGGGTATACCGGATAACCTCAACGATGATGAGCTACTGCCCCCGACCCTTGTAAATATGATAATTGTCGATGACCTTATGCGTGAAGGTGGTGATCATCCGGAGTTAGAGAGAGCTTTTACTCAATATTCACATCATCGCAATCTAAGCATCTGCTACATTGTGCAGAACTTGTTTTACAAGGGAAAGAACAGTCGGTCTATAGCTCTCAACGCTTCATACCTTGTTTTATTTAAAAACCCCCGTGACAAACAGCAAATAACCGTCATAGCTAAACAGATGTACCCCGGAAACACACACTTCTTCATGGAGGCCTTTAACGACGCTACAGCAAAACTCCCCGGTTACCTGTTGGTAGACTTAAAAAATGAAACTCTAGAAGACTATAGATTGAGGGCTGATATTTTTCCCCCCGAGCTAGCTGTAGTTTACACCCCAATGCCCAAGACCCGGACCTATAAAAAGCCGTGCTGATGCCTTTTAGAGCCATTTACAGACCCACCCTTATAACACGCAGTGTTGACCATGTCTGCCCGCCTACGCCGCAATTTAGCTCTCCTGAAAATGCTTGCTACAGCCAGCCCCCAACACAGAAAGGCAATCCTGGGTGCAGCTTCTGACGATTTAGTGTCTGCCATTTCAGAAAGAGCCCTAAACACCCTAAAAGGCAACGTCCCTATATCAAAGCGTCAGTTACAGGTGCTGAAGAAGAAGAGGTGTCTTATCAAGAAGCTCAGTAATAAAAGGGCCTCGCTCATTACCAAGAAGAAACTGGTGAAACAGTCTGGGGTTTTTATAGGTAACTTGCTGGGCATAGCTATACCTATAATTACAAGCCTCCTTTCGGGCCTGTGATGGAGCATGCCACAAAAATGTATCTGGTTCCTAGGCAGCAAATGGAGCCTATGGGGTCTTCCTCGGACAACGCCTGGGATATCCGTAGAAATGAGACTCTACGCCTGGATACTGAAATTCAAGAAATTTTGAGCAGGACCGATCTAAATCCCTACGACAAGGCTAACCTTTACACTGCCACTCTCAAAAAATTCTTAAATTACTACACCCAGTGGAATACCGAGAAAAACATGCTGACTCTATATACCCCAGACTCTGAACAACCAACAGCTCCTGCCAACGCCCGCAGCCCCTGTAGCCGCCTCCCGATCTTGCACCATCCTCAGATACCTTTGTTGTCAATCTCTTAAAAAATATAAGCCAGCGGCACAGAGGGTCTGCGCAGATGATAATGAGTAAACTCGCAGCTTCTAAAGACCTAACCTCTTGGAATGAGTGAGGCGAATTTCTCTACAAGGGACAACCGGTTGCAGGGTCACACATGTTTGATCTAGTCAAAGGTCTCATGCACCCCAAAATCCTAACGCCTCGAAATGCGCTGCGCGGTTGGGATCAGTTTTTGCGAGCCGCTGCTGAACTCAATATACCCTCCACGCTCGTTGGTAATAATGAACACCGGTGACTGCTAGAAAATTTGAAGGACCCCCTACTACCATCGCCTATAAGTTCTGACGTTCGAAGGCTATCCCCTAAATGGTCTACCCCTGCACCTGCGGTGCCACTTCGCAAAAAGACAGTGTCCAAACCCCTCACATGGATTACGCCTTGATGTTTCTACAGACTTTTTGAATAATTGTGTGTATTATGTGTATAGACGTGTCTGGGTTTTTTTTTTTCTTCATAGGTTTCTTCAATAAAGATAGTCAAACTAACGACCCACCTACCAACCTGTTTGTAATAAACACATGTTATAACTTTTCAATCTGTCTCAGTCGTCTTTTAAAACATTTAAGGTGCATGTATATTGAAATACGGAGTCTGAATGGGGAACAGCCATTACAACGCGGTTTTTACCACGCGCAGCTTTTACATCGCATGCGTTACAACGCATGCGATTACAACGCAAGTCTTTACATTGACTTGCGCTTGATGGCGTGCTAACATTACAAATAGTGTAGTTTACTATGCCAACACCTTCCCTACTGTTACGTGGACTGGAGTTGGAATAGTAAATTACACTTTTCTAATGTTAGCACGCCATCTAGTGCAAGTCGATGTAAAGACTTGCGTTGTAATGGCATAGCGTTGTAACATCGCATGCGTTGTAACGCATGCGATGTAACTGCACGCGTTGTAATGACATAGCGTTGTAACATCGCATGCGTTGTAACGCATGCGATGTAACTGCACGCGTTGCAATGACACGCGTTGTAATGTCATACAGCCGTCTGAATGCATGTTTTAAAAAAAAATATATAATGTCTTTATTTTACACGTTCAACATTAAGCACACATCTGTTATAAACCCTTACAGTTTTGACAAGCTGCATATTCGGTTTTCACAGGTCTGACCGACGCCCTTGTGTTACATCTTTTACATATTTCACAACTATACTGTCATTGTTAACAAGATCCCTTGAATATAGATTTAAGAAATTTCTAAACGAAACACCCTCTGACATTTTACTGATAAAAAAAATACAGTGTTCCCCGCATGTGATGGCGATGGAATCCTGCACCCTCAGCTTGTTATACTCCACCACATCTGCAGCTTTTTATCACAAACTTGAATATTGGCTGTGTATAGATACTGTGTTCAGGGAACTCTGCTGTACTGTCAAACACTGTAACCTTGTCCCTAGCTATAAACAAGGCAGCCCAATGTGTCCCACCCTTGTCATGAGGGTCTGTGTTAAAGACTAGGGTGCTCAGTCTTTCTGACCCTATTTCGCTTGGTAACCCATCGCTAGGGAAACCCCCTAAAAAGTATTTCCTAGCGTATTTATGCCTGTTTAAGAAGTCACGTATCTGCACAGTGTCCATTTCACAAATGTTTTAAAGATAGTCGAACAAAATCTGTCTGGCGTGGTTGGTCTGAATGATGCTGTCGAATACTGAGAATACGACCATGTTCACATTCGTCCTCAGCGGCTCTGCGAAACATATTTCAGCTTTTAGATTCCCGTTTTTTACCAGGTTGTAGTGATCGCCATCTTCCATGTCGGGTGTTAGGTCGAATGCGAACAGCGTGTATCCGCTCCCATAGCCTACTCGTGACACAGCCACACCACAGTCCCTTTGATGCTTCCTGGTTAGCGAAACCAGCCCTTGATATTCCCTGATGTAATTGGCGGTTGTAAAACTGGGTGTGTAGGGTTTTGCAGGAATCACATTGCCCTCGTGGACCAACGCTGCGTAGTTGATACTGTAGTGTTTGAGGCATAGGTTCCGCTTAAAGCTGTATTGTCCACAAAGCCGATGATGATGAGTTTGGGTAGCTGCCCCAGAAATAAATTCTGCTGCTGTGTTAAGCGGGTACCTGCCGGTATACTGAATACCTTCAGAGATACTCTTTCCACAGCGTACTTGGCGTTGGATATTTGTAAAGCTTCGGCGTGCGCTAACCTGACACTTTCACTCTCTTTACAACCAGGCTCGCGGACAGGATGCTCAGCTTGTACTGTCCGCATCCCCGCTGATGAGGCAGAATGAGTCCTTGTTGCGATTGAGTTTGAGCTTAAGATCAAATCCGTTGATGAGCAGTTTATCTAGGAAGAAGAGGTCTGAATGTATGCACCCCTGGAGGTCAAAGGTACGACTGGCTGCTGCCTGCCCCACTCTTTTTATAAAACCCTTATTGGCTCCATCCAGAGCTGTGATTTCAAACTGACCGTATGTATCTCTGTGAAAGAGACCCGCTGAAAGTTGTGTGTCAAGGGCGTCGCTACTGTAATTTAGAATGCTCTCGATGTAGGCTCTGTAGGCGTGCATGTTGTCGTTCTGGGTGATGAGTCGATCGCCTAAGGTGATGTCCACTTGATTAAACAGGGTAGCTAGCGGGTAAGCGATTCTTGCCACTTTAGCGTCGTCTTCAATCTCGGTCCCATCGACTTTTACGATTTTACACATAAGATGCAGCAGCGTGTTGTTGAGATCCAAATACATATCCGTGGACCTTGACACAAAAAACTCTATGGGGGCCAACGGCGTCAATGCTGCTAAAGGTGATACCTCCATGAAGAAGCTGTTTTCTATGCTTGTCTGAGTGGATTTTAGAGTAAACATGTCTAACTCTGATTTGGCGCACTCTTCAGATCCACAATGTATGAAGGCCATGGTGTTGTTTACGAGGCTTGAAAAAATATTTACTTTAGAACCGTTTCGCTTCTTCGCCGCTCTCTTCCTTCTTGGAGCTCTGAGTGCGTTTTGAAGAGCTCCTCCTTTTTAGGTCTCGCCTGAGACAGCGCTTTAGCGCTGCTCTGGCGAGACTTATAGTAAGCGAGTTTTGGAAGTGCAAACAGTGGCGTTTCAGGCCTCCAAATACAGTGCATGTGCGCCGTCCGGGCGCGCGCACCATTTGGAGGCCTGAAAGCACTCGTTTGCTTTCACTTTCGCGGCCCCTTTGATGTCCTCAGTGAGCCGCGCGGCCACTGAGGACATCAAAGTGCACACCATTTGCCACCCCCTTCCTGCTTGTTATTGTTTCCTTTGATCCCTATCTTTCCCTTTCTCAATCTCACCCTCTCCCTGCCTTTTACAACTGCGGCCGCACCACTGTGCCCGCCCCACTCCCCCCTCCCACTCCCTCCTCGTCAACTTCAGTGCGCGCTTGTTCAATTTAGTTTGTACATTAATCAGTGTGTAATGTTTTGTAACGTCGTAGGTATGCTTATTTATTGTCACGTCTTTTGTAATTATACATGTGGAGTATGTTTTCTTCCATCCTACTGCGAGTGTTTTACAAGCTCCTTTTTAGCACAATCTGCGTTTTGCATCGGTTTAATGAAATAACGGATGTGCTGCATTTACAAAAAGTATATGATGTACACTATGCAAAGAAGTAACCTTCAAATACTGTTTTTTTTGTGCACAGTTTAATGATACTTGGACTCTGCAGTAAGGACTGTGGTTATGCTTTATGTAGCCATTCACACAATTTTTTGGGATTATGTTGGCGATCCGCAATGGGTATATGTACCTTTTCATAATGAACATGGCCAACAATTAAATGTATACTTTAGAATGGTACGTACTCTGTGCATTAGCGCATAGTGACCATACACAGTATTGTTCCGTGTACAAGCTGGAATCGGCCCTCATTTTACACACTGTTTTACACACTTTCACCCACTATAACCCTAAAGGGCAGCTGCTGTTGTCGTGTCTGCTGCTCTGATGGGGTTTGTTGTGCTCTCGTCCCCCGTGGAACTGCCTGCAGTTTCCTACCACTGGCTGTGCCGAAGTGCGCCTAATTGTTAACCCGATACGCTTCTGTAAACAATTAGTGGGGCCCGCAGCCGGGCTTTATACTGCGTGTCATAGCTGTTGGCTAATATTTTATACAAATAAATAAATACCACGCCAGCCACAGGATCACTTCTCAGTTAGGCCACTCTGCCTCCCATCCTTGCAAGGTCAGCAGACTCCGCCCCATTACATTTGATGTGGTGTACACAGCCTTTGATGCTCTGACCCAGAAGTGAACCTGGTTAGAAGCCGCTCACTTTTATATTGTATCGTCCAGTATCAGCTATCGTGTACGTCACACATGCCTAACATTGTAGGTATGCTAATTTATTGTGTACAGCCCGTAATTGGACTTTGATTTCTAATGGTCTCTCATAATCCGGGGTGCGGCGTGTACAGCCTTTGATGTTATTGGAACAGGGTAGAGTCTATTTTAAGAAAAACACCCCCTTACGTGTGATACACTTGGCGTTGTACACACGAACTGCTGTTGCCTAAAAGTGCAGCTGTGGTTTTCCTGGCTGCTGCTATAACGGGGTTTGTTATGCTATCGTCCCCTAGGGGACTTGCTGCAGAGTTTTACCACGGGCTGTGCAGAAGTGCGCCTTATTGTTTTCTCGATCCGCTTTTAGAAATTATTAGGGCCCAGAGCCAGGCTTTATGCTGCATAACCTCGTCAGAGGCTGTCTCAAGACATACTGTCTTCCTTACAATAATTAACGGTCCTTTGTTTACATTTTTTTTTAGTTAGTACTTTAAACACTGCTCTACAACATACCTTAAAACATTGCCAATAGCTCTAGCTAAACTCTTATAAGGTCTATTTATAGGTCTATTTTACTATTGCATGCATCTTCTCACTGCTGCTACTTTGCGCTCTCAAAGCCAAAATTCTGTGGAGAGAGAAAAATGCTATTTTAGACGGTGCTGCAAGAAGGTGGCTTCGCAACACAATCAACGTCGGGGGATGGTAATGAAATCGAAGCCCCAATCAGTGACTTCGGTTATAGATAACACAGAGCGGGTTCTTCGTACATGTACGTGAAAGTAGCCAACAGCTGCGCTGAAAACACGAGACATTAAAGCAGCACTGCCCAAATATTAAGTGAATATTCGACTGCATCGGCGCTAGTGAGAACAAATCTGGAGCAAAGTGCTATAAACATATAATGAGGAAAACAATGCCTCACTGGCTGTTTTGCATACAAGTTTTATTTAAGCAGCTATCTTTGCTTTTAGAGTGCACGCTGCAGTTTCCACCTTCCTCACTCTCTGACAACAGGAAATGTCTCGAGTAAACAATGCGTGAGCTTGCTACATAACACTGTAAGGTCACGAGGCAGAGTTATCCAGTTAGCAATCCCTTGCTCTGTAAAATGAGGCAGTACAGCATTCTCGGCTCAGCGAGTTAAGCGCCCGCATTGACATCGGTGCTGTCTGCTACAGTTCACAAGCTCCGGATCTGGCATGGTGAACGCGAGGGTTTAGCCTTCTGCGGTCGATACATAGAGTGCTGCTAAAGTTGGTATTAGTAACGTCGGCTATTTACATTTACCATAAATGGCATATTAGGATAACTCTCATTCTGTCAGGTTAATGTACTATGGAAATACTGGTCCAACATAACTTTCCAGTGAAGTGTAGTAAACTAAATTACGATTTTGAACCTCTACTTCAGAGATCTGTGAGCATTCGCCATATTGCAACTTCAAAGGGCAGCAAGATAGCTCAGTGGCTTAAAGCACCAGAGGCATCAATGCAGCTTCCTGGGCTTCATTACCAGGAATATTACAGCGTATCAAACTGACTACTGCAAAAGTGCTAGCGCGTAACAACCAACGGAAAGCTAGCCATGTTGACGATAAAAACACCATTACTGTTTAACACCAAGGAGGCTCTAACAGCCACCCCTCTATTACACCTCTTTCTCACCCCTACTTAGAAGCTCACTATGGTCTTCCTCCATGCCTGGAGGGGAAGCTGACATCAGCTGCTCAATTTTTAGCATGGAGCAGTAAGGGTCTCCTTCATGCATTGCAATGCAATAGGCCTCGCATTACGCGAGTTTAAACTATTAGCATTATAAATGACAATGCCTTTTATTTATGTTTTAAAAAGCAAAACATGAATAAAAGGCATTGTCATTTACAATGCCAATCGCTCAAACTCACGTAAATGCGAGACCTATTGCATTGCAAATGCTTGTTTTATAGGGGACCGGCGGGCCCCTGCGTCTGGAAACCCGACGTTTCCTTTTGACACTCGCGCGTGGCTTATACACCAGCCCCGTTCCTTCTTGCGGCTGTTTTGTTCATGCGCTCTGCAACCGCTGATGTAACGGACACCACCACTTCCTGGGCTATGCTCGTAGCAGCCGCCTTAACATGAGGTTTTGCAATTTCATAGTCTCTTCTCAGGAAAGGCATAGCTCTTCTAAACAGACTCCTAAAGAATCCTCCTAATCCAGCCCCGTACATAACAGGTGAACCTTGAAAGTACGGTGGTTCTTCATAACCGGCTTGACTTCTGTAATAGTCCCTGTACATGGACGGTTCCTCGTATGTTTTCATAACCACCATTCCGGCTGCTTAATATCCCCTGTCGTGTCTAGGCCTTAAATGAGCTTAACAATAACTTTCCCGTATTTAAAGGCCACCGGCTCAGACTGATCATCGTAGATCATAATTGAAATAGTGTCAAAATGGTTTTTAGAAACTGCGACGTAGTCAGGTTTGTTAAATTGTATGTTGACCATCGTATTATTATCACCCTGTACATGAACCCATCTTAACAGCGGCGAGTAACTATCCCCAATCCTCTGAGCCTCTACAATATCACCATACACATAGAGCATGTAGAACCCCCCATTAATATCGGGGCACGTGTGATCTTGTTCCACCGGACTTTTCACATGTTGTACTGTACCTAAAACCCTTCTTAATTTACCGGAGCAGTTAAACAGGGTGTTGCGATTTATGGCTTTAAGAAACACCTTCCTTCTAACGTTATCTAGCACCAGATGAATATTCGGATGTGGTTCTATGGCAGCTATGGATTTGTTGATGGCTTCGACAACGCTTGAAACGCTTGGGTAGTAGCCGTAAGGGAAGGATACGTGTATGCCCATGGGGTCCTGTTCACGCTTGATGTGAAACTTGGTTTCGGCCGCTGTAAATGTATTCCATGTTCTAGGGTACTGGATTTCTGTTAGGGCAACCTCCCAGTCCCCTTTCAAGTCCACAGGCTTAGCTAATTTGACGGTGTAATTAGAAATCTGATTGCTGGGGAACATGCCATTAGAAGCGTTGGATGGTAAGGTTATATAAAAGGGCGTTGTCTCCATCGTATCAGCTGCTTTGAGCTCACACACCCTTCAGGGATCTGGACAACACCCAACTGTTAAATTTCTCAGGCCACCCCTGCCATTTGACATAAGCCTGGCTCTTAGCACCGCTACCTTTCTTTTTCAGAACCTTTTCAACCCTGTACACACGGTTCGGATCATCGGGCACCTTTTGTAACTCTTCCTTGTAAAAAGCCCCAGACACCATTTCCCCATCGTAGTCCTTTAACCTGTAAATATACAGCCCTTCCTTAAGCTCCACACTTTCCACTATAAATATTTCATCGCTAAAAGTCTGTTCGTGAAGACTCCTTTCAATTTTAAAATCCTTACATGATCACCTTTTTTAAAAACAGGCTTCTTCACCTTTGTACCAAAATTACGGCCATGCACATTTCTCCAAACAGTTAACGAATCACTAGGTGTTACATCTTCGGGTGCCCTTTTGATGGTCCTATGATAACTGGCATTATATACAGCTAAAAAAGCCTGTAGAACATCCACGTATCTGTAGGTGTTGTGGGCCGTAAAATACCTCCACATCTTAGACTTTAAAGTTCTGTTAAACCGTTCTACAACAGCTGCTTTTACCTCCGTGTGTGTTACAAAATAATGAACATTGTGCTGTTTTAATAATTTCTGAAATGCCTTGTTTAAGAATTCTTTTCCGGCGTCTGTTTGTAGTTTTTGAGGAATACGCCCCTTATCGAAGATGGCTTTAAAAGCGGTTGTGACGCTAGCCCCACTTTTATCACCCAGTGCCTCTTCGTAGGCGTACTTGGACAACACATCTATGACGGTTAATATATAGCAAGAGCCGTTGTTATGTTTTGCTATATCTTGAAGACTTATTATGTCCGCTTGCCATTGATAATCTATTTGTGCATTAACGATTGTCGGGCGTCTCTTAAAACGTCTTCTGGATGGTTTATGGAGTGAATACGCCTCCTCGCCTGATAACCACGTCTTCACAACTTCTCTGCTTACCGACTCCTTTTCATCCACAGCCCTTCAATATAGAGCTTCGGCGCTCCCCAAGCTGCCAACTCCCCTAGTATCATAATAAAGTTTTCTTAACAGGACCCCCTGCATGTTATCAGCCGTTACACACCATGCAATGAATGACGCTTGTTTTGTGTAAGAACATTTTAATAAAAAATAAAGAATATTAGCAAAATCATAGACAATGGGTTTCATATCTTTTCACATTATGCATAGTAAGTACGGCTTAACACAGAGCCACCCTTTTGGTTTAACATTCTACTAGTTTGTTCTAAATACACACTATCATGTAACGTTACATAAGACCTTGTTTAAAACAGTCTTCGGGGGGGCCAAAGACCCTGCTTGTCTATTTTTTTTATACAGATTACACATACGCCTGCTATGAGTCTTTCTATCATCCTTCTATTGAAAGCAGTGTCCATCCCATGCATAACGGTTAGTTTTAAGCTCGGGTCAAAGGTGTATCGGCTCTCATTGAGTGCCACTGTCAAGATCCTCAACATATCAGGGTGGACATATTTCTTTTCATTGTACAACCCGTACACAACCCTTAGCAGTTTATACACCTTGTAAGGGTCTAACAAAGTACAAATATATCGTATTGTTCTTGTTCTGTATGATTCACACAAGCATTCGTGCGCCGCCTGTTGAGGATCGCTGATTTGATGACCGTGACAAAGGCTGTAATAGTCACGTTTGACACAATTTAGTACCACCGACGCGGCGAAAGCCTTAACTGCCTGCCTGTCGTCGTAGGTCAATCCTTGCTCTTCCTTTTCACACGCGTCAGATCCACATACACACTTATCGCAGCCATCACGGTTTTGACATGTGGAACTTTCAGCTTGTTTTGAACACCACAGACATTTGAAAATTACATTGCTCGCTTTTGCAGACCGCCACTGTGCCGCAGGCCTTTTTGGGGTTTCTCTCTAGGTTCAAAAGACGAAAGAATGCTAATACGTTAGTTGAAGAAATAAAATACAGCGTTATGTAGCGGCCTGCGCATAACATTTTTCTTACTAACCTCCGCATTTTCACAGCCCTCTGCGGCGGCTCTGAAATCTTGAGAATCGCTAATGTCCTGCGAGGCCCCATCATCTTCGAAGCTTGTCCCAGGCTGTTGCAGAACATCCTTCTCAGCAGCCGTATTCTCCTGAAGGTCCATGTCTTCATAGACGGGTGTGTTAGGAGGTGCTACAGCCTCTTTACCATAGCGCATTATGAAGTAGGTGCATCCAGCGGGTGTTGCTCTCTAGGGGTCAAAAGAAGAAAGATTGACATGCCATTAGTTGAAGAAATAAAATGCATCATTTTTTGTAACTACCTAACTACCTGCTCATAACATTTTCCTACTAACCTCTGCATTTTCACCGCCCTCTGCGGCGGCTCTGAAATCTTGCGAGTCGCTAATGTCCTGCGAGGCCCCATCATCTTCGGCGCTTGTCCCAGGCTGTTGCAGAACGACCTTCTCAGCAGCCGTATTCTCCTGAAGGTCCATGTCTTCACAGGTGGGTGTGTTAGGAGGTGCTACAGCTTCTTCATCTTCCTCCATGTCCACTGAACTGAGGCCAGCAAGCACGCTGCCACTACACGAGCCCTCACTTTCGCTGCTGTCACACTTAATCGGGGACATCCGGCATACGCCATCCTTGAGACTAAGTTGTTCCAGAGGCCTACACAGGCTGTTGCCAAAGCCAGTAATGTCGCAGCCCATATCCTTAGGTGTTTCTTGTTGAGCATTCTCGTCCATTACCAGGGGTGTTAAGCTGCGGTAATATCTATTGATAGCGGCCTGGGAGCCATCCAACACTGGTCTTTTCACGAACAGGCTGTATCTCTTCATTTTGGCTGTGGGCACCTTTTCGTATTCGAACGTCTGCTTGCTGTACATGGATCTTGCCACAGGCTTATATGTATTCTAAGAAACCACAACCCCTAAAAGAGGCGTACACCTCTACAACACAACACGGACACATGGCCTCAGGACTGCTCCACAGCTGGTCATCCACCAGCTGTCTGCAACCCCAGTTTTGAACATGCCCAGACATTTCCCTCCTCCAGGCACGCACTTTTCTACACACTTTTAAACACATACATACACACATACCTCTGTTATTGCAGCCAGACCTGTCACTTTTGGGACTAGCCCTACATGTCACCCCTTTTTAAAACCAGAGTTATTGCGGCCAGCAGTTTGCGGCCATACCTGTCACTTTTGCGGCCAGCAGTTTGCGGCCAGACCTGTCACTTTTGCGGATGGTGGGTGGTGTCCCACCCCACTACTAAGGTATATTTTGTTAAGTGTTTTGGAAACAGTGACTAGTGGGCATGTCGATATTAGCCATAATGCCATGTGAAAGAACCATTGGGAAGATGGATGGCATTCTCTGTAGAATCAGTAGAGGGGGTTCAGCATTGCCTAAGGAGCGTCGATGGGGCAGAAATTATGGTGATTCTTAGAGGCAACAAGTCAGCCCTGGGAACTATTCTTAAGTTCGCCCAAAACTCGCTGTGCGTAAGCCCCTAACCTCTTCTCTGTGGAGGACTTTCCTTTTTGCCTGTACCCATTTTAGGACAGTTTAACACCAGATCGCAACCAGGGTGATGCCAGAGCAGTAATCCCACGCTTTGCCAGAAGGAGGCCTAAGCCCATATGAAAGGTCGCAGCTTTTTGGGATTTAGATCGCTTAAGCATGCCTAGGGTGCAGTGCGCCCAGCTGTCAAGGGCAGGCCATGCTGTAGAGATCGTTGTACCTCCTTCCAGGATGTAGACAGTAATGGGCAAGGCCATATCATGTGGTAAAGGTCTGCAGTCAGATATAAGCAACGTTGGAAGGAAGTAGTGGCACTTGGGAATTTTTTGCTTACTTTCATGGGAGAACGTATGCCCTATATAGGATGAAGAATTGAATTAACCTGAACTTGGTATTTCTGGAAACTGAGTGGAGTTATTCCAGTGTTCTGTCCTACTATTTCTCTTGAAGTGATCTCCCTAGTTCAGTCTCCCAGGTCTCTCGGAGGTGCATAAGTAGGTCCAGTACATGGCTCGAAGGGATTTATAGAGCCAGCTACTGCATAGCCTACCAGATAAGAAGTGTATAGACCTATGTTATTTAACATTTATGTACATCCTCTGGCAGACATTGTGGAGAGCTGTGGTCTCTCTCTTTTTTCTTATGCAGATGATACCCAGATTATGTTTTTCCTTTCACCTATGTAAGATCGCAGCCTGGACACTCTGAACACTTGCCTTTTGAAGGTGGCTGCCTAGATGAGCTACAACTCCCTTAATTTAAATGGGGACAAAACAGAGGTTATGTTAGTGGGAATCAACCCTCTTCTTTGGGGACCTCATCACTGGCCAGCTATCCTTGGTACTCCTCTAGTCTCTGTCTCTGTGGTTAAGAACCTCGGCTCCTAGCTTGATGACAAACTCTAAATTAATCATCAAATCTCTATGGTAGCCTCCACCTGTATTAGTGTTTTAAGGAGGCTTAGGAAAATTCTTTGGTTACTTACTTCTCTGCCCAATGAACAGTAATTCAGGCCTTGATTGTCCAGATTGGACAATGGCAAAATTCTAAACCTTGGGGCCTCCAAGGCCTCACTTAAATGTCTGTGGGTTGTTCAGAATGCTGCTGCTAGATTACAGTTCAATTTCCCACAAAACTCTTCCATGCCCAAGATTCTTCAAGGCCTCCACTGGGTTTAAAAAAATATATTTTTATTAGCATTAGTCCGATGAGGCATAATTATGCCTCCCACGGTTCCAGTGCTCTTTCAGCAGTGCAAAATAAAAATAAAATGATAACAAGAAGTTATTATTGTGAGAAGGTGGCCTGATATATGCTGTCCACTAGTTCTAGTGGGCACCTTGTATGAGTCCAAACAACCCCTTATGGTGATAGGTTAAAGACAACCTTTATTGAAAGCTATCCTAGTGGTAGCTATGGAGAGCAGCCTTCAGGCTAAGTCTTGAAGGAATGTAAAGCAGCTTGTTTTACCAGTCTATAATTTCTTGAATGATCAAATGAAAGGACAACCACACCAGGTATATATTCAAAATATATGTATTTAAGATAAAGCACACCCCTCTAGTCTCTTTATGAGACTGGAGTTCGAAGTACTTAGTTCACAAGTGAGCAAGCATCAGTAATAGCACAAATACACGTTTGGGCCCTAGGGGTGTAGCAAACCATATACCAAAAAAGTGGTATAAGAACCACGACTGGAATAGACACTAGGCCTATAGCCTGTAGAATCGCTGGGACCCCAAAGTACCACCCAAGGTAGTGACACAGGGGACCCACGGGGACTGTATGCAGTGTGTAAACACAACCGCGGGTTCCCGTTATCTTCTATGGGCAATGTCGCGGTTGGAAATTTAAAGATTAGGGACACTTCTAATCGAGTCTGGACCAAACCCTTTTGGACTTAAGAAGTTCTAGGGCTAGCACCCACGTGAGCACCGGAGTACTCGAGTTACCTCACCCAGGGAAGCCGGGTGCATAGGTGTCTTTTGGTGTGGGGTGGCGTCGTCGATTTCAATGGAAGCCTGCAAAGAACTGCTGCTGCTGTGAAGAGAAGTGTCCGAAAAGATCCAAGCCCGGATCTAGGAGGGAAGGAACCTGAAAGCAGAGGGGACAGAGTCTGGGTCACTTGCCAGTGACCGAGGGCAGGATGGACCAATGCCCACAGATGTCGGGTGCTTCAGGTGAGTTGATGGATGTCTTGACTCTTCAGCCACGAGGTCCAGGAGGCGTCGATGAAGTCGTCTCACAAAGCCTGTCGAGTGTTGCGCTGTTGGCGACAAGAATTGACCCAACAAGCCTTGGCAACGGCAAGTCACAGGAATTCAGAGAAACGCCTGCGGTGCAGACCAGCAAGGTTTGAGGGACTCACCCAGCGAGGGTAAGTCAGGGCACGTCTAGAGCAACCAGGAAAGCTCAAGTAGAAGAGGAGTTGCCTTCGTGGGGACCTACTAGCCAACCGGGTTTAGCCAGTGTGAACATGTCTCTGCCTCTAGTAGGGTGGAATGCTACCCCCGCCACCAGAACTGGCAGGGGGGGGGGGGGTATTATTCCAAAGGGTTTGACACCAAACACGACATGTTTTGATGCAGCCATCCCAAAGTTAGCATTTACCGCGCGGTTATAATGCACTTAAGAGTATATGGTTTGGCTGTATCACAGAACAGCTATAAGGAAGGATTTCCGAAAGCTGCAGAGGGGCTCAGCTCATGCTTAAGCACCCTCTCACACAAAACCAAGCACTCTGCCTTCAGAATTGCCAAGGCCTGCCATAGAAGTGACTTATATGTTTATATGTGTCTGTATATATGGGTGGATATAGGTAGCCTATACCACTGTAAGGGGTGCAAGCACACCCTTACCCAGGCTGCAGTAGCAGACCTGTGGTGCAATTTTGGAGTGCTTCCCAGGGGTGGCATAAGACATGCTTCAGCCCCTGGTAGGCCTCTGAGGTACCTATGCCCTAGGTACATAGTATTCCATATACTAGGGGCTTATAAGGCACTCCAGAATCCAATTAGATATGTACCTAATGTACATGGAAACCATTTTACAGAGAAAGCAGATAGACTGGGGTCCTGAATAGCAGGATCCCGGTCCAACTAAGTCATAAACCAGCAAAACACCAGGCAGAGAGTGGGGGCAACCATATAGTCAGATTCCACCTTCCTACAATTATCATTTTATTTTTCTGTGCCACAGAAAGCCATGTTACATGCGAGGCGGGGCAGGAGTGGTTTGCACTCTCTAAGTGCGCATTATGGCTTGGCCGACCCTCTGAGGCCGACCAAACTGTCATGTACCCATAGCATGTTCTCCACTGGGCTGTGTTGCACAGCTTGGTGGAGAACATCCCTACCCCCACAGGTACTGCCTGAGCGGCCAAACAGGCTGCTCAGACCAATCATGGAGCTGCTCATGCAGTGTCGTGATTGGCTGAAAGAGTCCAGGAGCCTGGGTGCCTCCGATGCTGCCAGCAGCGTGAGGACGAAGGAGAGGCGTGCGGCTGCGACAGTGAAGAAGGTAAGTTTATTTTTTTTCATCCCCTGTGCCTCACCAAACCTATTCAGAGGCAGCCACCGCTGCAGGGTTCTCAATTGCATCTAGCACTTCCGTCCACGGTGGGGCTATCAGTCGCCTCTGTATTTCTCATGCCTCCTCCCTGCGAAGCACCTGATCCTCCTCCTGGGCCCATTCTCTGACAGCTGCCTCTCATCTTTCTATCACTGGTCCAACCCCAGACTTCCACGTCATGGAAATCTGCCTCATGGCCAGGATCAAAGCCAGATCAAGGAAGTGGTTTACAATGTGACAGAATTCTGTTTCCACTAGCATGCAGTGAGGACACCGCCATATATTGCAGTCAATTCCTTCGGGTGAGGTAAGTCTGGTGGAGGTAATTCAATTGGATTACTTTAAACTGGGTATTCTGAGACACTCTCTGAGGGTAGGACAGTATCTTCGTCCATGCCTGGTCTGCAACTGCTCTGCCCAACACTCCGTCCTATTTTTCCCTGAGAGCGTTCAAATTGTTGTGCACCATCTCATAAAGGACACCATACACCACTTAACCACATACCTGCTCTTTGCCTGGGACAGCAGTAAATATAAGATGTTATGTGTCTGGGGTTTGTCCATACCAGTGACCCAGAGAGCCTTAAAGGTCCAGGCCAGTGTCTCATTGGAGCGTTTCCGCCTGGGCCTTCGTTGGACATTGGCTATGGCTCACTTTGGAGCGGTTTCAACGTCGCCTCCTCAGAAGTGATCGTTGCTCAGGCGCTCCGCCATTCATGCCCTCTGCTCTGTATTTGTCCATCCATACCCAGGCGTCAATGGGATGCAGGAAGATGTGCGCGGTTCATCTAACAGGTCCCGCTATTTAGCAAGAAACAGCAGGGAATATCGGAGGCTGGCTTCCAGCAATTCCCACTTGACGTCCAAAAATGAAGCTCTTTTAGCCTGCACTGCAGGGGTGAAGTCAGGAAACAGGGTCACTGCTGCTTTGTCCACTTGGAAGGGGCCACTGGTGCAGGCCCTCTGAAACAAGATGTCACGATCCCAGTTATGCGGCAACCTAGCCACCATGCTCAAAGGCAAGTCTGATGGAGTATAAGTGAATCTCTGATGAACAGAGAGGCAGGGCCAAGCGGGGGCTCCCAGGACCAGTGAGAGGCGTCAGGCCCCAATTGTCCACCAGTGGTACAAGCCCCTCATTACCTCCTCGTTAGTCTTCCTCGCCACATGACTAACTAAGTGAGCTTCAGCTCCACACCAGAACCCTCCAAAGCCAAAAGTCAGCATCCCATGCCTCCCATCCCTTCCCAATATGGCCGGCCCATTACACCCATGACCCCTATAAGATGCGGGCCGGCCCAACCCATCAGCCTGCTTTTTTTGTTCTGCGCATGATTACTCTCCAGATGCATCTTCAGGTAAGTGGTTCCTGCTGTAGCGGGAGCATGGGTCCTTGGTTGGTGGTTGTTAGACCTGGCACCTTGGCGTGAGTTTCCCTTCCACTTTTTGCTGATGTGCCTCATTGTGTTTTGTTGGTGTTAGCTGCTCAGGGCACTGTGCCACTGCTAATCAGTGCCACAGTGCAAGTGCTCCCTTTTGAAAAGTGTATACATTGATTGGTGTCCATGTTTGGCTTATTTGGTTTACTATCAGCCCCTAGTAAAGTGCACCAGAAGTGCCAGGGCTTGTAAATACAAATGCTGCTGGTGGGCTTGCAGCACTGGTTGTGCCACCCACAGAAGTGGCCTAGTAAAATGTGTCTAGGGTCTGCCACTGCAGAACCTGCGCGCGGTCTAGTACTGTCGCGCTGATTGCGTAAGTGCACCTACTTGCCAGTCCCCAAACCTTCACTTAACTACATATTAGTCACCCCTCTGGTAGGCCCAAGGGCAGGGTGCATTGTAGGTATAAGGTAGGACATGCCCTGATGTGTGTGGCATGTCCTAATAGTGAATTACAGCCATTTTCGTTTTTCACTATTGAAGGCTACCTGCTCTCCATAGGCCAGAATGGGCTGCTGGAATTACTACACGCTGTAATCCCAGTGGACTCAGAGAGCATGGTTGAAAGTCAAGTTTAGTATGCCTGAACTCAGAATAATAAAATACTTCTTTTAGTAAAGTTTATTTTAATATCCTGTGTTTGTAAATACTACTTTTAGAAAGTTAGTATTTACTGACCTGGCCATTTCAGTCCGCTTCTGCTGTGTGTGTGTGTTCTGCCTAGTAACAGTAAAGGAGCAGGGCTGGGGAATTCCAGGAGACAGGCTGGCTGCCAGGTGATTGGTAGAGAGATTACACCAGGATGGGTGGGAGGAGTACACCTTTGACTCTGAATAGACCTGTGCTCTGCCACCACAATGCCGGCTCTGCCCCCTGTGGGGCGGCTGATGTCTCTGCCCTGCTGCTGAAAGGAAAGAGCAGAGTCACAACAACAAAGTGCTCCAGAACTGGACTGAGCCAGGCCCCCTGGTGACAAAGAACAAAAGAATTGTGCTATAAAAGAAGGAGCCCTGCTCCTAAGAAATCAGATCCTGTTTGCGCCAAGAAGAACCTCTGCCCGCGGTGAAGGACCTGAGAAAGCTGCATGGAGGAGTACTGTCTCTAAGCCTGAGAGACTGGCCTGTGGTGGGTGCCTTGCTGCTGAAGGAGAGGAGGAAAAGACTGAAAGACTTTGAATTCACCTTGTGCTTACAAACAATCTCCAAGGGCTTGCTTGTGAACTTGCCCCCTGAACTGCGCCCCAGGAACAGTGGGCGCTACCTTTCCCCAAGAAGAAGAGAAGCTGCTGGAGGCGATCCTGTAACGCTGACCACCCCAGAGGACCTGTGTGCCCCTCATCTGAGCACCGCGACGTCTGCCGTCGGGGCTACTGTAAGCACCGCAAAGGCCTGTCTGCCTGGCCCGAGCACCGCAAGCAACTGCCCCCCTGAGCCGTAGCTCGCACCGCAAAGAAGAGACTGATCAGGCTCCAAGCGCCGAGCCTCTGCGACCCTGCGCCGCCGAGATCACTGCAAGGACCTGTGCACCGTTCATCCCCTGAGTAAAGCTGACAGCGCGACGCGCTGAAGAAATTGCCCCCGAGCTGCCCTTCCTGCTTCTGAACTTGGTCGTGTGCCTGGGACCATCCTGAAGCGCCCCACGAAGCATCGCCACCCGCTGACCAGGAGGGACGATAATGCGACGTGGGACGCCCCTCTACGGACCCCTGAGGCTGCTGCGACCATCCTTGCCCAAGAACAAAGGTACTGTGAGCTGCAACCCGTCCGTTGCTTTGGTCGGGCTGTACTGGCGCTTTCGTCCCGCTACGCTGTTCCCGCGTAAAGCGGGAACTTTGGCGACCTTCGTAGCAGCTGTGTGAGGCGACCCGTGAAGGTACGGTCCGTACTCCATTTAAAGTATAGGACGTTGCTCACGCGAGAAGCGTGAGGTTTGGACAGAGGCATACCGAACGTGTGCTACACGTACCTACGAGGGTACGGTCCGTACAGCTTCAGTCCAGCGTACGCATGCTCACGCAAGAAGCGGGAGAAACGGCACGACGCGCCTAAAACCCCGTACGAAGCGTACCGAAGGCGCTACGAAGCCCACAGACCCCAAAAGAAGCATATTTTAACCTGAAAAGTGCCTTTTAAGAACTGTGGACTCTTTGAAAAGTATTGCAAGTAACTGGAACCCCATTTGGAGTAAAGAACTGTATTTGTGAAAGCCTGCTTAAAGAAACCTTTTATATAAAGAGTATATTTTTACAAAAATACAGCCTTGTGTCTCTTTGTGGTGGGTTGGTGGTTATTATGTGGTACATCTTGAATGCTTAACCTAATACCCTCTGGAATTTAGCCTGACTGCTCGCGCCATGTTACCTAGAGGGTGAGCAGGGGTTATTTTCGCAGAGTAATTCTTCGCCCTGACTTAGAGGAAAGGGTCCCTGCTTGTCGCAAGTGCATACCTGTGCCAACCAGAGACCCCGGATTCTAACAGTGGTCCTGCGCTAGCGGACTCTGGGGGCTTTTGAACCTCCCCCCTTCCTTCCCTCGGTCTCTTTGGGGCTGGTTAGGCTCTGCTTTAGCGGGCCAGGGGTCAATAGGGGGACGGCGGGGTGGTCTGGGGTTCTGCTGTGTCTAATCCCTTCTGGCCCCTCGCCTCGCACTGACACGGTCGTTGGTACGCGCTCCCGCCGGTGCTCTTTGGCGTTGGTTTTACCCGGGTGTTAGGAGTTGCTGTGGCCTAATGGTTACTGTCTGTGACTCTTACAGTTCCCTTTGATTGTGTTCAGTTGGTGTGCATTGGTGAATCTCTTTCGAACCGGTACCTGACCTGTGCCTTGGTGAGTTGTGTCTCCCCTGGTACATGCTGTGTGGCCTCACTGGTGCGGGTTCCCCGTGTTCCCCAGCCCTGTCGCGGCCGTGTGGGGGGGGGCGGCTCTGCCTCGGGCGGCCAGCGGCCCGTTTTCCGCGGCAGTGCCCCCATGTTCCTGTCTCCGCGGGCCGGCCCCTTGGGGCTGGCGTTCGGCTCACCTTCTGCCGTCCGGGGCGGGTGCAGTCCTCGGCACTGTGGGTCCTCTCCTGGCGTTTTTCGGCTACGCGGCTGGACTCCCTCCCGCGTTTGTTTCCCGGCCTCCGTCCGGCGGCTGTTTGCATTTTTCTCCTCGCCTCGCCCGCGGCTCCGATGGGCGGGGCTTCTCACGGGCGTGTTTCTCTCCAGAGGCGGCGGTTCCGCTGTTCCTGGGCGAGTTTGGAGGTGGTCTAGTCTGTTGATTGGACTTGTGACGATTCTGAGGGTGTTTGTGACGCCTCGTTAAGAGGCATCATGTGGACTCCTGCCTTGGAAAGGTCTGGTTTACACGTGGAGCTTTCTGGTTGCATGCATCTATGAGCCGCTGTAGGGCTGGTTTTTCCCATCGCCTGACCGGCTCGGGCTGCTGTGGGGCTCCTTGTTATTTTGTGCAACGGAGTTGCTGTGGCCGAATGGTTGGGTCTGTGTCTCTTACTCTCGAGATTCCAGGTTCAATTCCGATTGATTCTGTTCTGGTAGTTCTCTTTTTACGTATGTATTGCCCCACGGAGTGAACACTCCTCTCCTTTTAAGTAACATAAATTGGCTTCTTCACCCGTGGTATGTTTATCTATTTCTTCCCATTGCCTGGGGGGGTCGGTCGCCTGTGGCTGGTCTGGGTTTCCCTCCAGGCTTTCTTGGGTTGATAAGGGGGTGCTCGGTCTTGGGCTGGCTCGGTCTTCCTTGTGTATAGGGGCCTGGGTTCGGGTCTCACTGGCAATGCTCGTCTTCCATCTGGCTGAGACTTCCTCTCTCTCCTTGACTGGGCTTGTGTTGTTGTGTGGAGTCCTGTGAGGCCCAGCTGTTCCTATTTTCCTCTGGTGCCTGGGGGCTGTAGCACAATGGTGGCTTTTGTGTCTTTGGTGGCGATGGCTCTCACTGGACTGTGTGCCCTACGATGTTGAGTTTCCACGCGGTGCTTTCCGTGCTCATGGTCGCGGTTTACACCTCGTCTGGTCCGCTCGGTTTTTCTTTCTTCCTGGTGGATTGACATGGACCTGTGGGTGCCTGTGCACTTCTGTTTTCAGTGCCGGCGTACCCTTCGGGGTGCCTGTGCTCTTTGCGATTTCCCTGGTTGTGTCCCTGTGACGTGCACTGCTGGTCGCTGTTTTGGGTCCTTTCTGGTGTTTTTCGCGCTCTTTGGGACGTGAGGGTGGTCATCCGCTCTTCGTAGGGTTTGCCCTCCCTGTGCCAGTGTTCGCTCGTACGTCGTCCTTTTGCCCAGTGGGGTGTGTGTTCATGTCCTGGTGTTTGCGGGCATTGTGGAGTGTGTCGCGGGGTCGCGGCTTCGGTTGGTTTGCGGCCCTTGTCCTTCTTCACTTCCGGGATTTGGGCCTACGGTCCCTCCGTCCTGTGTGCTCCTGTCCCCGCCTGCTCTCCGTTGTTGTGCAGGGTCTCTCCTCGTTGGTCCCTGGTTGGTGTCCTCCGAGGTTTTCCGGGGCCTGTGGGCTGCGGCGTGTCTGTGGGGGGCGGGCCACAGTTTGCCCCTGCCCGTCCTTCTCTGGGCTGCTTCTGTGGTCTACAGGGTTTTTTTTTTATTTGCTTCTGCTCTTTGGGCCTTGCCTTTCTTGTCCGGGACTGCTGCGGTTGCGTATCCGGTTGCCTGTCTCAGCTGGCGGCCTTGCGTCCCCCCTCCTGGTCATGTTTCTCCTCAGATCCTGGGGTTGGGTCTCTGTTGCCACTGCTGGGTCGCCGTCGGTTGTTTGGCTCCCAGGGTCGGTCCGACGTGCTGTGGCGGGTCTCCTCCCTTGGGTTGCAGTCCCCCTTCCAGGCTCCCTTCTTGCCCTGTCTGCCAGTAGGGTGGGTGGTCTCTCTGTTCTGGTTTCCCCTTGCCGGGTGTTGGTGGCGTTTGCTTCCTTTCAGTGGCACCCTCTCGGGATCTTTCTCTGCAGGGCTGTGGCTGGCTGCTGCAGCCTTTGTGGTGCTGCGCCTTGCCATTTGGATGTCTCCTGCTGCTCCTTGTGCTTGGTCTTCCTGGGCCCCATCTCCGTGTTGCTCTGTGTGCTTCTGACCTCGTCTGGTCTGGGGTGTTGGTCGGGTCTGGCCTGGTTTGCTCCTTGTTGTGTGACAGCCTGGATCTTCCTGGTGCTTTGGGCTGCCTCTCCTGTGGGGTCCATGTCTTGTGTGTCTTCGGACTTTTCCTTCTTGGCCTGCGATCTTTCTGTTATTGGTGCCCTTTCCCGGGTGCTGTGGCCCTTTGCCGTCCTCTGGGGCGTGCATTGATTCCAGGTTGGTGCTGGGTCGGTTGGTCGGCCTTCTGTCGCCCGTTCCTTGGCTTCTCTGGGATTTGCCTGGGCCCTGTGGGGGCTTCTTGTTGCTCTCCTGGGTGATTTCCCCCCTGCTTCGTGTTCCGAGGTGTTTCCGGGGTTCGCCCCTGTTGGGTTTTTTGGCACATTGGTGCTGTCCTTGCCTGGGTCGCTTTTCTTCTGGCTCCGGCCGTGCCACCATGGGAGCTCCTGTTGTCGTCTGCTCTCGTGGGTTCTGTGGCGGCCCTCTTTAGTGCCTGGATGGGAGTTCTCCTGGGAGCGTCTGGTGCGGTTTGCTTAGTTTTGGGTCCCCGGTGTTGGCTCTTCGGCCTTCTCGTCCGGGCTCCCGGCATGGCGCTTTCCTGGGGTCCTTTTCCTTCTAAGTGTTCTGGACTTTTTGGGCCTGGCCAGGGTTTCTTGTCCTGTTGGTGGTGCTCGCCTGGGTGCGTCTCCATTGGCGTCTGCTGCTGCGGTGGTTGCCTTGGGCTGTGTTCCTCCTTGGTCCTTGTTCGGCCTTTGTGGGTGCAGGTTTTGTGTCCTGCCCCTGCTTTCTAGCTTTCCCTTGCTGGTTTTTCTTTCCAGCGGTGCTGTTAGGTGCCCGGTGGTGCTGCGGCTCCCTGTT
Organism: Triturus cristatus; assembly: GCF_964204655.1. Lineage (NCBI taxonomy): Eukaryota > Metazoa > Chordata > Amphibia > Caudata > Salamandridae > Triturus > Triturus cristatus. The sequence goes on from NC_140579.1 coordinate 790,608,356, forward strand.
CTCATCTCTCTGGCGGGGCCCTGCGCTTCCGCTGTGGATTTGTATCCTCGTTTTTTGTCCCTGGTTTTGGTCTTCCGGGGCCTGTTGGCTCGGGTGGCTCCCTGGGTGTCTTGACTTGGCTCGGTCTCGTTTCGCTCTGCCCTTCTGCCCTTCTCGCCTTTGGCCTGCCTGTGGCTTTTTCTCCCTGTGCGTTCCTGTTCCTGTCGGTTCTTCATTGTTCGGCTGGGCGGGGCCGGGTTGTTGACTGGCTGGCTGTGGGGCCGCCTGGGTGCTCACTTCGGCGGCTCTCTTCCTTCTTGTGGGTGATTCCTGGGACGGGTTGCTTGGTCCCTGTGCGGGGCGGTCTTGGGTCACCGCGCTGCATTTCCCTTTCTTCCGGGATCTGTGTGTTTTCTTCTGCTTGGGGTCCTCTGGTGGCCCCTCGCTTCCTTGCTGGGGGCTTGGCCTTGGTCCCTTCCGCTCTTCGGCCTATGTGGGCGGCCCTTTGGGCATTCTGATTTCAGCTGTTGGCCGGTTAGTTCCTTGGTGGCCGGGTCTCTTCGGTGTCTTTTCCTGTGCCTTCCTGGGTCTGTTTTGCCTCGTGCCTGCCTCGGTTCTCTCGTTGGTGTCGCACTCCTTTCCAGGGGGTCCTTTGTGTGAGTCACCCTTGCGGTGTTGCTGTGTTTGTCGGCCTGCATCTCTCTTTCTACTGTGGCTCGTTTGTTTGGTCGCTGTGGTGGGGTCGCCCTCTGTTTCTTCACCTATTTGGGCTTTTGCTCCCCTCTCACTTTTGACTGACCATTGAACCGTCTTAGTGCGTTTGGACCGGCTTGCTGCTTTCTCTTCTGGGGCCTGTTTGCTGTTGCTTTTGGCTCCTTGCGGTCTGGTTCTGTGCCTCCTCTGTCCTCCTTCAGCCTTTGGTTGGGGCGTTTTTTTTTCTGGCGGCACTTCGTGTCTCAGGGGTCCGGGTTTTCGGCCTTCCCTGTGTCTTTCTATCCAGGGCGGGTTCTTCCTGCTCGTGGTTGCCTCTCCCTTGGGTGGTCCTTCCGCTCGTTGGGTCTGTTGGGTTTGCCCTCTTTCATGGGCGTCTCTCTCTGGCCCGTTGGTTTCTTGTGAGTTTCCATGAAGCCGCTTGGCTTTGGTATGTGCTCACTTTGTTAGTCATGTGGCGAGGAAGACTAACGAGGAGGTAATGCCCCGATTACTTACCGGTAATCTTCATTTCTCCGAGTATAGTCTTCCTCGCCACATGAGTTCCCATCCCTCACTTCCTGTCTGGCTATCGGCTTCATGTTGTGCTTGGTAGTTTCAGGCTGGTGGGTTGGGCCGGCCCGCCTCTTATAGGGGTCATGGGTGTAATGGGTCGGCCATATTGGGAAGGGATGGGAGTCATGGGATGCTGACTTTTGGCTTTGGAGGGTTCTAGTGTGGAGCTGAAGCTCACTTTGTTAGTCATGTGGCGAGGAAGACTTTACTCGGAGTAATGAAGATTACCGGTAAGTAATCGGGGCAATCACAGGTCCGGGGCCCTAGAGCCGCGATGCGATAGGTGCAGATGTCAGGCCTGCCCCAAAGGGAACTACTGGAGGACCACAGTCCAGGACGTGAGCAACTTAGTGTTCCAAGGCCTCTGCTGTTGCCCAGCCGGCCTCCTGCTACTCTGTTTAATTCCATGCTGGAGGGATTTGATGCCCCACCCGTCTGTCCCTGGGTGCTGAGCCGCTACCCGAACTCCTGGGGGTAGCAGGAGTATTAGACCCCAGCGTTCGGCCTCAATTAACAGTTCGCTCCTGCCTCTCCAGCCCTGTGTGGGTTACTTCCCCTTTCCTCTTCAGGGTGGGTCCAACCGTTGGGGCAAGGGGCGAGGTCACCCTGTCACTGCAGAGCAGCGCCAGCCCCAGCCCCAGAAGCAATGACTCCCAATGGTTTGCTTAAGAGGCCCCCGGCGGGCTAAAGAAGGGGACCAAGAGTACACCCCCAAGCAAGGCAGGTCAACTGTGAGCCCCCTTGTTCAAAGCACAACTTCAGTGCTTGCTGGCCTTAGTGAAAGCACAACTGTCCCAGCCCAGGAGGGTCATGTCTATAGTGAGGCTCATATATCTGAAAGCGGGTGCCTATAGGAGCATGGCGAATAGAAGTAGATGATACGAGCTCTAGCCTTTTTGCGATCTCTGTGAAATCAGGGGAGCGTGAGGTTCACACTATTATAAAATGCTCTTTGTATTAACTGATTTTCTTCTATTTCTATCTTTATGTGATACTAATCATTGATTTATTTTCAACTCATCCAGTGGTTGGGAATATGATAAGATTTTCATGGCATAATGAGCTCAACACAATTGTAATTTTGAAAACTTCATAAAAACATATTTACCAAAATATCTTTAGCATATCAATGGCTCATCTACCTTCCATTTGATGCAAATTTCTCAGGCTCCAATAGTATCCACAGGTCACCTCAGTGTAAAACCTTACAGCGGGACCATCAAAGCAAGCCGCCAACACAGGCCTATATGCAAACACTATATTATTGTTATTATTATTATATAGTTTTACAGAGCGCATGGCTACCCAACAGGGTTTCCCAGTGCTAGGCATGTGTAGTAAGGCATCAGAAAAGTATGACAGAAATAGATTCAGAAGAGCCAGGTCTTCAGAAGTTTCTGGAAAACCCTCAGGGATTGACACGTTCTCATTGTAACGGGTAATGGAGTCAACAGTTTATGACCTAGATAGGAGAAAGATCGTCCGCCCTGTCGAGTTCTCCTGATTCTGAGGACTATACAGAAGATACAATTGCTTGGTCGGAGTGAACGGCTGGGACGGTAGTGTGCATACATCAGCAGCATTAACGTTGGGGAGATAGTGAGACTCGATGCGGGCCCACGTGCACTGAGTGGCACAGCAGTGCAGTGAGCAGGGCTCCTTACGGCCTATCCTGCATGGGGGTGTGCCCGCGGCCCTCTTCCTTGTCCCAGCGGGAGCCTGGTGGGCAGTAGGACAGCTCATCCTGGGCTGGCGCTGCCATCCTGGTTGATGGAGCACCGTTTAAAGCCTTGGGTCTAGAACATCACACTATCGGTCATACCCATGGAATGGGTCATTTGGATTGGAGAAACTAGAAGAGTACATGAAACCTCAAATGGGGAAATGTGATCTTAAACTCTGGTCAGGTCACTAGTGTCAGATGTCCTACATCTTGGGGCGTTGAGCCTCACCCACCATGGGGTGACATACTTCTTCATGGTGTTTGCAATAGTGCTGCAAAAGATCATCCTTGGCAGTTGCCCTCATTTCTAATGCTTATGCTGTTGTTGCTAATAGGAGATATTGTAGCTTTCTGTCACATCTAGTGATGAATCCCTTTATCTCATAGGTACAGTAATGCCGCATTAGGGTGCACCAAAGAGCTCTTGCTAGAATGTTATGACCTTTGCACAGTGACACCGTGTACCTATAGTGTCACTCATCAACTCACAGTCCCCTGTAAAGGCCAAATGTTTCTAGGACCATCTTCTGAAGTTTATGCGCAGATGAAAAAACTGGGGGGGGGGACTCTCAAAGGAGCGTCTCCGATGCAATTAAGGGCGTGGCTTAAAACAAGTTAACTGAAAATCTGTGCTTAGCATAGTGTGGCGCCCGACTGGTATTTTGCTGCCTCTGTCACTGCATCCAGATATATTATAGAAAAAGTGACATTATACCTACAACAAGCCATGACTATTGGCTTTGCCAGTGGTTGTTAGTTGTGATCCAGCAGGTTACCAACCTCAGGTACTCAACTACCATATATTCACTTGGGCCCATAAACACACACTCATTCATATAGGCTAGTAGATACCGCTCGGGTCAATTTATTGTGCTAATACCTGTAAGATGTATTTATCTAATTATTTGTTACCAAACCTCTTGATCCAATGTATTTTCCTCTGGTCAATGGACCTTTTAGTTAACTAAATAGATGAAAATTACATAGAATAACCTTCTTTAAATAACTACAGGCTCTGGAGAGTTTAAAAGTTTATCTTGCAAATTCATGTGAGCCAAAACCAAAATACAGTTCGAACACCGTCTTCTTCAGAGAGAGGAAGGGAATAAAATTTGATTAGAATAGTTGTTAAACAAGTTATTACGATGATAGAACCTGAATAGGGAGGAAACAGAGAGAGCAGTATAAAACCATCAATCAATCAATCAATCAAGAAACTTATAAAGCGCACTACTTACCCGTGGGGGTCCCAAGGTGCTGGGAGGGGGGGGGGGGGGATGCTACTGCTCGAAGAGCCAGGTCTTGAGGAGTTTTCTGAAGGTGAGCAGGTCTTGGGTCTGCCGTAGGTGGGTGGGGAGGGCGTTCCAGGTCTTGGCGGCGAGGAAGGAGAAGGATCTGCCGCCGGAGGTCGTGCGTTGGATGCGTGGGACAGCGGCCAGGGCGAGGTTGGCGGAGCGGAGCTGGCGGGCGGGGGTGTAGAAGTTGAGTCTGTTGTTCAGGTAGGCTGGTCCGGTGTTGTGGAGGGATTTGTGTGCGTGGGTGAGGAGCCTGAAGGTGATCCTCTTGTCGACGGGGAGCCAGTGCAGGTCTCTCAGGTGGGGGGTGATGTGGTTGCGGTGAGGGACGTTGAGGATCAGTCGGGCGGAGGCGTTTTGGATGCGTTGTAGTCGTTTTAGGTGTTTGGTTGGGATTCCTGCGTAGAGGGCGCTGCCGTAGTCCAGTCTGCTGCTGACGAGGGCCTGGGTTACTGTTCTTCTGGACTCCGTGGGGATCCACTTGTAGATCCTGCGAAGCATGTGGAGGGTGTTGAAGCAGGAGGAGGAGACGGCGCTGACCTGTTTGGACATGGAGAGAGAGGAGTTGAGGACGAATCCCAGGTTGCATGTGTGGTCCGTGGGTGCTGGGGGGGTCCCCAGTGTGGTCGCCACCAGGAGTCGTCCCACGCGGATGGGGTGGGGCCAAGTATGAGGACTTCCGTCTTGTCCGAGTTCAGCTTCAGGCGGCTGTTCTGCATCCACTCAGCGACGGCGTTCATTCCTTCGTGGAGGTTGGCTTTGGCGGTGTCTGGGGTCCTGGGTGAGGGAGAGGATGAGTTGGGTGTCGTCGGCGTAGGAGATGATGTTAAGCTTGTGTCGGCGGGCCACTTGTGCGAGGGGTGCCATGTAGACATTGAACAGCGTCGGGCTGAGGGAGGATACCTGGGGAACGCCGCAGATGACTTCGGTGGCTTTGGATCGGAAGGGCGGGATGCAGACTCTCTGGGTTCTGCTGGAGAGGAAGGAAGTGGTCCAGTCGAGGGCTTTCTCTTGGATACCGGCTTCTTGGAGGCGTGTTCTTAGCGTGCGGTGGCAGACAGTGTCGAATGCGGCTGACAGGTCCAGGAGGATGAGGGCAGAGGTTTCGCCGTTGTCCAGCTGGCGTCTGATGTCGTCTGTGGCGGCGATGAGGGCTGTCTCTGTGCTGTGGTTCCTTCTGAATCCGGACTGGGATGAGTCAAGGATGTTGTTGTCCTCTAGGTGTCGGGTTAGCTGAGTGTTGGCGATTTTCTCGATGACCTTCGCCGGGAACGGGAGCAGGGAGATGGGCCGGAAGTTCTTGAGGTCCTTGGGGTCCGCCTTGGGTTTCTTGAGGAGGGCGTTGATTTCGGCGTGTTTCCAGCTTTCCGGGTAAGTTGCTGTGTCGAAGGAGAAGTTGATGACTTTCCGCAGATGGGGGGCAATGGTTCCGGCGGCTTTGTTGTATACGTGGTGTGGGCATGGGTCAGCCGGAGATCCTGAGTGGATGGAGTTCATGATCTTGTGCGTCTCGTCGTCGTTGACGTGTGCCCAGGAGGTCAGTCGGGTGGTGCAGGTGGCGTTGGGTGTGGGTCCTGGTGCGGTTGGGGTGGAGGAGGTGTTGAGGCTGTCGTAGATGTCAGTGATCTTGTGATGGAAGAAGGTGGCCAATGAGTCGCACAGGTCTTGCGAAGGCGTGATCTCGTTGGTGTTGGCGTTGGGGTTGGAGAGTTCCCTCACTATCTTGAAGAGCTCTTTGCTGTCGTGTGCGTTGTTATCCAGGCGGGTTGAGGGAGTCGTCTTGTGTGCTGCGCGGTTGTCCGGGGTGCGGTCGAGGAGCCATTTCTTCTCCAGTTCCCTGCAGGTGTGCTTGGAGGTTTGGAGTTCTTCGGTGAACCAAGCGGCTTTCTTGCTGGAGTGGTTGGTGTGTGGTTTCTTGAGCGGGGCGAGGGTGTTGGCGAAGTCGTTGATCCACTGTCTGAGGCTGAGGGCTGCGGTGTCAGTGTCGGTCGGGTCCGCGGGTGGGTTCTGGGCGAGGGTGGAGATCAGTTGGTCCTCGGTGACTTTGTTCCAGCAGCGGCGGGGCAGCTGTTGGGTGCGGTGGTGTGCGTTTGGTTTCTGGAAAGGGAAGTGGATGCAGTGGTGGTCGGTCCAGTAGAGTTCGGTGGTGTGGTTGAAAGCGATGTGGGCGCTTGTGGAGAAGATGGGGTCGAGTGTGTGGCCGGCGGCGTGGGTGTGTTTGGTGACGAGTTGCCGGAGGCCGAGGTTGGTGAGGTTGTCGATCAATGTGGCGGAGTTGGCGTCGTTATTGTTCTCGAGGTGGAAATGTAGGTCTCTGAGGAGGATGCAGTCCGTGGAGGCGAGTGCTTGGGTGCTGGCGAGGTCTGCGATGGAGTTGCTGAAGGGGGCTCAGGAGCCCGGGGGTCTGTAGACGAGAGTTCCTCTGAGGGTGGTGTTGGGGTCGGTGTGGATCTGGAAGTGCAGGTGCTTGGCGGCGTTGAGGGAGTCGTCTGCGAGGGTGTGGATCTGGAGGGTGGACTTGTGGATGATGGCGATTCCTCCTCCGATGCCGTTGGTGCGGTCTCTGCGCGAGATCTTGTAGCCCTCTGGGATGGCTGTGGGCATGTCGGGTGCTGAGGAGTCGTTCCACCAGGTCTCTGTCAGGAAGGCAACATCTGGGGCGGCGGTGTCGAGCAGGTCCCAGAGCTCGACTGCGTGTTTGCGTGCGGAGCGGGTGTTGAGGAGTATGCAGCGGAGGTGGTTGGGTTCTGTTCCGGGGGGCTTGGTCGTTCTGTTGCAGGTGAAGTTGCAGGAGTGGCAGGTGAAGGGTCCGTGGGTGCGTTTCGGGGTGGCCTGGAAACAGCGGAGGTTTCGGCCAGCGTTGAGAGCGTTGAGGGGGAGCGGGTGGCGAATCAGGCGTGGGGGCGGGGCCGCAGGGGATGCAGCGGCGGGAGTGGGGAGCGGGAAAGTGCAAGAAACGGCGGGAAAAAGGCAGGGGTAGTGCTGGGAGGGCCAAGGGGACTGGGCCACCAAGGGGAGCCAGCAGGAATCAGCAGAGGCAGCAAGGGGGATGCTGACGCAGTGGGGGAGCGACCTGGCCTGTGAACAGGGTCGACATACTACACAGATTTATAGTTACCTAGAATGGTGTGGAAACCAACCCCTTGGCCAAGGAATTGGAAAGGGCCCCCTGGCACAGATCAGGCGACAAAGGCTCAGGACAGGATTCAGGACAGGATAGATGACCTCTTCTAGATATGACGCCTGCGTCGCACCCCTCTCTGACACTATCTTCCTCCTCGATTCTTCCGCGATCTTCTTCTAATATGTGCCTCCTCGATTCTTCCGAAATGTTCTTCTAATTAATTGGCTCAAAAGTTCTAAGTCTGGAAATGGATTTTCTTCAGTATTCTCTTAATTTTCAGACAGCATATCGGTCTCTCAGCATTCTCCGGTGTGTGTTGTCTAATCTAACTAAACTACCTCAATTATACTTTCTAATGGCATGTACCACCCCTAAATGTTTCAAATTTATGAAACTTCTAACTCTGATTGGACAGGAAAAGGGGAGATGATCATCACACTATGCCAAGTTAAATATTTTTCCTGAAGCTCATTGTTCTATGTTCCCACCCCTTAATTTTACTTTCCCATGCTTTATTTCCCAACCGAGTTCACATTTTTATCAATTGACTATATACAATTTAATAACATCTCCATTCATCGAACGTGAGGAAGATTCTGTTCCCAGGACAAACAGAGGTCGCGGCCTTGGATGAGTTTTAATTCTTTCGTCATGGTTCCTGGCAGGTTGCAAATACGCACGTGCAGAAGACAAGGGGGCATGGACATCTGTCATCCTTTGAGGCCCGAAATACGAACTAATAAAGAAGTCAGAAAGAGATATATTAAATTCAAAATAAAATGATTTCACTGTATACCACCTATCTCAACTCTAACCCCCTTTACTTATATAAATCTTTCGCATTAGCATTTTATTAAATTTGCAGGTTTTAGTTTCAGCATAAGCATGCGCATTAACATGTGAGTTTCAAGCGGCCATTTTGGAAGCGATTGCGCAGCTGCAAAGATTTCCCTCCAAAGCGTAGGTACGTCATTACTACGTAGATGTAGTTGACGCATGCTCAGTGAAAATTCCCGCGTTAGCAGTCATTTTAATCCCACTCGGGTTACTTGTTAGTACGACACATAGTCAAGCTTCCCTTAAACTTAAATGTACGAATTTTCTGATGCATTATTAGTATTTACGATCACAATTATTATGGTATTACAAGTTATTTGAGAAGATTGCTTCTGAGAAAGTCTCTTTTATACAAGTCCTTGCTCCATCAATTGCATGAGATAAATAAACAACAAGTGTGGCTTGGTTGTATATAATGATGGACATGCTTCAGTTCTGACATGATGTGATTGAAAGAGCTAAAACGAGTCTCTTTGAAGCTACCGCAAAGACAGTGAAGGGTGGCACTGCTCCAGAGTTAAGATTTTTTTTCACCCTGAGATTGAGGACAAAAACGGAGAGCCCGTTAGGGACCCGTCTCAGCGCCTGCTTTTTAGAACTGCAGGCGCTGACACCGGCAGGACCCGGCCCACTTAAAGCCCTGTGCTCAGCGTAATACCAGTTATATGTCATTTTATAATGTGCTACTCTGTTTTGCATATGGACAGTACTCAGAGCTTTATCTATGTCACCTCTCCTCCCGGTGTTTTAAGAAGTATGTAAAGTGAGGACATTAACATTTATCTGATATATTTTTCACGAGATGAAATCCGTAACTGCCATTTCTTTGTTTAGAGACGGCATTCGACATACGCCTAATTTATGTATTGCCCATTCTAAGATTTCAGTGACTACAAATTCCTAATTTGATTGACTACAAGGTGCAATAAGGAAGCAATGTCTTCCAAGGAGAGCTCAAGCTGGGTTGGAATCCGCTGCAGCGAATGGGACAGCTCAAAGACTGACATAGTGACTGCCATAGAGAGCTGAGCCTTCATTGCAGTATTTTTCAAATGTGGTAAATACATCCTATTCTGAGTTTTCAAAATGAGGCATAACATGCTGAAACTGTGTTTAACACTGAATTCTACAGGTTTTGCTTTTTCACAAGCCTTTTTCCAGCAGCTTGGCCGGAATTGATCAAGGGAAAACTAAGCCAGGGTGTACTAACTATCATATAACAGGTATTTCCTATCCCTGTGCAAAATATTGTTTGCATAGGGATGCGAATTTAGCCCTTAGTCATTTCAGCAGCCTAGAGGGCATGCAGAGAAACGTGTACAATAAATTACCCAAGGGCAACGGAGGGTCGTGAAATGGGAAGTAGGCATGCAAAAAGCATGAAAAGCAGTATAACAAATGGCTTTACTGCTTTTCTATAAAAACGTATCTGACGGTTAGCTTTCCTTATGCCATACAACGCATTATACCAACTCATAGCTAGAGTAAAATATTTCTTTAAATAATTCCGCGTGAACGGTGAGATAATAGAGGCTAGAGATCTTTATAACCTCAGGGAATCCTGTATTACCCTTTTTACTTGAAGTTAAAGACCTGACATACAGAATAGACAATTTATTATGCCTAGGTGGCCACAATAAGTCTCATAAAGCCCTCTCAGCAGCTTCTGATCCATGTAAACCCAATTATTTTCAGCGTCAAGTGCATTCACTATGTACAGATATGGATATCAAACATGGTCACCAGAGGCAGTGACTGATACATCTGTTTTCCTGCTTTGAGCTCCTTGTCTCCTTGTAGCATTCTCTTACTAGCAATCACTAATCCCCCATTACTGCTCAGAACATTTTATATGTTGTCAAACTGATATTAAGTAAACAGAAATCTGGGATCCATTCTACGGCAGGTGATTTTAAACAAAAACACCTTTTGTAAGTAACAGCCAGCATGACATGCTGAGCTCCTCATTGTTATAGCATTTATAGAGCACAACATTCACCACAAAGGAGGCCTCTTGGCACTATTGAAAGATACCAGATACTTATAGTTACCCAACGCAACAATACTTATGTTCTCGACATCCGAAGGATAAAATGCTAAATGGATCCACCATGATTCAAACCTGTGACCATCAGGCTAAACACTGATCCCTGAAGTGGATGCATTATCCATTGCACCACCAGACCAGGCATCTCTGTGCAGATGTACATTTACTAAGCACTTCACTGTTAGGTACAGAACAATCTCACAGTATGAGGCAAAAAGCAATTCATATGGCCAAACTATTGAGTTACAATCTTGCAATGTAGTGAATTTATTGGTTTTATGTTTGTATGTTTTATCCATTTGTAAAGTTTATGCTTTCATATAGTCAGGTGCAAAAAGAGGGAACCAAAATATTAGCATTAAAGCTAAGAACCGTAAATCCACCATTTAGGTGAACCAATTACAGATGGCATCATCTGCAGATTTCACCCCCAATGCATTACAATGAAAGAGGCGAAATGCTCTTCTTTGACTTCCAAGATCCCTTCACGTCATGGTAAAGGGTCAAACGACGACTGTACCTGTAATATCATTGGGAGTTAGACATCATGTGATGCCATTTTGTGTTTCGTTACCAGGTGTGGCCGGGGTGGGGTATGGATGAGGGGTTTGAAGTCATATCATTTTATTTCCGCTGTCCCACACATTTACTGGATTGGCATCACGGAGTTCCCACAGCTGCTGAGCCTGGCAGTAATGTACTGGTAGTGTTGTTTCTCTAAAAGTGTCATATACGTATGTGTTGTCGTGAAAGCAAGTTGTCGTAACAGTAGGATTTTAAATAAATTATGTGAAATAGATACCTAGAAATGTTTATTCATATAAACTAACATTTCTGTGGCATATATTAAGAAAGTCAACATAGGTAGCTTTCATATAATTGATGAAGAATCTATCCTTAAACATCAAAATGTCAATAGTCTTTAAGAATTTAGTTGGTGCAAAGTGATGGAAAGAAGCAGAACCGTCTCCTGTCAATCTGAGGAAGTCAAGAACAGCTGAGCTGTGAAATACGTACAGAATGCAACACCCATTTGTGTTTGATTCTTTATTTTCTTAATAAAGCGCCAAAAGACTAGTCTCAAGGGGCTGCTATACAACAACTACGATAAATATAAGACATAGTCTAATCTAAGTAAGCCACTGAAGAGAAAACCACATTAAAAAACAAAGGCAATCTAAGATACCAATAGGAAAGAGAGAGTGAGCACAAAAACGTGCAGCGTCTGGACTGAAGTCTCTGACATAAACTTTGTATAACTATATGAATGAGTCCAATTTAGTTTATGTGAAAATTCTTATTTTGAAACTCTGAAAACTTGGTGTGGATCCGGCCCTCCAGGATGTACGCAGACTACCTCTGCTCTGAACTAATGATGGCAAAACCTTTCTTTAACTAAACAGAAGACGTGGAATGAAAACATCTCCAAAAAATGTTTATTAGAAAATCTATGAAGGAAACACACATCATCATCATCACTGGAAATAAAGTAATGTGTGCGGTATCACTGGCGCTGTCCGATGTTCGGGTTAAACAGCGTTTTATGGGTTTACACTAGAAATCAGGACAGACAGAGTGGGGATATTGAGATACAAGCGTTCTTCAGACATTTGGCAACTGTATAAGAGGAAAGCGTGTCAGCTTCTCGAACCTCAGGTGAGGAGTCGAGGTGTGTTTACCCACTACATTCTGGTGCATGTTTTTTCACAAACCCACCACAGTGGATATTGTGTTTTTGGTTGACATGATGGTGCATTTTAATAAAATCAACATAAATCCTTGTGGATAATTCAAAGAGGTTCAAACCTAGCTTACACAGATGTATGTTACAGTTTACTGATATATGTGCACTTAAATCACATGCAGAACATACGCTTTTTGTCTTAAAATGCCTAAATCAATCAATCAATCAATCAATCAATCAATCAATCAATCTAACCTAAATGAAGGTTATTCACGGGTATTGCTCATTTAAGTTTATTTCCATCACTCTGTGTTCCTATGTATGTTACACGTACGTAGGCTAAGTAAACTGCACTGGTTCCATAATACATAATTCTTTTAATTTTGTTCCACATATTGTATTGTTTATTCTAATATGCCATACCTTTTGATAAACATTTTTAAAAGCACCATAGATTAGCGTACTTTCCTGCACTTTTTAACAGAAGTGTGCCTTCAGTGGGTAGGGGCAGACGTCCTGCATGGCATACTTGTTTTTCTGCCCGGCTTTTATCTTTCCCTTTCTGGTGGTGAGACCACTGCAGGAACGCTGGGACTCTCATTATATTTGATAGTAGAGCCCAGGACCTACTGGCAAGCTGGTGCCCCCCCAAGAGTGTCCTCGCCTATAATCGAACTTGGGTGTTGTCGGGCAGTCATTGTCACTCAATCATAACCAGGCTACAGCTTTACTAGCGCGCCCTCCACATGTACATTTCAGGCAGTCTCTGACCATATTTCTAAACCCCTACGGGGTTTAGAAATATGGTAAATACTGGCCTGCTTGATCCAGTATTTTGTTATATGTAGGGTCTTGGAGAAGAAGACTGTATCTGCATTTACAAAGAGATAGAGAGAGGCACACTTTGCCCAGGATTGGGCCCCTTTTCCACTGTGCTTCTCCATAGCTAGGAACCAATCCAAGGCATGGAAAGAAGCCCTCGTGCATCAACCCTGACTTGGAAGAAGATGCTTCTGAACTGCCTAGAAAGGGGGACGGACCTGCGTCCTAACCAAAAGAACATGGGCGGGGCTTACGCAAAAGGGCTTCTTTCCGTGCCCTTTTGACACACTCGGGTGCAACAAGAAGAAACAAAAGACAATGAATTCTATGTTAGCACTGGAGGAGACGCAGGGGAGAGCAGGCGCATCAGTGCCATGAATGGAGGGGACTCTGGTGGCTTTGTAAACGAGAATGTGAGGGGTGAAAACAGTGAAAGCAGGCATGTCATCTATGTTGACACTTCTTGACAGCAGCGTGACTCCCCTGATACCCATGGAGGGTAGACTGGTTGTGTTTGAGAATGAAACGAGGGTGCTCAATATGTGAGTTTTGGGCTTCTCAGCTCATGCCAGAGGAGCAGACGGAGGCGATGTGCGCCTTTTTTAACAGTGATCTGCGTCTGGCTGGTTATTCTGGCCTCCCTGCTGGCGAGGAAAGCATCTAGACTGCCCCCAAAGACCTCCAAACCAGCAGCTGGCAATGCGAGCATAACAATGATAGTGGTAGGGAAAGAAACCGAGGGCATGATCCAGTGCTGAAGAGGACACCCTCCTTGATTCATGGACTGTGACTTTAAAACAATAGGATTCTACACTTCCCTGATGCGGTCAGGGAGACCCAAGTGATTAAATGACAAACATGGCAAAACTGGTCTAAAAGGACAAGTCATATTTTTTTTAATGTCAATACACCTTAATCCTTACTTAACAAGATAAAGAGATACCCCATTGAAGGTTGGTTGTGGGCAGTCGAGTTAATTCATTCTTGTTCATCATTATGTGGTATGTATCGCTTGACACAGTTCATAGTAACCAGCTATGCGACCTGTGTATGTTTCGGTTTACTTGGCTGGAGAGGTAACCTTTGGGTAGAGCTTCCTCTATTCTATCCTTCTTTCATCCCCTCCCGTTTTCTCCCTCTTTTATCTTTCCCACTTTCCCTTTCCGTAGCCCGAGCCCAGGTGTTTCCTCAGCTAGAATGCTGATGCTGCTTTATTTGCACAGCAGCGTTATTACTTTTTGTCTGGAGCAAATTTTCATTCAATCTGGGAAGTTCCCCCATGGTGGATTCCATGTTGTTAAAGTCTGTGTAGTTTTGGACATTCTTATCAAATTTACGTTGTATGTCTCTCGATAATAACATTAAATCAAAAAATATGCACTGAATTCCAGTCATTGTAAACCTAAGTACTTATCAATATGGCGTGTGGCTGCAATGCAATGACAACTGTCACCATTTTTTCACAAAATAGTAAATGGCATTACATTGTACGCCCACCCCAGCTGCAGTCATCTACTGTCACCCATATGCTAATTTAACACGTTTGTCATTTTTTTTATACTAACATAGACATTAAAATATCTACTCACCTCGTTTAGAAAAATATGACGTATCCCCTCCTCAGTGGAGTCAAGATGGCCGCCAGACCAGGCCATCTATTTGTTAGGTTCTGCTAGTATGTCCCTCTGTGTGGGGCTGGGGGCAATACATTGTGGGCTGACCGACGACATCCCCGCAGGGACCCTCATAAGAGAGCGGCCCCTTTAGTGCCACAGGATGGCACACCGGACAGCCTAGTGTCCGGAGACCGCTTTGGGGTCACGCTCGTCACTTCCGGCCGAGGTGGTGGAAGGGGAGAGGTATAAGTTCCTCCCCCGCCCACCTGGCGGCCTCTTTGTCCCTCACCCTGACGCCGTTTCCCTCCCTACCGCTTACCCGGCGTCCTCAGGGTGGGGAGGAAGGATTTTCAAATCTTTTTTATTTGTGTTGCAGGCGGAGTTACAGGGCGATCCAGAGGCGGAAAGGTACTCAGGGGTACCCTGTTCAGGAGCACAAAGGGTGCTGAGGCCTAATATCCCCAGGAAGTCTTTGCGGTGGACCTTGAGGTGCGACCGTGCCCTGTCTGACCTACAGGCGGTTGGAAACCTGTATAACCGGGGGTCGCTTGAACGCTCCACACATCGTAGGGGGGGGCGTGAGTAAGGAGGTGGACCGACGGTTCACCGGAAGTGGGAGGAGCTATCCCCTCACCACAACCGCTAAGCACCGATTGGCTAAGGCCACGATGCAAGTTGGCCCATCAGGGGGTAGGCTGCGAGGGGCGGCTTGCCTTTGGATCGTCTGTAAGATAATGCATCATGTTGGCATATTTGGTATGCTAATAAACCTGCAGCAATTTTCTCCACCAAAAACGTGTCTTGTCTGATTATTTATGTTACCTGTATGTTGCTGCGTGAGGGCTGGTGAGTGTGGCCGATATTGGCTTTGACTAACCGATGAAGTGTCTGGACGAAATTACTATGTCCGTTTCAGTAAAAGCACCAGGGATTTGTCACCCCTGAGGGCCACAGGGTATGGAGAAGGTTTGCGGTCATGGTAGCTTAATTGAGAGGAGTTTGGAAACAGGGCTGGACTGGCCTTTCTGTAACCCTGCCATTTTCTGTGTGGGCTGCAGGCTTGGGACTGCTTCCAGAACAGATGAGCTGCCATGATACTGTGGTGTTGTGCTGGACTCGTTCTAGGCACTAGTTTCACCAACCACTCCCTCGAGGGCTGGAAACACTGGCACCCCACACCCATCCAACACAGGCGTCACAAGTGACGTGGGCCTGACAATAAAAGGGCCAGAGTGTACGTGCTTGTGGTCAGTTAACCAGTATACTTTACGGTCTCTGTGTGAATCCTTTTAGTAGCATGTTGGCCTAGGGCCCACGACTCTACAATGGCGACTAGGGGTTCTAACCCTACCTGCTGCACTGCCTCCCATGAAGGTGGGATAGAGCTGACTCGGTGCAGCGGCCGTGTTCCGCTCAAGCGCTACTCCACTGTGTGCTGTGGAGGTCAAGAAATCTGCCCTGTCATTAGAGAAGAACCAGAGACTGTCAGTCTCCGCCACCTCGCTGCAACCACTGCCACTTGCCTTTGGAAAGACGGTGAGAAGTGACAGGCAGCGATATGAAGAGAAGGCATCGCTAGTCCCTCAAGGTGAGATAGAGTATAGTAAGCAGTATTACAGGAATGCAGTCAAGTTCTGTTAATTGATTTATTGTAATTTACAAATCCATGTAATTAGGCCCGCAAGGTTTTGTAAAGAATTACTCACAAAGAAGTTCTTGAGGAGAAGTTTATTCTTTGTAGAGAAACAGCACACCAGAGCGGGAGGACAGCACAGTAAACCACAATGTGTCGACTCCCCAACAGATTTTTGCAACTGACACTCAATCAGCAGACATTTTAGAATGTCAGCTGATTGCGTCACAATACAGGTAGGTGCGCGAGGAGGGTACGGGTGCCTAGAGGGTGAGGGGTAGAAGCTTCTGAAAGAAGACTTCCAATACAAAACATCTCCTTCCTGACAAGGAAGAGAAAAGGAGAGAAGGATAAGGGAAAGGCAAACAAGGAGAGGGAGAAGGCGTGAGGGTGAGAGGATGGGATGGAGGAGGAGGAGGGAAAGAGAAAGAAAACAAGAAGAAATATGCTTAACAACAACATGCAGACTGTCTATAAGCTTTACTCAGGTAAAATGACTAATAACACTCAAAATCCTCAAACCAACTAGTTTTAGTTATTACACGCCCACACCTGGTCTTACTGTTTTCCTCCATCGCATCATCACCAAAGGATCTGTCACATATACCAGGTTGACTCAGGAGAGCCTGACCCTGTACCGCCCTCAGATCAACAGCATTTTTGGCAGTACTCTCTTGTTGGTCTACCTCTTGACCCTGGACTGATGCGGCATCAAAATCCCCACGACCATTGTCTTTGTCCGAATCATAATCATACATCCACTCCATACTCTGTTTAGCACATACAACATCCTCTTGCACATGCTGATCTTGTTCTGGAGGTAAGCATACATCGCTTTTGTCTAACGCCTCAAAATCTTTTCTCTTACCCATAGAGAGTGCGGAGAAATGCCAAACCTTACTGTCACTGGTAAAGCAGAATTGCAAAATACTTACTTTACCACTAGAGACTGGGTATAACAACTCTGAACTTTCTCAATGAACCCACCACGCTTGACTCTAACAAAATCACCCACAACGAGGGTCACTGGCATACACTTGTGTTTCGAGTCGTGATGTTCTTTACTAACTCTCTGAGAACGTAACAAATTTTCCTTCACTGTTTCTGGAGACCACAAGGCTCTCTTACCTGTTTCTAGCCATCTAATATTATCTTTAGACATGGGCGTTCTTCCTCTCATTAATTCAAGAAGGCTGGAGGCTATGCTTTCACTAGGTGTTACTCTATAAGCCCACATCATTTTATACAATTCGTTTTTCCAGGCCAATCTGTTATTGTTTGCTAACTGCACTATGATCCCAATAACTAAAGGAATTTGATAATACTGCCTGAATCCGTCTTGTGGAGTATGTCAACTTCAGGTCACTTAGAGAAGTGATCCACAACTACAACAATGTACACCTGTTCACCATGTTCTCTTATAGGTCCCATTATGTCAATACCTGTTCTCTCCCAGGGCATACTCGGGCTGGACAAAGGGTGTAACATGGGCCTGAAAGAAACCTGTGACTAGTCAGAGTTCTCAGATTGCACTCAATTCCTCACCTTCCTTTCCATCGCAATGTCACATCCGGGCCACCAATATCAAAGCTTGACACTACACTCGGTTTTTATAGATTCCTAATTATCCCTTGTGGCAAATCTTCAAGATTTGATCCCTTAGAGCTTCAGGGGGTACCACTTTCCCTTGTCTTAACACTAGACCTCCTTCTAATGACAACTCATGTCTCAGTTCCCAAAATGTTCTTAGTTCCTTACGTATATCTTTCTTCCCAGGCCATCCGCCCGTATCATCTTGCCTAATTCTTGCAACAAGATGTCCTCTTCTTGTGCCTTCATCCACTCATCCTTGGAAATACCTGGGAATTCCTCAATGATATTAGCAACGCAAAACTCCTCTCCCATGTCTTCTACATTTTCACTCATGGGGAGGGGCAACCAACTGAGGAAGTCAGCAACGTTCTTTGTACCAGGTAAGTATTGCACGTTATAGTTGAAATTCAACAGTCTCCCCAACATCCGAGCCAGTCTGGGTGAGGCAGCATACATCCCTTTAGTGGTTAACACTTTTGTAAATGGTTTATGATCACTATGTAGTAACACTTTCTTACCCCAAACAAATTGGCGGAAGTGCTCCAGACCCCACACGCAGCCTCGCTCTTAATTACAGAATATTTTTCCTCAGTGGGTGTTAATGAGCGCAAGGCAAAAGCGATGGTGTCCTCAATACCCAACTTGTTCTTCTGGCTGAGCACAGCACCTATGCCCCTTCCGCTAGCATCAGTAGTGACAATACTAGGGGGGCGTTGCTAAGGAGTCAATGAGGACGGACGCGTGAGCCAGGAGCTCCGCGCCGACCCCACCGATTATCCTGCACTGGGAGCCGGTGGTAGCCATCCGGGGACCTGGGACCACGCTTGCAGGCGCAAGGGAGCTGCAAGCGGCGGTAATAGGCGGGATCGGATCCCCGCTGATGGCCGGAGGCTGAGCGAAATGAAGAGCCCAGCCCGCGCGCTCTCAAGATAGTACTGGTGGCGGTCGCTCGGCGCTCTTAGAGAAATCGGAGAAAAGACTTAGAAAACAGCCCTGGAGGTCGAGAGGGCTTTGCTGAGCGCAACGGGTGGCATCCAACTCTGTCTCCGGCGGGACCCCTGGAGTGCAGGCAGAGCGGGGCCACGGAGCCACGAGAACTGCGAGGGCAGGCTTGGCGCTGGGGGTGCCTGACTGTGCGGTGGCCTGCGGCAGAGAGAAGAGGGGGCGGACGAGCGGCCTGCGGCATCCCTGGTAAGCGGAGACCTGTGGGGGGGCCGAGCGGTGCATCTCTTGCCCGGGATCCATTTTGAGGTCTTTGCTGGGGGAGTTGAGTAAGGACCTGGCCGCCATTTTGAATGATCCGACGAGCGGCGGTCTCCGCGACCGGGGATAAACGGAAGTGCACCCCCGGCGGCGACTGGGATGGTGGAGCCCTGCTGAGTGTGTATGGCCCCGCCCACCTCCACTGACAGCAGGACCCCGGAGTGCTGGCCAAGCAGGTGGAACAGAGACGAGACGGCTGTGAGAGCTGGCCTGGAAGCGGAGGAGCCTGTGAGTGCAGCGAGGTCAGAGGGGAATAGAGCGGGCAGCGGAGCGGTCTGTGACGGCCCTGAAGAGCGGAGACCAGCGAGGGGCTTGGCAGTGCCTCCCTTCTTAAGGGCCCGGATTGTTGCCATTGCTGGAAGCGCCGAGAATGGGCCTGGCTGCCATTCTGGTTGCACCAGCGGCCGGTGGAAATCGCGACTGGGGGCAAGTGGAAGTAAAACCCCAGCGGCGACTGGGGTAGACCTCCAGGGCCGTCGCATAAGAGGAGACATTTATTGCTGGTGCGCTGCGGTTGGATAGATCACCGCGAACCTCCCTATCCTTGCAGGACTTATATGGCTGTTTAAGACCCAGAGGTGAGTGACACTATTGGGCAGGGCCCTGGTTGAGAAGCGCTACCCTGCGACTGACGATCTTCCCATAGCGAATAACTGGGGGAGCGGAGTGGACCGCTGGAGGGGGAGCACTCCGCACTTGGGACGCTGGAACTTTATGGAGATTGCTGAATGAGCGGTTGAACAGGGGGCAGCCCGGAGGCGGCGGAGGGATCCCCCCGGCTGATGACCGTTCGGTGAGCGGACTGCTGCGGGCACTGGTGAGTGGGGCCTCGCTCACAACAAGCGTTATCTGGTGCCTGCGACCTACTCGGACGGTGGGAGGCTGTGCTGGCGCTGGTGGACTGAAGTGCCGCAGACTATAGGGAAACCACGAGGGAGGCAGGGGGGAGCAGGATGCTGCGGAACTGCAACCTGAGGGACTGATGCAGCAGCAGGTAGACCAAATACTCAAAGCCATTACTGACACTAGAAATGCCCTGCAGCAGGACATTGCGCATGTGGCACTAGGGCTGGGCCTCCTTAGAATGGACCACGCTAAACTGGCTGACAGAGTGAAGCAGACAGAAGCGACGTTGGAGGTCCTGGAGCCTATTCGGAAGGCGCTGGTGGCCCAGATGGGGGATGTCACACACCGATTACAAGCCCTGGAGCGGAGGGCTGAAGATGCTGAAGGGCGGAACCAAAGGAATAATATACAGAGTGGGGCTGTCGGAAGGAGTGGAAGGGGCCAATATGGTAGACTACTTGGAAGGCTGGCTGCGGACTGAGGTTGCCCCTGAGGGCCTGACCCCCTTCTATATCCAGGAGAGAGCACATAGGGTACCGGCTCGGCCGCTGGCATCCGGAAGACCGCCCAGGCCGGTGGTGGCACGACTACTTCATTATAAAGATAGGGACCTGCTGCTGCACAAGGCTTGCTCCTCGGGCCCCTACAGGGTGGACAATATTAATGTGACACTGTTCCCGGATTACACATTTGAAGTACAACGCCGTCGAGCTTCGTTCTTGGCGGTCAAGAAGGCATTCAATAGTCTCTTACTTTCCCTGCATGCTTGAGGGTGATCTTGGATGGCAAAACGCACTTTCGTGATAGTCCTGAGGAGGCGTGGACTTGGTTGGAGTCCTATAGAGCAGGTACGGGAGAAGCAGGGCACGGCATGGGTCTGCCTGCGGATGCACCATGCCCGGTGCATCAGACGGCACCGTCCTGGCCCTCAGAGACCCACGGTGACTCAAACAGAGAAGGAGAGATCGGCAGCGCTGCAGGCCGTGATGGAAATATAATAGGAAAGAGGTGCGTCATCGGTGTAGGTGACAGAATCGGAAAAGGGCTCAGTGGAAACTGACTCAGATGGGACTGAATCGGGAAGTGTTCAACTGCCGCATATTACGCCTGGGACAGCAGATGAGTTCGTCAACGCTTAATACTGTAAGACTTTTCCATGAGAGTTTTTAGGGGGGACTGTCCCTTGCTTGTCCCCCTTCCCCCATGGGCTTATTCTTGCTATTGGTCGGTAATGATAACAAGGGTTGGCTGGTTTTTTAAATATGCAGCTCCCTCAGAGCGGAATGCCCCACGGGATATTGGGGCTTAATCATCACTGGGGGTAAGGCACCAGATAGTGGTGGCACTGTGGATCTGATTTTCTCAGCTCTTGGTCATCTCCCCTTTCTTTTTCAGTTTGTTGTTCCTCGGTAGCTACCAGAGGGAAAGTTAGTTTACTAGTTTGGATGGGAACTAGAGTTTTAGTGCCTGTTCTGGGGTGGGGATGTTGGGGAGTTTTGTGAGTTTATTTTGGGGAATTTGGGGCCACCGTTGTGTCCACAAGGAGCGAGCAGTTACTTATGGGACCTCGATTGCAAACTGGGGACGTTACCTGAATTAAAATGCATCACATGGAATGTACGGGGGATACATACAATGCTGGGACGTCATAAGGTGCATGCTTACTTGGTGTGCAGGGGGACCCACATTGCTTTCCTCCAGGAAACACCTATTAGCCGCGCTGAAAGCTTGGCGTTGCAGCGTAGATGGAGAGGGCAACTTTTTTTACACAACATACTCAGCTTTTGCCAGGGGAACACTGATATGGGTTAGAGCAGGGGTCCCTTTTCAGCTGACGCAGCATTTAGTGGATCCAGAAGGGAGATTAGTGGTAGTGGTGGGTCACCTTAACCCCTTCGCAGCCAGGCCTTTTCCCCTCCTGTGCCACGCCCTTTTTTGGCTACTTGGGGTAGTGCGCGCTGAGGCCCCTGTAACTTTTTGACCACATAAGGTATCCACGCCAAATTTGCGTCCTTTTCTTCCAACATCATGGGGATTATGAAGGTACTCAGGGTTTGTGGTTTCCCCTGGAGGGGTCACAGAAATGAGCCAAAATACAGCAAACTTTAGTTTTTGGGGGGGAAAATGGGAAAAACGGGCTGCAAATGAAAGCTTCTGGGTTTTTCCCTGCAAGTGTTATCAAAAAAGGGTTTGTGGGGCTGAAATCACCATTTTCCCAGCTTTTAGGTGATACCAGACTTTTGTCAGAAACCCAACATTTTTTTACACAATTTTGGCATTTTTCTGGGACATAGCCTATTTTTGCTATTTTTTGTGCTTTCGACCTCCTTCCAGTTAATGGTAGAAATGGGTACAAAAGCAATAATGTATCCTGAAAGCTATACATTTTAGAGAAGTAGACAAAATTCTGAATTCAGCAAGGGGTCATTTGTGTAGATCCATCAAGGTTTCTTTATAGAAACTAACAGTTAAATATAGGATAAATTGAAAATTTGTTGAAAAAAAGCGCCTTTTGTGTCAATGTTTTCACCTGTAACTTTTTGTAATTATGACAGCTCTTTGAAAGCAATGTACCGTTACATCCCCTGGACATTACTGGTTGTGGGGATATATAGGACTTGTAGGTTCACCAAGAACCCGACGAACCCAGAGCCAAAAACTGAGCAGCAACTTGCAATGGTTTTTTTATTATGTACCTGGTGTATAGTAATTATTCTGTAAAAATGTGTACATGGAAAAATCGGTATGAAAGGCACCTATGTATTTCTGAAATGGGAACAAAATATAGAGTTTAGAAACAGTAGATATTTGCACATTTCCGAAATTGGGAATACTCATACTAGCATGAGAATTATCAGTCATTTTTTAGAATGACTTCTTTTTTACACAATGTCTTTCATTTGGAAGGTAGAAATGCATCGAAAGTCAATAGGTAATAACAGTTCCTTTACAAATCTGAATTACCCTAAGTCTCCCGATAAAAATGGTACCTCACTTGTAGGGGTAGGCATAGTGCCCACAACAAGGAAATGGCTCAAAATCCAACGTGAACACACCACATTTTCACAATGCAAAATTACTCTTTTTTAGCAAAGTGCCTAGCTGTAGTTTTTTAACCCTAGCTCTGCCGGCACCTAGGGAAACCTAACAAACCTATAAATTTTTGAAAACTAGACACCCAGGGGAATCCCGGATGGGGTGACTTGACTGCCTCCCACCAGTTTCTGTTACCCAGAATCCCTTGCAAACCTAAAAATTTCCCCAAAAAACACTTTTCCCCCACATTTATCTGGTGGAAAGTTCTGGAATCTGCGTGGATCCACAAATTTCCACTCACCCCGCGTTCCCCAAAGTCTTCCGTGAAAAATGGTACCTCACTTGTGTGGGTCAGCCTAGTGCCCGCGACAGGAAACGGCGCAAAACATAACATGGACACACCTCAATTTCGTAGCGAAAAATGACCCTTTTTTGGCTAAGTGCCTAGCTGTAGTTTTTGAACCATAGCTCTGCCGGCACCTAAGGAAACCTAGCAAATCTATACATTTTTGAAAACTAGACACCCAGGGGAATCCAGGATGGGGTAATTTGACTGCCTCCCACCAGGATCTGTTACCCGGAATCCCATTCAAACCTGAAAAATTGCCAAAAAAAACACATTTTCCCCATATTTCTGTGGTGGAAAGTTCTGGCATCTACTTGGATCTCCAAATTTCCACCCACCCAGTGTTCCCCAAAGTCTTCCGAGAAAAATGGTACCTCACTTGTGTGGGTCGGCCTAGTGCCCGTGACAGGAAACGGCGCAAAACGCTATGTGGACACACCTCAATTTCGCTGTGAAAAATGACCCTTTTTTGGCAAAGTGCCTAGCTGTAGTTTTTGAACCATAGCTCTGCCGGCACCTAAGGAAACCTAGCAAATCTATACATTTTTGAAAACTAGACACCCAGGGGAATCCAGGGTGGGGTGATTTGACTGCCTCCCACCAGGTTCTGTTACCCAGAATCCCTTGCAAACCTAAAAAATTGCCAAAAAAAACGCATTTTCCCTACATTTCTCTGGTGGAATGTTCTGGAATCTGCGTGGATCCACAAATTTCCACCCACCCCGCATTCCCCAAAGTCTTCTGAGAAAAATGGTACCTCACTTGTGTGGGTCGGCCTAGTGCCCGCGACAGGTAACGGCGCAAAACGCATCGTGGACACACCTCAATTTCGCAGTGAAAAATTAACTTTTTTTGGCAAAGTGCTTAGCTGTAGTTTTTGAACCCTAGCTCTGCCGGCACCTAGGGAAACCTACTAAACCCACACATTTCTGAAAACTAGACCCCCTGGGGATTCCAGGGAGGTATGGCTTGCGTGGATCCCCCAACGTTTCCTTACCCATAATGCCCTGCAAACCTCAAATTTAGCTGAAAAAATCACCTTTTTCACACATTTTTGTGTGGGAAAGTTGTGGTATCACCGGGCTGACACAAATTTCCTACCACCCAGCTTTCCCCCGGGTCTCCCGATAAAAACGGTGCCTCACTCGTGTGGGAGGCCCAAGTACCCGCGACAGGCAAGGGCCCAAAACGTAGTGAGGCGACATGAAAATTGCCAATCTCAAAACGACCTGGTTTTGCAAGGGGGGTCACTTGGGTTTTTGGCCCGGTGCTCGGCGGCCACCTAGGGAAACCTACCAAACCCACACATTTCTGAAAACTAGACACCCGGGGGATTCCAGGGAGGTATGGCTTGCATGGATCCCCCAACGTTTCCTTACCCAGAATGCCCTGCAAACCTCAAATTTAGCTGAAAAAAATCACCTTTTTCACACATTTTTTTGTGGGAAAGTTGTGGCATCACCGGGCTGACACAAATTTCCTACCACCCAGCGTTCCCCCGGGTCTCCCGATAAAAACGGTGCCTCACTCGTGTGGGAGGCCCAAGTACCCGCGACAGGCAAGGGTCCAAAACGTAGTGCGCCTCAAAAGGCAAGGGTCCTTAACGTAGTGCGCCTCACTACGTTTTGGACCCTTGCCCGTGGCGGGTCCTTAGGCCTCCCACACGAGTGAGGCACCGTTTTTATCGGGAGACCTGGGGGAACGCTGGGTGGTAGGAAATTTGTGTCAGCCCGGTGATGCCACATCTTTCCCACACGAAAATGTGTGAAAAAGGTGATTTTTTCAGCTAAATTTGAGGTTTGCATGGCATTCTGGGTAAGGAAACGTTGGGGGATCCACGCAAGCCATACCTCCCTGGAATCCCCCGGGTGTCTAGTTTTCAGAAATGTGTGGGTTTGGTCAGTTTCCCTAGGTGGCCGCCGAGCACCGGGCCAAAAACCCAAGTGACCCTCCTTGCAAAACCAGGTCGTTTTGAGTTAGGCAAATTTCATGTCGCCTCTCTACGTTTTGGGCCCTTGCCTGTCGCGGGTACTTGGGCCTCCCACACGAGTGAGGCACCGTTTTTATCAGGAGACCCAGGGGAACGCTGGGTGGTAGAAAATTTGTGTCAGCCCGGTGATGTCACAACTTTCCCCCCCAAAAATGTGTGAAAAAGGAGATTTTTTCAGCTAAATTTGAGGTTTGCAGGGGATTCTGGGTAAGGAAACGTTGGGGGATCCACGCAAGCCATACCTCCCTGGAATCCCCCGGGTGTCTAGTTTTCAGAAATGTGTGGGTTTGGTAGGTTTCCCTAGATGGCCGCCAAGCCCGGGGCCAAAAACTCATGGGACCTCTTTGCAAAACCAGGTTGTTTTGTGATAGGTAATTTTGATGTCTCCTCAATAGGTTTTGGGCCCTTGCCTGACGCGGGCACTAGGCCTACCCATGCAAGTGAGGTACCATTTTTCTCTGAAGACTTTGGGGAATGAAGGGTGGGTGGAATTTTGTGGACCCACGCAGATTCCAGAACTTTCCACCACAGAAATGTGAGGAAAATGTGTTATTTTGGACACATTTTTAGGTTTGCAATGGATTCTGGGTAACAGAACCTGTTGAGAGCCAGTGAAGTCACCCCATTCTGGATTCCCCTCGGTGTCTAGTTTTCAAAAATGTACAGGTTTGCTAGGTTTGCCTATGTGCCAACTGCGCTAGGGCCCAAAATCCACAGGTTTGCACATTGCTAAAATAAATTCGGAGCCCAGTGGGCTTTCTGCCGCCCTGGGGGGGAATCGGGGAAGGGGGTTTCATCCCGATATGCCCCTAAAGGGGCAGAAATACTGTGGCTATTTTTTGTGGGGGTGGGGGCATTGGTATGACCATTTTGGGCAGCCCCCACCCCCACGCATAAAAAAAGCCTGCGTACTCGCTGGCGCCTAGTGGGCTTTCTGCCCCCCCAGGGGGCAGATCAGGGGCCACTGCCAACATCTGCCCTCCCGGGGGGGGCAGAAAGATTGGAATTTCTCTGGGGGTGGGGTGGGGTATTGTCATGCCCATTTTGGGGAGCCCCTACCCCTACAGTAATAAAACAAAAAAATCCATGGTTTCTAGTGGGCATTCTGCGCCCCCCAGGGGGGCCAGATTGGGGGCTACAGCTCCCATCTGCCTCCTGGAGGGCAGAAAGACTGTCATTTTTGTGGGGGGGAGGGTGGGGGCATTGGCGTGCCCGTTTCGGGCAGCCCACACCCTAAAAACAATTGCGCAAAAAAAATCCCTGGTGGATAGTGGGTTTTCTGCCCCTCTGGGGGGGCAGATTGGGGGCTACTGCCCCATCTGTCTCCCGGGGGGTGCAGAAAGGCTGTAATGGTGGCGGGGGTGGGGGCATTGGCGTGCCCGTTTCGGGCAGCCCCCAGCCTAAAAAAAACTAAAAACAAATCCCTGGTGTTTAGTGGGCTTTCTGTCCCACCGAAGGGGCAGATTAGGGCCAGTGCCCCATCTGTCCCCCGGGGGGGGCAGAAAGGCTGTAATGGTGGCGGGGGTGGGGGCATTGGCGTGCCCGTTTCGGGCAGCCCCCACCCTAAAAAAAAAATGAAAACAAATCCCTGGTGTATAGTGGGCTTTCTGCCCCCCCGAAGGGGCAGATTAGGGGCCAATGCCCCATCTGCCCCCCGGGGGGGGCAGAAAGACTGCAGTAATTGGGGGGTGGGGTGGGGGCATGGGCCTGCCCGTTTTGGACAGCCCCCACCCCTATTTTTTTTTTTTTTAATTCCCTGGTGTCTAGAGGGTTTGTTTCCCCCCCCAGGGGGGGCAGATTGGGGGCCAATGCCCCATCTGCCCCCCGGGGGGGCAGAAAGGCTGTGATGGTGGCGGATGGGGTGGGGGCATGGGCCTGCCCGTTTTGGGCAGCCCCCACCCCTATTTTTTTTATTTTTTTTTATTCCCTGGTGTCTAGTGGGCTTTTTGCCCCCCTGGGGGTCAGATTGGGGGCTACTGCCCCCATCTGCCCCCCAGGGGGGGCAAAAAGACTAAATGTTGCCAAAATTCATTGGGGGGAGCAAAGGCCCTTGCCCAAGGGGCCGCTCCCCCCTCCCTGGTGTCTAGTGGGTGGATCCCTGCTTGGGGATCGCCCTCCTGTGGTGATCCCCAAGCAGGGATTCTCCCCTTTCCAACGATACCTCTCCCGTCTTTCTAAATGCTCAGGGGGCTGAGATAGCCCCCTGAGCATGTAGAAAGTGAAACTGAAATAAGCCTCTTGGCTCATTTCAGTTTCACTTTCACTGTAATGATGTTGGCGCGACGTGCGCGCCGATCGTCATTACAGTGAAAGGGGGGGGGGGGGCCTTGGGAGCTGGGGAAGCTCTTCCCTAGCTCCGAGGCTATTTTGATTGAAAGGGAATCCCTCTGGTGCCCGCACCAGAGGGATTCCCCAGGGAATGCCTCATGACGTGCTGGACACGTCATGGGCACAGCGCGACTGTGCTCCATGATGTGTCCAGCACGTCATGGGCACAGGAGGGGTTAATGCTAAAGATGTGACGGTATGTAGTGTATTTGACCCCAATGTGGACCAGGAGGCCTTTTTTACCCACCTGTCAGGGAGGTTGGTGCCCTATATGACAGGCCCGGTAATTATGGGTGGCGATTTCAATTCTATAACAGACAGTGATATGGATAGATCTCATCCCCCATTGCCTGAAGCGCCCATACATAGAATTTCCAAAGTCAGACGGAAGTGGCAGAGTAGATGGGGGCTACTAGACTTGTGGCGCGTGCAGCACCCAGGGGAGCAAGATTATTCTTTTTTCTCTGCGCTACACGAGTTACATGTGCGGCTGGATGCGATATTATGCACCCCCAGACATTCATACTAAGGTGGGTCACAGTGAATATCTCACGAGAACACTCTCGGATCATAACCCGTTATTGTTGAGGATCCACTGGGCCCGCGATTCCGACCTGGCGGTTGCGGCCAGAGGCACTGGAAGACCCGGTCTTCCGAGAAGAGGTCGGGACAGGCATCACTCAATACTTTCTTGAGAATAAGGGCACAGCGGCATCGGCACTGGAATGGGACGCTTTTAAAGTGGTGGTAAGGGGACTGTGTATCACTAAAATGGTGGGGGTACAGAAGACACTATTGGGGGACATAGATGCAGCAGAGCAATGTTTGCGAACGGCTGAGAGGGCTCGCCCTGAGAACACGGGTGCACAGGGGGAAGTCTCGGACGCTAGAGAGGCAGTGGCTGTACAAATAGAGCGGTTGCGTTGTTTCGGCCACAAGTCATTCTTGGCGTGTGCGCATGCGGAACAATACAAAGCAAGCACACTGCTGGCATGGTTGGCCAACCCGGCCCCTTGGGGTACACCCATTCTAGACCTGACCATTCCGACAGAAGCTCCGGTGTATACCCATCAGGGGATAAATGGGTTGTTTTTAGACTATTATACTGAGTTGTACCAGAGCAAATTACGGGTTACTGAGGATGCCATAGGGGATTTCTTGGCAGATATAGCGTTACCGCAACTAGAGGAGATGCAGGCAGACCTGCTAGGACAGGAGATTACACTAGGGGAAATAAGGAGTGCGGTTAAACATATGGCACGTAATAAAACGCCGGGTATGGATGGGCTGCCTATAGAGTTTTACTCGGTTTACATCGATTTCTTGGCCCCTAAGTTGTTGGCTGTTTTTAAGGAGGCAAAGAAGGTTGGAGTCTTACCGGCCTCCACCCGAGAGGCTGTCATTATTCCATTGCTGAAGCCTGGGAAGGACCCCTCTGATAAGACAGCCTACCGCCCTTTATCCATACTAACCTACGATTATAACATTCTGAGTAGGATCCTTGCAACTCGGCTCCTTCCATATATGGTACAGCTGGTCCACCATGATCAAGCGGGATTTATCCCAACCCGGAACACAGCCATCAATGTGCGACGTCTACTCCGTATATTAGGGGAGGACCACTGTCTTGTTACCTCTGCGGCCAGCCTATCGGTAGATATTGAAAAGGCGTTTGACAGCCTGGAATGGCCATACCTGTTCCAAGTTATGCGCACATTTGGTCTTGGGAGGATTTTGTTGGATGGACCGAAATTCTTTACAGATCGGCGATGGCTCGGGTTCGGACGGGGACTATGGTTTTCTCCTCTTGCTCAGTAGGGCGGGGAACACGACAGAGGTGCCCGCTTTCTCCTTTGTTATTTGCATTGGCCATTGAGCCAGTAGCGGCACATGCCAGACTGGGACGGCACTATCTCGGGCTAGACTTACGCGGGGCTGTGCAGTATATTTTACTCTATGCTGATGATTTACTTATGTTTCTGGCCAATACGGCGGAGGCTCTGGATGGAGCAACGACCCTTCTTTGCGCATTTGGCAGGGTTTCGGGGCTTGGGGTGAATTGGGCGAAGACCTGCCTGTTTCCGGTGATCCCATTGGAGGCTTGCCCCACCCATGTTGAAGGCATTCGGTGGGAGTCTCGATGCTTGCCCTATCTCAGAACCAACATCTATCATACGCCTGATGACCTGTTAGAAGGTAATATAGGCAGAGCCATGAGAGGACTTAGGGGTAGTTTAACGTTTTGTGGCACTTTGCCACTTTTGGTGGCCGGTCGGGTGGCACTTTTTAAAATGGTAGCGCTCCCCCGTTTGTTGTATTACTTTAGGACACTGCCAATTTGGGTTCCGGGATCAACTTTTAGACAGCTCCGCTCAATGGTCGGGGGTTTCTGTGGGAGAATGGAAGACAGCGGGTGGCACTGGCTACGATGATGCGCCAAAGGGCTGATGGGGGACTGGCTGTGCCAGACTTCGAGCTATATTACTTGGCAGTGGCTCTGGAGTTTAGGGCCCCAGATGGCCCTGACGGACGATGAATTCCACGCCATGTACTGTCCTTTATCGTACTTCAGCAGCGGCTGCGACTTGGGACGCTTTCTAACGAGGAGCGGACGCTGAGGCTGTGTTGGAATCGGAGCCAGCGCTGGAATTACCCGTCCTTACGCCCCTTGGAGATACCTTTGGGTATGTGTACCGCTCTCCCGCACGGGGGGGACTGGACTGCGTTGGCCGAGTGGGAGACGTTGGGAGTACAAGTATTGGGGGATTTATATGTTGCCCTATCAGGCCCTGCAGGATAGATATGGCCTACCTCGTGGGGATTACTTACTACATTCGGCCCTGGTTTCGGCAATACAGCGTCATTGGAGGGAGGGACTACTGGAACCACAGACGTCCATGGCGTGCCAGTATGTAGTGATGGCAGCGGGGACCTTCAAAGCTATTACATGTTTATACAGGCGCATGGTGGGCGAGGGAATGGAGCCATTGAGGGAATTGCAACGTAAGTGGGAGGTGGATCTAGGCAAGGAGATTCCCGAGAAGACATGGGCTCAATTAGTCAGGAGAGCATGGAAAAGTACCAGGAATGCCAGATTCCAGCTGGTTCACTTCTTTATACTACACAGGGCATACCTTACTCCTGCTAAGATTAATAAGTATTTTAAAACAGACACTACCCAGGAGGCGGAGTTTCATCACATGATGTGGGGTTGTCCACAACTGGGAACGTACTGGGAGGAGGTAGTTGACCTGCTCTGCGAAGTTACGGAATGACGAGTAGAACCTAACATGGGTACTTGTTTACTGCACTGGTTTCCGCATACACCCAAAATGAAAGTAACAAGTACGTTTTTAGACCTGGGTTTGTTGCTGGCTAAGAGAGATGTCACAACGCACTGGAAGTCAAGGCGAGGGCCCAACTTTGAGAGGTGGAAAGCAGAATTAATTAAATGGGCAACGAGTGAAAGTACAGTTCGGTTTCAGCATGCCAAGCGGACTAATAATGATAAGGCGCTGGAGACTGCAAGAGCATGGGAGGCCATAGTTTTGTCACTGCACGCGCCAGAGGCAGACTCAGATGCAAACTCGGTCCTGAATGCACAGACAGGATCGCCCTGAACCACAAGAGCAGTAAGGAATCCCCTGTTACAACCATACTGTGCATCTGTTGAAATGGAATGATTAGAGGTTAGAATGCACCGTGCTGTTGTTACTGCGATAAGTACTGCTGAGGGAATTGTTGTTCTATCGTTCATAGACTGCTAGTAGATAGGACACACCGGTGGAAGTGGGAGGGCTGGGAGGGGGATGGAAGTGGGTCGGCCTTTTTTTTTATATAATACTCAGTTAAAATGGCACTGGCACACCTTGGCTGCTAGCAAGGAATGGACCTCTATCCGATTGTTGTACGTTATAGCACTATATGCCTAGTGAGCGATAGCCTAAAGAATGTATGCATATAAACCACGTGATCATGACGATAGGGTACAATGAGATAACTGACCAGAGGGGCTGTTGCTAAGATGTATACTGAGTATTATTACTGTTGTATTATCTGCCTGATGTTGTGTGGAAAACTAATAAAAATATATTTTAAAAAAAAAATCAGTAGTGAAAATACTAGCTAAATTAGGATCGAAACCCTGTAAGGCGGGGGCATTACAAATATCCTCTTTAAGAGAGACAAAGCTTTTTTGACAGTTAAGGGTCCATTCAAATTTGTTCTTAAGTTTTAACTGTTGTCTGATGTCATAAGTTTTGGTGGAAAAATTATTCACTAACTTGGAATAGAATTCCTCCAACCACAAGAATGCTCGCACTTCATCTCTATTTTTAGGCACTGGTGCATCTCTTATAGCCCCCAACAATTATTTTTTTGGTTTAATACCCTCCTGTGTGATTTCATGGCCCAAATATGTCACTTGCTTCTTGGCGAATTTACATTTGTTGTATTCAGCAGTCATACCTTTATCTTGTAACATGTGTGATACTTTACACAAATTTCGGTTGTGCTCATCTTTGCTTCTACCCCTTTCCAAAATGTCATCCTGAAAGATGAGCAGATTCTCAAAACCCTTGAATATCACATGTACAAGTCTTTGGAACATTGCGGCAGCGGACACTAAACCAATAGGAACTCTTTTAAATCTATAACAAACAAACAGTGATATAAAGGTTGATAAGTTTCTGCTGTCCGGATGTAGAGACACCTGATGGCAGGCCGTCGTGGGGTCATTGGCTGAGAACCACTGCATGTTTTTAGTATGTGCAGGCATTTAATAATCTTTGGTAGAGGATGCTGGTCCACCTGGATGTTCTGATTGAGGATATGTAAGTCGATGCTCACTCTCAACTTTCGATTGGCTTTCCTTGCTACGACCAATGACGCAACCCACTCTGAGGACTCAGTGGGTTCTATGACCGCTGCCTTGTGTAAAGCTTCCAGTTGTAATCTAACTTCTTCTTTTAATGAGAAATTAACATTTTTCACCTTGTGTATGAAAGGCTTTGCATTGGCTTTGAGTTGTGTTCTATGTTGGAACCCTTTTAACATCCTAATGCACCCATCGAATACCTTGGGGAATTTCTTGGAAATGGCTGCTCCTAAATTTTCCTCTGCCTGCATAAGTAATACTGGTTCCGGGCTGTTAGGATTGAGGGTAATGCCTAAATTGCCTTGATCCCTCCAACCTAACACTGATGGACCTGTAGCGGAAACATACAATTTGCTTATAGTTCCTCTATTTTTAAAAACAAATTTACATTTTCTATAACCCACCATTTCCATTGGTTCGCCTGTCAATGTTTTAAGGGAAACATCTGATTGGATAAATTCTTGTCCCAAAGTATGCACACATTTTCCATCCCACACCTCCCTATTAACAATAGTGTATGGGGATCCGGAATCAGCTACAATAATTACAAATTGTCATATCACACATTTTTTTTCTTCTTTTCCTTGTCTCCCATATCTATATCAAGTACTTGCGCATCATACACATTAAGTGCACACATATTAATGTCAGAGTCATCTGATGACTTAGAATTATACTCTTCAATTTGCTCAATCAACTTAACTCTATTGTTTGGTTTCTTCTGGAAATGACCCACAATGCCACACTTGGTACATTTTTGTGAGCGTGCAGAGCACCTTTTGTCATTGGCTGAATGTTTCGTGCTCCCACACCTGTAGCACTTCCTTTGTGAGAAACTTTTAATACTGTTTGACTGATCTGTCTCTAACACAAATGTATTCCTATTGTTGAACAGAGTCTGAGGGCGAGGTTTTGCTCTGCTTATTTTGGCCATCATTGCCAGTTCTTCATGCTTTACTTTTCTCTCCTACAGTTTGGCACATCTACCAGTTAACATCTTAGAGGGGTTTTTCTCCCTTGGCCCATAGCGAGTCATGGTTGGCTGGATTAGCTGAGTGCATAACAATCTGACCTCTTATGAGTTTGTCGTGTAGTTCTCCAAAAGGACATAATAGAGCCAAATTCTTAAGAACTGCTACATAATCCTCTAGAGACTCTTCCTTACATAGTTTACGGTGGTAGAATGTATATCTATCCACTGCAACGCAAACCGTGGGTTTGTAGTAATTGTCTAATTCCTCCAATGCATTCGTGTATACATCCCCCTGATCACTTGAGCAGATTTTTTTTATTAATGCGATGATATACTTTGAGCCCACCTGTTCCCAAGCAATGCAATAAGATGTCCTTTTTAGGTCTCGCCTAGCTATCGCGTAAGCGATCGCTATGCGAGACTATAGTAAGGGGCTCCCAAAAGTGCTCCCAAAAGCGGATTGCATGGCGAGCACTCGCACAATCACGTGCATCGTGCCGCCATGCAATCCGTTTGGCATCATACTTCAAAGGGTCCGCTCACCCACCTGGAAAGCGCTCCCCCGCCCCCGCCAAGAGCGCGCGCCACGCTTTGCTGGGCTTGTCTTGTTTGTTTGGCTTTTATAATCTCTCCACACATCGGTACCGAACCTAGTGGCAGCAGAGACCCCTGCAGTATTGGTGCGCGCGCGCACACAACTCCCGGGCTTATGCTTTGTGAATGTTGAGCAATAAGGCTTGTGCAATGTTGAACCCTCCATGTACATTGGTTTAGAACTGCTGCAAGCACACCTAGTGCCTGCACGAGTCCGTGGTCTTGTATGACACCTTCTGCAGTCCTGTTTGTAGCCACGCTTCCTTTACATGTTGGTATGTTTTCACACACAATAGTAAGTCCTGCCATGCTGCATCCTGCCTTGTACAGGCCTGGACGGGGAAAGGTATCACGCGTGACATAAGGCACTAGGCCGACATGCTGGTTCTCTTGGCGCTATAGCATGCTGTACTGTTCAGAACGGCATGCCTCGGTGATTCATTTGAGCCCATCTGTTCCCCGATGCTAAAGCATGCAAATACTGGTTGGACAAACATGCACAGACTGACTGTCACAGCAACAGGCATCTTTTTGTGCTTTTTACGCCCCTTGTGAACCTAGTGGCAGCAGAGACCCCTGCAGTCTTCAATGTAAACGTTTTGTTTTTGTGCATTCATTCATGCCGCAGTTGGACTTATTTCCACTTTCCCATTCATTCTTAAGCGCCTCTCCTCTCTACCCCACCACCCCTCCTCCTGTTTTCACACACAATAGTAAGTCCTGCCTTGCTGCGTCCTGCCTTGTACAGGCCTGGACGGGGAAGGTATCACGCGTGACATAAAGCACTAGGCCGACCTGCTGGTTCTCTTGGCGCTATAGCATGCTGTACTGTTCAGAACAGCATGCCTCGGTGATTCATTTGAGCCCATCTGTTCCCCGATGCTAAAGCATGCAAATACTGGTTGGACAAACATGCACAGACTGACTGTCACAGCAACAGGCATCTTTTTGTGCTTTTTACGCCCCTTGTGAACCTAGTGGCAGCAGAGACCCCTGCAGTCTTCAATGTAAACGTTTTGTTTTCGTGCATTCATTCATGCCGCAGTTGGACTTATTTCCACTTTCCCATTCATTCTTAAGCGCCTCTCCTCTCTACCCCGCCACCCCTCCTCCTGTTTTCACACACAATAGTAAGTCCTGCCATGCTGTGTCCTGCCTTGTACAGGCCTGGACGGGGAAAGGTATCACGCGTGACATAAGGCACTAGGCCGACATGCTGGTTCTCTTGGCGCTATAGCATGCTGTACTGTTCAGAACGGCATGCCTCGGTGATTCATTTGAGCCCATCTGTTCCCCGATGCTAAAGCATGCAAATACTGGTTGGACAAACATGCCCAGACTGACTGTCACAGCAACAGGCATCTTTTTGTGCTTCTTACGCCCCTTGTGAACCTAGTGACAGCAGAGACCCCTGCAGTCTTCAATGTAAACGTTTTGTTTTCGTGCATTCATTCATGCCGCAGTTGGACTTATTTCCACTTTCCCATTCACTCTTATGCGCCTCTCCTCTCTACCCCGCCACCCCTCCTCCTCCTCATTCACATCCCAGCGTCCTTCTGCAGAGCCCATTGATGCAGCCCCCCTCCTGCGCTCTGAGATAGCAGGCTAGCTGCTGATGCTCCCGGCCACTGAACAAGAAACGTCACGGCTGGAGGCTGCCAATCAGTTATTTCTGAGCAGGCGGATTTCTAACAAACCGGGGAGCCCAGGATGTTTTATCTAGCTTATGCTTCAGTAATTATGTAGGGCTGCACTCCAGCGCACTGCCTGAGGTAAGCGGCGGGCACGCGGGCACGAAAGTAGCGACAGTTCCACAGGCTCCCCACTCCCCCTATTCACAACAAGCCTTTGCAATGCAATAGGTCTCGCATTTATGCGAGTTTGAGCTATTCACAGTGATGTCTGTATGTTTAAACTATTCTGTGTTTTTAGTCCGTTTTCACATGATGTTTACTTCTTTTTCTATATAGCATGAGCTTGAGCGGAAGCTATTGAAGTGCTTTACAAAAGCAACTCTTATCCCCCATATGGTTTTACCAACACGCCTTCTGCAGTTCCTTACAACCCCCACTACCTATAGCCCTCGCCTCCCGTTCCAGTTTTCTTTATCTGTACCAGTCCTACTCAAAATAGCAGGCAAAATCTTTTTCATTTAAAACTGCCTGTGTCATGTTGTAGTGCTTATCATATATGCTGGTGATACTGAGAGAGCCTTCAGTGTCTCTGTATCACTTGACAGTTTTTTTCACTACACCCTGTGATGTCCCTTCGACACCACTCTGCTGGTCGCCATATCCGTCCTTCTTCCCTTTCACACTAGGCACCTACACTTTGCCCCTCCCCCACCACAGAGCGCGTCTCGTATGTTGGTCCCTTCGACTCCACTCTGCTGGCCGCTTTGTCCGTCCTTTGTCCCTCTCACACTCGGCGACTGCACTTTTCTTTTACAACTTCACCACTGTCGCTGTGTTAGTTCAGTGAAAAATGCATATTTATAGCCAATGACAGTCAGATCTGAACCCACCCACTGCCCTTCCTGGACCGTCTTGCTTTTGACCTTCACATACATTTTGATTTGACCATATTTCATGTTTTCAGAGTCCCATAGCGCTGCATAGGACCTAAGTACAGCAGCTTACTTGGGAAAATGATGTGACTTATAGGCATGAGCTGCAACTTATAAAGTGGGGAACCAGGTTCCCGTCTGGCATCAGGTCACCATCTTGTGATTCTGGCCAAATCACTTAATCTTCCCATTACTAAAAACAAGCATTGGCATAGCCAATAGGTCTCGCTTTTGGGACCTTATAAGTGTTTAACTATGCAACAGTTGGTGCACCAAGGATATTCTGCTGCATAACTAAATACTTATAGGCTCCAAAAAGCGAGACCTATTGGCTATGCCAATGCTTGTTATTCTCAGGGGTTGAGTCTTCCTCCTCATCATCGAATGTAGAAATGTAATTTGTGAAATATTCACGCCATATCTCCCATTTTAAAACAGGCTCCTCTGCTGCTGGGAAGAACGCTTATGGTGGTGATAAATTATACACATTACCTGAAGCCATGGTGAGGATGTGGTTGAACAGTACTAAAAATTTGCAGAAAACAGAGTACCACGGAATGTAGAAAATAGGTGTTAAAACTACACCACAAATCTAAACTTTGATGACAGCTCCCCACCAGATGCAATGCGTAAATGCGTCTGAAAGCAGGGCCAGTAAAATGTGGGTCAAGGGAGTACACAATCTATAGAAAAGATACCTTTGAAATTAAGTTTATGAAGAATCCACCTTCACTCCATGGATAAAGGCAGTATATTAATATAAAATGACTGGTTATAATAAGGCTTACTATGGAATCAACTGCGCAAGAAAGCGGTCTGGTGAAGAGAGACTAGACGTGAACGATCATATGGTTGTTAGATGCGTGGTTAATATAAAACTCTCATCAAAGATGGCTGCACGCCTAAATTACGCTCGTTGAACGCTGCATGTGCGTTTCAATGACGTCACACAGTTACTAGGGTATGGCGTATCTGACGTTCTTGAAGAAACTGACAAAGTAGCTGCTGCAAGCGCAAGGCTAACCTGGAACGCAGCTTTGCGTGTCAATGACGTTGCTTTGTCAACGCCTCACCGAAGTCAAAAGTCAGCACAGGAAGGAAGGAGACGAAAAGATCACCAGGAAAAAAATACTGCTTGGCTGGCGAGAAACACCCGTGCTCCGGAATTTCCGAAGACGGCTGAAGGCTCCTCGAAGGACGGTGCTGGAACTGTAAATAGCTGAATGCCTCAAAATGCGCTAGTTCGCTGGTGTGCTGTAATCGTAGCCATTATTGTAAAGAATTACTCACAAAGAAGCTCTTGAAGAGAAGTTTATTCTTTGTAGAGAAACAGCACACCAGAGCGGGAGGACAGCGCACCAAAGCATAACGTGTTGACTTCCCAAAGGATCTTTGCAACTGACACTCAATCAGCTGACATTTTAGAATGTCAGCTGATTGCGTCACAATACAGGTAGGTGCGCAAGAAGGGTACGGGTGCCTAGAGAGTGAGGGGTGGAAGCTTCTGGAAGAAGACGTCCAATACAACACCTGATTGCGTCACAATACAGGTAGGTGCGCAAGAAGGGTACGGGTGCCTAGAGAGTGAGGGGTGGAAGCTTCTGGAAGAAGACGTCCAATACAACACTTATGGAACAAATACAAGCAGATAAGTACTCCTGGTGCAGGTTTCCATCTGACACCAAGATTCTAACTCACAATATAAATACCCCATCCTACATTCTAAACTATACCACTATGACCTCATAACCTTCCACTACATGTTACAAGCCAATACAACACAGGGCTGTCACAAATTAAAATGGAGCTAGAACTGCCTTTATCTGCTACTGTGCGGGTGAATTCTGAGAGGCACCGTGATAAGGCTGTGCCTGCTTGTTGACTGATGAATCGCTTGGCGGGAGTGGGTGCGGCCGCTGTCGAACTGTGTGCAGCATTGCGGTCCCACCCGTGGAGAAGGCACTGGGATCTTTGAAGAGAAGACTGGGGCTGCATCGGTGATTAGCAGGGCTGTGAACCGGCATTGCCAGCCCCCGTATAGCTCTTAGCAGAAGAGAAGCCATGCAGATGAGAGAGGAGGAAGAGTGCTGCAGCGCTAAGCACACAGCTTCTGAAAACTGCCAGCTCCTATTGTACGAGGTGGTCCGACGGAGCCGACATTATTCCAAAGGAATGGTTGCCCGGCTGGCTGAGAGCCGTGATTGACTGCAGCGCCATCCAGCAGTGGCACGCTACACCGCACCGAGCCCAGGAGGCAGAATAGACAGCAGGCAAGATAAGCCCCTGATCAACCCCGCTTCTGGTGGGACTGCGCCTGCACCGGCATCCTCAGCAATTGTGTTAAGGCCCAAAGTCGGAGGACAGACTGCCGCGGCCTGCAAGGACAGCTATTGACAGCACCACCTAGCGCTGCTTTGGTGGACTGCACCCAGGACTCTCCAGGCGGCCTGAAGGCTACACAGCGGCAGCCCGATGTGGCTCATATCTGTGGAAACTGCAACCGGCAATACCCACGCACCAGACTCCGCAGCGCCCACACTCAAGAAAAGGCATCCAGCATAAATAATTAGCCTGCAATGCCACCATACACAGCACAATAACCGGAGGGGTGCAGGGTCAATGAAGTACTCACTATTGTACATCTGCAGTGCCTCAAGGACCTCAATTAAAGCAGGGGCACACACTCAATTAAAAGACACAGAACACCATCCCAAAGGAATGCAAAACCTGTCAAAGAGCAGCCAGATATCAAAGTCTCCAGGCAGCAATTTCTCTGAGAAGCGCAAGAGGGGCATGTGCAGAGCGTGCAACTCCTAATGGCTGAGTGATGTTACCACAAGTGAAGAAAGTGCGCCACATGCCCCAGTAGTGATTGACCACCACTACAAGTAAGAGGAGCAGACACATACGATGACAGGGGAGGGCACCCTCACAGACACAAAGCAAGTTACACGAAGCGCCTGGTTGCCCGCCAGGTGCCAGCAAAAGAGAAGCTGCACATGCCCAGCATTACCCCAAGAAAAAAAAGGAGCGGATAGGGCTTGCATGGCCCGAATGCAGGAGGGAGAGCCTCTACATCTCCACTACATAAACACAGCCCCGCAGTGGGCCAAAGAAGGCACAGAGTCTCCTCCCCTGCACTGCCTCAAGATGGAGTCGCCAGTGGCCCAATACTGGCAAGAGGAGAGGCACACACTCCCAAGTGGCAAGTTGCCACCACCACAGCTTCCTACTGCCTGTAGACACAATTCCCAGAAGAGGGAACACCCGGAGTAGAAGCTTCAAGAAGCTCCCTGAAGTGGGAACACATGAGACAAGTAGCTGGATGTCACCCAGCACCCAGGAGGAAAAAAAGAGAAGAGCGTCTGGAAGTCTTACCCGCATGGTCCAGAGACCACTGAATGTTAATAGACATTGTTGGCCTGTTTGGAAGATGGTGCATGCCATTGCACCCAGAGGAAGTGGAGGAATGACCTGCTGGTCTGCACCAGGAACCTGATGACTGACCAAGAGGCCAGGCCTTAAGCTCAAGAAGACTCAGGCTGCAGAGGGAGCACATCCAGACACACAAACAGCAAGCTAACTAAGTAACACAACATGATAAGGACCTGGCGACCGCACAGCGGGAGACCAAGAGTAAGCCACAAGCATGTGCGAACAGAATCTCTGCCTCACGCTTCTCAGTGTGTCTATCACAACACAGTCACCGATGGCTCAGTAACCCAAGACATCCAAGCGCAAAGATGCAGATGTCTCCTCAAAGTAAATGGAAGCGCCTGGCCACCCTCACTCCCAATGATCGACAACTCAAGAACGAAGGCCTTCAACCATCACGGCAAGCCTCCACCAAATGTCACCTAGATTTACCACACGGCTGGCAACCCCATCACGCCTGCTCATTTCAAGTGTGTCAAACACTACCATCCCTGAAGTACAGAACAATTGGACTGGAGTCCTACACTGTTGCCGTAATGGCTGACAACAAGAACCAGTGACTCACTGCTAACCTGGCTTGTATCCAGATCCCAGTAGTAATAGCACGTCTTGACCAAGACCCATCGACTGAGATTTCTGGGAGCGACTAGGTAGTGACTCCTCGGTAATCTTGCAGCTGCCTCAATGTAGGCAGACATGCAGCCCCAGCAGGGCCCACAAGCAGTCCCGTGGCAACCCAAACAAGAGGCATCCCCAGGTGCGAGAGTTGGACTTGATATTGCCCCACTAACGGACTCCAGGACGCAGCGAGGTTGTCTAATGGAGACTTCAGTCGATCAAGCAATACCATCGTGAACCTTCACCATGGACTCCAACCACGCTCATGACGCACCCTGTTTATTGGGGTGTAGGGACCTATCATGGATCATCCTCAACGTCAGCGGAGTGGAGCAACTTCAGATCAAAGGACATGTTTCCACTGGTATGCTGCCCGAGTGCTCCTGAAGTCTCCAAGCCATCATTCATGTCCTGAACCACTCAGGTTAAATTATGAGTGCAAGCGAAAATGTCCTGCTGCAGTCTGAGTTTTCAGCCCCATATCTGCTGTTTTCCCACTGCACAATTCTAGAGGCTGAGGGACCCTGTGGTGTTCCTCTTATTGTTGTTTACTCCCACAGGTTGGGCTGGTGTTAGTTTCGTTTTAATAAAGTTTTGGAAGAATGTAGTGTCGTGCTGGACACGTTCTAGTGTCTCAGTAGGCGGTAGTTTTATCAGCCACTTTCTCGAAGGCTGGACACACTCACACCCCACACCCATCCAACACAGGCATCATGAGTGACGTGGGGCTGACAATAAGAGTGCCCGAGTGCATGTGGCCAGTTAACCAGTATACTTCACTGTGTCTGTGTGAATAGATACTCATGACTGAACAAGGGGTAAACATGTAGGAAACTTGAAAAAGATCTGGATGCCATGAGCACAGAGAAACACCAAAATGAGTAAATAGTGTGCCCCAGAGAGGTAGTGTAAAATGAAAAAAGTATGGACCAAGGACAGAGCCTTGAGGTGTACCCACTTGAAGTGAGGTAAATGTAGATGCGTTGCGGTTCCAGGAGATGGAGACGGAGCTGAAAGAGTAATCCTTTTGTGTGTTTGGACACTGATGATAGACTGAATGATGTCTTGGAGTGAGTTGACTGAATGGATTTAACTGTAGGAGGGAGTGACACTGGTATACGGATTGAAGTGAGTGAGGATGTAAAATACCAACTCACATGTCAGCTGAAGTGGCATAAAAACAAGGAAAATATGTGTGCCCGCATAAAATAGAGACATGGCATGAAATAGAGGAGTGACACACGGATATGATGTGATGTGCGGTAAAGAGTGTTATAATGATCTGGAGTATCAACACGTTTCCCATAGAGTCAGCCATTTTGATAGATATAGTGGCCATCCGTCATTACCCGATGGCTAACAATGTAGTGGCTGTGCCAAACCTGGGCTTATTTGGTATCAAACATGTTGGAATCATACCCCAACACTGTCCCTGGTGTTGGAGATATGAGTCCATGCACTGGGGGGCTCCTCCAGAAAGCCCTAAATACTCCCGGTAACAGCCTTTCAGAATCTGTCTGCAAGCTAGTGCTGTTGCCGAACCCAGACACGATTCTGCACTCCTGCTGTTGAGCTCAAGCAGGGGAAGGTAGAACAAT
Organism: Triturus cristatus; assembly: GCF_964204655.1. Taxonomy (NCBI): domain Eukaryota; kingdom Metazoa; phylum Chordata; class Amphibia; order Caudata; family Salamandridae; genus Triturus; species Triturus cristatus. The sequence continues at coordinate 790,650,444 of NC_140579.1, forward strand.
AAGTTTCCTGTCCTCCCAGACAGGACTTAGTGTATTGGGCTGTGGTGGGGGCACTTGCTCGCACCACCAGACTGCTTTGGAGGGCACACTTGGTGCCCTCCTTACATATTCCGGTTTGAGCCAGTTCAAGGAGACCTTAGTTCCTGCTCTGGCATGAAACTTATCAAAAGGGCATGGGAGTATCCTCCCCTCTGTTCAGCCGCTTCTCTGGGAGGGACCCCTGAGTCATCCTAACCCCATTACTAGGGTATTTAAGTACTTACCTGTGGATGGGTCCTCAGATTCGTTGTGGGACAAGACTCAAACCTAAACCTCATCAGTCTTCGACCGTCTGGACACTTGGACTTCACCTGGAACCAACACTACATCACAGAAGACTCCTGCTGCTCTTCGTCTCGCTGTTCTGCAAGTCTTTTTTGTCATCTGTGTCTGTGCTTCTTCCAGGATCTTCAACAGACCTGTGGGAATTAAGGACCCCTGAAGTAATCTCCGTTGGAGTGAAGAACTCTCTCCCCTCCATCTGCAGGCACCGCAACAAAGCCTACTGGTCTGCTATTCCTGACGCCCCACGGACTTCAAAAAGCTCAGCAACACAAGTGGTCCTCTTTACAATTTTGAGGCCAGTATCCCTCGTTGGAACTGCTAGGACTGAACCCCTCTGCACCGCGTCGACTTGCCGTTGCCATGGCTTGTTGCTCTGCATTCCTGAGATCTTAGGGTTTCAAGAAGCTCCAGCCTCCAGCATCTCTTCCTGCCACGATCAGCATCCTCACAGCATCCTCTGCACCATAGGTCTACATCTTTGGTGAGCTGCTCAAGGTCCTCCTGGGACTCTGTGCCCTCTGCCTGTGGGTCCGCTTGAGGGTCTTCTCCTGCTCCAGTGGGATCCCCTGCTTGCTCGGGCCCTGCTCTAACTCTCGTGTTTGTGATGAAACTCCTGGACCTTGCTGGTCCCAACGTTGCTCCATCTTCGCTTTCTATGCCTGTTGCAGCTGCCGAGGCTTGTTAGTGCTCCTGGCGGTCATCGACTCCCTGGTTCTCAACTTCCAATGTGGGACAGCTCATGCACAGCTCCTGGTCTTCCTCAGCATTGCCTGGTCCCCACAGCTGCAGTGACAAGGTCACCATTAACTCTTCTGAACCATCCAACATCGGTCGGCATTGCTCTTCCGTGCCTCCTGGGCAATTCAGAGTGGCATAGACTCTGTCCCCTTTGCCTGCAGGTGCTCTCCTTCAAGAATCCACCCTTGGATTCCACTGGACTCTGACGCAGTTTTCTCCAGCGACATCTTTCCTGAAGTCCTCCATTGTGATCTACAGCGGTTTCCAACGCCACTTCGTATCTATGCTCCCGGCTTCCCTGATGTAGGTATCCTGGTTCCTGGGTATCCACTGGTGGTGGGACTCTCCAACCTTCAATCTTCCACAGAGTTTCTTCATGGTCCACTGGGAAGGGTCATTCATCTCCAAAACTGCAACTGTGACTTTCCCGTTGACTTCTATTGGACACACGGCTGTGTTTACACTCTGCACACAGCCTTTTTGGGGTTCATGGGTACTTACCTTGGTTGGTTCCCTATGTCCCCAGCTCCTCTAAATCTCCTGGTCCAAGTCCCGACTTTGGTCGCAGTCTGCATTCCACTTTTTAGTATATGGTTTGATCTCACCCTGAAGACCACTGTATTTTGTGCTTACTTACTTGTTTACAATTGGAGTATTAATGTGTATTTGTGTTTATATCTCTGGGTAGGAGATATACCGATGTGTTCATGAGTGTTGTGTAATAAATAGACATCGTTTTATATATACACCATATGGTTCTTTTTAATTTAACCTACACTATATGATTAGAACTGGTAAAACAAGCTGTTTGACACTCCTCCTGGATAAGCCTGAAGGCTGCTCTCCACAGCTACCACTTATTGAAATTTCTATGGTTGTCTGAGACCACTAAAATCACCATAAGGGTTGTCTGGATTAGTGCAAGGTGCATCACATAGATAAGTGTGCACCATATAATAAGCCAGCCTCCTACGTGTTCTGCATATCATTAGCTTCTTCTCAGTGAGGACTCCAGCTTTTGTCACTCGGGATAGTGTTTTCCATTTCTGTAGGGTACCTTTCGGATTAGCATCAGCAGCTGCCACTTTTGACCAGGTTTGATAAAGGCAATTAGGGAAGATGCCACACAAGATCGTAATAAACTTTGGACCAGATGTACGACCATGTTATTTTGCGAGTCCAAAATTGCGCTCAATTGCGAGTCGCAATTTGCGACTCGTAAAATGACATGTACAACAGTGTCAGAGACACTGTTTGCGATTCTCAATGGGGTCGCAAATTGCTTACCTTATCAATATTGATGAGGCACTCGCAATTTGTGAGCCCATTGAGAATGGCTGGCCCTCCCAGGTATGGTGGCCTGCTGGGCTCAACAAAGCACGAGAGAAACTTGCTAAGATTCCACCAAACCACAACGCCACATAACTGAATGAATCAAATGAATTAAATTCAACTATTTAAATCCTCTTGTGGAAATCGCAGATAATCTGTGTTAGCAGAAGCTGAAACCATCTTGTTTGTGGCATCCATTTTGTCAGCTATGAAATTCTCCTGTCCTCTGCTGCTCATCTTCTTCCCTGCCTGTGCTGTCTATTTTAGTTAACTTCCTGGCTCAGCTAACAGCAATATGCATGCTAAAGAGTCTGTAGGTGCCAGAACACCTGGTCTCAGACTCAACTGTCAATCTCTTAATGCTGCCATTAGCACTCCTGCTCCCCCTCCCACTTTGCTTACTAAGGGATTTCCCATTTGCCCATGTTTGTCGGTAGTTATTCCTGTGTAGGCCTGTACCTTCTATTTGTAGCTACATGCTTACCAGTGCAGAAAACTCTGTATAAAAGCACCATGGTCTGTGCATTCAAGCCTCTACCACCTGGAACACTTGAAGGTGTTGTATGGACGTGGTCTCACTCATGAGTGAATAAACTTGTTATTTTGAATTTCAGCTTCAGTACCAATCTCTTCTTTGTTGGTCTAAGGACCCGTGGACAAAGATAAGGGTGACCCCTGCACTGATGTGCCCCTAAAAAGGCACATTTCCACAGTTTTGGTGCCTAACGTGGGGCTCATCGGAGCAGCGGCCGCCCAAAGGAGTGGTCTTGACGGAGGAATGGAATTTTGCTGAGGAGACGTCCTGCACAAGGATATCCTTGTCTTTGCAGACCAAAGTGCTTCTCCGGTTTTCCCGCTTTGACCCTCCAGGTGGTGGCCGGTCCCGACTGAGATTTCTTTTGGCGCAAGTTTCGCAGTGACCATTAGGTGGACCATGAGATTGGCAGTTGGAGGTTGATGACTTTTGTTTGGTAAGGTCGCTGAAGCGGCACTCTTGATTTTGGATTTGCTTGGCCAAAATTCTGGTTTTGTTTGTTTGTTTGTTTGTTTATTTATTGCAATAAATTAAGGCAGGTAATGTGGAGATATTTCTCTACTTTTGAAGATTTTTGAATAGTAATATATTACTATAATTTGGCAGCATGCCTGCTCCTAGCGCACTTCGTAGGTTGTGTTGCTGTCTTGGAGGTACCAAAATGGTTTTAGAAAGAAGTCAGCCGGCTCCCCTAGAGGGGACACCTAATTGATACATGTATATTAAATACGGTATTTCTTCCATAATGTATAGTACACTGTGGAACAAATATCCGAAAAAGGATCCTGATTTACGATGGCCTGTCAATGGGTCATTTGACTTTAAAAAGATGTAGTATGGAGAGCAGTGTCTGTTTAAAAGAAAGAGTTGACAACAAATGTTTGATTGTGTATGAATGTGGGAGAAAGAAATGCATGAGAGAGTGAGGAAAGAAGAAGCTATAGCAGAAAAAGAACAGCGAAAAACTATATATAAAAAAGTGTTGGAATTGAAAAATAAGGAAATGAAGGAAATAAAAGAAAAAGAGGAAAGGGAGCGTCGTTTAGAGGTAACTGGCCAGTACCCTATTAGGCGCCCTATTTATCCCATACTTAATAGACCTCAGGATGATTCCATCTTGTTGGATAGACCTCCGCCCCCGTATAAATTCCCTAGTGCCCCTGATAATGAGGTTTCTGATGAGGAGCATTTGTCCTCAGATGAGAAAGATATAGTTAAGCAAGATGGGTTTCTGACTCGTTCTACTTTAACTACTGAATGCAAGGCCACTCTTAGATCCGCTGCTCGTTAAGCAGCTCGTGGGAGTGCCTGTGCTCCAGAACTCGAAGCAATGGTTCAGCAGTGGATAGATTTAGAGCAGTTATATTTTGTAGGGACATTTACTTGGGAAGTAATACTCAGTTTTAGAAAACATTCTGATGATCTAGAGCCCTCTGATATAAATTCTGATTATAAACAATTATGTAATGGCACCTTTCTTCCTTCACAGGTGCCTGATCTAATTAGGCGAGTGGTTAAATTGCGAACTGACGCATTCCGTCTGCTAGAGGAGAAAAAAGTAGCTAGCAAAGCTGCAACTGAACAAACAGTTCAATCCCCGGCACAAAAAGAAGGAGCTGCAGGGACAGATAAAGACACTAGTGATACTGTAGTTACTGTGAAACCAATGCGCAAAGCTGCGCCTCTGTATGTTCCTTCGAAGGGTGCGGGCACAGAAGACGATAAAACTTCAGATGATGCAAAGGGATATTTTATTTATAATTGGGTTTATACCCCTTGGAGTAGAGCAGATGTTATGGCTCTTAAATCTGCTTTACCCGACCCACGGAAAAATCCGGCCGCTTTTTATGAAGAAGTGGAAGGAGCTATTAGCTCCTGTACTATGACTTTGCCAGATATCGATATGTTTTTTTGGGACTTATTTTGCCCCCTGATATATGGAGAACAATTCGGAAGGTAGACAATATTGCATCTTATGGTGATACTTGGGTGCATTTAGAGGAAATAGATGCTGCTAGAGAGCCTGCGCAGAAACCACAACAGGTGATATTAGATCTTCCCAAAGCTATTGTAACTAAGTTAAAAACTCTTATACCCCCTAAGAAAATAGATTGGACTATGTTAGCGTCTTGTAAACAGAAAGCGGATGAGTCCGTTTCCGACTTCTTTACACGATTTGAAGAGACATTCCATGACTTTAGTGGGCAGTCATTGACAGATGACACGGGTAAGCATCTGTTTGTCGACATATTTGTCACTAACCTGTTGCCAGAAATAGCTAGTTGCCTAAAGGCCAGCGAGAGTTCATGGACTACGTCTTCCCCAGTCTCCCTTTTGACTATGGCCCAGTATTATGAGCGTCAGTAATTGGAAGCAAAAGGCAAGGAAGATAAAAAGGTTAAGGATTTAAAAACGAAAGTTATGCAGCATGTCCATTTTTGCTTTCCCCTAACACGCCGGATAACATTGTGGGTATCGATATGCTTAAACATTTCCGTGCTACAATACGTTGTTCCCCAGAAGGTGTGCATGTTATTTTAAATGATAACTATCCAATGGTTGAGAGGTCTTGTCTCATTAAAGAGGATGTTGCTCTGGCATTGTTACCTAGTATTTTGTGGGATACATCAGAAACTAATGTAGGACAAATGGTTATCCCACCAGTACATATTCAAGTGAAGGAAGGGGCTTTGTTGCCTCGACTGCCCCAATATAAAATATCTCAACAAGGCGAAGAAGCATTAATACATATTGTTCAGGATTTGATCAGAGTGGGGGGTGTGGAAGAAGTCCCCTGCAGTACCTGTAATAGCCCTATTCTTCCTATTTTGAAAAAAGACACTGACACTAGAATTTATAGATTCATCATTGACTTACGAGAAGTCAATACAATTTGTAGTGCCCCAAGACCCGGTAGTTTCTGACATCACAACACTTCTTACTATGGTTCCTCCTACTGCAACTACATTTAGTGTAATCGATTTGAAAAATGCATTTTTCTCAATACCTATTCATCCTGACAGCCGTTATTTGTTCGGCTTCACTTTGAATAATCGATCCTTCAGATTCTGTAGAGCTCCACAAGGGTATACCGAGAGTCCTAGCATTTATAGCCAGGCTTTGAAAAGACAGCTTGATTCCTTTCCTGTACCGAAAGGGGTGGCTCTTATTCAATATGTCGATGACATCTTGTTGGCTGCCAATACCCCTGAGCAGTGTGAAGAAGGTACACTGTCATTGCCCTCATTCCTTGCTTCTCATCATTATAAAGTCTCTCGAAAAAAATTGCAATATTGTAGACAGCAGGTTACCTACTTAGGTTACCTACTTAGGTCACCTCCTGTCTAAGGAGGGAGGTGCACTTACACCAGACTGCATTCAAGCTATTTTAGACATGCCTCTGCCCCGTACTAAGAAGGATGTTCATGCACTGATTGGCCTTTCTTCTTTCTATAGGCAGTGGATCCCTAGCTTTTCTCACACTGTTAAACCCTTGTTGGCCCTTTTGACAAAAGATACTCCGATGCCCCTCCCATGGACTACTGAATGCCAGAATGCTTTTCAACAGTTACGTCAAGTCTTTGTTCTGCACCAGTATTAGGAACTCCAGACTACACTAAGGCCTTTACACTCTATGTACACAAGAGGGACGGTTGCGCTCTCTCAGTTTTAGTACAGACACACGGTGATGAGCAGCGTCCTTGTGCATATTTCTCAGCTGTCCTTAATCCAGTCGTCCGTGCACTGCCAGGTAGTTTTCGAGCGGTGGTGGCAATGGCAGGGTCCATACGTCAAAGTGAGGGAATAGTTTTGTCACATAGATTGCTTGTGCTAGTACCCCACTCAGTTGATGCTCTGCTAAATCAAACGAAAACACAACACTTGACTAGTGCCCCCTTGACAGGCTATGAATTGAAACTTTTGGCTCCTCATATCACACTGAAAGGATGTTTGAATCTGAATCCTGCTACATTATTGCCATTTCCAGCCACTCAGTCTCAGTCACAGGAGTTACATGATTGTATATCCCTTACTGAAGAACAAACAAAGGGTCGTGTTGACCTACAAGATACGCCCCTTTCTAGTGTTGCTGGGGAACTGTGGGTTGATGGATCCTGCTTGAAGTTGCCTGATAGCACGACATCTGCTACTTATGCAATTACAACACTTCAGACAGGAGTTGAGACAGCTCGCATCCCACAGAAGTAGGCTCAAGCAGCCGAGCTGATAGCATTGACAAGAGCATGTGAGCTTAGTGCAGATCTACTTGTTAACATCTACACCGATAGCCGATATGCTTTTGGAGTTGCTCATGATTTTGGGCAACTCTGAAAGGAACAAAACACAAACTGTGCACACGTTACGTTCTGTGTATGATGCGTAATAGCGTTAATTTCAAACAAATTTCATACAATGAAACAACTGAAGAACATGAAGGACCACAATAACAAAGGTAAGTTCAGTTTTTCTGTTTATGACGTATTCAGAAATTCCAGCCAGCCAACACGTGTTTCGTCACGGGGTACAAACCCCCGACTTCTTCAGGGCTGGTGAGAAAACATACATGAGGTACGTATCACAAATCAATTCGTTGCATCTCAAATGAATAGAAAACTTCAGTGTTCCAAATATATGGTGGGGAAGGTCACCCAATCAAAACATAAATGCACCCAATAAAGAACCATGTGTTGGGTTAGCTAATGAACCCACTGAAAAACGAATAAAAAATTGACTTGAGATTCAAGGTATTTGAAAAGTCTTGACAAAGATGGAGAGGAAAGAGTGTCCACCGTCAGGCATGCGTGCAATTTAAATTCAAAAGCTTCCATTTCACTGTGAAGTAGGATCCGAACTATAAGTATCAGTATCGTTGTGAGTGTAACTAATGTGAAATAATCCAGTGTCAAGGCGTATGAGGAAATGGCACAGTAAATCAGTGTGCCTAACCGGTAAATCACAAAGTAGGTGTTCTAAGCACCTCTACAATATCCCATGTGACAGAGTAAACGTGCGAGTGGTTGTTTCAAACCCCTACCTTCTCTTAGTGAATCGAATATATCAGACCTGTAAATGCAAATGCAACCCAAAGGGACATAAGTATCCGCATTCAACTAAGAAACAACATATAACTACATTAGTGTGGACCAATACGAATTCGCGTGTGTTTGTCATACAACCAGGCTTACCTTTAACCTGGTGATAATTCCGACCCAGTAGGTCTTAGTAATTGATGCGTATACGAGGAATCCCAATGGTATGAGTTAAGGATGCAATGCAATCCTTAATGAAGTAACCGTCCAAGTGTAAACGACTTAAATCTCTTGGACCCTGTGAAGAGTATAAACCCGATCAGTAATGAACTCGCCGAGACGTAAATGAATGCGAAACAAGTCAAAACCGTAACCCTAAAGCTAAGTCTTACCTAAAGACGAGTGCGTCTAATCGTCTCCGCGTATCTCTCTCCGTGTGTAGTTCCGTGTGTGCACAGTGCGCATACCCGGAAGTGCTTTTATTCTGAATACCGGTGGAAACACTAGAACGTGTATACTCGGAAGTGTTATCCGTGCGCATGCGTTGTATATGGTGCAGCGCATCCGAAATTTGTCAAGAGATGTCAAATCTCAAGTAGTTTGTTAATAAAAATTATGTTGATAGAGTAAAAATTGAAAAACAAAGACAGGAAAAAGCATGGAAGCTATTGCCACGAAGTTGTACAGTTAAGAGAAATCAAGGCGTACATCAATGAGGTGTAGTCATTGGTAATCTAACAGAAATGCGGAACAATTAAGGCAACAACTTGACATTAAAATCAAAGTATGCAAACAAAGAGCAGATTAGTTGGGTGAGCGTATGGCACCTACGAGATATCACTGTTGGTACAGTAAGGAGAGTGTAAAGTCATGTAGAAATGCACACAGGAAAAAGTGCACAATGAAGGATACATGATTATTTAGACATTAGTAGAAATAAGATTGTATAAAAATATGGACATGTAGAAAAAGACTATCGATTCACTCAATCTATGACACCCATAGATTCACAATTCAGGTGTCTCTATGTTCTTTTTTAAAAAAAGCACGGGTGCATGTAGAACACACATTATATTAGCAAACATCAGAAAATTCCATCAAGCTCGAGTTGAAAAGTGCAGAATGAAGAATACATGATTATTTAAACGTTAGTAGAATTAAGATTGTATAGAATTATGGACATGTAGAACAAGATGAAGAATACATGATTGTTTAAACGTTAGTAGAATTAAGATTGTATAGAGTTATGGACATGTAGAACAAGATTATCGATTCAGACAATCTAAGACACCCATAGATTCACAATTCAGGTGTCTCCTAAAAAGTGCACGGGTACATGTAGACCACAAATTATATTAACAAGCATCAGAAAATTACATCAAGGTCGAATTGAGACATTACACCCTGTGCATCTAGTAGAAGTCACTACGGTGTCATGAACCGAAAAACAGTCATGCGCAACTTAGATATTACTCCCCTAGGAAATAGTGCATCTCGTTGTCACTATTAAAACCTAGGTCCTGGGTACGTAGGCGCATGATCCAAAATGCTTCCAGTTTTCTCAAATTGAGCTCCCTATTACCCCCTCTGGGGTTCTGTTGGCAAATATCTATACCATAGAATTTAAACCTCTTACTTGTGTCTTGTGTAGGGCACTCCCAGATATGTATTGCCATGGGGTATCTCGAGTCTTTCTGTTTGAGAGCTCTAACATGTTCTCCAATTCTTTCTTTTAAGCTTCTTATGGTACTACCTACGTATTTGCCTCCACACGTGCATTCTAGTACATAGACTACAAATTTAGTGTTGCAATTTATATTCACTCTAATATCATATGTCTTGTTAGGTCCTTCAAACATCTTTTTTTCTGTCTGCTGCCCATCTGCATATACCACAGAAGCCGCATTTGAAAAAGCCTTTAGACCGTGTAGTCAGCCATGTGTCTGGGGTTACATTATGTGTGTAACTAGGACTAAGGCGGGTGCGCAATGTCTTTCCCCTGCGGTACGTAATCTGCGGTCTACTGCAGATAAATTTCTCTAGAGAGGAATCGTTGGTAAGAATATGCCAATGTTTCTGCCTGCTCTTGGATAGGGCCTTACTGTAATCATCATAGTTAGTGATCAACCTTACTGCTGTATCTGTGGGTTTCTTCTCCTTATCTATGATGGTGTTGATTCTATCTGTGTTCCTGATTTTGTTCCCTGCTCTCTGAATGAGGGATCTACTGTAGCCTCTTTGTATGAATCTAGATTCCATTTCATGTAGGCATAGTTCGAAATCTGTGTCTACACTGCAGTTGCGTCTAGCTCTAGTGAATTCCCCAAAGGGGATAGCATTAATTTGGTGCGGTGGATGTGCACTATTAGCGTGTAAGATTGCATTATACGCAGTATCTTTTCTGTATAATTTGGTATGCAATTTGTTGTCTTTAACAAGAATCTCAATGTCCAGAAATGTGATGCATGTTTTGCTTGAATCAAGCGTAAACTGCATGTATGAAGTATTTGAATTGAGATATGTGAAGAATTCCGTCAGACTATCACATTTCTGGACATTGAGGTTCTTGTTAAAGACAGCAAATTGCATACCAAATTATACAGAAAAGATACTGCGTGTAATGCATTCTTACACGCTAATAGTGCACATCCACCGCATTAAATTAATGCTATCCCCTTTGGGGAATTCACTAGAGCTAGACGCAACTGCAGTGTAGACACAGATTTCGAACTATGCCTACATGACATGGAAACTAGATTCACACAAAGAGGCTACAGTAGATCCCTCATTCAGAGAGCAGGGAACAAAATCAGGAACACAGATAGAATCAACACCATCATAGATAAGGAGAAGAAACCCACAGATACAGCAGTAAGGTTGATCACTAACTATGATGATTACAGTAAGGCCCTATCCAAGAGCATGCAGAAACATTGGCATATTCTTACCAACGATTCCTCTCTAGAGAAATTTATCTGCAGTAGACCGCAGATTACGTACCGCAGGGGAAAGACATTGCGCACCCGCCTTAGTCCTAGTTACACACATAATGTAACCCCAGACACATGGCTGACTACACGGTCTAAAGGCCTTTTCAAATGCGGCTTCTGTGGTATATGGAGATGGGCAGCAGACAGAAAAAAGATGTTTGAAGGACCTAACAAGACATATGATATTAGAGTGAATATAAATTGCAACACTAAATTTGTAGTCTATGTACTAGAATGCACGTGTGGAGGCAAATACGTAGGTAGTACCATAAGAAGCTTAAAAGAAAGAATTGGAGAACATGTTAGAGCTCTCAAACAGAAAGACTCGAGATACCCCATGGCAATACATATCTGGGAGTGCCCTACACAAGACACAAGTAAGAGGTTTAAATTCTATGGTATAGATATTTGCCAACAGAACCCCAGAGGGGGTAATAGGGAGCTCAATTTGAGAAAACTGGAAGCATTTTGGATCATCCGCCTACGTACCCAGGACCTAGGTTTTAATAGTGACAACGAGATGCACTATTTCCTAGGGGAGTAATATCTAAGTTGCGCATGACTGTTTTTCGGTTCATGACACCGTAGTGACTTCTACTAGATGCACAGGGTGTAATGTCTCAATTCGACCTTGATGTAATTTTCTGATGCTTGTGTACTGCTCGATTTTTCCGGTCTTATTGTGTTGAAGGGTGATTTAGGTGACTTCAGTCTCTTTCCATTCAAGTCTAAGGGTTAGAGTAGTGTATAGAGCCTATTTATTAGGCACTTCGACATGATCCTGTGTTCTTCCCCATAGATCAGGGTTTGCATATATATATATATCCTAGGGGATAGATTCGTTAGCATTGGGGTAATCTGTTCTGTAGTGAGGGTATTTCATGGAGCCGTGCTGAATTCAGGCCTGGTAGGCCTTAAACGGGAGAGACTCCATCTTTCCTCCTGCTCTGGCAGCTCGGGATGTTTCTAGGTCATAGGCAGTGTTTTAGTTAGGAGGTGTTATTCGCTTGGAGAGAACCGGTTCAGGCCGGCCCTTATCGAAGGATTGTATTTTTCTTCATGCCGAAGACACTACATCAGGCCGGCCGGCTGGGAACGTGTCCTTGGCACGGGGAGGTACAAGAATTTGGTGGGCGGCAGGTTACGGGCTGGAATTTTCCATGAGGAAATGCACGTCTATATTAGTAAAAGTTTGAGGCAGATACTGGCACTTGCTTCTTGTCCATGGGCGGCATCTGGCCGTTAGTAGTAAAGCTGCTACTTATTCCAGGGAAGACAGATGACAAACTTGGAGGTGGAGAAAAACCGAGAGATAGATATTCCAAAGAGAAGAGAGTAGCCGATGAGGAAGAGGTCCCAGTGACTCGGAGAGGGAGACGGGAGTAAACCCGTGATTGCGGAGGTGTGACTTCCAGGCGAAGCCGAGGCGCAGACAAGAAGGGAACCTAGATGACCATTGAGTGCAGGCTACATACGACCAAGGTGATGTCAACCCCTTACTATTAGAGTGTACAACTTAATCTTTCACTTTTCTTTGCAGGTTATGTGATACATATTATGTTCCGTGAGTGTGCATGTAATAACTAAATAAAGTATTCAGTTTGTAGTAAAGCAATATGTGCTACGTGTTCTTGTGTAAGAGGGTAACCTATTCTTCTAGTCAGCTGTGACTTAACATGAACAGATGTTAATCCTGATCAGGTAGGTGGTAACTGAATGAGGGAGAAAGGAGCCCTTTGAACTGGGGAACAAGTTGTGCTCAACTAGCTGTCTTTGTGTGATCTGATATATAGTAACACTGATGTCGTGGTAATTATAGGATGAACTCGTGCTAAGGCTGCCGTCTGGGCAGGAAGTCCTGGGTCCATTTGGGACCGCGAGGCTGTGACTGCCGTCTGGGCAGGAAGTCTGTGGCTGCCGTCTGGGCAGGAAGTCCTGGGTCCGTTTGGGACCGCGAGGCTGTGACTTGTCTAAAGCTGCCGTCTGGGCAGGAAGTCCTGGGTCCGTTTGGGACCGCGAGGCTGTGGCTGCCGTCTGGGCAGGAAGTCCTGGGTCCGTTTGGGACCGCGAGGCTGTGGCTGCCGTCTGGGCAGGAAGTCCTGGGTCCGTTTGGGACCGCGAGGCTGTGGCTGCCGTCTGGGCAGGAAGTCCTGGGTCCATTTGGGACCGCGAGGCTGTGGCTGCCGTCTGGGCAGGAAGTCCTGGGTCCATTTGGGACCGCGAGGCTGTGACTGCCGTCTGGGCAGGAAGTCTGTGGCTGCCGTCTGGGCAGGAAGTCCTGGGTCCATTTGGGACCGCGAGGCTGTGACTTGTAGGTCTTGGTATATATAGTAGGAATTCCCTGTCCTTATGTGGTACATATATGTGGTTATTTAGGTGTAAATAGGCCCTAGGGAGGGGGTAACGTTCTGGTTTGGGTTAGAGAGGCTCTGCTGAGCGGGTTCCGAAAACCCAAGCAGAACATTTGGCGTCACGAACCGTTTACGAAACCTGTGTGCGTTGTGGTTGTCTTGTGTTTGCTTTCGGCGCGTGCGTGGTTTTGTTTGCATTTTATTTTTGTATATTTGTGTGTATAGTTTTTATTTTTCTTCCTTCTTTTCTTTCTCTTCTTTTCTTCTTTTTCCTTTTTCACGATGTTTTCTAGAAGGTCTAAATCTACTTTTAAGTTGCCCGTTGATATTCCCGGATGGGATTCAACGCCTTATGAAGCCTTGGCCCGTGAGTGGGCTGATTCCACTGGTTTGAGTGAGAATTGGAATTCTTCTTTGGAGCGGGCAGAGCCGGCTGATGTGATTGCTTGTTTGCAGAAGGCACCCGTATCGAAGGGTGAGGAGATTCCCATTTTGGGGCGCAGAGGTTGGATTCTTTTGTCTGCATACAGGATTCTGCATGAGAGATTGTTGAAGTTACAGATATCTCTTAAAGATGTGGAAGCGCACTTTGTTGAGATTCAGAATTCTCATACTTTGTTGCGGTGTCAAAATAAGTTGCTTGCTGATAAACTTGAGACTTACCAAACTATTGCCGAACGGGCGGCTGTGCGAATTGCTCGTTATAAATACAAGAACAGGCGCGGTCGGGTTTCGACGCGAAAGGTGCGTCTGGTCGTGGCGACAGCTGGGCTGGATTGGAATCCTGATGAATGGGATGGTAATATCTGGAACTCGACGGATTCTTGTTCCTCGGGTGAGGAGTCTGCCAAGCGCGAGTCTTCTCGCTCCCGCCATGATTGTAAGTCTGCTTCTCGCACCTTTGATGGTGCACCCCGTGATTACGCTCGTTCTTCGAGTGGGATCAATGCTTCTTACACTGATTGTCCCTCTACGAGTACTGATCGGGCTCCTTGTGATGCTCGTCCCGCGGTTTCTGCGCATCCAGTTTTCCTTTGGAAGTTGCAGCAGTCTCCCAATGCTCCGCAGGGTATTTCCTTGGACTGTTTAGAAGACTTTACTCAGCAGGAAATTAGTGATATTTTGCAGCGATTTCGGCAGCGAGCTGGTGAGTCCTTGCTCACATGGATGGTGCGCCTTTATGAACTGGGCGCTGCTGGTATTATGTTGGATACTGGCGATTGTTTAAAGTTCTGTTCCTTGAGTTTGGATTCTACTGTGCAGGATCATTTTCGTAACTATAATGGTGTTGGTCAGATTTCTTTACTCCAATTGGCGACTGAGGGTTGTAATCTAAAATATCCTACTGAATCTGACTGGCCTGTGAATGACAAGCCGTGGTATACTTTGCGTGATGCTGCTCAACGTCTCAAAGAGGAGGTGATGAAAACGGCAATTTTTCTGGGTACTGCTGACAGGTTGCTTGATGGTTCATTGACATCTTCTGTGCGGAACCGTATCATTCGATCTTCCCCTGTTGCTTATAAGCAGGTCATGATGACTTTATTGATTAATCAGACTGGTAACGTATTATCTACGGTTTTGGAATCGGTGCGCCAACTCGGTGAGTTGGGTGAGTGGTTTAAACCTGAACGGCAGTCCCGGCCTGACACTCGTACTCCTGGTGAAAATAAACTTACTAGACGTGATATTTTTTCTGGTCTTCTGGCTGATGGTGTGCGGAGGGAGGATATTGATGGGGAGACTACCGCTCGTTTGTGGGAGTTGTTTCGCAAACGTGGCTTGGATCGAAAGGAGGGTGCCCGGCGTGTTCGGACCACTGAGTGTGATCGTGGTGGTTCTGACGGTAGCGGTGATGACGACCGCCGTGGGCGCTCTGTTCGTCGTGATGATCGACGTTCTGCACGTGAGGTGTCCCCCCGTCGAGAGAGAGACAGGGAGAGAGAGGGGGAAAGAGAAAGGGGGAGAACTGACTATGTTTACAGCAGACGTAGAGATGATAGGGATCAATCCCCTGAGTTGAGGAGGAGAGAGGATCGTCACAGTTTGGTCGATCGTAACCCGCAGTACAATGCAGAAGATACGAATCCGTTCCGTACTGGGAATGGATATGAACAGGAGGTACCGATACCTAAGAAACGTGAGAGTCTTTATCCTGATCTATCCTGGTACACAGAATGCAGTAAGAATGACTAGGAAATAGGTCAAGCTCCGGTACACAGATGGGCTCACAGAGATAATAGACCCTATGTAGATATTGATATTTATTGGAGACATCGTAATATCCAAAGGGCCCGAGCATTGGTAGATACAGGAGCGGAGGCCACTCTTATTCATGGAAAATCAAAGAAGTTTACAGGTCAGCCTTTTACTATTACCGGATTAGGTGGAAAAGAAACCCCTGCAGTTCAAACTTTGCTTGAAATGAGAATAGGTAGAATTCCTAGAAAAGAGTATTCTGTACTAGTAGTGCCACTTCTAGAATTCATAATTGGGATTGATATTTTGAGAGGAATGACTTTGCATCTAGATGACGGATGTTACCCATTTGGAACAACGCATTATATATCGTCCAGACCTATACGGGTTGGTCGTTTAAGAATGCCCCCCATACAAGTTCCCCATGCGACAAAAGTGGTTTGTCAGAAGCAGTATCGTATTCCAGGTGGTCATGAGGAGATTAGTACCACTATTCAGGAGTTAGTGGATGCAGGAGTCATAACCCCAGTTACTTCTGCTTGGAATAATCCTGTTTGGCCGGTGCGTAAGAGTGATAACTCTTGGCGCATGACCGTTGATTATCGAGAATTGAACAAGCACACACCCTCTTTGACTGTTGCAGTACCGGATGTTATTACACTTATTGAGAGAATCCAAAAGCATCCAGGTACATGGTACGCGTCCATTGATATTGCTAATGCTTTCTTTTCAATTCCGATTGCCCCAGAGTGTCAGGAACAATTCAGTTTTACGTGGAACGGGCGTCAGATGACGTTTAGAAGTCTTCCCCAGGGCTATGTGCATAGTCCTACGATATGTCACCGGCTGGTGGCAGAGCATTTGGCTGAGGTACCGGTTCATCCCCAAATTCAGATATGTCATTATATTGATGATGTTTTGATCCAAGGCGAAACACAAGAGGAAGTTCAGACCCAATTAGACAGAGTCATTGAGTGCCTGCGTGAGAAAGGTTGGGAAATCAACCCAGATAAATTGCAAGGTCCGTCCCAGGCTGTAAAATCTTTGGGTATTAATTGGCATGAAGGGCACCGTGAAGTGATCCCTCAGGTTAAACAGAAGATTCTTGATTTTGCAGTTCCTAGAAATAGGAAAGAAGCCCAGAGCTTCATTGGTCTGTTTGGCTTTTGGCGCCAGAATATTCCTCATTTGAGTCAAATATTGGCCCCCTTGTACCGGGTCACGTGTAAAAAGAATGCATTTGAATGGGATAAACCACAGCAAGATGCGTTTAGTCTGGCAAAAGAGGCAATTCAACATGCTCTGGATTTATGGCCTGTACGTGATGGTGACGTGGATTTGAATGTGTCTGTACAGGGCCTTTATGCAAATTGGAGTTTGTGGCAGAGACAAGGCAGGAGTAAAGTACCGTTAGGTTTTTGGACCAAAAAGTTACCTGATGCTGGTGAGCGTTACACACCCTTTGAGAAACAGTTACTTGCTTGTTATTGGGCTCTGGTGGATACCGAGCAATTGACTTTGGAACATGATATAGTTCTGCGTCCGGAAATTCCTATCATGCAGTGGGTCCTGAGTTCGCCGAAAACTCACCGAATTGGACACGCTCAAGAGGCGAGTGTGATTAAATGGAAATGGTACATACAAGACAGGGCACGTGTGGGCCCGAAAGGAATTGCTTCTTTACATGAGCAGGTGGCGCGAGCGCCATCGACTGAGACTGAGAGTGAATGTTCCATACCTTTAGCACAGGAGTCTCCTGTCAAGTGGGGTAAGCCTTTTGATGATTTGTCCGCAGCGGAAAGAAACCATGTTTGGTTCACTGATGGTTCAGCGAGGTTTATAGGGATGACACGGCACTGGAAGGCGGTGTCCTATAATCCGATCACACGGAAATTGTTGAGCACAACTGGTGAAGGTAAAAGCAGCCAATTTGCCGAGCTTTACGCTGTTTACCAAGTTTTGAAACAAGAGTTACCTGGTACATGTCATATTTTCACTGATTCTTGGTCTACTGCCAATGGACTGGCTGTTTGGTTGCCAACTTGGCATTCCCATAATTGGAAGTTACATTCCAAAGAATTATGGGGAAAAGAGTTATGGCAAGAAATTTGGGAGATGCTCCCACAGAGTACTGTTACAATCTTCCATGTGGACGCTCACACCCCGATAGATTCTCTTGACAAATTTTTTCATAACATTGCAGATGAGAAGTCTAAAATTGCTGAGGCAGTGGTGGACAGGCAAGATTCTGATATTGCGGGATTGGCGAAATGGGCACACCAGAAGGCAGGACATTTTGGAGAGAAGGCCACTAGCAGGTGGGCTGCTGATCGAGGAATTTATATTCCCTTAGATTTAATCAAAAATGTTATTTTACACTGCCCCGTTTGTCAGCATATCAGACGGCGTAAGGTGCCCCAAATTGTTAAAGGTCATTTACATCGCGGCAAATTGCCCGCTCAAATTTGGCAGATCGATTACATTGGTCCACTTCCCATGAGTAGGAATTGTCAATATGTTTGCACTATTGTTGATACATACAGTGGCCTGCTGGTAGCCCTTCCCTGTAAGCAAGCTACCCAATTGAATACCATTAAAACATTAGAATTAATTATGATGTACTATGGTGTGCCATTCCAAATTCAATCTGATAATGCATCCCATTTTCGTGGAAGATTGGTACAGGAGTTCTGTGCGGAAAACAATATTGAATGGATATTCCATATCCCCTACTACCCACAGGCCTCGGGCCTGGTGGAGAGATTGAATGGCCTGCTAAAGGACCAGCTGCGTAAGTTAACGGATGACAAGTATAAAAATTGGCGAGACTTTTTGCCCCAAGCACTATTGATTTTGAACAATCGTCCTTTTTTAAATGCTGAATCTCCACTCATGCGTTTGTTTCCCCCGAATGCTGAGGCTATGCCTAATGAAATCAGAGAAACCGTGATGTATTGGGAAACTACTCCCGGAGCTTTGGCTCCATGTAGAGCGACCCCAGGGTCGGCAGGTTTAGACTTGCATGCTATGGATGACATTGTTATAAAAAGTAGAGATCGAGTCATCATAGAGACAGGTGTTGGTGTTCAGATACCACCTGGAAATTTCGGATTGATCGCCCCTAGATCGGGGCTGGCTGTAAAAGGCATTCAGGTGCTTGGAGGAATTATCGACAGTGATTATCAGGGAGAGATTAAGGTGCTCCTGCTGAATAGCAGTGAGATTGACTTACTGATACATCGCACTGACCGAGTGGCTCAATTACTCATAATGCCTGTTTTCAGTGGTGTATTAATGAAAGGCACTGCTCCAACGTTGCTAACTGTACGTGGCCAGAAAGGTTTTGGCTCCACGGATAATCCTGGGGCCAGAGTTTGGGTGCAGTCGCCTAAGAATCCCCCTGAACAAGCAGAGGTCATTGCCACCGGTCAGGATAATACCATTTTGGTTATGAGACCAGGGAAAGATAGCTGGGAAGCGGTCCCGGCTGATAAATGTTATTTACGAGAATGATTAATGCCTGTATTTGGTTCTCTTTCAGATCATTCTTTGGATTGTTGCTGCAGGATGTGTCGGAGCCGGACTGTTTTCGGACTGGTACGACGAGAAAGGAGGGATCCTATCAACCCGGGATGAACTGGGAACCCGAGTGTTGCGTTCCTTCGCTGCATGGGATTCATCATCGAACTTTTGGACCGCACTTGCCAAAAGGGTGACTGACGCCCCTCACTTCTGTTTGACACCGATGAGATCTGTCCATGACATTCTGGCGACCTGCCTGGTTGCTGTCCCCGCCTCATTGGAAACTTTAACTCATATTTTTAATGTCTCGAAGGCCCGTCCCAATATTATCCTGGGTGATTTTGCTACCCATGTATATTGCCCCCTATGTATTGAATTGCCGAACGAGCAAACCCCCATCCAGTCCCAAATACTTACTTATAATATCACACAAGGTGATTTGTGCTTCTTTCTTACGTGTAATCCTAGTGCGATCTCTGAATGTCTACGCCTCAAACTAAAAGGCGCCACTTCATTTACCGCTCACGAACGGACTTTGTGCTTTCAAAGGACACCGACCACATGTGTTTCAGTTCAGAACAATATGACTTGTAATAGCTTGGTAGTTACCCCCAGTCACTATCGCACGATGTTACTACCTGCCGGATGGCTTTTCTCATGTGGTAATACTTCCTGGCCATTTGTCCCTGCAAACATTTCCGGAGGCCCTTGTGCCATTACGAGACTCAGTTTGTTGATGTTTGCATCGCACCCGAATGCCAACTCTCGTGTGCTTCGAGATACTGTAATGTTACAGGAGGATTGTGACCCATCTTTGCATTTATATTCCAAGTCTGAATACCTTAGCTTAGCTGTTTCAATTATTGGTGTTCCTGCTTTGGCGGTTTATAATGCCAAATCTATTGGGAAAATGGCCTGCTGGATGGTGAAATCTATTAATCATACTTCTACAATTTTGTCTGACATGCTATTAGACGCCCAGGGTGAACGTAGGGCCATTTTGCAAAATAGAGCAGCCATTGATTATCTTTTGCTTAAACATGGACATGATTGCTCGGACTTCGAAGGTCTCTGTTGTTTTAACTTGTCTGACCATACACAATCCATTCGTGCTCACATCGACAAGTTGCGTGACTTAACAGAAGAAGTTAGAAAACACATTGACCAGGGCTGGTTTGACTGGCTCTTTAATTGGTTACCTGATATACACGCGCTACGCCAAATATTAGGTGGTATTTTGATTGCTGTTGCTGTTTTGATTTCTATCTGTTGCTTTATTCAGTGTATTCCTTCATTATTTCAATTCTGCACACTTGGTACTAGATATAGATCAGTTAGCTTTGTTTCATATTATTCTTCCACAGATGTTAGCTCCATTTAATGAATGTATAATAGACTGAAGTCAAGGGTGAAATGTACTGCTCGATTTTTCCGGTCTTATAGTGTTGAAGGGTGATTTAGGTGACTTCAGTCTCTTTCCATTCAAGTCTAAGGGTTAGAGTAGTGTATAGAGCCTATTTATTAGGCACTTCGACATGATCCTGTGTTCTTCCCCATAGATCAGGGTTTGCATATATATATATATCCTAGGGGATAGATTCGTTAGCATTAGGGGTAATCTGTTCTGTAGTGAGGGTATTTCATGGAGCCGTGCTGAATTCAGGCCTGGTAGGCCTTAAACGGGAGAGACTCCATCTTTCCTCCTGCTCTGGCAGCTCGGGATGTTTCTAGGTCATAGGCAGTGTTTTAGTTAGGAGGTGTTATTCGCTTGGAGAGAACCGGTTCAGGCCGGCCCTTATCGAAGGATTGTATTTTTCTTCATGCCGAAGACACTACATCAGGCCGGCCGGCTGGGAACGTGTCCTTGGCACGGGGAGGTACAAGAATTTGGTGGGCGGCAGGTTACGGGCTGGATTTTTCCATGAGGAAATGCACGTCTATATTAGTAAAAGTTTGAGGCAGATACTGGCACTTGCTTCTTGTCCATGGGCGGCATCTGGCCGTTAGTAGTAAAGCTGCTACTTATTACAGGGAAGACAGATGACAAACTTGGAGGTGGAGAAAAACCGAGAGATAGATATTCCAAAGAGAAGAGAGTAGCCGATGAGGAAGAGGTCCCAGTGACTCGGAGAGGGAGACGGGAGTAAACCCGTGATTGCGGAGGTGTGACTTCCAGGCGAAGCCGAGGCGCAGACGAGAAGGGAACCTAGATGACCATTGAGTGCAGGCTACATACGACCAAGGTGATGTCAACCCCTTACTATTAGAGTGTACAACTTAATCTTTCACTTTTCTTTGCAGGTTATGTGATACATATTATGTTCCGTGAGTGTGCATGTAATAACTAAATAAAGTATTCAGTTTGTAGTAAAGCAATATGTGCTACGTGTTCTTGTGTAAGAGGGTAACCTATTCTTCTAGTCAGCTGTGACTTAACATGAACAGATGTTAATCCTGATCAGGTAGGTGGTAACTGAATGAGGGAGAAAGGAGCCCTTTGAACTGGGGAACAAGTTGTGCTCAACTAGCTGTCTTTGTGTGATCTGATATATAGTAACACTGATGTCGTGGTAATTATAGGATGAACTCGTGCTAAGGCTGCCGTCTGGGCAGGAAGTCCTGGGTCCATTTGGGACCGCGAGGCTGTGACTGCCGTCTGGGCAGGAAGTCTGTGGCTGCCGTCTGGGCAGGAAGTCCTGGGTCCGTTTGGGACCGCGAGGCTGTGACTTGTCTAAAGCTGCCGTCTGGGCAGGAAGTCCTGGGTCCGTTTGGGACCGCGAGGCTGTGGCTGCCGTCTGGGCAGGAAGTCCTGGGTCCGTTTGGGACCGCGAGGCTGTGGCTGCCGTCTGGGCAGGAAGTCCTGGGTCCGTTTGGGACCGCGAGGCTGTGGCTGCCGTCTGGGCAGGAAGTCCTGGGTCCATTTGGGACCGCGAGGCTGTGGCTGCCGTCTGGGCAGGAAGTCCTGGGTCCATTTGGGACCGCGAGGCTGTGACTGCCGTCTGGGCAGGAAGTCTGTGGCTGCCGTCTGGGCAGGAAGGCCTGGGTCCATTTGGGACCGCGAGGCTGTGACTTGTAGGTCTTGGTATATATAGTAGGAATTCCCTGTCCTTAGGTGGTACATATATGTGGTTATTTAGGTGTAAATAGGCCCTAGGGAGGGGGTAACGTTCTGGTTTGGGTTAGAGAGGCTCTGCTGAGCGGGTTCCGAAAACCCAAGCAGAACAGCTTGTTAATATAATTTGTGGTCTACATGTACCCGTGCACTTTTTAGGAGACACCTGAATTGTGAATCTATGGGTGTCTTAGTTTGTCTGAATCGATAATCTTGTTCTACATGTCCATAATTCTATACAATCTTAATTCTACTAACGTTTAAACAATCATGAATTCTTCATCTTGTTCTACATGTCCATAATTCTATACAATCTTAATTCTACTAACGTTTAAATAATCATGTACTCTTCATTCTGCACTTTTCAACTCGAGCTTGATGGAATTTTCTGATGTTTGCTAATATAATGTGTGTTCTACATGTACCCGTGCATTTTTTAAAAAAGAACATAGAGACACCTGAATGGTGAATCTATGGGTGTCTTAGATTGAGTGAATCGATAGTCTTTTTCTACATGTCCATATTTTTATACAATCTTATTTCTACTAATGTCTAAATAATCCTGTATCCTTCATTGTGCACTTTTTCCTGTGTGCATTTCTACATGACTTTACACTCTCCTTACTGTACCAACAGTGATATCTCGTAGGTCCCATACGCTCACCCAACTAATCTGCTCTTTGTTTGCATACTTTGATTTTAATGTCAAGTTGTTGCCTTAATTGTTCCGCATTTCTGTTAGATTACCAATGACTACACCTCATTGATGTACGCCTTGATTTCTCTTAACTGTACAACTTCGTGGCAATAGCTTCCATGCTTTTTCCTGTCTTTGTTTTTCAATTTTTACTCTATCAACATAATTTTTATTAACAAACTACTTGAGATTTGACATCTCTTGACAAATTTCGGATGCGCTGCACCATATACAACGCATGCTCACGGATAACACTTCCGAGTATACACGTTCTAGTGTTTCCACCGGTATTCAGTATAAAAGCACTTCCGGGTATGCGCACTGTGCACACACGGAACTACACACGGAGAGAGATACGCGGAGACGATTAGACGCACTCGTCTTTAGGTAAGACTTAGCTTTAGGGTTACGGTTTTGACTTGTTTCGCATTCATTTACATCTCGGCGAGTTCATTACTGATCGGGTTTATACTCTTCACAAGGTCCAAGAGATTTAACTCGTTTATACTTGGACGGTTACTTCATTAAGGATTGCATTGCATCCTTAACTCATACCATCGGGATTCCTCGTATACGCATCAATTACTAAGACCTACTGGGTCGGAATTATCACCAGGTTAAAGGTAAGCCTGGTTGTATGACAAACACACGCGAATTCGTATTGGTCCACACTAATGTAGTTATATGTTGTTTCTTAGTTGAATGCGGATACTTATGTCCCTTTGGGTTGCATTTGCATTTACAGGTCTGATATATTCGATTCACTAAGAGAAGGTAGGGGTTTGAAACAACCACTCGCACGTTTACTCTGTCACATGGGATATTGTAGAGGTGCTTAGAACACCTACTTTGTGATTTACCGGTTAGGCACACTGATTTACTGTGCCATTTCCTCATACGCCTTGACACTGGATTATTTCACATTAGTTACACTCACAACGATACTGATACTTATAGTTCGGATCCTACTTCACAGTGAAATGGAAGCTTTTGAATTTAAATTGCACGCATGCCTGACGGTGGACACTCTTTCCTCTCCATCTTTGTCAAGACTTTTCAAATACCTTGAATCTCAAGTCAATTTTTTATTCGTTTTTCAGTGGGTTCATTAGCTAACCCAACACACATGGTTCTTTATTGGGTGCATTTATGTTTTGATTGGGTGACCTTCCCCACCATATATTTGGAACACTGAAGTTTTCTATTCATTTGAGATGCAACAAATTGATTTGTGATACGTACCTCATGTATGTTTTCTCACCAGCCCTGAAGAAGTCGGGGGTTTGTACCCCGTGACGAAACACGTGTTGGCTGGCTGGAATTTCTGAATACGTCATAAACAGAAAAACTGAACTTACCTTTGTTATTGTGGTCCTTCATGTTCTTCAGTTGTTTCATTGTATGAAATTTGTTTGAAATTAACGCTATTACGCATCATACACAGAACGTAACGTGTGCACAGTTTGTGTTTTGTTCCTACAGTGGGCCACGACCCACCACTAGAGGGTTTAGGGTTTTTTTCCCTCTCCTGTGGCACCATTTAAACACATTGAAGCTAACTTGAATACGTTAATTAAGTGAGCGCTCAATAATAACCTGACAGAATAAATAACACCCCCTTGTTGATTCACTATTTGACTGAGATCAGGTTTGGGCAGCATCCACGGTTTACTCATTATGACTAGTGATAGAGCTAAGGTAGCAGAGGAACTCTTCGACAAACTTGCCGAAGGGCAATCAGTAGCTGCAAGTGCTGGGCCTAATATACCCACACGCAATGAGGGACTACGTGATAAATTCATGAAATTAGAAAGGTTGAAGAAAGCTGAAAATTCTAAATGGTTGGATGGCGCTACGTTGAAACAGTACTTATGCCTTAATAGAGTCCCCAGGGGTTTAAGATCGCAAATCTTTCCAACATACGATGACCTGGAGGAGGACCTTTTAAAGAAATGGGAGGACACCTTAACTGACAAATCCCAAACACTCATGAGAATTCTTATAGACAACACAGACAGGAAATTGCTTAAACTTCAGAAAGACATTGAAGATGTGGAACAAGAGATAAAAGCCCTAGACCTCAAAGAAGCGACAGAAAAGAACTATATGATACTTAACGATATTTTAATGAGGCATCAAAATGAGATCAAAGAAAGAAAAGCAAGGAAGTTAAAACGAGATGAAATAGACTACAGAGAGGGGCGAGTCTATACATATGCAAGAAAGTATGATTTCCTTTTCAAGACAGGAAAGGAACCAGAGACAAGTCAAAGACAGGAGACTATTTCAATCTCTTCCAGCTCCTCATCATTGAACGCACCAAACACTAGTGACAGCGAGTTAGAAAATGTTGGAACATCTTCCTCTTCCTCTTTTTTTCGAGAGGTACTGAGAATCAGGAAGGGGAACAAACTTCCACCTATCCGCGATCCCACAAACGTAAAACCCGCAGAGGTCAGAGGGCAGGGAGACAAAGAAGACTATCGCACCAAATTGAGGTCAGGGCAGAACAAGAGGTAAAGGCGGGGCCCACAGAGGATATTGGGGTTATGAACCTGTCTTCTACACCATTAAATCAAGACATGGTGAATTTGCTGAAAAAAGGCTTGAGTTTCAACCCCACTAATGAGGGAGATGTTTGTAATACCAAAGTAGATCTTTACAAATTTACGAGAAATGTAAAACAAAAATTCTTTTTTGAAATGAATCCTGTACCCAATAAAGCTACTGTGCATTTACCTACTGACTCTTTGAATGTCAATTTCAGCATTCAAGACGCATTAAACACACAATTACTCTTATCTTTAGCAGACACGGAGGAAACCCCCCAACGCATGGATCTACTTCTACAGGAGCTTGATATCCAAACAGATCACTCACTCACTAGTGGTTTCCGACCCAAATCCAAGTGGACACCCACACTGACAGGTGGCAATTCAATCAACACATTTCACAAACTAGTACAGACTGACCTCAACAAATTTGAAGACAAAAAAAGTCAAAAGAAATTTAGATATTCAGATAACTTGACCAAGGGTGAAAGGGTGGCCCTGAAAGAACTTGTAATCAATAAGAATCTAATAATCAGAGAAGCGGACAAAGGAGGCAACGTAGTGGTGATGGATAAGCAAGACTACAATACAGAATTGTTAACTCAACTTAACGACACAACATGTTACGAACCAGTACACCATAACCCTATAGGTCCTCTAACGCTACTAGTCAATAGGAATCTCAGTGTCTGGCATAACGATGGTCTGCTCACCTTAGAAGAAATGACGTATCTAAAAGTTTTCAGACCTAATTACCCATGCATCTACACACTCCCTAAGGTACACAAACACCTTGCATTCCCTCCGGGTAGACCTATAGTAGCAGGAATTGGGGGTCCCACCGAGAGATTAGCCGAATACGTTGATCTTTTCCTGTCACCATTAGTAAAGAATTTACCATCGTACATTAGGGACACTAAACACATTGTGAACATCCTCTCAGATCTCAGATGGGAGGAGGGTATGATCTTGGTCACTATGGATGTGGTGTCACTTTACACCAGTATTGAACTTGATTTGGGCATTAAAGCCATAGAAACTATCTTGTGTAAAAGAGCTGCTTCTCAATGGAAGCACACGGAGATGCTAATTGACATGATGCGTATCATTCTTAACAACAATGTATTTCTTTTCAACTCTCAATGGTTTAGACAAAAGAAGGGAGTTGCAATGGGATCTAAATTTTCTCCCAGTTTTGCCAATTTATTCATGGGCAAATTAGAAGAGGATTGGATATGGGGACCCGGAGGAGGCAGATTCCACGATTCCATTCTATACTGGGGGCGCTACATAGATGATTGTCTGATGATATGGACGGGCACCCCGGATAGTCTGACGGAATTCTTCACATATCTCAATTCAAATACTTCATACATGCAGCTTACGCTTGAGTCAAGCAATACATGCATCACATTTCTGGACATTGAGATTCTTGTTAAAGACAACAAATTGCATACCAAATTATACAGAAAAGATACTGCGTGTAATGCAATCTTACACGCTAATAGTGCACATCCACCGCACCAAATTAATGCTATCCGCTTTGGGGAATTCACTAGAGCTAGACGCAACTGCAGTGTAGACACAGATTTCGAACTATGCCTACATGACATGGAAACTAGATTCACACAAAGAGGCTACAGTAGATCCCTCATTCAGAGAGCAGGGAACAAAATCAGGAACACAGATAGAATCAACACCATCATAGATAAGGAGAAGAAACCCACAGATACAGCAGTAAGGTTGATCACTAACTATGATGATTACAGTAAGGCCCTATCCAAGAGCATGCAGAAACATTGGCATATTCTTACCAACGATTCCTCTCTAGAAAAATTTATCTGCAGTAGACCGCAGATTACGTACCGCAGGGAAAAGACATTGCGCACCCGCCTTAGTCCTAGTTACACACATAATGTAACCCCAGACACATGGCTGACTACACGGTCTAAAGGCCTTTTCAAATGCGGCTTCTGTGGTATATGCAGATGGGCAGCAGACAGAAAAAAGATGTTTGAAGGACCTAACAAGACATATGATATTAGAGTGAATATAAATTGCAACACTAAATTTGTAGTCTATGTACTAGAATGCACGTGTGGAGGCAAATACGTAGGTAGTACCATAAGAAGCTTAAAAGAAAGAATTGGAGAACATGTTAGAGCTCTCAAACAGAAAGACTCGAGATACCCCATGGCAATACATATCTGGGAGTGCCCTACACAAGACACAAGTAAGAGGTTTAAATTCTATGGTATAGATATTTGCCAACAGAACCCCAGAGGGGGTAATAGGGAGCTCAATTTGAGAAAACTGGAAGCATTTTGGATCATCCGCCTACGTACCCAGGACCTAGGTTTTAATAGTGACAACGAGATGCACTATTTCCTAGGGGAGTAATATCTAAGTTGCGCATGACTGTTTTTCGGTTCATGACACCGTAGTGACTTCTACTAGATGCACAGGGTGTAATGTCTCAATTCGACCTTGATGTAATTTTCTGATGCTTGTTAATATAATTTGTGGTCTACATGTACCCGTGCACTTTTTAGGAGACACCTGAATTGTGAATCTATGGGTGTCTTAGATTGTCTGAATCGATAATCTTGTTCTACATGTCCATAATTCTATACAATCTTAATTCTACTAACGTTTAAACAATCATGAATTCTTCATCTTGTTCTACATGTCCATAATTCTATACAATCTTAATTCTACTAACGTTTAAATAATCATGTATTCTTCATTCTGCACTTTTCAACTCGAGCTTGATGGAATTTTCTGATGTTTGCTAATATAATGTGTGTTCTACATGTACCCGTGCATTTTTTAAAAAAGAACATAGAGACACCTGAATGGTGAATCTATGGGTGTCTTAGATTGAGTGAATCGATAGTCTTTTTCTACATGTCCATATTTTTATACAATCTTATTTCTACTAATGTCTAAATAATCCTGTATCCTTCATTGTGCACTTTTTCCTGTGTGCATTTCTACATGACTTTACACTCTCCTTACTGTACCAACAGTGATATCTCGTAGGTCCCATACGCTCACCCAACTAATCTGCTCTTTGTTTGCATACTTTGATTTTAATGTCAAGTTGTTGCCTTAATTGTTCCGCATTTCTGTTAGATTACCAATGACTACACCTCATTGATGTACGCCTTGATTTCTCTTAACTGTACAACTTCGTGGCAATAGCTTCCATGCTTTTTCCTGTCTTTGTTTTTCAATTTTTACTCTATCAACATAATTTTTATTAACAAACTACTTGAGATTTGACATCTCTTGACAAATTTCGGATGCGCTGCACCATATACAACGCATGCTCACGGATAACACTTCCGAGTATACACGTTCTAGTGTTTCCACCGGTATTCAGTATAAAAGCACTTCCGGGTATGCGCACTGTGCACACACGGAACTACACACGGAGAGAGATACGCGGAGACGATTAGACGCACTCGTCTTTAGGTAAGACTTAGCTTTAGGGTTACGGTTTTGACTTGTTTCGCATTCATTTACGTCTCGGCGAGTTCATTACTGATCGGGTTTATACTCTTCACAGGGTCCAAGAGATTTAACTCGTTTACACTTGGACGGTTACTTCATTAAGGATTGCATTGCATCCTTAACTCATACCATCGGGATTCCTCGTATACGCATCAATTACTAAGACCTACTGGGTCGGAATTATCACCAGGTTAAAGGTAAGCCTGGTTGTATGACAAACACACGCGAATTCGTATTGGTCCACACTAATGTAGTTATATGTTGTTTCTTAGTTGAATGCGGATACTTATGTCCCTTTGGGTTGCATTTGCATTTACAGGTCTGATATATTCGATTCACTAAGAGAAGGTAGGGGTTTGAAACAACCACTCGCACGTTTACTCTGTCACATGGGATATTGTAGAGGTGCTTAGAACACCTACTTTGTGATTTACCGGTTAGGCACACTGATTTACTGTGCCATTTCCTCATACGCCTTGACGCTGGATTATTTCACATTAGTTACACTCACAACGATACTGATACTTATAGTTCGGATCCTACTTCACAGTGAAATGGAAGCTTTTGAATTTAAATTGCACGCATGCCTGACGGTGGACACTCTTTCCTCTCCATCTTTGTCAAGACTTTTCAAATACCTTGAATCTCAAGTCAATTTTTTATTCGTTTTTCAGTGGGTTCATTAGCTAACCCAACACACATGGTTCTTTATTGGGTGCATTTATGTTTTGATTGGGTGACCTTCCCCACCATATATTTGGAACACTGAAGTTTTCTATTCATTTGAGATGCAACGAATTGATTTGTGATACGTACCTCATGTATGTTTTCTCACCAGCCCTGAAGAAGTCGGGGGTTTGTACCCCGTGACGAAACACGTGTTGGCTGGCTGGAATTTCTGAATACGTCATAAACAGAAAAACTGAACTTACCTTTGTTATTGTGGTCCTTCATGTTCTTCAGTTGTTTCATTGTATGAAATTTGTTTGAAATTAACGCTATTACGCATCATACACAGAACGTAACGTGTGCACAGTTTGTGTTTTGTTCCTACAGTGGGCCACGACCCACCACTAGAGGGTTTAGGGTTTTTTTTCCCTCTCCTGTGGCACCATTTAAACACATTGAAGCTAACTTGAATACGTTAATTAAGTGAGCGCTCAATAATAACCTGACAGAATAAATAACACCCCCTTGTTGATTCACTATTTGACTGAGATCAGGTTTGGGCAGCATCCACGGTTTACTCATTATGACTAGTGATAGAGCTAAGGTAGCAGAGGAACTCTTCGACAAACTTGCCGAAGGGCAATCAGTAGCTGCAAGTGCTGGGCCTAATATACCCACACGCAATGAGGGACTACGTGATAAATTCATGAAATTAGAAAGGTTGAAAAAAG
This sequence comes from Triturus cristatus, assembly GCF_964204655.1. Taxonomy (NCBI): domain Eukaryota; kingdom Metazoa; phylum Chordata; class Amphibia; order Caudata; family Salamandridae; genus Triturus; species Triturus cristatus. Next base: position 790,680,742 of record NC_140579.1, read on the forward strand.
CTGAAAATTCTAAATGGTTGGATGGCGCTACGTTGAAACAGTACTTACGCCTTAATAGAGTCCCCAGGGGTTTAAGATCGCAAATCTTTCCAACATACGATGACCTGGAGGAGGACCTTTTAAAGAAATGGGAGGACACCTTAACTGACAAATCCCAAACACTCATGAGAATTCTTATAGACAACACAGACAGGAAATTGCTTAAACTTCAGAAAGACATTGAAGATGTGGAACAAGAGATAAAAGCCCTAGACCTGAAAGAAGCGACAGAAAAGAACTATGTGATACTTAACGATATTTTAATGAGGCATCAAAATGAGATCAAAGAAAGAAAAGCAAGAAAGTTAAAATGAGATGAAATAGACTACAGAGAGGGGCGAGTCTATACATATGCAAGAAAGTATGATTTCCTTTTCAAGACAGGAAAGGAACCAGAGACAAGTCAAAGACAGGAGACTATTTCAATCTCTTCCAGCTCCTCATCATTGAACGCACCAAACACTAGTGACAGCGAGTTAGAAAATGTTGGAACATCTTCCTCTTCCTCTTTTTTTCGAGAGGTACTGAGAATCAGGAAGGGGAACAAACTTCCACCTATCCGCGATCCCACAAACGTAAAACCCGCAGAGGTCAGAGGGCAGGGAGACAAAGAAGACTATCGCACCAAATTGAGGTCAGGGCAGAACAAGAGGTAAAGGCGGGGCCCGCAGAGGATATTGGGGTTATGAACCTGTCTTCTACACCATTAAATCAAGACATGGTGAATTTGCTGAAAAAAGGCTTGAGTTTCAACCCCACTAATGAGGGAGATGTTTGTAATACCAAAGTAGATCTTTACAAATTTACGAGAAATTTAAAACTAACATTATTTTTTAAATGAATCCTGTACCCAATAAAGCTACTGTGCATTTACCTACTGACTCTTTGAATGTCAATTTCAGCATTCAAGACGCATTAAACACACAATTACTCTTATCTTTAGCAGACACGGAGGAAACCCCCCAACGCATGGATCTACTTCTACAGGAGCTTGATATCCAAACAGATCACTCACTCACTAGTGGTTTCCGACCCAAATCCAAGTGGACACCCACACTGACAGGTGGCAATTCAATCAACACATTTCACAAACTAGTACAGACTGACCTCAACAAATTTGAAGACAAAAAAAGTCAAAAGAAATTTAGATATTCAGATAACTTGACCAAGGGTGAAAGGGTGGCCCTGAAAGAACTTGTAATCAATAAGAATCTAATAATCAGAGAAGCGGACAAAGGAGGCAACGTAGTGGTGATGGATAAGCAAGACTACAATACAGAATTGTTAACTCAACTTAACGACACAACATGTTACGAACCAGTACACCATAACCCTATAGGTCCTCTAACGCTACTAGTCAATAGGAATCTCAGTGTCTGGCATAACGATGGTCTGCTCACCTTAGAAGAAATGACGTATCTAAAAGTTTTCAGACCTAATTACCCATGCATCTACACACTCCCTAAGGTACACAAACACCTTGCATTCCCTCCGGGTAGACCTATAGTAGCAGGAATTGGGGGTCCCACCGAGAGATTAGCCGAATACGTTGATCTTTTCCTGTCACCATTAGTAAAGAATTTACCATCGTACATTAGGGACACTAAACACATTGTGAACATCCTCTCAGATCTCAGATGGGAGGAGGGTATGATCTTGGTCACTATGGATGTGGTGTCACTTTACACCAGTATTGAACTTTATTTGGGCATTAAAGCCATAGAAACCATCTTGTGTAAAAGAGCTGCTTCTCAATGGAAGCACACGGAGATGCTAATTGACATGATGCGTATCATTCTTAACAACAATGTATTTCTTTTCAACTCTCAATGGTTTAGACAAAAGAAGGGAGTTGCAATGGGATCTAAATTTTCTCCCAGTTTTGCCAATTTATTCATGGGCAAATTAGAAGAGGATTGGATATGGGGACCCGGAGGAGGCAGATTCCACGATTCCATTCTATACTGGGGGCGCTACATAGATGATTGTCTGATGATATGGACGGGCACCCCGGATAGTCTGACGGAATTCTTCACATATCTCAATTCAAATACTTCATACATGCAGTTTACGCTTGAGTCAAGCAATACATGCATCACATTTCTGGACATTGAGATTCTTGTTAAAGACAACAAATTGCATACCAAATTATACAGAAAAGATACTGCGTGTAATGCAATCTTACACGCTAATAGTGTACATCCACCGCACCAAATTAATGCTATCCCCTTTGGGGAATTCACTAGAGCTAGACGCAACTGCAGTGTAGACACAGATTTCGAACTATGCCTACATGACATGGAAACTAGATTCACACAAAGAGGCTACAGTAGATCCCTCATTCAGAGAGCAGGGAACAAAATCAGGAACACAGATAGAATCAACACCATCATAGAAAAGGAGAAGAAACCCACAGATACAGCAGTAAGGTTGATCACTAACTATGATGATTACAGTAAGGCCCTATCCAAGAGCATGCAGAAACATTGGCATATTCTTACCAACGATTCCTCTCTAGAGAAATGTATCTGCAGTAGACCGCAGATTACGTACCGCAGGGGAAAGACATTGCGCACCCGCCTTAGTCCTAGTTACACACATAATGTAACCCCAGACACATGGCTGACTACACGGTCTAAAGGCTTTTTCAAATGCGGCTTCTGTGGTATATGCAGATGGGCAGCAGACAGAAAAAAGATGTTTGAAGGACCTAACAAGACATATGATATTAGAGTGAATATAAATTGCAACACTAAATTTGTAGTCTATGTACTAGAATGCACGTGTGGAGGCAAATACGTAGGTAGTACCATAAGAAGCTTAAAAGAAAGAATTGGAGAACATGTTAGAGCTCTCAAACAGAAAGACTCGAGATACCCCATGGCAATACATATCTGGGAGTGCCCTACACAAGACACAAGTAAGAGGTTTAAATTCTATGGTATAGATATTTGCCAACAGAACCCCAGAGGGGGTAATAGGGAGCTCAATTTGAGAAAACTGGAAGCATTTTGGATCATGCGCCTACGTACCCAGGACCTAGGTTTTAATAGTGACAACGAGATGCACTATTTCCTAGGGGAGTAATATCTAAGTTGCGCATGACTGTTTTTCGGTTCATGACACCGTAGTGACTTCTACTAGATGCACAGGGTGTAATGTCTCAATTCGACCTTGATGTAATTTTCTGATGCTTGTTAATATAATTTGTGGTCTACATGTACCCGTGCACTTTTTAGGAGACACCTGAATTGTGAATCTATGGGTGTCTTAGATTGTCTGAATCGATAATCTTGTTCTACATGTCCATAATTCTATACAATCTTAATTCTACTAACGTTTAAACAATCATGTATTCTTCATCTTGTTCTACATGTCCATAATTCTATACAATCTTAATTCTACTAACGTTTAAATAATCATGTATTCTTCATTCTGCACTTTTCAACTCGAGCTTGATGGAATTTTCTGATGTTTGCTAATATAATGTGTGTTCTACATGTACCCGTGCATTTTTTAAAAAAGAACATAGAGACACCTGAATTGTGAATCTATGGGTGTCTTAGATTGAGTGAATCGATAGTCTTTTTCTACATGTCCATATTTTTATACAATCTTATTTCTACTAATGTCTAAATAATCATGTATCCTTCATTGTGCACTTTTTCCTGTGTGCATTTCTTCATGACTTTACACTCTCCTTACTGTACCAACAGTGATATCTCGTAGGTCCCATACGCTCACCCAACTAATCTGCTCTTTGTTTGCATACTTTGATTTTAATGTCAAGTTGTTGCCTTAATTGTTCCGCATTTCTGTTAGATTACCAATGACTACACCTCATTGATGTACGCCTTGATTTCTCTTAACTGTACAACTTCGTGGCAATAGCTTCCATGCTTTTTCCTGTCTTTGTTTTTCAATTTTTACTCTATCAACATAATTTTTATTAACAAACTACTTGAGATTTGACATCTCTTGACAAATTTCGGATGCGCTGCACCATATACAACGCATGCGCACGGATAACACTTCCGAGTATACACATTCTAGTGTTTCCACCGGTATTCAGTATAAAAGCACTTCCGGGTATGCGCACTGTGCACACACGGAACTACACACGGAGAGAGATACGCGGAGACGATTAGACGCACTCGTCTTTAGGTAAGACTTAGCTTTAGGGTTACGGTTTTGACTTGTTTCGCATTCATTTACGTCTCGGCGAGTTCATTACTGATCGGGTTTATACTCTTCACAGGGTCCAAGAGATTTAACTTGTTTACACTTGGACGGTTACTTCATTAAGGATTGCATTGCATCCTTAACTCATACCATCGGGATTCCTCGTATACGCATCAATTACTAAGACCTACTGGGTCGGAATTATCACCAGGTTAAAGGTAAGCCTGGTTGTATGACAAACACACGCGAATTCGTATTGGTCCACACTAATGTAGTTATATGTTGTTTCTTAGTTGAATGCGGATACTTATGTCCCTTTGGGTTGCATTTGCATTTACAGGTCTGATATATTCGATTCACTAAGAGAAGGTAGGGGTTTGAAACAACCACTCGCACGTTTACTCTGTCACATGGGATATTGTAGAGGTGCTTAGAACACCTACTTTGTGATTTACCGGTTAGGCACACTGATTTACTGTGCCATTTCCTCATACGCCTTGACACGGGATTATTTCACATTAGTTACACTCACAACGATACTGATACTTATAGTTCGGATCCTACTTCACAGTGAAATGGAAGCTTTTGAATTTAAATTGCACGCATGCCTGACGGTGGACACTCTTTCCTCTCCATCTTTGTCAAGACTTTTCAAATACCTTGAATCTCAAGTCAATTTTTTATTCGTTTTTCAGTGGGTTCATTAGCTAACCCAACACACATGGTTCTTTATTGGGTGCATTTATGTTTTGATTGGGTGACCTTCCCCACCATATATTTGGAACACTGAAGTTTTCTATTCATTTGAGATGCAACGAATTGATTTGTGATACGTACCTCATGTATGTTTTCTCACCAGCCCTGAAGAAGTCGGGGGTTTGTACCCCGTGATGAAACACGTGTTGGCTGGCTGGAATTTCTGAATACGTCATAAACAGAAAAACTGAACTTACCTTTGTTATTGTGGTCCTTCATGTTCTTCAGTTGTTTCATTGTATGAAATTTGTTTGAAATTAACGCTATTACTCATCATACACAGAACGTAACGTGTGCACAGTTTGTGTTTTGTTCCTACAGTGGGCCACGACCCACCACTAGAGGGTTTAGGGTTTTTTTCCCTCTCCTGTGGCACCATTTAAACACATTGAAGCTAACTTGAATACGTTAATTAAGTGAGCGCTCAATAATAACCTGACAGAATAAATAACACCCCCTTGTTGATTCACTATTTGACTGAGATCAGGTTTGGGCAGCATTCACGGTTTACTCATTATGACTAGTGATAGAGCTAAGGTAGCAGAGGAACTCTTCGACAAACTTGCCAAAGGGCAATCAGTAGCTGCAAGTGCTGGGCCTAATATACCCACACGCAATGAGGGACTACGTGATAAATTCATGAAATTAGAAAGGTTGAAAAAAGCTGAAAATTCTAAATGGTGGGATGGCGCTACGTTGAAACAGTACTTACGCCTTAATAGAGTCCCCAGGGGTTTAAGATCGCAAATCATCGCAACATCCTGGACACAGAGAAAGGACAAGCCACGTCACCTGAAGGACCTGAGGAAGTCTTCCCGGACCACATGATCCCTGGTACATCTCGATATCAGCTGCGACCACGGAAGAGAGACACTTTGTTGCTGAAAAAGACTGTGAGACACAGTCCTGGGTAGTGAAAGACTGAGTTACAAAGGGGGGTACTCTTTTAGTGGCCACTTGTCTCAACCTCAGCAAAGAAACCAACGTCTGCCCATGACCTTAGAGCACCATCTGTTTCATTGTTCAATGGCAAGATGAACATGCCTGCAGAGAAGAAATCAACTGCTGCAAAAGTTTGTGATGGAAAGAGTATGTTCATTATTGGACTCACTTCAATTATTGTTCTGATCGCTACAATAACATGGGTTGTAGAGGCAGTAGCTCCTGCTCGACAACTACTGACTGCTACTACTCCTGTCCCCATTTAACACCGATATTTTACTCTTCCCTATCATGAAAAGAAGCACCGAATGTCATATCTCAATAACACTTTCATACAAATGTTGTATCACACCTATAATGCTACGAACATTACCAACTGTTGGGTGTGGAGAATGATGCCAGCTCATCAGAAAAAGGGAGGAACGCCTTTCATTCCTTTGCCGTTTTCACTCAATGGCTCCTGCAGAGCCTGGTTTGCACTATTGTGGGCTTTTCATATTGGTTATATTACCAACTTTGATGTAGGAAAACCTAACGGTCAGTTAAATAGAGTCTGTTACCCTGATGAGGAAGGAGATCCACAAGCTAAAGGAACTGTATGGGAAATGGAGGAGTATCGTCGAGGAAATTCCTCCACGCACGATGTTTTCCCTAACACTCGAACTGTCAAGAGTAATGGGCCTCCTGTTATAGCTGTTACTAGAGCTCGAGCAGACCTTTGTGTGAGCAGTATTGGCAGTATCCCTGTGGGAAAAAGTGACTGTACTACAGTGCTGAACATTTCTGGAATAAACAATAGTAGTTTTTTGTCTTCACATAACACCTATTTCATTTGTGGAAGTAAGGGTTATTACCACCTACCTATTGGGTGATCTGGAAGCTGCTATGTGTCCTTTTTGCTACCACCTGTGTTCTTGGCACCTGCATCCTACCACAAAGACTATAAACTGTATAATGACATATCCAAGAGTCGATCTAAGAGGAAAAGAAATCATGATGAGGTGGATCATACTGATACTGCGCTGCAGCAGTACGTTGACTTTAATTTGGGACTATTTTTCTTTGTTGGTGCAGTCTTAAACAGCAGAAAGATACGGCGTTTGACACGTGCTGTAGAGGCTGTAACTAATCAGACAGCCATGGCACTTGGAAACATCACGGAAGAACTATAAATTGCGAGAAACGTGGCGCTCCAAAATAGGATGGTCCTTGACGTTATCCTGGCTGATCGTGGTGGAGCATGCCACATTATTATTAGCAGCTGCTGTGTCTACATTCCTGACCAAGCCCCTTCAGTTTTTGAAGCAATTTCTAAACTGCACAAGACAGCCACTGAAATCCATCAGGATTCAGGAACATGGACTTTGACTGGATGGCTATGGACTATGTGTACTGTATGGGGCTGAAAATTATTGTCAGCCCTATGTATATTTCTTGTTATTCTCTTCATTTGCTGCCTCTGTATACAATGTGGCCCGATGCTCTGTTCTCTAAGTATTTCTACTTGTACCTCATATAGACCAACTAAACAAAATGTCACAAATGTAAATGCTCGCTTGGCAATTACTGAATTAATGCAGATAGATGTGCATGATGTTTTCTATACTCCCTCAAAAGTTTAGGAAGATGTCTTCAGCATATGCTAAAAGGGCCGTCTGTGGACATCGCAGATAATCTCTGTTAGCATAAGCTGAAACCATCTTGTTTGTGGCATCCATTTTGTCATCTTTGAAATTCTCCTGTCCTCTGCTGCTCGTCTTTTTCCCTGCCTGTGCTGTCTATTTTAGTTAACTTCCTGACTCAGCTAAAAGCAATATGCATGCTAAAGAGTTTGTGGCTGCCAGAACACCTGGTCTCAGACTCAACTGTCAATCTCTAAGTGCTGCCATTAGCACTCCTGCTCCCCCTCCCACTTTGCTGACTAAGGGATTTCCCATTTGCCCATGTTTGTCGGTAATATTCCTGTGTAGGCTTGTCCCTTCTATTTGTAACTACATGCATACCAGTGCATAAAACTCTGTATAAAAGCACCATGGTCTGTGTATTAAAGCCACTACCTCCTAGAATACTTGAGGGTGTTGTATGGACGTGGTCTCACTCATGAGTGAATAAACTTGTTATTATGAATTTCAGCTTCAGTGCCAATCTTTTCTTTGTTGGTCTAAGGAGCCGTGGTCAAAAATAAGGGTGACCCCTGCACCTGTGTGCCCCTAAAAAGGCACATTTCCACACTCTGTTTCTCCATATTTTTCCACCTTTACGTTTAATCCTTCTTTGTTTCAATGTTTGTTCAATCCGTTTTATTAATTCCAGTATTAAGCGACGATATTCTCACAATCACAGGAGCACCATTGAGTTCCACATGTCACGATTTTATTAAAAGTAACCCAATGCATTTCGGGATAACAATCCCTTCATCAGGGGAATCTAAAATGCAAAAAATAATTTTACATGATGCTATCAGCATTAGCATTATACTCCCAATACAACTGACAACTAAATTACTTCCGTTTTTCTTAACAATTTTTACACCAATAGTCATTAAAAACAGTATTGCACATATATTTTAAGACACTTAATTCAATGTTGTAAGCAACAATCCTTTTATCTAAACATCCATATACTTAACAAAATGTATATAATCAGTGAATCTTCATATGTTAAACCAACATTTTTTGTTACCTATTCATTTGCCTTTACTCAGCTTAGCTTCTAATCACGCTTACAGTGACATATGCTGAAATGCGTCCCTCATTGTGGAGCCAATTTTACAAGATGACCGTTTCCTTTTTTTTTTTTTTATTTCTTTTTATTAAACCATTTCGACTGAGACACATCGATTACATACTAGCAGGCGACTTCTGTTTCTTTCAGTATCAATTTACACATTTCAAAATATGTTACAAGTATCATTTCTTTGCGGTTAGGGGGTTTCGAGAGCCTCGTCATCGGTTCGCTGACAAGGTGGGGGACGGATATCGCCTCTATACTGGTTCCAGGCTCCCCATACCTTGCTCCACTTCCCAGGGCATCCCCTAGCTGCAAACACCCATTTTTCCCTAAACATGCACCAATCTAAATCTTCCTTCCACCTCCCCAATAGGGGTGGCCGAACAGCGCCCCACAACTGTGCAATGTTCCTTTTTGCAATCATGAACGGCAGTGTAGCCCACTGCTTAGTGTATGTGTTGAGGTCTGTAGGCCCCCAGACATTTAGTATGCACCTCCGTGCCTCTGGCTTCATATCGACCCCTAGTACTGTCCGCATAGTGCGATGGATGGCTCTCCAATACGCTTCTATCCGCTGACAGCTCCACAGTATGTGGATAAAGGTCCCTAATTCTCCACACCCCCGTCTACACTCTACGCTTTCTGCCCGTCCCATGGGAACCAGTCCGGGTCCCGTTACATATGTCCTATGCAGTATTTTAAGCTGCACTAGTCTAAGCCTGGCCTGGGTTGCCACTACCCTCGGGGAGGAGATTGCCTCTTGCCAGTCTTCGTCATCCAATTCTAGGCCTTCACTGTTCCACTTTCCCTTAAGAATCTGCAGTGGATCATCCATATTGTTAAATAACTTCCTATAAATAAGGGAAATGGTCTTCTCTGGGATGTGTCCGTCTAGCACTCTGGGCCTCCAGTGGGGAAGCCTCTGGAAGCGTCGCGTCCCTAGGGATCTGTGCCAGTAACGCATGGCGGACCTGGAGATAACGGTAATATTCAGTGTCCATGATGCTATATTGCATTTTAAGGGATGCAAATGGCAGAACCGTGCCCTTTCCCCAAATGTCCTTGATTCGTGTGATCCCGATAAGATCCCACTATTCAAATCCCTTGGATTTCCAGAGGCTCCCTAGCTTCTCCGAGTTCCATAGCGGGGTGGCCAGCGTAAGTTTACCATCCCATCTCAGGTGCTTATTGACAGCATGCCATATCTGGACTGCGTGCTCGGTAGGGCCAGTCAACGGGAACCTGCCGGGTTTGGCATACAGAGCCCTGGAATAGTCTCCCCCCGGGAGCAGCCACCTATCCGTAGCGTACCCGGGATCATCTGGGCTGCAATGTATCCTGTGGTTGATCGCCACCAGCTGAGATGCCCAATAGTATTTTTTAAGGTCGGGGAGACTGATACCCCCATCGTACCAATTCAGGGTCAGCTTTGAGAACGCGATCCGGGGTCTGCCATCCCAGAGGAGTTTCCTCTGGAGACTCTCAATTTCCTTAAAGTAGGACATTGGGACCAAATCCATCGTGTTTTGGAGAGCATACAAGACACGAGGGAGGACCATCATCTTAAAGAGGATCGCCCTTCCCAGCATGGAGAGAGGAAGGGACCTCCAGCGTGCGACATCGTTTTTAAGTCGTTGCAGGGGTGGGTCCAGATTACGAGCGAAGCGTAGTCCCGAATCCAGGGTCACATAGATCCCGAGGTATCGGAAGCCTTCAGGCGAAATCTTTTTTGGGCAACTCGGCGGTATCACTGGCGGGTCGCCCGCCAGCACATAAAGTACTGACTTGGACCAGTTAACTGTAAAACCCGAATATCTACCAAATATAGTTAGTACATCCAAGAGGCAGGCCAGGGATGTCCCGGGAGCAGCGACGTAGAGTAGGATGTCGTCTGCGTACAGGGAGATCTTGTCCTTCCAGTCATGAGTCCACCTCATTCCTCGGATAGATCGGTCTTGTCTAATCCAGGCTGCCAACGGTTCGAGAGCCAGCGCAAAGAGAAGCGGCGACAGGGGGCATCCCTGGCGAGTGCCCCTGCTCAGCTGGAAGTCCTTGGACTTCCGATTATTCACTATTACTCGGGCCATCGGGTTGGAATATAGGAGACGGATCCAGCTCAGGAATTCTGGACCAAGCCCAAATTTGCCCAACACCGCAAACAAATAGGGCCACTCAACCATGTCAAATGCCATGGTAGCATCTAATGAAACCAGAGCATGCGGTTCCAGTATAGTAGGTGTTCTACTCGGTACTCCATGGAGGCGGCGCAGGTTGAGGGCTGTGTTGTGATGTGGCATAAAGCCCGATTGATCCGGGTGGACAAGTGTACTGATTACCTTAATCAGTCGTGTGGCTAACAGTTTTGCCAGGATTTTGGGCTCCGCATTTAGTAGCGATATTGGTCTGTATGATGCACAATTTGTTCTGGGTTTGCCCTCTTTACGTATGACGACTATGTTGGACACCCGTTGGTCGTATGGAAGCATTCCTTTCTCTCTACTCTCCTCCAGCATAGCACAGATGTGGGGGGCGAGTTTATTAGTTTTCAGCTTGTACAATTCTACGGGAATACCGTTGGGCCCCGTGGCTCTCCCAGACCTCACTCCTCTGATCGCCTGCGCTACCTCCTCGTCTGTCAGTGGCCACTCCATGTAGGCCCTATTTTCATCAGAGAGTGTGGGAAGTCTAATGTCCTTTATCATCGCGCTGTTTTCCTCTTCCGAGTATCTCCCGGAGGTGCTATATATCAAGTGGTAATAGTTTGCAAATGCGTCTGCGATGGCCTGCGGCTCGGTAATAGGAGTCAAGTCGTCCCCTTGTATCTCGGGTACCAGACGCGACGCCCACTCTTCTGTCTAGCCACGCTATCAGCTTTCCCGCCTTGTCCCCCATTTCATATACTCTGCTCTGGACCCCTCTACTCTGCGCCTTTGCTCTATCCTTGGCAATGCTATTGAACTCTTCCTGCCTCAACTTCAACAGGTGAAGGCCTTCAGGGGTCACCCCTTGGGCTCTCTCCTCCTCTGACTTCAACACATCCTCCTCCGCTCTCACCAAATCCGCCTGTCTGTCCCTATTTTTTCCGGCTATCAAAGAGACAACCTCTCCCCTAATGACTGTTTTGTACGCCTCCCACAGGGTCTGCGCAGAGTCGACCGTGCCCCCATTTTCCTGAAAGTAGTTATCAGTAGCCTTGTTAGTGTTCTTACGGATTTTCGCATCCCTCAGATACCATGGGTTTATTGGGGCTATCCTGCCTACAGTGGTGCGATCTAATTCCATACGAAGCCACACAGGGGAGTGATCAGAAATACCCCGTCCCAGGTGACGAATCTCTTGGATAGTATGGGCCTGTGATGCAGGGATGAGGATGTAGTCAATGCGTGACAGACTGTGATGTGCACATGATACATGTGTGTATTGTGCCCTGTCAGGGTTGAGGGTCCACCACCCATCCACCATCCCCATTGTTTCTAGAAAATTTGACAGCCACCTCTGGGCGGGTCGAAGTTCTCGCGGTGGGTATCTATCTATCTCTCCGGCTACCACCGCGTTGAAATCTCCCCCCATTACCAGGATACCCAGTGGAAATGTTAAAAAGATTGAGCCCAGGTCTTTGAAGGTATCCGTTTGTAGACCGGGCGGAACGTATATGGAGATGAATGTAGCTGCCTTCCCCTCCCATTGGCCCGAAACCCCAACGTATCTGCCACGGACATCAGTCCACGAGGCTTGTATTGTGAAAGGGAATGAGTTCTTAACTAGTATGCCCACCCCTCGGGACCCAGATGTGAATCCAGAGTGTGGCACCATTCTGTACCCTCCCCTATGTAGGGCCATGCATTTATTCCCGACTAGATGTGTTTCCTGTAAGAGGACTACATCCGGGGCGTGTCTCCTAACTAGTTGGCTGACCATCCCCTGCTTAAGTTTATCTCCCAGCCCGTTTACGTTCCAACTGAGGACTTTGACCCCTGAACCCCGCTCAGTGCTCATCGTCATGTCTTTGCGGAAGTCGCTCTCGCTCTGCTGACCAATTTGACGTCGTCGAAAAACACAATACAATAACAAACTCATCTGTAATACAAATCCCACATCTCCCCCAACTCCCCACCACCCTGCACCCCTGCTGATTGGGTCCACCCATAACAAACTGGCAGAGTGCCTGTCGCCCTATACCCTATCCCTAAAGATAACTAAATGTAGTAACGAGGAGGCGGCCCACCCTCCGCCCCCAGGACCTCCATCTTTAAAGTAACTGTCCCCTGAATGTCTCTCAGCAGTCTGTTACCGCGATGCCATATGGCAACTGATTATGTCCCCTCTGGGGTCCATGACCCCCATACCTGACCGCGATTACATTGTCTACAAGTCAGCTCGCCGACTTCAAGCCAGTTCCTGCAGTGCTACTTCCTCGCATCTGTTGCGCCCTCCAGCTCCGAGAGCGTGTCGACTGTCTATCCAGTCCACAGCCATTTCAGGGGTATCAAAAAACCACGCCCTCCCCTCGTCCTCCACCCGCTGATGCGCCGGGAACACCATGGCATATTTAATCCCTTTGTCCCTGAGCTTTTTCTTGACTGCGAGGAAAGTCCGACGTTGTTTCTGCACCAGCTGAGTGAAGTCCGGGAAGAAGGAGAGAGCGGCATTCTCGTAGCGTAGAGGGGATGACATTCGGGCCGACTGCAGGATAGTGTCTCTGTCCCTAAAATTGAGGACTTGTGCAATCAGTGGGCGCGGGGGCGCTCCGGGTTTGGGTTGCCCACCCGGGACCCTGTGCGCCCGCTCTATGGTGAAGAATTTTCCGAGGCCCTTAGGCTTGAGGTGATTCAGAATCAAGTCCTCCACGAAGAGGTCCGGCGCGGATCCTTCTGATTTTTCAGGCACTCCCAAGATGCGGACGTTGTTCCGTCTAGACCTCCCTTCATAATCGTCCAACTTGCGTTCAGCCAGTTCGCAGAAACCCTTAAGATCTCGGACCTCTCGCTGGAGTTGCGACACGTCATCTGTCAGGCCGGCCGTTTTAATATCTAAAGATTTGACTTTCTCGTTTACCTTGGTGAGATCCGTCCAGGGAGGACTTGACCCCGCCTATGGCGGCCATTACATCTTGCAGGGTCAGCTCCGAAGAGGGGTTCACGGTATCTCCCCCGGCCTTCAGTGAATGTCGCTGGTCCGTTGGCGACTCTTTAGGCAGCGTATAACGGTCTAATTTGTTGGTCTGAATCTGCCTGTCCCCTTATTAACTCTAGTCTGGGACTTCTCGGCCTCTGCCTTGCTCCCCATATCTCCAGCGGGTCTCTGGATTTTCCTGCTGGTGCTGGATTCCGCTTTCTCGTGGCCGGGCCGGTGTCACTTTACTTAAGCACTCCCCCAGAGAGCGGTATTAATTTTGCCGATACTTCCTACGGGTTGCGCCCCTGGCCAAATGGGATTTCCTCCTAAATGCCGATACTGTGTCGCTTGGTATCAAAACTGGTTCCACCTCCCACTCTCACGCACTGGGGCGAGAGGAGCCGACGCAGCCTCCGCGCCTCTGGCGGGTCTCACCGTCGCCCAATGTCCGCTGTGGTCCGCCACCGTTCACCGGCACTGCAGTTCTATGTCTCGGGGTAGCCGCGGCCCAGGGGAGCGAGAGGGGGGGAATCACAGGCGTCCCCCACCTCTGCTATTATTTGCCTGAGTTCGCGCTGCTGATGGCGCTTCCCCGACCGGCGACCCCCGGTCTGAGTCTCCGGCTCTGCCCCACACCTCAGGCACTTTCCCAGCACACCGGCCCCCTGCACGAGCCTCGCAGGCAGGCCCGGTCACTCAGCCACCAGAAACAGAAGGGGACGGGCGCAGCTATCTCCCCCTGGCCACGGTGCCCCCGAAGCTCTCATTCAGTGCACCGACCGCAGTGTGAATAGCCTCATGCACTCCCTCACCGAGAGGCTCTGCCGCCCTAGGCCCCCTGTGCACTTAACTGTATCCTTCTTGATTCTCCGGTGCCTCAGGTGTCGTGCCACCGCCGTCCTCAGGGGAAGGTCTTAGCCTTTATATTTTATATACTGCGGGAGGGGGGTGGAAAGCCACAAGTGTCTCACTTAACGCCGATCGTGCGTTAAGGAATGGCGGTGCTCCGACCGGTGACTTCCGGTCCGCGTCGCCACCTCCGCCTCACACCCCCACCGCCTCTCCAACACTCGAGCTCCCGGCGTGGAGTCCGCGCGCAGGCCCCGACAAGTGGTGCTTAGAACTCTGCTTTCGAGCGGGCTACAGATTCCGGCTTTGCAGGACTCAGCACCGCTTTGCTTGTGGTCCCCTGACGCGGGTCATTCAGGGCAGGATCACAGGCACGATAAGAGGTCCCGGGGGTGGCGACGGCGGAGCCCGGAGTTCAAGCGGCCATCTAGCTTCGGCGCTTGGCACCTCCTCCGCCTGTTTCCTTTTTAAACAGCATACCAAATTCCATAACACCATTCGTATTTCTGTTTCATTGCGTGCCGAGGCGCGCTTATCCCTTACGGTGAGAAACTGCATCGATTGTTCAAAACCTGTTCACGTTTATCCCCCCTCTTAACTACCCTCAGGTGGTTGATCACGTGTATCTGTGCTAAAGCTGTGCGCAAAGTTGAACTACAAACTATTTATACAACACACTCGCTCTCCTTCCTCCCCTCATTCACCAGAACAAACTACACCTCCCAGAGTGCATTGTAACCCATCCCTCAGGAACCGGTGCTTACACCATACCCAAATTATTCTTGTGATAAACTAATATAGACAGTATTCCTTTGCATTGTTTAATGGCAGGTAGAGGTCCCTGGAACCACTGCCTGCCCCTAAAAAATATTTTCCCCTTCTTTTGCAAAGGGGCAGGGATCCCCTGGGAACCCTTGGCCTGGGGACCCCTTCCCTTTTACGATTGCATTACCATGCTCTTAAAGAGAGTGATAAATTGTGAGTGTTTTACGACCACAATTGCGGTCACAAAACATTTGTATATGGCTTGTGGGGTCTCTATTAGGAAGGGAACTCCCCTTCCTAATAGCGAGTCGTTAAACACTATTTATTTGCGACTCCTAAAATAGTGTTAATACATGGCCCACATGATTTTTGCATGCGCATGCAAACTCCCGTCGTACATATGGCCCTTTGTGTGTTTATGGGCATGTGTGAATTCTACGCCAAATGTATTCATTCATTAATTTTGCTACATCTGCAGACGTTTGCTAAAGTTGTTTAAAAAAACTGCAAAATTTGTGCGGGGAGTGAAGCAGCAAAGAGTTTTTGAAGTAATAAAACAGAAGTTTAGCGATGCTCCTTTACTAAGTCCTTTCTCACTGGGAGGAAAAATGTGTGTTACAGTGGATGCTGGTACTTTTCGTCTTGGTGCAATTTTGACACAGGAGTGTGCTGGCAAGGAGAATACCACCACGTTTGAATAGCGTACTTTGAAATGACAAGAAAAAATGTATTCTGTAGTAGAACGCAAAATGTTGGCTTTCACCTGGGCAGTGGAAAAATCGAAATGTTATGTCTGGGGTACACATTTCATTATCAAAAACGGATCACAAACCACTGATTCTTATGTTAAGTGGTTCCAATGTAAATACTAGTAGAGCCACAGTCAGATTGGTTAGACTTAGCTCAAAACTTTTGGAACACGGTATTGATGTAGTGCACATTCTGGGCGGAAAGAACAAGAAGGCCGATTGCCTTTCAAGACTACTGATTCTAGTGGAATTGGATATTCTTGACCAAGTAGTTGACGAAGAGGGAGAGGATGTATAATATTTAGTGGCTAGTATTTGTTGGTTGGATGTAGGATGTGTGTCTGAACAGGAGTGGGTTGATGCTATGGAAGAGGACAGTGTTTTGAAGGATGTGATTAAGTATGTAGTGAGTGGTTGGCCTAGAGAAAATAATTTAGCTTTGGCATTGCAGAGTTATTGGAAAATACAAGATGAATTGTCAGTTGATGGTCAGTTTCTTTTCCACAGTGATAAACATTTTACACCTACTAGAATAAGGAGCACGTTGCTTGCTCTTAGTCATGAGGGACACTGAGGCATGAAAACAAGGTTGTACTGGTGGCCTAGTATGGACAGGGTTGTTGAAGAATGGGTATCCAAGTGTTTCAATTGCCAAAAAAATGACAAAGGGCTAATAACAAGAGTACAACCTTTGATAACTGTTGAGTCACCAGAACAGGTATGGGAAAAGAGTAGCAACTGATTTTGTTGGACAATTTTATTATCTTCCAGTGCAGCCTTGTAGGAAGTTCTGCCGGTGGTGAAGTGGCTGGCTCTCCATCTCCTTTCTAGCTGTTAACAGTGTTGTTTGGTGCCTTGGAGGTCTTCTGTGTATCAGCTTGCCTGCTTGTTTGATCGTCTATGCATGCTTGGACTTAATGGGTGCAAGGGAGTCCATGCAGTTCTTGAGCCAGTTGTTGATGTCCATGTCAAGGTTGTCTGTGGTGCTAGGTTGATCCTTGCTGAGGGTGCTAAGTCTGTCTGCTTCTGTGATTTTGCCTCAGCTGAGGTGTGTTGATTTGGAAGTGGATGATGGAGTGGTCGGTCCATGTGAGCGGTTTGGTGGAGTTGTATTTGATTCTGTCGCTTGTGGTGAAGATAGGGCCCAGTGTGTTGAATCTGAGATGAGCTAGTTGAGTCTCATGTTGCTCAAGCTTTTAAGGTGTACTGTGGAGCAGGGAGAGAAACAACCATTACAATGCAGGTTAAAACCATGCGATGCCGTTACTACGAAGCTATTTTCGTGCATATTCCTTTACCACTCATGCTTTTAGCATGCATGCCTTTACAATAAATATATGCCTATAACATGCATGCCATTACAACAAATTTTGTTCTAAAGGCATGAATGATAAAGGAGTGGTAAAGGTTTAGGCATATGTGTAGTAATGTTCAACCATTACAAAAACAAATACAGACCCCTCCCCCAAACCCCACTCACGGTTTAAGCCCAAAGCTGCTCCTTGGTCACGGTCCGGTCTTCGGTCACGCTACATTCCATTTTTAGGCCTTGAGGGTTGTCCCGGGGGTCGGTTATAGGGTTGGGCTTAGGGCTCAGGGCCAGTCACGGAACGTTATTAGTGCTGCTCACTCAGAGGGGTTGTCACGGGGTGCATATTAGGGCTTAGAGCCGGGGGTGGGACTGTTTATTAGGGCTCAAGGTATAGGGTGATAGAGAGCTGGTACGCACCAGCAGCAGAGCCAAGGAGTGCATGTCCACGGCCCTTCAGCCGGCCTTTGGTTGTAGTGGCGACCGGTCGATGGGGCTCCAAGGATACGCGGAGCTACTGTGCAGGATTTAATCCCAACCCGATGCCTGGTGTGGCATTTCCTTTTTCCCAGATTGTGTGTTTGCCCATGTGAGCGGGACTGGGAGTACCCACAACCGGCCTTCACGGTCCCAAAGGTGCTGCATTCCCCACACTGGCATCATATGCTCACTGGCCCAGCGTGAAACATGGAACACTGGGAGGTTCATGGAGGGCCCTGACGTGCACCACCCTGCAGCTAACAAGGTACCATTGTACACTGGGCCCGAGGCGCCCTGCTGGTGGCACTCCTTACTGCTTACTGCTAACTCCCGACTTCCTAAGATGACCTGCGAAGCACAGAAAAACAATCCCAAATTCACTCTGCCACCCCATCCAGCCATTACCACGCATGTCGAATTTAGAGCACAAATGTGCCTATACGAACCATGGCTTCACAACGAAAAAAGGCCTGAATGGTACAGTGATATGCGTTGTAAAAACAATCATAGTAAATGCCTGCGTGGTAATGACGGATGAGTTATATTGACAGCGTACTAAAGTCATGCATGGTAATTGCATGTGTGGTTCCGTCATGCAACCGAGCAGGAGTCGTTTTGGTCTTCCAAGTGAAAGGTGGGGTTACCTAGGAGAATTTAGAATTTGGAGTAGATGGTGAGAGGAGCAACAAAGTCGGTGATAAGGTTGGTAAAGGTGGCTCATGGTCCAGCTGGTTGGTAGGCGAGGGCTCCATTCAGGGTGAAATTGTTGGAGAGTTGCAGCTTGAAGTGCAGGTGGTCCATGAATGGGGTGGCATTCTCTGTGGATGTTGTGCATTTGATGGTTTCCTTGTACATGATAGTGAGTCATCGTTCTGGCTTGTGAAGGCGGTTGTACATGAAGAGAGATGAAAAACAATGTGATGGCACCCCTCTCCCTACGTGCACCCTCAGCAAAGAGATTGGTGTGAAATGTCATGCCTTGACCAGGTGCTGCATGTGATGCAGTTGCTACCACTGCAAGCGTGGCCAGTAATGTCCTTTGCGTATGAAACTGGTGATGGTAGAATGTGGCCTAGCTTTCGAAAGCCTAATGATATGATGATGATCGAAAGTGTCCTGTTGCATGACTGGCAGCTTTCATAGGTGCAAAGGAGTGCTTCTTAACCATTTGTATCCCTTGCTAAAGATAGAGACGAGCCCCTCCCTACCCTAGAGAGAACCTCTTCAGTTCAAACTCTGTAGTACTGTGCTCTCAAGTGGACTGTTACAGTGATGCCCTTTCCTTTTTACTATCAAAAGATGTGGGGCTAAGTTTTGGGAGGATGGATGTCAGATTCCATATTTATAAGTGCAACTACTTCTAAGCTATGTCACCTTACTGGTCCATAGCTGCCAAATAGTCCCAAGTCATAGGTGGCACTTTCAGCCATTTCTGGCTTTTCCTCTAACAGCACTTTGTATAATGGGATATATGAAACCATGCTTCCTTTATTATGCCTTGAGTGCTATAGGGCCAGAAGATACAACCCGGAGGACTTTGGATGCACTCAACAGATCATTGACTGTTGAGTGCATCCAAAGTCCTCCACGTTAGATGCCACATCATGAGTCTCTCTGCCCTGTCTGGGTATAGAGGAACACAGAGTGCTCTCAACCAAGTGCAGCAGCAACAATTTTAGTTGAGGCACCAAAATAACACATTCTGAAAAGCTGAGTTTTACCCTGCAAGTGACATCTCACACGACCACAGGAGTCTCTTCACATGTGTGCCACAGTTTCTGAACCTGCAACCTACAGGTGACTGCTGAGAGACGTGTAGGGTCTCTTCACGTCTATGCTCTAGTGGCTGAGACCGTTACCATAAGGGTAAACCCAATTAATGTCCCTGGGACCTGGGTATGTAACAGTACATTGTGGGAGTGGTCCCAGTACAAAATTACTTAACACAAACACAACATAAAGCAAAAATTAAAAAACATAGCAGGCAAATGCAGTTTGCCTGCTAGGTTTGGCAGAGGTTAAAGTTAGATAGAACCTTACTCTCTAAAGTGGTAGCTTGGTCGAGCAGTAAGGCAGTATCAGAGGACAGTGTAAAGCATTTGATGTACACACTCAGTCAGCAAATGGTCTCACACACTCAAGAACTGAACTCTAGGCCAATTGTTTTGTATAAAAAAAAAAATATACTGTTGTTTTATTTCTAGAACCATGCAAGCCTGGTACAGGTAAGCATATAAGTAATTGACTTGTGTGAACACAGTTCAGAATTGCAGTATAACTGGTACTGGTTTTGATTACAGGTTTAAGAAAGCAGATTGCAACACATTGCAGGTATAGTACATTCAATTGATTGGGCTTTTTAAGTAAAATGCAGTTAATTACTTTTCAGATTACTTTTCTAACCACAGGACTAGATCCTAGATTCAGCCCTGGGACATTTCCTGAAAACAGGTGAGTAAATGCGTTTTAGTTAAAGGTATGCTTTTTAAGGAATGTTATTGTATTTCAAAAGTTGACACTTAAAAGCTTTTTCACATAGAATCACCAATGTTATCCTATGGAAGGAAATTCACTTAGCAGGTAAGTTAGGTTATCATTACTTTTTCTTACCCAGTGCTGGATCCTGGATTCAGCACTGGGACATTTCCTAAAAACAGTTGAGAAAATGCATTTTGGTTAATCGGCTGATTTTTAAGGATAATTTTCAATTTTCAAAAGTCGAAACCTTTTGAGAGAAAAAGTGTCAATGTTATCCTATGAGGAAAAATGAGTTATCGGTTTCAAGGTAAGTAATCGGTCTTTTGAGTTAGGGTTCTGGGGTTCGACTCAGGGGTCTCCCAGGGTCAGTGATGCACTGTTGTTGCACCTTCAGCGGCACTCGGGCGGCCGGGTGCAGAGTGTTGAGGCCCAATGTTATCCTATGGGGGATAGGGGAACTCCGGTTGGTGGCTGCTGGCAAGCAGGTCACAAGGTTGTGGGAGCAAAGCTCCTAGGGTTAAGCTCAGGGCACGTTGGGGACCACGTTAGCACCAAAGGGACACCCTCAGCGGCGCTAGGGCAGCCGGGTGCAGGGTGCATTTTTGAGATCTGGTGCCCTGTTGAATTCAATGGAGTTTCTCCGGGACAAAGATCTTCCAGGAGTGACCACCACTTCAGGGTAAGTTGGGATGTAGAGGAATGGTCAGGCACCACTTGGTTGGGCACACAAGGTCGTGGGGCGTTGGGTGCAGGGGTGCCTTTAGACGTCGGATTTTCTTACCCGCTCCGGTCGCGGTAGGGGGGGTTTCCTGGATTGAGGCGGCAGGCTTCGTCTGGAGGCTTGAGGCAGGTCAGGGGTTGCCGGATCTTGGGTCAGGATCACCGGGGGGACCTCCTCGTGGTGTTTGTTCACTCAAACACAGACCGGGCTCGGCGGGTGCAGAGTGTGCTGGATTCGCGGTTTCTGGCTGGCACCAGAAGCTGCATGTCAAAGACGTCCGGTGTTCACAGGAGAAACAGCTTGGAGAGTGAATGCAGGCAGGTCCTCCGGGGTTTTTGAGGTTGCTGGCCGCTGGACACGCCAGGATTTTGCAGGAGCAGGTTCAAGGGTAGACAGGCCTGTAGGGCTGGGGCCAAGTCAGTGGGCGTCGTCCTCTTGTTAGCTCTGCACAGCTTCTCGTCCTTCTTCTTATTTTCTTGTGGTTGCTGGATCTAAGGAAGGAAGGTTCAGGGTGCACCTAAATACTAAATTGAGTGGCGTTACAGGTAGGTAAAGGGCAGGGGCCAATGGGTCCCTTCCCTGGGGTGGGTACACCCCCTATCCTGACACTCTCCAGTGGGAGGGGGGCAGGAGCCTGACCCTGGTTGGCTGGGTCCCCCATCCTCAAGATGGGGACTCGAGGTTGTGCTTCACCTTGCCTCCCCCACCTTATGGGTTGAGTTGGCAGAGGTGGGCACACCTCTCTTCCTCACTTTGTTTTTCCCGCCAGGTCTCCTGCCCAAAGTGGGGGGTAGAACCAGTGGGGGCCAGTTGCTGAGTACAGCAAGTGGTCTGGAGAATCTCACAAAGGCGGCATGCCTTTGAAGCTTTTCCTTCGTGAACCCTGCCCATCCTGTGGGAGGAGGCTTGGCACCTCGTCCCAGGATGTGCATTGTTTTCAACCCCCGAGAGCAGCAAGCTCTCGACCCAGGGGTCCAGAAACATGTCTGGTTGTGGTAGCCTGCACAGCCACTCAGTCAGGTCACTGGGAGTTGGTCGAGTTTCAGCGGGCATCTCTAAGATGCCCTCTGTTGTGCATTTTACATTAAATCCCACACTGGCATCAGTGTGGGTTTAATGTGCTGAGAAGTTTGATATCAAACTTCCCAGTCTTCGGTGCAGCCATTATGGTGCTCTGGAGTTCGTACTGACAACCTCCCAGCACCATATACTCTTAATGGCAGCACTGCACTTACAGGGCCCAGGAATGGAGCTGGGCACTGTAGGGGTACAGGGCTCATGCACCTGTATCCTCACCACTGGCATAGGGCACCCAGCTAGAGGGGTGACTGATGTATGCCAGGGCAGTGGTTTTTGGGCATGGCACACAGGGATGTGTGCCATGTCGTCTCTTTGTTTTGTTCTGCACCCAGACACTCAGCCTGCAAAGGCAGTGTGTGTGTGTCAGGGTACAGGGCCTCTAAGGGTGGCACAATAAGTGCTGCTGTCCTTAGGGGCCTTCTCAGGTCACAGTGACCTGGGTACCTATGGTACCATTTACCAGGGGCTGACATGTGGCCAGAGATGCCAATTGGGTTTAGGCTGCAATGCAGTTTTAGGGAAGGAACACAGGCCCTGGGTACCTGATTGGCAGGAGCCTAGGGCACACTCAGTCAAAGTACATCAGCAATTCAGCAAAAAGTGGGGGCATACCATGCAAGAAAGAGGGCACTTTCTCACACCATGGCAGTACCCACTGAGTTCATTATTCGACTGTTACGGATTGCCATGATGAAGAACTTCTTTATCTTCCAGGACAACTACTATTTACAAACCAAAGGTGTGGCTATGGGAGCCAACTTTGCTCAAGATTTAGCCATCATATTTATGGACAATTGTGAAAGAACTTTTATTTTCAATGAGATCAATCCCTACGTCAACAATATTGAGAGGTGGAGGCGCTACACCGACGATATTCTCATGATCTGGACAGGAAACACATCTGAATTGAACACATTCCATGTCTGGCTTAACCTAAGTACACCTGACATACAGTTCACCGTACAATCTGATACCAATCAGATAGACTTTCTGGATCTCACTGAAGATAATAAACTCTACACGACACTCTACCGCAAACCCGCAGAGAGAAACTCACT
Source organism: Triturus cristatus (assembly GCF_964204655.1). Taxonomy (NCBI): domain Eukaryota; kingdom Metazoa; phylum Chordata; class Amphibia; order Caudata; family Salamandridae; genus Triturus; species Triturus cristatus. Next base: position 790,703,995 of record NC_140579.1, read on the forward strand.
CCTTCAATACAACAGCTACCACCCAAGCGGTCTCAGGGACAATTTGCCGTTTGGACAATTCCTGCGCAGCCGCAGGAATTGCTCCAAGAAATCTGACTATATGTCTGAATCAGAAGACCTCAGCAACCGTCTCATGGAGAGAGGCTACCCAGTCAGATTGATCAAAAGGGCAAGGAAACGGGCATGGTTCAATCCCCGGGAATCTCTACTACAACCGAGAGAGAAATGTGATAAAGCACTACAGAGGTTGATATGTGTCACAACCTTCTCAACGAAGAGCAATGCCATCAAAAAAAGGTTATCAACAAACATTGGGGCCTGATATCTGACGACATCGAACAGGAAATCGGACCAATGCATTCATACAAAAACCCCAAAAGTATCAAAGATCACATTGTCCGGTCATTCTTAAACTCGCCTGAAACTCCAACTCGGCAAACCCTGTGGAACCTACCACCTATACTGGGACATTACAAATGTGGTCATGTAAAGCGTGCGCAACCACGATCCAGACCAAACGATTTGACTATAAACAACATTCAATCCACCTGAAATCATACACCAACTGCAATACCTGCAATGTAATTTACGGGATCTTATGCCCCTGTGGCCTAATATATATTTGCCAAACTCAGCAAAAAATAAAAGCAAGGATTTTGCAACATTGTAGCCGCATACGTTGTGAGGTACAAGGGGCACCCTTAGTCGAACATTTCAAGACAGCCAAACACGGCCCTGACGATTTACAGTGGTTGGTTCTAGAGAAGATGACACTGGGACCCAGAGGAGGAAATATAGGACTCATCCTTAATGTTAGAGAATGTAAGTGGATGTCCCTTTTAGATTCAATACACTGTGGTCTCAATGAAGTTGATAGCAGCCATGCACAATTAGCAACCTTGACCTCTGAATGAACAATCTCAGACCCAGATGCATTCTACACTCATCTGTCATGATATCAGCCCAGTCTATTAAACCGCATTTACATGTTATCCTTTCCATTCTCAATATGTTCTGACATGACTATGGCATCCATTGACACCTTTACCCTCCTGTGTGAGAGGTACGCTTCAGGTTTCCAATCTACACTGTGAAATCCATGTCATGTACACCGTTTGCATATATATAAGTAAATTTCAGACCGGCATCTAAGGTTTCATTGGTTTTGACATTTTTCACCATCCTGTGTGAGAGGTACATGTCATAGACTCCAGCACCCACACATTTCTTTGGCACGCAGTGTGTCGGGTTCTATACCACAGTGAGAGGCAGGTGCAACGAGTCGCACGTTTATATCTCTAATCATTTGTTTAGCAGAGAATTCACCGGCTCTAACATTTTAAATGTGTGGTCTATTGACTGTCTACCCTCCATTGAGCAACGGCACGTGTCTTTCATGGAGCCAACACTACAGCACCGTCTCTCGATGATGATATACCATTTGAAGGTGGTAAAATACATATTTTGTGTGTCCTATAAAGAGGTGACTGACACTTTACTCTCCTGTGAGAGAGGTACGTGTCACAGAGTTCTGAGTTATCACTTTGTCATGTTATGCCGCATCTTTTGTTTCAATATGTTTATTAACATACAACTCTTGAATACAACCTAGATGGGTGCTTTTCCATTTTTCCGACACAGACCACTTCCATTTTTCAGGTTGAGCTTTTTCTCCCTTCCCACTCACTATGACTTGCGTTTCAAGACACATGTAGGGTAGCGCGCGGCTACGTGCACGCTCAGCGTTGCCTCACACTTAAGTAGAGCTGCCTCACCATTACTCCGGTTCCCTTCACCCGGAAGGAGCTTGTTTCGGCGGACTCTGGTGAGTAGTTTCTTTGTGACGCACGCCCCTTTTTAAACCATGTTAGGCCAGTCCTTTAATTAGTGAGTTTGGCCTCTAAACTCCCCTCTTTGCATTTTAGACTGTCCAACCCCCCATGGAGGATCGTTGAAATCTTTTCACGGTAATTGCCCATTCGGGCAACCCATGTTGTTGTCAACCCTGTTGGTGCGTTTACCTACGCTGTAAGGAGTTTCATTTTATTTCACTCGTTGGGTCCTGTTTTTGATTGTTTTCGCAGATTGTAATCGCTGGGATAGAATTACCCGAGGCATGGCCAACTACGGTGGCCTACTTCTTGATGTGTATTGAAGGGACATACGAGTAACTAGCCCTTTTTAAGTAAGTCCTTGACTCTGAATGTTTCTTTCATTAGCTCCCAGGCCATTCGCACCGTGGTCCAATATGGCTCTGTTGTCATGCACCATGTAATTTATGCTTCAGGTGCTGCTCTGTCCGGTCTCTTTCATTTTGGAGCCTATGCGCCCATCTTCCCATGATCCCCCCACCATGAGGATCTATCACGGTAATTTGATTCTCTCACTTGTGTCTTTCAAATTTTTTTCCCGTTTTCCATTTTTTGTTTAGACAACTGAGTCCTTTCTTTTAATCCTAGGTGCCCCCCAACTCCTCATCTTCCCCTGTCCTGAGGAAAACCCCTTGTAAGGTTTTCAGATACCTACAGCTTTCAGGGTCGAAATGTCGACATTACTTGAACCCGCCAGCTCATTCATCAGCGATTCTTGACTGTGACACTTTTGTAGCATGGCTTTGTAATCTACTAATATTGTTCGGATTCATGTGGCTCAAAGTAGAGCTGTCCATTGATTATTGATGAGGATCACGAGATTTGCACTTTACTCGTGTCCTATACCTGTTCACTTGCACACCAACCACCTGAACCCTTTTCCTTTACATACCCTCGTCTCCACTTGGAGCACTCATTTGTTTGAAGTTTTTGAATCCATCGTTTGTTCATTGTGATTAAATAACAATTGAACGCCATTAACTGCATTTGCCTGATATGTTTTTTAATTTTTGCTTTATGTTGTGTTCGTGTTAAGTAATTTTGTACTGGGACCACTCCCACAATGTTCTAGTGGCTGAGACTGCATCATGAAGGTGGTGAAAAACGAGGCTTGAGGGGATCTCTTCAGATGTGTCCCCCTGTTTCTGAACCTGCACACTGGACGTGGTGGCATACAGACGCTAGGGGGTCTATTAGGATGACGATCGGAAAACCACCCCAACTGCCATGGAAGCAGAAAACTACCGCCCGCCGGTACCGTGGAAAAACCGGCAGCCAAATTATGATCAACCTCCAAAAAACACCTACTGCGGCGGAATGGGGCCAAGAAAAACCACCCGTAGCGGGTGTAGATGGCCAAAATCCATCCGCGGTGGTCGGATTCACGGTGGAAAAACACCAACCCGCCACAAGTATAGCGGAGAGACCGCACGGGAAATTAGGATATCCCCGATGGTCCCGCGGTACGTTCCGCTGTTTCCGACCGCTGCGGTCGCAAACAGTGATGAATGGTAGAGCCAGCGGAAGAGCTGCAGCATAGCCACCGCTGCGGACGATCTGTGAAAAATATGGCAGCCAAATGAAAAAACCCACAATAAGGCCACAAAGTGCACACAGCAAACTAGCCATGCCCCCCAAAAACACAAAACACACCCCAGTGACACAACCACATGCCAAAAAGAAAAATACAAATCCCAGGACAACCCACACAACACACCTGACAGCACTCCCCCATTTGGACACACCCACATAGCTGAGTATAAAACCATCCCCTTTCCTGACCACAATCCTTTGCAATACTCCACAACTTAAGAGCCCAACACCAGAGCACAAAGGAGAAGCAAATCAACACACCATCACTACTCACACCACACACAGCACCACCACCACTTCCACACCTGTACTACTAACCACCATGCACATCACACACCATACACATCACTACCACACCCACCACTCACACCCCTACACCCACAACCACTTTGCACACCACACACCATGGCAACACATAAAATGCCCAAATTCACAGAGGGTGAGTTGACTGTCATGGTAGATGAGATAGTCATAGTGGAACCACAACCTTTTGGTAGCCTGGTCCAACAGACATCATTAGCCACAAGAACACAAATGTGGGCAAGGATAGTCAAGAAGGTCAATGCAGTAGGGACCACACCGCGATCAAAAAAGGAAATCATGAAGCGATGGCATGACTTGAAGAGGGTTGTCAAAGAGAGGAGGAGCAAGAACCATGAGCTGGCCTACAGGACTGGCGGTGGGCCTCCCATTCCACCAAAACCATTCACTCCATTGGAGGAGACGGTGCTTGCCATACTGCATCCAGAGAGTCTCACAGGAGTACCCGGGGGAGTGGAGGCTGGTAAGTACAAACAAATGACTACCACCACACTGCTATATACTGTCTTGCACAACTACAAAGCTACACCACCTAGGACAAATTCCATTCATCTGCACCACACACTCCCAAAAACATGTCTTACAGATCCAACATTCACTCACTCCCATTCACCCCAAACGTAGCTAGCAACGTTACCATGGGGGCATGTGTACAGGCAGCCAGCACAACAACTCTCCCCAGGCCCCCTTGTCCCACAGCATCAACAAGATGGAGCCCTCCCCCACCCCACCCAGAAGCATGTGTCAGCCATTACATGACCCTCATCAAACTAACAGGTAGGTAGCCATCTTCCCTGGGAGGGTGTTTGTGGGTGGGAGGCCTGCACCACTACTCCCACCATGCCCCCTGTCCCACAGCCTAACATGATGGAGCTCTCCCCCCACCCTACCCACAAGCATGTGTCAGCCATTACATTACCCTCATCAAACTAACAGGTAGGTAGCCATCTTCCCTGGCAGGGTGTTTGTGGGTGGGAGGCCTGCAACACTACTCCCACCATGCCCCCTGTCCCACAGCCTAGCAAGATGGAGCCCTCCCCCAACCCACCCAGAAGCATGTGTCAGCCATTACATTGGTGAGTTATCACTTTGTCATGTTATGCCGCATCTTTTGTTTCAATATGTTTATTAACATACAACTCTTGAATACAACCTAGATGGGTGCTTTTCCATTTTTCCGACACAGACCACTTCCATTTTTCAGGTTGAGCTTTTTCTCCCTTCCCACTCACTATGACTTGCGTTTCAAGACATATGTAGGGTAGCGCGCGGCTACGTGCACGCTCAGCGTTGCCTCACACTTAAGTAGAGCTGCCTCACCATTACTCCGGTTCCCTTCACCCGGAAGGAGCTTGTTTCGGCGGACTCTGGTGAGTAGTTTCTTTGTGACGCACGCCCCTTTTTAAACCATGTTAGGCCAGTCCTTTAATTAGTGAGTTTGGCCTCTAAACTCCCCTCTTTGCATTTTAGACTGTCCAACCCCCCATGGAGGATCGTTGAAATCTTTTCACGGTAATTGCCCATTCGGGCAACCCATGTTGTTGTCAACCCTGTTGGTGCGTTTACCTACGCTGTAAGGAGTTTCATTTTATTTCACTCGTTGGGTCCTGTTTTTGATTGTTTTCGCAGATTGTAATCGCTGGGATAGAATTACCCGAGGCATGGCCAACTACGGTGGCCTACTTCTTGATGTGTATTGAAGGGACATACGAGTAACTAGCCCTTTTTAAGTAAGTCCTTGACTCTGAATGTTTCTTTCATTAGCTCCCAGGCCATTCGCACCGTGGTCCAATATGGCTCTGTTGTCATGCACCATGTAATTTATGCTTCAGGTGCTGCTCTGTCCGGTCTCTTTCATTTTGGAGCCTATGCGCCCATCTTCCCATGATCCCCCCACCATGAGGATCTATCACGGTAATTTGATTCTCTCACTTGTGTCTTTCAAATTTTTTTCCCGTTTTCCATTTTTTGTTTAGACAACTGGGTCCTTTCTTTTAATCCTAGGTGCCCCCCAACTCCTCATCTTCCCCTGTCCTGAGGAAAACCCCTTGTAAGGTTTTCAGATACCTACAGCTTTCAGGGTCGAAATGTCGACATTACTTGAACCCGCCAGCTCATTCATCAGCGATTCTTGACTGTGACACTTTTGTAGCATGGCTTTGTAATCTACTAATATTGTTCGGATTCATGTGGCTCAAAGTAGAGCTGTCCATTGATTATTGATGAGGATCACGAGATTTGCACTTTACTCGTGTCCTATACCTGTTCACTTGCACACCAACCACCTGAACCCTTTTCCTTTACATACCCTCGTCTCCACTTGGAGCACTCATTTGTTTGAAGTTTTTGAATCCATCGTTTGTTCATTGTGATTAAATAACAATTGAACGCCATTAACTGCATTTGCCTGATATGTTTTTTAATTTTTGCTTTATGTTGTGTTCGTGTTAAGTAATTTTGTACTGGGACCACTCCCACAATGTTCTAGTGGCTGAGACTGCATCATGAAGGTGGTGAAAAACGAGGCTTGAGGGGATCTCTTCAGATGTGTCCCCCTGTTTCTGAACCTGCACACTGGACGTGGTGGCATACAGACGCTAGGGGGTCTATTAGGATGACGATCGGAAAACCACCCCAACTGCCATGGAAGCAGAAAACTACCGCCCGCCGGTACCGTGGAAAAACCGGCAGCCAAATTATGATCAACCTCCAAAAAACACCTACTGCGGCGGAATGGGGCCAAGAAAAACCACCCGTAGCGGGTGTAGATGGCCAAAATCCATCCGCGGTGGTCGGATTCACGGTGGAAAAACACCAACCCGCCACAAGTATAGCGGAGAGACCGCACGGGAAATTAGGATATCCCCGATGGTCCCGCGGTACGTTCCGCTGTTTCCGACCGCTGCGGTCGCAAACAGTGATGAATGGTAGAGCCAGCGGAAGAGCTGCAGCATAGCCACCGCTGCGGACGATCTGTGAAAAATATGGCAGCCAAATGAAAAAACCCACAATAAGGCCACAAAGTGCACACAGCAAACTAGCCATGCCCCCCAAAAACACAAAACACACCCCAGTGACACAACCACATGCCAAAAAGAAAAATACAAATCCCAGGACAACCCACACAACACACCTGACAGCACTCCCCCATTTGGACACACCCACATAGCTGAGTATAAAACCATCCCCTTTCCTGACCACAATCCTTTGCAATACTCCACAACTTAAGAGCCCAACACCAGAGCACAAAGGAGAAGCAAATCAACACACCATCACTACTCACACCACACACAGCACCACCACCACTTCCACACCTGTACTACTAACCACCATGCACATCACACACCATACACATCACTACCACACCCACCACTCACACCCCTACACCCACAACCACTTTGCACACCACACACCATGGCAACACATAAAATGCCCAAATTCACAGAGGGTGAGTTGACTGTCATGGTAGATGAGATAGTCATAGTGGAACCACAACCTTTTGGTAGCCTGGTCCAACAGACATCATTAGCCACAAGAACACAAATGTGGGCAAGGATAGTCAAGAAGGTCAATGCAGTAGGGACCACACCGCGATCAAAAAAGGAAATCATGAAGCGATGGCATGACTTGAAGAGGGTTGTCAAAGAGAGGAGGAGCAAGAACCATGAGCTGGCCTACAGGACTGGCGGTGGGCCTCCCATTCCACCAAAACCATTCACTCCATTGGAGGAGACGGTGCTTGCCATACTGCATCCAGAGAGTCTCACAGGAGTACCCGGGGGAGTGGAGGCTGGTAAGTACAAACAAATGACTACCACCACACTGCTATATACTGTCTTGCACAACTACAAAGCTACACCACCTAGGACAAATTCCATTCATCTGCACCACACACTCCCAAAAACATGTCTCACAGATCCAACATTCACTCACTCCCATTCACCCCAAACGTAGCTAGCAACGTTACCATGGGGGCATGTGTACAGGCAGCCAGCACAACAACTCTCCCCAGGCCCCCTTGTCCCACAGCATCAACAAGATGGAGCCCTCCCCCACCCCACCCAGAAGCATGTGTCAGCCATTACATGACCCTCATCAAACTAACAGGTAGGTAGCCATCTTCCCTGGGAGGGTGTTTGTGGGTGGGAGGCCTGCACCACTACTCCCACCATGCCCCCTGTCCCACAGCCTAACATGATGGAGCTCTCCCCCCACCCTACCCACAAGCATGTGTCAGCCATTACATTACCCTCATCAAACTAACAGGTAGGTAGCCATCTTCCCTGGCAGGGTGTTTGTGGGTGGGAGGCCTGCAACACTACTCCCACCATGCCCCCTGTCCCACAGCCTAGCAAGATGGAGCCCTCCCCCAACCCACCCAGAAGCATGTGTCAGCCATTACATTACCCTCATCAAACTAACAGGTAGGTAGCTATCTTCCCTGGGAGGGTGTTTGTGGGTGGGAGGCCTGTACCACCACTCCCACCATGCCCCCGCCCCACACCTGAGCAGGATGGAGCACTCACTCACACCCAGAAGCATGTGGCAGCCATTACATTGTTCACCTTCACCTAACAGGTAGGTAGCCATCTTCCCTGGGAGGGTGTTTGTGGGTGGGAGGCCTGCACTACTACTCACACCATGCCCCCTGTCCCTCAGCCTAGGAAGATAGAGCCCTCCCCCACCCCACGCAAAAGCACGTGTCAGCCCTTTCATTACCCTCATGAAACTAACAGGTAGGTAGCAATCTTCCCTGGGAGGGTGTTTGTGGGTGGTAGGCCTGTACCACTACTCCCACCATGCCCCCTGTCCCACACCTGAGCATGATGGAGCACTCCCCCACCCAGAAGCAGTTGGAAGCCATTGCAGTACACCAAACAAACTTACAGGTAGGTAGCCATCTTCACAGTGAGGGTATTTGTGGGTGGGAGGCCTGCACCACTACTCCCACCATGCCCCCTGTCCCACAGCCTAGCAAGATGGAGCCCTCCCCCCACCCCACCCAGAAGCATGTGTCAGCCATTACATCACCCTCATCAAACTAACAGGTAGGTAGCCATCTTCCCGGGGAGGGTGTTTGTGGGTGGGAGGCCTGTATCACTACTCCCACCATGCCCCCTGTCCCACACCTGAGCAGGATGGAGCACTCCCCCACCCAGAAGCAGTTGGAAGCCATTGCAGTACAACAAACAAGCTTACAGGTAGGTAGCCATCTTCCCTGGGAGGGTGTTCGTGGGTGGGAGGCCTGTACCACTACTCCCACCATGCCCCCTGTCCCACACCTCAGCAGGATGGAGCACTCCCCCACCCAGAAGCAGTTGGAAGCCATTGCAGTACAACAAACAAGCTTACAGGTAGGTAGCCATCTTCCCTGGGAGGGTGTTCGTGGGTGGGAGGCCTGTACCACTACTCCCACCATGCCCCCTGTCCCACACCTCAGCAGGATGGAGCACTCACTCACACCCAGAAGCATGTGGCAGCCATTGCATTGTTCACCTTCACCCAACAGGTAGGTAGCCATCTTCCCTGGGAGGGTGTTTGTGGGTGGGAGGCCTGCACTACTACTCCCACCATGCCCCCTGTCCCACAGCCTAGCAAGATGGAGCCCTCCCCCCACCCCACCCAGAAGCATGTGTCAGCCATTACATTACCCTCATCAAATTAACAGGTAGGTAGCCATCTTCGCTGGGAGGGTGTTTGTGGGTGGGAGGCTGGTACTACTACTCCCACCATGCCTCCTGTCCCACACTTGAGCAGGATGGAGCACTCACTCACACCCAGAAGCATGTGTCATCCATTGCATTGGTCACCTTCACCTAACAGGTAGGTAGTCATCTTCCCTGGGAGGGTGTTTGTGGGTGGGAGGCCCGCACTACTACTCCCATCATGCACCCTTGTCCCCCAGTACAGCAAGATGGAGCTCTCTATACCACCCAGATGCATGTGGCATCTAATGGATCACTTCAAACAAACTAACAGGTAGGTAGACATATTATTCTGTCTTGTGAGACCACTGAGCAGGATGTAAGCCTCCACCACGCACACACAGATGTGTCACATAACAAAGCCAAATGTGAACACATAACAGGTAAGTAGCCAGTACATGCACCTAGACATTTGTCACAAAATAAATGGTGCCATATGACAACACCAGCCCTCTCATTGCACAAATATGCACACCAATCCTATTGCCACACACAGTGTGCACACAGCTAAGCAAAAGAAACTGTCACAGCAACCAAAGTGTGACACACCAATCCACACGTACAAGAAAGTCTGTGCACAACCATGCACAGCACCTATTGGCGTGCAGTGCCATGGGGCTAGAGCAACAAGGACCATTCGCAAAATAAGAAAGCATGTTTGGTAGTGCAAATCAAGATATGCACAGGACAAGACAAAGGTATGCAGGAGATGACAATGGCCAGTCCATGGCCAGATGTGACGTCTGCCAGGTCAGACAAATCAACAAAGAGTCCTCACTGAAATAATATGTTGTGCTAGTCCCTAGATGTCAACATGTCCCTGTAATCACAAATTATGCACGTGGCACATGGTATGTATTGATACCTCACACCATGGACAAGTAATGCATGTACCACAGCATCATGTCAGGAGGCACAGTAGTGCACATAGAAAACAATGTGATGATCAGTCAACTGTGTAGTGTACAAACAGTGAATGACACACAGCTAACACAAAGCTTGCGGGGTGCATTACAATGACCATTTCCCATCTGACCCACAGGTGACCAAGAACTGACTGCAGAGGACAACACCATTAACCTGCAGAGCCAGTCTCCCCCCCACCCCCCCAGGTACATGGACTCTTGGGATTCTCTGGACGATGAGGTCGAAGCCGGCTCATCTGATGTGCCAGGGCGCAACAGGTCCCAGGACCCCATCATCCCCCCCACCACATCTGCTGCAATACCGACATCTCTGCAGATCCCTGCTGTCACGGCCTGTGCGTCCTCCACCACCACCATCACCACCACCACCACCACCAACATCACCACCACCAGTGCTGCCTGCAACACTCCGCCTGTCCCAGAAGATGACCACCCCACCGACTGAGGAAGGCAGGGAGAGGATGCAGGTGCCTACAGTGGTGAGGCAACAGGTCCGTGGCAGGAGGGAAGGTGGGAGGGACAGGGTCACCCACAGACAACAAGAGGCTGGGACCCAATCCCTGGACCACATCGCCAGAGTCCTTGGGGCATAGGAATGGGCCCAGGGACAAACGAGCCGGTCGGACGAACTGTTCCGCGAGCTCATCCTGCTGATGAGGTCCATCGACACCCGCATGGGACAAATTGTGGACCTCTTGGGCCAGCAAGTGGCGGTACTGAGGGACAGGCCTGCGCCACAACCAACACTTCCACCTCCCTCTAGTATGCGTCAGGATGACAGTTCACCATCCTCCCCTGTGACCACAGAGAGGGGTGAGTCCTCAGACCCCACTGGCCCTGCAGCAGGGCCCCCCCTGCCAAGCGATGTAGGGGCCGTCCTAAGAAAACCCTGGGAGTATCTGGAGGCAAAGCACCTGCCAAACGCCAGTCACGGAGCCAGCCATGATGGCAACCCTCTTCACCACTGCATTGACTTTTTGGACTGTCCTTCCCCACGCTGCCTTGTGAATGGCATCTATCTGTTGGACTGGGTCACCACAGCAATGTGGTGACTACTCGATTATCTCATTTACCATAACTGTCAACTCAACTAATCACCTCAATGTAAATGTTCACCCCCTCACATGTCACCATTGTAAATAAAAAATCCTTACACACATGTTGTTGTGTCTGCTCCGTCTTTATTCCAGGATGTACAGTCTTCAACATGATTACAATGTACCAGGAGTATGGAATGTATGTAGGCAAGGAGAAGTTGAAGGCACCTAAGGAAACACAACAGAACAACATTCACTGGTCTGGGTGTGGCATCACAGACATCACACAACACCTACCATCAAGATAATCCAAAATGCACACATCACAATCGGCAACAAGTGTCAACATACACATCCTGTAGATGTTCCTAAATGACCTGGCCCAGAAACATTGTCTGCCACCACTGAGTCTACAACCGGCTGCTGTCACAAATCTCACATACACCTTCACAACAACAGCAACATCATCAGACAATGGGTACGTTGTACATTGTCACCCACCTTCAAGTGAAGTAGCGGGTGATTATCTGTTGACGCAGGTCAACACCTTCCTCCTATGCACTGTCCTCATCACTGGACACAGGTTGGTTTGCAGGCGGGGGCCTTGGGTCCTCATCATCATCCGGAATCTGGGGAATCTCCTTGCGAATGGCTAGGTTGTGGAGCATGCAGCATGCCACTACAATCTGACACACCTTCCCGAGCGAGTAAAACAGTGCACCTCCGGTCTTGTCCAGGCAGCAGAAACGTGACTTCAGCAGACCAAAAGTACGCTCCACCACACGACGTGTCCTCCCATGGGCATCATTGTAGAGGACTTCAGCCGGGGTCCTGGGATTCTGCAGTGGGCTCAGGAACCAGGGACAGTTGGGATATGCAGAGTCACCTAGGTGTGACAAACACAAATAAATATTGCTATGTCGCTGAGGCAGAGGGCAGCAGGTCACACACCCAGCACGCCATATGACTAGGCATACTCACCCACAATCCATGCACGCTCGGGAAGCAGATTAGCCATCAGCTGGGGTACAATGCTGTTACGCAGGATGTAGGAGTCATGGGCTGAGCCTAGGAATTTGGCACACACGTGTGAGATGATCATATCTGCCAGGCACACCACTTGCACATTTATGGAGTGGTAATGTTTATGATTCCTGTAGATATGCTCAAGTGCCTGTGGTGGCACAGGCCCAACATGGGTGCAATCAATGGCACCAACAACATGGGGGATGTTTCTGAAGGGATAGAACTCTCCCTTCATATCTGCCAATTCAGGCCCCCTGGGGAAATGGATATATCTGTCCTTGTAGATCATCATGGTGTACAGTACATCACGCAGCACAATGCTGAACATAGATTGTGACATCCCACCTGCGCTGGCCACCGTGTGCTGGAATGATCCAGTGGCAAAAAAATGCAGGGCTGCCATCACCTTATACGTTGGGGTGAAAGCTGTTGGATATGTTCTGCGAGGCTGCAGGTGGGGCTCCAACATATCACAAAGGGTTTTTAGGGTGGCTCTATCCAGACGGCATTTCCGGATGATCGCCTCATCCTCCATGTCTTCCAGCACTGTCAAGTGACGAAGCAGATTTGGTCTCCTCCTAGTTGAGATGAAAGTGGACACATGTCAATGCAATACATCATGAGATGGTCACAGCATCTCAGGTTCTGGATGACACAATGCCAACAATGACTGTCATCAAAATTGAGTTACAGACCAGCTTACATGTAGGGACACCTTCAGGTACACTAATGGCACACTTGTCAACTTACACAAGGCAAGTACCTCAAACACCACCTCGGTCAATGTGAATGTACATAGGGATATGGCCACATTTACCATGGGCATGCCTGGGAGTATAGCATCCAGCATGTGTGTAACAAATCAACCCCACTGTCTCATACCTAGCTGCTGTACCTGACACACCTTCATGCATCATTTGAACCTGGCACACATCAACAACACATTGACCACAGTCTGAGCAGAAATTACAATTGTGTGCATGATCAGACATAAGAGGACATGCAAAAAAGAACATCATTTGTTGAGACGAACATTGCTGTGATTGTCACTGCACCTCAACACATTGACATATGTACACACTGTAAAGTCCATAACAACACTGTCCTGTGTACAGGACCATCAATATCATAAGTGACATGTGAGGGAGTACATGCCAATCTACGAAATCATATACACAAACATGGCATGTGTAGTCACCAGTGGAGTAAATGGAACATTGGCATTGTGTGCACAATGATGTGCCATTGACCATGTGGCCACTGTGCACTGTTGATGTTTGCCAGATGGCCATTGTGAATGTATGGCACCCAAATCGCGATAGCTACCGTCTGGCCCCTGCGGTGTGTCACAAGCAATCCCCAATGCACAAGTGCAGTAGTATTAGCCATGTAGACATGCCCAAATGGCGATTAACATTCCCCGCCACCCAAATCGCGGTGCTTTATGTGAATGTATGGCACCCAAATCGCGGTAGCTACCGCCTGGCCCCAATGATGTGTCACCAGCAATACCCAATGCACAAGTGCGGTAGTGATAGCCATAGAGACATGCCCAAATGGTGGTTGGCATGCCCGCCACCCAAATCGCGGTGCCTCATGTGAATGTATGGCACCCAAATCACGGTGGCTACCGCCTGGCCCCAGCCGTGTGTCACCAGCAATACCCAATGCACAAGTGTGGTAGTGATAGCCATGGAGACATGCCCACATGGCGGTTGGCATGCCCCGCCTCCTAAATCGCGGTGCCTCATGTGAATGTATGGCACCCAAATCGCGGTAGTTACCGCATGGCCCCAGCGGTGTGTCACCAGCAATACCCAATGCACAAGTGCGGTAGTGATAGCCATGGAGACATGCCCAAATGGCGGTTGGCATGCCCTGCCACCCAAATCGCAGTGCCTCATGTGAATGTATGGCACCCAAATCACGGTAGCTACCACCTGGCCCCAGCGGTGTGTCACCAGCAATACCCAATGCACAAGTGCGGTAGTGATAGCCATGGAGACATGCCCAAATGGCGGTTGGCATGCCCCGCCACCCAAATCGCGGTGCCTCATGTGAATGTATGGCACCCAAATCGTGGTAGCTACCACCTGGCCCCAGCGGTGTGTCACCAGCAATCCCAATGCACAAGTGCGGTAGTGATAGCCATGGAGACATGCCCAAATGGCCGTTGGCATGCCCCGCCACCCAAATCGCGGCGCCTCATGTGAATGTATGGCACCCATGCCCTTACAGCCAATGGGAACCTTAATTGCGGTGGCATGATGCAATTTTGAAAATCGCGGTAGGCGTGCTCTGCCACCGCGTAGCCGGTCATTGGATGCAATTGAAAGATGCACCATCGTGGTAGCGCCCGCCTGGCACCTGCGGTGTGTCACCACCATGGAACATGCCCTTACAGCCAATGGGAACCTTAATTGCGGTAGCATGATGCAATTTTGAAAATCGCGGTAGGCGTGCACCGCCACCGCTGAGGCGGTCATTGGATGTATTTAAAAAAGGCAGACCTGGAACATCAATTGCTGCAGCTTGGCACCTTTGAAACAACCGCAGGGGGCTATATATGTGTGGGAGGGAGCCTCACATTTCCACTGCTCCCAGAGCCTGCTGCCAGAGACCCCTCATCTGCTGCTGCCTCCAGGGACTGCTGCCAGAGACCCCTCATCTGCTGCTGCCCACATGGACTGCTGCCAGAGACCGCTCATCTGCTGCTGCCCCCAGGGACTGCTGCCAGAGACCCCTCACCTGCTGCTGCCTCCAGGGACTGCTGCCAGAGACCCCTCACCTGCTGCTGCCCCCTGGGACTGCTGCCAGAGACCCCTCACCTGCTGCTGCCTCCATGGACTGCTGCCAGGGACCCCTCACCTGCTGCTGCCTCCAGGAACTGCTGCCAGGGACCCCTCACCTGCTGCTGCCTCCAGGGACTGTTGCCAGAGACCCCTCACCACCCATTTCCGCCGCTGTTGTCTCATGTCCACAGTGATTGCAAGGACTGAGAAGATCCGTGCTAGTCCCTTCACAAGCGAGGAGCTGGAGGTCCTGGTGGATGAGGTGCTCACACAGTACCCAAGGCTATATGGTGCCCCAAATGTCGTGGTAAGTCCTCAACAGTGGGGGGGAGTGCAGGGGGGCACACATGTAGTTGGACTGATGCAGTATGTGCCTGATAGTGTGGGGTTGTGTCATGCACTGCCCAACGTGCTGTCTCCAGGAAGAAGGTGTGTGTACCCTATGCCACAGGTTTCCCTGCCTGCACATGTATGTTTGAGTGACCTGTGTTGTGTTGTCAGCCATACAGTGACGCAGCAAGTTGTTGTTGCAGGAGTCAGGACAGTGATTGCTTGGCTGAATGGCTGTGTGTGCCCCTGTTGTCCATCTCAGTGTGAGCCCAGCTAGCCTGCACAGTACCCGCACAAAAAGACAAGGACACATCACTTCACTTACAGAGTATTACATCAGTCTTTTCTCATTGCACTCCAGCTATGGGCCATCTCGACACTGTAGATTGCACACGACCGGCCTTGTGAAAAGGATTTTGGATTTGTGAGCTCATGTCCCTCAATGTGACATCCATGACACAGTTATCTATTCACAGGGCAGGGACATTGAGGGCTGCGCAGTCTTGGACACAGTGAGTCTACCCCCATATACAGGTTGATATGTGATGTATGTCTTGCTCAACCTAAAAAGGGACTGGAGATGTGGGCAGGCTGCACAGGGGTTTCAGTGCTGGCATCCTGCATGTGTGTGAGATGTGCAGGGACTGTGTTCCCCCTCACACCTGCATGCATTTACATCAGCTTTCCCCATGCAGATGTACCATGTAAGATGTATTATTGTCTCTGTTAGACATATCTGTGGATTTTGGATGAGTTTGTATCAGGATACTGTACTGAGAGATGTAGGTACATAACACTGTGTCACTGATAATTTTCCCCTCTTGTCTCCCATGCCTGCAGCTCAAGGTACACCAGAGTAAGGCCATGTGGAGGGCCATTGCGGCCAAGGTGCAGGCTCTGGGTGTCTCAAACCGACGTCGTACCCACTGACACAAGAGGTGGGACGACATCAGCTGTCTGGCAAAGAACTTTGCGGAGATGACCTTGGGGCTGCTTCCTCGCACTGGGCAGTTGGCACGGTGCAGCATGACACCACTGATGGGCCGCTTCTTGGCCGTGACACAGCCTGAGCTGGATGCACGTTTGAAGGAGCATCAGCAGCAAGCCAGGGGTGAGCATTCTGGAAAGGGTGACTTTGGCTCGGAGTGGCTGCATGTGTACAGATCCTGTGCCAGCGCTGGCCTATGTGATGGCAGTGTGATGCAGTGGCTTGTAAGTGGCTGCTGGGCTGGATGCAGGTGTTATGCATTTGCCCTATGTTGGAGGGAGGACCACCGGGGAGTCAGGGGGGGCCCACTCCGGGGTACCTTCCTACCGTAAAGTTATAGCCGAGCGCCGCTGAGAAGCCTCCTAGGGGAGGCCTTCTCCTATGATCGTACTAGGCCCAGTAACACCACCACACAGGACTCCGTGTCAGTTGCTTATCTAAGTATTTTATCAATAGTAGCACATTCAAAATATTTACAGGGGGATCGAGAGATCCAGAAAGAGTCTCAATGTCTTTGTAGGGACAAGGTAGCGGGACAGTCTTAGTACCAGCCTGGTACGGGAAAGCTCTGCACCAGACCTTGCGTTAGGCCGAAGGTGGCTCCGGGGACCGGAGCGGCAGGTGCTGGTCTCAAAGCAGCTCGGACGTGGAGAGCCGCGATGGTGTCTGCAGGCTCGGGTGGTAGTTCCGCTTGGGTCGAGCCGTGACACAGTCAGCAGGGCTCCGGTGGTAGGTCCGCTTCGGTCGAGCCGCGACGAGGTCAGCTGGGCTCTGATGGCAAGTTCAACAAGGTCGGGCCGCGACAGCGTCAGCAGGGCCCCAAAGGTTCGTGAAGGTCTTTAAGCACGGTGGAGCCGCGACGTAGTCAGCAGGGCTCAGAGCGTGGTTCCAGGATGAGTCTTTCTCCGTAGGGTCAGCCGCGATCCGATCAGCAGGGCTCTTGACTCCGGGATACAACTGCTGTCCTGTTGCAGGGTCGCCCCAGATATAGGTCTGCAGCCCTTTGATGTCTGGACCCTTGCGCCAGGGGGGGGCGGAGAGGCCGGGTCGGGAGCGGCCAGACGCTCAGCAGGAGAGGCGCCAGGCCCAGGAGAGCTGTGGGGCGATCGCACCGAGGTGTGGGAGGACGGTTGGGGGTCCCATCGATACTGCCCTCCGCCGGGAGTGGGGAAGTGTTCACGTGGTACCCCCTGGCCAGTTGTTGGTGCCTTGATGTCGGGGCTTGCTGGGGCCGAGGCCGGGTTGAGCGGGGTCACGTAGGCTGGTGCGCAGAGTCACGTACAATCCAAAATGGAGGAGCCCCGAGGTGCAGGGGACCTCGTGCGGCTTGGCGAGGGGGAACAGGACGCCACGAGGCCGGCTCCAACAAGCGTCCCCCCCAGCTGAAGGCAGGGAGAGTCACCCATCTCCTTGGGGGTTCTCCTCGCCGAGGCGGAAGAATCTGGATAGGCCGTTGGCATTGGCGTGGTCGTTGCCGGGCCGGTGCTCTACGGTGAAGTCCATCCCTTGCAGCGAGATGGACCATCGCAACAATTTGGGGTTCTTGCCCCGCATCTGCATTAGCCACCGCAGGGGCCGGTGGTCAGTCTGGACTCGGAAGTGGGTGCCGAAAAGGTAGGGCCGGAGCTTTTTGAGAGCCCATACCACGGCAAAGGCCTCCCGCTCGATGGTGCTCCACCTCTGTTCTCGGGGCAGCAGTCGGCGGCTGATGAAGGCCACAGGTCTGTCGAGGCCCTCGGTGTCCATCTGGGAGAGGACCGCCCCAACCCCGTACTCCGAGGCATCTGTCTGAACCACGAATTCCTTGCCGTAGTCAGGGGCCTGTAGTACCGGGGCAGCGCACATTGCCGCCTTGAGGGTTTCAAAAGCGGTCTGACAGCGGGGTGTCCAGTGCACCGTCTTGGGCTGCTTTTTGGAAGTGAGCTCCGTGAGGGGGCCCACAATACTGCCATAGTCTTTGATAAATCGCCGGTAGTAGCCTGTGAGGCCTAAGAAGGCCCGGACAGCTGTTTGGGTGGCGGGGGGCTCCCACGCCTGGATGGCATCGACCTTCAACTGGAGGGGCGCCACCTGGCCACTCCCCACCTGATGGCCCAGATAGGTCACTGATCCTTGACCGATCTGGCACTTGCTGGCCTTAATCGTGAGCCCGGCCCTTTGGAGAGCGGCCAGGACTCCTCTGAGATGTCCTAGGTGCGCGGCCCAGTGGTTGCTGAAGACTGCAATGTCGTCTAAGTAGGCCGCGCTGAAGGCTTCTAGTCCGGCCAGGACCTTGTTCACCAGTCTCTGGAAGGTCGCTGGGGCGTTCTTCATACCGAAGGGCATCACCCGAAAGTGGTAGTGCCCATCGGGGGTGGAAAAGGCGGATCGTTCCAAGGCGCCGGGGGTGAGCCTGATCTGCCAGTACCCAGCGGTGAGATCAAAATTGCTTAGGTAGCGGGCGGCCCCTAAGCGGTCGATCAGCTCGTCTGCCCGTGGCAGGGGGTGGGCATCGGTCTTGGTGACTGCGTTTAGGCCCCTGTAGTCCACAAAAAATCTGAGTTCCGGGGGGGTGCCGGGGGCGGCGGCCTTCGGCACCAAGACCACAGGGCTGGCCCACGGGCTGTCGGATGGCTCGATGACTCCGAGGGCGAGCATCTTGGAGACCTCCGTTTGTATGCAGGCTCGGACCCGGTCGGGCACTCTTTAGGCGCGGTGTCGCACAGGGGGGCTGTCCCCGGTATCCATGTCGTGGATGCACCAGGGGGTCACCCCGGGCGTGAGAGAGAAGAGGGCAGCGAAGGGTTGCAGCAGCTGCTGGCAGTCATGGCGCTGTTCTGGGGTCAGGGTGGTGGAGAGTTTGACGCCCTCCATGGAGCCGTCTTGGTCCGAGGACCCCAGGGGGTCGGGTAGGGGCTCAGAGTCGCTTTCGCCCCCATCGTCGGTAGCCAGCAGCAGGCTTAGTTCGGGCAAAGTGGGGCTTGAGCCGGTTGGCGTGCAGGACCCGGAGGGGGTTCCTTGGGGACTCCATGTCGACCAAGTAGGTGACGGGGCTCTTCTTCTCAACCACCTTGAAGGGCCCGGTCCATTTGTCCTGAAGGGCGCAGGGGTCCACGGGCGACATGACCCAGACTTGCTGGCCCGGCTCGAACTCGATGGTCGAGGCATTTTCGTCATATCAGCGTTTCATGTCTTCTTGGCTGGCTTCGAGGTTGGCTTCTGCCAGGGCCCGGAACTTCCGAGTCTGGTTCCGCAGGGTCAAGAGGTACCTATAGACGTCGGGGGGGCATCTTGGACGCTTGCCTCCCAGCCCTCTTTGACCAGGCTGAGGGGCCCTCGGACGGGCTGCCCATACAACAGTTCGAAGGGGCTGAAGCCCAGGGATTTCTGTGGAACCTCTCGATAGGCGAACAGGAGGCATGGCAGCAGGATGTCCCATCTCCTCCTCAGGGGCTCTTCCAGGCCCTTGATCATTCCTTTCAAGGTTCTGTTGAACCGCTCGACCAGTCCGTTCCCCTGGGGGTGGTAAGGGGTGGGGAACTTGTAGGTGACCCCACATTGTTGCCAGAGGGATCTCATGTATTTCGAGATGAAGTTCGTACCCCTGTCGCTCACCACTTCTCGGGGGAACCCCACCCTGGAGAAGATGCCCATCAGGGCCCGGCCCTCCACTGGAGCTGTCACAGTTCGGAGGGGGATGGCCTCTGGGTATCGGGTGGCGTGGTCGACCAGTACCAGGATGAAGCGGTGGCCCAGGGCGGTTCGGGGGTTGAGGGGCCCCACGATGTCGATCCCTACCCGTTCGAACGGGGTGTGGACGGCTGGAAATGGTTGGAGGGGGGCCTTGACTCGACCCCCAGTTTTCCCACTGGCTTGGCAGGTCTGGCAGGACCGGCAGTGGTGGTCCACGTCTCTCCGCATTCGGGGCCAATAAAAATGGGTCACCAGGCGGCTGTAGGTCTTGTCTCGCCCGAGGTGTCCGGCGAGGGGCACGTCATGCACCAGGTTCAGGAGGAACTCTCGGAATCAGAGGGGAACCACTAACACACGGCCGGCTCCTAGTTCGGCGACTTTCTGTTCGCTATATAACAAGTCATTGTCCCAAAAGATCCAGTGGGTTCCTGTGGGGTCCCCCGTGGCCTGGGCGGCCGCTTGCTGTCAGGCCCCCTCGAGGGACGGGCAGGCCTTCTGTTCTTGTTGGAACTGTTCGCGGGTGGGGCCCCCGTCGTGGCGCCACTGGGCCAGCTCGGGGATCTCGCTGAGGGAGGCGGCCTCGTCGGGGGAAAGTTCGGATGGCCCGGCCTCCTCGTCAGGCTCCTCCGTGCCGGAGGAGGGTGGCAGTTCCGGACCCGCAGGCTCGGCGGGGGCCGCTGCAGCGGCTGGTTGGGCGGTCATGGACCGGGTGGTGGTGCAGGCCCATTCGGGCAGCCCTAGCATCCCCAGATGCTCTCGGCGCTCCACCTGGGCCGAGGGGGAGCTCTCCAGGTCGTTCCCCAGGAGGCAGTCCACTGGAGCGTCATCGCGGAGAGTTACTTTCAGGGTGCCTGACACTCCTCCCCACTCGAAGGGGATCCGGGCCATCCGGCACATGCTTTCGGTGTTGTCCGCAGTCCGGACAGGGCATGGGACATGCGGCAGGATCTGTTCGGGGGTCACCAGGTGGCAGCGGACAGCGGTCACACTGGCCCCAGTGTCACGGAGGGCTTCGGCCCGTTGCCCATTGATGGTGACCCACTGCTGGTACTTCTGGGTGTTGCTCGGGATGGGGGCTCGGGGCACCATTTCTCGGGTGCCCAGGCATACGAGGGACATGGCAGCCGGTTCCCACTCGGGGGACCAGACGTCGCGGTTTTCCTCCTCTTCTTCTCCTTCCCCCAGGGCTGCGGCGGCTATTTGTCGGGGAGGGGGTCTAGCGGTCCCGTTTCGTCTGTTCACGGGGCAGGCCGGGTCGCTCGCATAGTGGCCTGTCTGTTGGCAGCCGAAGCAGGTCACTGTTGGTCGGGGTCCAGGCCTGGCGATGGGGGTCCCCCTGCGGACCAGGGTCGGGGACGTGTAGTTGGCAGTTTGGCCTCGTGGCGGGCTTCGGGGCGGCCCGGCCGGGAATTCTCGACTGCGGTGGGACCCTCCTCCTCTGCCCCGCTGGCGAGGAGGTCCCGTGGTACTCCGTTGGTAGTCCCCCACGGGGTTCCGGGTGACCCGGGTGTTGACCCACCGGTCGGCTTCGGCGGCGAATTTCCGGGGCTTGGTCAGTTTGCTGTCAAGGAGGTGTTGCCTTAGTTCGACAAAGCAGTTGTTGGCGAGGTGCTCCCAGACAATGAGGCCGAACAGTTCGTTGTACGAGGTGACCTTGCTCCCTCTTATCCACCCTTCGAAGGCTCTGCTGAAGAAGTCCACATATTCGACCCATGTGGTACCGGGGAGCTTCTTGCAGTCCCGGAAGCGCTGCCGGTACATCTCGGCTGATAGTCCGTAGCGGGTGAGTAGGGCCTCTTTCATGTGGTCGTACGAGGTCATCACCGCGTCGGGGAGTTGCAGCAGGGTATCCCGGCCCTCGCTGAGGAACCTCCCCCATAGGCCGGCACCCCAATCCTTCCGGGGTACCCGATGGGAGGTCATGGCTACCTCGTATGCTCGGAACCATTGCTGGATGTCGTCGTTTTTATAGTACTTCTTGACGACATCCTTGGGGATATGAACCTTTGGCTCGGTCAGTGGCAGAGCGTCCCGGGA
The DNA here is from genome assembly GCF_964204655.1 of Triturus cristatus. NCBI lineage: Eukaryota > Metazoa > Chordata > Amphibia > Caudata > Salamandridae > Triturus > Triturus cristatus. The sequence continues at coordinate 790,726,293 of NC_140579.1, forward strand.
TCCGAGGGTGCTGGTCTTCCCCGTTTTGGATTTCAGTTCGAGTTCCTTGAGGCCCCTCTCGTGCTCGAGGGTTAGCCGTTTCTCTTCTAGTTCTCGATGCCGTTTCTTTTCTTCGATTTCGTCCTGCAGCCGTAGTTGCTCCAAGGCCAACTTTTTCTCCGCCAGCAGGAGTTCACCGTCCAGCCAGAGTCCTGCGAGTTCCAATTCGTGTGTCCGGACCCTCTCCCATTCTCGCATTTCTTCGTGGGATAGGCTGGCTTCCGGGATGCTTCGTCCCCCATCTGCCGGGGTCATGGTCGGGGGTGGAGTGGCCTCGGATTCTGCCCAGGCTTTCAGGGCTTTCTGCATTTCTTCCTTGGTGCCCAATCCTGTGGTTAGGATCCCTTTGTCCTTGCAGAATTGTTTCAATTCTTTGCGGGTGTATTCTTCCAACCTTTCTTGTTGGAAGGTTGCGGCCACGGTTGTTTCTTGGCTGCTCATGGTTCTCTTTCTTTTTCCGTCTGGTTAGGCAGCGGGTGCGTTACTTGCCTGTACGATTGCGTCTGGCTTGGATCCCGTCGCTGGCCACCAAATGTTGGAGGGAGGACCACCGGGGAGTCAGGGGGGGCCCACTCCGGGGTACCTTCCTACCGTAAAGTTATAGCCGAGCGCCGCTGAGAAGCCTCCTAGGGGAGGCCTTCTCCTATGATCGTACTAGGCCCAGTAGCACCACCACACAGGACTCCGTGTCAGTTGCTTATCTAAGTATTTTATCAATAGTAGCACATTCAAAATATTTACAGGGGGATCGAGAGATCCAGAAAGAGTCTCAATGTCTTTGTAGGGACAGGGTAGCGGGACAGTCTTAGTACCAGCCTGGAACGGGAAAGCTCTGCGCCAGACCTTGCGTTAGGCCGAAGGTGGCTCCGGTGACCGGAGCGGCAGGTGCTGGTCTCAAAGCAGCTCGGACGTGGAGAGCCGCGACGGTGTCTGAAGGCTCGGGTGGTAGTTCCGCTTGGGTCGAGCCGCGACACAGTCAGCAGGGCTCCGGTGGTAGGTCCGCTTCGGTCGAGCCGCGACGAGGTCAGCTGGGCTCTGATGGCAAGTTCAACAAGGTCGGCCGCGACAGCGTCAGCAGGGCCCCAAAGGTTCGTGAAGGTCTTTAAGCACGGTGGAGCCGCGACGTAGTCAGCAGGGCTCAGAGCGTGGTTCCAGGATGAGTCTTTCTCCGTAGGGTCAGCCGCGATCCGATCAGCAGGGCTCTTGACTCCGGGATACAACTGCTGTCCTGTTGCAGGGTCGCCCCAGATATAGGTCTGGAGCCCTTTGATGTCCGGACCCTTGCGCCCGGGGGGGCGGAGAGGCCGGGTCGGGAGTGGCCAGACGCTCAGCAGGAGAGGCGCCAGGCCCAGGAAAGCTGTGGGGCGATCGCACCGAGGTGTGGGAGGACGGTTGGGGGTCCCATCGATACTGCCCTCCGCCGGGAGTGGGGAAGTGTTCACGTGGTACCCCCTGGCCAGTTGTTGGTGCCTTGATGTCGGGGCTTGCTGGGGCCGAGGCCGGGTTGAGCGGGGTCACGTAGGCTGGTGCGCAGAGTCACGTACAATCCAAAATGGAGGAGCCCCGAGGTGCAGGGGACCTCGTGTGGCTTGGCGAGGGGGAACAGGACCACGCCACGAGGCCGGCTCCAACACCCTACCTGTAATTACTAAGGTAATTTGAGTACTGTGCATTCCCATTGCATTCTGAGTCGTGGTCTTCAGGTATCGTCTGCATTGGGGTAGTCTGGGGAATCCCATGGGAGGGAACAGCAGTGTGCCCGATCTGAGTGTGCCTTCATCAATGCGTCCATTGCCTGCACTCAGATCTGGGAGGCTTAGACATCTGACACCAATGTGCACCAGTCATTGTGCCCCAAAGTACAACATGGTGGGTGGCATGGGCTCATGGCCATTGTGGAATGTCATGTTGTAGTCTGTGTCTGTGTTGTCCACTCCTGCTCCATCCAGATCTGTCAGTGGCAACAAGTAGTGTGCCCCCATCATGGCCCTAGGTGTGCTCAGATCTATTTGTGTGTCTGGTTGAACGGAGCGACTAGCAGGGAGTTGTGCTGTGTGGTCATCACATGGCTCACTTATGCCTAAATTTCCACACACTGTTTGAGTCAATATAGTGAGTTAGCACAATGTGATTGCACAGGGTGGTGTGCAGCTTGTAGATTTAGTCATCTTTTGTGATGGTTTGCTTGCATATGTTTGTTATGTTGCTGCCACTGAACTGACCCTACATCTCTCTCTCTCATGCAGCATCTCCTGTGGTCACGGAAGGACAGGAGATGAACACCAGTGGCAGTGAAACAAGCACAACAGCTGCACAGGAGCCCAGTGACACAGATGTCACCAGTGCTTCAGAGGGGGACAGGAGTCTGCTGGAGGAATGCCAGCCTGAGACGCAAAGTTCCACATCATCTGATGCCAGCGGTGATGCATCCATGTTGGCGGGCACAGGAAACGGGGCCTCTGCATCATCTTCCACCACACAGCAGCCAGTGCCCACCCTCCCAGCCACTTCCTCTGGTGCTGCCCGTGTTCGCCCCAGTAAGAGGGGAAGAGTGTCCTTCACACCGGGCACCGTTGCCCCTGCCCCTGTCCCCCCAGCTGCCGTCAGTGCCAAGTCTGTGGACCTTTTGCGCCAGCTGTGTGTAGGCCAGACAGCTCTCCTCAATGCCTTCATTGACCACGACAAAATATTGGCACAGGTGCTTGCGTTCATGGAGGGCATACATTCAGATGTGGGTGGGCTGCACCGGACTGTCCAGTCTTTGTCCTCCACAGTGAAAGCAACCCTTCAATAGGCACATACTCACAGTCCGGCTCCGGTCCCTTTGTCCACCCCGTTGGCATTGGCCACGTCTGACGATAGTGACCACGCTCCACAGACCTCAAAGTCACGATACAGAACACGAAGCACACAGCAGCAACAACCCAAGCCGTCCCGGGCGCAGACACCATCCCCACAAAAGACTAAAGCCACCCCAGAGCGCAAAGACAAAAGCCCATAAGGCGACATCAGGGGCCAAAATGCAAAGAAGCAAGCCTCAGGCTCACATGCCTCATAGGCATCCCCAGCCAAGGACTCTCCTGTCCCTAGAGCATCTCACAAAGAGAAGCATACAGTTGATGTGCCCACCGAGAAGGTGGTGCATTTCAAGGGTACACCTAGGAAGGGCTCCAAGGCAGATTCACCCACCATGTCGACTCCCATTCCAAGCCCACTGAAGCAGGGGAAGGAAGGCACTAAAGGGGTAACACCTAGGCGCCGATCACGATCCTGTAAAAACCGGGTATGAACCGTCGGACGGAGCATATTCTCCGTCCGACGCGTACCCGGTCGTAACAATTTACAAACATGGAATTACGATTCGCACGGAAACACCATTTCCGTATGAATCGTACAAAACCCCGACCGACCAAAATAAACATACAAATGCGATCCGGGAAAGCGCCGACGTGACGTCAGGACGCACGCAGCCTGCCATTCACGAACCAGGAATTACGATTCGCACCGACGTCATCCCGCACGGACAATATTTTCCGGCTGCCAAAAACTGCCGGGAAATCAGGACGACGCGAACAAGGAGGACCTGTACGCGACGGACAGACATGGACCCGAACCTACGTGTCATCCCGGCCCTCATAGCAGTCGACCTCCTCTACAGGTTCCGACGCAGACGCCGCAGAAGGTCAGAACAACTAAGGAAGGGGGGAAAGGGGGGGGGGGCAGGACCAGGGGCAGCCCACAAAACCACCACCAAAGTCACACAGCACACATGCCCTGGACATACCTGACCCCCAGGCCCTGGTCACTACGAGGGGGTGGGGGCGTGTCCAGCAAAGCCAGCGTCCGCCACAACGGAAGTGCCTGACGACGCGAACCGGCAACACAACTATACAGGTACGTCGCGTACCCACGCCTTAAGAGCGTGGGTACGAGTCGTACCACGCCCACACCTACGTCACCCCAACAATGGTGGGACGGCTGTACCCACGTGGCAAAGGCCTGGGTACGGCCCGCACAAGCATTCCACAGCGTGGGCATGGGTACGTACGGACCGTACCCCCACCCGCGTATGCATGGAGCGTACCCCCCACCCCAACTGTGTATGTACGACCCGTACCCTCACCCGCGTATGCATGGAGCAAAACCCCCACCCCAACCGTGTATGTACGAGCCGTACCCTCACCCGCGGACGTATGGAGCGTACCCCCACCCCAACAGTGTAAGTACGACCCGTACCCTCACCCGCGGACGTATGGAGCGTACCCCCACCCCAACAGTGTAAGTACGACTCGTACCCCCACCCGCGTATGCATGGAGCGTACCCCAACCCCAACAGTGTAAGTACGACCCGTACCCTCACCCGCGGACGTATGGAGCGTACCCCCCACCCCAACAGTGTAAGTACGACCCGTACCCCCACCCGCGTATGCATGGAGCGTACCCCAACCCCAACAGTGTAAGTACGACCCGTACCCCCACCTCGTATGCATGGAGCGTACCCCAACCCCAACAGTGTAAGTACGACCCGTACCCCCACCTCGTATGCATGGAGCGTACCCCAACCCCAACAGTGTAAGTACGACCCGTACCCCCACCTCGTATGCATGGAGCATACCCCAACCCCAACAGTGTAAGTACGACCCGTACCCCCACCTCATATGCATGGAGCGTACCCCAACCCCAACAGTGTAAGTACGACCCGTACCCCCACCTCGTATGCATGGAGCGTACCCCAACCCCAACAGTGTAAGTACGACCCGTACCCCCACCTCGTATGCATGGAGCGTACCCCAACCCCAACAGTGTATGTACGTACCGTACCACCACCCCAACAGTGTAAGTACGACCCGTACCCAACCCGCGTACGTATGGAGCGTACTCCCACCCCAACAGTGTAAGTACGACCCGTACCCCACCCGCGTACGTATGGAGCGTACTCCCACCCCAACAGTGTAAGTACGAACCGTACCCCCATGGAGCGAACCCACACACATGTATGTTCTAAGCGTACATATTGTTAAATAGGAGGGGTGTGTGCCTATCACTCCCAGCAGTGCCCAGACAGAGGAGGGGTGTGTGCAGAGTCCTCCCAGCAGTGCCCAGAGACAGGAGGGGTGGGTGCCTATCACTCCCAGCAGTGCCCAGACACAGGAGGGGTGGGTGCAGAGTCCTCCTAGCAGTGCCCAGACACAGGAGGGGTGGGTGCAGAGTCCTCCCAGCAGTGCCCAGACACAGGAGGGGTGGGTGCAGAGTCCTCCCAGCAGTGCCCAGACACAGGAGGGGTGGGTGCAGAGTCCTCCCAGCAGTGCCCAGACACAGGAGGGGTGGGTGCAGAGTCCTCCCAGCAGTGCCCAGAGACAGGAGGGGTGTGTGCAGAGTCCTCCCAGCAGTGCCCAGACACAGGAGGGGTGGGTGCAGAGTCCTCCCAGCAGTGCCCAGACACAGGAGGGGTGGGTGCAGAGTCCTCCCAGCAGTGCCCAGACACAGGAGGGGTGGGTGCAGAGTCCTCCCAGCAGTGCCCAGACACAGGAGGGGTGGGTGTAGAGTCCCCCCAGAAGTGCCCAGACGCAGGAGGGGTGGGTGCCTATCACTCCCAGCAGTGCCCAGACGCAGGAGGGGTGGGTGCCTATCACTCCCAGCAGTGCCCAGACAGAGGAGGGGTGTGTGCAGAGTCCTCCCAGCAGTGCCCAGAGACAGGAGGGGTGTGTGCAGAGTCCTCCCAGCAGTGCCCAGACACAGGAGGGGTGGGTGCAGAGTCCTCCCAGCAGTGCCCAGACACAGGAGGGGTGGGTGTAGAGTCCCCCCAGCAGTGCCCAGACGCAGGAGGGGTGGGTGCCTATCACTCCCAGCAGTGCCCAGACGCAGGAGGGGTGGGTGCCTATCACTCCCAGCAGTACCCAGACAGAGGAGGGGTGTGTGCAGAGTCCTCCCAGCAGTGCCCAGAGACAGGAGGGATGTGTGCAGAGTCCTCCCAGCAGTGCCCAGACACAGGAGGGGTGGGTGCAGAGTCCTCCCAGCAGTGCCCAGACACAGGAGGGGTGGGTGTAGAGTCCCCCCAGCAGTGCCCAGACGCAGTAGGGGTGGGTGCCTATCACTCCCAGCAGTGCCCAGACACAGGAGGGGTGGGTGTAGAGTCCCCCCAGCAGTGCCCAGACGCAGGAGGGGTGGGTGCCTATCACTCCCAGCAGTGCCCAGACGCAGGAGGGGTGGGTGCCTATCACTCCCAGCAGTGCCCAGACAGAGGAGGGGTGGGTGCAGAGTCCTCCCAGCAGTGCCCAGAGACAGGAGGGGTGTGTGCAGAGTCCTCCCAGCAGTGCCCAGACACAGGAGGGGTGGGTGCTGAGTCCTCCCAGCAGTGCCCAGACACAGGAGGGGTGGGTGCAGAGTCCTCCCAGCAGTGCCCAGAGACAGGAGGGGTGTGTGCTGAGTCCTCCCAGCAGTGCCCAGACACAGGAGGGGTGGGTGCAGAGTCCTCCCAGCAGTGCCCAAACACAGGAGGGGTGGGTGCAGAGTCCTCCCAGCAGTGCCCAGACACAGGAGGGGTGGGTGCAGAGTCCTCCCAGCAGTGCCCAGACACAGGAGGGGTGGGTGCAGAGTCCTCCCAGCAGTGCCCAGACACAGGAGGGGTGGGTGTAGAGTCCCCCCAGCAGTGCCCAGACGCAGGAGGGGTGGGTGCCTATCACTCCCAGCAGTGCCCAGACGCAGGAGGGGTGGGTGCCTATCACTCCCAGCAGTGCCCAGACAGAGGAGGGGTGTGTGCAGAGTCCTCCCAGCAGTGCCCAGAGACAGGAGGGGTGTGTGCAGAGTCCTCCCAGCAGTGCCCAGACACAGGACGGGTGGGCGCAGAGTCCTCCCAGCAGTGCCCAGACACAGGAGGGGTGGGTGTAGAGTCCCCCCAGCAGTGCCCAGACGCAGGAGGGGTGGGTGCCTATCACTCCCAGCAGTGCCCAGACACAGGAGGGGTGGGTGTAGAGTCCCCCCAGCAGTGCCCAGACGTAGGAGGGGTGGGTGCCTATCACTCCCAGCAGTGCCCAGACGCAGGAGGGGTGTGTGCCTATCACTCCCAGCAGTGCCCAGACGCAGGAGGGGTGTGTGCCTAACACTCACAGCAGTGCCCATGTAACGCAAAGGGTGGAGTAGCCACAGATACCATGCCCACAAATTTCAGTCAGGTGCACAAAGACCCTGCAGTACATGTACCACATGTGTGCGAGGCTGGGAGTATACGCATGCTTAGCGCAGAAAAGAAAACATGTCCACATGAAGTCATGTCAATAGTCCACATACACAAGTACAATGACTACCAAGGATGCCACGAATGATGCAGGTGGAGACATTGCTCAGCATGCATGTGCAAAGTTGAAGGAGTCCGTCACACACCCAGCTAATGTACTCACAGCTCAGCGCTAAATATTGGGAACACCCTGCAGGGAAGATGTCAGGGTACACAGAGCAAGGAATACACCTTTGGACAATTTCACCATGCAGCAACTGCTTACATGAACAGAGAAACCTAGCTAACACCGTGTGATGGCAAACAGATCCCAGGGTCCCCCTTATGACCAGCACACTACTACATTTCCCACACACCCAACACATGAACACCACCCAAAACCATGTAGCAGCCCCACCAACAGCAATACCAGCAAAGCAGTAGTGTTCCAAGAGGAAAAAAAGTCTTGTTTGTAGGAAGTTCAATATTTACAAAGCCCATAGGGCAGTCCAGAAGTCACAGCTGGATGGGGGACACAGTGGGATGCGTGTCCCCTAGCTTGCCTGCACAGTTAGATTCCGTCGTCTTCCACAGAGGTGAGGGCATCATGTGGGGGGGAAGAACCAGGCACCGCAGGGACAGGAGGGCGAAGGGTAGGCGTCGTGGGTGCAGGGATGGAGGACTCCACCACAGGGGGTGGGGCAGGGCCAAAGGCGGAGGCCAGGATCTCGCTGCACACCTTAGCAAGGTCCTCCAGGGAATCCCCTGCACCCGAAGGAACCACAAGCCCCAAGGAGGGGGGGGTCAGAAGGATGGGTCGCAGCGCCACTGGGGGAGGGTGTAGACAGGGGGGGGAATCAACCACCCTGACCGGGGACTCCCTTGACCGCTTGCGGGGTGGTGTCACTGTGGGGCTCAGGGACAGAGCGGCCATGAAGGAGTCTTTGTGTGATATGTGGCCAGGAGAGCTGAGGGGAGGGGATTTGGAGGGAGTGGATTGGGTGGAATGCGGACTCCCACTCTGGCTGCGTGTCTTACGTTTGCCCCCTGACCCAGTGGGTGTGCCTACTTCACCCTGTGTGTGCGTGCCAGGAGGTGTGCGTATGACCTTCCCTGCTGGTGTGGTGCCTGTGTCTGTTGTGGTGTGTGCATGCGTACGTCTGGGTGTACGTGGGACAGGCATGGGAGTGGGAAGTGTGGATGGGGCAGGGGTAGGGGGTGGGACGCAGCGCTGCAGGAGACCCACTGCTGCAGTCAGTGTCGAGTCTATGGACCTCAGCAACTGCCGTTGGTCAGCCTGCGATGAAAAAATGCCCTCCAAGTATGCCTCCATGTTGTGCAGCACTTGGCTGTGGCCATGGAGGACATTAAGGATTGCAGCCTGACCAACCTGCAACTGCCGCTGGATGTCCACAGACTCGGCATTGGCGGCAGCAGTGGAGACAGGGGCAGGGGGTGCGGTGCCTGGCAGGAAGGAGACATGTGGTGACCGTGGACGTTGGGAAGGGACACGAGCAAGTGGGAGGCGGCTGATAGCAATGGAGGGGGCGGGGTGCGATGTTGTGCCGCTGTCAGCTGGTGGTGCAGCCTCCGCCCACTCGGAGAGATCATCCTCGGACCCGTCCGCTTCATATTCGGTGGTGCCAGTGGACAGGTCCTCGGCCTCACTCTCCTCCACCTCTGTACCACTCAATGTGCCAGCCACGATGTCAACGCTGGCACTGGTGCTCGGTCCCTCCGCTCCGTCTGTGCTCATGTCTCCCTCCGTGTCCCCCGACGATGCTGTGGGCAAGGTGAAGAGACAGCAATTAATCACACACCTGTATACATATGTCACATGAGTCCAATCTACGTAGGTTACAGTGCATAGCCTGAAAAGTAAGATCAGTAACATCTACAAAACAAGGTACAGATGTAGGGCATGCAACACACAGTTGGTTGACCCACCATGCCAATGAAAATCCATGGAGAGCATGACACAATAGCAAATGACATGAAATGGAGTTTGACAGAGGAGCCAGGCCCTGGGGACAATCCAGCACTGCATCTGCACCACACAGTGTTGCCGACAATAGGGATGAGGAGGGACCAAATCCATGAGCTTGAGGCACATGCTGCATAGGTAATACTGAAAACATGCCCAACATGACTGGCTCACTGCACCTTGAGTGTATGTCCAGCCAAACATCACACACTGGCCAGAACTAGCAAGGGGATTTCAGGTTTTGACATGTAGGCTTGCCCCGCACCAACCACCCCCTACATGAGACAATCTGTTGAGACACAGGTGGCACGTACACCTCTTAGTCTGGGTGAAATACACAGGGGATGCATAAATGCAAGATTGGACGCCAAATACCCGAGGTGCGCCTGTCCAAATAATCATATACAAATGGCCAGCATCAGATGATTGTAACAAGACACACAGACACTGGCCACTGTGACTATGAACAAGGAAAATCAGGTCAGGCTGTACAGTGGACACTTGTACTACATTTCATGTCAATATACATGGTGCCAGGGGACAATGGCACAGAGCACAACCTATGCTGTAGACACTGAGAGTGTCCACGTTTTGTGATGACACACATGACACCTCGGAAAATATGCCCCAGGGGACAGTAGTGGCAACACAGCTCCATGGTCCTGAATGGGAATGACTGCAACACACGCCACCATCCCTGCACTATGCGTATCGCACACTCATGCACATCATGTCACAGGCCACAACATAGGACATGCGCACTGTAAGGCATGACACTTGTGAGACTAACTCCCATGTCTGGACTCAGCATCAGTGCCAACTGACATGGAACCCACATGTACTGAACTGGACAGGGCACAGGCAAGGTCCCAAAACCGGTTACACACCACCCCCACACATGATGCTACAGGCATAGTTCACGTGGAGAAAGTGCCAGCCTAGATAACCTTGTGAAGGAGTGACTACACACAGACCAGGGAACACATTGCAAGGAGGGGAGGGGAGGCAGGAGAGCACAGCTATACAGTGGGTAACTGGATCTGCACAGCACCTTTAAACCCTGGCAGTGTATCCATGCAACTGTGCACTTACAAATGCTGGTGAAACACAACAAGCACACATTTACCTACCCCCTTCCTGCTGCTGCATCTCCTGTAAGCACCTCTCCAAGTCTGGAAAGACCCCCGGCAGCACACGCTTGTGGATGTGGCTCAGTCGGCGGCGCCCGCGGTTCTTATGGCTCTCAGGTGAGTCCCCCAGCAGGACCCGTGTGATCCTCCGCGTCCAGCACCGGATATCCTGCCAGCGTTTCCTCACCTGGGACAGGCGCCGCTTCCGACCATCCGCACTCCTCACGGCACTGACGGCGGTCAGCCATATCTTCTCCTTGGCAGAGGCGCCTACCTGTGAGGATGAACAAGTGACACTACATCAATACACCTGGCACATGTCACGGAGACACATATTAGAACACATTTGCTGTTTACAACAAAGCATAGTATGGATCCAACGTCATAGGGACATGATCCTCTGGGGAAGGGCAAAAGCAGTACGTGCCATTGAAAGGACACAGATGGAATGAGGGCAACTACACAATCAATGATCCAGGCTCACACTGTGCATCACAAGCTACACCAGGATAATGTGCAGCACCTCTAAGCAGTCACATGCCACAGGCCACTGACACTACCGCAGCAGAGTACACAGACACACACAGGCACAGGACATTCACCTGCCATTGCCAAATGCAGCGACAAACCTCACTCTGCACATGTGCCACTAGACTGGGGGGGGCTCACAGGTGTGGGGCTGGCTCTGCACGTCAGACACACAGCACTGCTCCCTGCTCACATCACATGGCCAGGGTATATCCATCCCTCATGCAGCTGGGGTGCTACACTCCACATATGCACCCACCCACATGACAGGGGACTTACACACACACCCATGTCCAGGGTACGAACACATCATGTGGACACTCTCAGCACAGGTACACAGAACTAACACACATCTGTGGGTACAGTCACCTGTCACACTGGGCTGACCACATAATCACATGAGGACTGTAGAGGCAACATTCCCAGGAGGATAAGAGAGGCAGAATGTGGCATGCACCATGCAGTGATTGTCACAGTAAACACGATGCAAGTGAGGATGGCAGACATGCACCACTGCATGCTCTGGCTGGGAGACATCAGGCATTGCCCCCCCCTGGGATCCCCCCTACAGTACATAGCATGTGTGAGACACCTGGACACAATGCCAGAAGTCACAGTCACAAAAAAGGGACACAGCCTGTGCCAGTGGACTCTGCACTCACCTGATACCCTGAACGCCCATACAGTATGGGGTACTGTGGGAGGATCACATCCAGCAAAGCCATGTTCTCCTCCAAGGTGAAGGGCTGTGACCTCTCCACAGACCTTGACATGGTTCCAGGGAATCAGTAGCAGCAGCTGGGTCGTGGAATCCAGAGATGTGCAGGCAAGTGCTCCCTCATGGGACCTGGCTGCCTTATATCTGCCTTGCTGGCCTGTTTCACGCACAGGAGTACAGAGTGATTGGTCACTCACATTTGCATCCTATGTTTCCTCCAATCCCTTCAAACCTAGCACAGTCAGTGGGTTCTTATTGTGTTTTTTTCTTCAGCATGATGTCAACCCCACAAACACATTGCAACAAAGTAGATTCATTCCAACTGACTTCTGCTGTGCACCTTCCAGAACAAATTCAAACTTTAAACTTGGTCTCCATGACAACCAGCATGCATGTAGGCCTTAATACTTGTCCCTCATGTGTCCCCTATGTAATTTTGAGCTTCAAACACAGGTACGGTGTGTTCCGGGGCCCTAGGGCACCCCAAATGCATAGCAACGGCCCGTACAGGCGTGTGTACGGGCCGTACCACTATGAGTATGCATACGCAAGAACACCCATAGTGGTACGGCCCGTACACACGCCTGTACGTTCACTATCACCATGGGTGTCCTCGCGTATGCGTACTCGTAGTGGTACGGCCCGTACACACGCCTGTACGTTCACTATCACCATGAGTGTCCTCGCGTATGCGTACTCGTAGTGGTACGGCCCGTACACACGCCTGTACGTTCACTATCACCATGGGTGTCCTCGTGTATGCGTACTCGTAGTGGTACGTCCCGTACACACGCCTGTTCGCTCACTATCACTACGAGTACGCATACGCGAGAACACCCATGGTGATAGTGAACATACAGGCGTGTGTACGGGCCGTACCACTACGAGTACGCATACACGAGGACACCCATAGTGATAGTGAACGTACGCACACGTGTACGGGCCGTACCACTACCAGTACGCATACGTGAGGACTCCCATAGTGATAGTGAACGTACGCACGCGTGTACGGGCCGTACCACTATGGGTGTTCTTGCGTATGCGTACTCATGGTGGTACGGACCGTACACACGCCTGTACGTTCACTATCACCATGGGTGTCCTCACGTATGCGTACTCGTAGTGGTACGGCCCGTACACACGCCTGTATGTTCACTATCACCATGGGTGTCCTCGCGTATGCGTACTCGTAGTGGTACGGCCCGTACACACGCCTGTACGCTCACTATCACTACGAGTACGCATACGCGAGAACACCCATGGTGATAGTGAACGTACAGGCGTGTGTACGGGCCGTACCACTACGAGTACGCATACGCGAGGACACCCATAGTGATAGTGAACGTACGTACGCGTGTACGGGCTGTACCACTATGGGTGTTCTCGCGTATGCGTACTCATGGTGGTACGGACCATACACACGCCTGTACGCTCACCATCACGATGGGTGTCCTCGCATATGTGTACTCGTAGTGGTACGGCCCATACACACGCCTGTACGTTCACTATCACTATGGGTGTCCTCGCGTATGCGTATTCGTAGTGGTACGGCCCTTACACACGCCTGTACGTTCACTATCACTATGGGTGTCCGCGCGTATGCGTATTCGTAGTGGTACGGCCCGTACACACGCCTGTACGCTCACTATCACTATGGGTGTCCTCGCGTATGATAGTGAGCGTACAGGCGCGTGTACGGGCCATACCACTACGAGTACGCATACGCGCAGACACCCATAGTGATAGTGAATGTACAGGCGTGTGTACAGGCCGTACCACTACGAGTACGCATACGCGAGGACACCCATAGTGATAGTGAACGTACGCACGCGTGTACGGGCCGTACCACTATGGGTGTTCTTGCGTATGCGTACTCATAGTGGTACGGACCGTACACATGCCTGTACGCTCACCATCACTATGGGTACACATACGGCAGCACTCCCATAGTGATACGGGAACGTACACAGGCCCTCTTAGCAGAAGTACGGTGGTTTTCACACATCACAGTGGTGACAGGCAGCACACAGGAAGGAATAGGGCTGACATACTTGTCCATGGATGGACATCAAGGCATTGTCTGGGCAGTACTACATGTGTGGGGCACAGGTGTGAAAGGCTGTGATGTGGCACATTACTCCTGAGTGGAGAAGGCACCAGATGTATGATGAGATGTGTACACATGTAATGTGTGACGTGCAATGTGTGCCAGGCATGCCCTTGACTCCTTTGACATGTGTGCATGTCGTACTGCACACTTGGGATGAGCGTCACTGGCATGGCACGGACACCAACACACGGAAGTGTCCCCTGAGGCCCGGTACAGGGGTTACCACACCTGACATGTCACTACCCACGGTGCACGATGTGACTATGTCATGTATGTGTGGGGGGTTCCCATTAGGTTGATGTTGGAGCTCCCTCAAAAGCTGCAGCCATTGCAGCAACCAACATGTGTCTGTGTGTAGATTGACATTGCACACTGTTCCGCACACCATGCCACATGTGGTATCGGATGTGAGGTGCGTATGTATGCATGGGACACGGAGTAGCGTAACAAGGACATGTCTGCATCCTCTCTATGAATGTGTGGTGAGTCATGACATGTACACCTTAATGGCAAGGTGTGTGGGCTGTCCTAGTGTAATGTCATGTGACCTGTGGCTCTAGTGTTCCGCTACCAGTCTCTGCAATCGACATCCTACTTCTGCTGATGTGTGGATGTATGTCACTCCTGTGTTGCGTCTGGCTGTTCACTTGCACTGGGACACAGCTAATCCCATGCCATGGCATGTGGAGGTTCACAATCTCCGTGTGTAGCTGGGTCTTGGTAGGAGTGTCACCTGGCAGCCATACGTGTCCAGGGCATGTGTCACATACCTGACTCCGTATGTAGCATATGTGTATAGACAAATTAACATGTGCTCAGTACAAATAAATTGTTGTTGTGGTGCACTCACTCTTCCTTGTCACTTCCAAATTACTGCAGAGCGCCGCCTCTTCCCCGACCAATTCCGGACTTGGCTGCCATGCGGGAGAATGACTGTATCCGGTGCTACCGCTTCCCCCAACGGTTGATTCTGGAGTTGAATCATAGCTCATGTTGGTGGCATGTCCCAGAGCATGTTCTGCCGTGTGCTGCATGATTTCTTAGAGGCCATGTTGATTCACCTGGATGACTTCATCCATTTTCCTACCCCTGAAATGTTGACTGGGGTCAAGCGTGGATTCTATGCCCTGGGAGGGATGCCCCATGTCATTGGGTCCATAGATGGGACACATGTGGCTTTGGTACCACCACAGGCACAGGAGGTAGCGTACCGGAATCGCAAGCACTACCACTCCATCAATGCCCTTGTGGTGTGTCTGTCCAACATGGTGATTTCACATGTCTGTGCTCGTTTTCCAGGATCAGCACACGATGCCTACATCATGAGGCGTAGCAGGGTGCCTGAAATGATGACGCAGCTGCGCAACGAACGAGCATGTGTTGTTGGTGGGTACACTCTGTCTGTCCTGTATTTTGCGTAGACTTCCAGCACGACCGCTTCTCCTGTCCTACTTATGTCCATGTGCTTTCCATGTAGGGAACGCTGGCTATCCCAACATGCCATGGCTGATCACACCTCTCCGCAACCCCATCACGCCGGCCCAGCTCCGCTACAACACCGCCCATGGCCGGACAAGGCGAGTGATAGAGAGGACGTTTGGCCTCCTGAAGAGCCGATTCCGATGCCTCCACAAGACCGGCGGCGCCCTCCCATATGCCCCGGCGAAGGTCTGCAAAATCTTCATGGTCTGCTGCATGCTGCACAACATGGCAGTTGAGAAAGCTGTGCCACTCATCCTGGATCAAGATGACCAGGACCATCCACCCGTGGAGGAGGAAGGGCTTGGCAATGGGGCTAGTGATGTGGAGGATGTGGAGCCGCAAGAGGACATCCGGACTCGGCTCATACGCGACTTCTTTGCTTAGTGGTGAGTACCAGTGTCTGAGTGTGCACGCATTGGTCCCCGTGTGGCATGTGTTGCGATGTGTGTCTCCACCTGCATGTATGGCACGTGAGTCAGAGGTGTGTGTGGATGTGTCACTGGAGTGATGGTGCCAGTGATGGGTGTATTTCCCCAGTCATAATTGTGACCTAGCATGTTGTCATCCATACATGTGTCGAGTACATGCATATGCAAGTGGCTGTGCTTTTTGTGGCTGACTTCTTGTGTATCTCTCTTCCCCAGGTACTTGCGCATGCCGTCTGCTGGTTGCATTGTTGTGGCACTGCTATTCCTCATGGACACGTCATCGTGTGCTGACTCAGCGTTACAGGCACGGACACGTTTGGAAGTCTCCTTAGGGTAAGGGATGCATCAGGGGTGTATTGGGTGTGGCAGTTGTTCACGATGTATGCACACTGCCCCTGTCGATGTTTGGTTCCTCTGCAGACATGTTGCATCACCATGGTACACATTACATGCAGCTGGGTACACCTGAATAGATGGTCAGACTTGTTGACAGTCATCAGTGATGGGATTGTGGAATGTGATGATGGCATCAATGTGTGTAACACTGCCCTCGGACACATACGGTTTGCATTGGCTTGACATGCTGTGGGACTTCCACATCAGCGGATCAATGGTGTATGGCAGGCTCTCCGTGAGCAGCAGGGGGTGTTTAGCTGTTAGCCGACACTTGTGTGCCAGTTCCATGGCTATCACGCATTTGTGCTGCAGAAGGGGGGTGCCAGTGTTGGACCCACATGTTACTCGACATGAACTGTTCATGTGTACTTCGAGTTGCCTCTGCAATCCCGAATACATGACTAATAAAGGTGTCCCTATGCCTCCAAGGTGCCTCTTCTCAGTCAATGCTGGTGTGTTGCCACGGTGCATCCGGCATGTCTGGCATGGTTTTCCGTGATAGTGGCTATGTGTCTATGTGTAGAGTAGCAAGATGCAAGCTGTTTGTGTGGGATTAGACTGTGTATTGTGCATGATGTCCATGACTGTGTGGGTATTGTGACATGTGCCATCCCCATGCATCCAACGTTGACCAGGCCACCATTCTCTGCATCCACCTGACTCAAGCTTGCAGGACATGGTTCTGCCACCTGTCTACACATACCTGGGTGCCCCCCAGGACACTCGACATGATCCCTGACCTCTGCGCATGACTGTTGCTGTACTCAATATGTCTGTCGGCACGGTTGTGTGGCCACCCCCTCAGCTGGTTGAGCCCATCACGGGTGTGTATGGTGCTCCATATCTGTCTTGCCTAATACACTGTGACCCGTGTGTCCTGTGCCAGACTCAGGCCCCAGGGTGTGGATGGTTGAAGTCAAAAGAGAACTCAGGCATGTTTAGACTTTACAAGACACATGTAAGGTAATAATGCAACCAGCAGGCATCTTCTCTTCATGGTGTGACTTTTTATTTTAGTGGGGGGGGGGGGTTTGACATGAGGGGCTTTCCGGGTGTGTGGAATCCAAAGTTCACTAGGGGAGTTGGTGTCCTTGCCATTAGAAATCCTCAGAGTCCATGCCACAGTCTTTGTCAACATTGGTCAGACAGTGACCAGCAAGGCCATGTGGCAGAGAATGCTGTGCTGCTGTTGCTCCAGTGGGCCAGGTGCCAGGCCAGGTGTCCTGGGAGATGGTGCTGTAGCGCCGACCCTCACGGTCTTTTCCATGGACGACCCGCCCTCCTGCGGGGACCCTCAGAAGCAGGCCGTGACGATGTTTGGGATGTTCCATCGGATGTTTCCTCCTCCTCCTCCTGATCCCTCCCTGTGGGTGGTGATGTTCTACGCCTTCTGGCACAGGGAGGGTTGCCCATGTTGTCGGCCATCCGACGGAGTGTACTGTGAATTCCCGTGAACACCGTCACGAGCTCAGCCTGTCTGTCCTCCATCCTCCGTTGGTGTTGCAGTAGACAGGCATGTTGCTCCGCATGTTGCTGGGCCTGCTGGGTCTTGATCCCCTCGAGGATGGACACAACCTGGGCCATGCCTGTGGTGTCCTGCCGGTATGCGTCCAGGATGTTTCGGACATGGGAAAATACCGGTTCCCCAGCCAACTGGTCAGGCTGGCGCCTCCGCCGTCCTCCACTCCCACCACCCCTGCCCACTTGCACCTGGCCTGCCCTTGTGGGCACATCGGGTCTCCGGGACCCCTGAGGGGTGGCATTGGCGTTGTCGCCTGCCTCCTCCTGGGTGCCCGGGACACCGTGTCCCTCCTGGCCAGCCTGGCTGCTTTGTGGTGGTGGGGCAGGGATCCTGGGTGTCTCCTGGGATGTGGCAGGAGTGGGGGTGGTGGTTGGCCCCGTTGTACCTGACGCAGGTGCTGCAGGTCGTTGGACACCAGAGGGGCCAGGTTGGTCGGGGTCGGGTTCGTACACAGAGTGGTGAGAGTCGTCGTTGCCGGTGGCTCCTTCATCCCGCCGACCCGGGTCCTGTGAGTCTTTCCCCCCAGTGTTAGGGGGTGATCCACGACGTTGACATGTGTGTGAGAGAGACAATGTTAATTTTGTTCCATGCAACCCATGTTTCATTAGTTTCAAAGTTGGCACATTTCCTCTGGGAATTTGGATATGTCTTGCATTCCACTCACAGTGCACTTGTGCATGGGTATGTCCCTTGGGCACAGCTTTGGCGACTTTACCTATGTGTGGCACAGTCTTACTTGCTGCGTCAAGTGTGACTGCAGTCAGCAGTGGAGTGGGCAGGTGTGGCAAGCCGTGCATTGGCGCCTTCCGTGTGGCACTGTACGTGGGCACATGCAGTTGTTCCACACACTTATATGATGCAGGTAGCTGTCATTGTGCTCGTGCACAGGTTGTGACATGGCCCTGTGTTTTGCCATGGAGGAGAGGGGGGGGTGCTGGCACTGGCCACCCTTGTCTACATGCACGCAGTCCACCTGCTGACTAGCTCACATTCCCACACACCACAAGGCTGATTTGCTCTCCCTGTGTCTCCCTCCCTCTCTGTCCCCCTCTCCCTCCCTCTGTGTGTCAGCCTCCTCCCTCTGTCCGTCTTCCTGTGTCTCCCTCCCTCTCTGTCCCCCTCTCCCTCCCTCTGTGTGTCAGCCTCCTCCCTCTGTCCGTCTTCCTGTGTCTCCCTCCCTCTCTGTCCCCCTCTCCCTCCCTCTGTGTGTCAGCCTCCTCCCTCTGTCTGTCTTCCTGTGTCTCCCTCCCTCTCTGTCCCCCTCTCCCTCCCTTTGTGTGTCAGCCTCCTCCCTCTGTCTGTCTCCCTGTGTCTCCCTCCCTCTCTGTCCCCCTCTCCCTCCCTCTGTGTGTCACCCTCTGTCATCTCAGCCCAGCTTACTGTGCACACACTGTTAGCAGATCTTTGAATGGGCCTTGGATTGTTGATGTGAGTTTGTTTCTGATCTCCAGGCACCCATTGGGTGTTGTGTCTGCACCGCTGCTGTGGTGGTGTGTGCTGCCACTCTTTCACAGTGTTGGCTGTTCATTAGCTGCTGTCATGTGCAAGAACGTGCCGTCACCCCCATGTCTTAATGCAAGGCGTCCGCCATTTGCTGGCAAGTCTTTCCTGTGTGGGGACACACTGTTTGTCTGGCTGTGACCTAGGCCATATGGGCAGAGGGCATTGTTGTCTGCTTCTGAGTTGCACTATGTGATTTTTTGGGCCCACCCTCCCGCCACCCGGCTTACCGTGTCATGTGTTGGTGTCTTCTTTGGCCTGTGACTTGACATTGTCCAGCTGGGTGCATGGGGCATGGTGGCGCCAGTGGCATGTGTGTGTTCATGGAGTGTGGTTGAGTCATGCGATAGCTTGGGGTGGTTGCGTGCCTGTTTGTGAGTTTGGTTGTGGATGACGTTCCCCCATGTGAGGTGCGTTGTTTGTGTACTCACCCGGGTCTCGGAGTCCTCCTAATCTGTCCACTGCCTCCACCGGCAGTATGGCCATCACCCTCTCCTCCCAGGGATGGTAGTGTACGGGTCTGCGGGACGGCCCTCCTCCAGTGACGTTGGCCTGGTTGTGTTCATCCGTCATCTTGGCTCGGACCCTCCTCCGCAGATCGTACCACCTGGCTTGGCATTCCTGCTTGTTCCTTCTGGTGTCCGCAACAGCATTCACAGCATCGACGATGGTCTGCCACATGGCTGTTTTTGCTGAAGGGCTGGTCTGTCTGACCAATGTTCCAAAGAGGTGTGGCTCGACTCTGAGGATTTCATCGACAAGGACCTCCAACTCTCGGCTAGTGAACTTTGGATTCTTGTTAGTGGGCATGGTGAGGGGTGTGGGTGTGGAAGGTGGGGGGGTGTGTGTAGATGGTTGTGGGTGTGTGGGTGTGGTTGTGCAGGTGTGTGTATGAATGTGATGAGGGGGTGTTTGTGAAGGTGTGTGTGTGAAGGTGTGCAAGTGTAAGGTGTGGTAAAGCTTCTAGTATGGTGCTGTAGGTTGTCTGTGGGGTCTGGCAGCAGTGAGTCTGTTGCAAAGGCTCATGGTTTGTGTGTGTGGGCCCTTTTTATTGGTCCATTGGTGGGTGTGGCTGTGTTTGAACTTTGGGTGGGTGTGTTATAAGGAGTGGTGGTGTTTTGGGCCTCTGTTTGTTTTTGGCAGTTGCAGGTCAGTGAATGTGTTGTTTTAGTGGTTGTTGGACATGTTTTGTGGCTTTGTGCCATTCGAATGGTGTATTCTTGTGTCGTTTTGGTTTGTCCTGGTTGTGTACGTGCGTTTTTAGCGTGTGTACGGTGTGTACATGGGCCATTTTGTTGTACAGTGCTGTCCTTGTGTGTGGCTTGGTACGACTCGTACATGCGGTTGTGATGTTGGGGCCTGGGGTGCGCTCCGTACTTAGAATGTTGTGGTGGGTGTACGCTCCATGCATATGCGGGTGGGGGTACGACTCTAACGTACACGGGTGTAGATACACGGGGTATGACACGAACGTAGAGGGGGGGTAGGACACGTACACTGGTGTACATACACGGGGGTACGACACGTACACGGGTGTACATACACGGGGGTACGACACGTACACGGGTGTACATACACGGGGGGTACGGCACGTAAAGGGGTGTACATACACGGGGGTACGACACGTACACGGGTGTACATACAGGGGGGGTACGACACCTACACGGGTGTACATACAGGGGGGGTACGACACGTACAGGGGTGTACATACACGGGGGGTACGACACGTGCAGGGGTGTACATACACGGGGGGTATGACACGTACACGGGTGTACATACACGGGGGTACTACACGTACACGGGTGTACATACACGGGGGGTACGACACGTACACGGGTGTACATGCACGGGGGGTATGACACGTACACGGGTGTACATACAGGGGGGGGGGTACGACACGTACAGGGGTGTACATACACGGGGGGTACGACACGTACACGGGTGTACATACACGGGGGTACGACACGTACACGGGTGTACATACACGGGGGGTACGACACGTACACGGGGTACGACACGTACACGGGTGTACATAAACGGGGGGGTACGACACGTACACAGGTGTACATACACTGGGGGTATGACACGTACAGGGGTGTACATACACGGGAGGGTACAACACGTACACGGGTATACATACACGGGGGGTACAACACATACACGGGTGTACATACACGGGGGGCTACGACACGTACACGGGTGTACATACACAGGGGGTACGACACGTACAGGGGTGTACATACACGGGGGGTATGACACGTACACGGGTGTACATACACGGGGGTACGACACGTACACGGGTGTACATACACGGGGGTGTACATACACGGGGGGGTGTATATACACAGGGGTACGACTCGAACGTACGGGGCTGGGGGGAGTGTTGGGCGCGTATGCGGGCACATGTCTCCATGGTTGCTATGGGAGTTCGGTGCGGACGGTGTTTTTTCCATGCGGTTGTAACATCGGACGCACGGGATGGATCGTGATTCCGCGGTCGGACTTCACATTTCACATTTGTACGGTAAATCGTCCGTGGACGTGTCGGACACTTTTTCCGACCCGAGGACGTGTGGGGAATACTTCCCAATGCGATTCGTATGGACTTTTTGCCATGCGAATCGTAATTGGCAGTTTGTACGGCACTTGTACGATTTGTACGGTAAAAAGACCGGATACGAGTCGTACGGGCTTTTTTTTTACCGGATCGTAATCGGCACCCTAGTAAACAGGGGATGGAGGGGCAAAGGCGAAGCAGGCAAAGCATTACGCTGGATCCAGCACATCCCCAGAGGGAGTGCCAGGGTCTGTACCTGATGCAGCTTTGGTGGTGAGTGTGCCTGTTGTGTCTACACCACTTCTAATGTATACCAGAGCAGGGAAGCCAGTTAGGATCCCCAAGAAGTGGAAAGGCACGCCTCCACAATCTCCCAGCCACACTGTGTCTCACATCTGCATGACTCCGCCTCCATGCGCCACTGCCCCACCTGGTCCAAGGAGCCCTCCGGCTTGCCAAGCCATTGAGGAGCTCTACCTCAGCTGGGCCGCTCTCTCCCCGGTCAAGTGCTTTGACAGTCACCGACACACAGCCAGCTCCCAGTCCACCTGACAGCCAAGTCTGAGTGGTAGTCACCCTCACACACCTGTCTCTCACACAGGTGGGCCTGTACTGCACATTGTTACCCCCTGACTGTGTTGTTAACCATGGAAAGGTATAGTCGCACACATTTCCTTTGCAGCTTCTCATGGACATACTCTGCACTTCGTTTTGTCCACTAGCCTTGTTGCTCCTTGCTGTGTTCAACTATTCCCTGTGCAGCTTCTAATGGACATACTCTGCACCCTGAACTGGCCACTGGCCTTGCTGTTTTGCCCTTACCTGTGCAGCTTCTCATGGACATACTCCATACTCTGCACTTTGCCCTGCCACTGGCCTTGTCATTCAATGCTGTGTGCTCCTTGCCTGTGCAGCTTCTCATGGACATACTCTGCACTTTGCCCTGCCCACTGGTCTTGTCATTCACTGCTGTGTGCCTCTTGCCTGTGCAGCTTCTCATGGACATACTCTGCGCTTTGCCCTGCCCACTGGCCTTGTCATTCACTGCTGTGTGCCCCTTGCCTGTGCAACTTCTCATGGACATACTCTGCACTTTGCCCTGCTCATTGTCCTTGTCATTCAATGCTGTTTGCACCTCGCCTGTGCAGCTTCTCATGTAATTACTCTGCACTTTGTGATGGCCACTGGCCTTGTCGTTTACTGCTGTTTGCCACTTGCCTGTGCAGCTTCTCATGTAACTACTCTGCACTTTGTGATGGCCACTGGCCTTGTTGTTCACTGCTGTTTGTCATTTGCCTGTGCAGCTTCTCATGTAACTACTCTGCACTTGGTGATGGCAACTGGCCTTGCCCTTGTCTAATATTGGTGCCTATCTGTGCAATATGTGAATAAAGACAGTTGCTCCTGTTGTCTGTTTTGTCAGTTTCCTTACTGAATAAAGTTATTTTGCTTTGTGTATATGGTTTACTGTGCCATATGCTCGGTGTGCCACTTCAACATAGCCAATGTCTTGACTCGCTTACTCTATTGTTTACAGGGGTGACAGGGACTTCAGTTCTTCCTAACCCTGATACTTTTGGGGGCAATGATGTCAATTTTAAATAGAAAGCAGTTGTCATTTTCTTATTTTGTTCATGTTGGCTATATTGTACACATGTCAGGTTAGGGGGCACTGCCAGCACAGAGTGGGATTCTATCCACAGGATTGCAAGCAAGCTGGCCAGGGTCATCATGTATGTGTATTCTTCCTTTATGTGTGCCCAGTAGTGTATGTGTGTGGTCATCTTGTGATGGCCAGTCATCCTAGTCCCAAGGCTTACTTTCAATATGTGCTCTTGGGTGGTCAAGAAGTGTGCAGTGTGAAGGGGGTGACTTTGTTGGGAGTGTTGATGTGTGTGTACCCCTGCATTGTCAACTACACACATGTGTCACCCAGGAGTTGGTTGCCTGTTGTTTTGATTGTTCAGCCCTGTGGATGTGGATGTATGCACATGTGTGAGTTGTATGTTGTGCAATGTGCAGTGTGTTGGTGTGTTCTTGCATTTCTGGCTGACTCCTACTTGTTGCTTTTGTCAATTGTGAGTAAGCAGAGTGTGTGACTGGCAAGTCAGTGTTGTGTTTTGTTGATCATCCATGTGTCTTGATACTGTTTGTGGAGACTGTGCAGACCTGCTGCTGCACACTGCCATTGTGGTTGTGTTTTCTCATGCATTGCTGTCACATGGTGCCTTTTTGCCTCCAGTATGGCATGTTGTGTGTGGTGTCATACCATCCCCTATCTGTGCTTCAGATGCCTACCCATTGTGAATCTGCACTCCCTCTATTTGTGTATGGTACACTCCTGCCATGTCCCCTACTGACATGCAGAACACTTCATTTGATGTCAGCTGTCCCCTTGGTTTACATGTGTGTGTGCCTCCCCTTCAATTCATTTGTGACACTGTGCTTTGTGGAGCAGTTCTTTGGCCAGGAGCAATGTATCACTCAGGACATTTCCCCAATAGGTTATATGTGATGTTCTTGTGCTGTTTTGCAGTCATGGTTGCTCATATGCACTTCAACTGTGTGTGCTGCCCAGTCCTCTGGTCAAGTTGTTTCCACCTTTCTGTCCCAGACTTGTGCATCTGTTGGTGTTGTGTTGAATGTATGTGTGTTAGCTGTGGTACTGCTTCACTTCCTGGGTGTGATGTTGTCTTTGTGCTGTGCTGATTGGTGTTGTGTGGGTTAGTGTTATGCCACTTATATATGTGTGGGGCTGGTATGCTTGGTGTGCACACACTGCTTGTTGTGCATGCAGTGCTGTGGGTGTATGTTGCCTTGTCATTGCCTGGTGTGCATCCCCTGATGTCCTGCTGTGTTTGCTATGTGATTTGTCTGCCTGTGCATCTGTTGTTTGTTTGATGTGGCTGTATTTTTCTGTGATGGTGCACTTCTTGTCTGTGTTGTGGTATGTTGTCTGTGCATTGTTCCTGACTGATGAGGTTGTGCACTCCTGTTGTGTCTGTGCTCCCATTGCCTTTCCACAGTTTAGCTGCACAGGTCATGTGTGGTCTTGTTGTGGTTCTGTGTGTGTTTCTGTTGGGTTATGTGTTTGTCTGTTTGTTTTGTACAGACATTTGTTCTGGCATCCCTGTGTGTGATGTTTGTGGCTACCCCCAGGCTGTGTGATTGTTTGTCTGTGTATTGACTTGCAATTATTGCCACCCTTCAGTGTGTTTGGCACTGGTGTTGTGTGCTGCTGGTGTGAGGGGGGGTATGTGTGTATATTCCTACTAGTGTTTGACAGTCATGGAATGTGTCAATGTGCCCTGTGTGTTGTGCTGCTGGTGTACTCCTGTGAAGTAGTTGTATACATATGTGTGGCTGTTCACAGTTTGACTTCAGGGCCTTTCTTTTGTCCGTGTGCCTATACATGGGTTGCCTTGCTGTCTCCCTGGGTTGTTGCACTGGGCTGTTGTGGGTACACTTGTGGATGTGTTCCTGTCCCCACCAGGGTGTCTGATGTGGATTTGGACCCTGTATCAGCCCATGAGTTGTGTGTTGTGGTTGTGTTATTGCGTACCTGCGACAGCGTCCGTGGCGGTCCATGAGTTGCTGGTGATGTATCAGGTACAGCACAGGAAAAACGTGTAGTGCTGGGTCCATTGTGGTCGTGTCCAGGTGGTGTGGACCGGGACTCTGGTTTCGCGCTCTGCTGTTGAGCTTCCGCCGTCTCTGTTTGGGAGTTTTCTCTGCTGCGGTGCGACTGCTTGTTTGGGGCATCCTAATTTGTGGAGCGGGGCGGACGTCATTGCACATGGCGGCGTGTCTCCATTGGTTCACACCGCCGTGATGGCGGGAGCACTTTGACGACGGTTCGCGTCGCACCGCGTCAGACGGGAAATGGGCTATGTTTGACCATACTAATATGGTGGTCCGCTGCTCGTGGGCGGTAAAATGCATTTTTCCGCACTGCCAGCACTGCGGTGGTGCCACCGCCCGCCATCCTGATAGGCCCCTAGGTGAGGGAGTGGGGTCTCTTCACATGTCAGCCTGTAATAAATGGTGAAACACTGAGGCTTGTGGGAGTGTCTCTTCACATGTGTGTTTGGTGGGGACGGTGGGGTAGTAAATCTTAAAAGAAAGGCTATTGGTGTTTGTATAAAGGTGAATATAAGCTATAGGTATTGTATCATTATAAGGTATTAGTGGTATATATTTTTGGGATTTGTTTTAGTATAGTTTGCAATTTTAATGAGATTTTTTAATTTAATTAAAAATGTATACTTTAATAGCTGGTTTGTAGGTTTGTAGGAGATTGAGGAGGGAAGTTATTTAAAATATAAACTATTGTTTTTCATTTACAATTAATGTACGTGATTGAAATTATTAATTGATAATTATGTAAATTAATTAATTGTTTTTTTATTACTTCATAATTGGTTGATCAGTGAATTTAAGTATAAAATTGTTTCAATTAATTTAATGAATTTTATATTCATTAATTGTTTTTATTGTGATTGTTTTATTTAACAAATAATAATAATATTTTGCCATTTATATATATTTTTACTAATTTAAATTAGTCTTGTTTGTTGTTTGGGAAGTAGAAAGTTAAGTGTATTTAATTTAAATATTTTTGTTTGTTTAACTGTATGTGTACTATGAACATTTTATCTTTAGAATTTAATTTAATTTGATTCATATTTAATGAATATATTTTTTTATTTTGAATGTCTGTTTTTATTCTACATGTAAATGTTTTATTAAAAAAGTCAGAAGTTGGAATATTAAATCTGACACCTCCAAAGTCTACCACTTTCCCTACTTTTGCTGACGTTGGAGTGGGAATAGTAAATCTAACCCCCTTCAAAGTCCAACACTTCCCCTACTGCTGCTTATATTGAAGTAGGAATAGTAAATCTAGCCCATCCTTAGTACAACTTTTTTCTTACTATTGTTTGTGTTGGAGTGGGATTAGTAAATCTAACCCCTCCAAAATCCAACACTTTCCCTGCTTTTGCTTCTGTCAGAGTCAACACTCCAAAGTCCAACAGTCTCCCTACTTTTGCTCAGAATGGAGTAGTAATTGTAAATCTAACCCCTCCAAAATCTAACACTTTCCCTTCTTTTGATTATACTGGATTCAAATAGTAAATGTAAACCCGCCAAAGTCCAACACTTTCCCTGCTGTTGCTTAGATTTGATGGGAAATAGCAAAATCTAACTCCTTCAAAGTCCATCAATTTCCCTACTGTTGTTTATGTTGGAGTGGGAATAGTAAATCTAACCTCTCCAAAATCCAATACTTTCCCTGCTTTTGCTTATGTTGAAGTGGGAATAGTAAATTTGACCCCTATAAAATTTAACAATTTCCCTATTTGTTTATGTTGGAGTGGAAATCGTAAATCTTACCCCACCAAAGTCCAATACTTTCACTACTCTTGCTTACGCTTTAGTGGGAATAGTAAATCTGACTCCTTTAAAGTCCAACACTTTTCCTCCTATTGACTAGTTAGGATTGTTAACATTCATTTTATATTTAATTAAAAAAGACATTTCTTATAACTATTCATAGAATTAAATAATTTATATTTTTTAATTTATTTTGTTAGGCGTGCATTGATTTTATTTTAATATAATTTGATATATGTTTTTGTCATGTATACAACTGTTATTTGTTATTATTAATAATGTAATTGTAATTTCATTTTAATGTTTACATACTGTTTTAATTTTGTAATGTATATAGAAATTTGCTTTATTTTACAATATTTATTTTAAATACTTTTATATTTATCTTTAATTATATTATTATTTTAAACTTCAATTTGTACAATAAATTAAATACAATGCTTTTATATAGCTATTTCAATATACTCATCTATTTTTTACAGTATTCTGGTCCACAATATTTTCTTTTATATAGTTTGTAGTTTACATACTAAGGTTCTCATTACAAAGTCGGCCGGTCGGGTCACCGACAGTCTATCTGTGGCAGTCTGACCGCCGACATCCCTTCAGTCCAACTGACACATTACAATTCTGGTGGTCGAATACACAGCTGTTGGATGATAGACTGCTGCCTCAGCCAGGATCAGAGATCCCAACAGGGCGGCGGTTGAAGCATCGTCCTAGCATGGTGGCAGCACCATCAGGATTACAATATTACTTTTCGACAGCCTCTTCATGGCAGAAACACCGCTATGAACAGGTTGTTGGAAAGGGATCGTGGAGGCCCTCAAACCATTTATATTACATGTGCGTGTGTCAGCAATTATTTTCTAAATCCAACAGGATAGACCCTCTTAAATAGAAAATATTAAAATTCTTCTTGTACTAAATGGTGAAATAACTGTACATGTTAAATGTGGCTTCTTGTGTAGACACTTCTAGATAAATGATCATGTTTGCACAGAGTTTGTAAGCTGTGTATTGCTGTGTACATTTTCCAAACACAGCCGGTTATTTACTAAGATTTGGTCAGATGCTCACTTAATGCGGATCACTGACATAATATCGACTACCAAAATATAGACCTAACAAAATATCGATGACAAAATATAGAATGCAAAAATATCGAATTCCTATCTACAAACATGTAAGTACAAAAATATCGATGCAAAAATATTGTTGTAAAAAAATATAGTTAGTCAAAATATCGAATTTTTTTAAATGTCTTAAAAGTAATGTAAAAATAATAAAATAATAAATATAATTAACTAAAACATATTTAAAAATACTTAAATAACCTTAAAAATAATAAATAATTAATGTAAGTTAAAAAACAATAAACTTATAATTTTATTTTTTAATAGATATATATTAACCCCTTCCCCGCTCATGACGGAACCGCTCCGTCATGAGCCACGGTTGCCGTGTGCTCATGACGGAGCGGTTCCATCATGCCACGACCGTTGGCGGCCGCTCCGCCCATGCGGCGCTGTTTCCCCGCCTGTGCGGGGGGACAACGCAACTGGGCGGAGTCATGATGGAACCGCTCCGTCATGAGCACAGCTCAACCGTGGCTCATGACGGAGCGGCTCGGTCATGAGCACAGCGCCTCCGCGCTGCCCCCCCGCACCCCCCAGCGCTGCGGCGGAATTCCCGCCGCAGCGAAGGGGTTAACGTAATATTAATAAAAAATAATCAATATTTTTACCGTAGGATAGCGGCAGGGTAAAATGTACCGTTACCACTCCAGTGAGTGCAACAGTAGGGAAAGCGTCAGATAGCGTAGGGGTAAAAATTACTATTCCCACACCAAAGAGTGCAACAGTAGAAAAAGCGTTGGATAGCGTAGGGGTAAAAATTACTATTCCCACTCCAGAGAGTGCAACAGTAGGGAAAGCTTTGGATAGCGTAGGGGTAAAAATAACTATTCCCACTCCAAAGAGTGCAACAGTAGGGAAAACGTTGGATAGCGTAGGGGTAAAAATTACTATTCCCACTCCAAAGAGTGCAACAGTAGGGAAAGCGTTGGATAGCGGGAGGGTAAAATTTACTATTCCCACTCCAGTGAGTGCAACAATAGGGAAAGCGTTGGATAGCGTATGGGTAAAAATTACTATTCCCACTCCAAAGAGTGCAACAGTAGGGAAAGCGTTGGATAGTGGGAGGGTAAAATTTACTATTCCCACTCCAGTGAGTGCAACAATAGGGAAAACGTTGGATAGCGTAGGGGTAAAAATTACTATTCCCACTCCAAAGAGTGCAACAGTAGGGAAAGCGTTGGATAGCGGGAGGGTAACATTTACTATTCCCACTCCAGTGAGTGCAACAATAGGGAAAGCGTTGGATAGCGTATGAGTAAAAATTACTATTCTCACTCCAAAGAGTGCAACAGTAAGGATAGCGTTGGATAGCGTAGGGGTAAAAATTACTATTCCCACTCCAAAGAGTGCAACAGTAGGGAAAACGTTGGATAGCGGGAGGGTAAAATTTACTATTCCCACTCCAGTGAGTGCAACAATAGGGAAAGCGTTGGATAGCGTATGGGTAAAAATTACTATTCTCACTTCAAAGAGTGCAACAGTAAGGATAGCGTTGGATAGCGTAGGGGTAAAAATTACTATTCCCACTCCAAAGAGTGCAACAGTAGGGAAAGCGTTGGATAGCGGGAGGGTAAAATTTACTATTCCCACTCCAGTGAGTGCAACAATAGGGAAAACGTTGAATAGCGTAGGGGTGAAAATTACTATTCCCACTCCAAAGAGTGCAACAGTAGGTAAAGCGTTGGATAGAGTAGGGGTAAACATTACTATTCCCACTCCAATGAGTGCAGTAGTAGGGAAAATAATAATCTAATATTTTTTTTTAAATAATTTAATTATTAATACCAATACAAAAATTATTAAAATTAATTACCAATTACAAAATATTTAATGATCAATTAATTATAAATACCAATAAATATTGTTTTTTTAATGAATTACCTATTAATAATTATTTAACAACCAATTAATTTTCAATACCAAAAATGAATAAATACAAATAATACCAATTAATAATTAATTCATAGTAAATTAATTATCAATATACAAAAAGAAATTCAATAATTAATTATTTACAATTAAATTACTTCCCACCATATTCCCTAAAAACCCACAACCCACTACAAATAATAAATTAAAACAATTAACATAATTATCAATTAAACAATTAATAAAAACTTAATTACCAATTAATACAAATTAATTACCAATTAATAATTAATCAACAACCAATTAATTTTCAATACCAAAAATTGATAAATAATAAAAAATAGCAATTAATAATTAATTAACAGTAAATTAATTATCAATACACAAACATATTTTCAGTAATTAATTAATTACAATTAAATTACTACCCACCATATTCCCCAATAAACCTACAACCCACTACAAATTATAAATTAATACAATTAGCATAATTATCAATTAATAATTTAATACCATTTAATTACCAATTAATAATTAATTAATACATTAATTATCAATACCAATAAATAAAAATAAATATTTACTTAATTACTATTAAATTACTTCACACCCTATTCCCCTATAAACCCACAACCCGCTACGGAATTAAATTACGCAAAAATTTAATAACATAAAATTCATTACTTTAAAATATTTAAACATACATTACAAAAACTAATATACACTTTTAACACATATACTAACATGCAAAACACTTTAAAAAAATCGATATTAATAAAAATTCGATATTTTTTGATGCCTATATTATGTACTTCGATATTACTTACCTGCAATTCGATATTTTTAACAACTATATTATGTCCATTTGATATTATGTCCATTCTATATTTTAGACTCGATATTATGTCCATTCGATATTTTTTTTTCGATATTAAGACTGTTCACCCTTGATGCAAAGTGACTCACAAAGTATTACTAACAATACTAAAAACCTGCGGATGCGCAGTAAATTGCACAGCACTATGCGTGCACTCCACAATCCTTAGTAAAATGTACGTCACAGTGACTGAGCAAGTTGATGGCCAAACGGAATCCACCTTTGAAAAGAGTGTTGTGATCTTATTATTATCTAAAGGGAGACCCTTGCAAGATGCCACCTTGCTTAGGTAACTCCTTTGTTCGATACTGCTTTGTGGAGTGCTCCCCAAATCCCATGCTAGGTTTGCAATATAGAAATACTGTTGTATAATACTTATATTTATTCAGGGTGCAGCACTTTTTCAACACATCCAGAGTTTTATGGTCATTGTGATTCTATAGACACGTATTTAACCCAGGGAGATTGACAGGCCAAAAGCAGGATCAAATGGAGGGTGTTGAACAGTTGGAGAGATGTATCTAAGCTCAGCAGTCTTAAACTGTAATTACGTTTGAACTTGTGTCCCATTTTTTCAAGAGTCCTAAGAGACTGATGATGCATTTATTGAAGATTAACCTCAGGTCTAGGGGCCAAATAGGGCTTTGGGGGGGCGGCCGACCAGCGGGAGGCTCGCCCTCCCGGGGGGTTTTGGGCCGGGGGGGGCAGCCGGAGCACGGGGGGCAGACTTCCGGGTGTTGGGCTACTTGTGCGTTTTGGGCTGGTTGGGCTCCTTTTGGGCTGGTGGGGTTTATAGCCGGCCATTTTGTGTGGCGACCCACCATTTCAGTGGATCGTGACACAACGGCCGGCTGGGGGTGTTTGGTGCGAGCTTTGTCACTTGATTTCTACTTCGTGGGTTCGGTCCCCACAGTAGGCGCAAGGATTTATTTAGAGAAAAACGCAACGAGTCTCAAATCGGACGGTACTTGCTTTCGTGGCACTCTGTGTGGCACGGATTCCCTTCGCAGCGAATCCCGGTGATGGCGCGGATCGACGATCCGAGGGTAGTGGAGGCCCTCCGCCTCCTCGCTGACGCGGGCCGCACGGATCTGTTGCGGCCCGACGCTAAGGTGAAGCCCCAAAGGCGCGCGGCGAGTGGAGTCGCCGCGGCGATCATCGCGTGCGACCCGCTGCGCGCACGGCAGTGGGTGGCGGCGGGGGGGCGTGGTCGCGGGGGGGCGGCAGCAGTCATAATGTGTCGGAAGCGGGGAGGCGGCGGGGGGGGCACAGCGGTCTGTGCTGCAGTTTGCTGGGGGTGGTGGGAGGGTATCGGCGTGCGTGGGGGGCAGGCACTGGCTGAGGAGCTGGGTCAAACAGTGGGGGAGGGTGCCCGGGAGGAAGGCATGCGAATGGGGGGGAGGGGGGTGGGACTGCTGGGGGTAGTGGGGGTGGGGCTCTCCCTTGTTAATAGAAAGCTCGGAGGAGGGGGAGGTAGGCGGCGGGGGGGGCGTCCGGCGGGCAGCAGGGGGGGCGCGGATGGCCAGGATGCAGAGCTCGGGGGTGGGTGAAGAGCAGGACAGGGGGAGGCCAGGGGGGGTGGGTAGAGGTGGTGAACGGGTGGGGGGTGGGGAGCGGTGGGGGGGTGGTCACGGAGGTGGCGTGCGGGGGGCCCGGCGGGGCAGCGGGGGGAGGGTCCTGGGGGACGCGCGGGGGACTGGCTTGGGGGGTACCGGGGGTGGGGGGGGCCTTGGGTGCAGAGCGGGGGGCGGTGCGGTACGGCAGGAACTGGAGGCACTGGAGTGGAGTGAGGAGGAGGAGGGTGCGGGTTGGGGGGCCGGGGGTGGGAAGTGGGGGCATGGCGGTCATCCGCGGCGCGGCGGGGGGGGTCATTCCTCGTGGGTCGGGAAAGGCGGGGGAGCATGGGGGATGCGGGAGGGTGGGGGGCGGGCCATTTTAACCCCAGCATGTTGGACTCCACTTATTTGTTTCCACAGGACAGGCTGGCGAGGTGCTCGGGAGAGCTGCATATGGCTCCAATCCGCCGAGGGGATGGGCTGGCTCTGCCTCGTGTGGGCGGTCGTGCTCCAACGAGGGACCTGGCAGCGGTGGCGCGCGAAAGGCGGGGCGGTAGGTCCCCGCCAGCCCCACCCCAATGCGTAGATGCGGCCTCTGGGGGACGGGGGCAGCGGTCTGTCCGTTTAGATCGGGACCCACATTAGCGGCATACCAAGCGGCGGAGAGAGAGTGTGGACCTTAAGGAGCTGCTGCAAACGTGTAGGGAGCGGGCGGGTCTGAGCAGGCTGGAGCCCGTGGAGGGCGGCCTGTGGCAGGACCGCGGGGGGAATGACGAGGATGGGAGAGAGTCACTGGATTCTGAGGAGGAGAGTGAAGAGGAGAGGGAAATCCGGGAGGAGGGGGGGGAGGGGAGCGGAGTAATGCCTTGTCTAGTACATTGCAGGAGGCGCCCAGGCGGAGCACAGCGGCGAGAGTGACGGCCCCCCCTGTTCCACTGGTGAGGCGGCGGGATCCGGTGCGGACGCCGACCTTGACGCCAGGTAAGGCAGAGAACGGGGCAGGGAGGGGTTCCAGGGGGGACAGGCGCACGGTCACGATTGGCACGGAGGCGAGGGGGGGAACGGGGGGTGCGTCTGAACAAGGGCACGTACGTGTGCAACGCGGGGGTGGGGACGGATGGCGCAGTCCCGGCGGGTGGCTCCACGACTCCGGACAAGGAGGGGGAGAAGGGGAAGGGTGGTAAGGAGGGGAAGGAGAGCCATGAGCTGAAGGTGCGTAAGCTGCCCTATATGGGCATTACGAAACCCTTGGGGGCGCATTTGTCGCTGGCCACTAAAGAAAAGATTTGGAAAGGGGATTACGTGGACATCCTGAAGCTCTTGCATAGGGAGCTGACGGCGAAGGAGGGGTCCAAAGAGGAGGAACAGGAGTTAGCCAAGCAGCCAAGAGTGCCCATGAATATCGAGAATTGGTCCGCAGGATTTTTGATTTTCGCCAGTGTTTACTGTGAAAAATATCCGGAACGGTCCGTTGCCCTTTTTAAGTACATGGATGTAGTCCGGAGGGCACAAGTTACCTATGTGGGTTACGCGTGGTCACATTATGATGAGGAGTTTCGGGCGCGTTTGGCATGGGATCCGGAGGCGAAATGGGGGGAGATCGATTCAGATCTGTACCAGCAGACCATGGGGGGGGCCAAGTTTGGCAAGACGATCTATACGGCGAGCGGGTTGCCTCTGGCGCCCCGCCCCTTTCCCAGCCGCCCCACCCGGGGGGGGGTGGGGCAAGGCGAAAGTACCGGCGGGGGCATGCTGGGACTTCAACAAAGGTCTTTGTACGCGGCAATATTGCAAGTTCAGGCATGAATGCTCGAAATGTGGGAAACGTCACCCGGTGGTGCAATGCTGGGGGACAGGAGGCAACCAAGGGCAGCAGCCCACTCCGGGGGGACAGCAGGCGGTCAGTCGGGGAGGTCGGGGGGGACAAGGGACTGTGGGAAAGGGCTTGTACGCTGGTTAGCCTGGATCGGTTGGAACCCCTGCTGGCGTCTTATCCATGGACCGAGGACGCGGGGCTGTTGTGGCGGGGGTTCCGGGAGGGTTTTCGGCTGGGCTACGAGGGGCCGCGCATCGCCCGGTGGGCTGAAAACTTGAAATCGGTCGCGGCACAGAAGTCGGTGGTCCGGGAGAAATTGGACAGGGAGGTACGGGAGGGGCGGATGGCGGGGCCGTTTGGTGGGGCGCCAATCCGGGATCTGATAATCTCGCCCATTGGAGTGGTGCCAAAGAAGGAGCCGGGATAGTTTCGACTGATCCAGCATCTGTCATGGCCGGAGGGGGCGTCGATCAATGAATACATTGCGACGGAATTATCATCAGTTTTGTACGCATCAGTGGACATGGCGCGGCGTCTGGTGACGGTGGTGGGTCCCGGCGTGCTCATGGCAAAGTGCGATATCAAGTCAGCGTTCCGGTTGTTGCCCGTCCACCCGGATGACTATCAACTGTTGGGTATACAGTTCGACGGCGCCATTTATGTGGACAAAGCACTGCCAATGGGGTGTTCGATATCTTGTGCTTTGTTTGAGCGCTTCAGTACCTTCTTACAGTGGGCATTTGCATGGCACACGGGGAAGGCGACGATGACGCACTACCTGGATGACTTTTTCCTGGTGGGACTGCCCGGTTCGGCGGACTGCCAGAAGCAGCTGGACAGTTTTACGGAGCTCATGGGCTACCTGGGTGTGCCCCTGGCGCCAGAGAAGACACAAGGTCCCAGCACGGTGCTGTCATTTTTGGGCATTGAGCTAGACTCGGTGGCCATGGAGGCCCGGTTACCGGAGGAGAAGAAGTTGGGCATGCTGGGTTTGGTGGACGACATGTTGGGGCAGCGGAAGGTGACGGTGTCGGAGGTGCAGGTTCTTTTGGGACATTTGAATTTCGCTTGCCGGGTGGTGCGGGCAGGTCGTACGTTTTGTAGGCGGTTGGGGCGGGCCCTGGCGGGAGGTACATTGCCGCATCATCATATGCGATTATCTGCAGGCACAAAAGAGGACCTATGTATGTGGCGGGCGTTCCTTCCGCAGTTTAATGGGATCCCGATGGTTCCCCCAGAGGATTGGGAGTGGGATGTCACTATCTCGTCGGATGCAAGGGAGTGGGTGGTTTCGGTCTGTTTTGGCAGGGGAGGTGGTGCGTGGAGGAATGGCCGCCGCATTGGCAGGGCGGAGGGAGGAGCATCGCGTTTTTGGAATTGTTCCCGTTGGTGGTGGCGGTGACGGTGTGGGCGCGGGAGTTGGCGCACAAACGCGTGATTTTCAAGGTGGACAACATGTCAGTGGTGCATTTCATCAATCGGCAGTCCGCTAGAGATCCGCAGGTGCTCAAGTTGTTGCGGGTGTTTGTGCTGCGTTGTTTGGAGCATGATATCTTGTTTCAGGCACGGCATGTGCCGGGGGTGGACAATGACATTGCGGATGCTTTGTCTCGTTCACAGTGGCAGAGGTTCCATGGGCTAGCCACGGAAGCGGACGACTGCAAGACGCCAGTGCCAGAGGGGATGTGGTCGGTAGGAGAGAAAGGGTCGTACAACTGGTAAGAGGGTCGGTGGCCAGGTCGACGTGGAGGGCATACGAGCAGGAGTGGCGGGAGTTTGTGGACAGTGGGGCGGGGTGGCA
This sequence comes from Triturus cristatus, assembly GCF_964204655.1. Taxonomy (NCBI): domain Eukaryota; kingdom Metazoa; phylum Chordata; class Amphibia; order Caudata; family Salamandridae; genus Triturus; species Triturus cristatus. The sequence goes on from NC_140579.1 coordinate 790,762,352, forward strand.
GGGGGATCAGGGGGTTCGGTGTGAGCAGGTGGTGCAGTTCATGTTGACATTGATGGAAAAGGGCATGTCCAAAGCGACAATTGCGGGAAAGTTGTCGGCCATAGCGTTCATGGGGAAGTTGTGGTGGGGTTATGCGCCGTCGGCGGGGAAGTTGGGCGCACGCTTGCTGGAGGGTTGGGTGCGAGAACGGGGGGCCACGGCTCGTCAGCGTCGGCCTATCATAGGGAGCATGCTGAGAGGGGTGCTTCGGCGCCTGCCTGCTTTTTGCCACAATCGGGAGGAGATTCTCTTGTTTTCCAACCTTATGTCGTGGATGTATTTTGGGGCGTTCAGGGTGTCCGAGCTGGTGGGGCACAGGGGGAAGCCGGGGGTGTGCTGGGAGGCGGTGGAACTGCGGGCCGGGGAGGTGGCGGTTCGCTTGCAGCGCTCAAAGACGGATCAGCGGGGTGAGGGGACCTGGGTGTTTCTGGGGCCCGCGTTGGAGCAGGACATCTGCCCGGCAGTGTGGGGGCGGCAGTTGGCATCCCGGTTGCGATCGGTGGAGGGTGAAATATTTCGCCGGGTCGCGGGGGAACGGGTGACGGCGGCCCAGCTGCTGTGGATTCTACGGCACGCCCTGCTTGGCATGGGGGTAGAGTCGAAAGCGTTTGGGACACATTCTTTTCGGATCGGGCGGCCATGGATGCGGCTCGCCGAGGGTGGGGGAGGGAGGACATTATGGGGTCGATTCCAATCCGTTAAAAATTTCCCCCGAACAAATCGTATCCGTTTTTTTTACCGTACGAATCGTACAAGTCCCGTACAAACTGGCAAGGACGATTCTTATGTAAAAAAATCCATACGATTCGCATTGGGAAAATTCCCCCACACGTCCTCGGGTCGGAAATAGTGTCCGACACGTCCCCGGACAGTTTTACCTACGAATCGGGAAACTGAAGTCCGAGCGCGCAAGTACGATCCGTCCCGTCCGTCCGAATGCACAACCGTATGTAAAAAACACCGTACGGTGCGAACTCCCATAGCAACTATGGAGACGTCCAAATATGTGCCCGCATACGTGCCGAACACCCCCCCAGCACACCCCCCCCCCCGTACGCGCCGTACCGCAGCACCCCCCTTTGTCCGCGCCATACCCCCACCCCACCCCGTAGGTACGGAGCATACCTCCACCCCCCCCGTATGTACGTGTGGACCCTACGGGGGGGGGGTGGGGTTCGCTCCGCACCTACGGGGTGGGGTGGAGGTACGCTCCGTACCTACGGGGTGGGGTGGGGGTATGCGCCGTCCATAGGGGGGTAGGGGGGCTGGGGGTATGGCGCGTACATACGGGGGGGGCAGGGTGTACGGCACGTACATATGGGGGCTGGGGTACTGCGTGTACATACGGGGGCTGGGGGTATGTGCTGGGGGACGGTGCTTACATATGGGGGCTGGGGGTACGCACCGTCCATACGGAGGTGGGGGTATGCACCGTCCATACGGGGGTGGGGGCACACACCGTACCCCCAGCACCCCGTATGTACGTGCCGTACCCCCAGGCCCCCCCATGTATGCGTCATACCCTGGGTTCACGTATGTACGGCATGTACCCCCAGGCCCCCACACCCTGCCTGTGCCTGTACGCACCCTACCCGAGGCCCCTACACCAGCACCCTCACCCAGCCCTGCGCATGTACGAGTCGTACCAAGCCATAGCAAATGTGAGCACTGTACAACAACATGGCCGATGTACGCACCGCACAGACGCGAAAAACACACGTACTGAACCAGGACACTGCAAAACACCACAAGGAGAGTCAATTCGAATCGCACAACACCACAAAACACGTCCAACAAGCCCAAAGACACCCAATACACTGACCTGCAACAGCCAAACAGGTAAACAGAGGCCCAAAACACAACCACCCCTTATAACACACCCACCCAAAGTTCAAACACAGCCACACCGACAAATGGACCAATAAAAAGGGCCCACACACACAAACCATGACCCTTTGCAACAGACCCACTGCTGCCAGACCCCACAGACAACCCACAGCACCAGACTTGAACCTTTACTACAGCTTACACTTGCACACCTTCACACAACCACCTTCACAAACACCCCCTCATCACATTCACACACACACCTTCACAACCACACACACACACCCACAACCATCCACACCCACACCCCACACCATGCCCACAGACAGGAATCCAAAGTTCACAACAGCGGAGCTGGAGATCCTTGTCAACGAAATCATCAGAGTCGAGCCACAGCTCTTTGGAACATTGGTCAGACAGACCAGCGTAGCAGAAAAATCAGCCATGTGGCAGAGGATCATCGAGAGGGTGAATGCTGTTGCGCCCATCCGAAGGACCAGGCATGAATGCCAAGCCAGGTGTTGTGATCTGCGGAGGACGGTCCGCCGCAAAATGACCGACGAACACAACCAGGCCAACATCACTGGAGGTGGGCCGGCCCGCAGACCGGTACACTACCATCCCTGGGAGGAGACGGTGATGTGCACGCTGCCGCCGGTGGGAGTACACGGACTAGAAGGACTCGCCGAGCCTGGTGAGTACACAAACAAATCACCCCACATGGGGGAACCGCATCCACAACCCAACTCCCGATAATGCACGCAACTACCCCAAAGCCATCACCGGACGCAACCACATTCCAACAACACGCACATGCCACTAGCGGCTCCATGCCCCATGCACCAAGCAAGGCCATGCCAAGTCACAGGCCACACAAAACACCAACACAAGACAGGATGTCCGTGATGCCGGGAGGGGGGGCCTCCAAAATCACATTGTGCAACTCAGAAGCAGACACCAATGCCCTCAGCCCATATGGCCTAGGGCAGAGCTATACAAACAGTGTGTCCCGACACTGTACTGTGTCACCTGCAAATGGCGGCCGCGTCGCAGGATGACATGGGTATGGAGGCCCAATTCGCACATAACAGCAGCTAATGAAGAGGCAACACTGTGAAAGTGTGTCAGCACACACCGCCGCTGCAGCGCAGACTCAGAGACACTCTGCCCAATGGGGTCCGGGAGATTCTATACAAAGCCACATGAACAAGCCAATGGCCTTTGAAATACCTGCAAAGTGTGTGTGCCCAGGAAGCTGGGCTGAGGTGACAGAGGGTGACAGACAGACGGAGGAAGAGGGAGAGGGAGAGGGAGAGGGAGGGAGACAGAGGGCGACAGAGGGCGACAGACAGACGGAGGGAGAGGGAGACAGAGGGAGGGAGACAGAGGGCGACAGAGGGCGACAGAGGGTGACAGACAGACGGAGGGAGAGGGAGAGAGAGGGAGGGAGACAGAGGGCGACAGAGGGTGACAGAGGGTGACAGACAGACGGAGGGAGAGGGAGAGAGAGCGAGGGGGAGGGAGAGAGAGGGAGGGAGACAGAGGGAGACAGAGGGAGACAGACAGAGGGAGGGAGGAGGGTGACAGAGGGAGGGAGAGAGAGAGACAGAGCGAGACAAAATCACCCTTGAGTGGTGTGGGCATGTCCGCTCATCAGCAGGTGGACTGTGTGCATGTTCACAAGGTCTGGCAGTGCGTGAAACACCCCTCATTAGTTTGGAAAGCACTGGCCCATGTGTCAAACTGTGCACGAGTTGATCCTCGCTGCAGGCACAAACCTAACCTCACACCCAGTATACCCACTCACTGTGTTTGTTAGAACCCAGTCACAAATGCATAAGTTTCCTACCTGCATTCTCCAATAGACATGACAAAGCAACATTTGGCCGCGTACAGTGCAACACGTAAGTCGGTTCTGCAGCGCTCGCTACGCACGCTTGCTACACTGCTCACTGCGTTCAAAACTGATGCAACAACAAAGAGTGTGTCACACATAGGAAAAGTGTTGACAGCCGTGGCCAAGGCACATACCCATGCACCATGCACAATGCACAGGGACTTGCCAAGTACAGACAAGGTAGATGACACTTGGCCCTGCTGTAGACAGCACAAGGCAAACCTGTGACCACTGTACACTCAAACACCAACTCCACATGCCACCTACCTACCACAGGAACTCACATTCACTGTCATGCCAGCAGGCACCATGAGGGGATAGACACATCACCTGGTAGACCCAATGACAAATCACACCACACCCAACAGCATGCCCGGTCACACACCACCCCTTACACAAGCACACACCCCCGGGGCAGCAAACGTGTTGGAAGGGCGATCCCAGGGGGGTTACAGAACACGTTCATGACCACCCTGTGACCCGCCTCTCCCAGAACCAGGCCGAGCACCGGCGGTGAGGCCCCTTCAGGAAGGGAGGTCTCGTACTTGGGCCCGCACGCGCTGAGCTTGCACTACGTGACAAAGAGACACCACACAGTAGGTTTCAGTAGACGGAGATCTTTATCTAAGATTCGTTGGACCTTTATGATCCGCAAGGTAGTCTTTGGTCGGTACAATAAGCTTGGTAATTCTTGCACAGGGGGGTTGGGGTAGCGGGACAGTTCTTGGTTCAGAGTCACTGCAGAGTATCCTTCGCACAGCTCTCAATCCTCGAGCCGGGGGACACGGTGCAGTCTCGGGTCCAGCCGGACCAGTGTGCTCTCGAGCCGCGACCACGTCCGCAGGGCTCTGGCGGGAAGGAACTGTTGATCGGGTGATCTTCGGGGAGCCGCGATTCACTCGGCAGGCTCAACCGGGCTTGAGTTGGTGAGAACCGCGAGTCTCTCAGCAGGCTTCGATGGTCTTAGGGTCGGGGGAAGCCGCGAGTCTCTCAGCAGGGCTCCAGTGTTCTCAGTGTTCTCAGGAGCCGCGACGGCATCAGGAGGGCTCAGGTGGTTTCCAAGGATCGGGTAGCGTCTTACCTTCAGGTTTCGTCGAGCCGCGACCAGGTCCGCAGGGCTCGCTCTCCTAGTTCCAGGTCTTCTCTCCCCCAGTCCCCTCAGCACCCTCTGTTATACGCCTTCTTCCCTTTGAAGTCCAGCGTCCTCACAGAGAGGGGTCTTGGTGTCGGGGGGCGGTGTGTTGGGATTTCCTGTCGCTCGGCTCTTTGATCCTTTGAAGTAGGGCCGGGAGGGACTCCAGACACCCAGCATGCGGGGAGCCAGCTCCCTGGGGGCCCCGAGGGCGATCGGAACCCTCCATTGAGAGGAGGTCAGAGGTGCGACAGAGACTAGTTCAAGTTCAAGTTCGGGAATTTGTATAGCGCACTACTCACCCAGAGGGTCTCAAGGCGCTTGAGGGAGGGTGGGTGCATTACTTATCGAATAGCCAGGTTTTTAGTTGCTTTCTGAAGGAGAGGTGGTTCTGTGTAAGTCGGAGGTGAGTGGGGAGCGAATTCCAAGTTTTGGCCGCTAAGTAGGAGAAGGATCTTCCTCCCATGGTGGATCTGTGGATGCGTGGAATTACGGCGAGGGCTTGATTGGATGATCGTAGTTGGCGGATGGGTGTGTAGAAGGACAGTCGTGTGTTGAGGCATTCAGGTCCTAGGTCGTAGAGGGCCTTGTGTGCGTGGGTGAGGAGATGGAACGTTATTCTCTTGTTGACGGGGAGCCAGTGGAGATCCCTCAGGTGACCGGAGATGTGAGCATGATGGGGAATGTCCAGTATGAGTCTGGCTGCGGCGTTTTGGATGTGTTGTAGTTTTTTCTGTAGTTTGGCTGTGGTTCCGGCATAAAGGGTGTTTCCATAATCCAGTCGGCTGGTGACCAGTGCGTGGGTGACTATCTTTCTTGTTTCGGTGGGGATCCAGCGAAAGATTTTTTTGAGCATGCGTAGGATGTTGAAGCATGAAGATGAGACAGAGTTGACTTGTCTGGTCATCGAGAGGGAGGCGTCTAGGATGAAGCCCAGGTTACGTGTGTGATCTGTAGGTATGGGTGGTGTACCCAGGGCCGGTGGCCACCACGAGTCGTCCCAGGCAGAGGGGGAAGATCCTAAGATGAGGACTTCCGTTTTGTCCGAGTTAAGTTTTAAACGGCTGTTTTTCATCCATTCGGCTCCTTGGCAGTGCATGGCGCATCTAAGGTCTAGGATTCGATGGGGCCCTGGGTCAGCCATCGGAACATCGGGACATGGTGGCCGGGGGTCTATAACCAGGGATCAGGGGGGGTGGCATGAGTCGGGTTGGAGGGACTAATGGTCAGGGGGGGTCCACACCACGAGGCCGGTCCCACACAACGCAAATTGGCACTCCCACAATGGATATGTGACACAACAAGACCAATCCATAGCCAAATAAGCATCCCAACATTCATTAGACAGGCCAAATAACCAGGAGTACATATCAATCTGACCCCCGCAACATACCCATCCACAAGTGCACTGTGAGAGGAATGCTAGACATATCCAACTACCCAGAGCAACTGTGCCAAATTGAATATGTATGAAACATGGATGACGCATGTAACACCATTAACATTGTCTCTCTCTCACACACAGGGCAACGTCGTCGATCTCCCCCCAACACTGGGGGGAAGACACACAGGACCAGGCTCGGCGTGGCAAGGATCCCACCGGCAGCGACGACTCTCAGAACACCGTGGATGACCCCGACCAACCTGGCCCCTCTGGTGCCCAAGCACCTGCAGCACCTGCGTCAGGTACAACTGTGCCAACCACCACCCCCATTCCTGCCACATCCCAGGATACACACAGGAGCCCTGCTCGCACACAACGCAGCCAGTCTGACCAGGAGGGACGACGGACCCCGGGCACCCAGGAGGAGGCAGGCGACCCCGCAAATGCCATCCCTCAGGGGTCCCGGAGACCCGACGTGCCCACAAGGGCAGGCCAGGCTCAAGTGGGCAGGGGTGGTGGAAGTGGAGGACGGCGGAGGCGCGAGCCTGACCAGGCAGCTGAGGAACCGGTTATGTCACACGTCCGCAACATCCTGGACTCATACCAGCGTGACACCAGAGGCATGGACCAGGTCGTGGCCAGACTTTCCGGGATGCAGGGGACCCTCGATGAGATCAAGAACCTGCAGGTCGAGCATCATGCCAGTCATCAAGAACACCAAGGACGGATGGAGGCAAGACTGGCTGAGCTCCTGGCGGTGCACAGGGCCGTGAGCCAATCACTCCATCAGATCGCCCAAGGCCTGGCAAACCCTCCCTGTGCCACCAGGCGCAGACCAGCACCAGACACACGGAGGGAGGAGGAGGAGGATTCATCTGACGGAGCGTCCCCAGCATCGTCAAGGCCTGCATCTGAGGGTCCCCGGAGGAAGGTGGGTCATCCACGCAAAAGACCGTGAGAGTCAGCGGTCCATCACCATCTCCCAGGTCACCTGGCCTGGCACCTGGCACCCTGGCGCAACAGCAGCACCTCATCCAATGACATTCTCTGCCACATGGACTTGCTGGTCACTGTCTGACCAATGTTGACAAAGACTGTGGCATGGACTCTGATGACTTCCAATGGCTAGGATACCATCTCCCCCTTTGAACTTTGGATTCCATACCCCCGGTACAGCACCTAATTGCATCCCCCCCAAACACGTACCCCACCACACATAAAAATATTAGAAATCACGAGATGATGCCGTCATTTAGCATTATTCCATTACATGTGTGTGTTGGCAAGTCAAACCATGCCTGAGTTTTGAAGTAACTCCAACCATGCATACCCTGGTGTCTGAGTCTGGCACAGGACACACATGGGTCACAATGTATCATCCAATACAGACATGGAGCACCATACTCACCCGTGATGGGCCCAACCAGCTGAGGGGGTGCCTGCACAACTGTGTGGACAGACCTATTTCGAAGAGCAACAGTCATGCGCAGAGGTCAGGGATCATGTGGAGTGTCCTGGGGTGGGAGTCCCAGGTATGTGTAGCCAGGTGGGAGAACTATGTCCTGCAAGCAGGAGTCAGGTGGATGTGGAGAATGGTGGCCAGGCCAAGGTTGGATGCATGGAGATGGCACAATGGGGTCTTGGATGACAGTGCCACATGGTTGTGTTGGGGGCGTGGTCGTGGGCTGCATCCTGAGTGTGGACGTGGATTGTGAAGGTCATCCTGCAGATGACAGTGATCCATTGCCGCTATCCCTGTTGGACGGTGATGTGGCTGGGTTGCCGGATGTTGAAGCAGAGCTGTGCAGATGCACCCTGGATGTGGACAAGGTTTCATGGGAGTTGTAAGGTACTTCTCCCTAGAGTGCAGGGTAGGATTGGACATGGATGTCGAAGTTGACCTGGGGGATGGTCTGTCTTGCCTTGAGGTGGATCGAACAGTGGACCTTGTGCATAATGCAGAGTGTTCTGAGGCCTGAGGTACAGATGCTGGTGATCAGCATAGCACATGTGAGCAAGCTTTCCATGATGCACACCAGCTCGTGTGCGTGGACTCTGTGTGCCTGTGCAGGGCCCTTGCGGGTGGGACACAAGCAGTTGACCCAGCTGTAAGGGGACAATCCGCAGATGAACACCTCAGTCGTGTACAAGTCCAGCATCAGGTGGCCAACGTGCAGCCATCTGACAATGGATACCATGCATTATTCCATATGGGAACTGGCAAGGACTGCGTCTTTGGGGAGGGTGAGGAGCACCTGCCTGTCAATGGGACACCAGATGATGATGAGATGCAGTGTGCATGTCATGGTGTAGAGGGGTATCCTGGACACTTTGTAGACTGACACGCTGAGACATGATACCTGTGACATGTGTCCCACAACGACACCATACTACATGCAGAGGCCTGGAGTACCACTCACATGGCCATGTTGGGGTACAGAGCCGGTGGGCAGTAGGAGGGACATGACCTGGTTGGTGTGAAAGGGTCTGGAAGGCGTGCCAGCGCTGTGTAGGCAGTTAGAGTTGCACACTCATTATGCAAAGGTGTTGTGTGGGCGATGAGTGCATGCCTGAGTGCATGCAACAGATGTATTGGATGGACATTGCTTGGTGGGTGGCCTCAACATCATGGTGTAGCGTGATGTGGCACATGCAAGGACATGAGGCACGTGCAATGTGCACGTAGCATGTGCAGACGGTCCAGCCTTTGCCACCGCAACTGTGTCACACACAAGCAGATTACACCAAAATGAATGGGTGGAGGGAGGAAGGGGGGTGCGTCTTAGAGGCGTGTGTGTGAGGGCAAATCTAGAAACTCTGTGTGTCCTTGCTGCAGGGACTGCAGCAGCAGGCGCCATGTCCTGAAAACCATGCCACAAGTTGCACACTAACACAAGCATGTCGGAAAGGACTACTGCAAAAAGGTGTATGAGAAGGGAGGAGTGTCTGGTTCAACATGGCACACACACAGACAATGGATGCACATGCAGCAAAGTGGCTGTTGTGGGGACTGAGATGGCAAAATACCTACACAGCCATGTACATCGTGCACAATACATATCATAATCCCTGACAAACAGCTTGCATCTTGCTACTCTACACATAGACCAGACATGCCGCATGCACAGTGGCAAGAGACCTGCATTGACAGAGATGAGGCACCTTGGAGGCTGAGGGACACCTTTATTAGTCATGTTTGCCGGAAGGCAAATGCATCTATATTAACAGATGCACAGGTCATGTGGATGAACATGTGGAACCTACACTGGCACCCCCCTTTGCACCACAGATGCAGGAAACCCATAGAACTGGCACACAAGTGACAGGTTTGAGGCAAACACCCCGTGCTGCTCACGGAGAGGCTGCAATTCACCATTGAACCACTAATGGGGATGTCCCACACTATGCCAACCCGGTGCATCCCGTATGTGTCCGAGGGCAGTGTTACACACATTGATGCCTTCATCACAATCCACAATCACATTACAGATGACTGTCACCAAGTGTGACTATCAATTCAGGTGAATCCAGCTCCATGTCATGTGACCCATGGTGATTCTACATGTATGCTAAGTAACCAAACATGAACAGGAGCAGTGCACACACATTACAAACACATAGCACACCCAAAAAGCCGTGGTGCATCCCTTACCCTAAGGTGATTTTTCGACATGTCCGTGCATGTTACGCTGATTCAGCACACGTTGCTGTATTCATGAGGAATAGCAGGAGCACAACAATGCCACCAGCAGACAGCATGTGCAAATACCTGGGGATGAGAAACACACAAGAAGTGAGCCAAAAGATGCACATCCGCATGCATGGGAATGTACTCGACATGTATAAGGTTGTCAACATGCTAGGTGAAAATAGTGCCTCAGGTAAGACATACTGTTATTACACCATCACTCGAGTGACACATCAAAACACACCTCTGACTCACTTGCCAGACATGCAGATGGACCCACACATTGCAACACATGCCACACAAGGCTCAATGCGTGCACACTCAGACACTGCAACTCACCACTAAGCAAAGAAGTTGCGTATGAGCCGACTCCGGATGTCCTCCTCCTCCTCAACATCACTTGCCTCGTCACCAAGCCCCTCGGCCTCCACAGGTGGATGTTCCTGCTCATCCGGATCCAGGATGAGTAGCACAGCTTTCTTCACTGCCATGTTGTGCAGCATGCAGCACACGAGGAACATTTTGCAGACCTTCACCGGTGCATATGGGAGTGCGCCGCCGGTCTTGTCGACTCTTCAGGAGGCCAAAGGTCCTCTCTATCACTCGCCTGGTCTGCCCATGGGCGTTGTTGTACCGGTGATCGGCAGCCGTTCTGGGGTTGCGGAGAGGTGTGATAAGCCATGGCATGTTGGGATAGCCAGAGTCCCCTACATGGAAACATCATGGACAGAAGTGGGTCGGGAGAAGCAGTAAGACAGAAAGATGACGCTAAATACAGGAGTAACAGAGTATACCCACCAAAAAGACATGCTCGTTCGTTGCGCAGCTGCAGCATCATTTCAGGCACCCTGCTACGCCTCATGATGTAGGCATCGTGTGCTGATGCTGGAAAACGAGCACAGACATGGGAAATCACCATGTTAGCAAGCACACCACAAGGGCATTAATGGAGTGGTAATGTTTCCTGTTCCTATAGGCTACCTCCTGTGCCTGTGGTGGTACCAAAGCCACATGTGTCCCATCAATAGACCCAATGACATGGGGCATCCCTCCCAGGGCATAGAAGTCACCCTTGACACCTGTCAACTGCTCAGGAGTTGGGAAATGTATAAACTCATCCAGGTGAACCAACATGGCCTCTAAAAAATCATGCAGGACACGGCTGAACATGGTCTGGGACATGCCACCAACATGAGCAATGGTATGTTGGAACGTACCCGTGGCAAAGAAATGTAGGGCTGCCATCACCTTCATCTTGGGTGTCAGTGCAGTAGGATACCTGTGTAGTGGTTGGAGGTGTGGTGCCAGCCGTGCTGTCAAGTTCAGAATCAACCGTTGGGTGAAGCGGTAGTGGCGTATACAGTCACGTTCCCTCAGGGCAGCCAAGTCTTGGATTGGTCGGGGGAGAGGCGGAGCCCTGCAGTAATTTGGAAGGGACAACGAAGAGTGAGTACAGTACAACAACACTGGCAATGTACTGAGCACATGTTGAACAGCCAATACACATATGCTACATGCAGAGTCAGGTCTGTGCAATATATCCTGGACACGTATGCCAGGCAGGTGACACTCCTACCAAGAGCCATCTACAAACGTGGATTCACAAGCTCAACATGACATGGCATGAGACTAGCTGTGGGCCAGTGTAAGTGAACAGGCAGACGCATTACAGGAGTGACAGACATCCACATGTGTGCAGGAGAAGGATGTTTATCATACAGACAGGTTGCGGAACACTAGAGGCACAGGTCACATGTCCCTGAAAAATGGACAGACCACACACCTTGCCATGAAGGGGTACATGTCAAGACTGATCACACATACATTGATACTACGCAGATATGTCCTTGTCTCACAAGTCCATGTTCGATGCATACATACACACGTTACGTCTGATTCCACATGTGTCCTGGTGTGCATAATAGTGTGCCATGCCCATCCACACACATGCACATGTTGGATGCAGCAACTGCAGATGCATTTGACGGAACACCAACAGCAAGCTTATGGGAACACATGACACACACATGACATACTCACATCGTGCAAAGCCGGTAGTCACATGTCAGGTGTCATTATCCGTGTACCTGGCATCAGGGGACAGTTGCGGGTGTTGGCGACTGTGCCATGCCAGTGACGCAGTGCTCAACAAGTCTGTACTACATGCACACATGTCAAAGGTGTGAAGGGGATGTGTGGTACATAGTGCAGCTTGACACATGACATGTGTACACAGCTCATCACACATCTACTGGGTTCAAACATGAGGAGATTTGTGCCACATCACAGCCTGACACACCTAGGCCCGAGACATGTAGGACTGCACTGACAATGACTTGATGTCCAGCCTCGGCCAAGTATGACAGCTCAATTCCTTTCTGTGTGCCGCCTGTCACCAGTGTAAGGTGTGAAACGCACCGTACACACGCTCTGAGGGAGTGTGTAGGGTCCGTACCAGTGTAAGGTGTGAAACGCACCATACACACGCTCTGAGGGCGTGTGTAGGGTCCTTATCACTATGGTTGTGTCGCCGTTGGCGTACGCCATAGTGATACGGTCTGTACACGCGTGTGTAGGGTCCGTACCACTATGGTTGTGTCGCCGTAGGCGTACGCCATAGTGATATGGTCCGTACACGCATGTGTAGGGTCCGTACCACTATGGTTGTGTCGCCGTAGGCGTACGCCATAGTGATACGGTCCGTACACGCGTGTGTAGTGTCCGTACCACTATGGTTGTGTCGCCATAGGCGTACGCCATAGTGATACGGTCCGTACAGGCGTGTGTAGGGTCCGTACCACTATGGGAGACAGATGACTGTACCCACAGATGTGTGTGAGTTGAGTGTACCTGTGGTGAGAGTGTCCAAATGATGTGTTCATCCCCTGGACATTGGTGTGTGTGTCTATGTGGAGTGTTGCACCCCAGCTGCATGAGGGATGCATATACCCTACCCATCTGATGTGAGCAGGGAGCAGTGCTGTGTGTCTGACGTGCTGAGCCTGCCCCACACCTGTGACACCCCCCGGTCTAGTGCCACATGTGCAGAGTGATGTTTGTACCCGCATTTGCCAATGGCAGGTGATTGTCCTGTGCCTGTGTGTGTCTGTGTACCCTGCTGAGGTTGCGCCAGTGGCCTGGGGCATGTGACTGCTTTGAGGTGCTGTACATAATCGTGGTGTAGCTTGTAATGCACAGTGTGATCCGGGATCAGTGATTGTGTTGCACCCCTCATTCCACCTGTGTACTTTCAATGCCACGTCGTGCATTTGGCCTTCCCCAGAGGATAATGTCCCTATGATGAAGGTGCAATGATTTTGCTGCATACTATGCCCTGTTCAAACCAGCCGAATTGTTCACATGTGTGTCTCTGTGACATGTAGCAGGTGTATTGATGTTGTCTCACTTTGTCATCCTCACAGGTAGGCGTCGATGCCAAGGGGGAGATCTGGAGGAGAGCCGACAGTGCCGTGAGGTCGGTGGAGGGTCGGAGGCGGCGCCTGCCTCAGGTGTGGAAACGCTGGCAGGATATCCGGTGCTGGACCAGGAGGATCACCCGGGTCCTGCTGGGGGACTCACCTGAGAGCCACAAGAACCGTGGGCGCCGGCGCCTGACCCACCAGATGAAGCGTGTGCTGGCAGTGGTCTTCCCTGACTTGGATAGGCGCCTAGCGGAGAAGCAGCAGCAGGAAGGGGTAGGTACATGTGTGTTTGTTGTGTGTCACCAGCTTTTGGAAGTGCGCAGTTGCATGGATACACTGCCAGGGTTCATATGTACAGTACATATCCTGTTCCCCAAAGTAAACCGGTGCTGTTCTTCCTCCCTTCCCCTCCTTGACACGTGTTCCCTGGTCTGTGTGTAGTCACTCTTGCACAAGGTCATCTAGGCTGCCAGTTAATCCAAGTGCCCAATGCTTGCAGCATCATGTGTGGGGGTGGTGTGTAACATGGGTTGGGACCTTGCCTGTGCCCTGGCCAGTTCAGTCAATGTGGGGTCCATGTTAGTTGGCACTGATGCTGAGTCCCGACATAGGAGTGTGTCTGAAAAGTGTACTGCCTTACAGCATGCATGACCAATGTTGTGGCCTCAGACATGATGTGCATGAGTGGGAGATATGCATAGTGCAGGGACGTTTGCTTCTGTTGCAGTCATATCCATCCCGGACCATGGAGGAGTGTGGTCACTACACTCCCCTGGGGCACCTTTTCCTAGGTATCATGTGTGTCATCCAACAATGTGGACATTCACTGTGTCTTCAGCATAGGTTGGGCTCTGTGGCATTGTACCCTGGCCTAATGTGTATATACGTAAAGTGTGCTACATGTGTCCACTGTACAGGGTGACCCAATTTGGCTTGTGCATACTCACAGTGGCCGGTGCCAGTGTGTTTTGGTACAACTATCTGATGATGGTTGTTAGTCAATTTTATGTGTGGACAGGCGCACAAGGGTTAGTTCGTGTACAATCAGGATTTATTGAAGGGCATTTTAGTAATACCTGAGTAAGAGGTGTAAGTACTTCCTCTGTGTCACTCACATTGTCTCAGGTAGGGGGGAGTTTGTGCAGGAAAGGCCTACATGTCCAAACCGTATGTGTCCTTGCCAGGTCTGGCCTGTGTGTGATGATTGTCTGGACATACACTCAACATGCAGTGACCCAGTCATGTTGGGCAGGGTTTAATGTATTTGCTAAGCAGCATGTGCCAAAAGTTACAAGACATGGTTCCTGCTCATCCCTTTTTTGGCTACGGTGTGTGGTCCAGATGCTGTACTCGACTGTCCCCAGAGACTTGCTCCTCTGTCTAATTTGATATCAAGTTCTTTGCTGATGTGTCATGCTCTCCATTGTTTCTCAGTGGCATGGTGGGTCAACCAACTGTGTGGTGCAGGGCCTACATATGTGCGTAGTATTGTAGATGTTACTCATGTTGCTTTTCATGCTATGCACTGTGACCTATGTAGTTTTGAATCATGTGTCATATGTATACAGGTGTCTGATTATTTCCTGTCTCTTCACCTTGCCCACAGCATCGTCGGGGAAAACCGAGGGAGACACTGGCACGGAAATTGAGGAGGGATCCAGCAGCGGTGCCACCAGTGCTGGCGAGTCTGTCTCAGCGAGTGGCATGGAGGCGGAGGGGAGTGCGGCGGAGGACCTGTCCAGTCCCACCACCGACTATGACGCTGACGGGTCCGAGGCTGAGCTCCCTGAGAGGGCGGATGCTGCTCCCAGAGCTGAGAGCAGCACTCCATCTGTCGCTGCCCCCTCCATTCCCATAACCCGCCTCCCACCTGTTCGGGTCCCTTCCCACCGTGCTAGGCGCCAACAGGTCTCCTTCGTGCCAGGCACCGCACCCCCTGCCCCTGTCTCCCCTGCTGCCGTCAATGCCAAGACTGTGGACATTCAGCGGCAGTTGCAGGTTGCACAGGCATCGATGCTTACTGTCCCCCATGAGCACACCAGACTGCTGACACAGATGTTGTCGTACATGGAGGGCATGTCAGCAGCGATGTCTGATCAACGGATGTTGCTGAAGTCCATAGACTCCTCACTGACTGCACCAGTGGATCTCCAGCAGCGCTCCGTCCCCCCCCTACCCCTGCACCATCCACACTTCCTACTCCCATGCCTGTCCCACGCACACCCAGACGTCCCCATGCACGCACCCCACCAGACACAGGCAGCACACCACCAGGGAAGGCAAAGCGCACTCCTCCAGTCATGCACACACAGGGGGAAGTAGGCAAACCCACTGGGTCTGAGGGCAAACGGCAGCCACGCAGCCAGAGTGGGAGTCCACATTCCTCAAGACCCACTTCCTCCAAAACCACTCCCCTTAGTTCTCTTGGCCAACTGTCACCGAATGAGTCCTTGGTGCCCACTGTGTCCCTCAGCCCCAGTGTGGCACCACCCCGCAAGCGGTGGAGGCAGTGCCCGGCCACGGGAGTGGAGTCCCCCCCTGTCCACACCCCCCCGGGAGCGCTGCAACCCATCCCTCCAACCCGCCCCCCCTCCTTGGGGCCTGTGGTTCATTCGGGTGCAGGGGAGACGCTGGGCGACCTGGCAGTAGTGTGTAGCGCCGTGCTGGAATCCACCTTTGGCGCTGCCCCACCCCCTGTGGTGGAGTCGTCCGTCCCTGCACCCACAACACCTACCCTTGCCCCTCCTGTCCCTGCGGTGCCTGGTCATTCCCCCCCACATGATGCCCCCCCTTCTGTGGATGAAATGGACATGTGAACTGTGCAGGCAAGCTAGGGGACACACGTGTACCCCCCAGGACTTTGCTGATGGCCTGGCCCATGGGCCTTGTAAATAGTGGACATTTAAAACAATTTATTTTGAATGCTGAATAAAGCATTTTGTTTTTCTTTTGCACACTTATGCTTTCCTGGACTTGCTGTTGGTGGTGCTGCTCCATGATTTGGGGTGGTGATAATGTGTTAGGTGTCTGGGAAATGTTGTTGTGTGCTGCTCATGGGGTGGACCCTGGTATCTGTGTGCCATCACATGGGCTATGCAAATAATCTTTGATCACGTGTGCTCTTATTGTATGGTGATATTGTCCCAAGGTGTGTTCCTCTGTGGACCCTGACATCTTCCCTGCAGGCTGTTTCCCAATTGTTGTGCTGAGCTGTGTCTACATATCCTGGATGTGTGACGTATCCCTTCAACTTTGGCCATGCCTGCTCAGCAATGTCTCCACCTGCATCATTTGTGGCATCCTTGGTGGTCACTGTACTAGTGTATGGAGTATATTGACATGACTTCATGTGGACATGTTCCCTTTTACGCCCTATGCATGTGTGTACTCCCAGCCTCGCACACATGTGTTACGTGGTCTGCAGGGTCTTTGGTCACCTGACTGACAATTGTGGGCATTGTATCTGTGGGTACTCCACCCTTTTCCTTCCATGGGAGGCAACAACTTGTTGGCTGCCCCAGCACCTGTACATTCCTATGAGTCCTGGAATGTGCGTGACAGTGTGTGTTCCCTTTGGGTCTCTTAGTTTAGTAGGGTGGTACATGAGTATAAAGTCTTGTTGCATGCTCTCATTGTGTGTATTGTGCTGCCTGCACCAGGGGTGGGTATGCATGTGTCATATGTCTGGGCACTGCTGGGGGGACTCTGCACCCACCCCTCCTATGTCTGGGCACTGCTGGGAGGACTCTGCACCCACCCCTCCTATGTCTGGGCACTGCTGGGGGGACTCTGCACCCACCCCTCCTATGTCTGGGCACTGCTGGGAGGACTCTGCACCCACCCCTCCTATGTCTGGGCACTGCTGGGAGTGATAGGCACACACCCCTTCTGTGTCTGGGCACTGCTGGGAGGACTCTGCACCCACCCCTCCTATGTCTGGGCACTGCTGGGAGTGATAGGCACACACCCCTCCTGTGTCTGGGCACTGCTGGGAGTGATAGGCACCCACCCCTCCTATGTCTGGGCACTGCTGGGAGTGATAGCCACCCACCCCTCCTATGTCTGGGCACTGCTGGGGGGACTCTGCACCCACCCCTCCTATGTCTGGGCACTGCTGGGAGGACTCTGCACCCACCCCTCCTATGTCTGGGCACTGCTGGGGGGACTCTGCACCCACCCCTCCTAAGTCTGGGCACTGCTGGGGGGTCTCTGCACTCACCCCTCCTATGTCTGGGCACTGCTGGGAGTGATAGGCACACACCCCTCCTGTGTCTGGGCACTGCTGGGAGGACTCTGCACCCACCCCTCATATGTCTGGGCACTGCTGGGAGGACTCTGCACCCACCCCTCCTATGTCTGGGCACTGCTGGGAGTAATAGGCACCCACCCCTCCTATGTCTGGGCACTGCTGGGAGTGACAGGCACCCACCCCTCCTATGTCTGGGCACTGCTGGGAGGACTTTGCACCCACCCCTCCTATGTCTGGGCACTGCTGGGAGTGATAGGCACACACCCCTCCTGTGTCTGGGCACTGCTGGGAGGACTCTGCACCCACCCCTCCTATGTCTGGGCACTGCTGGGAGTGATAGGCACCCACCCCTCCTATGTCTGGGCACTGCTGGGGGGACTCTGCACCCACCCCTCCTATGTCTGGGCAATGCCGGGAGGACTCTGCACCCACCCCTCCTATGTCTGGGCACTGCTGGGGGGACTCTGCACCCACCCCTCCTATGTCTGGGCACTGCTGGGAGGACTCTGCACCCACCCCTCCTATGTCTGGGCACTGCTGGGAGGACTCTGCACCCACCCCTTATATGTCTGGGCACTGCTGGGAGGACTCTGCACCCACCCCTCCTATGTCTGGGCACTGCTGGGAGTGATAGGCACACACCCCTCATATGTCTGGGCACTGCTGGGGGTGATAGGCACCCACCCCTCCTATGTCTGGGCACTGCTGGGGCTGATGGCCACACACCCCTATGTGTCTGTCCACTGGTGTGGTACAACCCGTACCCACGTCCTATGGCCTGGGTACGGCCCATACCACCATTGCAGTGGTGATGTAGTGGTACGCTTGGTACGAGCCGTACCCACGTCCTTGAGGCATGGGTATGGGTCGTACCCCCATTGTTGGGGTGCCGTAAGGGTACGTACCGTACCCATGCCTTTAGGACGTGGGTACGGCCCGTACCAAGCGTACCCCTACATCGCCACTGCAATGGTGGTACAGGCCGTACCCATGCCTGTGGGACGTGGGTACGGGCCGTACCACCATTGTGGCGGTGACGTAGGGGTACGCGTGGTACGGGCCGTACCCACGCTCTGGGGGCGTGGGTATGGGCCGTACCACTATTGTTGGGGTGCCATAGGGGTACGCACCGTACCCATGCCTTTAGGACGTGGGTACGGCTCGTACCAAGCGTACCCCTACATCACCACTGCAATGGTGGTACGGGCCGTACCCATGCCTGTGGGACGTGGGTACGAGCCGTGCCACCATTGTGGCGGTGACGTAGGGGTACGCGTGGTACGGGCTGTACCCACTCTCTGGGGGCGTGGGTACGGGCTGTACCACCATTGTTGGGGTGCCGTAGGGGTACGCACCGTACCCACGCCTTAAGAGCGTGGGTACGGATCGTACCACGCCCACCCCTACGTCACCCCAAGAATGGCGGTACGGCTCGTACCCATGCCTTTGGGACGTGGGTAGGGGCCGTACCGCCATTGTTGGGGTGACGTAGGGGTGGGCGTGGTACGACCCGTACCCACTCTCTTACGGCATGGGTACGGTGCATACCACAATTGTTGTGTTGCCGGTTCGCGTCCATGTTGACTTCCGTTGTGGCGGACGCAGGCCTTGGTGGAGACGCCCCCACCCCCGAAGTGACCAGGCCCTGGGGGTCAGGTATGTACAGGGCATGTTTGATTTAGGACTTGGGTGGGGGTTATGTTTCCTGCCCCTGGCCCCCCCGTTGACCCTGGGTGTTGTTCTGACCTTCTGATGCGTCTGCGTCGGTTCCTGTACACCAGGTGGACTGCAATGAGGGCCGGGATGACACGTAGGTTTGGGTCCATGGCTCTCCGTCGCGTACAGGTGCTCCTTGTGCGCGTCGTCCTGATTTCCCGACAGTTTTTGGCTCCCGTAAAATATTGTCCGTGCGGAGTGACGTCGGTACGAATCGTACTTGCTGGTTCGTGAAATGCTGCCGGACTCCGTCCGGACATCACGTCCGCGGTGTCCCGGATCGGAATTGTGGGTATTTTTTGTTCGCTCGGTGTTTTTTATGATTCATACGCAAATGGTGTTTGCGTACGAATCGTACTTGCATGTTTGTAAGGTATTTCGACCGGGTACGAGTCGGAGGGAGAAAACGCTCCGTCCGACGGTTCGTACCCGGTTTCTCCAGGATCGGAATCGACCCCTATGCATCTGGGGAGGTGGAAGTTGGATTGTTACCAGACATACGTTCGGCCACAGGCTGCAGGGGGGGAGAAGAGTAGGCGGGGTACTCCCTTTGTGCTGACATGTGTCTCTTTCCAGGTGCGGTGGCGGGGCCTGACGTGGCCGGGTTGTCCATCCTCATCCTGGGCCACTCTTTCATCAAGCGAGCGGAGCGATATGAATGGGACAAGAGCAGGAACCTGAATTTAGAGTTGGATCCTAGGTTGTTTCGATGTCAGTGGCAGGGGCAAGGGGGTATGAGATGGCATGAACTTTTTCCGGTATTGAACAGGTTTGTAAAGGGGGGAGTGTGTCCTGATGTTTTGGTAGTGCATTTAGGGGAGAATGATTTGGTGCAGTGCAAGGGCCTGGCGTTGCTGAAGCAGATGAAAAGGGATCTGCTGGAGATTCGGTCACAGTGGTCAGGTTGCTACGTAATTTGGTCAGAATTCATTCCGCGGAGAGTCTGGAGGGGGGCTGCGCACCCGGCGGCCATAGATAGGGAACGCCGGAAGATTAATAGGGACATGCAGGTTTTTTGTGACAGGGAGGGGATAGGAAGGATGGAACACCCGGAATTGCGCTATGCGGCAGTGTACTTCTTTAGAGAAGACGGGGTGCATTTGTCTCGGTATGGCATGGAGCTATATATTATTCAGATGAAGGAGGCATTGGACAGGGCAATGGGTGTGTGCAGGTACCTGAGACGTCAGGAGGCCTAAAGGGGGGGTCGAAAGCTGGCAGTTCTGACTTTCGAGTGGCGTTTTCCTAGGTCATGGGGGACATATACTGAGTTATGGTTACGGTGGGGTAGGACATAAGAAGTTACCTAGTTAGGCAGGGTAGGAAAGTTAGGAATTGTAAGTTGTGTTATGATTGTTGCAGGGGGGAAACAATTTTAGGGGAGGGGGTGGGGGGGTCAGATAGGAAGGCTATATTTAGTGAGGAATAGTTTTGTACGGCACAGGCCAAGGGATGTTTTTATGTAAGGTGCACCTGTTTCCAATAAAGCGGCCTTTTTCACACCAACAAGCTAGCCTGTGGTCTGTGCTGCCCCCCCCTGTAGGGCCCAATAGGGCTTTGGGGGGGCGGCCGACCAGCGGGAGGCTCGCCCTCCCGGGGGGTTTTGGGCCGGGGGGGGGCAGTCGGAGCACGGGGGGCGGACTTCCGGGTATTGGGCTACTTGTGCGTTTTGGGCTGGTTGGGCTCCTTTTGGGCTGGTGGGGTTTATAGCCGGCCATTTTGTGTGGCGCCCCACCATTTCGGTGGATCGTGACACAACGGCCGGCTGGGGGTGGTTGGTGCAAGCTTTGTCCCGCCCTCCCTCCCTATGAGCTGGTGGGCCCCCACCCCTCTTTTAGGGGTTGGGGGGGGGTGTCTTTCTGGTTGAACGCCGGGGTGGTTTTCTTGGGGACAGGTGCATCGGGGGAGGGATGCTTTGTGGGGGATTTGTCGCTGGAACAGGTGCTGGTGTGCTGCGCTAGAATTTGGGGGCGTTTTCCTAGGTCATGGGGGACATATACTGAGTTATGGTTACGGTGGGGTAGGACATAAGAAGTTACCTAGTTAGGTAGGGTAGGAAAGTTAGGAATTGTAAGTTGTGTTATGATTGTTGCAGGGGGGGAAACAATTTTAGGGGAGGGGGTGGGGGGGTCAGATAGGAAGGCTATATTTAGTGAGGAATAGTTTTGTACGGCACAGGCCAAGGGATGTTTACATGTAAGGTGCACCTGTTTCCAATAAAGCGGCCTTTTTCACACCAACAAGCTAGCCTGTGGTCTGTGCTGCCCCCCCCCTGTAGGGCCCAAATACTCTGCGTATAGAAAAAAAATCGAGTTCTTGTTGGCACTTCCCTGTCTGAATAAATGCTGTGATCTTGGGCGAATCAATAGCTCATTTCACTGGAATGCAAGTTCTGTTATAGAAGTTTAGTGCCTAGAGACAGGCTAAATACTAGTTTTCGGTTCTATGATAAAAACTTCCACTCCTTTGATCAGAAACAGATCCGCTCGACATTCAGGAGAGTACTCAAAACTGCTGAGCTTCTCTTTTGACGTCATGTCACGCTTCCCTAACATTCTCAGCTGCAGACCCCCAATGACACCAGAAATTTACAAAAAACCCTGCAATAACTTACATACATACTGTATTGTACTATTTTGTAATTGCATTTACAGAGCACTAACTACCCTCGACAAAGCGTTGAGGCATTTATGGTGGGTAGCATGCTACTCTGGGACCGGCGGAGCAGTGGCTTGTATGGTGGTTTTTGGTTGGTTGTTTTGATCTTGTGTTCTCAACATTAACGTTCGTTTGAATTACCATAGTAAGTTTGAGGTGGGAGTAGCTGGTACCTGGTGGAAATAGATAGCATGGGAGTTGCTGGGGAGACCTGAGGGGGATATATGATAGTTCTAGTAGAGAGATGATAGTTATAGATACGAGATCTTCCAAAGGTTGGGCGGGCCACCTCAGGGGTCAAATTAGATCAGGGGCACCACCCCTTGGTCAAGTGCAGCATACATTATGCCCCTGGGGAACAGAGACAGATAGATACAACGCTGAAAACAGCAGTGCGTTTTAGTTAAACAATGGAGAGCAGCAGTGAGTCACTCTCCTAGGGGCCATCAGGAACGTCTTTTACATTCATGGCTTGGCCGGGAGTAGGTGTCACAGTGGGGGATAGAAGGTTTCCAAATGACCCTCAAAGTCCTACCCAAACCCATATTTGTGATAAACCATTACACCATAAAGGACACCAAGCTGGCAATAACATGTAAGCAATCGTGTATTTGATTGCATTTTTTAAAACAATAAATACACTTAAGTGCAGTGTTTGAATTGTTAAATATGCTGCCAACTTGATACAGTAATTGGGTTAAAACAGGTTTGTTATTCTGGGCTCTCCAATTATGTTTTTTGTAGAACCAAAAAGTCTGAAGCCCACTGCCAAAGATAAGAGCAGCGGCGTCACTATGGGGGTGCGGGGGGTGCGGACCGCACCGGGTGACATCCCTCACATGTGGTGACACCAACAGGGCCGGTGTGCGCAGAGCAACCTAACCTTTTAGGAGGAGGAGGTGCCCTGTGCGCAGTGCGCACTGTCTCCTCTCCTTTCTTTTATTTGCTTCCCTGTGAAATGGATCCAAAAAAGAAAATCACTTTTGCTGGAAATCAATGTCGTATTTTTCTGACATTTAGGGCCATATGTAGATAAATTATATTTACCGATTCATAAATACCGAATTTTACCGATTCGGTATTTATGAATCGGTAAATAGTATGTAGGTAAACAATCGGTAATTATTACAGATTCGGTAAAGATCGGTATTTATGAATAGGTATTTACCGAATCGGTAATAATGCATCCCTTCCCATTCATTCCTATGGGCCTGGAGGCCCATAGGAATGAATGGGAAGCCATTTACTATTACCGATTCGGTAAATACCGAATCTGTAATAGGGGAAGCATATTCATGGGTGGCAGGGTGTCACATTGACACCCTGTTGCACCCCTGATTCGTGCCTGTGTGCACATGTGGCGCACATACATGCCCTAAGGGCATGTATGTCTGCCACATGGCACTTTTAAATCAGCCAAATATAGCTTTTTGAAAGGTATTCGTTATTTATCATCAACCTGTAGTCGGTGGTAAATACCGAATCCTTACTACTGAAATTCACTCACTTGAGTGCTCCCTACATATGATTTAAGGATTCGGTAATTTACCGAATCTGTATTTTACTGATTCGGTATTTTACCGATCCCGTACCGATTAAGTAAATTACCGAATCCTTAAATCATGCCTCCTACATCTCAAATGCCTAAATTCCGGTCGGTAACGGGATATTTACCGATTTTCGTCCGTTACCGACCGGTATTTAGCTACCTACATATGGCCCTTAATTCCAAAATGCAGCATCGGGAATAAAAGTTTCAAAATATGACAAATAAATAACTAAATAAAGTAAGACAGAGTGGTAGCAAACTGGCCAGATTGATTTTATTCACATCCAAACACATAAGCGCCACTTTTACAGAGTTTGCCAGTGAAGCGCTATTTTTGTTGTCTTGGCTTTTGTTTTCCCTGGGCTTGGAACTAGTGCACCAATCCTGGAGGTACTGCAATGTGAGGATTGAAAAACAAAATTTGTACTGCTGCTCTGTATCTAGGAATGTTGTCTTTTTTTACCATGCTGCTTACGTTTTGTAAGGATATAAGCAATGGCTATTGAAATGGGTCCATTCAGGGCCCTGTTGTCATGTCCTTAACTTTTCAGGCAAATGCATTTCTGAACAGTGAGTGTAAAAGCGTTAAGGTAACCATGTTGTTCCTGCATACATTTCACATGGTTTGCAAAATTTTGCATTCCCTATGATTGTTTGCTTTTTCCAGGATGCTGTCACTTTTTTTGTAGGCCACATATTGCTCTTGCCCAGTGCGTAATTTAAATTGAGCCGCATCCAGGTGTTTATAGCTGGCAACAATTGGGTTCTAGTTGAAGGCAGTCTGAGTTTTTCTCAGTGGGGCAGTATGGTGTTCAGTGGGGGAGAGGATGTGGCACTATGGCCAGAGCTGCTGAATTTGGAACTGGGGAACCAGGTTCAGCCTTAATAACCAGTCCGCTAGACCACTCTCCTGAGAGAGCACTATCTCATGCTAGACCTTAGAAGGCTTCGCAAGACATTAGAAGCCCCGGTGTCGTAGCACCAGCAGGTGGACACTAGCATGACAAGTGTAGGGTTAACCTTCAAGGCTTGTCCACCACTATTCATACTGAAGTTCACCTATAGTCTTGCGGGCAGGCCTATGAAGCAGTACACCCTAGAACAGTGACCCTGTCACTGAGATTACAGGACCCTTGAGAAGGGCCAGCTCTAGGGCGGTGCAACCGGTGTGACCGCACCAGGTGCTCACTTTAGGTGGAGGCATAATTTTTGCAAGTATATTATGGTTTTAAAAGCGCTTGCTGCCTCCTTCCTAGCCTCCAGTAATTTTCGGTAACAATAAAAATGTCATGATGACTCTGTTGATTAATGTTCTTCCTAGAGAGAGATCGGAATTTTGTCTAATGGAAGATTTGACTCATGGAAAGGTAGCTCAGAGGGTTAATGTACCTGCTGCAAAGAACATGTACCATGCAGATCACAACATGCACATAATGTAAATAGGCCAGTGGACTACTGCTTTTGTCAAAGAGATCCTTTTGTTACTTGCAGTTTATAAGTTAAAATCCTAACATAGAACAGTGAGCTATTAACTGTCATCTACTCCGCAGCAACACAAGTCACATTTTTTATTAACTTTTGATACGTTTGAGCTACAAACAATTTATTAAGTTAAATGGTCAGATCATGCTGCAGATTTTGCATTATGAGGCAAATATGGCAGAGCCATTATTATTTAGAAAACATTTGCAAACTAGGATTTTTAGCCATTCATGTTTGAACTGCTGTTTTGGAAAAGGGAGAAGTGCTGATGACAGAAACTCCATGGCTCGGAGACAAATGGCTTGTGCTTCCACATTTTATCGTATTTGGGGACATTCTGTGATTAGAAGCATATCCCACTTTGTGAACACATTTTACTGTCAATAACTCATTATAACCTTAAATAATCATGTGTATCCATTGGTTGATAAAACTGGGCAGTGAAACCAAACAAATACAAAAAATTGGGATGTTTGCGCATTCTGGCCACGCCTCTGGGTCTGCCCACTGATCCAATCCTTGAGTTATTCCCGCCCTCTAATTCTCTGCCCACAGTTCCCCTACTTTTTTTCCCCCTCTTCGACCACTGATATTTTGTGTTGCTGGATAGTGGGAACACCACACCAGTAAAAAGTACCATACCTATGATATTATAAATTCCAATAAACTGTTGACTAGCAGGTAGCCCACAAAATATAATCATCCCCATGACGCAGCTACCCTTGCACCATGCATCCTTGCACCATGGTGCAAGGGTGCCTGCATCGGCACAAGGCAGCTAATTGTGCGCCAGTGCAGGGGAGAGCAGAGGGATCCGTCATAACATTGTAGATATGACGCATTCCTGTGCTTCAGAATTAACGCAGTGCGGCGCAGCCAAATGGCTTGCGGCACCGTGCTACATTAATTCCTTGTAAATAAGGCCCTGAATATTTCAGCACTCCGGGCCTTATTTATAAGTGGGCAGTAATGAAGCAACTGATGAGCAGTTTGCCGCGTCAGCCAACCTCAGCCGTTCCAGAGACATTTAAAGGGGTGCGAAAAGTGGGCGATTGCCCAGGGCTCCCACCTTCCTAGGGGCCCTTCGGGAAAATGACAGTTCTCTCACTCTATCTTTAGTGATTTTTTATCAGACCCTCTCTCTCAGCACACTGTCATTTGAAGGATTTTTGGACCCTCAATATAAGCGTATTTCAATATTGTTTGGCATTATGAAGGTTTTAATGAGTAGACAATAGGCCATCAAATTCCAAGCTGTTCAGAACAAGGGGCACCAAAATAAGCCTAGCCCTGCGCCCCGAAAATCCTTAACATGACACTGAAGCGATTTTGCCACCTTTAGCATCAGTGGGATGGTGTTTTTTTCTGAAAGCGCATTCACCAACAATTATTCCATTAGCAAATCCTTTAGGTGTGGCAACCTGTGGCGAACATAGGATCGGAAGGCCTGTTGGCTTGATGGCGACCTTCCAACGCCATGTCTGGCAGCCCTTACCCTGGATTGAATAGAGAATACCGTGTGAATTGCTGGATACAAAATGTCCTGTGCAGCATTAGGTGCCTTAAACAGTCTTTATCCCTTTAGAGGAGGTATCTTTGACCAGAAGGTAGCTGGTGAAATAAACTAATGGGTAATGATGCTACTGTGGTAAGCTAAGGGCAGCCTTAAGGTCATTGGTTCAAATCTTTTTGCGACCAACACAGCCTTTTATTCCTGTAGGGTGTGTGCAATAAGCACTAATGAATTGGACAACATATACGCATAAAGACTGTGATGGCAAGTAGGTTCTAAAAACACAAGTAGAGGTATGTGTACATGTACCTGCACGTGTAAAAAACAAAAAGGGGCATGTCACTGTCACATGAGCGGATCCTACACTCTGGTGTTTGCTGCAAGTGAAGGTAGCAACCATAAACTCCAAATTGCAGTTCATTGGCAGAGCTCTCTGGAGCTGCAGTGCTGGATAACAGTAGGTGCCGCATCTGAGAATTGAGAAACATTGGCAGTGTTATGCGGTTATTGATGGTGGACTAGGAAGATGATGCGGCTCAGAATTATGATCAATGGTATAGCTGTGTGAGGTTCCCAGGACTGGACAAAGGTTCTTTGTGCCTGTCTGGTTGCTGCAAAATAAGCCCAGAAGCCTGCAGAGGTATTGTTAGAACTGGGGGTCTCTAGTTGGCAGAGGTAGGTACCTTTGACCAAATTGGGACCCTTGCTTCTAAGTCAGGAAAAGGGGATTACACTACTGGATAACCCCTGCTCACCTCCTTGGTAGCTTGGCATGAGCAGACAGGCTTATCTCAGAGGCAGTGTGTTAAGCATTTGTGAACACATACAGTAATACAGTTAAAACACTACAGATGGACACCACCCAGGTTTTTATAAAAATAAGTATTCTTTATATAGACTTAACACAAGACCACAAACAACAAAAATCCACAATACTCTACTCAAAATTGACTTAAAGATGGTAGAAGTAACTTAGTTCAAGTTGCTGGTAAATGCGACACAGTTCTCACAAAAGTACCTGGATGCGTAACGCAAAATAAACAAAAGGCTCGCAGCGTTGGAGATGCGTCGGTTCCTTGCTTCGGGGGAGATGATGCGTTGTGCCTCAATGCTTGCGCAGAGTAGGGGATGCGTCTTGATCCTTACCGGAGCAGAGGTGGTGTGTAGATTCTTGTGCTGCAGCCCGGTTGTGATGCGGCAAGATGGCGCCTCGATGCGATGCGAGAATCCGGTGCGATGAGATAAGATGGTGCCCTTGATGCGACGATGTTGAGATGATGCGGGCATGCCCTGACAGCCTTGCGGCATCTCTGTACTTTGGAAACACGACAGGCTCTGCGACACGCTTCTCTGATGATGCGACGGCGACCCTCAAGTTTGCGACGCGCTTCTTCGGTGATGCGACAGCAGACAGCTGCGACGAAGACACGCTTCTGGGAGTTGCGGCGGCGGCACACTTCTCCGACGATGCGATGACTACAGCTGCAGCAGCGACACACTTCTTCTTGTTGCGTTGCGCTTCCAGCTCCCAGCGACACGCAGGCTTCTGCAGATAGTATTCCCAGCAGGGGGGTGCTGGTGGTGAAGTCTTTTGTCCCTGAGACTTCAGCAGGAGGCAAGCACAAGTTCAAGCCCTTGGAGTAATATTCTGCAAGATGATGAAGTTTACACAAAAGTTCCTTCTCCTCTCCTTGGCACTGAAGACACCACTGTAGGCCAACCCAGCAACACAGCACACTGGCAGGGGGGCAGTCCACTCCTACAGCTTCCTTTGGTTCTTCTCCTTGGCAGAGGTTTCTTCTTGTTGTTCTAGAAGTGATCTAAAGTCTTGGGGTCTGGGTCCCCATATTTATACTACTTTTCTCTGTGTTTTCTGAAGGCAGAGAGGCCTTTGCCTAGTCCAAACCAGTTCTGGTCAGTCCTGGATCACTTTGTTGACAAGACTCCTTTCCTTTCACAGTGCAGGCCAGGAACATCAGACGCACCACAGGAGGTGGAGCCAGCATTGTGGAGGGAAGGCTCAGCCCTATTCAGGTCCCAGGTGCAACTCCTCCCACCCATCTACATGCAGATCTTCCTATTCAGCCCTGTGCTGACTCACCCTCTCTCCTGGAATCCCCCAGCCCCTGTCACTCACAGAACCAGACACACAATGCACAAACTAGCAGAGGCAGGCTTGGACAGGTAAGCAAGAAAATACCTACTTTCTAAAAGTGGTATTTTCAAACACAGAATGTTAAAACCAACTTCACTAAAAGATGTATTTTATCATTCTGAGTTCAGGCATACTAAACTCAAATTTCTACCTAGTTCCCTGAGTCAGTTAGGATTATAAAATGTAATAATCAAACTGCCCATTCTGGCCTATGGGGAACAGGTAGCTTTGCAATAGTGAAAAACGAAAACGGCTGTAATTCACTATTAGGACACGCCACACACACCAGAACATGCCCTACCTTATACTTACAATGCACCCTGCCCTTGGGCCTACCTTAGGGGTGTCTGATATGAAGATAAGGGAAGGTTTAGCGACTGGCAAGTGGGTGCACTTGCCAAGTCGACATGGCAGTCTTAGACTGCACACAGGCTCTGCAATGGCAGGCCTGAGACACACTTTACAAGCTGCTTCTGTGGGTGGCACAACCAGTGCTGCAAGCCCACCAGCAGCATTTGGTTTACAAGCCCTGGGCACACTCAGTGCACTGTACTAGGGTCTGACAAGTAAGTCAAATAACCCAATCATGGAGTCACTAATCAATACATCAACTTACATAGGGAGAGCATATGCACGTTAGCACTGATCAGCAGTGGTAAAGTGCCCAGAGTCATAAAACCAACAAAAACAGGTCAGAGAAAATATAGGAGGAAGGCAAAAAGTTCAAGGATGACACTGCAAAAAGGGCCAAGTCCAACAGGTATAAAGGCCTTTAAGGGGCAGGAAGAGATTCTAAACTTTCTGTATGAGCAGTGGGGCGCACAGTGATAAGCACCATGGACACTTTTTTCTGATGTACAAGTGCATCCGGAGGCATGCCCGCGTCTGCAAGAAGCATGTAAGGTAACAGGTCAATGCATTGTCACTAAAGATTCTCCAGTCACAGGTTGAACATTGCTAGCGCATTGACTGCCCCGGTGGCACACACCCTCCAGTTGCAGAGTTCCATCAGTCATTTCTGCTCAAACCAAGTCATTCATGAGCAGAAATTCAGAGAACAACAAAAGTGTATGGAAAAACAGAAATTACATAAAATAAGTAAACCCCAGTAAATTGTGATTTACACAAGATTGGACTAAGGGTGGGCGTAGTTCGCGAAGTAGCACTTCGCGAAGCTACGCAAAGTGAAGTTCGCACTACGCGAGCTACGCGTAGCACTTCGCGAACTGCGAAGTAACATGTTCGCACTGTGCAAGATGTTGTTTTCAATGATTGCACAGTGCGGACAAGCAACCGGCACTGTGCAATCATTGAAAATGGCATCTTGCACAGTGCGAGCTGTAGTTTTCTGCTGCTCGAGTAGATTTTTACTCGAGCTGCAGCTTTCTCAACGCGAACTGGTAGTTTCTCATCGCGAGCGGTCGCGAGCATACGCGACCCCTCGCAATGAGAAACCTGACCTTCTCGCGTTGGGAATCTCGCCGGGAGGTTTATTTTCCATGCTCGCGATCGCGAACAAGGAAAAAGTCTCGCCAGGATGTCATTTTGCTTGCTCGCGGTCGCCAACTTGACGTTGAGGACCGCGAGCAAGCAAAAAATGACCGCAGCACTACGCAACACTACGCTACGCGTGTTCGCACTGTGCTACGTGCAGTTCGCGTAGCGCGAAGTAGTGCGAACTTCGCAAACTACGCGAGCGTAGCGTAGTGCTTCGCCCAGGCCTAGATTGGACTTGCACATTTGTTTGTCAGAAATTAGGTTATTTATTTGGAAGTGGGTCCCCTACCAATTTAATAATAACAATTTGATTAGGTCAAAATGTCATTCAATGAGAATCTCTTCTTAACCCTGGATAGCTAAGGAGTGAGCAGCACATAATTAAAAGAAAAAATATATCTTAATTTCAACCAGTACCGAACAACATTAAAACACAGCTCAATAAATTTCTCAAGTACTTCAAAAGACTCAAGAAAGAGTAACAGAGAAAGTAAAACACAAAATAGTTAATCATTGATTAGAACTACCAGATTAGAACTAACAGAGAAACAGCTTTTTAAACTTTTAGGCACCCCTAAGAAACAGCCAATGAAAGCCAGTGTCCACAGTAGACCAAGACCCAGGAATGATTTCATGTGGACTGGGATGAAGCAGGGGTTGGGTAAGCCTAGCGAGTCACACTCTTTTTGAGCCTAGTCTCAATCCTCCGGGAGTCAGAAAAATGACTATGTCTCAATATTTCATGATACTGGGAAAGCTGCTGCTGGTCCCTCTTACAGCCTCTAGGTAATCATTTGGGCTCCTAGTAATCAGATGCCAATTCAGCCAGAGCTTTCACAAGATCTAGTCCACAAATGGCATCTGTATCTTCTTTAAAGGATAAAAAAACATTGCTGCTTTTTGTGTCACTTTAGCAGTCAACAGTAGGACAGCTAGAATACCGCTGGAGAGTGGCTGCTAGCGGAAATCAGGATTCATTCAAGGATCTTTCTATAGGAGTCAGTCACAAATCTTCTATCTTCAGGATTTTTTCCAAGGCCAGGAATAGGTGGTTATGGGGTACTATTGTTATCCTATGCATTGGCCAGTGATTGCATAAGTCCCCTGGCAGAACACCCAGGCTGCTGTTTCAGCTGTTGCATCATCATTTTCCTCTGATCTGCAGCTGCTTGCCCTCTGAACTGTAAAATATTTCATTCATTTTTTTTTTAAGAGTTTTATACAGAGCGAACTTGACCCGAATTTGGTATCAGAGCGCTTTACATAGCACCAGTTGCATTACATAAGGAAACATTCATTTTTGTTAGGCACGAGGAGATGAAGTGATTTGCCCAGAATCACAGGATGTTTAGCATCAATGCCGAGACTCGAACCCAGTTCCCCAGATTTGAGGGCCACCGCCCTAGCCGTTAGGCCAACTCGGGCAGCAGGCATGCAATTATTTATAAAGACTAATTTAAAGTTGAACTGCTTAATCTGAATCCATTTACGAATTCTGAATTTCTTGATTTTACTATATTATCTACTACATGTATGATTGGAGGCATTCTCTGTTGTCCTCCTAGAGCCTGTCCAGATTTTGTGGAATTTTTCACTGATTTCTTAGCTTTGCTATTGTGTGTGCTGTACTCTCTAACAATTTGTCTGCTGCAGGCTTAATTAACTCTTTAGCTCTGCTGAATCTGACGCAAGTGGTGAATGGCATCATATTTTCTCTCATTTTCTCACCACTTTTCCTTTTTTCTTCCTATTTTCTCTTTCACTGTTTTTACACATAATAAACAACACTATTATCTTGTTAATTTCCTTTATAATAATTTTATCACCCTCGTATTTTCCTTTGTTTTCTTTATATGTTGGCGACTGTGCTCACTCTGGTTTCACACATGTTTTGATTACTTGTTTCGTAATTTATTCCAGTCCTTCTGTTTGGTATAATGTCAGTCTTTCTTCATATCTTTTTTCACACTATACACGTTACGTGGTATGTATTCTATGTTCATTCCGACTATCACTTACGGGTTCCTTTCGGTATATTTCCGGTGTTTACTTCACGCGCTTTGTATCGCCTTTGGTGTGGTTCCGTGTACATCGTTCCGGTGTTAACAGGTATTTATACCCCCATGACATTTTACACTTACGATGTCGAGATTTTCCAGTCACTTTGAGCTTGAGCACTACTTAGTATTCGCGCATCCGAATTGTTTGCACTTATTACACAGCGTCACGAGCACAATTGAAATAACTGTCTACATTTTTTACATTCCCGCATGTTGTTCAGCATCGTTCGCTTGCCGCGTTTTTACATGATATCTGTATCAGTTCCCCGCATAGTCACTGCACCGCTCTTTAATAACACGAGTTAGAACTAATTTGCAAATTTTTCTTGCACCTCGTACTAACGTCATCACAGTTACGTGTTTTGTTTTGCATTCCGTTAAGCTTGGACAAAAGCCACCTGTCCTTCTTTATTTTCGCCTAGAAATGTTCCCCTGATGAAGGGCCAGTCCCGAAATGCATCGGGGACATCTAAATGTCTTGTTTAAAGCATGAACATCTACTTGTGAACCACATCTATATTTGAAATGAACAGATAATGTATGAGGAGCATCATACATACGAAAATTACTATGGATTAAACACGATATAATCGAATTACATTTTCAGTACCTTTATTACATATGCGGATCGCCGCATTTCGAGTGCTATAGTGAGGACGTCTTTTCCTTTAGACGCGTTCTGCTACTCATCGACTTACACCTCAGTGATTAGGAGGTGGTACTCACCAACACCATTCAACATTTTACAAGGATCACCTCGTAACCAAATTCGTACTACCAGGGAGTTCAATCGTTTCTCCAAACTTCATCGAATGGCATCATTCACCAGAAGAGCCATCAGATTGACTTGATCTCTGCATCTGATAATTCGGTGGAATATGGTTATATTCGTTCAGAGGTCTGGTATTACCATTTTGTGATCCATTTGAAGAATATTTCTGCTACTACAGCAATGGTTGTTAATTCAAGCAATTGTACTCATGTAGCCTTTCGTTCTTGGGCCAAACTCTCAGCTGAGAGGTTTATGAGTATTTTCCCTGCAGGACGGTCCATTAGCTGTTGATTAGGGTAGTTTTTCAAACTGGACCATCACTACATTGGATACAGCTCTTCCATTGACCATTCCTTGCTCTTGGTTTGTGTAGTAACTAAGATACTACAGTTTGCTTTTCCTTCAGACTCCTGGCATAACGCTTCTTAGTGTGAAGCCAAGATTTGCTGTGAAAGACCTAGAGAGGAAATGGCGGGCAGAGTAGTGTGAAGCCAAGATTTGCTGTTAAAGACCTAGAGAGGAAATGGCGGGCAGAGTAGTGTGAAGCCAAGATTTGCTGTGAAAGACTTAGAGAGGAAATGGCAGGCAGAGTAGTGTGAAGCCAAGATTTGCTGTGAAAGACCTAGAGAGGAAATGGCGGGCAGAGTAGTGTGAAGCCAAGATTTGCTGTGAAAGACCTAGAGAGGAAATGGCGGGCAGAGTAGTGTGAAGCCAAGATTTGCTGTGAAAGACCTAGAGAGGAAATGGCGGTCAGAGTAGTGTGAAGCCAAGATTTGCTGTGAAAGACCTAGGGAGGAAATGGCGGGCAGAGTAGTGTGAAGCCAAGATTTGCTGTGAAAGTCCTAGAGAGGAAATGGCGGACAGAGTAGTGTGAAGCCAAGATTGGGCAGAGTAGGCTCCTGAGACTCAGGTTGAGCTTAAGGTAGCCTTAAATAAAAAAATGAATGCTATCAACTAAGGCAAAAGTCTTTGCAAACATGATCCTTTCTGCTCGTAAATCCACAAAAGAACTTTTTAATATCGTTCACTCCCTCACTGCTCCGACTTGCTCCACCGACACTTTAAAGTGTACACAGGAGGTGTTTGGCATCTTTCGGTTTTTTTTTCCTGAAAAAATCCACAAAATTTGTACTCGTTTTGACTTTGATACTATAAGACTTGACAGACAGCTCTGTGGTGCCTCTATCAGTTCCTGATCCATTGGCCCCTCCTGTGTAATTTTGATCTTTTAACTATGAAGAATCTAATGAAAAATATCCAACTCCATTTCTTCAGGGTTGTCTCTTGTTCTGATTCCCTATGCAGTTAGGCACTTGGAGGCTCTCTCTGCCTGTCGCAACCTCTTTTGGTATTTTGCAACAAATCTACCGAATCCACCTCTGTATGATACACATGAAATGATCCGAGAGACCACAGTAGGTGCCAAGCGGGTGCTGCTTCCTGACCAAAATCTGTGTTCCGAGGAGCGCACTCCTCCCTTTCCTGATCAGCGATCAAAATCAGCCATAGTGTCTTTTTTCGCTGCGGTGTCTGCCACTGAGCCGATACCGCTTCCACACACCTTAGAGAGTGTGAAGGTAAATTACCTTTTTAATTTTTTTCACTATTCACGTGGCTCTACTTTGCCACTCACTGCACTTCCTGGTCCTGAAGAAAGCCCCGCACACCCTGAAGTGGGCTGAAACATGTAGACCAACCACATAGTCAACTATTAGAAATTTAATTCTTTCGTAGTTGCATCACATAATCTTAATTTTAATATATCCTGAGCCGCCACTAATAAATTTCCCTCGGCAAGGATTCTCAGAGGTATTTTTAAACTTTCACCACATCACACTATTACACCACACCAGCTCCGCTGTAGTCAGGCGTTGCAGCACAACCGGGAGGCGCTCGGCCACCCGGTTGGGGCCCCTATGATGAAGCATGACACCAACTAGGTTGGTGTGTGAGGGGCCTTTTACTCACCTAGTGGGTTCCCAAGCACTGCTTGTCAGTGATCATACCAACACCATTGGGTTCGTCCAGTTTTGATAAAACTTACACATGAAAGGAGGCAATGATTTTTCCACTGCTCAAAAAAGTCAACAGAAGACTCATTCTGTATGAGAAACTATAGTCCTATTTCTCTCTTACCATTTCCAGTACAAATCTTGGAAAAAACTCCTAACAAGCAGTTTTCTCAGATTCTGGAATCTAATGTCTTTGAGCAGGCTCAATCTGGTTTTCGTCCATCTCACTGGACTGAAACTGCCCTGGGTTCTGTTCTGTTTTAAGTTGTATTTATTGAGGTTTTATGCCAAGTTGTATATAACATATCAAACATGGAAGGAAACGGTGGAACATAGGAACAAGGGTCAAAGGATCAAAGAGTATGAAAAGAAAAAGATAAGTGCCTGCAGAGCATGTAATATCTACTAGTCATGTATTGGAGCAATAATAGACAAACATACAGAAAACCCATCCATCAGTAAAAATGTACTATCATGGTTAGATGTTAATGGTAGTCTACATGTGCCTGGAGTTACTGATGGTAAGCGTACGTGTGTCACTGTGTATCATTGGGTGTATTGCAGCCCAAAGATCTACAAGGTGAGTGAGCAAGCGACTAGTTACATATGAGGTGGAGTCTGAGGGGAAGGGGCCCCTCTGCAAGTGGGGATCCAGACGAGGCTCGGGTTTCGCCAGTGTGCTAAGTGAGTAGAGGTATGTGATGAGGGGGGACCATATATTCAATGTGTGGGAGCCCAGGGGCATTAACTCTCAGTAAGCTGCCCTGGATAGTAGGTCACATAACTCAACCAACTCTCCAGATGTGGAGCTGGGTGGCAACCCTGGTGTATGGTGACCCACCATTTGGCCATAAGTAATATCATGTAGCAGTAAGGCGCCGTAATAAGCTTGGCGTGTCCTTGACATAGCCCAGATGGGCTATCAGCTGGGTCTGTGGAGGGCAGTGGTCAGTCATCTGGGCGACAGCATCTTAGACCCCTGTCCACATGCGAGCAACCACAGGGCACTCCCACGCGAGATGGAGATGGAGAAAAGAAACACTATGAGCGCTGCATCTGCAGCCCCGTGCATCTTGAGCGAGGCTAATGCGATGCATCTGGACAGGAGAGCGATATATTTTAGGAAGAAATTTGATATGTAGTATGCGCAGTCTATAGTTGGGAGAAAGGGATTTGGTCAGTCCACAGCAATATTGCCATTGGGCCACGGTGAGTAGGGGATCAAGCTCGGCCTCCCAGCGAGGTAGACTTTAGGAGTGCATATATAGGGGATTTCTCCTGCATGGTAGAATAAAGGCATGTGATCAGTTTATGTGAGGAAGAATTCACCAGTATCATATCCAATGCATGAAAGGGTGGGAGCTTTAGGGAACGTGTCGGTCAGAGTCCTAATTGATGCTTGGAGCCTGAAGTAGGTAAAGGCGTCAAGTGGGGTACATTGTGCAAGTGCAAGAAGGTGTTGCACGGAAAGGAAGCAATCCTCTGAGTAGAGGTCACCCATCATAAGTAACTGCAATGTAGCAAGTTGATGACGAGTTCCATCGCCTGCCACTGTCAGAAGTGGGTGATCCTTCAGGGGAATATAGGGGAACTTAGGCAAGTTAGAGGAGCATAGAATCGTAATTTGTCAAACGCCCAGACTATGCAGGCTGCAGTGTCAATCGTCGTGTTAGGGTGGTGGACAGGCAAATATAGTGTATTACGTAACGGGCAAGGAGCCATGTTATCTGAGTCGATTACCAAGTGAGGCTGAAACAGAGGTGGGTGTGCACAGTAGTAATAAAGTTTCATGTCTGGAGTGCACAAGCTGCCTTGCACAAAGAGGAGAGTAAATGTCTCCCAGGCAACCCTCGGTTGTCTGCTGGCTCAGGCGGCAAGATTTGAGTGGAGTCTCCAGAAGAAGTGTGTTGGGGTATGGGGATATTAATGATGAGATAAGGAAACTTGGGGGGAATCAGCATCTTGGCTAAGGCAATCCTCTTTGCCATCGACAATGGCAGGTGGGTCCAGAGTAGGACATGATTCTCAAGCCATGACATGTGATTAAAAAATTTCATTTTTGGGGAGGAGCTTCGCGCGCATCCAAGATGGTCGCGTGAGCACAGGGCTCCCCGGACCCTTGCCGCTCCTCGCAACTTATCCTGACATTATCCTGTTTTTTTGGACGGATTCTGGAAGATGAACCTTGGCTGAATCCATAACTCTTTTCAAACCGTAAATCGGACCTGGGAGCCCTGAAATACAG
Organism: Triturus cristatus; assembly: GCF_964204655.1. Taxonomy (NCBI): domain Eukaryota; kingdom Metazoa; phylum Chordata; class Amphibia; order Caudata; family Salamandridae; genus Triturus; species Triturus cristatus. The sequence goes on from NC_140579.1 coordinate 790,799,649, forward strand.
CGTCTTGCACTTTGGAGGCCCACCTGGAAGCTGTGCCCGGTGCTTTGGTGAACTGTGGGGCCGGGGAGTAGTTGAACAACAACGGCATTGGAGCCTTGCCAATGACCGTGCCCCCACTTTCAGTTTCGCTTTTGCACTTTTGCATGGCCTGATCGAGGAGCTACTTCGCTCGGCTGGGGCGTCCTCCGGCCTTTGTTCTGGACTGATTTGTGCCTTTTTCTCGAACTCTTCCGAGTGGGCTCTCGGACAGTCTGTGTCTGATCTGCTGGCACCCCTTTGCTATCAGTCCGGGCGGACCCCACCGGTGAGCATCGCTCAAGATGGCGGGCAAGGGGGATCCCGATAAACGGAGGACCAAGACATCCCAGCGTGGGGGACCAGTCCAGAGTAACATCATGGATCGTTATACCCAGGGTAAAGGATCCCCCGGGCCAGCAACTGCCGTCACGGAGGACTCCGGTGGGGGCCCGTCCGTCCCCACGGAATTGTCGCTGCAGGACGTTATGGGCGCCATCAACTGCATAAGGGAGACCATCGCCCAACAGTACGAGGCTCTGGCCCGTAAAATCGACACGGTTGCCATTGATGTCACATTAATTCGGGCGGATCTCTCTAAGACTAACGAGAGGGTTCAATCGCTGGACTTGAGGACATCCACTCTTGTTACGGATGTATCAGACCTCCAGGCAACTCTTGGCGATCTAAAGTCTGCAAACGACACGATGTCCCGGCGGCTGGAGGATTTCGAAGGTCGGGCACGACGCAACAATATCCGTGTCATAGGTGTACCGGAGACTTCCGACAATCGTCTGGTGGACCTCATGGTCGAAGATCTCATCCTTAATCATCTTGCTCCTTCAGGCCTGAGCAAGTTCTTCGCCGTGGAGAGTGCCCATCGTGTCCCGGGCGGTAGGCCTCGACCAGGAGCTCCCCCGAGGCCTATCATTGCAAAACTTTTTCATTACAGAGATCGGGATGCGATCCTGCAGGCCTCGAGGGTGCACGGCCCAGTTAAATATGAGAATTCCTCCGTTAACTTCTTCCCGGACTTCACCCAACTCGTTCAGAAACAGAGAATGGGCTTTCAAGGGGTGAAGCGCCGTCTCCGAGATCTGGAAATCAAATACTCTATGCTTTTCCCTGCCAGGCTTCGTGTGGAATATGAAGATCGGACTATCTTTTTTGAACGCCCTGACACCGTGAGTGACTGGTTGGATTCCCTGCCGGACCGGGGCGAACGACCCGGGCGTACTGGCGGTGCCGAGGGCGGTGGGCCTCTGCAGGAATGATTCTTGGTCCTCCACTTTGATATTTCCTTCTGCGCTCAGCCAGGTTCTACTTCAATTGTATATTTTGTCTATTAATGTTTTGTCTGGGTGCAGGCGGGGACGGGTCCCTTTCCTCCTCTAGGGTCTTTTTGTAGCATGGGATTGTTAGGGCGACAGGCACACTGCAAGTTGGGGGGGCTGTATAGTCCGCAGGGGTGCAGGGTGGGGGGAGTTGCAATGGTATGGGGGTGGGAGGGTGGCAGTGGTTGTTGGGTGGTGTGTTTTTTCTTTTCAAGGTGGTGTGTTTGTTTCCATTTAGTTTCAGGTGTCTGGCCGCGTGCCCGGGGACTCCAGCTTCTTGTGTTGGGATGGGGGGGGACGGGTTGAAACTGATGTCTTGGAACGTCAACGGATTGGGGGACCGTATCAAATGTGGGGTTGTGTTGCAATATTTGCGTCGATTGGCCCCTGATGTGGTATTTCTTCAAGAGACGCACTTGGTGGGCAATGTATGTCATGCTATGAACAGGGGGGGCTACCGACTGGTTGCACACTCTGGCTTCACCACTGGATCCAGAGGGGTGGGCATCTTGCTGCGATCTTCCCTCCCGCTTGAGATCGACAAAGTCACTCTTGATGATAGAGGGCGCTATGCGTCCTTGACTGGACGGTGGGAGGGGCAGACTCTTTCATTGGTTTCGGTCTATGTTCCCCCGGGCCTCCAGACCTCCACTTTCTCTGATGTGGGTCGTATGTTACTTGAACTTCCTGATAGTTTCTTGCTTGTGGGTGGGGATTTTAATTCCGTGATTTCTGGCGAGTTGGATCGTTACCCTCCCAGAGCCCTCTCTGCCGCCCAGGCGTGGCTCGGCGGGTTCTTGGACACTTTCGGTCTAGTGGACTGCTGGAGGTTGATACATCCGACACAGAGTCAGTACACATTCCACTCCGGGGCCCATGTGAGTCTCTCCAGACTAGATTATTTTCTTATGCCCGCGGCCCAGACCACCCGGGTCCGGGAGGTTAAGCACCTGGCCCGGGGCATTTCCGATCATTCCCCATTGTGGCTCCTCTTCGATACCGGGATGCGATCCGCTGGGCGGATCGCCCCCATTAACCCATGGTACTTGCGTGACCCCAAGATTCGCAAGGGTCTCATTAAGTCGCTTGATCAGTATTTTCTCGAGAATGAGGGGTCCGTCTTGTCCTCAGTGTCCCTGTGGGAGGCTTTCAAAACGGTTCTTCGCGGACACGCCCTATCCCTGATCGTGGAGGCCAAGAAAGCTAAGAACGGGGAGGTGGTTGCGTTGGAGGCTGAGATATCGGGGTTGGAGGCTGCCTTGGAGACGGGTGTCACTCAGGACGGGCTCCACGCCCTCAGCCTGAAGCAGTTCGAATATAAGTCCCTTGTTACAGATGCTGCTCGGACAATGTATAGGGAACAGCAGGGTAGACTGTATGATGCTGGGGATAAGGCGGGTAAATTGATTGCTTGACTTGATAAGAAGGAGAGAGTGAATCGAGTGGTCCCCGTGCTTCAGACGTCGGAGGGAGTGAGTGTGACTGACCCTGGTGAGATTGTGGAGTGTTTTGCAGACTACTTCTGTGCTGTGTACTCCCCGGTGTCGGCTAGAGATGAGGCTGACTCTCGTCACTTGTTGAAGGATATTGCTTTGCCCTGCTTGTCGGTGGATGAGCGTGAGCAGATGGATGCCCCACTATCGGTCGACGAGATTGCTACCGCGATTCGCTCCCTTTGCTCAGGCAAGGCTATGGGCCCCAACGGACTTCCGATTGAACTCTATAAACTGCAACCGGATAAAATTGCGCCATTTCTCCGTCGTATGTTCTCGGAGTCGCTTGAACTTGGTTCTCTCCCTGATGACCAACGTCTGGCCACTATAGTCGTGATTCCCAAGGACGGTAAGCCTCGGGACCTTTGCGCCTCGTACAGGCCTATTTCTCTGTTGAACGCAGAGCCGAAAATCCTTGCCAAGGTTCTTGCGAACCGCCTGCTTACTGTTATTTGCGATCTGGTGCATCCGGACCAATCCGGTTTTATCCCGCACCGGAATACGGCCCTTAACTTGCGGCGCCTACATGGCGTACTTGCAAGGGCGGAATATCTTTCAGAGCCGGCCATCTTGGTTTCCTTGGACGCCACGATGGCCTTTGATACGATAGAATGGCCGTATCTTTGGGCCACCCTGGCAAAGTTTATTTATTTATTAATTGGGTTAAACTCTTATACGCTGCTCCGCTGGCACAGGTTGTCGTTAATGGGAGGGTTTCCCGGCCTTTCGTTCTTGGGAGGGGCACTAGGCAGGGGTGTCCGTTGTCTCCCCTGCTCTTCGCGTTGGCTTTGGAACCGCTCACTGCTTGGCTTCGTTGGGAACCGTCGATAAGAGGGATCCAGTGGGCCCCTGGCTTCGAGGATTGTGTTTCGTTGTACGCGGACGACATTCTCTTGTACCTCACCTCACCACGTAAGTCACTCAATGTGCTCTTTGACATCCTCACTTCCTTCGGCAAGAACTCTGGTTTGATCGTTAACTGGTCCAAATCTTGTGTCTATGCTATATCCGGTGGCTTTCCGCTCTTGCCTTCTCGTTTTCCCATTAAGGCGTCCCACTCCGGCTTTACGTACCTGGGGGTGTACGTCTCATTGGACCCGGCGGTCCGCTACGAGCGTAATCTCCTCTCTCCACTTCGGAGATTGAGGTTAGACGTGGCCCGTTGGTGTCAGCTTCCCTTGTCTCCCCTCGGTCGTGCGGCACTTTTTAAAATGATGTCTCTTCCCCGATTCCTTTACGCACTTCAGAACTCCTTTGATATTATTCCGGCAGCCTACTTCCGGGAAGTGGAGAGCTTACAAAGGAGACTTGTTTGGGACGGTCGTGCACGTATTGCTCTTGCAAAACTGACTCTCCCCTGGTACGACGGGGGCATCTCGCTCCCGGACATCAGGAGGTACTATTGGGCTTCCCAGCTATCTGCTATTAACCATGCAACGTACGCACCTGGTCCTAATCCGGCTTTCGAAATGGATAGATTTTTGTTGCCTGGCGGCAACTTTAACAGAGCGCTTTACTCTCGATCGGCTGGGAGGAACTTAACCGGTCCCACTAAGATTGCAGTATGCCTGTGGGAGACTGCGAATGTGGCCATGGGCTGGAATGATCGTTTGACGGGTGCGACCCCCTTGTTTGCGTCTGAAAGATTGGGAAGCCTTTGGACGACGAAGGGATTCAAGCGTTGGGACACGATTGGCATCAGCAGAGTAGGTGACCTTTGGGTGAAGGGTGCGGTCAAATCCTTCGCTGCGCTGCAGAGTGAGTACGAATTGAGTGAGAGGGAGTTATTTCGGTACGTTCAGGTTCGGCACGCTTTGCTCTCGGCCGTCGGGGCTGAGACTGCAGTCCCTGTGTCTTCGCCACTCGAGGACCGCATACTCGATGGTCACCTGCCCGACAGTACTATTTCCCTTATCTATAAAAAACTAATAAACGTTCGGGCGGATCTCCTCGGGCGTCTTCGGGAGGCGTGGATCCGGGATGGGGTGGAACTGGACGATGAGGATTGGCAGTCTGCGCTGTCCTCCCCTAAGGAGGTGGCCATACCCGCATGTCTCCGTCTTGTCCAGCTTAAAATTCTCCATCGTGTTTACGTGACGGGCCCTCGTTTAGTTCTGATGGGTTTTTCTGAAGACGGGCTCTGTAGGCGCGGCTGTGGGCTCAGCGCCACTTTTCTCCATGTTCTTTGGGAGTGCGGTGAGGTGGCGGAGTATTGGCGCCGGGTGCATGCTGTCATGGAATGTGTCACTGGGGTCGCTCTGTTGCCTGAGGTTTGCCGATGTTTGCTGAACGTGTGGGAGCCTAATGACTATAATGCGGCTCAGACTCGGTGGGCGGCCCTTGGGAACATGGTTGCTAAGAGGGACATTGCACAGCTTTGGGGTTCCCGGCAGCCTCCCACCGTGTCAGTATGGAAAGAGAACATGGATTGGTGCATGTGCAGAGAGAAGACTGTGTATGTGGCTCGGGGTAAGCCGGGGGCGTGGGGTAGAATTTGGGGCCAGTGGAACGCGTACCGAGGGAACATCTGCACACCCCCCCTCGTGGACACATCTGATGCTGCCTTGTCCCCCTGCTCCTGAGGTTCCCGGACTATTGCATTTCACCTGTAGATGGTTGTGGCTCTCCCGTCGCCCCCACCTCCCCCCTTGATCATCCTCATTGACCACCCGAGGGTGGAGTAGGTACTGTGTGATCCCCCGGCCGTGGTTAGACGCCCTTTCTTCGATGGTTTCCGCCTTGCTTTTTGGTGTTCTTTTGTTTTTCTTTTTATGTTTGTATTTCTAAAAGTTATGTATCCTGACAACCTCTGAGGTGCACTCGGTAATTTGTTAATTCGGCTGAGCCCCAGGGGGCCTATTTCTTCCTTGATGATGTCGAACATGTATATATTAGCGGCCGGCCCTGGTGGTTGTAGGCCCATGTTTGTATTGAGTTTTTTATGTGCAATAAAATTTAATAAAAAAAAAAAAAAAAAAACAATACTGAAATGTTCCGATAGGTGACATGAAAGCTAAAAAAAAAAAAAAAAAAAATTCATTTTCTATCTCGTTTGGAAAAATGTTAGAAAAGTTATTTCCTACACAATTAAAAAAGTCTGATGTAATTGCCAAATTATATTTTTGACTTGTGTGGAAAAGTAGCTTAAAAAAAATGTACTTTAAGCTGCCCGTGTGAGACTGGGCATAAAACCAGTTCTTCCACTCATCACGCCTCCAGAGCTTGAACAGTTGCAAACCCTGGTTCACAAGATAATGTCTGGACTCTGAGCCCAGAAAGGACAGGGTGGTGTAAACTGCTTGCCACATAACATGGAGTAGCTAGAGTGGCCAGGAACAGTTGGCCAAACAAAGGGCACCCTTAGCATGACCTCTTTTGGCTTGGAGTTGCCAGGAACGACTTCTTCTATTTGATCTCAGTACCCTCCTAAGTGCCAGACTCCCATCACAGTTGGTGAAAAAACCAGTTTACACCCAGTCAGGCGGGTCGGAGTGCTCATCTAAATAGGGATGAGACTAGGGATCTGAAGATTCGCCTGAACTATGGTAGATGCTATCCTGAATTAGGGTATCCTGCTTGATTTTACGTTGATTAAAGAAGGAATGCTGTTAAAGAAGAGGAGGCAGGAGAAAATAGTGAGGATTGGGTGGCAGAATTCATCCAATCACTGGCTAGTGCACATGAAAAATGGGATACATCAGCCACCACCTCCTCAGAACATTCCAGGACCTGGGAAGGCTCCACATGAAGAATAACGCTCTGGTAGAAGAAAGAAGTCTCATGACAAGGAAGAGGCCACACTCAAGGACTTCTGATGGCAACCATGCATCGGTATTGCTCTCCAAGAATCATGTAGTTGGCCTCCTGTTTGTCTCCTTCAGGAACACATAAAGAAGAACTCTTGATTCCATGTGGGCACAGCTGCCCACAGATTACTAGACCCTTCAGAAGATATGATGCGGTTGGAGAAAGAACTAGGAGCGCGGGGCTGCAGGACAGAAGGGACTAAACTAGCAGTTGAAGAGAAGTGGTTCTTATTCATTTTGTCCACCTAAAGCACAAGGTGCTGAGGCTTGCCCACGATAGTTGCTCCGTAGGTAGGCAAGAAAACCAGAGCTGTCCAGTTCTGAGGTTTTTGCCACAGTGAAACAAGGCTCAGCAGGACCTCACTGTAAGGGTGGTCAGCCTAGTACAGCCCATGCCAGTTTTCTATCCTTTAAACGCTGAACAATTTTGCCTTCTAAAAAAAATGACTATGTCTGAAGGTAAAACATTGGGCCCATGTGAGGTGCAAATCTATTGGGCTGTTGAAGCACCCTCGGTGGCCTCAAAACCAAAGGCTTCATTGGGAGCTCAACAACAACATATCTGACTTTGAGAGAAGCTCGCTGGCCATGGCCTTTGGTTTTGCCCTGCTGGAAGATTTTGTCTTCCATTTCAGTGACAAACTCCAAAAGTAAAAACTTTGAACCAGATGACCTGCTTGGTGTATGCAACATCCACTCCATTGTGGTTGGGCCTCAAACTGCACCTTAACCCTGTCGACCATCAACAGTTCTTTTTCAATATGCTTTACTTTATCTAGGCAAAACCTAGACAAAACCTTAAAACCTGACAGAGGAATATTTTTAGCTTCCTTTATCTAATTTTTATGGTCTTGGTGTCTTTTTGCTCATTAATCTTTTTACTCTATTTTTCTAAATTTCATTAGGATTTTATTGTGTTGTGTTCTCGACTTTAACATTTTTTGGCACTGCTTAAATAGCAGTCTGTAGGGATTGCATGCTGCTTGTGTTACAGCTATCAGTGGTTGAGCCAGTGGCGGTGCATCCATTGGGGGCGTTGGGGTGTTGCCCCACCAAACAGTCACACAATAATAAATTATAATTCCCCAATAAATTGCATGCAAACAAATTGCAATAAATGGCAGCGCAGCGCACTGGTAGTGAGTGACTGAAGTGACAAGCGAGCGCGCGCCGCGCACTCACTCGCAGTCTGTGGGTGTGTGTGTGTGGGGGTGGGGCTGCCGCTGACGTGGGAATAGCACAGCAGACATTGATTCAACACTGTGCATGTCACGTTTTGGGCTTTATTCTTGAATCCTGGCCCGAACATGCGCACACGGTGTGTGTGCTGTATATATTAGCACCCATCGACTTCAGCGGCGACTGGGACCCGAGGGTGCGTCTCATGACGCAGCCCCCCGGGTCTCATTATGGGCAGGGAGTAACCCTGCTCTTAAGCCAATCCTGGCGCTGCTGGTGCAGTGGCACTGGTAATGCAGCGCCAGGATTGGCTGAGTCTTTCACCGCGCGCGCAGTGCAGCAGCAGCATGGTCATCATGGCCAATCACACTGCGGCAATGTGAAGCCCTGCAGTAGTGATTGGCCATTCCTACGCTGTCGGCGCACCACGTCACCGCGCCAGTGCGCCTGCTGCTGCCACGACACGAGTCGACACTCGACAGACACGAGACGACACGCGACACGACACGAGGAGTCAGAGATCATCATCAGTCAGGCAGTCACCGTCGAGTCACGAGCACGAGTCGTCGAGACTCTTTAATTATTCTTTCCATATACAAATTTAAGTTTTCCTTTCACCCTGCAGAACATAACCGAGACCAGCTTCCTTATTCCCTCCCCTCCTTTCACCGTGCAGAATGTAACCCCGTCCCCAACATGTCCCTCTCTCTCCCCGTCTCACCTTTCACCCTCTCCTGATCACCTCGAGCGGACGGCCTTTGTGGACTTAGTGGAGAAAGAGAAAGTAAGTGGCGGCCCGCGCCCACATTTCACAATCACTTCTGATTAAAGTGATGAAGGATGGCCGCTCTGAGCCCTAACGGGACTCCAGAGGCGTGCCACTGCCACGTGCAGCTCACGCACGCTCATTTGGCTTAAGGTTCGCGAGCGGGGCTTTTACCAAATTACCCTCAAAATATTGGCTGCTGTCGCCAGATTGAATTAAACCTTGCATTTCTGGCCATGCCAAAAGTTGGTACCTGTTAGCTAAACCTGGAAGCACTTTCCAGCTCGAGAGGCGGGATCGGGGGCAGCGTGGGAGGGGTGTGACGAGTGTGTTAACCGGTGCCCTTCTTTTCACTTGTTTCCAAGAGCCAAACAGTGAGAAAACCAACAATGGGGTTCACTGAACTGCAGCTCTTGTTGTACAGTAATGGTAAGTTGTTGGCACGGGGTGCAGGGCAGCCCCTGCTTCTCGCTGCCGGGGGCACGGGGCTGCGCACTAGGCACACACTGCCTGTAAACGTAAATCTTCTCATGGCACGGAACGAAAACAAAGCATAAGCGATCGATAAGGGCCCTGTTGTCGGTGGTGCCCAGGGCCGCTCTGTGAACAAACGAGTAGGGACTATTCATTTCTGAATGACAAGAACATAACTGCCATCACCTATTTTTATGGGTTACTCGATATTTTAATGCCAAAATGCTTCTGTTTTAACCGTCCAGGCTTAAACAATTAATTGTCCCAATTTCTTCCAGCTTAAAGCCTGGAAGGAGTTCAAGTGCCTTTGAAAAGGCAGTCCGGAAATATGACATAAATATGGCTCGCCTTGACAAGCCCCCCTTGTGTAAGTGTCAAAAGAGTTCTGCTTTGCTTCCATTGGCCGCTTGATTTACCGCTGTATGGGCAGCGTATGTTTAATATGGTCTTAATTAGGTGGTACAGTACTAGGTTAATAATGGAACGTGTGACAAGCATCAGGTTCAGCCGCGTGCAGTGAAGGGGCACAATCATAGATAGGCTTTCGGCGGGATTGTCTCAGTTAATTTGGGGTGAACAAGGAAGACTGAAAGCCATCGTGGGGGTGATGGACTAATAACAGCGACAACAGACCGAAGGGGGAGGGAGGTGTCGTTAAGGCGTCCACATACCCACTACCAACATTTAACAGTGGAGCGACGATATATACCAGTTGTTGCATCTCTTGGCAACTTAACACCTTTGGCCGTTCCCCTGAAATTAACAAGCATTTGCCCTGCAATAGGTCAAGCATTTATACAAGTTTAAACTATTGGCATTTTAAATGACAATGCATTTTATTTATGTTTAAAAAAATAAAAAAAAATAAAAGGCATTGTCATTTACAATGTCAATAGCTCAAACTCACGTAAATGCGAGACCTGTTGCATTGCAAGTGCTTGTCCTAATCTGCAATGTATTTTTGACTTGCACCAGGGAGCTTACAAGTCATTCCGGAGCGCAGGGAGGAAAGGCCTGAAAGGGGCATCCTGTTAACCTCGGAGACATCAAAAATTTTGATGTCTCCGAGGTTAACAGGTCACGGGTCTCTTTGTATTAACAATTCTTTGTTAAGATTTTAGGTAAACAGTAAATCCAACTGTGGGACTTTTCAGTGTATTCAGGTTAACAGCTATTCCTACTGGATTCATGGAAGAGCCGCTTATGTGCCGTTTCTGAGTCTAAATTTGCACAGAGTCGCTTTGATGTGAGTTTTGTATCTGAATGAGTGAGAGAATGAACTGTGCCATTTCTCTTGTTTAGAAGCATTATTACTCAGTAGTTTGTATTGAGTTGTCGTTTTAGAGGGCATCCTGCTGCCCACTACATGGCACTGGTGATCTATTGTGTGTGAGGGTGAAATGGACTATCTAATAATGTGTGTAGTGTCTTTGGGTGTTGGTGTGCATGAGGAGCATATTGTGAGGATATTGTTAATGTTTTTCCTAGAGAGAGATCAGAGTTTTGTGTAATGGAAGTTTTGACTCATGGAAAGGTAGCGCAGAACTTCAGAAGGTTAATGTGCCTGCTGCAAAGAACATGTACCTGATGCAGATCACAAAATGCACATGATGTAAATAGGTCAGTGAGTCACTGCATTTGTCAGAGAGATCATTTTGTTACTTGCAGTTTGTAAGTTGTAATCCTAACATACAACAGTGAGCTATTATTAACTGTCATGTAAGAGCTGCATGCAAACTGCAAGCAGGTAAAAATTGTAGCGTTATGTTTTTCCCCCCCCAGTCTTTGTTTGATTACCCTAATGTTTCAAAAATAAATTGTTATATTTTTATTTTCAGCACCTGGTAAAGCCTGAAACATTAACTGAACCACTACCTAATTTTTGGGCAATTTTTAGATAGAGAAAAGGAGGACCCAACCTCCTTTGCTGCTCTTTCATCCCGTCTACGACCCAGCAAACAACAGTGTTAAAGGTAAGGAAACTGATGATATCCTTTTTTATATTGGAATTAGGGCTATGTTTGTGGTCACTGGTCACTCTAGATGGTGGTTGGGGTGGGTGCACATTCTGAAGATTGTTCTCTCAGTGGATAGCATTTACTAATACTGAGCCTTAGCCCTGTGCTTTGGGCACTAACGGTTGTTAAAGGCACTATCTATCCCTTGCCTTGTTCAAGGCCCTCAAACAGTCTCTTTTGCAGTGTCTTCAGCAACCACTATGGCACACAGAGGCAGCAGGCAGTAAGGCTGTATTTTTAGCAGTCCTGTTGTCCAAAGGGGAGCTTTGGAGATATATTGCGATAATGCACATGATAGATGTACTTATACTGAAATTTGATATTATTGCACCAAATCTTATACGTTGTACTTTGACTATTGACAGGCTTCTTTCATATTGGTAAGGACAGCATCGACATCCATGATGAATACGGTAGAACAATTAATTACACGGTCATTCCATGCATGGCCACTACAAGATAAACTACATATAAAGAGATTAGGACCTGATCGGCCAGACCTACAACTACAACGAGTTACCCAGGACAGAGGAAAATTGCACACACGTACATTCTCAAACACCTGGTACACAAAAGCTGAATGGCTTACAGGGTGTCTGTCAAGAAACAAACTGTTCTGCTTCCCCTGCTTGCTGTTTAATGGTGTTTTTCCTTGGACAAGAGAAGGAGTGATAGACTTGAAGCATCTGTCTGAAAAAATCAAAAAGCATGCACACACAAGAAAGCATATGGAAAACGTAACAAGACTGGGAATGTTGGGAGACACACCGATTGAGCAGCACATAAACAGTGCATACCGCCAAACAATACAGAAACACAATGAAGCAGTTGATCGGAATAGGCACATACTATCAAAAATAATTGATTTAATTTGTTTCTGTGGTGCTTTCGAACTGGCATTGCGAGGCCATGATGAATCTGAAGATTCCACAAATCCAGGAATATTCAAAGGCCTTGTGGATTTAATAGCAAGCATAGACAAGGAAATGGAAGCACATTTAGCAACTGCTACAGTCTTTAAGGGCACCTCTAAAACTATACAAAATGAACTCCTTGAGTGTATGCTCGAAATTATGAGAAGCCATATTGTCCAAGAGTTGCAAAACACAGACTTTGTGGCTATTCAGGCTGATGACACCACTGATGTGGCCACACAAACACAGTCCGTATTAGTCTTTAGGTACCTGGACAATGACAATAATGTTGTGGAGAGGTTCTATGGTTTCACTCATTTAAGAGACTCTACTGCAGAAACAATTACTGCAGCTATACTGCGTCAACTGAACTTCATTTTTCCAGAGGTGCACCAAAAAAAAAAACGTATTGCACAAAGCGATGATGGTGCGTCCGTAATGAGTGGAAGCCTTGGTGGAGTACAGAAAAGAATTAGAGATGTGTACCCTTATGCTCATTACGTGCACTGTTACACCCACCAACTTAATCTTATTATGCAGCAGGCAGTATCAAAGATCTCCGAGACACGAATTTTCTTTCAGGATGTAGGAGGCATGGCAGCATTCTTCTCACGTTCCCCAAAAAGAACGGAAGCACTTCAGGAGATTGTGGACAAAAGGGTTCCAAGGGGATCCTCAACTCGTTGGAACTTTAACATACGTACAGTCCAACTAATATATCAATATAGGGAGGACCTTGTGAAATGTTTTCATAATATAGAAGTCAATGAAACCTTTGATTTCAAAACTCAAAGTGAAGCCCGTGGCTTTGCTAGAACACTAGAAGATAGAGAGTTTCAGTTCTTTCTGTTTTTATTTCAAGACATAATGTCAGCTGTCGAAAATTTATACAATCAGTTACAAGCACGAGAGATCGATACTGTCTCTGTGAAAAGAAATACCGCTATGTTTGTCGAGCGCATAAGCATAGTGAGAAATGAGGTTGACAATTTAGACAGCAAACTGCCAGAGGCTTCAATTTTTGCAAACCACAGGAAAAACATCACCACTCTGGTCCGAAATGCAAAGGAGATATGTGACATTGTAATTGTGCATGCACAAGAACGTTTTGCTTTCACAAAACATTTGGTGAGTGCCGCATTATTGGAAAGTCAAAACTTTGCAAAATATGGTGAATCCTTCCCTGAGAATGCTCTGCATGAGGCTGTGGAAGCTTATCCTATGCTCAACCAAGAGGACCGCAAAAGTGAGCTGACTGTACTCTACTCAATGCCTGTGTACCGAAATGCCAGAGATGCCAGGGCTTTGCTGACTTTAATTCATAAACTTAATATGGAAAAGACATTTACAGAGACAGTGACTTTACTTAAAATTGTCATAACCACTCCTATGACAACAGCAGAGGCAGAACGATCTTTTTCCGCCTTAAAGAGGATTAAGACATTCCTAAGAAACACCATGCTTCAGGAAAGACTGAATGCTTTGGCAATGCTCTCTATAGAGAGCAAGTTAGTTCAAAATATCTCTGATTTTAACGTTCAAGTAATTGAAAAGTTTGCTGCTCTTAAAGACAGACGTGCTGATTTTAGATACAAAAAGTAAACATATGTATGTTCAATGCTGCTAGTTTCCGACCACCTGTTTAGTTGTTTGTTAAATAAAAAACACCTGTGAGGTACTCAGAAATGCATTATATCTCAACTGCCGCTCTCTTCCTCACCATGCAAGTGAGATTTGGACTTCGCTTGATACACACGCTTGGGATATTCTGTTTCTCACTGAATCTTGGCTCAAAGACTCCTCCAATCCTGATATTCATCTTGCTATCCCCCCTGGCTATTTTTTGATGGGTATAAATCGCGAGGGTGGGAAAAATGGAGGAGGTCTTGCAATTATACTGAAATCGCACCTCCGGCTGACGGTCAGTAAACTCTCGAATACGGGTCTGATTGAAGCCATGTACTTTACTATATCAGACTCGGCAGCTGTCATCTTGGCGGGTATTTTAGTATATAACCCCCCTAATGCTTCAGCCCCTTCCCTTAAGCATCTGTTCCATCAGAGAGCGGATCTCTCCCTTAAGCACTCGTATTTTTTAGTACTTGGTGACTTTAACCTCCATGTTGATAACTCTACGTGTGCCAAGGCTACTCAATTGTTAGACATTATGCAGGGCCTTAACCTGACTCAGCTAGTACAGGGCCCGACTCATGCAGCGGGCCATACTCTTGATCTTATTTTTTCAAACCATCCTGGTATCACAGTTCTCCCTTCGCTCCCTCTCACTTGGTCAGACCACTTCTTTCTCCCTTTTGATCTTACTCTCCCGTTAACACCAGGATTTGTGGTGCCTGGGAGGGAGTATGGAAGAAAATGGCACAAAGTCACCTGTACTGCCTTAGATCCTTTTTTCTCATGTCATCCCGACCCACTGTCTAAAGGTGTTGACGCTAGTGTTGCTCAGCTTAATTCTGCTCTTCTGCTTGCCATTGATAATATTGCACCTATGCAACACATTACCTCGGTCAGATCGCGACCCTCTGCCCCGTGGTTCTCTCCGGCCCTACGTGAGGAAAAGAGTCGTTGTAAAAAATTAGAACGTTTATGGCGACAAACTTACGATCCAGAGGCCAAAACTATTTACAAATTGGCTTTAAAGGACTTTTCAAAACTAAAAAAATCTACGATGAGAGAATTTTTTGCTCTACAAATTAAGAATGCAGACAACCTTTCCAAATCTCTCTTTAAGATTGTAAAGGACTTTGTTAAACCCCCCGCTTTGGTGCCTCAAAATTCCGCCAACCAGGCTTTATGCAATGGCTTGTCAGTGTATTTTCAGGATAAAATTGACAACATTTCGTCCTCTTTCCCTACGGGGCTGCCCGCCCGTATCCCTTGCGCTAGTGACTCTGCTAGATCATCACTGATGGCTTTTAATAAGCTTACTACTGAGTCTGCGCTTAAACTGCTCATCCAGTGCAAGTCCGGCTCCCCCCTAGACCCGGTCCCTGCTAGAGTCATGGGTAATCTGGCTCCCCTGTTGGTCAGTCCACTCCTTTCCATTTGGAATTCTTCATTGTGCATGGGCCAGTTTCCTACTGTCTGGAAGGAGGCTATGTTAGTCCCTATCCTGAAGAAAGTGGATGCGGACCCGGCACAATTTTGCAACTATCGCCCCATTTCTCTCCTCCCCAAACCGGCAAAAGTTCTGGAAAAGGCTGTGCAGTTACAGTTGGCTGATTACTTAGAAGCCAATTCACTGCTGCATGACTCACAGTCAGGATTTAGAACTGGTTTCAGCACAGAAACTGCTTTATTAGAGGTCTCCGAGACGATTCGGGAGTGTGTGGATAGGGGCGAGGAGGCCATGTTGGTTCTCCTCGACCTATCCGCCGCTTTTGATACGGTGTCCCACGAAATTTTATTGGATCGGTTGAGGCAGATTGGATTGGGGGGTTCCGCTCTATCTTGGATTGCCTCTTTCCTCACTGGACGTACTCAGAGGGTTTTTCTCAAACCTTTTGAATCAGAGAGTAAACCCCTCCTATGTGGTGTACCTCAGGGCTCAGCACTGAGCCCTCTATCTATTTTTTAATGTGTATCTTGCCCCTCTGGCTGAGGTGGTGGAATCCTGGGGGATCAGAGTGATCTCCTACGCTGATGATACTCAGCTTATGTTTTCCTTTAGAGATCACTCTGACTCCAGTTTTGCCAGATTTCGCCATTGTCTTGACAACATATGTTCCTGGATGACTTCTAATCATCTTAGACTCAACACGGACAAGACGGAGGTCTTATTTTTTAATCAGAAATCCCCTCCCTCAGCCTCTTTGTGGTGGCCGAGCGTGCTTAATCCTCCTCCCTCCCCTGTCCATACAGTACGTAATCTGGGTTTTCAATTTGACAACGCTCTTTCCTGTAAAGCTCAAATTAATAAGGTCTCGGCAGCTTGTTTCGGGAAACTGCGTATGATTAGAAAGATTCTTCCTTACCTTCCTTTAGATGCCCGTAGAACGGTCATCCATGCCCTGATCACGACACACTTGGACTATGCTAACAGTCTCTATGCTGGTGCCCCGCTTTACCTAATTGAACGTCTTCAAATCGTTCAGAATGCGGCGGCGAGACTGATAGGTAATATCCCTTACCGTCAGTCGGTTGCGTCTTATTGCAGGAAGTTACATTGGCTTCCTATCTCACGGCGCATTCAGTTCAAGATGCTTACTCTTGCTTTTCGGGCCCTTAACGGGTCAGGCCCGGGCTATTTGAAAAAGAGATTGGTGCTTTCCCAATCGGCCAGATCCTTGCGGTCCAACAGCCTACGTCTTCTTACCATTCCTCGTTTCCGCCGCTCCAGAATGGGCGGCAGAGCCTTTGCCGTGATGACGGCTAAATTATGGAACAGCCTACCACTTGATCTTAGGTTTCTTTCCTCGGAATCTCTTTTTCGTAAATATCTGAAAACCTGGCTGTTTACCACCCTTTAATATTGCCTCCCTTTCACAGTATGTAGTCTTTAGCGCCGGGACACTCCCTTTGGGGGGTAGCCGTGCGCTCTACAAGCTTCTTAAATAAATAAATAAATAAATAAAGTCTGTTATGAAGCTCTGTGGTTATATTGAATAAGCAGCTACCTATGTTATATGACATGATCTCTTTATTACTGTAATAACTGCACTTTCTTCATTGCTTTATTAACCTTTCTGCTTTCTCAAATTTGCTTGAAAATGCACCATTTTCCACTCTTTTTTCAAAATTTTCTCGGGGGGAGAACCACCCCGAACCCCCCTTAGGTTGTTCGGGCTCGCTCGCTAAACTCGCTCGCTATGCTGAAGTATGCCAAACATTTTACGCCCACCACTTTCAAATGTCCCTGTCCGCCACTGGGTTGAGCAAATATTTTCTAAGAACTATGTTGTCACTAACCAGATTGTGTTTATTATGTTCAATAACCATTTTCTGACACCTTCTTTTTGGTAAGTTTCAACCGGATACTGAACAGCACCTTAGGTCTTTAGTCCATCTTTTTCCAGGATCCCCTTGAGATCATGGCATATGTTACATGGCGCAAGATATTGCTCAATTAATGTTTCATACTAAGGGGTTTAAGATGGGTACAGAGCCTTACCACAACATTCAGCAAACCTAGGATATACAATCATAATAAGAAAAACAATATCTCCAAAGATACCTCAATAAGGCTGCACACAATCAGGAAATAAGATGTCCACCCTTACAGCGTTCCACTCCAGAGGGGAGAAACTGGTGAAAGGCGAGCAGCGGGTGGCTGGACTACGGAGCAGATTGTGGTAAATGTACTTTAAAATGGTGGCGCCCGTAGCTGCTTCCGCCTTCCCACACAAATACAGTATTTCCCTTAAATAGAAGCCGCGCCCGTCACTGCGCCCGTCACTCAGTGCATTTCTTTTGTTTGGGCAAACTTTTTTTTCGTTGTTTCCTGCACGCATCCGTGTTTCTTCCCCGGTTTTATAAATGATGGTCTGTAAACTTCCTCTGCTTCCAGGTGGCTCTTCCGGTGTATGGCGTCAGATGAACCGTTCTTGTTTTATTTGCTGTTCTAGAATTCAGCAGGCGTGTAGTGCCTGTAAGTGTCTTGTGTGACAACTTTCAACAAGCATTTGCAATGCAATAGGTCTCGCATTTGCAAGAGTTTAAGCTATTGGCATTGTAAATGACAATACCTTTTATTTATCTGTTTTGATAATTAACACATAAATAAAAGGCATTGTCATTTACAATGCCAATAGCTCAAGCTCTTGTAAATGCAAGACCTATTTCACTTGAAAGAAGCAGCCGTCATTGTCACAGGCTGCTTGGAAAGTAAAAGCGCGCATGGCACGCTGAATGTTGCAGGAAAGCATGTTGTGCCTGCAGTAGGAGAAACTCATTAAAGATAATAGTGCTCACAGACTAAATAAGATATATTGTGTAACAGCAGAAGTAAAAGGGCCAGTCCTCATGGGAGGTTATACATAACGACAAGGCGGTACTAAGGAGGGACAAACAAGCCTATTAACAAATCAGAAGCCAGCATTTACAAAGGACAATGACACAAGCCAATGAGAAATATGGGCGGAAAGTGGGCGTGGCTGCATGTCCATACTTGAATACAGCATGCCTCGCTGAGCAGCACATGCGCTGCCCAGGCTCGACCTAAAAATAGAAAACTAAATGACTGGACCATCAGCCCATGCACTGATGCAAGCTCATTTTCAGGTGGATGTGCACGTGATCCAGCAAAATGCCATCACTCACAGGGCAGTAAATCAACTGGCTGAAGTGAACTAACCTATTGTCACATGCACCATGTTCTACATTCCGGGAGTGAAGAGCATACATTTTCCAAAAAAGACAATCCAAGCATACTTCTCAGTCAAAAAACACACATTCTGCCAAATCAAAAACAAACGTGTGGCAAAGAGGATCAACATGTGCAGAGTCTTTACCCCTCTCCCAGCAATGCTTCTTAAAGCTCTTTTTCTCTTCATCACTAACGTTCTGGCTACAGCTGTGCTGTAAAGTCAGACCTACAAAGGAGTGTTATTATGATACAATGGTTAAAGTAAAGAATTAAATTACAGAGTGTACGTTTCATATGCAAAATAGTCCCTCATGTATTCCAATAGTGGCGAAAGGATACACCAAAGCAGCGAACAGAAAAAGAGTGTGACAGTAATAATCCTGTGGGCTGATCGAAAATTTGAATGATATGGTCTCAAACCAATGGCAACAGGGAGTGGAGACAGAGAAGCCAACAGTTGAAGGAGGCTGAGTCAAAGCCAATTAGGGTATGTATAGAATACAATAGCTTCACCATCAAATGTGAAAGGGCATTTACAAATCAAGCCTAATCACCCTAAATGGTGCAAGTGCTATTATACGTCATACCCGATAACATCTATTCCACAACGGTGAGCTAGGAGTATGCAAAGGCTTTGTATTTTTTTTGCATTCTTAGCCAAGCTTTGTGGAAAACGTTTGTGAAGGTTGCAAAGATTTTCGCCTTCACACTTGTGCAAACAATTGTGTCTTTGATGACAACTTTTTGTGCACATATAATTATTTAATACTGACAAAATGGTTCTGCATTACATATATTTAGAGGTATGTGAAATTTGGTAATGTGCTTTCATGTTATCATGCAAAATTCAGGCAATATTGCATACAATTATGTATAATAAAGCAAAATTCGCAATTATGCGCATTTTTTTTGTTTAGCACAGAATGCATCCTCACATCATTTTTTGCAGCAAGGACGCATTAATCAAAAGCACTGCAAATATCAACTCGCATTCTGGTGTTCACGTGGATTTACGGTAATTTTTTACTGTGAATGACGCTTAATTACACAAAGGGGAATAATGGCATAATTTCAGGAATTTTACGCAGAAGAGAAGTAGAAACCCACCTCCCCAAAAATGTGGGAATTTAGCATAATAAATGTAATGTGAATTTCTCAAATTACGCAAAAAAATACACCTGCATAATTTAAAATTGGCCCAGGAAAAGCATATATTATGCAATGCCATTGTGCATAAAAAATTCAGGAAAAGGTAAAATTGCCCATAAATGTTCTGACTATTTTTTTACCAGCGTGGCTTGTTTAGAGTGAAAAATATCTCGCAATGCACTGAACATTATCTCACAATAAAGCACAAATTTCCCCCAGGATAAGCTAAAAGAGAAACCTTCAGAGCCTTTGGGATGGTTGAAAATTATGAACATC
Organism: Triturus cristatus; assembly: GCF_964204655.1. Lineage (NCBI taxonomy): Eukaryota > Metazoa > Chordata > Amphibia > Caudata > Salamandridae > Triturus > Triturus cristatus. The sequence continues at coordinate 790,819,395 of NC_140579.1, forward strand.
GCACAACTTTGCTGAGGGGCACACAAGCAACACAGACTTATTCTGTGTTCCCTATCATCCTTATCACACATCTGCAACTTCTTACAGAGGGAAGGGTCTCTTGCAGGGAAGTGAAGCAGAAGATTGAAAGGCTAGGACACAAGTAACAAATGGAAGTTGGACACCAAAGGAAAGCCTGAGGTCTTGTACCAGGTCTTGGGGTAGACTAAAAGGTACTTGTAGTGATCGACTCGTAGGGTGAGTTGAGTTCAATTCAAATTTATTATGTAAACTGCACAGCAGACGAGAGCTAGGATCAGCCACCTCCACACCAACCGCTCTCCTCGCTCAACTCCCCACCACAATTCTAACCTTGGTAGCTAGGCAACATAACATTCCACAGCACACAATAACAAGCACAGTAATAATGTAATATATGGAAGTATGGAGTATAACATATCCTCCTTTCTCCATAATAATAAAATATGACCTTATACATTTTTTAAGAAAATACAAAATAGAAAAGAATAATAAGAATGAACGAAAAGGAAACTAAAATAAAGAACGCAAATAACATTTTTCTTCCTTCCTCATTAACCGTGACAAAATTCAAATCTATAAGAACAACACAAACATTTCATATCGATTGAACTTCCTAACAAATAATTAAGAGTAAAATACTTCACATCAAAAACGGTATCTCATAGGAAGAACTTTAACCCTTGAACTCTTCCTGCGAGCTATACCAGAAGGCACAACTCTACCACCATTAGTAAACGAAGATGGAATAGCACTTCCACCATCATTGCATAAGTGTGCACCAGAGCTAGAACCATCATGAGTATTCCTGACCTTTACAATTTTACTGACATTCCACCATTTCCCCCTTCAACTTGCACAGAGTTCTTGCCCAACCTAGTGACAGAAATGGGAGAACCAAATTTGCTTTCACCTTTCTTCACGTGCACAGGCGACCTAACTCGAACCAGGTCTCCTACAGTTAGAGGAACAATCTTCACACTTCTTTTATTATCAAACCAAGCCTTTTGCTTAGACTGAGAATTGGAAACATTCTCTTTTACTAAAAGCATTAGACTGTCAATATCCGGGACTGATTTAATCCACTTGTTCATCCAAGCCGGCTTAAAACTTGTATTAGGCTTCCTTCCTCTTAGTACGTCGAAAGGAGAAACCTTAGTCGTGGAGTGTGGAGTGGTCCTGTAGAACCACAGCATACTATTAAGGGAGTTATTAATATCACAGTTACCCGACTTGGCCCACTTAATGCAATCCCCCACCACCCTGTTCATTCTCTCAACCAGACCATTTGACTGGGGATGATATAGCGAGCTTTTTGCGTGTTGTATATTACATAATTTAAGAAAAGAATCAAATTCAGAACTGGTAAACTGTGAACCGTTATCAATAATCATAGTGCCAGGAAAACCCTCCCTCAAAAACAGATCTTTCAAGAACACAATAATGTTATTGGTAGAGGCTTCTTTCACAAGTTTTAACTCAGGCCATTTTGAAGCATAATCAACTAGGACCAAAATAAAACGACATCCGCCAGGTAGAACCTCTAAAGGTCCCATGACGTCTAAACCGACTTTGGACCATGGCTCAGATGGACATTCAATAGGCAGAAGAGGAGGAGTGAAAGTTTTCAAACCCTTGTCCGCAGATTTACAAATGTGACAGTGACTGACCACATCATCAATATCACTATCCATTGCAGGCCACCAAAAGAATTCACGAACACGTCGTTTAGTGAGTGTGGAACCTAAATGTCCCTCGTGAGCTTTAAGAATGATGTCTTTCTTAAGACTTTGAGGAGTAATAAGTTTGTCCCCCCTTAACAACACACCATCTTCTAGAGAAATTTCTGTTTCAACCTTCCAAAAGGGTTGTAAAATATGAGGAAGAGCACGTTCCCTTGGCCATCCTGACCTAACCAACCCACAAACACGTTGAAGGATTTCATCATCAGAGAGAGCTTTTATCCAAGATTCAGCAGACTGAATACCATGTTCAACTAAGTCAAGTGAAGCTATTAAACAATCATCGGAATCTTCTTCACTACCTTCGTCAAAGAAAATCTTATTTTCATCCTCCTTTACAGGAAAACGAAAAAGAAAATCTGCCCTGAGGTTTCTTCCCCCAGCGATATGTACAACATCAAATTGATACTGCATAAGACGTGAGACCATACGAAGAATCCTAGGAGAACAACATTTGTTACTTCCACCCCCAAGAATAGAAATAAGAGGCTTGTGGTCAGTTCTCAATAAAAACCACCTTCCCCAAATGTAGGGTCGAAATTTCTCAATGGCCCACAAACAAGACAAGAGTTCTTTCTCTATGACTGAATACTGGAGTTCACCACCTCTCAACACCCTTGATGCAAAAGCGATTGTGTTCTCCCCTTTTGAACTATCTTGGGTGAGAACTGCGCCCAAACCTACTTGACTGGCGTCAACCGTGATGCAAGAAGCCAAAACAGGATTAAAGGGTTTTAAAGCATTGCTCTTAGCAAGAGAGTGCTTTACAAACTGCAAAGCCGTTTCACACTGAGACGACCACTCGAACAAACAGCCTTTGCCAAGTAAGGAACTGATGGGCCTAACAATGGTCGCATAATTAGGTATAAACTTTGAATAAAATTCCAATAAACCAAGCAGTGACTTAACACCACTTTTGTCGCACGGCGTTGGAGCTTCAAGCAAACCTTGCCTGGGTTTGATCCCCTCACCTGAAACTAGGTGACCTAAATATTCTATTTCCTCAGTAAGGAACATGCATTTTTCAGGTTTAACGACAACCCCATGATCTTGGAAAGTCAACAGTACCTTCTCGAGAATCGAGTTATGAGTGGCAATATCTTTCGAATGTATCAAAACGTCATCTTGGAAAACAAGTACCCCTGAAATCCCTCCCAACATATTTTGCATGACATGTTGGAAAACTGAAGCCAAGTGGCAAGACCAAAGGGCATGCGCTTGTACTGAAAAGTTCCTAAAGGAGATACAAAAGCAGTGAGTGAACGAGATTCAGGTTCAAGTTCAATTTGGTGGTAAGCACTTGCTAGATCCAGTTTTGAAAAGATTCTAGACCCTCTAACACTAGCAAAGAGATCAGAAATTTTAGGTAACGGGTGAGAGTCGACCCAGATTTCCTTATTAAGAGATCTTAAGTCAATGCAAACGCGTAATTTCCCACATTTTTTGCGTGCGACGACCAAAGGTGAAAGCCAGAGAGAGGTTTCTGTGGGCTCAATGATTCCTAGGTCGCACAATGATTTAAGTTCTTTTTCTAAATCCTCTCGCACACTGAAAGGTACACCCCTCAACTTGTGCTTGACAGGAAGTGCTCCATCTTTCACAAGAATTTTGTGTCTGAACCCTTTAATGGTACCTAAACCTTCACAAAAGACAGAAGGAAAACGTTTACTCCATTGACACGATTGTATTTCATCAGACACAAGGAGAACCTGTTCGGCAGTACCAGGTTTAAGAATCATTTTGAAAAGACCTTGGTGGTACCACCCTAAAATATTAAGACCCTTTACAGCCACATACACCTTCCCAGTAATTTTCCTGTTTTTGAAAACAAGATCATCTTCAAAGAACCCTAACAGGTCTATTTTACGTCCCTCATAAGAAACTGGCGATCGATCTGGAGGTTGAAGTGGTCTCTCTCCCCAAGTTTCGGAGAACAGATCATGAGTTATCATGGTGATTTTCGCACCTGAATCAACCAACAGATTAAGTGGTTTTCCCCCCACAATAATCTCGGCAATGGGATCAACACATTCATTTGATTCATCAATACTGGACACAACATCATTTGTAAGAGATACAACAGATACAACTTCAGGATCAGATTCTTGATCTGACTCCATAACACAAGCAACAGGTCTTCTGTATGATTTACGCTTCATGCATACTTTTGCAAAGTGTCCAATCTTTTTGCAGTAATTGCAAGTTACATTTGCTCCTGGACACTTAGCACCTTTAATATGTGGTGGGTTTCCGCAACGATAACACATTTGCCTTGAGTTTTGAAAATCCAAAGTACTTTTACCAGGGTTTGGATACTTATGTACACTGCTCTTGGGCACAGAAGACTTGTTGTCACTGATTTTGACTTTAGTATTAGAAGTAACCACGTTTACAGGATCAGTGGGTTTATCCTCTAGCTCCTTTAAGGACACCTGGGATGTTTCAATGCTCTTGGCAATTTTCACAGTCTCATCTAGAGAAGGATTGGCTAGAGAAAGCAGTTTTTGACGTATTTGCTTGTCTCTACAATGGCAGACGAATTGATCACGGATCAGTTGGTCAGTGAAAACTTCAAATAGGCAGAAAGAAGCAAGTCTTCTTAAAGCAGAAATGTAGGAGTCAACATCTTCGTTTTCAGATTGGTATCTTTTCAGAAATTTATGACGTAGAACCATTAAACTGGGTTGCTTGTCAAACCTGGTCTTAAGCTTTAATATAGTGTCTTGATAAACATCAACTACATCATCAGGCAAATGAGCAATTTCAGGTAGATGTTTGAAAATGGAGCGCCCCTCAAAACCAAGTGAATGTAGCAGTAGCCATTTTTTCCGCTCACTGTTGAATCTTGACGCACCTATTGCTCCCAAATACGTTTGAAACGCATCAAACCAAATCTCCCACCTTACAGGTGGTTCTCCAGGAGATTCAAGGAAAGAAGGAGGAGGAACAGCAACAGATTGCATAGTAAAAACTGTGTAAAATAAAATAATGTGTCTGCCTCAAGAGGGAAAGAGATAATGGTATACACAAAAAATGAGAAGATGAAAAGAATTTGAAAAGATCTTGCTAGTACATGAAACAGAGCATGGAACCAACTTGCAAAAACTTGCGTAAGAAAGAGAGACCGAGAAAGTGTGTGCGAGCACAACCAAAATATGTAAATGTATAGGATCTCTGTGGTTACACGTGTTTTTTTATAGCTTATTGAAACATCAGAGTCTGAGAAGAAAGGTGTGTGAATCACCGTGACCTGAATCACACTTTCTTGTAGGAGGTGTGTGAATCACCGTTGTATCGTAAGTATTTTACTGTAACCAGCCTTTATAATGAAGGTGAGTGAGTCACAGTAGTAGAGATCACACAATTAAATTGTTTGTAGGAGGTGTGTGAATCACCGTTGTATCGTAAATATTTTAATGTAACCAGCCTTTATAATGAAGGTGTGTGAATCACCGTAATAGAGATCACACAATGAAATGGTTTGCACTTGCAGAGTGTCGAAGATCTTCCACATAAACTAAGCGAACACACTCGCGCTGACACGCGCAGCGTCACTGGGTTGCTAGGATGCGATTCTTTGACGAAAAGATCGGAGACACTTTCGCGCTGACACGCGCAGCGTCGCTGGGTTGCTAGGATGCCATTCTCCGACGCGAAGGATGTTGCCGCTTCGTTGGAGGTGGAACAGTTGCCAGGCAACTGACATGGGCTGACTGCGCACGCGCGCGTGCGAGAAATCACTTCAAAATTGCAAAACGGAACCAGGAAAAGTCTTCAAAATTCCCCAGTGAGGCTCATGAAGCTAGCGAAACCCGAGAGGGGTAGATTTCCAACCAAAAAAACCAGGCACCCTTTGGCCGAATTACAAAAGGCGCTCTTAACCCTCTCCGTGCCATCTTCAAAGTGGCGGAATGTGAAGAGCAGCTGACTGCGGCTCAGTCTCGAAAGTAACAACAAACTGGAACAGTCTTACCGCAGGACAGAGAGCAGGGACGAGTCCAAGGCCTTCGCTGGGCGATATCAGTTGCACGCAGGGTAGAGCGTGTTGCTGTGCAGTTGGACACGATCGTCGCCAACAATTGTAGTGATCGACTTGTAGGGTGAGTTGAGTTCAATTCAAATTTATTATGTAAACTGCACAGCAGACGAGAGCCAGGATCAGCCACCTCCACACCAACCGCTCTCCTCGCTCAACTCCCCACCACAATTCTAACCTTGGTAGCTAGGCAATATAACATTCCACAGCACACAATAACAAGCACAGTAATAATGTAATATATGGAATTATGGAGTATAACAGTACTTATGGTGTTTTATGGATGAGAAAGGTAGACTGACAACTCAGAAGTCCAGAGTGGAACACACAACTCCATGTGTGCGTCAAGAAGCGCCCCAATCTTTGGGATAGTTAGGTAAAACAACTGTGACAAAGCAGTTTATGCGAAAGTTAACAGAGTTATTCACCGCAGGTGCTAAACGGTGGCGTGCTGAAGCAAACCTTAGCAAAACCAATAGCTGTCGGTTTAAAGTGCTAAGGTATTAAAAGACAGGCATGCACAAGTATCCATTTGTGCATGCGTTAGCAGCAAGCTGGTGATGGAGGCAGAGAGATATAAAATACTTCTTGATAAATTGCAAAGCATACACTCCGCTGGAGGCGGAAGAATACATTCAAACTGCCAATATCATTAGAGGGGAGAGAATACTTCTCTGGTGCGACGGAGCGAAAAAAGTCAAGGGTTGAAAGGGGTGGAGCCAAAGCCCACTTTAAACATATTAGAAACAAAAGGTCTATTTAGAGAGGTGCACTGTCAAATCCAGGCCTAAAAATAGCCTTTCAGGGAAAAAAAAGCATAGGGAAATTGTGGTAGGAGATGATGTAGGTTGCCAAACCGATACCAAATATAACTCTGGAAACTGACTGATCATGCACATCGATACTACTCAAAAGAGTTTAATTAACTTTGATATTAAGAGACCTGCATCCCAAAATGGCAATTGTATCGACAAAGGTTGGTGTGAAGTCATCTTTCACATTGCACTGGAATAGAACGACTGCTTGAAAATCAGAGAGAACTTATGATAAAAGGAAATATGCAAACCAGGAGTAGGTGCAACTTCACCCAAAGCTGCACTGTGGAACGGTGCAAAACAAATCACGCAATAAGAAGTTGGTGAATCAGGATTTGAAGGTCTAAAGTCCATACTGGGGCGTCCATTTTTAGGTCTTGCCTACGACGGCGCTCACAGCCCAGACCAGCCGGGCGGCAGGGTACAATTGGACAGACAAGGTAGCAAGTTTGAGCCTAACAGCAGTGGGGAAGGTACTTCCCTTGAGGTTAGAGGAAAACCCAACACAGAGAACTCTATTTACCTCCCAAATTGACATGTGTGATTTATGGTTTATCAAGGACGTGTGACAAGCTGATTTATGACGGGCCCTTTCAGAATGATTTCTGACCCCCTCGTGTCAAGGGGGAGGGAGTGCTATGCATACATGCTAAATAGAAGTGCGGCCTATAATCCCAACAGAACACATGCCTCATGTTTTTATGATGTAAGAAGGGGGTTAAAGTGGGCCAAGTGCAAGAATGAATACAAACAAATAACAGCGCTTGCTGTGAAGAACTAGTTTTGCGTTACTGTGTTTTTTAGTAATGTTTCATAATATTGTTGCAACTTTAAACATTAATCACACTATTTTCCAGATGGTTGATTGCATTTCTTCTGATTTTATTATCAAGCTTTCTCAACTGACACGTGTTTCGCTGACGTGCCAACACGCATCCATACTGCAGGCTTTATCAAAGCTTGCTCCCTTATTTTGTTCTCTGTCAAATAACTTCAATAAAAAGCCAATCACAGGGCGTAGTAACCCAAAAGCTGGCCAGTGTTCAAGATGGTCTTGTGAACTGAGATTGACAGTACCCACAGTCCGGAACTCCGGAAGACAAAATCACGCGATAGCCAGCTTAGGAGAGGCTTCACCCGGCGATAAGTGTTTCTACGGATGACGAACAAGCCGATTAGACGGTCGTAGCAACACGAGCAAAACACGTGTCGGCTGCCAAGGATGATAAAATCAGAATTGGACTCCACTATTTAGAAAACCATTTCATTTAACAGCAATGGGTGAATAAGGTTAAAAACTGAACCCTGGCTATGCAACTAAACTGGCCCATCACAGCAAGCATTTTAACAAAGGAGAAACAAAGCAAGTTAGAAAAATGTAACAAGTCACTTTTATTACTTGCTGGGAAGCTGCGTCCCTGAAGACCCGGCGGAGGCGAGCTGCTTTACGGAAGCATCGCCGGCGTAATGCGCATTTTTAGGTCTCGCTGAGTCAGCAAGCATGGGCTGCTCGGAGACACTTTAGTAGGTGAGTTTTCAAAGTGCTGCTGAAGGCTGGCGGTTCGCGCGTGCAAGCTCGCATGAGCGCAAGCTTGTCGCCAGCCAGCATTCAATTGTACTTTTTGGTAGGTCTCCCTAAGCACTACCACCCTCATCATGCAGATCACAAAGTTGTATTTCTGTGGATAGGTCAGTGGGTTACCGCTTTTGACAGAGATATCTTTTTGTTACTTGCAATTCTTAAGCTGCAACCCTCACAATATAGCACAGTGAGCTATAAACCGGCACCATCTGCGAGGTGTGGCTTTAGAACCTTATTGTTTTTTCTAGAATTCGTCAACGATACAGGCACAGCAGGATCTCAATAGTTTCAACAACTGTTGCTTGATCAGGAAGCATCTTCAAAGCCCTGGCAGTGGGAGCAGTGTCTGGATGTTGTATTGAAAACAGTAACTGCTTGGGTAAGGAGTCTAGTCATGAAGACATGGAAGCTTTCATTTGCAGGGTCACCTAAGGAAAGTAGATAATAAATTAAGGCAGATATTTAAGGGATTGCAGATTGTCACCACAGCACCTGGTCTATGGTGTGTCGCCCCAATCACTCTTGTTTCGGTAGTCTAAGAGGTAGGACTATACACCACGATGAAACAGTTCCCATCTTCCCAATGGAAATTTCTGCACAATCCTCCTTTTCCTCCCTTTTCCCCAAGGTAATGATTGAAAGACGGCCAGTCCACAGTACATCAATATAGACTGGGTTCCAAGCTACTCTGGGGGTCACTGTTGCCACAACTTGTAGGTATGTAAGCTGCTTACCACGAGGAAAGAACTGAAGTCAAAAAGCCTTTGAGTGATGGTCTCTGACAATTTGTTGAGTGAGAATGTGGAGTAAAATAGCTTTCTGCCCCACTACATAAAATTACTGTTGGAAAATGTGAGGCTATTAGAAGTGTATGAGATTAACAATTTGGCTATACTTGAGGCTCCATACATGTACTAGAGGCCAGTGACACTACTGTAAAAGTGTATTGTAGGAAAGTGGGTTTCTGTTGCAGTAAAGCCCACCCCACACTTTTTGCCAGACTACTGATGCACTTTGACTTGATGTGCCCTGGGTCCCTGCCAATCAGGTTCCCAGGGCCTGTGTTCTTTCCCCAAAACTAACCCAATTGGCATATGTGGCCACAGGTCAGCCCCTGCTAAATGATACCACAGGTACCCCGGGCACTGTGACCAGGGAAGACATCTAAGGGCTGCAGCACTTATTGTGCCACCCTTAGAGCCTTTGTACCTTTTCAGACACACACACACACTGCCTTTGCAGGCTGCATGTTTTGGTGCAGAACAAAGTGAAGAGTCGACATGGCCCACATCCCTGTGTGCCATGCCTACAACCCACTGCCCTGGCAGAGATCAGTCACCCCTCTAGCTGGGTGCCTTATACCAGTGGTGAGGCTACAGGTGAATGAGACCTGTACCCCTACAGTGTCTAAGTCCAATCTTAGACATTGTAAGTGCAGTGCTGCCATTAAGAGTATATGGTGCTGGGAGCTTGTCATTACAAACTCCACAGCACCATAATGGCGACGCTGAAAACTGGGAAGTTTGATATCAAACTTCTCAGCACATTAAACCCACACTGATGCCAGTGTGGAATTTAATGAAAAATCCACACAGAGGGCATCTCAGAGATGCCCCCTGACAAACTACCAGCCTCTGGTGGGTTCCCTGACTGGTACACACCAGCTTGCCACCACAAGACATGTTTCTGGACCCCCAGGGTGGGAGCCTTTGCTCCCTGAGCCCAGAAACAAGGCCTTTCCTGGGCGGAGGTGTTCACACCTCCCCTGGGCGGAGGTGTTCACACCTCCCCAGGCCTGGAAGAGCCAGTGGCGGCTGGTGAGATTTGAAAGTGGTGAGCGTAAAAGAAAAATCAAGTCCTGCAGTGATGTTGCCTCGCTAGACCTTATTTTAATTTCCCTGTGAATTTACATACGTTGCTTTTTTACAGCAGCAATATATCTGACAGAATTTTATTTTAAAAAACAGATGTGCCAAGGATATTTCTCCTTTTCAATATACAATGCATTCCTTTTTAACAAGTTTGGATCAATATGAATGATAAGGTGAAAACAGAATATATAACGTAAACATGTAAAACACTTTCTGATTGCTCGCAACATTCCGGCCCTCTCCCTCCACTGTGAATGGCATTTCCTAGTCTCATCAGGATTAAAGCACAGTAACTGAAAATATCCTTCACAGCTCAGAAATGGATTTTCCTTTTTCCGATGCTTCCAGCTACATATCCGTCTCAGCAGCAGAAAAAAAACACAATCACTAGCAGTTTTTACGGCACGCACCACACTTCCTTCAAAAACCGGTGACAGAAAATGAAAACCTCATCTGCAGGAAATAAAATCCGAAGCAGGTGCTTGGAATGTCAGAACGTATGTAACACGGACTTGCACAGCAACGCCGCGCTATCAGTAAAACTCCAAACGCTGCTATTCATCGCGTTTATACTCGCAGAAGATTTCATGCAATCATGTAGCAGTGTTAATTATGCCTGCCAATTGTTATTTTGCATATTGCCAAATTAAATGACACGGATATGCAGTTCGGCGCTAAACTAGAAAGAGCCCTCTCGGCTAATCTTGCTGAACATTCAGCCTCACAAGTATTCTTTGCAGACGATGTGCGCCACGCTTCACAAGTTCATGCATGATTTCTGTGCTCATGCACACGTCATACTATCAGACAAAAATAAATGCACAACATATGCCACTGTGTTCACCAGTTTTACGGCGTCGTGTGGGCCTCCCTCGGCACTGAGGTAAACACAAAATGGACCCCGTAACCGCCATTCTACACTGAGGTATAGGCCTCGCATGACAGGCATCCTAGACTCTTGCTCACACATCGTTGTCCCCGCCTCCTCACCACTGTAACACACTGGTCACCCTTTGACCACCCGCCCCTCACCTTCAACTGCCTCTTCCCTTCTACCCATTCCTGCTCCATCTACCCCCTTACTCCATCTCTTCGCCTTCCTCCCTTATATGCGTTCACCTCTTGCACCCCGTCCAACCCTCGTCTGTGACAGAAACACATATTAAACCTCTAGCCTGCTTTTCCACCACAGAGTGCCTTGTGTACCCCTTTCCTAGCGCAACTTCTGTGCAAATTCGGTCGCTAAGTTTCATACATCATTCTCTTTACCTTGTCCCCGCAGTTCCCCTATCAATGTGCCCAAAACTCACTTTGCTGTCAACGGCAACTCTGTCCTGCATCTTTCCTACCTGTGTCCCTTTTGCTGCTTCCTTCCCTCACACCATTCTCCTGCCTGTCACTATGTCCCTTGCTTAGTTTCCATCAACTTCCTCCCACCACTGTTTCTTCCGTTACCCCGAGCTCTGCTCCCTTGTCAGCCCCATTCCTGTGACCCTGCGCATCTCCCCTGCCTCCTACCTGTCACGGGCTGCCCTCACTGTCGCGGCTGGGGGAACATGGCAGTTGCGGGTAGGGGTCAGGGGAGGGGGGGTTATAATAAAAAACAAAAACGTACCTTAAGTTACCGGGTCCTGAGTCTCGCGCCGCATCAGCTCCTGGTAGTGGTGGGGTCCCAACAGGAAGCAGCCACAGGCAGCCTCCCTCCCCTCCCCTAATCCAATCACAACGCTGCAATGTCAGCGTTGTGTTTGGTAAGGCGCAGCGGAGAGCGCCCCAGCCGGGCCATTTTCTCTATGTAGGCTGCATGCAGAAGCCTACATAGAGAAAATGAGGGAGTGCGCATGACTGCTTTGTTCGGCCCAAACAGTCAGTACCCACAACAGTGGGCAAAGCCACTCCCCCCTGCACTCAAGAAGGAACGCCCACCTGCCCGCCCCCAACCAGGCACTCCAGGCACTTCTGCTTTCTCGCAGTGCGAGAAGCAGAAACATAAAATAGTAGTTTTACCATTTTATGTTTCTGCTTCTCGCACTGCGAGAAAGCAGTGGGGCGACGTCCCCATGGAGGAGCCACCACTGGTAAGAGCCATCTGTGGCAGGGGAGCTTCAAAGGCCTGGCAGCCTTTGTAATGCAACCACCAGCCTCTCCTGCTATCAGGAGCAGGCCCCCTTCCTGTCTCTCCTCCTTTTCGGCGGGAAGACAGGCTGGAAAAACTAGCCAGCCCAGAAGGTGCGCCCACCTCTGCCAACTCCACCCCTCAGGTGGGGGAGGCGAGGTGAAGCACTCTCTTCAGTGCCCTCCATGTTGCAGATGGCAGGCACTCCCCAATCAGGATTATGGATTGTGCTCACTCCCCCACGTGGGGTGAGCATACCAAGGGTGTAGTCACCCTCAGGTCAGTAGCCCATTGGGTACTGACCTCGAGACCCCTAAAATGCCCCCTAATACAGTATTTAGGGGGCAGCCCTGAACCAAGAAAGCCGATTCCCACAACCTAAGAAGAACAAGCATTGGCATAGCCAATAGGTCTCGCCTTTGGGACCTTATAAGTGTTTAGCTATGCAACAGTTGCATACCTAAATACTTATAAGGTCCCAAAAGCGAGACCTATAAAGTGAAAGTGATCGCGATCCGATCAAACATCAAAGCGGCCGTACGGCCGCGAAAGTGAAAGTAATCGCGGTAAAGTGCGGCGCGCGCGCCCACGCACATGCACTGTAGCTCTAGGCTGACCTGGTAGCACTTTTTGGAGCCCTCTCAATAAGTCTCGCCAGACCAGCGCATGTGCTGGGTCTGGCGAGACCTAAAAAGGACGAAAGAAGATGCCCAGCAGTGGAGACTGCAGAGAACAACTGACTTGGCCCCAGCCCTACTGGCCCGTTTGCAGTTTCCGGAGATCCTGTGCCAAAAATTGTCTTGTCCTGCAGCCAGCGACCTCCAGAACACTGGGGAGGACTGACTGCCTTCAACAAAGACCGGATCTCCTGTGAACAGCAGCTCTGTTCAAAAGAAACACCAAACAAAGAGTCCGAGCCTGCTGAGGAAAAAGAAACATGATGCCTGGAACCACCACTGCACCCGTCACCTACAGCCCGAGTTCAAGGGGCCCACCAGTCCCAGCGACGTCCCCCAGTGCTCCAGAGTCCGAGTCCACCATCGGCTGACCCCACCAGGACTCCTCGATGTCCCCTGCAGCCTCTGCACGGAGACCTCCCCTAACCGCAAGAGTCCCGGTAAGGTGAAGTCCGACCTCAAAAGACACCCCTGCATCCAGCCGCCCTGCACCCTGGAAAAAGGAACCCGAGGTGCACCTACGTCCCTGAGTCCTCCAACTTACCTCCCGAAAGTTTTCCTGCACCGAGCCTTCAGCTAAAAACCAAAAACGAAAATCCCCATTGACAACAACAGGGCACCCGACGACAAAACAGCACCCTGCACCCAGCCGCCCCTGAGCCGCTGTGGGTGCACTTTGTGTGCCCAACCGGATCCCGCTTTGCCCTGAGCCTAACACCAGGAGCTCCTGGTGGCCTGCTGGCCAGTAGCCACCAGCCAGAGGACCACTATCCCTCATTGGATAACATTGGGCCTCAGCACTCTGCACCTGGCCGCCCTAGTGGCGCTGAGGGTGTAACAAGAGTGCATCCTTGACCCTGGGGGAACCCTTGTTCAAACCCCAGAAGCTCAAACTCCAACGACCGATTACTTTCCTGGTAACCGTTAACTTAATTTCTCTCCATCGAAACCTATTGGCTGTTTTTCTCTGAAAAATGTTCTAAGTGTGGAGTTGATTTGTATGGAAACCTGACAAATAACAATTATGCAAAACTGATTTTACTTACCTTTTCTCATGGAAATGTCCCAGTGTGATATCTAGGCATATCACACTGAGTAGAAAAAGTAATCTAATAAGTAATCTCAAAAGTAACGTAAAAGTAACTTACCTGTAATTTTCATTGCAAAGTCGATACAAAGTATATGTACAATTGCATTTCAAACTGTATATTTATTGCAAAGTATTTATCATCTTACCTGTGCCAGGCTTGCTTGGTTCTAGAAAATAAAATAACTAAAAGAATATTGTTATAACAAAAACAATTGGTCTGAAGTTCAGTCTTTGAGTGTGTGAATTCATTTGCTGACTGAGTGTGTACAACAAATGCCTAACACTGTCCTCTGATACTGCCTTACTGCTCGACCACACTACAACAAATAGAGAGTGAGGTGCTATTTAACTTTACCTCTGCCTAACTTTGGGGATCCACTGTACTCTGTGCACACTATACCTCACTTTGGTATTGAATATACAGAGCCAGCTTCCTACATGTATGACGCAAGGATGCAGGAGTGAATGATACTCCATGGAACTGTGTGAGACTAGTGATATGGGAATCGGGTTGTGAGAACAGGACAAACCCTCTTACTGAAGGTTTAAAGAGGATTTGAAAGAACTACTATTCCAATGGCATTTCCAGGTGTAACTTACTTTTAACTTCCTGGGTTTCCAAAACGAACATAATTTCTACAAAGTATTGGTGAAAATGACCTAGTTGTGCTGTTAAGGCTTGAGGGAGGTTCTTCTAAGATGTGTGGAACCAGTCAAGTGAAGAAAGAGATATTCTTTATTTACTTGTTAGTCCTTTAGGTACAGAATCAGGAATATAACTTTGATCATAACTGCATACTCCCACTAACTACAACTCTATAGAGCCTTCCAGTTAACGCTCACAAAACCAACGCTCTATACATCATCATTCCCTATTAGCATTCCAGACACTGGCTGAGGCACTAGTGAAATGAATGAAACTTGTTAAGTGAGAATGGGTGAAATCCACTGATCTATATCAGACCAGTGACGTGGTAATGAGTGAGACCCCATTGATGTGTATGAGACCAGTGATGTGAGAAAGACTGAGACTCCACTAAAGTGTATGAGACTGGTGATGTGACCAGGACTGAGACTCCACTAAAGTGAATGAGACTGGTGATGTGGGAATTAGTGAGACTCCACTGAAGTGTAAGAGACCGGTGATGTGGGAATGACGGAGACTCCACTGAAGTGTATGAGACCGGTGATGTGGGAATTAGTGAGACTCCACTGAAGCGCAAGAGACCAGTGATGTGGGAAGGACTGAGTCTCCACTGAAGAGTAAGAGACCGGTGATGTGGGAATGAGTGAGACTCCACTGAAGTGTATGAGACCGGTGATGTGGGAATGAGTGAGACTCCACTGAAGTGTAAGAGACCGGTGATGTGGGAATGAGTGAGACTCCACTGAAGTGTATGAGACCGGTGATGTGGGAATGAGTGAGACTCCACTGAAGTGTATGAAACCGGTGATGTGGGAATGAGTGAGACTCCACTGAAGTGTATGAGACCAGTGATGTGGGAATGAGTGAGTCTCCACTGGTGTATGAGACCAGTGATGTGGGAATGAGGGAGACAGTGATGTGGGATAGAGTGAGACTCCACTGAAGTGTATGAGACCAGTGTTGTAGGAATGAGTGAGACTCCACTGAAGTGTTTGAGACCGGTGATGTGGGAAGGACTGAGTCTCCACTGAAGCGTATGAGACCGGTGATGTGAGAAGGACTGAGACTCCACTAAAGAGTATGAGACCAGTGATGTGGGAAGGAGTGAGACTCCACTAAAGCGTATGAGACCGGTGATATGGGAATGAGTGAGACTCCACTGAAGTGTATGAGACCAGTGATGTGGGAAGGACTGAGTCTCCACTGAAGCATATGAGACCAGTGATGTGAGAAGGACTGAGACTCCACTAAAGTGTATGAGACCAGTGATGTGGGAATGAGTAAGACTCCACTGAAGTGTATGAGACCAGTGATGTGGGAATGAGTGAGACTCCACTGAAGCATAAGAGACCAGTGATGTGGGAATGAGGGAGACTTCACTGAAGTGTATGAGACCTGTGATGTGAGAATGAGTGAGACTCCACTGAAGTGTATGAGACCAGTGATGTGGGAAGGACTGAGTCTCCACTGAAGCGTATGAGACCGGTGATGTGAGAAGGACTGAGACTCCACTAAAGCATATGAGACAGGTGATGTGAGAAGGACTGAGAATCCACTGAAGCGTATGAGACTGGTGATGTGGGAATGAGTGAGAATCCACTGAAGTGTATGAGACCGGTGATGTGGGAATGAGTGAGACTCCACTGAAGCATATGAGACCGGTGATGTGGGAATGAGTGAGTCTCCACTGAAGCGTATGAGACCGGTGATGTGGGAATGAGTGAGACTCCACTAAAGAGGATGAGATCGGTGATGTGGGAATGAGTGAGACTCCAATAAAGCGTAAGAGACCGGTGATGTGGGAATGAGTGAGTCCACTGGACTGTAGGAAGCCATTGAAATGGAAATGACCGATACTCCATTGAGGTTTATGAGACCAACCATGTGTTGTGGGAATGGAGGACTCCATTAAAATGTATTAGATCAGAGATATGGGACTGGGCAAGAAACATACATAAAGGCGGTGATGGAACTGAATGAGAGTTTACTGAAATGTATAAATCAAGCAGGATGGTAACTTGTGAGGGGCAATTGTAATGTACGAGTCAATTAAGCAGGGAATGGGTGCGATTCTACAGGGAATTAAGTGCAAATGGGTAAGACCCTTTCCCAGCAGTGAGGTGGGAAATGGGTGACACCAACTGGTGCCTGCTGTCACTGCCATAGCAAGGGTTTCATGGACTCTAATGCAAGCAAGGAAAATGGACTTCCCTAACTTTCGGAGCAAAACACAGCCATCTCTGGTGTGCAGAGGTCCCCTTCGCTTCTGAGCCCAGGTGTCACAACACCTGCAGTACAGTTGAATTCTACGCCCCTGCCTGCGATTAGGATGTAAGAAGATATTATCAGAAAATAACCAGCTCGAGAGCTCGCCCCGGGCCGGCTGGCCTCTCGCACTGTCCGCGTGCCGGACATCAGAAGTGAACAGGTTAACGCTGCCTGTCAGCAAGCCCGCCCCACCTGAAGGTTTATGTGGACCCTGAGAAGCCCCGCTGGTGCTGCGCCTCCCGCTCCTCGCAGGCTCCCGGCTCACTCCCGTGTGCGGGGCATGGGACCTGCTCAGGACACCGTCCCAGGACTGCAGGCTCACCCCCTAGGGCAGAGCTTTCCAAACTCTGTGTCGGGACACAGTACTGTGTCGCCTGCCGTGCTTGGGTGTGTCGCGCAACGACAAGGAGATGCTCTATTCTTTCTTTCTAGGACCTACAGTGACGTAAGTGCGTGACGGACCTGTTTATTCAGGAGTAAGCATCCTCATCCGTATAATCTGTGATCCTGTTTTCAGAGCCGTTAGTGTTTCCTTTCCGAACACTGTCTCTATGAGGACCAGAGGTCGAAGTGAGCAGGATCGGCAGGGCACGGCGTGCCCGTAATTCTTTAATTTCACAGAGTCCGTTCCCCAATTTCTGTTTTTTAACATGCCTACCCGACTCGAGAAATCACGACGGACGATAGTTAAGGCTGGGCTTTGGGGACAGGCAGAACGGGCAGAGAAGACAAGGAAAGTGTCCAGTTCTCCTGCCGCTGGCAGCTGCACGCACCCCCCTCTCTTTGTTCCTCCTTTTCCCTCTCCTTCTGTCTCACGCCTCCTCATTTGGTGAAAATCGAGACTTCAAGAAACAGGTATTACCTACTCTTTGCTCCTTTCGTTTATTTGCTCCCCTGTGAAATGGATCCAAAAAAGAAAAAGACTTTTGCTGAAAACGTCGTATTTCTGAAATTGTTCAGTTTTTAAGTGCAGCCTCGGGGTGGAGAGAAATAAAACATTCAAAATATGAATAACTAACTCAATCAAGACAGAGTGGTTGTAAGGTGGCCAGATTGATTTATTCACACAAACACATTAGCGCCACTTCACAGTGTTTGCCAGTGAAGCGCTACTTTTGTTTTCTCGTCTCTCTTTGAACAGCATTGCTTTCCCTGGGTGGGAATTGTGCACTATTCCTGGAGGTACTGAAATACCAGATTGATGGGTGAACTAGAAAACAAAATGTGTACAGCGGCTATGTGTACACGAATGAGGGGCCATATCATCAAGTAACGGCGATAACATTTTCGCCGCTTTAGCGTCAGGAAACTGCTGCTAAACCGGCGATAATGCACTTGATAATATGGTTTTGGTAATTTGTGAATTCTTTACAGATGTTACTGCAAACAACTATGCTGCAAGCTTTTCCCTATTAATAGCAATATTTCAAAGGCACAAGGATGACATCTGATTGCATTTGTCCCTGTCCCACTGGCCTTATGGCAGAACAAGTCTAATATGTTTCTGACTCTGCTGCGGCCCACAATAATCGAGCACCGTGACGTTGACGAGATGGGACAAATACATACAAAATGGGGACTTAATACATGGAGCTGATCACGGGGGAAGAGAGTGCTGCATTGAATGCATTGTGTTCACTGAAAAATAGCCTAGAATAGATAAAAGGAAGATACATGAAGACGCCACGTCAGAAGAGTATGTAGCGGCGATAGTGCATGCCAGTGAAACCCCATTTCCTCCTGATAAAAATGATGAAGATGTCTGACATGCTGCCCGGCCGTGTGCCTTTAAAAACAAAATTTGATTAATACTGTGACTTTCATTTTAAACGGGCAGGGCCTTCTCTATTTAGCCCCCCCCCCTTCCCCTAATTTTGGAACCTACTATTTTACAAATTGCATCTTAGCTAATCCTTCATAGGCTTTAAAAAGGAACTTCAGACTTACTTATTGTAGGCGTATCACATTTTGTATGCCCCGCGCCTAAACCCCCTTCGGAGTACTATGGGCCTGAGTAAAGCAGGCAGTCAGACAACACTGACTGCACAAGAGCATTACGTGGCAGAGTGAATGCAATTATGCATAGGGCGACAGTGGAGCAGTCAGTAAGCAGCCTGAAGTCTTTAACCAGCAGCACGTAATTACGAGGGTAAAGTAACACGTGGGACTTTTCTTGTTACTTTACCAGACAGTACTTTACCAAGTAGGTATTTTTTCAATGTCATAATATTTATGCCATTAAAAAGGGGGCGGTTTAAGGGTTCAGGTGGTGGGACGAGTAAGGTTTCAGTGTCGTAGGGGTTATAAGGGGTGTTTAGGGCAGCCGCGGCCCGTGGCGGGAGTTCCGTGGGGTGGAAAGGCGGGGCGGGGCAGGGTGGGGGGTACTAAAAACCGGAATATGGATAATTGGAGGTAAGTAAACAATTAATTAAAACAAATTTCGTAGCGCGCGCTGCATCGCTCTGCATCGCACAACTAAATTTGTTTTATTTATTTAATTGTTTACTTACCGCCAATTATCCATATTCTGGTTTTTAGTACCCCCCCACCATGCCCCTTCCCCGCCCCACCTTTCCGCCCCACGGAACTCCCTCCACGCCGCGGCTGGTTTAGGGTTCATGGGTGGATGAGGGTAAGGGGTATATAGGGGTTTTAAAGGGTTTAGGGATCGATAGGGGTATCCGACCTTCAGAAAGGATGGTGGTGATAGGAAAGAATTAAGACTTAATTCTTTCCTATCACCACCATCCTTCACGTTTTTAGTCCTGGCCAGGGGGTCCAAGAATACATTTTTGAGCAGTGACACCTCTGAGCTAGTTTTAACTTTCACAGCACTTCTCTTTTGGTGATCCCAATATACATTGGCAAGACATATATGTATATTTTACATGTTTGTATTGTCTTCATCCAACTTGCTTAAAGGGTTGGCTGTGCGTGCACCCGCCCTTTTTGTACCGTAAATCACTGGGGCATGTGTCAATGTGTGCATGATTATATTCTTGTTTCAGGCACAAACTTAACCATACACCCAGTTTTGCCAATCATTGTCTTTGTTAGAACAGATTCACAATTGCTTTATTAACCTTCCTGCTTTCTCGAATTTGCTTGAAAATGCACCATTTGCCCACTATTTTTTCAAACTTTTCTCAGGGGAGAACCACCCCGAACCCCGCTCGCTCGCATTACCGTGTCACTAGGTCGCGATTGTCTAAAAGGTGTGTCACCAACATGAAAAGTTTGGAAAGCTGTGCCCTAGGGGGCAACCCTAGGCCGTGGTGCAGGAGAGAGCGGGAGAGACATCCGCACACGAATGAGCTGAGCACCTCCAATGGCTGGCCTCTGACTCCAAGAGGTGTCTTTAGACATTCAAAGGACGGGCCAGCGAACTCAAATCATGAAGTGACATAGGCTAGAGATGGGATTTCCTGCGTGCAACATGTCCCTTCCTGCTCCAGAAGACGGCCCTTGTCTCTAAAGAGCGGTGTTCAGAGAAGTTGTGCGTGGGTCCAGTTGAACCTTCGTGACGGCTTTGAGATTGGGCTGGTGGATTCCCCCAGACACCACCAGGGATTATCCAAGTGGGCGAACCATCAGCCACCCTGACAAGTGAGTGGCACGACCAGCCGTCACGGACATCCGGAGGCTGGGAGACAGTCTTCCAGGAAGCTTGTCTTTCCAGGCGGAGACACAAAGCAGGGCTGCAACATCGTGGATTACCCCCGCAAGGAGACATGGACACTGCAGGTGCGGGGTAAAGTAAGTACTTATTTCGGAGAGGGAGAGCCATGCAAGTGCTCCTCTCTGTGCCCCGTAACTCTCTGCGCAGTCCCGCGCTGTCCCATGAGGCCCCACGGCTAATCACGTGGTTGCCGAACAACTAGACTGCGACACCACACATCTCCCCCGTTAACAACACACAAAGTAATGAACGGAACAATAGATTTGCTTTACATAAGCGATGAGTACATGAACAGTAGGTGTACCCCTGGCCTACGTGGGGGCACCTCAACGGAGGAGCTGCAGCAGGTCAACCTTTTCCTGCTGCTTCCCACGGAAATTGCTGTCCTTAGTGGGTAAAAGAGAGAGAGATAGAGAGAGAGAGAGAGAGAGAGAGGAGAGAGGATCACGGTAGGTGATCATCAAGAGGTAGCGAAGTGGGAAACACTGGGGCGAGCCTACATAGCAAACTCGCTACACTTTTTTGGGCGCACCACTACCCTGCCTGTGTGGGTGCGTGTGAGGGAGGCTTGCACCTCCTGTGTTGCTCTTACGTGTGATCTGGTCCTCACTGTACTCTCTTCCTGGCCCCTGTCGTGTGAGGTGGGAGCCTTTTGACTATTGTCTGGGTTGCCTGTGTCATTGGTTTCCTGAGGTGGCGTGTGCTGTGCGGCATCATCGTTATTCCTCACCCCTGTGGCCTAGGTATCACCCCCTGCACCCCTCCTTGTACTAAAAGTCCCGGTGCTAACAGGTGGTGGCTGTCATCTAAATCAGAGTCCCCGGCGCTATATCCAGCCCTTGTGGTAGCGCCATCCTTTTGCCACTGGACGACCCTGTTGCATTTTGCCATTCTGCCATGTGACCATACTTTGCCGCCACTCAGTAGGGCCCAGCGTGAATAAAGTTCTCTGATTTGTAGTGGTTTGCTGAACTTGCTGTCACCTTTCTTGCCTAATTGGCCAAGTTTCACCCTGACCCAGTCTCCCAATGTCAATGAGACCTCTTGCACGCCATGCCTCCATGTCTTTGTATATTTTCTGAGCCTTTTCTATGTTGCTTCTGACCACCGCGGGAGAACATTTGCTTTGAAGTGTCATGTTCATCCAAACGAGGTTATCTCTCGTAAATGGCTCTCTTCCTCGTAGTATCTTAGTACGTCAGGGTGGGCGTGATGCGATAGGCCCACACTGTGTTCCTGATTTCTGTTTCCCAGTTCTTGCCTGTGCTGATGGCCGCTTGGACAGAGCCCATGATTACTCGGTTGAACCGTTCGGCGAGGCCGTTGCCTGCGGGGTGATACACTGGTGCGTGTTTGGTGTGAATTTCATTTCTCTGGATGAAGGCTGACCATTTCTCAGAGGTAAACTGGGAACCATTGTCGCATGTGATGACTTTCAGAATTCCTTCCCTCAAGAATGCACTGGTTAGGAACGCAATGACTGCATCCGCGTCCACCTTTTCGCAGACTTCTACTTCCGGCCACTTGGAGTATCTGTCGACTAGGACAAGGACATATTTGGGTACCCCCCAGGAGTCTAGGATGCGACCCAATATGTCAACCGACACCTCTTCCCAGGGGTTGGTGGGAGTGGCGAACTCGCCCATCGGGGGTCTCAGCATCGTCAGTGATTTGTCTGCATTGGCGCAATGCTGACAAGCACGAACATACTTTTCCACGTAGTTGTCGATGGCTGGCCACCAGTACGACTGTTTCATTCTCCTCTTTGATTTCACAATTCCTAGATGGCCTTCGTGCAGTATGCTGAGGAGACTGTCCAACAAAGTCTTCGGGGGAATGACTTTGTCCTCTCTGAGTAAAAAGACGATGTTGTCACTGAGGGACAATTCATCGCGCACCTCCCAATATTTCCGGAAATCGTCCTTCAGATGTTTCTTCTCGGGCAACCCCTGTGTGACGAAGGTTTTCACTTTGGATAGGTCAGGGTCATTGTCGTAGGCCGCCTTCCAGTCTTGCGCACTGATGATGATCTCATGGTCTGCCGTGAGCGCCACCTGGTACTCATCCCATTCACCATGGTGCGGCGCTCCCTCCATGGCAGCGGATCGGCTGAGAAAATCGCCACTTTGTTCTTCTGGCCTGGCAAGTATTCTACGTCGTAGACAAAATCCAGTAGTCTGAGCATCATTTTGGTGATGTGCGGGATGGCCTTCGCGTGACTGCTGGATGTAAGGACCTGTTAGACCTGGCACCTTGGCGTGAGTCTCCCTTCCACTTTTTGTCGCTGTGCCTCATGTGTTTTGCTGGTGTTAGGTGCTCAGAGCACTGTGCCACTGCCAACCAGTGCCACAGTGCAAGTGCTCCCTATGTAAAATGTATATGTTGGTTGGATTCCATGATTGGCTTATTTGGTTTACTGTCAGACCCCAGTAAAGTGCACCAGGAGTGCCCAGGGCTTGTAAATACAAATGCTGCTGGTGGGCTTGCAGCACTGGTTGTGCCACCCACAGAAGCGGCCTAGTAAAATGTGTCTAAGGTCTGCCATTGCAGAACCTGCGTGCAGTCTGGTACTGTCATGCTGACTGGGCAAGTGCACCCACTTCCCAGTCCCTAAACCTTCCCTTAACTTCATATTAGTCACCCCTATGGTAGGCCCAAGGGCAGGGTGCATTGTAAGCATAAGGTAGGACAAGCCCTGATGTGTGTGGCATGTCCTAATAGTGAATTACAGCCATTTTCGTTTTTCACTATTGCAAGGCTACCTGTTCCCATAGGCCAGAATCGGCTGTTAGAATTGTTACATCCTATGATCCTAACAGACCCAGGGAACATGGTAGAAATTCGAGTTTAGTGTGCCTGAACTCAGAATAATAAAATACATCTTTTGGTAAAGTTTATTTTAATATTCTGTGTTTGCAAATACCACTTTTAGAAAGTTGGTATTTGCTTGCCTAACCATTTCAGCCCGCCTCTGCTATGATGTGTATCTGCCTGTCTGGTTTGTGTGAGTGACAGGGCTGGGGAAACCCAGAGGGGCAGAGCTAGGTAGCCTGGTGGTGAATAGAGAGATTGACATCCAGATGGGTGGGAGGAGTGCACCTGGACTCTGAATAGGGCTGTGCTCTGCCACCACAATGCTGGCTCCACCTCCTGTGGAGCGGCTGATGTCTCTGCCCTGCACCCTGAATAGAAATTCAGAGTCATGTTAACAAAGTGCTCAGGAACTGGTTTGGACTGGGCAAAGGCCCCTCTAACCCAGAGGAACAAAAGAATTCGGGGTATAGGTATTGGGACGCTGATCCCAAGAAATTAGATCCTGCTTGACAAGAAGAACCTCTGCCTGAGGAGAAGGAACCGGGAAAGCTGTAAGGAGGAGTACTGTCCCTGACCTGGGGGATTGGCCACCAGTGGTTGCCTTGCTGCTGAAAGGAGAGGAGAAAGACTACAAAGACTTTATTTCAACTTGTGCTGAAGTCTCAGGAACAACAGACTTCACCCCCCAGCTCCCCAAAGTTCTGTGGAAGTGCCTGCTGCTATTGTTGGGCCCTCTGAGGGACTGTGTGTCGCAAGGAGCTGGAAGTGCGACTCAAGAAGGAGAAGCGTGCCGCGGTCGGAACTGCTGTCGTCGCATCACGTAAAGGGTGTCGCCGCTGCAGCATCGCATCGAGCGGAAGCGTCTCGCATCATCCAAGAAGTGTCTCGCAACGCCAAAGAAGCGTGTCGTAGCTGACGCATCGCACCGCATCCAGAGAAGATTCTCGCCTCGAAGAAGAAGCGTGTCGCCATCGCAGCCATCGTAGCTGTCGCATTGCACCGTATCAAGAAAAGCACCTCGCATCCATGGAGAAGCGTGCCGCCGTCGGAGCTGCTGTCGTCGCATCGCGTAAAGGGGTGTCACAGCTGCAACATCGCATCGAGCGGAAGCGTCTCGCAAACGTCGGCGAAGAGTGCCGCTGCCAAGGCCGCTGTCGTCGCATCGCGTAAAGGGTGACGCAGCTGTAGCTGACGCATCGAGTCGAGTCTTCTCGCAACATCGGAGAAGCGTAACGCATCTGGAAGATCTTCACGTCTTAATTTCTTTGCACCAAAAACTTCATCGCATCAACACCGTTGCAACACTTTTGTTGCCCTGCGTGTCGCATCTAAAAGGTACATTGACTTAAAGTGTCGCATTTAAGAACTTAAGAGAACTAAGCAAACTTCTACCATCTAAAGTAACAGTATTGTGTATTTTTGTCGTTTAATGGTCTAGTGGTAACTCTATATAAAGAATCCTTATTTTTAAAATCAAACCTGTGTGGTGTCCATTTGTAGTGTTGTCCCTTGGTTACTGTATGTGTTCACAAATGCTTAACCTATAACACTCTGAGATAAGCCTTGTCTGCTCGCACCAAGCTACCTAGAGGGTGAGCAGGGGTTATTTTAGGAGTGTAACCCCTTACCCTGACTAGAGGAAAGGTTCCCTGCTTGTCACAAGTACCTACCTGTGCCAACCAGTAACCCGGATTCTAACATTGGTGGTCAGCGGTGAGGATTCTGGACTTGCATTTGTGACTCATGTACAGTGATTGGTGAACACTACTTAGTGAGTGCAGACCTTAACGCAACCAATACTTGTTGGTAGATTTCTTCTTGGGAATTTCTATTTTTGAGTACTGCCAAGCTTAACCATGGTGGAGAAAGCAGCATCCATAGTCTCTGTTGATAATGAATGGGAATGGGAAGAAGAGAAACTGGAAAGCTACAAAGTATCACAGCTGAAGTTCTTCTGCAGGAAATTGTATGTTTCTACTACTGGATGTAAAAACAAGGCAGAGTTCTACAAGGCGCTGAGGGCCTGGGAAGAAGCAAGGAATGCCACTGATAATGATAATGCAGAGGAGCAGCTGGATGGGCCCGTGGGTCCAAGAGGAAGGAGAACCCCTTCCCCTGCCGGTAACAGTGTTTCCAGTAAAAGTCTATCTCTAGAGGAGCTGGCAGATAGAAAAGAGTGTAGGATGCATGAATTGGACCTGACCAAGCTCAAGTTAAGTGGGCAGTTAGAATTCGAAATGCAAAGTAGGAAGTTAGCCCTAGAAGAAAAAAAGCTACAGTATGAACATGAAAAGGTTTTGAGGGAGTTGGAGCTGAAAGCCCAGAGTTTAGAAATTGCTCCCTCTGGTGGAAGCACACCGTCAGTGCAAGTAGAATCAAGGGTGTACATACCCAAAGATGTGGTAAAAGATTTTTTTTTAAATGATGACATAGGGCAGTGGTTCAAAGCCTATGAAGTAGCCATGTCTTCCCACCGGATCCCTGAGAAGGATTGGGGAGCGGGGTTGTGGGGACGGTTCTTTAGTGAGGGGCGGGACACACTGCTAGACTTGCCTTCAGATGATTATAATTCTTATCCCCATATGAAGGCAACTTTGATGGCTAGGTATGGGCTGACCCCTGAGTTGTATAGGCAAAGGTTCAGGGGTTGCACCAAGATTCCAAACAGTACGTATGTTGAGTATGTGACTTTTTTTTGCAGAGCACTGGATGGTTGGGTGAAGGGTAGTAAGGTTAATGATTTTCAAGGGCTTCTTGATTTAATGGCATGGGAGCACTTGTCCAGTAATTGTTTTCCTGAGCTACACCAGCACCTGATTGATAGTAGGCTGACTAACCCTAGGAAGCTTGCTGAGGAGGCGAACCGCTGGGTCAGTACCAGGGTCCACAAGGGTCCAGTGGGAGACTCCGTTAAAGGTGGGCAGGGTCCCCAGCAGAAGAGTGGGGGGGACAAGGGTAAACAGAGGGAGTTCCCAAGAAGGCCCCAAAGTAATCCCCAAGGGATCCAAGGTAAAGGTTCTCAGCCTCCCCCACCACAGAAACCGACCGGGGCCCCGACAGGTCCACCTGTTCAAAAGGGGCCCATAAAATGTTACAAGTGTGGTAACATGGGGCATTTTGCCTCTGATTTAAAGTGTCCTTTGTATGGTAAACCAGCACCCACTGGTGCTCCACCCCGGCAGGTGGCTAGTGTAGCCTTGGGGGAAGAGATGGCTGTCCAAGGTGAGGAGGGGGTCCCGCAGAGATGTCCCTTACCTCATTAGGAGACTGTGAGATGGTCCCCCAAACCCAGCTGCCTGATAACACTAAGAAATACAGGCAGTGGGTGACCATCAATGGCCGTAGGGTGGAAGCTCTCAGAGATGCAGGAGCCAGTGTGACAGCTGTCAAGTGTCACCTGGTGTCTCAAGAGCAGGTTGTCCCAGGAGCATTCTATCCAGTTGTTGCCGCTGACAACACAGAGAGTCACTGCAAGGTGGCTCAGGTTCCCTTTGAGTGTGGGGGGTCTCTGGTACTCTTCAGGTAGCTGTGAGGCCCGCCATGCCAGTAGACTGTCTGTTAGGGAACGACTTGAAGAGCTCACCTTGGGCTAAGGTGGAGCGGAGTGCTCACCTGGAGATGTTGGGTATGCCGGATTGGGCGTGTGTCACCACACGGTCCATGGCAGCAAGTAGAGGTGCTCAAGAGGTCCTGGAGCCTGAGAGGGAGGCTCAGGGACCGGCCTTAGAGAGAAGAGGCAGGGGGCGCGGGAAACCGGCCCCTGAAGTTCCCACAGCCCAGGAGGAAGCAGACCTTGAGGGGGATGGCCTGGAGCCTACCCGGGAACAGATAGCTGAACTGGGGGACCTGCCTGAGGTGACCCATTGGCAGCAGGAAGTAGGCCCCTCCAGGGAGGACTTTTGTAAGGCACAGAAAGAATGCACTTCTCTCGTGGTTATGCGGCAGCAGGCTGCAGACCAGGCCGCAGGTGATCAGTCTGGGTCACATTTCATTTACTGGGAGAACGACCTCCTATATACAGAGCCTAAGGTTGCTGAGCCTGGGTCAGCCCGTGCGCTGGTGGTACCCTAGGACTTCAGAGCCTTCCTACTGGGGCTGGCTCACGATGTGCCATTAGCAGGACATTTGGGGTAGAACAAGACCTTTGAAAGGCTTGTCACCCACTTTTATTGGCCTCAAATGCGCAGGAGTTCAGACACTCACTGCAGGACCTGTCAGACTTGCCAGGTAAGTGGAAAGAGTGGAAGGAAGCAGAAGGCTCCACTCCAGCCATTCCCTGTGGTCGGTACCCCATTCCAGCGAGTGGGGATTGACATTGTGGGGCCACTGGACCCCAGGATAGCCATGGACAACAGGTTTATCCTGGTCCTGGTGGACCATGCCGCCCGGTACCAGGAAGCCATCCCTCTGAGGACAGTGATGGCCCCCGTGGTGGGACGTGCACTGATGGGAATTTTCTCCAGAGTGGGATTCCCTCTAGAGGTGGTGTCTGACCGGGGTACCAATTTCATATCCAAGTATATGAAATCCCTTTGGCACGATTGTGGTGTAACCTACAAGTTCACCACACCTTACCACCCCCAAGGAAATGGGTTGGTTGAGAGATTCAACCGTACCCTCAAGGGCATGATAATGGGTCTGGAAGAACCCATGAGGCGTAAATGGCACATCCTCTTGCCATGCCTTCTCTTTGCGTACCGTGAGGTGCCACAGAAGTCTCTAGGGTTCAGCCTCTTTGAGCTCCTGTATGGCCACCCAGTGAGAGGACCTCTAAGTCTGGTCAAGGAAGGCTGGGAGCAATCTCCCAGGAAACCTCCCCAGAATGTATATAGCTACATGCTGGCCTTTAGGAATCAGACTAGGCGATTCAGGCAGCTTGCTAAGGCAAATCTGGAAGCCAGCCAGGAGGAGATGAAGCAGTGGTACGACCAGAATGCCACTCTGGTAGAGCTTCAGCCTGGACAAAAGGTATGGGTCTTGGCCCCCGTGGAGCCTTGTGCGCTCCAGGATAAGCGGACCGGTCCATTTGAGGTTGTGGAGCGCAAGAGTCCAGTTACCTATTTGGTGGACTTGCGGTCTCCAAGGAACCCCTTAAGGGTCCTTCATGTCAATCGCCTCAAGCCCCACTTGGAGAGGTCCCAAGTGGGCATGCTCTTGGCAACAGATGCTGGGATGGAAGAGGAGACCGAGCCTCTTCCTGACCTCCTGTCAGCCCAGGAGCAAGATGAGTCAGTGGATGGTGTCATCCTCTCTTCCGCCCTGACCCCTGAGCAACAGAATGATTGTCGCCAGCTGCTGGGACAATTTTCTGATCTGTTTTCCCTGGTTCCCGGTGTCACTGATTGGTGCGTCCATGATGTGGACACTGGGGATAGTACACCTGTGAGGCACAAGGCCTACAGGGTGACTGACAGGGTGAGGGCCTGCATCAAGGAGGAGGTCTCCAAGATGTTTGCACTCGGGGTAATTGAGTCCTCCAGCATTCCTTGGGCCAGCCCAGTGGGCTTGATTCCAAAGACTACAGCGCCGGGAGCCACACCCGAACTCTGGTTCTGTGTGGACTACAGAGGACTCAATTCAGTCACCAGGACTGACGCACACCCCATCCCCAGAGCTGATGAGCTCATAGATCGGCTAAGGGCTGCCAACTACCTCAGCACGTTTGATTTAACGTCTGGGCTCTGGCAGATCGCCTTGACCGAGGGGGCCAAAGAGAGGTCAGCATTTTCCACCCCAGATGGGCACTACCAGTTCCGGGTTATGCCCTTTGGGATGAAGAATGCTCCTGCCACCTTCCAGAGGTTGGTCAACCAGGTGTTGGTTGGACTGGACTCGTTCAGTGCAGCCTACCTGGATGACATCGCAGTGTTCAGCTCCACTTGGGAAGAACACCTGCGCCACCTCTGGGAAGTGTTTATGGCACTGCGGAGGGCAGGCCTCACGATCAAGGCGAGTAAGTGCCAGATCGGGCAGGGTTCCGTGGTGTACTTGGGACACCAGGTTGCGAGCGGCCAGGTGGCGCCCCTTCAACCCAAGATAGAAACCATCCTGAATTGGGAGTCGCCCAAAACCCAGACAGAGGTGACAGCCTTCCTAGGTCTCACCGGGTACTACAGGAGGTTTGTCAAGGGGTATGGCAACATTGTTGCCCCCTTGACAGCGCTGACTTCTAGGAAGCAGCCCAGGAAAGTGATTTGGACTGACACCTGTCAGAAAGCTTTTGAGGCCCTGACAGCTGCTATGTGCACGGCGCCCGTGCTCTTGGCTCCCAACTTCTCCAAAGAGTTTATCGTTCAGACAGACGCTTCAGAGCATGGTGTGGGGGCTGTTCTTTCACAGATTAATGAAGAGGGCTTAGATCAACCTGTAGCCTTCCTTAGCAGGAGGTTACTTCCACGGGAACAGAGATGGAGTGCTATTGAGCGTGAGGCATTTGCTGTGGTCTGGGCACTGAAGAAGCTAAGACCCACCTGTTTGGGTCTCACTTCCGGGTTCAGACAGACCACAGGCCCCTCAGATGGTTGATGCATATGAGGGGTGAGAACCCGAAGCTGTTAAGGTGGTTCATTTCCCTACAGGGTATGAATTTCACGGTGGAACATCACCCTGTTACAGATCACGCCAATGCTGACGGTCTGTCCAGATTTTTCCGCCTTAGTGATGAGGAACTCCCTGGGGTAGGGGAGTTCTCCCCACTTTTCAGCTGGAGGGGACACGTGTTAGACCTGGCACCTTGGCGTGAGTCTCCCTTCCACTTTTTGTCGCTGTGCCTCATGTGTTTTGCTGGTGTTAGCCGCTCAGGGCACTGTGCCACTGCCAATCAGTGCCACAGTGCAAGTGCTCCCTATGTAAAATGTATATGTTGGTTGGATTCCATGATTGGCTTATTTGGTTTACTGTCAGACCCCAGTAAAGTGCACCAGGAGTGCCCAGGGCTTGTAAATACAAATGCTGCTGGTGGGCTTGCAGCACTGGTTGTGCCACCCACGGAAGCGGCCTAGTAAAATGTGTCTAAGGTCTGCCATTGCAGAACCTGCGTGCAGTCTGGTACTGTCATGCTGACTGGGCAAGTGCACCCACTTCCCAGTCCCTAAACCTTCCCTTAACTTCATATTAGTCACCCCTATGGTAGGCCCAAGGGCAGGGTGCATTGTAAGCATAAGGTAGGACAAGCCCTGATGTGTGTGGCATGTCCTAATAGTAAATTACAGCCATTTTCGTTTTTCACTATTGCAAGGCTACCTGTTCCCATAGGCCAGAATGGGCTGTTAGAATTGTTACATCCTATGATCCGAACAGACCCTGGGAACATGGTAGAAATTCGAGTTTAGTATGCCTGAACTCAGAAAAATAAAATACATCTTTTGGTAAAGTTTATTTTAATATTCTGTGTTTGCAAATACCACTTTTAGAAAGTTGGTATTTGCTTGCCTAACCATTTCAGCCCGCCTCTGCTATGATGTGTATCTGCCTGTCTGGTTTGTGTGAGTGACAGGGCTGGGGAAACCCAGAGGGACAGGGCTAGGTAGCCTGATGTTGAATAGAGAGATTGACATCCAGATGGGTGAGAGGAGTGCACCTGGACTCTGAATAGGGCTGTGCTCTGCCACCACAATGCTGGCCCCACCTCCTGTGGAGCGGCTGATGTCTCTGCCCTGGACCCTGAATAGAAAGTCAGAGTCATGTCAACAAAGTGCTCAGGAACTGGTTTGGACTGGGCAAAGGCCCCTCTACCCCAGAGGAACAAAGGAATTAGGGGTATAAGTATTTTGACCCTGCTCCCAAGAAATTAGATCCTGCTTGACAAGAAGAACCTCTGCCTGAGGAGAAGGAACCGGGAAAGCTGTAAGGAGGAGTACTGTCCCTGACCTGGGGGATTGGCCTGCAGTGGTTGCCTTGCTGCTGAAAGGTGAGGAGAAAGACTACAAAGACTTTATTTCAACTTGTGCTTAAAAAGATCTCCAAAGGCTTGGAATAGAGCTTGCCTCCTGCTGAAGTCTCAGGAACAACAGACTTCACCCCCCAGCTCCCCAAAGTTCTGTGGAAGTGCCTGCTGCTGTTGTTGGGCCTTCTGAGGGACTGCGTGTCGCAAGGAGCTGAAAGCACGACTCTAGAAGGAGAAGCGTGCCGCCGTCGGAACTGCTGTCGTCGCATCACGTAAAGGGTGTCGCCGCTGCAGCATCGCATCGAGCGGAAGCGTCTCACATCATACAAGAAGTGTCTCGCAATGCCGAAAAAGCGTGTTGCCATCGCAGCCATCGTAGCTGATGCATCGCACCGCATCCAGAGAAGAGTCTCGCCTCGAAGAAGAAGCCAGTCGCCATCGCAGCCTTCGTAGCTGTCGCATTGCACCGCATCAAGAAAAGCGCCTCGCATCCACGGAGAAGCGTGCCGCCGTCGGAGCTGCTGTTGTCGCATCGCGTAAAGGGGTGTCGCCACTGCAACATCGCATCGAGTGGAAGCGTCTCGCAAACGTCGGAGAAGAGTGCCGCTGCCAAGGCCGCTGTCGTCGCATCGCGTAAAGGGTGACGCTGCTGTAGCTGACGCATCGAGTCGAGTCTTCTCGCAACATCGGAGAAGCGTAACGCATCTGGAAGATCTTCACGTCTTTATTTCTTTGCACCAAAAACTTCATCGCATCAACACCGTTGCAACACTTTCGTTGCCCTGCGTGTCGCATCTAAAAGGTACATTGACTTAAAGTGTCGCATTTAAGAACTTAAGAAAACTAAGCAAACTTCTACCATCTAAAGTAACAGTATTGTGTATTTTTGTCGTTTAATGGTCTTGTGGGAACTCTATATAAAGAATCCTTATTTTTAAAATAAAACCTGTGTGGTGTCCATTTGTAGTGTTGTCACTTGGTTACTGTATGTGTTCACAAATGCTTAACCTATAAGGCTCTGAGATAAGCCTTGTCTGCTCGCGCCAAGCTACTTAGAGGGTGAGCAGGGGTTATTTTAGGAGTGTAACCCCTTACCCTGACTAGAGGAAAGGTTCCCTGCTTGTCACAAGTACCTACCTGTGCCAACCAGAGAACCCGGACTCTAACAGGACCTTTATCAACGGTTTATGGTCTGTTCTGAGGGTAAACCGGGAACCCCAAAGGTACTGCCGAAACTTATCCATGGCCCAGATGGATGCCAGCATTTCTCGATGACGCCGAACTTCTCCTCGTTGTGGGCGAGGGAGCGTGATGCGAAGCCTATGGTGGTTTCAGTGCATCCGTGGCGCGTTGTGACAAGACGGCCCCCAAACCCTTCTCACTGGCATCCGTTGTCAATATGCTGGGTCCGGTTTGGTATTCTCGAATTCCAGGTTCGATTCCGACGTCCAAGTGAAAGAGTTCTTTTCTTTCAAGAGCTGGCGCAGGCTGTGAGTTTTGGTTGCAAAATTCCGGACAAATTTGCTGTAAAATTCCACCAGCCCTAGCAAAGAGCGGACTTCATCCTTGGTTCTTGGCTTTGGCGCAGACCTGATGGCTTCTACATTTGCCTTCTTTGGAGAAATCCCGTTTTCGCTGATCTCATGTCCCAGGTACATGACAGTGCGTAGGCCGAACTTGCACTTCTCCAGTTATGCCGTGAGGCCAGTCTCAGGCAGTGTCCTTAAAACTTCTCGCAGTTTGGAATCGTGCTCCGGTTTGGTTTCCCCATGATGAGTATGTCGTTCTGGAAACATAAGACGTCGCTGCTGTCTTTGAATAGCTTGTGCATCAGTTTCTGAAATACCAACGTGGCTGACGCCAGGCCAGATTGCAGTCGCCGAAATCGGTAGCAGCCGAATGGGGTGAGGAAGGAGGTCAACTTCGGGCACGAGGGGTGAAGTAAAATTTGGTGATACGCTGCTGTGAGATCGATTGTGGAGAACCACTTGATTCCTTTGGTCTGGGCCAACAATTTGTTGATTCGTGGCAGTGGTAATTTGTCCACAAGTATGTTTTTGTTCAATTCCCGAAGGTCTATGCAAAGACTCACCTTCCCGTTAGGTTATTGTGCTACGACCAAGGGCGCCAACCATTCGGCGCTTTTGATGGGTTCTATAATGCCGTTTTCTTCCAGACGCTGCAACTCAAGCTGCACGGCTTCCCTACAGTTGAAAGGGATGTTCCTTACTTTGTGGCTGACCAGCACAGCACCATCTTTTAGCACTATCTTGTGTGTGAACTTGGACAGTTGCCCTATTGCCCCGCCAAATACATCAGGGAATTCTTTTTGCAGGTTGTTTACATCCGGTCTGGGAGGGTCGTCTGTCTTGAGCACTTGGGTTTCCCCATCGGGGCGGAGTTGGATGCCTAGCGCTCCTTGGTCGGCCCATCCGAGGACCGAGGGGCCTTTTTCTGCCACGTACAGTTTGCCTGTGGTTTCCCTCCCCTTGAATTCGAACTGGGTATCCTCTCCCCTGTGAAGGTGACGGGATGTACGTCTGTGGGGTGTAGGTGATGCCCTATGGTGTCAGCAAAATGTTTGTCACAGATCTCCCTTTGTATGATCGTGAACTGGGACCCTGAGTCAGCTACCATGGATATATGGACTTCCCCAATGGTCAATAAACATGATGTTTTTTTTCTCGCCTTGCAGTCTATGCCCAACACTTGTTCATCAATGCACAAAATACAATCATCATCACCATTACCCTCCCCCACTTCAGGTTCGGACTCTTACATGACGCATTTGACAGAGGCACTTCTGGGTCTCCGTCTACAGACCTTTCCAAAGTGGCCCACCACCCTGCAAAAGGAGCATTTTACATCGAAGGCAGGGCAACGTTTGTCATTGGCCATGTGCGTGTGGCGCCACACCTGTAGCAAGAACCCTTCTTATCAGAAGGAGGCCTGGTGGGCCTAGCAGAGTTCCTTGTGGACCTTCTGTTGTTTCTGTACCCCGCCATGGGGGCCGGCTTGTCAGTGGAAACCTTTGTGTCGCTCACTTTGCACACCGTGGGTTGACTTTCATTGTCCTTCTTGGCCGCAACTGCACACCTTTTGGACAGTTTGGCTTTTTTAACTAACTCTATGATCAGCGCTTCCCCACTCACCCACAACTTTTCTTGTACATTAGTGTTAACAGTGTGCATAATTATCTGATCGCGCACTAAATCGTCATGAAGATGGGCAAATTTGCAATTTACTGCCAGTTTCTTGAGCGCTGCGGCATAGTCTTCCACTGTCTCTGTCACTTTGTTTCCGAAGAAAAAATTGTATTTGTCTATGGCCGTGCAAATGACAGGTTGATAATGATTGTCTAAATCCTCTAAAGCATGTTGGAACACGTCTTCATCCGTTGCACCTCTCGGTTTCTTAACCATGTTCTCGTATACCCTCAACCCTTCTGGCCCTAGATTGTGTAACAGTATTTTCTTTCTGCGTTTGCTGGAGAACGCTTCCTCCCCTTCGTCTTCCAGTTGAGGAAGTACCCCTTACAATCAGCCCATTTCATTGCTGGTTCTCCTGGCTTCGGGAGGAAGGGCATGGGGTTTGTTAGGGAGAAGGCTTGGGCACACATAATGATGTGCTGGAATGCTCCCACAAGAAATGATCAGCAAGTGGGGAATGCGTAGCAGACTGCAGTAAGCTGAGGCAGCAGTGAGTGGAGAGTGACGTTTGGAGACAGCACCAGCATGTGTAGGTAGGTGTCTGACAGGGCACTGAAGAGCTTGAAGCATGCACCGTCAAGCTTGGGCGATGCACGGAAGGTGACCACGTGGAGTGATGCCAGCGGGCGTGGCACTGTGAGGCCCAGCGCTGTATACGCCGTGTAAAAAGCAGCATGGAGGCAGGGGAGCAGTCCCTTCGGCAGGCGGTGCTGTGCAGTAGCCACGGGCAGCATATGTGGGCAAAAGACAGGCGTTGGTAACTACCAGTGTGCTCGCTTGCACTAGGGCAGGTCAGATGGCTGCCAGGAGGTCCCTATCAGGTTGCAGGGACGAAACGGTTTCATGAGGTATTGGGTGAAATAGTGCGGAATTGCAGATGCGCTGGTGACGTACCTCAGGGACTGGATGCTTTGGAGGCCGGACTTGAAGTGCTTCTGGAGGTCCGGCCGGGCGAAATATAGAGCGGATGCTCTGATTATGCCACTCTACCTCTCCATGAAGTGGAAGTTATGCGTGACCTCTGCCATGGCTACTGAGCGTGGCGGCGTGACGCGTCAAGCAGGTTGATGCAGCGGGGTCTGTTACAGCTCGTCACCAGTCTGTAACGCCGTGGATTACCCCCGCAAGGAGACACGGACACTGTAGGTGCGGGGTAAGTATTTATTTCGGAGAGGGAGAGCCATGCAAGTGCTCCTCTCTGTGCCCGTAACTCTCTGTTTAGTCCCGTGCTGTCCCATGAGGCCCCACGGCTAATCACGTGGTTGCCGAACAACTAGACTGAGACACCACAAGGGCCTCTCCCCACCAGGGCTGTGGTGACCCACACAGGATGGAAGGCCTCGCCTGCACCAACAGCGCCATAATCTTCATCTGCAGCACTCTCCTGGTCTGTGTCTACACTGCTTGGGTGAGTGACATCTGCTCCATTCATGGTGACCTCCATGGTCCCTCCATACACTCCTCAGCCTGCACTAGTGCAGGTGCAGGGCTAGTACCGGTCTTACTCCCAGAGACCTTACACTGTGCAGTTCACCTGCTCCTTCACCCTCACAACGTATCTCTTAAAGTTAAGGCGGATTGGTGCACTCATCACACATCTATAATGCTCGTGGTAGGGTGAATACTGCCCACAGGGCAGCTGCTCACAGCATCTGCTATGCCCGAGAGCGAGGCCACGGTCATGTGCCCACACGGAAGCCACCGTGTCCAGGATGGTCTTTCCGGTCCAGGGAAGACATGGCTTGGCAGTTCGGGCTTGACTGTTCCCATGAGGCACAGGGTCAAACTGATTTGCATATGGCCATGTCTGAACTGGGGTGGTGGAGTGAGCTAAAGAATGATGATGGATTAAACCCAGATCAGTTGACTGGGGGTGAGTGTTTGATTTGCTCAAGCGCTCCGTCCATCATCCCCTTTGGTATCACACAGAAGCCACGGGCACACCGAGCAGTATTTATGATGTGGAAATAGAGGCAAAGGTGAAGTCCAATCAGGATTGGGCAGCAGTATTTCGACCAAGAATGTCGCAAACGAGAGCGGGGTCACTGTTTATGCAAATTATCTGGGCTAATTTATATGGGAAGGAGGAAGATTCGGTTGTTTCAGAGCTTCTTGGTGGCAATGAGTGACACCCTGCTGAAATATTTTATAATAGCGACGTGGCAATGAGTGAGACTCCACTGAAGTGTTTCACAGCAGGGATGATGATGAGTGACACTCAGTTGAGGCATTTAAGTGCAATGATGCAGGTATGAGTGACCCTCAATTAAGCTCTTTTAGAGCAGTGATGTGGGAATGAGTACGTCTATGGTTAAGTGTTTCAGAGCTGTGATGTGGCAAGGAATGACACTCCGTTAAAGAGTTTGAGGCACTGATGTTAATGAGTGATACTGAGTTGAAGTGTTTCAGTGCAGTGATCAGCAATGAAGGACACTCAGTTGAACTCCTTCAGAACAGTGATATGAGCAATGAGTAAGCGTCTGTTGAAATGTTTCAGAGCAGTGATGCGACAATGACTGACATTCCATTAAAAAATTTCAGAGTAGTGATGTGGGCAATGAGTGACCCTCCATTGAAGTGCTTCATTGCGGTGATGGAATGAGCTTCAGTTGAAGTGTTTCATAGCAGTGATTCTGCAATAAAGGACACTTCCCTGAAGTCTTTCAGAGAAGTGATGTGGGCAATGTTAAGATTCCAACAGCAGTGATGCAGCAATGACGGACACTCCACTGATGTTTTTCGGAGCAGTGCTTGTAAGGTGTGGGACTTTAGTGGATTGTTTCACAGCACTGTTGGCAATTAGTGGAAATGTTTCAGAGCAGTGATGCAGAAATGAGTGACACCCCATTGAACTCTTTCAGAGCAGTGATGTGGGCAATGTTGAAGTGTTTCACAGCAGTGATGCAATGAGTGAGACTCCAGTGAAGCGTTTCACAACAGTGATGCAATGAGTGAGACTCCAGAGAAGTGTTTCACAGCAGCGGTGCCATTGAGTGAGAATCTAGTGAAGTGTTTCACAGGAGTGCTACAATGAGTGAGACTCAAGTGAAGTGTTTCACAGCAGTGCTACAATGAGTGAGACTCCAGTGAAGTGTTTCATAGTAGTGATGCCACTGAGTGAGACTCTAGTGAAGTGTTTCATAGCAGTGATCCAAAGAGTAAGACACCAGTACAGTGCTTCAGAGCAGTGATGCAAAGAGTGAGACTCCAGTGAAGTGTTTCACAGCAGTGCTACAATGAGTGAGACTCCAGTGAAGAGTTTCACAGCAGTGATGCAATGAGTGAGACTCCAGTGAAGTGTTTCACAGCAGTGATACAATGAGTAAAACTCTGTTGAAGGGTTTTAGAGCAGTGATGAAATGAGTGAGACTCCAGTGAAGTGTTTCACAGCAGTCATGCAATGAGTGAGACTCCAGTGAAGTGCTTCAAAGCAGTGATGCCATGGAGTGAAACACCAGTGAAGTGTTTCAGAGCAGTGATACAATGAGAGAGACACCAGTACAGTGCTTCAGAGCAGTGATACAACGAGTGAGACACTAATACAGTGTTTCAGAGCAGTGATATGATACGAGTGAGACTCCAGTGAAGTGTTTCACAGCAGTGATGCCATTGAGTGAGACTCCAGTGAAGTGTTTCACAGCAGTGCTAGAATGAGTGAGACTCTAGTGAAGTGTTTTAGAGCAATGATGCCATTGAGTGAGAATCTAGTGAAGTGTTTCACAGTAGTGCTACAATGAGTGAGACTCAAGTGAAGTGTTTCACAACAGTGCTACAAAGAGTGAGACTCCAGTGAAGTGTTTCATAGTAGTGATGCCATTGAGTGAGACTCTAGTGAAGTGTTTCATAGCAGTGATCCAATGAGTGAGACACCAGTACAGTGCTTCAGAGCAGTGATGCAAAGAGTGAGACTCCAGTGAAGTGTTTCACAGCAGTGCTACAATGAGTGAGACACCAGTGAAGTGTTTCACAGCAGTGATGCAATGAGTGACACTCCAGTGAAGTGTTTCAGAGCAGTGATGAAATGAGTGAGAATCCAGTGAAGTGTTTCACAGCAGTGATACAATGAGTAAAACTTTGTTGAAGGGTTTCAGAGCAGTGATGAAATGAGTGAGACTCCAGTGAAGTGTTTCACAGCAGTGATGCAATGAGTGAGACTCCAGTGAAGTGTTTCAGAGCAGTGATACAATGAGTGAGACACCAGTACAGTGCTTCAGAGCAGTGATACAACGAGTGAGACACTAATACAGTGTTTCGGAGCAGTGATATGATACGAGTGAGACTCCAGTGAAGTGTTTCACAGCAGTGATGCAATGAGTGAGACTCCAGTGAAGTGTTTCAGAGCAGTGATACAATGAGTGAGACACCAGTACAGTGCTTCAGAGCAGTGATACAACGAGTGAGACACTAATACAGTGTTTCAGAGCAGTGATATGATACGAGTGAGACTCCAGTGAAGTGTTTCACAGCAGTGATATAATGAGTGAGACTCCAGTGAAGTGTTTCCCAACATTGATACAATGAGTGAGACTCCTGTGAATTGTTTCATAGCAGTAATACAATGAGTAAGACTCTATTCAAGTGTTTCACAGCAGTGACACAATGAGTGAGACACCAGTGAAGTGTTTCACAGCAGTGATGCAATGAGTGAGACTCCAGTGAAGTGTTTCACAGCAGTGATATGTGTTTTACAGCAGTGATACAATGAGTGAGACTCACGTGAAGTGTTTCACAGCAGTGATACAATGAGTGAGACTCTAGTGAAGTGTTTCACATCAGTGATACAATTGAGACACCAGTACAGTGCTTCAAAGTAGTGATACAATGAGTGAGACTCCAGTGAAGTGTTTCATAGTAGTGATGCCATTGAGTGAGACTCTTGTGTAGTGCTTCATAGCAGTGATACAATTATTGAGACTCTAGTGAAGTGTTTCACAACAGTGATGCCATTGAGGTAAACTCTGGTGACGTTTTTCACAGTAGTGCTACAATGAATGAGACTCTAGTGAAGTGTTTCACAGCAGTGATCCAATGAGTGAGACACCAGTACAGTGCTTCAGAGCAGTGATGCAAATAGGGAGACTCCAGTGAAGTGTTTCACAGCAGTGCTACAATGAGTGAGGCTCTAGTGAAGTGTTTCACAGCAGTGATGCAATGAATGAGACTCCAGTGAAGTATTTCAGAGCAGTGATGCAATGGGTGAGACTCCAGTGAAGTGTTTCAGAGCAGTGATGCAATGAATGAGACTCCAGTGAAGTGTTTCTCAGCAGTGATACACTGAGTGAGACACCAGTACAGTGCTTCAGAGCAGTGATGTGATAAAATGAGTGAGACTCCAGTGAAGTGTTTCCCAGCAGTGACACAATGAGTGAGACTCCACTGAAGTGTTTCACAGCAGTGATACAAAGAGTGAGACTCCAGTGAAGAGTTTCACAGCAGTTATACAATGAGTGAGACTCCCGTGAAGTGTTTCACAGCAGTGATACAATGAGTAAGACTCTATTGAAGTACTTCAAAGCAGTGACCCAATGAGTGAGACTCCAGTGAAGTGTTTCATAGTAGTGATGCAATTGAGTGAGACTCTAGTGTGGTGTTTCATGGCAGTGATACAATGAGCGAGAATCTAATGAAGTGTTTCACAGCAGTGATGCCATTGAGTGAGACTCCAGTGAAGTGTTTCACAGCAGTGCTAGAATGAGTGAGACTCTAGTAAAGTGTTTTACAGCAATGATGCCATGGAGTTAAATACTAGTGAAGTGTTTCACAGCAGTGATCCAATGAGTGAGACACCAGTATAGTGCTTTAGAGCAGTGATGCAAAGAGTGAGACTCTAGTGAAGAGTTTCACAGCAGTGATACAATGACTGAGACTCCCGTGAAGTGTTTCA
The DNA here is from genome assembly GCF_964204655.1 of Triturus cristatus. Lineage (NCBI taxonomy): Eukaryota > Metazoa > Chordata > Amphibia > Caudata > Salamandridae > Triturus > Triturus cristatus. The sequence goes on from NC_140579.1 coordinate 790,859,727, forward strand.
CAGCAGTGATACAATAAGTAAGACTCTATTGAAGTACTTCACAGACGTGACACAATGAGTGAGACACCAGTGAAGTGTTTCACAGCAGGGAGGCAATGAGTGAGACTCCAGTGAAGTGTTTCACAGCAGTGATGCGATGAGTGAGACTCCAGTTAAGTGTTTCACAGCAGTGATCCAATGAGTGAGACTCAAGTGAAGTAGTTCACAGCAGTGATACAATGTGTAAGACTAGTGAAGTGTTTCACAGCAGTGATACAATGAGTGAGATTCCAGTACAGTGCTTCAGAGCAGTGATACAATGACAGACTCCAGTGAAGTGTTTTACAGCAGTGTTACAATGAGTGAGACTCCAGTGAAGTCTTTCACAGCAGTGATACAATGAGCGAGACTCCAGTGAAGTGTTTCACAGCAGTGATGCCATGGAGTGAAACACCAGTGAAGTGTTTCACAGTAGTGATACAATGGGTGAGACTCACATGAAGTGTTTCACAGCAGTGCTAAAATGAGTGAGACTCCAGTGAAGTGTTTCATAGTAGTGATGCCATTGAGTGAGACTCTAGTGAAGTGTTTCTTAGCAGTGATACAATGAGTGAGGCTCTAGTGAAGTGTTTCACAGCAGTAATGCAATTGAATTAGACTCTAGTGAAGTGTTTCACAGTAGTGCTACAATGAGTGAGACTCTAGTGAAGTGTTTCACAGCAGTGATGCCATGGAGTTAAACACCAGTGAAGTGTTTCAAAGCAGTGATCCAATGAGTGAGACACCAGTGCACTGCTTCAGAGCAGTGATTCAAAGAGTGAGACTCCAGTGAAGTTTTTCACAGCAGTGCTACAATGAGTGAGACTCTAGTGAAGTCTTTCACTGCAGTGATGCAATGAGTGAGACTCCAGTGAACTGTTTCATAGCAGTGATGCAACGAGTGAGACTCCCTTGAAGTGTTTCACAGCAGTGATTCAATGAGTGAGACTCCAGTGAAGTGTTTCACAGCAGTGATTCAATGAGTGAGACTCAAGTGAAGTGCTTCACAGCAGTGATACAATGAGTGAGACAGCAGCACGGTGCTTCAGAGCAGTGATACAATGAGTGAGACTCCAGTGAAGTGTTTCACAGCAGTGATACAGTGAGTGAGACTCCAGTGATGTGTTTCACAGCAGTGATGCACCAAGTGAGACTCCAGTGAAGTGTTTCACAGCAGTGACACAATGAGTGAGACTCCAGTGAAGTGTTTCACAGCAGTGATACAATGAGTGATACACCAGTACAGTGCTTCAGAGCAGTGATATAATAAAATGAGTGTGACTCTAGTGAAGTGTTTCACAGCAGTGATACAACACGTAAGACTCCAGTGAAGTGTTTCCCCGCAGTGACACAATGAGTGAGACTCCAGTGAAGTGTTTTATAGTAGTGATACAATGGATGAGAATCTAGTGAAGTGTTTCACAGCAGTGATGCCATTGAGTTAGACTCTAGTAAAGTGTTTCACAGTAGTGCTACAATGAGAGAGACTCTAGTGAAGTGTTTCACAGCAGTGATGCCATGGAGTGAAACACCGGTGAATTGTTTCACAGCAGTGATACAATGAGTGAGACTCCAGTGAAGTGTTTTACAGCAGTGCTACAATGAGTGAGACACCAATACAGTGCTTCAGAGCAGTGATACAATGAGTGAGACACTAATACAGTGTTTCAGAGCAGTGATATGATACGAGTGAGACTCCAGTGAAGTGTTTCACAGCAGTGATACAATGAGTGAGACTCCAGTGAAGTGTTTCACAGCAGTGATACAATGAGTGAGACTCCTGTGAATTGTTTCACAACAGTAATACAATGAGTAAGACTCTATTCAAGTGTTTCACAGCAGTGACACAATGAGTCAGACACCAGTGAAGTGTTTCACAGCAGTGATATAATGAGTGAGACTCCATTGAAGTGTTTCACAGCAGTGATACAATGAGTGAGACTCCTGTGAATTGTTTCACAGCAGTAATACAATGAGTAAGACTCTATTCAGGTGTTTCACAGCAGTGACACAATGAGTGAGACACCAGTGAAGTGTTTCACAGCAGTGATGCAATGAGTGAGACTCCAGTGAAGTGTTTCACAGCAGTGATATGTGTTTTACAGCAGTGATACAATGAGTGAGACTCACGTGAAGTGTTTCACAGCAGTGATACAATGAGTGAGACTCTAGTGAAGTGTTTCACATCAGTGATACAAGTGAGACACCAGTACAGTGCTTCAAAGTAGTGATGCAATGAGTGAGCCTCCAGTGAAGTGTTTCATAGTAGTGATGCCATTGAGTGAGACTCTAGTGTAGTGTTTCATAGCAGTGATACAATGATTGAGAGTCTAGTGGAGTGTTTCACAACAGTGATGCCATTGAGGTAAACTCTGGTGACGTGTTTCACAGTAGTGCTACAATGAGTGAGACTCTAGTGAAGTGTTTCACAGCAGTGATGCCATGGAGTGAAACACCAGTGAAGTGTTTCAGAGCAGTGATACAATGAGAGAGACACCAGTACAGAGCTTCAGAGCAGTGATACAACGAGTGAGACACTAATACAGTGTTTCAGAGCAGTGATATGATACGAGTGAGACTCCAGTGAAGTGTTTCACAGCAGTGATACAATGAGTGAGACTCCAGTGAAGTGTTTCACAGCAGTGATACAATGAGTGAGACACCTGTGAATTGTTTCACAACAGTAAGACAGTGAGTAAGACTCTATTCAAGTGTTTCACAGCAGTGACACAATGAGTGAGACACCATTGAAGTGTTTCACAGCAGTGATATAATGAGTGAGACTCCAGTGAAGTGTTTCACAGCAGTGATACAATGAGTGAGACTCCTGTGAATTGTTTCACAGCAGTAATACAATGAGTAAGACTCTATTCAAGTGTTTCACAGCAGTGACACAATGAGTGAGACACCAGTGAAGTGTTTCACAGCAGTGATGCAATGAGTGAGACTCCAGTGAAGTGTTTCACAGCAGTGATACAATGAGTAAAACTCTGTTGAAGGGTTTTAGAGCAGTGATGAAATGAGTGAGACTCCAGTGAAGTGTTTCACAGCAGTCATGCAATGAGTGAGACTCCAGTGAAGTGCTTCAAAGCAGTGATGCCATGGAGTGAAACACCAGTGAAGTGTTTCAGAGCAGTGATACAATGAGAGAGACACCAGTACAGTGCTTCAGAGCAGTGATACAACGAGTGAGACACTAATACAGTGTTTCAGAGCAGTGATATGATACGAGTGAGACTCCAGTGAAGTGTTTCACAGCAGTGATGCCATTGAGTGAGACTCCAGTGAAGTGTTTCACAGCAGTGCTAGAATGAGTGAGACTCTAGTGAAGTGTTTTAGAGCAATGATGCCATTGAGTGAGAATCTAGTGAAGTGTTTCACAGTAGTGCTACAATGAGTGAGACTCAAGTGAAGTGTTTCACAACAGTGCTACAAAGAGTGAGACTCCAGTGAAGTGTTTCATAGTAGTGATGCCATTGAGTGAGACTCTAGTGAAGTGTTTCATAGCAGTGATCCAATGAGTGAGACACCAGTACAGTGCTTCAGAGCAGTGATGCAAAGAGTGAGACTCCAGTGAAGTGTTTCACAGCAGTGCTACAATGAGTGAGACACCAGTGAAGTGTTTCACAGCAGTGATGCAATGAGTGACACTCCAGTGAAGTGTTTCAGAGCAGTGATGAAATGAGTGAGAATCCAGTGAAGTGTTTCACAGCAGTGATACAATGAGTAAAACTTTGTTGAAGGGTTTCAGAGCAGTGATGAAATGAGTGAGACTCCAGTGAAGTGTTTCACAGCAGTGATGCAATGAGTGAGACTCCAGTGAAGTGTTTCAGAGCAGTGATACAATGAGTGAGACACCAGTACAGTGCTTCAGAGCAGTGATACAACGAGTGAGACACTAATACAGTGTTTCAGAGCAGTGATATGATACGAGTGAGACTCCAGTGAAGTGTTTCACAGCAGTGATATAATGAGTGAGACTCCAGTGAAGTGTTTCCCAACATTGATACAATGAGTGAGACTCCTGTGAATTGTTTCATAGCAGTAATACAATGAGTAAGACTCTATTCAAGTGTTTCACAGCAGTGACACAATGAGTGAGACACGAGTGAATTGTTTCACAGCAGTGATGCAATGAGTGAGACTCCAGTGAAGTGTTTCACAGCAGTGATATGTGTTTTACAGCAGTGATACAATGAGTGAGACTCACGTGAAGTGTTTCACAGCAGTGATACAATGAGTGAGACTCTAGTGAAGTGTTTCACATCAGTGATACAATTGAGACACCAGTACAGTGCTTCAAAGTAGTGATACAATGAGTGAGACTCCAGTGAAGTGTTTCATAGTAGTGATGCCATTGAGTGAGACTCTTGTGTAGTGTTTCATAGCAGTGATACAATTATTGAGACTCTAGTGAAGTGTTTCACAACAGTGATGCCATTGAGGTAAACTCTGGTGACGTTTTTCACAGTAGTGCTACAATGAATGAGACTCTAGTGAAGTGTTTCACAGCAGTGATCCAATGAGTGAGACACCAGTACAGTGCTTCAGAGCAGTGATGCAAATAGGGAGACTCCAGTGAAGTGTTTCACAGCAGTGCTACAATGAGTGAGGCTCTAGTGAAGTGTTTCACAGCAGTGATGCAATGAATGAGACTCCAGTGAAGTATTTCAGAGCAGTGATGCAATGGGTGAGACTCCAGTGAAGTGTTTCAGAGCAGTGATGCAATGAATGAGACTCCAGTGAAGTGTTTCTCAGCAGTGATACACTGAGTGAGACACCAGTACAGTGCTTCAGAGCAGTGATGTGATAAAACGAGTGAGACTCCAGTGAAGTGTTTCCCAGCAGTGACACAATGAGTGAGACTCCACTGAAGTGTTTCACAGCAGTGATACAAAGAGTGAGACTCCAGTGAAGAGTTTCACAGCAGTTATACAATGAGTGAGACTCCCGTGAAGTGTTTCACAGCAGTGATACAATGAGTAAGACTCTATTGAAGTACTTCAAAGCAGTGACCCAATGAGTGAGACTCCAGTGAAGTGTTTCATAGTAGTGATGCAATTGAGTGAGACTCTAGTGTGGTGTTTCATGGCAGTGATACAATGAGTGAGAATCTAATGAAGTGTTTCACAGCAGTGATGCCATTGAGTGAGACTCCAGTGAAGTGTTTCACAGCAGTGCTAGAATGAGTGAGACTCTAGTAAAGTGTTTTACAGCAATGATGCCATGGAGTTAAATACTAGTGAAGTGTTTCACAGCAGTGATCCAATGAGTGAGACACCAGTATAGTGCTTTAGAGCAGTGATGCAAAGAGTGAGACTCTAGTGAAGAGTTTCACAGCAGTGATACAATGACTGAGACTCCCGTGAAGTGTTTCACAGCAGTGATACAATAAGTAAGACTCTATTGAAGTACTTCACAGACGTGACACAATGAGTGAGACACCAGTGAAGTGTTTCACAGCAGGGAGGCAATGAGTGAGACTCCAGTGAAGTGTTTCACAGCAGTGATGCGATGAGTGAGACTCCAGTTAAGTGTTTCACAGCAGTGATCCAATGAGTGAGACTCAAGTGAAGTAGTTCACAGCAGTGATACAATGTGTAAGACTAGTGAAGTGTTTCACAGCAGTGATACAATGAGTGAGATTCCAGTACAGTGCTTCAGAGCAGTGATACAATGACAGACTCCAGTGAAGTGTTTTACAGCAGTGTTACAATGAGTGAGACTCCAGTGAAGTCTTTCACAGCAGTGATACAATGAGCGAGACTCCAGTGAAGTGTTTCACAGCAGTGATGCCATGGAGTGAAACACCAGTGAAGTGTTTCACAGTAGTGATACAATGGGTGAGACTCACATGAAGTGTTTCACAGCAGTGCTAAAATGAGTGAGACTCCAGTGAAGTGTTTCATAGTAGTGATGCCATTGAGTGAGACTCTAGTGAAGTGTTTCTTAGCAGTGATACAATGAGTGAGGCTCTAGTGAAGTGTTTCACAGCAGTAATGCAATTGAATTAGACTCTAGTGAAGTGTTTCACAGTAGTGCTACAATGAGTGAGACTCTAGTGAAGTGTTTCACAGCAGTGATGCCATGGAGTTAAACACCAGTGAAGTGTTTCAAAGCAGTGATCCAATGAGTGAGACACCAGTGCACTGCTTCAGAGCAGTGATTCAAAGAGTGAGACTCCAGTGAAGTTTTTCACAGCAGTGCTACAATGAGTGAGACTCTAGTGAAGTCTTTCACTGCAGTGATGCAATGAGTGAGACTCCAGTGAACTGTTTCATAGCAGTGATGCAACGAGTGAGACTCCCTTGAAGTGTTTCACAGCAGTGATTCAATGAGTGAGACTCCAGTGAAGTGTTTCACAGCAGTGATTCAATGAGTGAGACTCAAGTGAAGTGCTTCACAGCAGTGATACAATGAGTGAGACAGCAGCACGGTGCTTCAGAGCAGTGATACAATGAGTGAGACTCCAGTGAAGTGTTTCACAGCAGTGATACAGTGAGTGAGACTCCAGTGACTTGTTTCACAGCAGTGATGCACCAAGTGAGACTCCAGTGAAGTGTTTCACAGCAGTGACACAATGAGTGAGACTCCAGTGAAGTGTTTCACAGCAGTGATACAATGAGTGATACACCAGTACAGTGCTTCAGAGCAGTGATATAATAAAATGAGTGTGACTCTAGTGAAGTGTTTCACAGCAGTGATACAACACGTAAGACTCCAGTGAAGTGTTTCCCCGCAGTGACACAATGAGTGAGACTCCAGTGAAGTGTTTTATAGTAGTGATACAATGGATGAGAATCTAGTGAAGTGTTTCACAGCAGTGATGCCATTGAGTTAGACTCTAGTAAAGTGTTTCACAGTAGTGCTACAATGAGAGAGACTCTAGTGAAGTGTTTCACAGCAGTGATGCCATGGAGTGAAACACCGGTGAATTGTTTCACAGCAGTGATACAATGAGTGAGACTCCAGTGAAGTGTTTTACAGCAGTGCTACAATGAGTGAGACACCAATACAGTGCTTCAGAGCAGTGATACAATGAGTGAGACACTAATACAGTGTTTCAGAGCAGTGATATGATACGAGTGAGACTCCAGTGAAGTGTTTCACAGCAGTGATACAATGAGTGAGACTCCAGTGAAGTGTTTCACAGCAGTGATACAATGAGTGAGACTCCTGTGAATTGTTTCACAACAGTAATACAATGAGTAAGACTCTATTCAAGTGTTTCACAGCAGTGACACAATGAGTGAGACACCAGTGAAGTGTTTCACAGCAGTGATATAATGAGTGAGACTCCATTGAAGTGTTTCACAGCAGTGATACAATGAGTGAGACTCCTGTGAATTGTTTCACAGCAGTAATACAATGAGTAAGACTCTATTCAGGTGTTTCACAGCAGTGACACAATGAGTGAGACACCAGTGAAGTGTTTCACAGCAGTGATGCAATGAGTGAGACTCCAGTGAAGTGTTTCACAGCAGTGATATGTGTTTTACAGCAGTGATACAATGAGTGAGACTCACGTGAAGTGTTTCACAGCAGTGATACAATGAGTGAGACTCTAGTGAAGTGTTTCACATCAGTGATACAAGTGAGACACCAGTACAGTGCTTCAAAGTAGTGATGCAATGAGTGAGCCTCCAGTGAAGTGTTTCATAGTAGTGATGCCATTGAGTGAGACTCTAGTGTAGTGTTTCATAGCAGTGATACAATGATTGAGAGTCTAGTGAAGTGTTTCACAACAGTGATGCCATTGAGGTAAACTCTGGTGACGTGTTTCACAGTAGTGCTACAATGAGTGAGACTCTAGTGAAGTGTTTCACAGCAGTGATGCCATGGAGTGAAACACCAGTGAAGTGTTTCAGAGCAGTGATACAATGAGAGAGACACCAGTACAGAGCTTCAGAGCAGTGATACAACGAGTGAGACACTAATACTGTGTTTCAGAGCAGTGATATGATACGAGTGAGACTCCAGTGAAGTGTTTCACAGCAGTGATACAATGAGTGAGACTCCAGTGAAGTGTTTCACAGCAGTGATACAATGAGTGAGACACCTGTGAATTGTTTCACAACAGTAAGACAGTGAGTAAGACTCTATTCAAGTGTTTCACAGCAGTGACACAATGAGTGAGACACCATTGAAGTGTTTCACAGCAGTGATATAATGAGTGAGACTCCAGTGAAGTGTTTCACAGCAGTGATACAATGAGTGAGACTCCTGTGAATTGTTTCACAGCAGTAATACAATGAGTAAGACTCTATTCAAGTGTTTCACAGCAGTGACACAATGAGTGAGACACCAGTGAAGTGTTTCACAGCAGTGATGCAATGAGTGAGACTCCAGTGAAGTGTTTCACAGCAGTGATATGTGTTTTACAGCAGTGATACAATAAGTGAGACTCACGTGAAGTGTTTCACAGCAGTGATACAATGAGTGAGACTCTAGTGAAGTGTTTCACATCAGTGATACAAGTGAGACACCAGTACAGTGCTTCAAAGTAGTGATACAGTGAGTGAGACTCCAGTGAAGTGTTTCATAGTAGTGATGCCATTGAGTGAGACTCTAGTGTAGTGTTTCATAGCAGTGATACAATGATTGAGACTCTAGTGAAGTGTTTCACAACAGTGATGCCATTGAGGTAAACTCTGGTGACGTGTTTCACAGTAGTGCTACAATGAGTGAGACTCTAGTGAAGTGTTTCACAGCAGTGATGCCATGCAGTAAAACACCAGTAAAGTATTTCACAGCAGTGATCCAATGAGTGAGACACCAGTACAGTGCTTCAGAGCAGTGATGCAAAGAGTGAGACACCAGTGAAGTGTTTCACAGCAGTGCTACAATGAGTGAGGCTCCAGTGAAGTGTTTCACAGCAGTGATGCAATGAATGAGACTCCAGTGAAGTATTTCAGAGCAGTGATGAAATGGGTGAGACTCCAGTGAAGTGTTTCAGAGCAGTGATGCAATGAATGAGACTCCAGTGAAGTGTTTCTCAGCAGTGATACACTGAGTGAGACACCAGTGGAGTGTTTCAGAGCAGTGATGAAATGAGTGAGACTCCAGTGAAGAGTTTCACAGCAGTGATGCAATGAGTGAGACTCCAGTGAAGTGTTTCACAGCAGTGATACAATGAGTAAAACTCTGTTGAAGGGTTTTAGAGCAGTGATGAAATGAGTGAGACTCCAGTGAAGTGTTTCACAGCAGTGATGCAATGAGTGAGACTAGAATGAAGTGCTTCAAAGCAGTGATGCCATGGAGTGAAACACCAGTGAAGTGTTTCAGAGCAGTGATACAATGAGAGAGACACCAGTACAGTGCTTCAGAGCAGTGATACAACGAGTGAGACACTAATACAGTGTTTCAGAGCAGTGATATGATACGAGTGAGACTCCAGTGAAGTATTTCACAGCAGTGATACAATGAGTGAGACTCCAGTGAAGTGTTTCACAGCAGTGATACAATGAGTGATACTCCTGTGAATTATTTCACAGCAGTAATACAATGAGTAAGACTCTATTCAAGTGTTTCACAGCAGTGACACAATGAGTGAGACACCAGTGAAGTATTTCACAGCAGTGATATAATGAGTGAGACTCCAGTGAAGTGTTTCACAGCAGTAATACAATGAGTGAGACTCCTGTGAATTGTTTCACAGCAGTAATACAATGAGTAAGACTCTATTCAAGTGTTTCACAGCAGTGACACAATGAGTGAGACACCAGTGAATTGTTTCACAGCAGTGATGCAATGAGTGAGACTCCAGTGAAGTGTTTCACAGCAGTGATATGTGTTTTACAGCAGTGATACAATGAGTGAGACTCACGTGAAGTGTTTCACAGCAGTGATACAATGAGTGAGACTCTAGTGAAGTGTTTCACATCAGTGATACAAGTGAGACACCAGTACTGTGCTTCAAAGTAGTGATACAATGAGTGAGCCTCCAGTGAAGTGTTTCATAGTAGTGATGCCATTGAGTGAGACTATAGTGTAGTGTTTCATAGCAGTGATACAATGATTGAGACTCTAGTGAAGTTTTTCACAACAGTGATGCCATTGAGGTAAACTCTGGTGACGTGTTTCACAGTAGTGCTACAATGAGTGAGACTCTAGTGAAGTGTTTCACAGCACTGATGCCATGCAGTAAAACACCAGTAAAGTATTTCACAGCAGTGATCCAATGAGTGAGACACCAGTACAGTGCTTCAGAGCAGTGATGCAAAGAGTGAGACTCCAGTGAAGTGTTTCACAGCAGTGCTACAATGAGTGAGGCTCCAGTGAAGTGTTTCACAGGAGTGATGCAATGCATGAGACTCCAGTGAAGTATTTCAGAGCAGTGATGCAATGGGTGAGACTCCAGTGAAGTGTTTCAGAGCAGTGATGCAATGAATGAGACTCCAGTGAAGTGTTTCTCAGCAGTGATACACTGAGTGAGACACCAGTACAGTGCTTCAGAGCAGTGATGTGATAAAACAAGTAAGACTCCAGTGAAGTGTTTCCCAGCAGTGACACAATGAGTGGGACTCCACTGAAGTGTTTCACAGCAGTGATACAAAGAGTGAGACTCCAGTGAAGAGTTTCACAGCAGTGATACAATGAGTGAGACTCCCGTGAAGTGTTTCACAGCAGTGATAAAATGAGTAAGACTCTATTGAAGTACTTCAAAGCAGTGACACAATGAGTGAGACTCCAGTGAAGTGTTTCACAGCAGTGCTAGAATGAGTGAGACTCTAGTGAAGTGTTTTACAGCAATGATGCCATTGAGTGAGAATCTAGTGAAGTGTTTCACAGTAGTGCTACAATGAGTGAGACTTAAGTGAAGTGTTTCACAACAGTGCTACAATGAGTGACACTCCAGTGAAGTGTTTCATAGTAGTGATGCCATTGAGTGAGACTCTAGTGAAGTGTTTCATAGCAGTGATCCAATGAGTGAGACACCAGTACAGTGCTTCAGAGCAGTGATGCAAAGAGTGAGACTCCAGTGAAGTGTTTCACAGCAGTGCTACAATGAGTGAGACACCAGTGAAGTGTTTCACAGCAGTGATGCAATGAGTGACACTCCAGTGAAGTGTTTCAGAGCAGTGATGAAATGAGTGAGACTCCAGTGAAGTGTTTCACAGCAGTGATACAATGAGTAAAACTCTGTTGAAGGGTTTCAGAGCAGTGATGAAATGAGTGAGACTCCAGTGAAGTGTTTCACAGCAGTGATGCAATGAGTGAGACTCCAGTGAAGTGTTTCAGAGCAGTGATACAATGAGTGAGACACCAGTACAGTGCTTCAGAGCAGTGATACAATGAGTGAGACACTAATACAGTGTTTCAGAGCAGTGATATGATACGAGTGAGACTCCAGTGAAGTGTTCCACAGCAGTGATATAATGAGTGAGACTCCAGTGAAGTGTTTCACAGCAGTGATACAATGATTGAGACTCCTGTGAATTGTTTCACAGCAGTAATACAATGAGTAAGACTCTATTCAAGTGTTTCACAGCAGTGACACAATGAGTGAGACACCAGTGAAGTGTTTCACAGCAGTGATGCAATGAGTGAGACTCCAGTGAAGTGTTTCACAGCAGTGATATGTGTTTTACAGCAGTGATACAATGAGTGAGACTCACGTGAAGTGTTTCACAGCAGTGATACAATGAGTGAGACTCTAGTGAAGTGTTTCACATCAGTGATACAATTGAGACACCAGTACAGTGCTTCAAAGTAGTGATACAATGAGTGAGACTCCAGTGAAGTGTTTCATAGTAGTGATGCCATTGAGTGAGACTCTTGTGTAGTGTTTCATAGCAGTGATACAATGATTGAGACTCTAGTGAAGTGTTTCACAACAGTGATGCCATTGAGGTAAACTCTGGTGACGTTTTTCACAGTAGTGCTACAATGAGTGAGACTCTAGTGAAGTGTTTCACAGCAGTGATGCCATGCAGTAAAACAGCTTTAAAGTATTTCACAGCAGTGATCCAATGAGTGAGACACCAGTACAGTGCTTCAGAGCAGTGATGCAAATAGTGAGACTCCAGTGAAGTGTTTCACAGCAGTGCTACAATGAGTAAGGCTCTAGTGAAGTGTTTCACAGCAGTGATGCAATGAATGAGACTCCAGTGAAGTATTTCAGAGCAGTGATGCAATGGGTGAGACTCCAGTGAAGTGTTTCAGAGCAGTGATACAATTAATGAGACTCCAGTGAAGTGTTTCTCAGCAGTGATACACTGAGTGAGACACCAGTACAGTGCTTCAGAGCAGTGATGTGATAAAACGAGTGAGACTCCAGTGAAGTGTTTCCCAGCAGTGACACAATGAGTGAGACTCCACTGAAGTGTTTCACAGCAGTGATACAAAGAGTGAGACTCCAGTGAAGAGTTTCACAGCAGTTATACAATGAGTGAGACTCCCGTGAAGTGTTTCACAGCAGTGATACAATGAGTAAGACTCTATTGAAGTACTTCAAAGCAGTGACCCAATGAGTGAGACTCCAGTGAAGTGTTTCATAGTAGTGATGCAAGTGAGTGAGACTCTAGTGTGGTGTTTCATGGCAGTGATACAATGAGTGAGAATCTAATGAAGTGTTTCACAGCAGTGATGCCATTGAGTGAGACTCCAGTGAAGTGTTTCACAGCAGTGCTTGAATGAGTGAGACTCTAGTGAAGTGTTTTACAGCAATGATGCCATGGAGTGAAATACTAGTGAAGTGTTTCACAGCAGTGATCCAATGAGTCAGACACCAGTATAGTGCTTCAGAGCAGTGATGCAAAGAGTGAGACTCCAGTGAAGAGTTTCACAGCAGTGATACAATGACTGAGACTCCCGTGAAGTTTTTCACAGCAGTGATACAATAAGTAAGACTCTATTGAAGTACTTCACAGACGTGACACAATGAGTGAGACACCAGTGAAGTGTTTCACAGCAGGGAGGCAATGAGTGAGACTCCAGTGAAGTGTTTCACAGCAGTGATGCGATGAGTGAGACTCCAGTTAAGTGTTTCACAGCAGTGATCCAATGAGTGAGACTCAAGTGAAGTATTTCACAGCAGTGATACAATGTGTAAGACTAGTGAAGTGTTTCACAGCAGTGATACAATGAGTGAGATTCCAGTACAGTGCTTCAGAGCAGTGATACAATGACAGACTCCAGTGAAGTGTTTTACAGCAGTGTTACAATGAGTGAGACTCCAGTGAAGTGTTTCACAGCAGTGATACAATGAGCGAGACTCCAGTGAAGTGTTTCACAGTAGTGATACAATGGGTGAGACTCACATGAAGTGTTTCACAGCAGTGCTAAAATGAGTGAGACTCCAGTGAAGTGTTTCATAGTAGTGATGCCATTGAGTGAGACTCTAGTGAAGTGTTTCATAGTGTCAGGCTCGGGAGTATAGAGTGCCACTAACCTGGAAGCCGGGTACAGCAGGAACGATGAGATGTGTAGTAACCCTTTCCCCTAAGAGGTAACACCAGTGCGTGGTTAGTATCTCACGACACAGGCGGCACCCTTATCGGGGAAAGGGAAAAAAGGGACAAAGGAAACAAAAAGTAGAGTCGTCTCCCGACGTGGTAAAATAATGTAGATTACAGTGATGACCCCTCTCTCCTGCACTCCACCCCAGTACTCTGAAAGAAAATACAAGAGACATACGTCAGGGCATAACTAGGACACACTCAAACCCTTCCTCCCCCCGTTCTCTGAAGGCGTCTTTCACTTACGTGTGTACATGTACTACTGACGTGTAGGGTAACAGGGTAGGTCATCAATTAACGGGAGTAGGTTAAGCAATAAACAATATCGATAATACACAGTCTTGCACTTAGTAACATAAAGTGATACTTATCAATCAGCCGAGATGCAAATGTTGTCTCTCTCTCTGAAAGCACAAGTGACCTGTGATTGGTGCAGGGGACTTCCCTTACTTCCACGGTCCAGGATTCTGTCGTCTTGGACAACCCAAAATGTGTGGTAACAAAAGTGCTGGTTCCTGTCCAGCTGACAACAAAAGAAAAGGAGTCTGACGATCCTTCCTGGAATCCAGGCAATTATGTTCCTCTTGAAGCTTCTCGCCTCACTGGAAATGCAAGAGCGCTGAAATGTCTCTGCGTTAAGTCTCCACTGGTTGAGAGCTGTGAATGAATGTTGTGGGTTCCGTCCGTACCCACCCGGTACCTAGGTTTCTGTGGGGTAAGATTCCCGCGAGCCGACTACCTGTTATGGTCGCGCTCGGGAATCGGGTTAGCGTTGTTTCTTCTCTGCCTTGCAGCCTCTATGGCTGCCGTGTAATCAGGATCCTGTGGTTGCGCGCGCAGCGCGCTAGATTCAAAAAACCGCTGAACGGGTTGCGGAATTGCGGAACTGACGGGTGTCGTCGTAGATCTCCTCGGTTCGGTATTTCTCCCAACTGGGACGACGGTTGAAGCTTTGGGACGGGCTCGTTCCTTCGTAGTGCTGGTGAAAGCTCAAGTGACAAGCACCGGTGATTATGGGGGCGAGGCTTATATAGCAAGGCGAATTCTCCCCCGTGCATTATGGGAGATGTAGTGTTACTTGCCCCATTCATACCGCTCGACATGTCCCTGCTCTCTAGCGCCCCCTCCTGTGGGTCATGACAGTACCCCCTCTCAACGTCCGTCGTCTCGGCGGACCTCCTGGTTTGGAAGGGTGTTGTGCATGGAAACGTCTAACGAGGCCCGGACAATGTAAGTGGCTCTTTGGTTCCCATGACCTATCTTCCGGCCCATACCCTTTCCAGTCTACTAGGTAGTGTACTTGACCTCTGTATATCTTAGAATCCAAAATGGCATGTACCTCGTATTCTTCCTCCCCTTCTACCTCTATCGCTAGGGGTCTAACGGGTAGGCGTGTGTTTGCTTTGCAGGGTTTCAGGAGCGACACATGAAACACAGGTTGTATGTGCCAGGCAGAGGGTAGTGTGAGTTTCATAGCAACGGGATTTATGATTTTGTTGATAGGATAGGGACCTATGTATTTGGGCTGCAGTCTACTGTTTCCTTTGAGTCGTAGGTTTTTTGTGCTCAGCCAAACTTTATCCCCTATCTTGTATGCGGGCTCAGGGGACCTTTTCCTATCTGCCTGCTTCTTGTCTCTTGCTCTCGCCTCTTCGAGGTGTATTTTAGCTGTGTCTAGAACGGATTTTAAATGAGCATGGTGTTCCTGAATTGAAGGGAGCCTAGATGTAACGGGATACTCAAAGGGCAGCATGTTTGGGTTGAACCCAAAAAGACAGAAAAAGGGAGAGCACCCCAAGGTCGAATGAGTGGCATTGTTGTATGAAAACTCAGCGGTCCATAGTAGCGTACTCCATTCATTGGTGTGCATCAATGTGAAACATCTGAGATATTGCTCTAAGGTTTGATTGAGCCTTTCTGTTTTACCATCTGTTTGAGGGTGGTAGCTGGTGGATAACCGTGCATCCACCTTCATTATCCCACATAGCTCCTTCCAAAATCTTGAGGTGAATTGGGTCCCTCGGTCTGTGATAACGACGGCCGGTACTCCATGCAACCGTATTACGTGTTGTAAGAGAATACTAGCGACTTCCGCTGCCGTGGGTAATTTAGGGAGAGCAAGGAAGTGGCCCATTTTAGTCAGATGATCTATGATTACTAGAATGGTATTATTCCCACAACTGGGAGGCATTTCTACTATAAAGTCCATGGAGATGGTATGCCAGGGAGAAGGAGGTATCGGAATAGGTCTAAGGAGACCGCTTGGTCTCTGGTGTGTTGCCTTTGATTGGGTACAGATGGCACAATTTGACACGTAGGTGGCGGTGTCTTGTCGGAGGTTTTCCCACCAGAAATAACGTAACACCGCTTGTTCTGTTTTCCTACTCCCTACATGACCGGCTAAGGCAGTGTCGTGGGTCCAGTGTAACGCCTGTTGCTGCAAGGATACGCTAGGTAGGTAGATTTTATTGTCGTGAAACAACAATCCATCTTTAAGGGTTCTCTGCTGGGGTTTCTCCTGAGACCATGCGAGTGTATCTATGGTGGTTGTTTGTCGTTTCACCTCGGTGAGGAAGAGGTCGGTGGAAACCACTGCCGTTGTTTGCGTAGGGAAGATTGCCTTCTGTAAAATTATAGGCGATTCTTCGTCCTTCTCCTTATCGTGTGTACCCACAGGTAAGGGTCTGGAAAGCGCATCCGCCTTTCCATTTTGTGGTCCTGGTCTGTATTTGATGATAAAATCAAAATCAGCGAAGAACAGCGACCATCGCAGTTGTCTGGGGGTTAAAGCTCGAGCGCTCTTTAGGAATAGGAGGTTCCGATGGTCCGTATATATTTCCACGGTGTGTCTAGCCCCTAGCAGATGGTGTCTCCATTCCTCACAGGCTCGCTTAATGGCCAACAATTCCTTGTCTGTCGTGCTGTAATTCACCTCGCAACTTGTTAGTTTCTTCGAGAAGAAGGCGACAGGGTGGAGCTGCCCTGTGTCTGGATGCCGTTGAGATAGAATACCTCCTAAAGCGTAATAGGAGGCATCCGTTTCAAGCATGAAGGGCAGGGATGCATCTGGATGTCTTAGGATTGGGGCTCTCGTGAAACACTGTTTGAGGTAGCGAAAGGCCTCTTCTGCTTCTGTGGTCCAAGTGAAGGTTGCTCCTTTTTTAAGAAGATACGTCAAGGGATGAATAAGGGTAGAAAAGTTTTTTATGAACCTTCTATAGAAATTTGCAAATCCCAAGAAGCTTTGTAAGGCTTTTACACTAGAAGGCGACTTCCACTCTTGAATGGCTTGCGTTTTCTTGGTATCCATACACACCCCTTCTGGTCCAATGACATACCCTAGGAACTCAACCTCAGGAGTATGAAAAAAGCATTTTTCAAGTTTAGCAAAAAGCGAATAGCGCTGGAGCCGCTCCAACACTGCTGTTACGTGGTGTATGTGTTCTTCCAGGGATGAAGAGTAAACCAATATGTCATCGATGTATACGATGCAGGACACGTCCAGCAGTCCTCTGAGTACCTCATCCATGAAGTATTGGAAGGCGGCGGGGGCATTACAAAGACCAAAAGGCATGACTTGATATTCGTATAGGCCAAACTTGGTTCTAAACGCCGTCTTCCACTCATCCCCCCGCCGCACTCGGACCAGATGATATGCTCCACGGAGATCCAATTTCGTGAAGACTTTGGCTCCTTTTAGTTGATCTAAGAGTACAGGAATGAGGGGGAGTGGATATCTGTTCTTTTTTGTGACACGATTCAGGGCTCTGTAGTCAATGCATGCCCTCAAGCCTCCCTCACGTTTCGGAATAAAAAAAAGAGGAGATGAGGCAGGAGAAGAGGAATGCCGAATAAAGCCATTGTCTAACAGGGAACTGAGGTATTGTTTTAGATAGGTTGTTTCGGCTTCCGTAAGGGCATAGATACGGCTGCATGGAATACTGGCTCCCGGTTCTAGGTCTATCACACAATCATATGCCCTATGAGGCGGTAATTTATTGGCTTCCTGCTCATTAAATACGTCGCGATACCTCTGATATTCGGGAGGTAACGTTGAAGTACATGCCACGTTCGTGTGACCCCCATCGCTAGCCAGAAACATCGCCGGGCTTTCCTTCTTGTCTTGTTCTTTCATTTTGTCAGGAGTACAGTGTTCCAAACAATAAGGAGAGTTTAAAGAGACTGTTCGCGCTGCCCATTGGATCAGGGGATCATGGAGTGTCAGCCAGGGCATTCCTAGTATTAAAGTGAATTGTGGGGCATCTATCAGATCGAACTGAATGGATTCACAATGCTCCTTCCCTGTAGTCATGTGGAGTATGGGTGTATGGTATTCTACCGGTCCGGACGTTAGATCTGTGCCGTCCACTGCCTTAACCATCTCAGGAATTTTCTTTTTAACATATCGTATGCCCACTTCTTTGGCGTATGATTGATCCATGAAGTTGCCGGTAGCCCCGGAATCTAACAAGGCATGCACTAACACCAACCCAGCATCGGGTATGGTCAGCGTGACGCATACGTTCATGTGTGCGACAGCGCGTTGAATGGTATTAACTATAGCCGGGCAGACCTCTTCCTCAGGTGGCCACAAACAAGGGGTCTGACTCTTGTCTGGGCGTTCTAGTTTTCCGAGGCCTCTGACATGTACTCTGTAGCGTTCACCTTCTGTGTCTCCTTCATGTCTCTATACGGTGTCTTGGTCCTGGCCTTGCACTCTTTTATGAAATGACCTGATTTCCCACAGTACAGACACAGGCGTTGCTTTCTTCTTCTTTCTCGCTCATCCTGAGTCAACGGTCCCCGTATGCCACTGATTTGCATAGGTTCTACCCCTTCTCCTCCGGGTGATGGACCATTGCTTGGGGGTCGAGAACGCGGGGCCACGTATCTAGTTTCCATTCGAGTTTTATCGCCTCTCCTGTCTTGTAGGCGGTGATCTAATTGGACTGTGAGGTCAATGAGTTCATCGCAAGAGGTCGGGAGGTGTACCACCTGCGCCAGGACATCTTTCAACTCTCCCTTCAATCCTTGATAATATAACGAAGTACGTTTTTCTACGGGCCAATCTGTTTCGGAGACCAATCTGTTAAATGTGGTGATGTACGATAGTAAGTCCTGCGACCCTTGCTTAAGGGTGATTAGATCTCGGTCTAAGGAGAGGGAGTGAGCCTTTCTGTCGAACAACTTGCGCATTTCCTCGCAAAATGTGTCGAAATTGCGCAAGGCCGGGTCGTCTCTTTCTATAAGGGGGAAAGACCAGCTAGCTGCATTCCCACTTAAATAGGACATCACAAAGGCGGTTTTGGTCTTGTCATCGGGGAATACTGCTGGTTTGCACATGAAGTGCAGTTTACACTGCCCTAAAAAGATGCCAAACTTTTTGGGATCCCCAAAAAAGCGCTCCGGGGGGGCTAAAGGTAAGTGTGCCGGTTGGATAACCTGTATTGTAGAGGATCCAGTACTACCTCCTCCCGCTTGCGTAGTATGCCCTGTACTCGCGCCACTAGGGTTTGGTGGGGGTAGCGTCCATTGTCTGATATAATGCGCCCCTCTCTGATCGCTAGGACCTGGGCGAGATAGCCCAGCTACCTCTCTTCTCATAGTGCCCATCTCATTACGCAGTTCTAGGTTTTCACCCCGAAAAGCGTCTACTTCCATTCGCAGTGCAGTCAGTGTTTCTAATACTGAAGTAAGCACTACACTAGTGTCCATCGTTCAGGCTGTATAAAACCGTGGGCTTGTCACTCTGTCAGGCTCGGGAGTATAGAGTGCCACTAACCTGGAAGCCGGGTACAGCAGGAACGATGAGATGTGTAGTAACCCTTTCCCCTAAGAGGTAACACCAGTGCGTGGTTAGTATCTCACGACACAGGCGGCACCCTTATCGGGGAAAGGGAAAAAAGGGACAAAGGAAACAAAAAGTAGAGTCGTCTCCCGACGTGGTAAAATAATGTAGATTACAGTGATGACCCCTCTCTCCTGCACTCCACCCCAGTACTCTGAAAGAAAATACAAGAGACATACGTCAGGGCATAACTAGGACACACTCAAACCCTTCCTCCCCCCGTTCTCTGAAGGCGTCTTTCACTTACGTGTGTACATGTACTACTGACGTGTAGGGTAACAGGGTAGGTCATCAATTAACGGGAGTAGGTTAAGCAATAAACAATATCGATAATACACAGTCTTGCACTTAGTAACATAAAGTGATACTTATCAATCAGCCGAGATGCAAATGTTGTCTCTCTCTCTGAAAGCACAAGTGACCTGTGACTGGTGCAGGGGACTTCCCTTACTTCCACGGTCCAGGATTCTGTCGTCTTGGACAACCCAAAACGTGTGGTAACAAAAGTGCTGGTTCCTGTCCAGCTGACAACAAAAGAAAAGGAGTCTGACGATCCTTCCTGGAATCCAGGCAATTATGTTCCTCTTGAAGCTTCTCGCCTCACTGGAAATGCAAGAGCGCTGAAATGTCTCAGCGTTAAGTCTCCACTGGTTGAGAGCTGTGAATGAATGTTGTGGGTTCCGTCCGTACCCACCCGGTACCTAGGTTTCTGTGGGGTAAGATTCCCGCGAGCCGACTACCTGTTATGGTCGCGCTCAGGAATCGGGTTAGCGTTGTTTCTTCTCTGCCTTGCAGCCTCTATGGCTGCCGTGTAATCAGGATCCTGTGGTTGCGCGCGCAGCGCGCTAGATTCAAAAAACCGCTGAACGGGTTGCGGAATTGCGGAACTGACGGGTGTCGTCGTAGATCTCCTCGGTTCGGTATTTCTCCCAACTGGGACGACGGTTGAAGCTTTGGGACGGGCTCGTTCCTTCGTAGTGCTGGTGAAAGCTCAAGTGACAAGCACCGGTGATTATGGGGGCGAGGCTTATATAGCAAGGCGAATTCTCCCCCGTGCATTATGAGAGATGTAGTGTTACTTGCCCCATTCATACCGCTCGACATGTCCCTGCTCTCTAGCGCCCCCTCCTGTGGGTCATGACACATAGCAGTGATACAATGAGTGAGGCTCTAGTGAAGTGTTTCACAGCAGTAATGCAATTGAATTAGACTCTAGTGAAGTGTTTCACAGTACTGCTACAATGAGTGAGACTCTAGTGAAGTGTTTCACAGCAGTGATGCCATGGAGTGAAACACCAGTGAAGTGTTTCAAAGCAGTGATCCAATGAGTGAGACACCAGTGCACTGCTTCAGAGCAGTGATTCAAAGAGTGAGACTCCAGTGAAGTTTTTCACAGCAGTGCTACAATGAGTGAGACTCTAGTGAAGTCTTTCGCTGCAGTGATGCAATGAGTGAGACTTCAGTGAACTGTTTCACAGCAGTGATGCAATGAGTGAGACTCCCGTGAAGTGTTTCACAGCAGTGATTCAATGAGTGAGACTCCAGTGAAGTGTTTCACAGCAGTGATTCAATGAGTGAGACTCAAGTGAAGTGCTTCACAGCAGTGATACAACGAGTGAGACTCTAGTGAAGTGTTTCACAGCACTGATACAATGAATGAGACACCAGTACGGTGCTTCAGAGCAGTGATACAATGAGTGAGACTCCAGTGAAGTGTTTCACAGCAGTGATACAGTGAGTGAGACTCCAGTGACGTGTTTCACAGCAGTGATGCACCAAGCGAGACTCCAGTGAAGTGTTTCACAGCAGTGACACAATGAGTGAGACTCCAGTGAAGTGTTTCACAGCAGTGATACAATGAGTGATACACCAGTACAGTGCTTCAGAGCAGTGATATAATAAAATGAGTGTGACTCTAGTGAAGTGTTTCACAGCAGTGATACAACACGTAAGACTCCAGTGAAGTGTTTCCCCGCAGTGACACAATGAGGGAGACTCCAGTGAAGAGTTTCAAAGCAGTGACTCAATGAGTAAGACTTCAGTGAAGTGTTTTATAGTAGTGATGCCATTGAGTGAGACTCAGTGAAGTGTTTCATAGCAGTGATACAATGGGTGAGAATCTAGTGAATTGTTTCACAGCAGTGATGCCATTGAGTTAGACTCTAGTAAAGTGTTTCACAGTAGTGCTACAATGAGAGAGACTCTAGTGAAGTGTTTCACAGCAGTGATGCCATGGAGTGAAACACCGGTGAATTGTTTCACAGCAGTGATACAATGAGTGAGACTCCAGTGAAGTGTTTCACAGCAGTGCTACAATGAGTGAGACTCTAGTGAAGTGTTTTACAGCAGTGATGCCATGGAGTGAAATACCAGTGAAGTGTTTCACAGCAGTGATGCAATGAGTGAGACTCCAGTAAAATGTTTCACAGAAGTGATACAATGAGTGAGACTCAAGTGAAGTGTTTCACAGCAGTGATACAGTGAGTGAGACTAGTGAAATGTTTCACAGCAGTGATACAATGAGTGAGACAGAAGTACGATGCTTCAGGGCAGTGATACAATGAGTGATACTCCAGTGAAGTGCTTCAGAGCAGTGACACAAAGAGTGAGACTCCAATGAAGTTTTTCTCAGCAGTGATACATTGAGTGAGACTCACAGTGAAGTGTTTCACAGCAGTGATACAATGAGTGAGACTCTAGTGAAGTGCTTCACAGAAGTGATGCCATGGAGTGAAACACCAGTGGAGTGTTTATCAGCACTGATACAATGAGTGAGACTCCAGTACAGTGCTTCAGAGCAGTGATACAATGACAGACTCCAGTGAAGTGTTTCACTGCAGTGATACAATGAGTGAGTCTAGTGAAGTGTTTCACAGCAGTGATGCAATGAGTGAGACTACAGTGAAGTGTTGCAGAGCAGTGATACAAAGAGTGAGACTCCAATGAAGTGTTTCACAGCAGTGATCCAACGAGTGAGACTCAAGTGAAGTGTTTCACAGCAGTGATACAATGAGTGAGACTCTAGTGAAGTATTTCACAGCAGTGATACAATGAGTGAGACTCTAGTGAAGTGCTTCACAGAAGTGATGCCATGGAGTGAAACACCAGTGGAGTGTTTATCAGCAGTGATACAATGAGTGAGACTCCAGTACAGTGCTTCAGAGCAGTGATACAATGACAGACTCCAGTGAAGTGTTTCACTGCAGTGATACAATGAGTGAGTCTAGTGAAGTGTTTCACAGCAGTGATACAATGAGTTAGACTACAGTGAAGTGTTGCAGAGCAGTGATACAAAGAGTGAGACTCCAATGAAGTGTTTCACAGCAGTGATCCAACGAGTGAGACTCAAGTGAAGTGTTTCACAGCAGTGATACAATGAGTGAGACTCTAGTGAAGTATTTCACAGCAGTGATACAATGAGTGACACACCAGTACGGTGCTTCAGAGCAATGATACAATGAGTGAGACTCTAGTGAAGTGTTTCACAGCAGTGATGCCATGGAGTGAAACACCAGTGGAGAAATTATCAGCAGTGATAGAATGAGTGAGACTCAAGTGAAGTGTTTCACAGCAGTGATACAATGAGTGAGATTAGTGAAATGTTTCACAGCAGTGATACGATGAATGAGACTCTAGTGAAGTGTTTCACAGAAGTGATGCCATGGAGTGAAACACCAGTGGAGTGTTTATCAGCAGTGATACAATGAGTGAGACTCCAGTAAAGTGCTTCAGAGCAGTGATACAATGACAGACTCCAGTGAAGTGTTTCGCTGCAGTGATACAATGAGTGAGTCTAGTGAAGTGTTTCACAGCAGTGATGCAATGAGTGAGACTACAGTGAAGTGTTGCAGAGCAGTGATACAATGAGTGAGACACCAGTACGGTGCTTCAGAGCAGTGATACAATGAGTGAGACTCTAGTGAAGTGTTTCACAGCAGTGATGCCATGGAGTGAAACACCAGTGGAGAGTTTATCAACAGTGATAGAATAAGTGAGACTCAAGTGAATTTTTTCACAGCAGTGATACAGTGAGTGAAACTCCAGTGAATTGTTTCACAGCAGTGATGCAATGAGTGAGACTCCAGTGAAGTGCTTCACAGCAGTGATTCAATGATTGAGACTCCAGTGAAGAGTTTCACAGCAGTGATGCAATGAGTGAGAAACCAGTACAAAGCTTCAGAGCAGTGATATGATACGACTGAGACTTTAGTGAAGTGTTTCACAGCAGTGATACAACGAGTGAGACTCCAGTGAATTGTTTCACAGCAGTGATACAATGACTGAGACTCCAGTGAAGTACTTCACTGCAGTGATGCCATGAGCGAGACTCCAGTGAAGTGTTTCACAGCAGTGATGCCATGGAGTGAAACACCAGTGAAGTGTTATACAGGGGTGATACAATGGGTGAGACTCAAGTGAAGTGTTTCACAGCAGTGCTACAATGAGTGAGACTCCAGTGAAATGTTTCATAGTAGTGATGCCATTGAGTGAGACTCTAGTGAAGTGTTTCATAGCAGTGATACATGAGTGAGACTCTAATGAAGTGTTTCACAGCAGTGAAGACATTGAATTAGACTCTAGTGAAGTGTTTCACAGTAGTGCTACAATGAGTGAGACTCAAGTGAAGTGTTTCACAGCAGTGACGCCATGGAGTGAAACACCAGTGAAGTGTTTCACAGCAGTGATCCAATGAGTGAGACACCAGTATACTGCTTCAGAGCAGTGATGCAAAGAGTGAGACTCCAGTGAAGTGTTTCACTGCAGTGATGCAATGAGTGAGACTAGAGTGAAGTGTTTCAGAGCGGTGATGCAATGAGTGAGACTCCCGTGAAGTGTTTCACAGCAGTGATTCAATGAGTGAGACTCCAGTGATGTGCTTCAAGCAGTGATTCAATGAGTGAGACTCAAGTGAAGTGTTTCACAGCAGTGACGCCATGGAGTGAAACACCAGTGAAGTGTTTCACAGCAGTGATCCAATGAGTGAGACACCAGTATACTGCTTCAGGGCAGTGATACAATGAGTGAGACTCCAGTGAAGTGCTTCAGAGCAGTGATGCAAAGAGTGAGACTCCAGTAAAGAGTTTCACAGCAGTGATACAATGAGTGAGACTCCCGTGAAGTGTTTCACAGCAGTGATACAATAAGTAAGACTCTATTGAAGTACTTCACAGCAGTGATACGATGAGTGAGATACCAGTGAAGTGTTTCACAGCAGTGATGCCATGGAGTGAAACACCGGTGAATTGTTTCACAGCAGTGATGCACTGAGTGAGACTATAGTGAAGTGTTTCACAGCAGTGCTACAATGAGTGAGACTCTAGTGAAGTGTTTTACAGCAGTGATGCCATGGAGTGAAATACCAGTGAAGTGTTTCACAGCAGTGATCCAAAGAGTGAGACACCAGTACAGTGCTTCACAGCAGTGATACAATGAGTGAGAATCCCGTGAAGTGTTTCACATTATTGATACAATAAGTAAGACTCTATTGAAGTACTTCACAGCAGTGACATGATGAGTGAGACACCAGTGAAGTGTTTCACAGCAGTGATGCAATGAGTGAGACTCCAGTGAAGAGTTTCACAGCAGTGATGCAATGAGTGAGACTCCAGTGAAGTGTTTCACAGCATTGATTCAATGAGTGAAACTAGTGAAGTGTTTCACAGCAGTGATACAATGAGTGAGACACCAGGATGGTGCTTCAGGGCAGTGATACAATGAGTGAGACTCCAGTGAAGTGCTTCAGAGCAGTGATACAAAGAGTGAGACTCCAGTGAAGTGTTTCACAGCAGTGATACAATGAGTGAGACTCACAGTGAAGTGTTTCACAGCAGTAATATAATGAGTGAGACTTAAGTGAAGTGTTTCACAGCAGTGATGCCATGGAGTGAAACACCAGTGGAGTGTTTATCAGCAGTGATACAATGAGTGAGACTCCAGTACAGTGCTTCAGAGCAGTGATATGATAAAACGAGTGAGACTCTAGTGAAGTGTTTCACAGCAGTGATACAATGAGTGAGACTCCAGTGAAGTGTTGCAGAGCAATGATACAAAGAGTGAGACTCAAGTGAAGTGTTTCATAGTAGTGATGCCATTGAGTGAGACTATAGTGAAGTGTTTCATAGCAGTGATACAATGAGTGAGACTCTAGTGAAGTGTTTCACAGCAGTGATGCTATTGAATTAGACTTGGGTGAAGTGTTTCACAGTAGTGCTATAATGAGTGAGACTCTAGTGAAGTGTTTCACAGCAGTGATGCCATGGAGTGAAACACCAGTGAAGTGTTTCACAGCAGTGATGCCATAGAGTGAAACACCAGTGAAGTGTTTCACAGCAGTGATCTAATGAGTGAGACACCAGTATACTGCTTCAGAGCAGTGATGCAAAGAGTGAGACTCCAGTGAAGTGTTTCACAGCAGTGATGCAATGTGTGAGACTACAGTGAAGTGCTTCAGGGCAGTGATGCAATGAGTGAGACTCCCTTGAAGTGTTTTACAGCAGTGATTCAATGACTGAGACTCCAGTGAAGGGTTTCACAGCAATGATTCAATGAGTGACACTCAAGTGAAGTGTTTCACAGCAGTGATACAATGAGTGAGACTCAAGTGAAGTGTTTCACAACACTGATACAATGAGTGAGACTCCAGTGAAGTGTTCCATAGTGGTGATGCCATTGAGTGAGACTATAGTGGAGTGTTTCATAGCAGTGATACAATGAGTGAGACTCTAGTGAAGTGTTTCACAGCAGTGCTACAATGAGTGAGACTCCAGTGAAGTGTTTCATAGTAGTGATGCCATTGAGTGAGACTCTAGTGTAGTGTTTCATATCAGTGATACAATGAGTGAGAATCTAATGAAGTGTTTCACATCAGTGATGCCATTGAGTGAGACTCCAGTGAACTGTTTCACAGCAGTGCTACAATGAGTGAGACTCTAGTGAAGTGTTTCACAGCAGTGATGCCATGGAGTGAAACACCAGTGAAGTGTTTCACAGCAGTGATCTAATGAGTGAGACACCAGTATACTGCTTCAGAGCAGTGATGCAAAGAGTGAGACTCCAGTGAAGTGTTTCACAGCAGTGATGCACTGAGTGAGACTACAGTGAAGTGCTTCAGAGCAGTGATGCAATGAGTGAGACTCCCTTGAAGTGTTTTACAGTAGTGATTCAATGATTGAGACTCCAGTGAAGAGTTTCACAGCAGTGATGCAATGAGTGAGAAACCAGTACAAAGCTTCAGAGCAGTGATATGATACGACTGAGACTTTAGTGAAGTGTTTCACAGCAGTGATACAATGAGTGAGACTCCAGTGAATTGTTTCACAGCAGTGATACAATGACTGAGACTCCAGTGAAGTGTTTCACTGCAGTGATGCCATGAGCGAGACTCCAGTGAAGTGTTTCACAGCAGTGATGCCATGGAGTGAAACACCAGTGAAGTGTTATACAGGGGTGATACAATGGGTGAGACTCAAGTGAAGTGTTTCACAGCAGTGCTACAATGAGTGAGACTCCAGTGAAATGTTTCATAGTAGTGATGCCATTGAGTGAGACTCTAGTGAAGTGTTTCATAGCAGTGATACATGAGTGAGACTCTAATGAAGTGTTTCACAGCAGTGATGACATTGAATTAGACTCTAGTGAAGTGTTTCACAGTAGTGCTACAATGAGTGAGACTCAAGTGAAGTGTTTCACAGCAGGGACGCCATGGAGTGAAACACCAGTGAAGTGTTTCACAGCAGTGATCCAATGAGTGAGACACCAGTATACTGCTTCAGAGCAGTGATGCAAAGAGTGAGACTCCAGTGAAGTGTTTCACTGCAGTGATGCAATGAGTGAGACTAGAGTGAAGTGTTTCAGAGCAGTGATGCAATGAGTGAGACTCCCGTGAAGTGTTTCACAGCAGTGATTCAATGAGTGAGACTCCAGTGAAGTGTTTCAAGCAGTGATTCAATGAGTGACACTCAAGTGAAGTGTTTCACAGCAGTGATACAATGAGGAGACTCTAGTGAAGTGTTTCACAGCACTGATACAATGAGTGAGACACCAGTACAGTGCTTCAGAGCAGTGATATGATAAAATGAGTGAGACTCTAGTGAAGTGTTTCACAGCAGTGATACAACACGTAAGACTCAGTGAAGTGTTTCCCAGCAGTGACACAATGAGTGAGACTCCACTGAAGTGTTTCACAGCAGTGATACAAAGAGTGAGACTCCTTTGAAGAGTTTCACAGCAGTGATACAATGAGTGAGACTCCCGTGAAGTGTTTAACAGCAGTGATATAATGAGTAAGACTCTATTGAAGTACTTTAAAGCAGTGACACAATGAGTGAGACTCCAGTGAAGTGTTTTATAGTAGTGATGCCATTGAGTGAGACTCTAGTGAAGTCTTTCATAGCCGTGATACAATGGGTGAGACTCTAGTGAAGTGTTTCACAGCAGTGATGCCATTGAGTTAGACTCTAGTAAAGTGTTTCACGGTAGTGCTACAATGAGAGAGACTATAGTGAAGTGTTTCACAGCAGTGATGCCATGGAGTGAAACACCGGTGAATTGTTTCACAGCAGTGATACACTGAGTGAGACTATAGTGAAGTGTTTCACAGCAGTGCTACAATGAGTGAGACTCTAGTGAAGTGTTTTACAGCAGTGATGCCATGGAGTGAAATACCAGTGAAGTGTTTCACAGCAGTGGTCCAATGAGTGAGACACCAGTACAGTGCTTCAGAGCAGTGATGCAAAGAGTGAGACTCCAGTGAAGAGTTTCACAGCAGTGATACAATGAGTGAGAATCCAGTGAAGTGTTTCACAGCAGTGATCCAATGAGTGAGACACCAGTGAAGTGTTTCACAGCAGTGATGCAATGAGTGAGACTCCAGTGAAGAGTTTCACAGCAGTGATGCAATGAGTGAGACTAGTGAAGTGTTTCACAGCAGTGATACAATGAGTGAGACACCAGGATGGTGCTTCAGGGCGGTGATACAATGAGTGAGACTCCAGTGAAGTGCTTCAGAGCAGTGATACAAAGAGTGAGACTCCAGTGAAGTGTTGCAGAGCAGTGATACAAAGAGTGAGACTCCAGTGAAGTGTTTCATAGTAGTGATGCCATTGAGTGAGACTATAGTGAAGTGTTTCATAGCAGTGATACAATGAGTGAGACTCTAGTGAAGTGTTTCACAGCAGTGATGCCATTGAATTAGACTCGAGTGAAGTGTTTCACAGTAGTGCTACAATGAGTGAGACTCTAGTGAAGTGTTTCACAGCAGTGATGCCATGGAGTGAAACACCAGTGAAGTGTTTCACAGCAGTGATGCCATGGAATGAAACACCAGTGAAGTGTTTCACAGCAGTGATCTAATGAGTGAGACACCAGTATACTGCTTCAGAGCAGTGATGCAAAGAGTGAGACTCCAGTGAAGTGTTTCACAGCAGTGATGCAATGAGTGAGACTACAGTGAAGTGCTTCAGGGCAGTGATGCAATGAATGAGACTCCCTTGAAGTGTTTTACAGCAGTGTTTCAATGAGTGAGACTCCAGTGAAGTGTTTCACAGCAATGATTCAACGAGTGACACTCAAGTGAAGTGTTTCACAGCAGTGATACAATGAGTGAGACTCAAGTGAAGTGTTTCACAGCAGTGATGCAATTGAGTTAGACTCTAGTAAAGTGTTTCACGGTAGTGCTACAATGAGAGAGACTCTAGTGAAGTGTTTCACAGCAGTGATGCCATGGAGTGAAACACCGGTGAATTGTTTCACAGCAGTGATACACTGAGTGAGAATATAGTGAAGTGTTTCACAGCAGTGCTACAATGAGTGAGACTCTAGTGAAGTGTTTTACAGCAGTGATGCCATGGAGTGAAATACCAGTGAAGTGTTTCACAGCAGCGATCCAATGAGTGAGACACCAGTACAGTGCTTCAGAGCAGTGATGCAAAGAGTGAGACTCCAGTGAAGAGTTTCAAAGCAGTGATACAATGAGTGAGAATCCCGTGAAGTGTTTCACATTAGTGATACAATAAGTAAGACTCTATTGAAGTACTTCACAGCAGTGACATGATGAGTGAGACACCAGTGAAGGGTTTCACAGCAGTGATGCAATGAGTGAAACTAGTGAAGTGTTTCACAGCAGTGATACAATGAGTGAGACACCAGGATGGTGCTTCAGGGCAGTGATACAATGAGTGAGACTCCAGTGAAGTGCTTCAGAGCAGTGATACAAAGAGTGAGATTCCAGTGAAGTGTTTCACAGCAGTGATACAATGAGTGAGACTCACAGTGAAGTGTTTCACAGCAGTAATATAATGAGTGAGACTTAAGTGAAGTGTTTCACAGCAGTAATATAATGAGTGAGACTTAAGTGAAGTGTTTCACAGCAGTGATGCCATGGAGTGAAACACCAGTGGAGTGTTTATCAGCAGTGATACAATGAGTCAGACTCCAGTACAGTGCTTCAGAGCAGTGATATGATAAAACGAGTGAGACTCTAGTGAAGTGTTTCACAGCAGTGATACAATGAGTGAGACTCCAGTGAAGTGTTGCAGAGCAATGATACAAAGAGTGAGACTCCAGTTAAGTGTTTCATAGTAGTGATGCCATTGCGTGAGACTATAGTGAAGTGTTTCATAGCAGTGATACAATGAGTGAGACTCTAGTGAAGTGTTTCACAGCAGTGATGCTATTGAATTAGACTCGGGTGAAGTGTTTCACAGTAGTGCTATAATGAGTGAGACTCTAGTGAAGTGTTTCACAGCAGTGATGCCATGGAGTGAAACACCAGTGAAGTGTTTCACAGCAGTGATGCCATGGAGTGAAACACCAGTGAAGTGTTTCACAGCAGTGATCTAATGAGTGAGACACCAGTATACTGCTTCAGAGCAGTGATGCAAAGAGTGAGACTCCAGTGAAGTGTTTCACAGCAGTGATGCAATGTGTGAGACTACAGTGAAGTGCTTCAGGGCAGTGATGCAATGAGTGAGACTCCCTTGAAGTGTTTTACAGCAGTGATTCAATGACTGAGACTCCAGTGAAGTGTTTCACAGCAATGATTCAATGAGTGACACTCAAGTGAAGTGTTTCACAGCAGTGATACAATGAGTGAGACTCAAGTGAAGTGTTTCACAACACTGATACAATGAGTGAGACTCCAGTGAAGTGTTCCATAGTGGTGATGCCATTGAGTGAGACTATAGTGGAGTGTTTCATAGCAGTGATACAATGAGTGAGACTCTAGTGAAGTGTTTCACAGCAGTGCTACAATGAGTGAGACTCCAGTGAAGTGTTTCATAGTAGTGATGCCATTGAGTGAGACTCTAGTGAAGTGTTTCATATCAGTGATACAATGAGTGAGAATCTAATGAAGTGTTTCACATCAGTGATGCCATTGAGTGAGACTCCAGTGAACTGTTTCACAGCAGTGCTACAATGAGTGAGACTCTAGTGAAGTGTTTCACAGCAGTGATGCCATGGAGTGAAACACCAGTGAAGTGTTTCACAGCAGTGATCTAATGAGTGAGACACCAGTATACTGCTTCAGAGCAGTGATGCAAAGAGTGAGACTCCAGTGAAGTGTTTCACAGCAGTGATGCACTGAGTGAGACTACAGTGAAGTGCTTCAGAGCAGTGATGCAATGAGTGAGACTCCCTTGAAGTGTTTTACAGTAGTGATTCAATGAGTGACACTCCAGTGAAGTGTTTCACAGCAGTGATTCAATGAGTGACACTCAAGTGAAGTGTTTCACAGCAGTGATACAATGAGTGAGACTCTAGTGAAGTGTTTCACAGCACTGATACAATGAGTGAGACAAGAGTACAGTGCTTCAGAGCAGTGATATGATAAAACGAGTGAGACTCTAGTGAAGTGTTTCACAGCAGTGATACAACACGTAAGACTCCAGTGAAGTGTTTCCCAGCAGTGACACAATGAGTGAGACTCCACTGAAGTGTTTCACAGCAGTGATACAAAGAGTGAGACTCCAGTGAAGAGTTTCACAGCAATGATACAATGAGTGAGACTCCCGTGAAGTGTTTCACAGCAGTGATACAATGAGTAAGACTCTATTGAAGTACTTCAAAGCAGTGACACAATGAGTGAGACTCCAGTGAAGTGTTTCATAGTAGTGATGCCATTGAGTGAGACTCCAGTGAAGTGTTTCACAGCAGTGCTACAATGAGTGAGACTCTAGTGAAGTGTTTTACAGCAGTGATACCATGGAGTGAAATAGCAGTGAAGTGTTTCACAGCAGTGATCCAATGAGTGAGACACCAGTATAGTGCTTCAGAGCAGTGATGCAAAGAGTGAGACTCCAGTGAAGAGTTTCACAGCAGTGGTACAATTAGTGAGACTCCCGTGAAGTGTTTCACTGCAGTGATACAATAAGTAAGACTCTATTGAAGTACTTCACAGCAGTGACACGATGAGTGAGACACCAGTGAAGTGTTTCACAGCAGTGATGCAATGAGTGAGACTCCAGTGAAGTGTTTCACAGCAGTGAGACAATGAGTGAGACTCACAGTGAAGTGTTTCAAAGCAGTGATACAATGAGTGAGACTCTAGTGAAGTGTTTCACAGCAGTGCTACAATGAGTGAGACTCCAGTGAAGTGTTTCATAGTAGTGATGCCATTGAGTGAGACTCTAGTTAAGTGTTTCATAGCAGTGATACAATGAGTGAGAATCTAATGAAGTGTTTCACATCAGTGATGCCATTGAGTGAGACTCCAGTGAAGTGTTTCACAGCAGTGCTACAATGAGTGAGACTCTAGTGAAGTGTTTTACAGCAGTGATACCATGGAGTGAAATAGCAGTGAAGTGTTTCACAGCAGTTATCCAATGAGTGAGACACCAGTATAGTGCTTCAGAGCAGTGATGCAAAGAGTGAGACTCCAGTGAAGAGTTTCACAGCAGTGATACAATGAGTGAGACTCCCGTG
Organism: Triturus cristatus; assembly: GCF_964204655.1. Taxonomy (NCBI): domain Eukaryota; kingdom Metazoa; phylum Chordata; class Amphibia; order Caudata; family Salamandridae; genus Triturus; species Triturus cristatus. The sequence goes on from NC_140579.1 coordinate 790,891,974, forward strand.
AAGTGTTTCACAGCAGTGATACAATAAGTAAGACTCTATTGAAGTACTTCACAGCAGTGACACGATGAGTGAGACACAGGTGAAGTGTTTCACAGCAGTGATGCACTAAGTGAGACTCCAGTGAAGTGTTTCACAGCAGTGATACAATGAGTGAGACTCCACTGAAGTGTTTCACAGCAGTGCTACAATGAGTGAGACTCCAGTGAAATGGTTCACAGCAGTGATGCAACGAGTGAGACTCCAGTGAACTGTTTCACAGCAGTGATGCAATGAGTGAGACTACAGTGAAGTGTTTCAGAGCAATGAAGCAATTAGTGAGACTCCCGTGAAGTGTTTCACAGCAGAGATTCAATGAGTGAGACTCCAGAGAAGTGTTTCACAGCAGTGATTCAATGAGTGAGACTCAAGTTAAGTGTTTCACAGCAGTGATACAAAGAGTGAGACTCTAGTGAAGTGTTTCACAGCACTGATACAATGAGTGAGACACCAGTACGGTGCTTCAGAGCAGTGATACAATGAGTGAGACTCCAGTGAACTGTTTCACAGCAGTGCTACAATGAGTGAGACTCTAGTGAAGTGTTTCACAGCAGTGATGCCATGGAGTGAAACACCAGTGAAGCGTTTCACAGCAGTGATCTAATGAGTGAGACACCAGTATACTGCTTCAGAGCAGTGATGCAAAGAGTGAGACTCCAGTTAAGTGTTTCACAGCAGTGATGCACTGAGTGAGACTACAGTGAAGTGCTTCAGAGCAGTGATGCAATGAGTGAGACTCCCTTGAAGTGTTTTACAGTAGTGATTCAATGAGTGACACTCCAGTGAAGTGTTTCACAGCAGTGATACAATGAGTGAGACTCACAGTGAAGTGTTTCACAGCAGTGATATAATGAGTGAGACTTAAGTGAAATGTTTCACAGCAGTGATGCCATGGAGTGAAACACCAGTGGAGTGTTTATCAGCAGTGATACAATGAGTGAGACTCCAGTACAGTGCTTCAGAGCAGTGATATGATAAAACGAGTGAGACTCTAGTGAAGTGTTTCACAGCAGTGATACAATGAGTGAGACTCCAGTGAAGTGTTGCAGAGCAGTGATACAAAGAGTGAGACTCCAGTGAAGTGTTTCATAGTAGTGATGCCATTGAGTGAGACTATAGTGAAGTGTTTCATAGCAGTGATACAATGAGTGAGACTCTAGTGAAGTGTTTCACAGCAGTGATGCTATTGAATTAGACTCGAGTGAAGTGTTTCACAGTAGTGCTATAATGAGTGAGACTCTAGTGAAGTGTTTCACAGCAGTGATGCCATGGAGTGAAAAACCAGTGAAGTGTTTCACAGCAGTGATCTAATGAGTGAGACACCAGTATACTGCTTCAGAGCAGTGATGCAAAGAGTGAGACTCCAGTGAAGTGTTTCACAGCAGTGATGCAATGTGTGAGACTACAGTGAAGTGCTTCAGGGCAGTGATGCAATGAGTGAGACTCCCTTGAAGTGTTTTACAGCAGTGATTCAATGACTGAGACTCCAGTGAAGTGTTTCACAGCAATGATTCAATGAGTGACACTCAAGTGAAGTGTTTCACAGCAGTGATACAATGAGTGAGACTCAAGTGAAGTGTTTCACAACACTGATACAATGAGTGAGACTCCAGTGAAGTGTTCCATAGTGGTGATGCCATTGAGTGAGACTATAGTGGAGTGTTTCATAGCAGTGATACAATGAGTGAGACTCTAGTGAAGTGTTTCACAGCAGTGCTACAATGAGTGAGACTCCAGTGAAGTGTTTCATAGTAGTGATGCCATTGAGTGAGACTCTAGTGAAGTGTTTCATATCAGTGATACAATGAGTGAGAATCTAATGAAGTGTTTCACATCAGTGATGCCATTGAGTGAGACTCCAGTGAACTGTTTCACAGCAGTGCTACAATGAGTGAGACTCTAGTGAAGTGTTTCACAGCAGTGATGCCATGGAGTGAAACACCAGTGAAGTGTTTCACAGCAGTGATCTAATGAGTGAGACACCTGTATACTGCTTCAGAGCAGTGATGCCATTGAGTGAGACTCCAGTTAATTGTTTCACAGCAGTGCTACAATGAGTGAGACTCTAGTGAAGTGTTTCACAGCAGTGATGCCATGGAGTGAAACACCAGTGAAGTGTTTCACAGCAGTGATCTAATGAGTGAGACACCAGTATACTGCTTCAGAGCAGTGATGCAAAGAGTGAGACTCCAGTGAAGTGTTTCACAGCAGTGATGCACTGAGTGAGACTACAGTGAAGTGCTTCAGAGCAGTGATGCAATGAGTGAGACTCCCTTGAAGTGTTTTACAGTAGTGATTCAATGAGTGACACTCCAGTGAAGTGTTTCACAGCAGTGATTCAATGAGTGACACTCAAGTGAAGTGTTTCACAGCAGTGATACAATGAGTGAGACTCTAGTGAAGTGTTTCACAGCACTGATACAATGAGTGGGACACCAGTACAGTGCTTCAGAGCAGTGATATGATAAAACGAGTGAGACTCTAGTGAAGTGTTTCACAGCAGTGATACCATGGAGTGAAATAGCAGTGAAGTGTTTCACAGCAGTGATCCAATGAGTGAGACACCAGTATAGTGCTTCAGAGCAGTGATGCAAAGAGTGAGACTCCAGTGAAGAGTTTCACAGCAGTGATACAATGAGTGAGACTCCCGTGAAGTGTTTCACAGCAGTGATACAATAAGTAAGACTCTATTGAAGTACTTCACAGCAGTGACACGATGAGTGAGACACCGGTGAAGTGTTTCACAGCAGTGATGCACTGAGTGAGACTCCAGTGAAGTGTTTCACAGCAGTGATACAATGAGTGAGACTCCACTGAAGTGTTTCACAGCAGTGCTACAATGAGTGAGACTCCAGTGAAATGGTTCACAGCAGTGATGCAACGAGTGAGACTCCAGTGAACTGTTTCACAGCAGTGATGCAATGAGTGAGACTACAGTGAAGTGTTTCAGAGCAATGAAGCAATTAGTGAGACTCCCGTGAAGTGTTTCACAGCAGAGATTCAATGAGTGAGACTCCAGAGAAGTGTTTCACAGCAGTGATTCAATGAGTGAGACTCAAGTTAAGTGTTTCACAGCAGTGATACAAAGAGTGAGACTCTAGTGAAGTGTTTCACAGCACTGATACAATGAGTGAGACACCAGTACGGTGCTTCAGAGCAGTGATACAATGAGTGAGACTCCAGTGAACTGTTTCACAGCAGTGCTACAATGAGTGAGACTCTAGTGAAGTGTTTCACAGCAGTGATGCCATGGAGTAAAACACCAGTGAAGCGTTTCACAGCAGTGATCTAATGAGTGAGACACCAGTATACTGCTTCAGAGCAGTGATGCAAAGAGTGAGACTCCAGTTAAGTGTTTCACAGCAGTGATGCACTGAGTGAGACTACAGTGAAGTGCTTCAGAGCAGTGATGCAATGAGTGAGACTCCCTTGAAGTGTTTTACAGTAGTGATTCAATGAGTGACACTCCAGTGATGTGTTTCACAGCAGTGATTCAATGAGTGACACTCAAGTGAAGTGTTTCACAGCAGTGATACAATGAGTGAGACTCTAGTGAAGTGTTTTACAGCACTGATACAATGAGTGAGACACCAGTACAGTGCTTCAGAGCAGTGATATGATAAAACGAGTGAGATTCTAGTGAAGTGTTTCACAGCAGTGATACAACACGTAAGACTCCAGTGAAGTGTTTCCCAGCAATGACACAATGAGTGAGACTCCACTGAAGTGTTTCACAGCAGTGATACAAAGAGTGAGACTCCAGTGAACAGTTTCACAGCAGTGATACAATGAGTGAGACTCCCGTGAAGTGTTTCACAGCAGTGATACAATGAGTAAGACTCTATTGAAGTACTTCAAAGCAGTGACACAATGAGTGAGACTCCAGTGAAGTGTTTCATAGTAGTGATGCCATTGAGTGAGACTCTAGGGAAGTGTTTCATACCAGTGATACAATGAGTGAGAATCTAATGAAGTGTTTCACATCAGTGATGCCATTGAGTGAGACTCCAGTGAAGTGTTTCACAGCAGTGCTACAATGAGTGAGACTCTAGTGAAGTGTTTTACAGCAGTGATACCATAGTGTGAAATAGCAGTGAAGTTTTTCACAGCAGTGATCCAATGAGTGAGACACCAGTATAGTGCTTCAGAGCAGTGATGCAAAGAGTGAGACTCCAGTGAAGAGTTTCACAGCAGTGGTACAATAAGTAAGACTCTACTGAAGTACTTCACAGCAGTGACACGATGAGTGAGACACCAGTGAAGTGTTTCAAAGCAGTGATGCAATGAGTGAGACTCCAGTGAAGTGTTTCACAGCAGTGATGCAACGAGTGAGACTCCAGTAAACTGTTTGACAGCAGTGATACAATGAGTGAGACTACAGTGAAGTGTTTCAGAGCAATGAAGCAATTAGTGAGACTCCCGTGAAGTGTTTCACAGCAGAGATTCAATGAGTGAGACTCCAGTGAAGTGTTTCACAGCAGTGATTCAATGAGTGAGACTCAAGTGAACTGTTTCACAGCAGTGATACAATGAGTGAGACTCAAGTGAAGTGTTTCACAACACTGATACAATGAGTGAGACTCCAGTGAAGTGTTCCATAGTGGTGATGCCATTGAGTGAGACTATAGTGGAGTGTTTCATAGCAGTGATACAATGAGTGAGACTCCAGTGAAATGGTTCACAGCAGTGATGCAACGAGTGAGACTCCAGTGAACTGTTTCACAGCAGTGATGCAATGAGTGAGACTACAGTGAAGTGTTTCAGAGCAATGAAGCAATTAGTGAGACTCCCGTGAAGTGTTTCACAGCAGTGATACAAAGAGTGAGACTCTAGTGAAGTGTTTCACAGCACTGATACAATGAGTGAGACACCAGTACGGTGCTTCAGAGCAGTGATACAATGAGTGAAACTCCAGTGAAGTGTTTCACAGCAGTGATAAAAGGAGTGAGACTTTATTGAAGTATTTCAAAGCAGTGACACAATGAGTGAGACTCCAGTGAAGTGTTTATAGTAGTGATGCCATTGAGTGAGACTCTAGTGAAGTGTTTTACAGCAGTGATGCATTGGAGTGAAATACCAGTGAAGTGTTTCACAGCAGTGATCCAATGAGTGAGACACCAGTACAGTGCTTCAGAGCAGTGATGCAAAGAGTGAGACTCCAGTGAAGAGTTTCACAGCAGTGATACAATGAGTGAGACTCCCGTGAAGTGTTTCACAGCAATGATACAATAAGTAAGACTCTATTGAAGTACTTCACAGCAGTGACACGATGAGTGAGACACCAGTGAAGTGTTTCACAGCAGTGATGCAATGAGTGAGACTCCAGTGAAGTGTTTCACAGCAGTGATGCAATGAGTGAGAGTCCAGTGAAGAGTTTCACAGCAGTGATACAATGAGTGAGACTCAAGAGAAGTGATTCACAGCAGTGATACAATGAGTAAGACTAGTGAAGTGTTTCACAGCAGTGATACAATGAGTGAGACTCCAGTACAGTGCTTCAGAGCAGTGATTCAATGACAGACTCCAGTGAAGTGTTTTACAGCAGTGTTACAATGAGTGAGACTCCAGTGAAGTGTTTCACAGCAGTGATACAATGTTTGAGACTCCAGTGAAGTGTTTCACAGCAGTGATGCCATGGTGTGAAACACCAGTGAAGTGTTTCACAGTAGTGATACAATTCGTGAGACTCAAGGGAAGTGTTTCACAGCAGTGCTACAATGAGTGAGAGTCCAGTGAAGTGTTTCATAGTAGTAATGCCATTGAGTGAGACTCTAGTGAAGAGTTTCACAGCAGTGATGCACCAAGTGAGACTCCAGTGAAGTGTTTCACAGCAGTGACACAATGAGTGAGACTCCAGTGAAGTGTTTCACAGCAGTGATACAATGAGTGATACACCAGTACAGTGCTTCAGAGCAGTGATATGATAAAACGAGTGAGACTCTAGTGAAGTGTTTCACAGCAGTGATACAACACGTAAACTCCAGTGAAGTGTTTCCCAGCAGTGACACAATGAGTGAGACTCCCCTGAAGTGTTTCACAGCAGTGATACAAAGAGTGAGACTCCTTTGAAGAGTTTCACAGCAGTGATACAATGAGTGAGACTCCCGTGAAGTGTTTCACAGCAGTGATATAATGAGTAAGACTCTATTGAAGTACTTTAAAGCAGTGACACAATGAGTGAGACTCCAGTGAAGTGTTTTATAGTAGTGATGCCATTGAGTGAGACTCTAGTGAAGTGTTTCATAGCAGTGATACAATGGGTGAGACTCTAGTGAAGTGTTTCACAGAAGTGATGCTATTGAGTTAGACTCTAGTAAAGTGTTTCACGGTAGTGCTACAATGAGAGAGACTATAGTGAAGTGTTTCACAGCAGTGATGCCATGGAGTGAAACACCGGTGAATTGTTTCACAGCAGTGATACACTGAGTGAGACTATAGTGAAGTGTTTCACAGCAGTGCTACAATGAGTGAGACTCTAGTGAAGTGTTTTACAGCAGTGATGCCATGGAGTGAAATACCAGTGAAGTGTTTCACAGCAGTGGTCCAATGAGTGAGACACCAGTACAGTGCTTCAGAGCAGTGATGCAAAGAGTGAGACTCCAGTGAAGAGTTTTACAGCAGTGATACAATGAGTGAGAATCCAGTGAAGTGTTTCTCAGCAGTGATCCACTGAGTGAGACACCAGTGAAGTGTTTCACAGCAGTGATGCAATGAGTGAGACTCCAGTGAAGAGTTTCACAGCAGTGATGCAATGAGTGAGACTCCAGTGAAGTGTTTCACAGCATTGATTCAATGAGTGAAACTAGTGAAGTGTTTCACAGCAGTGATACAATGAGTGAGACACCAGTATACTGCTTCAGAGAAGTGATGCAAAGAGTGAGACTCCAGTGAAGTGTTTCACTGCAGTGATGCAATGAGTGAGACTAGAGTGAAGTGTTTCAGAGCGGTGATGCAATGAGTGAGACTCCCGTGAAGTGTTTCACAGCAGTGATTCAATGAGTGAGACTCCAGTGATGTGCTTCAAGCAGTGATTCAATGAGTGACACTCAAGTGAAGTGTTTCACAGCAGTGATACAATTAGTAAAACTCTAGTGAAGTACTTCAAAGCAGTTACACAATGAGTGTGACTCCAGTGAATTGTTTCATAGTAGTGATGCCATTGAGTGAGACTCTAGTGAAGTCTTTCATAGCAATGATACAATGAGTGAGACTCTAGTGAAGTGTTTTACAGCAGTGATGCATTGGAGTGAAATAACAGTGAAGTGTTTCACGGCAGTGATCCAATGAGTGAGACACCAGTATAGTGCTTCAGAGCAGTGATTCAAAGAGTGAGACTCCAGTGAAGAGTTTCACCGCAGTGATACAATGAGTGAGACTCCCGTGAAGTGTTTCACAGCAGTGATACAATAAGTAAGACTCTACTGAAGTACTTCACAGCAGTGACACGATGAGTGAGACACCAGTGAAGTGTTTCACAGCAGTGATGCAATGAGTGAGACTCCAGTGATGTGTTTCACAGCAGTGATGCAATGAGTGAGAGTCCAGTGAAGTGTTTCACAGCAGTGATACAATGAGTGAGACTCAAGAGAAGTGTTTCACAGCAGTGATACAATGAGTAAGACTAGTGGAGTGTTTCACAGCAGTGATACAATGAGTGAGACTCCAGTACAGTGCTTCAGAGCAGTGATTCAATGACAGACTCCAGTGAAGTGTTTTACAGCAGTGTTACAATGAGTGAGTCTAGTGAAGTGTTTCACAGCAGTGATACAATGAGTGAGACTACAGTGAAGTGTTGCAGAGCAGTGATACAATGAGCGAGACTCCAGTGAAGTGTTTCACAGCAGTGATGCCATGGTGTGAAACACCAGTGAAGTGTTTCACAGTAGTGATACAATTGGTGAGACTCAAGTGAAGTGTTTCACAGCAGTGCTACAATGAGTGAGAGTCCACTGAAGTGTTTCATAGTAGTGATGCCATTGAGTGAGACTCTAGTGAAGTGTTTCACAGTAGCGGTACAATGAGTGAGACTCTAGTGAAGTGTTTCACAGGAGTGACGCCATAGAGTGAAACACCAGTGAAGTGTTTCACAGCAGTGATGCAATGAGTGAGACTACAGTGAAGTGTTTCAGAGCAGTGATGCAATGAGTGAGACTCCCGTGAAGTGTTTCACAGCAGTGATTCAATGAGTGAGACTCCAGTGAAGTGTTTCACAGCAGTGATTCAATGAGTGACACTCAAGTGAAGTGTTTTACAGCAGTGATACAAAGAGTGAGACTCTAGTGAAGTGTTTCACAGCACTGACACAATGAGTGAGACACCAGTACAGTGCTTCAGAGCAGTGATGTGACAAAACGAGTGAGACTTTAGTGAAGTGTTTCACAGCAGTGGCACAATGAGTGAGACTCCATTGAAGTGTTTCACAGCAGTGATACAAAGAGTGAGATTCCAGTGAAAAGTTTCAGAGCAGTGATACAATGAGTGAGACTCCCGTGAAGTGTTTCACAGCAGTGATACAATGAGTAAGACTCTATTGAAGTACTTCAAAGCAGTGACACAATGAGTGAGACTCCAGTGAAGTGTTTCATAGTCGTGCTGCCATTGAGTGAGACTCTAGTGAAGTGTTTCATAGCAGTGATACAATGAGTGAGAATCTAATGAAGTGTTTCACAGCAGTGGTGCCATTGATTGAGACTCCAGTGAAGTGTTTCACAGCAGTGCTACAATCAGTGAGACTCTAGTGAAGTGTTTTACAGCAGTGATGCCATGGAGTGAAATACCAGTGAAGTGTTTCACAGCAGTGATCCAATGAGTGAGACACCAGTATAGTGCTTCAGAGCAGTGATGCAAAGAGTGAGACTCCAGTGAAGTGTTTCACAGCAGTGATACAATAAGTAAGACTCTACTGAAGTACTTCACAGCAGAGACACGATGAGTGAGACACCAGTGAAGTGTTTCACAGCAGTGATGCAATGAGTGAGACTACAGTGAAGTGTTTCAGAGCAGTGATGCAATGAGTGAGACTCCTGTGAAGTGTTTCACAGCAGTGGCACAATGAGTGAGACTCCATTGAAGTGTTTCACAGCAGTGATACAAAGAGTGAGATTCCAGTGAAGAGTTTCACAGCAGTGATACAATGAGTGAGACTCCCGTGAAGTGTTTCACAGCAGTGACACAATGAGTGAGACACCAGTGAAGTGTTTCACAGCAGTGATGCAATGAGTGAGACTCCAGTGAAGCGTTTCACAGCAGTGAAACAATGAGAGAGACTCAAGAGAAGTGTTTCACAGCAGTGATACAATGAGTAAGACTAGTGAAGTGTTTCACAACAGTGATACAATGAGTGAGACTCCAGTACAGTGCTTCAGAGCAGTGATTCAATAACAGACTCCAGTGAAGTGTTTTACAGCAGTGTTACAATGAGTGAGACTCCAGTGAAGTGTTTCACAGCAGTGATACAATGAGCAAGACTCCATTGAAGTGTTTCAGAGCAGTGATGCAATGGAGTGAAACACCAGTGAAGTGTTTCACAGTAGTGATGCCATTGAGTGAGACTCTAGTGAAGTGTTTCATAGCAGTGATACAATGAGTGAGACTCTGGTGAAGTGTTTAACAGCAATGATGCAATTGAATTAGACTCTAGTGAAGTGTTTCACAGTAGTGCTACAACGAGTGAGACTCTAGTGAAGTGTTTCACAGCAGTGATGCCATGGAGTGAAACACCAGTGAAGTGTTTCAAAGCAGTGATCCAATGAGTGAGACACCAGTACACTGCTTCAGAGCAGTGATTGAAAGAGTGAGACTCCATTGAATTGTTTCACAGCAGTGCTGCAATGAGTGAGACTCCAGTGAAGTGTTTCACAGCAGTGATGCAATGAGTGAGACTCCAGTGAACTGTTTCACAGCAGTGATGCAATGAGTGAGACTACAGTAAAGTGTTTCAGAGCAATGAAGCAACGAGTGAGACTCCCGTTAATTGTTTTACAGCTGTGATTCAATGAGTGAGACTTCAGTGAAGTGTTTCACAGCAGTGATTCAATGAGTGAGACTCTAGTGAAGTGTTTCACAGCACTGATACAATGAGTGAGACACCAGTACGGTGCTTCAGAGCAGTGATACAATGAGTGAGACTCCAGTGAAGTGTTTCACAGCAGTGATAAAAGGAATGAGACTCTAGTGAAGTGTTTCACAGCAGTGATGCCATGTAGTGCAACACCAGGGTTGTGTTTATCAGCAGTTACAGAATGAGTGAGACTCCAGTGAAGTGTTTCAAAGCAGTGATAAACTGAGTAAAAGTCTTTTGAAGTGTTTCACAGCAGTGATACAGTGAGTGCGACTCTAGTGAAGAGTTTCACAGCAGTGATGCACCAAGTGAGACTCCAGTGAAGTGTTTCACAGCAGTGACACAATGAGTGAGACTCCAGTGAAGTGTTTCACAGCAGTGATACAATGCGTGATACACCAGTACAGTGCTTCAGAGCAGTGATATGATAAAACGAGTGAGACTCTAGTGAAGTGTTTCACAGCAGTGATACAACACGTAAGACTCCAGTGAAGTGTTTCCCAGCAGTGACACAATGAGTGAGACTCCACTGAAGTGTTTCACAGCAGTGATACAAAGAGTGAGACTCCTTTGAAGAGTTTCACAGCAGTGATACAATGAGTGAGATTACCGTGAAGTGTTTCACAGCAGTGATATAATGAGTAAGACTCTATTGAAGTACTATAAAGCAGTGACACAATGAGTGAGACTCCAGTGAAGTGTTTTATAGTAGTGATGCCATTGAGTGAGACTCTAGTGAAGTGTTTCATAGCAGTGATACAATGGGTGAGACTCTAGTGAAGTGTTTCACAGCAGTGATGCCATTGAGTTAGACTCTAGTAAAGTGTTTCACGGTAGTGCTACAATGAGAGAGACTATAGTGAAGTGTTTCACAGCAGTGATGCCATGGAGTGAAACACCGGTGAATTGTTTCACAGCAGTGATACACTGAGTGAGACTATAGTGAAGTGTTTCACAGCAGTGCTACAATGAGTGAGACTCTAGTGAAGTGTTTTACAGCAGTGATGCCATGGAGTGAAATACCAGTGAAGAGTTTCACAGCAGTGATATAATGAGTGAGAATTCAGTGAAGTGTTTCACAGCAGTGATCCAATGAGTGAGACACCAGTGAAGTGTTTCACAGCAGTGATGCAATGAGTGAGACTCCAGTGAAGAGTTTCACAGCAGTGATGCAATGAGTGAGACTCCAGTGAAGTGTTTCACAGCATTGATTCAATGAGTGAAACTAGTGAAGTGTTTCACAGCAGTGATACAATGAGTGAGACACCAGGATGGAGCTTCAGGGCGGTGACACAATGAGTGAGACTCCAGTGAAGTGCTTCAGAGCAGTGATACAAAGAGTGAGACTCCAGTGAAGTGTTTCACAGCAGTGATACAATGAGTGAGACTCACAGTGAAGTGTTTCACAGCAGTGATACAATGAGTGAGACTCCAGTGAAGTGTTGCAGAGCAGTGATACAAAGAGTGAGACTCCAGTGAAGTGTTTCATAGTAGTGATGCCATTGAGTGAGACTATAGTGAAGTGTTTCATAGCAGTGATACAATGATTGAGACTCTAGTGAAGTGTTTCACAGCAGTGATGCCATTGAATTAGACTCGAGTGAAGTGTTTCACAGTAGTGCTATAATGAGTGAGACTCTAGTGAAGTGTTTCACAGCAGTGATGCCATGGAGTGAAACACCAGTGAAGTGTTTCACAGCAGTGATGCCATGGAGTGAAACACCAGTGAAGTGTTTCACTGCAGTGATCTAATGAGTGAGACACCAGTATACTGCTTCAGAGCAGTGATGCAAAGAGTGAGACTCCAGTGAAGTGTTTCACAGCAGTGATGCAATGTGTGAGACTACAGTGAAGTGCTTCAGGGCAGTGATGCACTGAGTGAGACTCCCTTGAAGTGTTTTACAGCAGTGATTCAATGACTGAGACTCCAGTGAAGTGTTTCACAGCAATGATTCAATGAGTGACACTCAAGTGAAGTGTTTCACAGCAGTGATACAATGAGTGAGACTCAAGTGAAGTGTTTCACAACACTGATACAATGAGTGAGACTCCAGTGAAGTGTTCCATAGTGGTGATGCCATTGAGTGAGACTATAGTGGAGTGTTTCATAGCAGTGATACAATGAGTGGGAATCTAATGAAGTGTTTCACATCAGTGATGCCATTGAGTGAGACTCCAGTGAACTGTTTCACAGCAGTGCTACAATGAGTGAGACTCTAGTGAAGTGTTTCACAGCAGTGATTCCATGGAGTGAAACACCAGTGAAGTGTTTCACAGCAGTGATCTAATGAGTGAGACACCAGTATACTGCTTCAGAGCAGTGATGCCAAGAGTGAGACTCCAGTGAAGAGTTTCACAGCAGTGATGCACTGAGTGAGACTACAGTGAAGTGCTTCAGAGCAGTGATGCAATGAGTGAGACTTCCTTGAAGTGTTTTACAGTAGTGATTCAATGAGTGACACTCCAGTGAAGAGTTTCACAGCAGTGATTCAATGAGTGACACTCAAGTGAAGTGTTTTACAGTAGTGATTCAATGAGTGACACTCCAGTGAAGTGTTTTACAGTAGTGATTCAATGAGTGACACTCAAGTGAAGTGTTTTACAGTAGTGATTCAATGAGTGACACTCAAGTGAAGTGTTTCACAGCAGTGATACAATGAGTGAGACTCTAGTGAAGTGTTTCACAACACTGATACAATGAGTGAGACACCAGTACAGTGCTTCAGAGCAGTGATATCATAAAACGAGTGAGACTCTAGTGAAGTGTTTCACAGCAGTGATACAACACGTAAGACTCCAGTGAAGTGTTTCCCAGCAGTGACACAATGAGTGAGACTCCACTGAAGTGTTTCACAGCAGTGATACAATGAGTGAGACTCCCGTGAAGTGTTTCACAGCAGTGATACAATGAGTAAGACTCTATTGAAGTACTTCAAAGCAGTGACACAATGAGTGAGACTCCAGTGAAGTGTTTCATAGTAGTGATGCCATTGAGTGAGACTCTAGTGAAGTGTTTCATACCAGTGATACAATGAGTGAGAATCTAAAGAAGTGTTTCACATCAGTGATGCCATTAAATGAGACTCCAGTGAAGTGTTTCACAGCAGTGCTACAATGAGTGAGACTCTAGTGAAGTGTTTTACAGCAGTGATACCATGGAGTGAAATAGCAGTGAAGTGTTTCACAGCAGTGATCCAATGAGTGAGACACCAGTATAGTGCTTCAGAGCAGTGATGCAAAGAGTGAGACTCCAGTGAAGAGTTTCACAGCAGTGGTACAATTAGTGAGACTCCCGTGAAGTGTTTCACAGCAGTGATACAATAAGTAAGACTCTATTGAAGTACTTCACAGCAGCGACACGATGAGTGAGACACCAGTGAAGTGTTTCACAGCAGTGATGCAATGAGTGAGACTCCAGTGAAGTGTTTTACAGCAGTGATGCAATGAGTGAGACTCCAGTGAAGTGTTTCACAGCAGTGACATAATGAGTGAGACTCACAGTGAAGTGTTTCAGAGCAGTGATACAATGAGTGAGACTCTAGTGAAGTGTTTCATAGTAGTGATGCCATTGAGTGAGACTCTAGTGAAGTGTTTCACAGCAGTGATACAATGAGTGAGAATCTAATGAAGTGTTTCACATCAGTGATGCCATTGAGTGAGACTCTAGTGAAGTGCTTCATAGCAGTGATACAATGAGTGAGAATCTAATGAAGTGTTTCACATCAGTGATGCCATTGAGTGAGACTCCAGTGAAGTGTTTCACAGCAGTGCTACAATGAGTGAGACTCTAGTGAAGTGTTTTACAGCAGTGATACCATGGAGTGAAATAGCAGTGAAGTGTTTCACAGCAGTGATCCAATGAGTGAGACACCTGTATAGTGCTTCAGAGCAGTGATGCAAAGAGTGAGACTCCAGTGAAGAGTTTCACAGCAGTGATACAATGAGTGAGACTCCCGTGAAGTGTTTCACAGCAGTGATACAATAAGTAAGACTCTATTGAAGTACTTCACAGCAGTGACACGATGAGTGAGACACCAGTGAAGTGTTTCACAGCAGTGATGCACTGAGTGAGACTCCAGTGAAGTGTTTCACAGCAGTGATACAATGAGTGAGACTCCAGTGAAGTGTTTCACAGCAGTGCTACAATGAGTGAGACTCCAGTGAAATGGTTCACAGCAGTGATGCAACGAGTGAGACTCCAGTGAACTGTTTCACAGCAGTGATGCAATGAGTGAGACTACAGTGAAGTGTTTCAGAGCAATGAAGCAATAAGTGAGACTCCCGTGAAGTGTTTCACAGCAGAGATTCAATGAGTGAGACTCCAGTGAAGTGTTTCACAGCAGTGATTCAATGAGTGAGACTCAAGTGAAGTGTTTCACAGCAGTGATACAAAGAGTGAGACTCTAGTGAAGTGTTTCACAGCACTGATACAATGAGTGAGACACCAGTACGGTGCTTCAGAGCAGTGATACAATGAGTGAAACTCCAGTGAAGTGTTTCACAGCAGTGATAAAAGGAGTGAGACTCTATTGAAGTACTTCAAAGCAGTGACACAATGAGTGAGACTCCAGTGAAGTGTTTTATAGTAGTGATGCCATTGAGTGAGACTCTAGTGAAGTGTTTCATAGCAGTGATACAATGAGTGAGGCTCCAGTGAAGTGTTTCACAGCAGTGCTACAATGAGCGAGACTCTAGTGAAGTGTTTTACAGCAGTGATGCCATGGAGTGAATACCAGTGAAGTGTTTCACAGCAGTGATCCAATGAGTGAGACACCAGTACAGTGCTTCAGAGCAGTGATGCAAAGAGTGAGACTCCAGTGAAGAGTTTCACAGCAGTGATACAATGAGTGAGACTCCCGTGAAGTGTTTCACAGCAGTGATACAATAAGTAGGACTCTATTGAAGTACTTCACAGCAGTGACACGATGAGTGAGACACCAGTGAAGTGTTTCACAGCAGTGATGCAATGAGTGAGACTCCAGTGAAGTGTTTCACAGCAGTGATGCAATGAGTGAGAGTCCAGTGAAGAGTTTCACAGCAGTGATACAATGAGTGAGACTCAAGAGAAGTGATTCACAGCAGTGATACAATGAGTAAGACTAGTGAAGTGTTTCACAGCAGTGATACAATGATTGAGACTCCAGTACAGTGCTTCAGAGCAGTGATTCAATGACAGACTCCAGTGAAGTGTTTTACAGCAGTGTTACAATGAGTGAGACTCCAGTGAAGTGTTTCGCAGCAGTGATACAATGTTCGAGACTCCAGTGAAGTGTTTCACAGCAGTGATGCCATGGTGTGAAACACCAGTGAAGTGTTTCACAGTAGTGATACAATTTGTGAGACTCAAGTGAAGTGTTTCACAGCAGTGCTACAATGAGTGAGAGTCCAGTGAAGTGTTTCATAGTAGTGATGCCATTGAGTGAGACTCTAGTGAAGAGTTTCACAGCAGTGATGCACCAAGTGAGACTCCAGTGAAGTGTTTCACAGCAGTGACACAATGAGTGAGACTCCAGTGAAGTGTTTCACAGCAGTGATACAATGAGTGATACACCAGTACAGTGCTTCAGAGCAGTGATATGATAAAACGAGTGAGACTCTAGTGAAGTGTTTCACAGCAGTGATACAACACGTAAGACTCCAGTGAAGTGTTTCCCTGCAGTGACACAATGAGTGAGACTCCACTGAAGTGTTTCACAGCAGTGATACAAAGAGTGAGACTCCAGTGAAGAGTTTCACAGCAGTGATACAATGAGTGAGACTCCCGTGAAGTGTTTCACAGCAGTGATACAATGAGTAAGACTCTATTGAAGTACTTCAAAGCAGTGACACAATGAGTGAGATTCCAGTGAAGTGTTTCATAGTAGTGATGCCATTGAGTGAGACTCTAGTGAAGTGTTTCATAGCAGTGATACAATGAGTGAGAATCTATAGAAGTGTATCACATCAGTGATGCCATTGAGTGAGACTCCAGTGAAGTGTTTCACAGCAGTGCTACAATGAGTGAGACTCTAGTGAAGTGTTTTACAGCAGTGATACCATGGAGTGAAATAGCAGTGAAGTGTTTCACAGCAGTGATCCAATGAGTGAGACACCAGTATAGTGCTTCAGAGCAGTGATGCAAAGAGTGAGACTCCAGTGAAGAGTTTCACAGCAGTGGTACAATTAGTGAGACTCCCGTGAAGTGTTTCACAGCAGTGATACAATAAGTAAGACTCTATTGAAGTACTTCACAGCAGTGACACGATGAGTGAGACACCAGTGAAGTGTTTCACAGCAGTGATGCAATGAGTGAGACCCCAGTGAAGTGTTTTACAGCAGTGATGCAATGAGTGAGACTCCAGTGAAGTGTTTCACAGCAGTGAGACAATGAGTGAGACTCACAGTGAAGTGTTTCAGAGCAGTGATACAATGAGTGAGACTCTAGTGAAGTGTTTCACAGCAGTGCTACAATGAGTGAGACTCCAGTGAAGTGTTTCATAGTAGTGATGCCATTGAGTGAGACTCTAGTGAAGTGTTTCATAGCAGTGATACAATGAGTGAGAATCTAATGAAGTGTTTCACATCAGTGATGCCATTGAGTGAGACTCCAGTGAAGTGTTTCACAGCAGTGCTACAATGAGTGAGACTCTAGTGAAGTGTTTTACAGCAGTGATACCATGGAGTGAAATAGCAGTGAAGTGTTTCACAGCAGTGATCCAATGATTGAGACACCTGTATAGTGCTTCAGAGCAGTGATGCAAAGAGTGAGACTCCAGTGAAGAGTTTCACAGCAGTGATACAAAGAGTGAGACTCCCGTGAAGTGTTTCACAGCAGAGATACAATAAGTAAGACTCTATTGAAGTACTTCACAGCAGTGACACGATGAGTGAGACACCAGTGAAGTGTTTCACAGCAGTGATGCACTGAGTGAGACTCCAGTGAAGTGTTTCACAGCAGTGATACAATGAGTGAGACTCCAGTGAAGTGTTTCACAGCAGTGCTACAATGAGTGAGACTCCAGTGAAATGGTTCACAGCAGTGATGCAACGAGTGAGACTCCAGTGAACTGTTTCACAGCAGTGATGCAATGAGTGAGACTACAGTGAAGTGTTTCAGAGCAATGAAGCAATTAGTGAGACTCCCGTGAAGTGTTTCACAGCAGAGATTCAATGAGTGAGACTCCAGTGAAGTGTTTCACAGCAGTGATTCAATGAGTGAGACTCAAGTGAAGTGTTTCACAGCAGTGATACAAAGAGTAAGACTCTAGTGAAGTGTTTAACAGCACTGATACAATGAGTGAGACACCAGTACGGTGCTTCAGAGCAGTGATACAATGAGTGAAACTCCAGTGAAGTGTTTCACAGCAGTGATAAAAGGAGTGAGACTCTATTGAAGTACTTCAAAGCAGTGACACAATGAGTGAGACTCCAGTGAAGTGTTTTATAGTGGTGATGCCATTGAGTGAGACTCTAGTGAAGTGTTTCATAGCAGTGATACAATGAGTGAGGCTCCAGTGAAGTGTTTCACAGCAGTGCTACAATGAGTGAGACTCTAGTGAAGTGTTTTACAGCAGTGATGCCATGGAGTGAATACCAGTGAAGTGTTTCACAGCAGTGATCCAATGAGTGAGACACCAGTACAGTGCTTCAGAGCAGTGATGCAAAGAGTGAGACTCCAGTGAAGAATTTCACAGCAGTGATACAATGAGTGAGACTCCCGTGAAGTGTTTCACAGCAGTGATACAATAAGTAGGACTCTATTGAAGTACTTCACAGCAGTGACACGATGAGTGAGACACCAGTGAAGTGTTTCACAGCAGTGATGCAATGAGTGAGACTCCAGTGAAGTGTTTCACAGCAGTGATGCAATGAGTGAGAGTCCAGTGAAGAGTTTCACAGCAGTGATACAATGAGTGAGACTCAAGAGAAGTGATTCACAGCAGTGATACAATGAGTAAGACTAGTGAAGTGTTTCACAGCTGTGATTCAATGAGTGAGACTCCAGTACAGTGCTTCAGAGCAGTGATTCAATGACAGACTCCAGTGAAGTGTTTTACAGCAGTGTTACAATGAGTGAGACTCCAGTGAAGTGTTTCGCAGCAGTGATACAATGTTCGAGACTCCAGTGAAGTGTTTCACAGCAGTGATGCCATGGTGTGAAACACCAGTGAAGTGTTTCACAGTAGTGATACAATTTGTGAGACTCAAGTGAAGTGTTTCACAGCAGTGCTACAATGAGTGAGAGTCCAGTGAAGTGTTTCATAGTAGTGATGCCATTGAGTGAGACTCTAGTGAAGAGTTTCACAGCAGTGATGCACCAAGTGAGACTCCAGTGAAGTGTTTCACAGCAGTGACACAATGAGTGAGACACCAGTGAAGTGTTTCACAGCAGTGATGCAATGAGTGAGACTCCAGTGAAGTGTTTTACAGCAGTGATGCAATGAGTGAGACTCCAGTGAAGTGTTTCACAGCAGTGAGACAATGAGTGAGACTCACAGTGAAGTGTTTCACAGCAGTGCTACAATGAGTGAGACTCCAGTGAAGTGTTTCATAGTAGTGATGCCATTGAGTGAGACTCTAGTGAAGTGTTTCATAGCAGTGATACAATGAGTGAGAATCTAATGAAGTGTTTCACATCAGTGATGCCATTGAGTGAGACTCCAGTGAAGTGTTTCACAGCAGTGCTACAATGAGTGAGACTCTAGTGAAGTGTTTTACAGCAGTGATACCATGGAGTGAAATAGCAGTGAAGTGTTTCACAGCAGTGATCCAATGATTGAGACACCTGTATAGTGCTTCAGAGCAGTGATGCAAAGAGTGAGACTCCAGTGAAGAGTTTCACAGCAGTGATACAAAGAGTGAGACTCCCGTGAAGTGTTTCACAGCAGAGATACAATAAGTAAGACTCTATTGAAGTACTTCACAGCAGTGACATGATGAGTGAGACACCAGTGAAGTGTTTCACAGCAGTGATGCACTGAGTGAGACTCCAGTGAAGTGTTTCACAGCAGTGATACAATGAGTGAGACTCCAGTGAAGTGTTTCACAGCAGTGCTACAATGAGTGAGACTCCAGTGAAATGGTTCACAGCAGTGATGCAACGAGTGAGACTCCAGTGAACTGTTTCACAGCAGTGATGCAATGAGTGAGACTACAGTGAAGTGTTTCAGAGCAATGAAGCAATTAGTGAGACTCCCGTGAAGTGTTTCACAGCAGAGATTCAATGAGTGAGACTCCAGTGAAGTGTTTCACAGCAGTGATTCAATGAGTGAGACTCAAGTGAAGTGTTTCACAGCAGTGATACAAAGAGTAAGACTCTAGTGAAGTGTTTAACAGCACTGATACAATGAGTGAGACACCAGTACGGTGCTTCAGAGCAGTGATACAATGAGTGAAACTCCAGTGAAGTGTTTCACAGCAGTGATAAAAGGAGTGAGACTCTATTGAAGTACTTCAAAGCAGTGACACAATGAGTGAGACTCCAGTGAAGTGTTTTATAGTGGTGATGCCATTGAGTGAGACTCTAGTGAAGTGTTTCATAGCAGTGATACAATGAGTGAGGCTCCAGTGAAGTGTTTCACAGCAGTGCTACAATGAGTGAGACTCTAGTGAAGTGTTTTACAGCAGTGATGCCATGGAGTGAATACCAGTGAAGTGTTTCACAGCAGTGATCCAATGAGTGAGACACCAGTACAGTGCTTCAGAGCAGTGATGCAAAGAGTGAGACTCCAGTGAAGAATTTCACAGCAGTGATACAATGAGTGAGACTCCCGTGAAGTGTTTCACAGCAGTGATACAATAAGTAGGACTCTATTGAAGTACTTCACAGCAGTGACACGATGAGTGAGACACCAGTGAAGTGTTTCACAGCAGTGATGCAATGAGTGAGACTCCAGTGAAGTGTTTCAAAGCAGTGATGCAATGAGTGAGAGTCCAGTGAAGAGTTTCACAGCAGTGATACAATGAGTGAGACTCAAGAGAAGTGATTCACAGCAGTGATACAATGAGTAAGACTAGTGAAGTGTTTCACAGCAGTGATACAATGAGTGAGACTCCAGTACAGTGCTTCAGAGCAGTGATTCAATGACAGACTCCAGTGAAGTGTTTTACAGCAGTGTTACAATGAGTGAGACTCCAGTGAAGTGTTTCGCAGCAGTGATACAATGTTCGAGACTCCAGTGAAGTGTTTCACAGCAGTGATGCCATGGTGTGAAACACCAGTGAAGTGTTTCACAGTAGTGATACAATTTGTGAGACTCAAGTGAAGTGTTTCACAGCAGTGCTACAATGAGTGAGAGTCCAGTGAAGTGTTTCATAGTAGTGATGCCATTGAGTGAGACTCTAGTGAAGAGTTTCACAGCAGTGATGCACCAAGTGAGACTCCAGTGAAGTGTTTCACAGCAGTGACACAATGAGTGAGACTCCAGTGAAGTGTTTCACAGCAGTGATACAATGAGTGATACACCAGTACAGTGCTTCAGAGCAGTGATATGATAAAACGAGTGAGACTCTAGTGAAGTGTTTCACAGCAGTGATACAACACGTAAGACTCCAGTGAAGTGTTTCCCTGCAGTGACACAATGAGTGAGACTCCACTGAAGTGTTTCACAGCAGTGATACAAAGAGTGAGACTCCAGTGAAGAGTTTCACAGCAGTGATACAATGAGTGAGACTCCCGTGAAGTGTTTCACAGCAGTGATACAATGAGTAAGACTCTATTGAAGTACTTCAAAGCAGTGACACAATGAGTGAGATTCCAGTGAAGTGTTTCATAGTAGTGATGCCATTGAGTGAGAGTCTAGTGAAGTGTTTCATAGCAGTGATACAATGAGTGAGAATCTATAGAAGTGTATCACATCAGTGATGCCATTGAGTGAGACTCCAGTGAAGTGTTTCACAGCAGTGCTACAATGAGTGAGACTCTAGTGAAGTGTTTTACAGCAGTGATACCATGGAGTGAAATAGCAGTGAAGTGTTTCACAGCAGTGATCCAATGAGTGAGACACCAGTATAGTGCTTCAGAGCAGTGATGCAAAGAGTGAGACTCCAGTGAAGAGTTTCACAGCAGTGGTACAATTAGTGAGACTCCCGTGAAGTGTTTCACAGCAGTGATACAATAAGTAAGACTCTATTGAAGTACTTCACAGCAGTGACACGATGAGTGAGACACCAGTGAAGTGTTTCACAGCAGTGATGCTATGAGTGAGACTCCAGTGAAGTGTTTTACAGCAGTGATGCAATGAGTGAGACTCCAGTGAAGTGTTTCACAGCAGTGATGCAATGAGTGAGACTCCAGTGAAGAGTTTCACAGCAGTGATGCAATGAGTGAGACTCCAGTGAAGTGTTTCACAGCATTGATTCAATGAGTGAAACTAGTGAAGTGTTTCACAGCAGTGATACAATGAGTGAGACACCAGGATGGTGCTTCAGGGCGGTGATACAATGAGTGAGACTCCAGTGAAGTGCTTCAGAGCAGTGATACAAAGAGTGAGACTCCAGTGAAGTGTTTCACAGCAGTGATACAATGAGTGAGACTCACAGTGAAGTGTTTCACAGCAGTGATACAATGAGTGAGACTCCAGTGAAGTGTTGCAGAGCAGTGATACAAAGAGTGAGACTCCAGTGAAGTGTTTCATAGTAGTGATGCCATTGAGTGAGACTATAGTGAAGTGTTTCATAGCAGTGATACAATGAGTGAGACTCTAGTGAAGTGTTTCACAGCAGTGATGCCATTGAATTAGACTCGAGTGAAGTGTTTCACAGTAGTGCTACAATGAGTGAGACTCTAGTGAAGTGTTTCACAGCAGTGATGCCATGGAGTGAAACACCAGTGAAGTGTTTCACAGCAGTGATGCCATGGAGTGAAACACCAGTGAAGTGTTTCACAGCAGTGATCTAATGAGTGAGACACCAGTATACTGCTTCAGAGCAGTGATGCAAAGAGTGAGACTCCAGTGAAGTGTTTCACAGCAGTGATGCAATAAGTGAGACTACAGTGAAGTGCTTCAGGGCAGTGATGCAATGAATGAGACTCCCTTGAAGTGTTTTACAGCAGTGTTGCAATGAGTGAGACTCCAGTGAAGTGTTTCACAGCAATGATTCAATGAGTGAGACTCAAGTGAAGTGTTTCACAGCAGTGATACAATGAGTGAGACTCAAGTGAAGTGTTTCACAGCAGTGATGCCATTGAGTTAGACTTTAGTAAAGTGTTTCACGGTAGTGCTACAATGAGAGAGACTCTAGTGAAGTGTTTCACAGCAGTGATGCCATGGAGTGAAACACCGGTGAATTGTTTCACAGCAGTGATACACTGAGTGAGAATATAGTGAAGTGTTTCACAGCAGTGCTACAATGAGTGAGACTCTAGTGAAGTGTTTCACAGCAGTGATGCCATGGAGTGAAACACCAGTGAAGTGTTTCACAGCAGTGATCTAATGAGTGAGACACCAGTATACTGCTTCAGAGCAGTGATGCAAAGAGTGAGACTCCAGTGAAGTGTTTCACAGCAGTGATGCAATGAGTGAGACTACAGTGAAGTGCTTCAGGGCAGTGATGCAATGAATGAGACTCCCTTGAAGTGTTTTACAGCAGTGTTTCAATGAGTGAGACTCCAGTGAAGTGTTTCACAGCAATGATTCAATGAGTGACACTCCAGTGAAGTGTTTCACAGCAGTGATACAATGAGTGAGACTCACAGTGAAGTGTTTCACAGCAGTGATATAATGAGTGAGACTCTAGTGAAGTGTTTCACAGCAGTGATGCCATGGAGTGAAACACCAGTGGAGTGTTTATCAGTAGTGATATAATGAGTGAGACTCCAGTACAGTGCTTCAGAGCAGTGATATGATAAAATGAGTGAGACTCTAGTGAAGTGTTTCACAGCAGTGATACAATGAGTGAGACTCCAGTGAAGTGTTGCAGAGCAGTGATACAAAGAGTGAGACTCCAGTGAAGTGTTACATAGTAGTGATGCCATTGAGTGAGACTATAGTGAAGTGTTTCATAGCAGTGATATAATGAGTGAGACTCTAGTGAAGTGTTTCACAGCAGTGATGCCATTGAATTAGACTCGAGTGAAGTGTTTCACAGTAGTGCTATAATGAGTGAGACTCTAGTGAAGTGTTTCACAGCAGTGATGCCATGGAGTGAAACACCAGTGAAGTGTTTCACAGCAGTGATGCCATGGAGTGAAACACCAGTGAAGTGTTTCACAGCAGTGATCTAATGAGTGAGACACCAGTATACTGCTTCAGAGCAGTGATGCAAAGAGTGAGACTCCAGTGAAGTGTTTCACAGCAGTGATGCAATGTGTGAGACTACAGTGAATTGCTTCAGGGCAGTGATGCAATGAGTGAGACTCCCTTGAAGTGTTTTACAGCAGTGATTCAATGACTGAGACTCCAGTGAAGTGTTTCACAGCAATGATTCAATGAGTGACACTCAAGTAAAGTGTTTCACAGCAGTGATACAATGAGTGAGACTCAAGTGAAGTGTTTCACAACACTGATACAATGAGTGAGACTCCAGTGAAGTGTTCCATAGTGGTGATGCCATTGAGTGAGACTATAGTGGAGTGTTTCATAGCAGTGATACAATGAGTGAGAATCTAATGAAGTGTTTCACATCAGTGATGCCATTGAGTGAGACTCCAGTGAAGTGTTTCACAGCAGTGCTACAATGAGTGAGACTCTAGTGAAGTGTTTTACAGCAGTGATACCATGGAGTGAAATAGCAGTGAAGTGTTTCACAGCAGTGATGCCATGGAGTGAAACATCGGTGAATTGTTTCACAGCAGTGCTACAATGAGTGAGACTCTAGTGAAGTGTTTCAAAGCAGTGATGCCATGGAGTGAAACACCAGTGAAGTGTTTCACAGCAGTGATCTAATCAGTGAGACACCAGTATACTGCTTCAGAGCAGTGATGCAAAGAGTGAGACTCCAGTGAAGTGTTTCACAGCAGTGATGAACTGAGTGAGACTACAGTGAAGTGCTTCAGAGCAGTGATGCAATGAGTGAGACTCCCTTGAAGTGTTTTACAGTAGTGATTCAATGAGTGACACTCCAGTGAAGTGTTTCACAGCAGTGATTCAATGAGTGACACTCAAGTGAAGTGTTTCACAGCAGTGATACAATGAGTGAGACTCTAGTGAAGTGTTTCACAGCACTGATACAATGAGTGAGGCACCAGTACAGTGCTTCAGAGCAGTGATATCATAAAACGAGTGAGAGTCTAGTGAAGTATTTCACAGCAGTGATACAACACGTAAGACTCCAGTTAAGTGTTTCCCAGCAGTGACTCAATGAGTGAGACTCCACTGAAGTGTTTCACAGCAGTGATACAATGAGTGAGACTCCCGTGAAGTGTTTCACAGCAGTGATACAATGAGTAAGACTCTATTGAAGTACTTCAAAGCAGTGACACAATGAGTGAGATTCCAGTGAAGTGTTTCATAGTAGTGATGCCATTGAGTGAGACTCTAGTGAAGTGTTTCATAGCAGTGATACAATGAGTGAGAATCTATAGAAGTGTATCACATCAGTGATGCCATTGAGTGAGACTCCAGTGAAGTGTTTCACAGCAGTGCTACAATGAGTGAGACTCTAGTGAAGTGTTTTACAGCAGTGATACCATGGAGTGAAATAGCAGTGAAGTGTTTCACAGCAGTGATCCAATGAGTGAGACACCAGTATAGTGCTTCAGAGCAGTGATGCAAAGAGTGAGACTCCAGTGAAGAGTTTCACAGCAGTGGTACAATTAGTGAGACTCCCGTGAAGTGTTTCACAGCAGTGATACAATAAGTAAGACTCTATTGAAGTACTTCACAGCAGTGACACGATGAGTGAGACACCAGTGAAGTGTTTCACAGCAGTGATGCAATGAGTGAGACTCCAGTGAAGTGTTTTACAGCAGTGATGCAATGAGTGAGACTCCAGTGAAGTGTTTCACAGCAGTGAGACAATGAGTGAGACTCACAGTGAAGTGTTTCAGAGCAGTGATACAATGAGTGAGACTCTAGTGAAGTGTTTCACAGCAGTGCTACAATGAGTGAGACTCCAGTGAAGTGTTTCATAGTAGTGATGCCATTGAGTGAGACTCTAGTGAAGTGTTTCATAGCAGTGATACAATGAGTGAGAATCTAATGAAGTGTTTCACATCAGTGATGCCATTGAGTGAGACTCCAGTGAAGTGTTTCACAGCAGTGCTACAATGAGTGAGACTCTAGTGAAGTGTTTTACAGCAGTTGTACCATGGAGTGAAATAGCAGTGAAGTGTTTCACAGCAGTGATCCAATGATTGAGACACCTGTATAGTGCTTCAGAGCAGTGATGCAAAGAGTGAGACTCCAGTGAAGAGTTTCACAGCAGTGATACAAAGAGTGAGACTCCCGTGAAGTGTTTCACAGCAGAGATACAATAAGTAAGACTCTATTGAAGTACTTCACAGCAGTGACACGATGAGTGAGACACCAGTGAAGTGTTTCACAGCAGTGATGCACTGAGTGAGACTCCAGTGAAGTGTTTCACAGCAGCGATACAATGAGTGAGACTCCAGTGAAGTGTTTCACAGCAGTGCAACAATGAGTGAGACTCCAGTGAAATGGTTCACAGCAGTGATGCAACGAGTGAGACTCCAGTGAACTGTTTCACAGCAGTGATGCAATGAGTGAGACTACAGTGAAGTGTTTCAGAGCAATGAAGCAATTAGTGAGACTCCCGTGAAGTGTTTCACAGCAGTGATTCAATGAGTGAGACTCAAGTGAAGTGTTTCACAGCAGTGATACAAAGAGTAAGACTCTAGTGAAGTGTTTAACAGCACTGATACAATGAGTGAGACACCAGTACGGTGCTTCAGAGCAGTGATACAATGAGTGAAACTCCAGTGAAGTGTTTCACAGCAGTGATAAAAGGAGTGAGACTCTATTGAAGTACGTCAAAGCAGTGACACAATGAGTGAGACTCCAGTGAAGTGTTTTATAGTGGTGATGCCATTGAGTGAGACTATAGTGAAGTGTTTCATAGCAGTGATACAATGAGTGAGACTCTAGTGAAGTGTTTCACAGCAGTGATGCCATTGAATTAGACTCGAGTGAAGTGTTTCACAGTAGTGCTACAATGAGTGAGACTCTAGTGAAGTGTTTCACAGCAGTGATGCCATGGAGTGAAACACCAGTGAAGTGTTTCACAGCAGTGATGCCATGGAGTGAAACACCAGTGAAGTGTTTCACAGCAGTGATCTAATGAGTGAGACACCAGTATACTGCTTCAGAGCAGTGATGCAAAGAGTGAGACTCCAGTGAAGTGTTTCACAGCAGTGATGCAATAAGTGAGACTACAGTGAAGTGCTTCAGGGCAGTGATGCAATGAATGAGACTCCCTTGAAGTGTTTTACAGCAGTGTTGCAATGAGTGAGACTCCAGTGAAGTGTTTCACAGCAATGATTCAATGAGTGAGACTCAAGTGAAGTGTTTCACAGCAGTGATACAATGAGTGAGACTCAAGTGAAGTGTTTCACAGCAGTGATGCCATTGAGTTAGACTTTAGTAAAGTGTTTCACGGTAGTGCTACAATGAGAGAGACTCTAGTGAAGTGTTTCACAGCAGTGATGCCATGGAGTGAAACACCGGTGAATTGTTTCACAGCAGTGATACACTGAGTGAGAATATAGTGAAGTGTTTCACAGCAGTGCTACAATGAGTGAGACTCTAGTGAAGTGTTTCACAGCAGTGATGCCATGGAGTGAAACACCAGTGAAGTGTTTCACAGCAGTGATCTAATGAGTGAGACACCAGTATACTGCTTCAGAGCAGTGATGCAAAGAGTGAGACTCCAGTGAAGTGTTTCACAGCAGTGATGCAATGAGTGAGACTACAGTGAAGTGCTTCAGGGCAGTGATGCAATGAATGAGACTCCCTTGAAGTGTTTTACAGCAGTGTTTCAATGAGTGAGACTCCAGTGAAGTGTTTCACAGCAATGATTCAATGAGTGACACTCCAGTGAAGTGTTTCACAGCAGTGATACAATGAGTGAGACTCACAGTGAAGTGTTTCACAGCAGTGATATAATGAGTGAGACTCTAGTGAAGTGTTTCACAGCAGTGATGCCATGGAGTGAAACACCAGTGGAGTGTTTATCAGTAGTGATATAATGAGTGAGACTCCAGTACAGTGCTTCAGAGCAGTGATATGATAAAATGAGTGAGACTCTAGTGAAGTGTTTCACAGCAGTGATACAATGAGTGAGACTCCAGTGAAGTGTTGCAGAGCAGTGATACAAAGAGTGAGACTCCAGTGAAGTGTTACATAGTAGTGATGCCATTGAGTGAGACTATAGTGAAGTGTTTCATAGCAGTGATATAATGAGTGAGACTCTAGTGAAGTGTTTCACAGCAGTGATGCCATTGAATTAGACTCGAGTGAAGTGTTTCACAGTAGTGCTATAATGAGTGAGACTCAAGTGAAGTGTTTCACAGCAGTGATGCCATGGAGTGAAACACCAGTGAAGTGTTTCACAGCAGTGATGCCATGGAGTGAAACACCAGTGAAGTGTTTCACAGCAGTGATCTAATGAGTGAGACACCAGTATACTGCTTCAGAGCAGTGATGCAAAGAGTGAGACTCCAGTGAAGTGTTTCACAGCAGTGATGCAATGTGTGAGACTACAGTGAATTGCTTCAGGGCAGTGATGCAATGAGTGAGACTCCCTTGAAGTGTTTTACAGCAGTGATTCAATGACTGAGACTCCAGTGAAGTGTTTCACAGCAATGATTCAATGAGTGACACTCAAGTAAAGTGTTTCACAGCAGTGATACAATGAGTGAGACTCAAGTGAAGTGTTTCACAACACTGATACAATGAGTGAGACTCCAGTGAAGTGTTCCATAGTGGTGATGCCATTGAGTGAGACTATAGTGGAGTGTTTCATAGCAGTGATACAATGAGTGAGAATCTAATGAAGTGTTTCACATCAGTGATGCCATTGAGTGAGACTCCAGTGAAGTGTTTCACAGCAGTGCTACAATGAGTGAGACTCTAGTGAAGTGTTTTACAGCAGTGATACCATGGAGTGAAATAGCAGTGAAGTGTTTCACAGCAGTGATGCCATGGAGTGAAACATCGGTGAATTGTTTCACAGCAGTGCTACAATGAGTGAGACTCTAGTGAAGTGTTTCAAAGCAGTGATGCCATGGAGTGAAACACCAGTGAAGTGTTTCACAGCAGTGATCTAATCAGTGAGACACCAGTATACTGCTTCAGAGCAGTGATGCAAAGAGTGAGACTCCAGTGAAGTGTTTCACAGCAGTGATGAACTGAGTGAGACTACAGTGAAGTGCTTCAGAGCAGTGATGCAATGAGTGAGACTCCCTTGAAGTGTTTTACAGTAGTGATTCAATGAGTGACACTCCAGTGAAGTGTTTCACAGCAGTGATTCAATGAGTGACACTCAAGTGAAGTGTTTCACAGCAGTGATACAATGAGTGAGACTCTAGTGAAGTGTTTCACAGCACTGATACAATGAGTGAGGCACCAGTACAGTGCTTCAGAGCAGTGATATCATAAAACGAGTGAGAGTCTAGTGAAGTATTTCACAGCAGTGATACAACACGTAAGACTCCAGTTAAGTGTTTCCCAGCAGTGACTCAATGAGTGAGACTCCACTGAAGTGTTTCACAGCAGTGATACAATGAGTGAGACTCCCGTGAAGTGTTTCACAGCAGTGATACAATGAGTAAGACTCTATTGAAGTACTTCAAAGCAGTGACACAATGAGTGAGATTCCAGTGAAGTGTTTCATAGTAGTGATGCCATTGAGTGAGACTCTAGTGAAGTGTTTCATAGCAGTGATACAATGAGTGAGAATCTATAGAAGTGTATCACATCAGTGATGCCATTGAGTGAGACTCCAGTGAAGTGTTTCACAGCAGTGCTACAATGAGTGAGACTCTAGTGAAGTGTTTTACAGCAGTGATACCATGGAGTGAAATAGCAGTGAAGTGTTTCACAGCAGTGATCCAATGAGTGAGACACCAGTATAGTGCTTCAGAGCAGTGATGCAAAGAGTGAGACTCCAGTGAAGAGTTTCACAGCAGTGGTACAATTAGTGAGACTCCCGTGAAGTGTTTCACAGCAGTGATACAATAAGTAAGACTCTATTGAAGTACTTCACAGCAGTGACACGATGAGTGAGACACCAGTGAAGTGTTTCACAGCAGTGATGCAATGAGTGAGACTCCAGTGAAGTGTTTTACAGCAGTGATGCAATGAGTGAGACTCCAGTGAAGTGTTTCACAGCAGTGAGACAATGAGTGAGACTCACAGTGAAGTGTTTCAGAGCAGTGATACAATGAGTGAGACTCTAGTGAAGTGTTTCACAGCAGTGCTACAATGAGTGAGACTCCAGTGAAGTGTTTCATAGTAGTGATGCCATTGAGTGAGACTCTAGTGAAGTGTTTCATAGCAGTGATACAATGAGTGAGAATCTAATGAAGTGTTTCACATCAGTGATGCCATTGAGTGAGACTCCAGTGAAGTGTTTCACAGCAGTGCTACAATGAGTGAGACTCTAGTGAAGTGTTTTACAGCAGTTGTACCATGGAGTGAAATAGCAGTGAAGTGTTTCACAGCAGTGATCCAATGATTGAGACACCTGTATAGTGCTTCAGAGCAGTGATGCAAAGAGTGAGACTCCAGTGAAGAGTTTCACAGCAGTGATACAAAGAGTGAGACTCCCGTGAAGTGTTTCACAGCAGAGATACAATAAGTAAGACTCTATTGAAGTACTTCACAGCAGTGACACGATGAGTGAGACACCAGTGAAGTGTTTCACAGCAGTGATGCACTGAGTGAGACTCCAGTGAAGTGTTTCACAGCAGCGATACAATGAGTGAGACTCCAGTGAAGTGTTTCACAGCAGTGCAACAATGAGTGAGACTCCAGTGAAATGGTTCACAGCAGTGATGCAACGAGTGAGACTCCAGTGAACTGTTTCACAGCAGTGATGCAATGAGTGAGACTACAGTGAAGTGTTTCAGAGCAATGAAGCAATTAGTGAGACTCCCGTGAAGTGTTTCACAGCAGTGATTCAATGAGTGAGACTCAAGTGAAGTGTTTCACAGCAGTGATACAAAGAGTAAGACTCTAGTGAAGTGTTTAACAGCACTGATACAATGAGTGAGACACCAGTACGGTGCTTCAGAGCAGTGATACAATGAGTGAAACTCCAGTGAAGTGTTTCACAGCAGTGATAAAAGGAGTGAGACTCTATTGAAGTACGTCAAAGCAGTGACACAATGAGTGAGACTCCAGTGAAGTGTTTTATAGTGGTGATGCCATTGAGTGAGACTCTAGTGAAGTGTTTCATAGCAGTGATACAATGAGTGAGGCTCCAGTGAAGTGTTTCACAGCAGTGATACAATGAGTGAGACTCTAGTGAAGTGTTTTACAGCAGTGATGCCATGGAGTGAATACCAGTGAAGTGTTTCACAGCAGTGATCCAATGAGTGAGACACCAGTATAGACTTCAGAGCAGTGATGCAAAGAGTGAGACTCCTGTGAAGAGTTTCACAGCAGTGATACAATGAGTGAGACTCCCGTGAAGTGTTTCACAGCAGTGATACAATAAGTAAGACTCTATTGAAGTACTTCACAGCAGTGACACAATGAGTGAGACACCAGTGAAGTGTTTCACAGCAGTGATGCAATGAGTGAGACTCCAGTGAAGTGTTTCACAGCAGTGATGCAATGAGTGAGAGTCCAGTGAAGAGTTTCACAGCAGTGATACAATGAGTGAGACTCAAGAGAAGTGATTCACAGCAGTGATACAATGAGTAAGACTAGTGAAGTGTTTCACAGCAGTGATACAATGAGTGAGACTCCAGTACAGTGCTTCAGAGCAGTGATTCAATGACAGACTCCAGTGAAGTGTTTTACAGCAGTGTTACAATGAGTGAGACTCCAGTGAAGTGTTTCGCAGCAGTGATACAATGTTCGATACTCCAGTGAAGTGTTTCACAGCAGTGATGCCATGGTGTGAAACACCAGTGAAGTGTTTCACAGTAGTGATACAATTTGTGAGATTCAAGTGAAGTGTTTCACAGCAGTGCTACAATGAGTGAGTGTCCAGTGAAGTGTTTCATAGTAGTGATGCCATTGAGTGAGACTCTAGTGAAGAGTTTCACAGCAGTGATGCACCAAGTGAGACTCCAGTGAAGTGTTTCACAGCAGTGACACAATGAGTGAGACTCCAGTGAAGTGTTTCACAGCAGTGATACAATGAGTGATACACCAGTACAGTGCTTCAGAGCAGTGTTATGATAAAACGAGTGAGACTCTAGTGA
Source organism: Triturus cristatus (assembly GCF_964204655.1). Lineage (NCBI taxonomy): Eukaryota > Metazoa > Chordata > Amphibia > Caudata > Salamandridae > Triturus > Triturus cristatus. The sequence goes on from NC_140579.1 coordinate 790,923,383, forward strand.
AGTGCTTTAGAGCAGTGATGCAATGAGTGAGACTCCCTTGAAGTGTTTTACAGTAGTGATTCAATGAGTGACACTCCAGTGAAGTGTTTCACAGCAGTGATTCAATGAGTGACACTCAAGTGAAGTATTTCACAGCAGTGATACAATGAGTGAGACTCTAGTGAAGTGTTTCACAGCAGTGATCCAATGATTGAGACACCTGTATAGTGCTTCAGAGCAGTGATGCAAAGAGTGAGACTCCAGTGAAGAGTTTCACAGCAGTGATACAAAGAGTGAGACTCCCGTGAAGTGTTTCACAGCAGAGATACAATAAGTAAGACTCTATTGAAGTACTTCACAGCAGTGACACGATGAGTGAGACACCAGTGAAGTGTTTCACAGCAGTGATGCACTGAGTGAGACTCCAGTGAAGTGTTTCACAGCAGTGATACAATGAGTGAGACTCCAGTGAAGTGTTTCACAGCAGTGCTACAATGAGTGAGACTCCAGTGAAATGGTTCACAGCAGTGATGCAACGAGTGAGACTCCAGTGAACTGTTTCACAGCAGTGATGCAATGAGTGAGACTACAGTGAAGTGTTTCAGAGCAATGAAGCAATTAGTGAGACTCCCGTGAAGTGTTTCACAGCAGTGATTCAATGAGTGAGACTCAAGTGAAGTGTTTCACAGCAGTGATACAAAGAGTAAGACTCTAGTGAAGTGTTTAACAGCACTGATACAATGAGTGAGACACCAGTACGGTGCTTCAGAGCAGTGATACAATGAGTGAAACTCCAGTGAAGTGTTTCACAGCAGTGATAAAAGGAGTGAGACTCTATTGAAGTACTTCAAAGCAGTGACACAATGAGTGAGACTCCAGTGAAGTGTTTTATAGTGGTGATGCCATTGAGTGAGACTCTAGTGAAGTGTTTCATAGCAGTGATACAATGAGTGAGGCTCCAGTGAAGTGTTTCACAGCAGTGATACAATGAGTGAGACTCTAGTGAAGTGTTTTACAGCAGTGATGCCATGGAGTGAATACCAGTGAAGTGTTTCACAGCAGTGATCCAATGAGTGAGACACCAGTATAGACTTCAGAGCAGTGATGCAAAGAGTGAGACTCCTGTGAAGAGTTTCACAGCAGTGATACAATGAGTGAGACTCCCGTGAAGTGTTTCACAGCAGTGATACAATAAGTAAGACTCTATTGAAGTACTTCACAGCAGTGACACAATGAGTGAGACACCAGTGAAGTGTTTCACAGCAGTGATGCAATGAGTGAGACTCCAGTGAAGTGTTTCACAGCAGTGATGCAATGAGTGAGAGTCCAGTGAAGAGTTTCACAGCAGTGATACAATGAGTGAGACTCAAGAGAAGTGATTCACAGCAGTGATACAATGAGTAAGACTAGTGAAGTGTTTCACAGCAGTGATACAATGAGTGAGACTCCAGTACAGTGCTTCAGAGCAGTGATTCAATGACAGACTCCAGTGAAGTGTTTTACAGCAGTGTTACAATGAGTGAGACTCCAGTGAAGTGTTTCGCAGCAGTGATACAATGTTCGATACTCCAGTGAAGTGTTTCACAGCAGTGATGCCATGGTGTGAAACACCAGTGAAGTGTTTCACAGTAGTGATACAATTTGTGAGATTCAAGTGAAGTGTTTCACAGCAGTGCTACAATGAGTGAGAGTCCAGTGAAGTGTTTCATAGTAGTGATGCCATTGAGTGAGACTCTAGTGAAGAGTTTCACAGCAGTGATGCACCAAGTGAGACTCCAGTGAAGTGTTTCACAGCAGTGACACAATGAGTGAGACTCCAGTGAAGTGTTTCACAGCAGTGATACAATGAGTGATACACCAGTACAGTGCTTCAGAGCAGTGTTATGATAAAACGAGTGAGACTCTAGTGAAGTGCTTTAGAGTAGTGATGCAATGAGTGAGACTCCCTTGAAGTGTTTTACAGTAGTGATTCAATGAGTGACACTCCAGTGAAGTGTTTCACAGCAGTGATTCAATGAGTGACACTCAAGTGAAGTATTTCACAGCAGTGATACAATGAGTGAGACTCTAGTGAAGTGTTTCACAGCACTGATACAATGAGTGAGACACCAGTACAGTGCTTCAGAGCAGTGATATGATAAAACGAGTGAGACTCTAGTGAAGTGTTTCACAGCAGTGATACAACACGTAAGACTCCAGTGAAGTGTTTCCCAGCAGTGACACAATGAGTGAGACTCCACTGAAGTGTTTCACAGCAGTGATACAAAGAGTGAGACTCCAGTGAAGAGTTTCACAGCAGTGATACAATGAGTGAGACTCCTGTGAAGTGTTTCACAGCAGTGATACAATGAGTAAGACTCTATTGAAGTACTTCAAAGCAGTGACACAATGAGTGAGACTCCAGTGAAGTGTTTCATAGTAGTGATGCCATTGAGTGAGACTCTAGTGAAGTGTTTCATACCAGTGATACAATGAGTGAGAATCTAATGAAGTGTTTCACATCAGTGATGCCATTGAGTGAGACTCCAGTGAAGTGTTTCACAGCAGTGCTACAATGAGTGAGACTCTAGTGAAGTGTTTTACAGCAGTGATACCATGGTGTGAAATAGCAGTGAAGTGTTTCACAGCAGTGATCCAACGAGTGAGACACCAGTATAGTGCTTCAGAGCAGTGATGCAAAGAGTGAGACTCCAGTGAAGAGTTTCACAGCAGTGGTGCAATTAGTGAGACTCCCGTGAAGTGTTTCACAGCAGTGATACAATAAGTAAGACTCTATTGAAGTACTTCACAGCAGTGACACGATGAGTGAGACACCAGTGAAGTGTTTCACAGCAGTGATGCAATGAGTGAGACTCCAGTGAAGTGTTTTACAGCAGTGATGCAATGAGTGAGACTCCAGTGAAGTGTTTCACAGCAGTGAGACAATGAGTGAGACTCACAGTGAAGTGTTTCACAGCAGTGATACAATGAGTAAGACTAGTGAAGTGTTTCACAGCAATGATACAATGAGTGAGACTCCAGTACAGTGCTTCAGAGCAGTGATTCAATGACAAACTCCAGTGAAGTGTTTTACAGCAGTGTTACAATGAGTGAGTCTAGTGAAGTGTTTCACAGCAGTGATACAATGAGTGAGACTACAGTGAAGTGTTGCAGAGCAGTGATACAATGAGCGAGACTCCAATGAAGTGTTTCACAGCAGTGATGCCATGGTGTGAAACACTAGTGAAGTGTTTCACAGTAGTGATACAATTGGTGAGACTCAAGTGAAGTGTTTCACAGCAGTGCTACAATGAGTGAGAGTCCACTGAAGTGTTTCATAGTAGTGATGCAATTGAGTGAGAGTCTAGTGAAGTGTTTCATATCTGTGATACAATGAGTGAGACTCTAGTGAAGTGTTTCACAGCATTGATGCCATTGAATTAGACTCTAGAGAAGTGTTTCACAGTAGCGCTACAATGAGTGAGACTCTAGTGAAGTGTTTCACAGGAGTGACGCCATAGAGTGAAACACCAGTGAAGTGTTTCACAGCAGTGATGCAATGAGTGAGACTCCCGTGAAGTGTTTCACAGCAGTGATTCAATGAGTGAGACTCCAGTGAAGTGTTTCACAGCAGTGATTCAATGAGTGACACTCAAGTGAAGTGTTTTACAGCAGTGATACAAAGAGTGAGACTCTAGTGAAGTGTTTCACAGCACTGACACAATGAGTGAGACACCAGTACAGTGCTTCAGAGCAGTGATGTGACAAAACGAGTAAGACTCTAGTGAAGTGTTTCACAGCAGTGGCACAATGAGTGAGACTCCATTGAAGTGTTTCACAGCAGTGATACAAAGAGTGAGATTCCAGTGAAGAGTTTCACAGCAGTGATACAATGAGTGAGACTCCCGTGAAGTGTTTCACAGCAGTGATACAATGAGTAAGACTCTATTGAAGTACTTCAAAGCAGTGACACAATGAGTAAGACTCTAGTGAAGTGTTTCATAGTCGTGCTGCCATTGAGTGAGACTCTAGTGAAGTGTTTCATAGCAGTGATACAATGAGTGAGAATCTAATGAAGTGTTTCACAGCAGTGGTGCCATTGATTGAGACTCCAGTGAAGTGTTTCACAGCTGTGATCCAATGAGTGAGACACCAGTATAGTGCTTCAGAGCAGTGATGCAAAGAGTGAGACTCCAGTGAAGTGTTTCACAGCAGTTATACAATAAGTAAGACTCTACTGAAGTACTTCACAGCAGTGACACGATGAGTGAGACACCATTGAAGTGTTTCACAGCAGTGATGCAATGAGTGAGACTACAGTGAAGTGTTTCAGAGCAGTGATGCAATGAGTGAGACTCCTGTGAAGTGTTTCACAGCAGTGGCACAATGAGTGAGACTCCATTGAAGTGTTTCACAGCAGTGATACAAAGAGTGAGATTCCAGTGAAGAGTTTCACAGCAGTGATACAATGAGTGAGACTCCCGTGAAGTGTTTCACAGCAGTGATACAATGAGTAAGACTCTATTGAAGTACTTCAAAGCAGTGACACAATGAGTGAGACTCCAGTGAAGTGTTTCATAGTCGTGCTGCCATTGAGTGAGACTCTACTGAAGTGTTTCATAGCAGTGATACAATGAGTGAGAATCTAATGAAGTGTTTCACAGCAGTGGTGCCATTGATTTAGACTCCAGTGAAGTGTTTCACAGTAGTGCTACAATCAGTGAGACTCTAGTGAAGTGTTTTACAGCAGTGATGCCATGGAGTGAAATACCAGTGAAGTGTTTCACAGCAGTGATCCAATGAGTGAGACACCAGTATAGTGCTTCAGAGCAGTGATGCAAAGAGTGAGATTCCAGTAAAGTGTTTCACAGCAGTGATACAATAAGTAAGACTCTACTGAAGTACTTCACAGCAGTGACACGATGAGTGAGACACCAGTGAAGTGTTTCACAGCAGTGATGCAAAGAGTGAGACTCCAGTGAAGCGTTTCACAGCAGTGAAACAATGAGAGAGACTCAAGAGAAGTGTTTCACAGCAGTGATACAATGAGTAAGACTAGTGAAGTGTTTCACAGCAGTGATACAATGAGTGAGACTCCAGTACAGTGCTTCAGAGCAGTGATTCAATAACAGACTCCAGTGAAGTGTTTTACAGCAGTGTTACAATGAGTGAGAGTCCAATGAAGAGTTTCACAGCAGTGATACAATGAGTGAGACTCAAGAAAAGTGATTCACAGCAGTGATACAATGAGTAAGACTAGTGAAGTGTTTCACACCAGTGATACAATGAGTGAGACTCCAGTACAGTGCTTCAGAGCAGTGATTCAATGACAGACTCCAGTGAAGTGTTTTACAGCAGTGTTACAATGAGTGAGACTCCAGTGAAGTGTTTCGCAGCAGTGATACAATGTTCGAGACTCCAGTGAAGTGTTTCACAGCAGTGATGCCATGGTGTGAAACACCAGTGAAGTGTTTCACAGTAGTGATACAATTTGTGAGATTCAAGTGAAGTGTTTCACAGCAGTGCTACAATGAGTGAGAGTCCAGTGAAGTGTTTCATAGTAGTGATGCCATTGAGAGAGACTCTAGTGAAGAGTTTCACAGCAGTGATGCACCAATTGAGACTCCAGTGAAGTGTTTCACAGCAGTGACACAATGAGTGAGACTCTAGTGAAGTGTTTCACAGCAGTGATGCCATGTAGTGCAACACCAGGGTTGTGTTTATCAGCAGTTACAGAATGAGTGAGACTCCAGTGAAGTGTTTCAAAGCAGTGATAAACTGAGTAAAAGTCTTTTGAAGTGTTTCACAGCAGTGATACAGTGAGTGCGACTCTAGTGAAGAGTTTCACAGCAGTGATGCACCAAGTGAGACTCCAGTGAAGTGATTCACAGCAGTGACACAATGAGTGAGACTCCAGTGAAGTGTTTCACAGCAGTGATACAATGAGTGATACACCAGTACAGTGCTTCAGAGCAGTGATATGATAAAACGAGTGAGACTCTAGTGAAGTGTTTCACAGCAGTGATACAACATGTAAGACTCCAGTGAAGTGTTTCCCAGCAGTGACACAATGAGTGAGACTCCACTGAAGTGTTTCACAGCAGTGATACAAAGAGTGAGACTCCAGTGAAGAGTTTCACAGCAGTGATACAATGAGGGAGACTCCCGTGAAGTGTTTCACAGCAGTGATACAATGAGTAAGAATCTATTGAAGTACTTCAAAGCAGTGACACAATGAGTGAGACTCCAGTGAAGTGTTTCATAGTAGTGATGCCATTGAGTGAGACTCTAGTGAAGTGTTTCATACCAGTGATACAATGAGTGAGAATCTAATGAAGTGTTTCACATCAGTGATGCCATTGAGTGAGACTCCAGTGAAGTGTTTCACAGCAGTGCTACAATGAGTGAGACTCTAGTGAAGTGTTTTACAGCAGTGATACCATGGTGTGAAAGAGCAGTGAAGTGTTTCACAGCAGTGATCCAATGAGTGAGACACCAGTATAGTGCTTCAGAGCAGTGATGCAAAGAGTGAGACTCCAGTGAAGAGTTTCACAGCAGTGGTACAATTAGTGAGACTCCCGTGAAGTGTTTCACAGCAGTGATACAATAAGTAAGACTCTATTGAAGTACTTCACAGCAGTGACACGATGAGTGAGACACCAGTGAAGTGTTTCACAGCAGTGATGCAATGAGTGAGACTCCAGTGAAGTGTTTTACAGCAGTGATGCAATGAGTGAGACTCCAGTGAAGTGTTTCACAGCAGTGAGACAATGAGTGAGACTCACAGTGAAGTGTTTCACAGCAGTGATACAATGAGTAAGACTAGTGAAGTGTTTCACAGCAGTGATACAATGAGTGAGACTCCAGTACAGTGCTTCAGAGCAGTGACACAATGAGTGAGACTCCAGTGAAGTGTTTTACAGCAGTGATACAATGAGTGAGACTCCTGTGAATTGTTTCACAGCAGTGATACAATGAGTAAGACTCTATTGAAGTACTATAAAGCAGTGACACAATGAGTGAGACTACAGTGAAGTGTTTTATAGTAGTGATGCCATTGAGTGAGACTCTAGTGAAGTGTTTCATAGCAGTAATACAATGGGTGAGACTCTAGTGAAGTTTTTCACAGCAGTGATGCCATTGAGTTAGACTCTAGTAAAGTGTTTCACGGTAGTGCTACAATGAGAGAGACTATAGTGAAGTGTTTCACAGCAGTGATGCCATGGAGTGAAACACCGGTGAATTGTTTCACAGCAGTGATACACTGAGTGAGACTATAGTGAAGTGTTTCACAGCAGTGCTACAATGAGTGAGACTCTAGTGAAGTGTTTTACAGCAGTGATGACATAGAGTGAAATACCAGTGAAGTGTTTCACAGCAGTGGTCCAATGAGTGAGACACCAGTATAGTGCTTCAGAGCAGTGATGCAAAGAGTGAGACTCCAGTGAAGAGTTTCACAGCAGTGATACAATGAGTGAGAATCAAGTGAAGTGTTTCACAGCAGTGATCCAATGAGTGAGACACCAGTGAAGTGTTTCACAGCAGTGATGCAATGAGTGAGACTCCAGTGAAGGGTTTCACAGCAGTGATGCAATGAGTGAGACTCCAGTGAAGTGTTTCACAGCATTGATTCAATGAGTGAAACTAGTGAAGTGTTTCACAGCAGTGATACAATGAGTGAGACACCAGATGGTGCTTCAGGGCGGTGATACAATGAGTGAGACTCCAGTGAAGTGCTCCAGAGCAGTGATACAAAGAGTGAGACTCCAGTGAAGTGTTTCACAGCATTGATTCAATGAGTGAAACTAGTGAAGTGTTTCACAGCAGTGATACAATGAGTGAGACACCAGTATACTGCTTCAGAGAAGTGATGCAAAGAGTGAGACTCCAGTGAAGTGTTTTACTGCAGTGATGCAATGAGTGAGACTAGAGTGAAGTGTTTCAGAGCAGTGATGCAGTGAGTGAGACTCCCGTGAAGTGTTTCACAGCAGTGATTCAATGAGTGAGACTCTAGTGAAGTGCTTCAAGCAGTGATTCAATGAGTGACACTCAAGTGAAGTGTTTCAAAGCAGTGATACAATTAGTAAAACTCTATTGAAGTACTTCAAAGCAGTTACACAATGAGTGTGACTCCAGTGAATTGTTTCATAGTAGTGATGCCATTGAGTGAGACTCTAGTGAAGTGTTTCATAGCAATGATACAATGAGTGAGACTCTAGTGAAGTGTTTTACAGCAGTGATGCATTGGAGCGAAATAACAGTGAAGTGTTTCACGGCAGTAATCCAATGAGTGAGACACCAGTATAGTGCTTCAGAGCAGTGATTCAAAGAGTGAGACTCCAGTGAAGAGTTTCACCGCAGTGATACAATGAGTGAGACTCCCGTGAAGTGTTTCACAGCAGTGATACAATAAGTAAGACTCTACTGAAGTACTTCACAGCAGTGACACGATGAGTGAGACACCAGTGAAGTGTTTCACAGCAGTGATGCAATGAGTGAGACTCCAGTGAAGTGTTTCACAGCAGTGATGCAATGAGTGAGAGTCCAGTGAAGTGTTTCACAGCAGTGATACAATGAGTGAGACTCAAGAGAAGTGTTTCACAGCAGTGATACAATGAGTAAGACTAGTGAAGTGTTTCACAGCAGTGATACAATGAGTGAGACTCCAGTACAGTGCTTCAGAGCAGTGATTCAATGACAGACTCCAGTGAAGTGTTTTACAGCAGTGTTACAATGAGTGAGTCTAGTGAAGTGTTTCACAGCAGTGATACAATGAGTGAGACTACAGTGAAGTGTTGCAGAGCAGTGATACAATGAGCGAGACTCCAGTGAAGTGTTTCACAGCAGTGATGCCATGGTGTGAAACACCAGTGAAGTGTTTCACAGTAGTGATACAATTGGTGAGACTCAAGTGAAGTGTTTCACAGCAGTGCTACAATGAGTGACAGTCCACTGAAGTGTTTCATAGTAGTGATGCCATTGAGTGAGACTCTAGTGAAGTGTTTCATAGCAGTGATACAATGAGTGAGACTCTAGTGAAGTGTTTCACAGCAGAGATGCCATTGAATTAGGCTCTAGTGAAGTGTTTCACAATAGCGCTACAATGAGTGAGACTCTAGTGAAGTGTTTCACAGCAGTGACGCCATAGAGTGAAACACCAGTGAAGTGTTTCACAGCAGTGATGCAATGAGTGAGACTACAGTGAAGTGTTTCAGAGCAGTGATGCAATGAGTGAGACTCCCGTGAAGTGTTTCACAGCAGTGATTCAATGAGTGAGACTCCAGTGAAGTGTTTCACAGCAGTGATTCAATGAGTGACACTCAAGTGAAGTGTTTTACAGCAGTGATACAAAGAGTGAGACTCTAGTGAAGTGTTTCACAGCACTGACACAATGAGTGATACACCAGTACAGTGCTTCAGAGCAGTGATGTGACAAAACGAGTGAGACTCTAGTGAAGTGTTTCACAGCAGTGGCACAATGAGTGAGACTCCATTGAAGTGTTTCACAGCAGTGATACAAAGAGTGAGATTCCAGTGAAGAGTTTCACAGCAGTGATACAATGACTGAGACTCCCGTGAAGTGTTTCACAGCAGTGATACAGTGAGTAAGAGTCTATTGAAGTACTTCAAAGCAGTGACACAATGAGTGAGACTCCAGTGAAGTGTTTCATAGTCGTGCTGCCATTGAGTGAGACTCTAGTGAAGTGTTTCATAGCAGTGATACAATGAGTGAGAATCTAATGAAGTGTTTCACAGCAGTGGTGCCATTGATTGAGATTCCAGTGAAGTGTTTCACAGCAGTGCTACAATCAGTGAGACTCTAGTGAAGTGTTTTACAGCAGTGATGCCATGGAGTGAAATACCAGTGAAGAGTTTCACAGCAGTGATCCAATGAGTGAGACAACAGTATAGTGCCTCAGAGCAGTGATGCAAAGAGTGAGACTCCAGTGAAGTGTTTCACAGCAGTGATACAATAAGTAAGACTCTACTGAAGTACTTCACAGCAGTGACACGATGAGTGAGACACCAGTGAAGTGTCTCACAGCAGTGATGCAAAGAGTGAGACTCCAGTGAAGTGTTTCACATCAGTGAAACAATGAGAGAGACTCAAGAGAAGTGTTTCACAGCAGTGATACAATGAGTAAGACTAGTGAAGTGTTTCACAGCAGTGATACAATGAGTGAGACTCCAGTACAGTGCTCCAGAGCAGTGATTCAATAACAGACTCCAGTGAAGTGTTTTACAGCAGTGTTACAATGAGTGAGACTCCAGTGAAGTGTTTCACAGCAGTGATACAATGAGCAAGACTCCATTGAAGTGTTTCAGAGCAGTGATGCAATGGAGTGAAACACCAGTGAAGTGTTTCACAGTAGTGATGCCATTGAGTGAGACTCTAGTGAAGTGTTTCATAGCAGTGATACAATGAGTGAGACTCTAGTGAAGTGTTTCACAGCAATGATGCAATTGAATTAGACTCTAGTGAAGTGTTTCACAGTAGTGCTACAACGAGTGAGACTCTAGTGAAGTGTTTCACAGCAGTGATGCCATGGAGTGAAACACCAGTGAAGTGTTTCAAAGCAGTGATCCAATGAGTGAGACACCAGTACACTGCTTCAGAGCAGTGATTGAAAGAGTGAGACTCCATTGAATTTTTTCACAGCAGTGATGCAATGAGTGAGACTCCAGTGAAGTGTTTCACAGCAGTGATGCAATGAGTGAGACTCCAGTGAACTGTTTCACAGCAGTGATGCAATGAGTGAGACTACAGTGAAGTGTTTCAGAGCAATGAAGCAACGAGTGAGACTCCCGTGAATTGTTTTACAGCTGTGATTCAATGAGTGAGACTCTAGTGAAGTGTTTCACAGCAGTGATTCAATGAGTGAGACTCTAGTGAAGTGTTTCACAGCACTGATACAATGAGTGAGACACCAGTACGGTGCATCAGAGCAGTGATACAATGAGTGAGACTCCAGTGAACTGTTTCACAGCAGTGATAAAAGGAGTGAGACTCTAGTGAAGTGTTTCACAGCAGTGATGCCATGTAGTGCAACACCAGGGTTGTATTTATCAGCAGTTACAGAATGAGTGAGACTCCAGTGAAGTGTTTCAAAGCAGTGATAAACTGAGTAAATGTCTTTTGAAGTGTTTCACAGCAGTGATACAGTGAGTGCGACTCTAGTGAAGAGTTTCACAGCAGTGATGCACCAAGTGAGACTCCAGTGAAGTGTTTCACAGCAGTGACACAATGAGTGAGACTCCAGTGAAGTGTTTCACAGCAGTGATACAATGAGTGATACACCAGTACAGTGCTTCAGAGCAGTGATATGATAAAACGAGTGAGACTCTAGTGAAGTGTTTCACAGCAGTGATACAACACGTAAGACTCCAGTGAAGTTTTTTTCCAGCAGTGACACAATGAGTGAGACTCCACTGAAGTGTTTCACAGCAGTGATACAAAGAGTGAGACTCCTTTGAAGAGTTTCACAGCAGTGATACAATGAGTGAGACTCCCGTGAAGTGTTTCACAGCAGTGATATAATGAGTAAGACTCTATTGAAGTACTATAAAGCAGTGACACAATGAGTGAGACTCCAGTGAAGTGTTTTATAGTAGTGATGCCATTGAGTGAGACTCTAGTGAAGTGTTTCTTAGCAGTGATACAATGGGTGAGACTCTAGTGAAGTGTTTCACAGCAGTGATGCCATTGAGTTAGACTCTAGTAAAGTGTTTCACGGTAGTGCTACAATGAGAGAGACTATAGTGAAGTGTTTCACAGCAGTGATGCCATGGAGTGAAACACCGGTGAATTGTTTCACAGCAGTGATACACTGAGTGAGACTATAGTGAAGTGTTTCACAGCAGTGCTACAATGAGTGAGACTCTAGTGAAGTGTTTTACAGCAGTGATGACATAGAGTGAAATACCAGTGAAGTGTTTCACAGCAGTGGTCCAATGAGTGAAACTTCAGTACAGTGCTTCAGAGCAGTGATGCAAAGAGTGAGACTCCAGTGAAGAGTTTCACAGCAGTGATACAATGAGTGAGAATCCAGTGAAGTGTTCCACAGCAGTGATCCAATGAGTGAGACACCAGTGAAGTGTTTCACAGCAGTGATGCAATGAGTGAGACTCCAGTGAAGAGTTTCACAGCAGTGATGCAATGAGTGAGACTCCAGTGAAGTGTTTCACAGCATTGATTCAATGAGTGAATCTAGTGAAGTGTTTCACAGCAGTGATACAATGAGTGAGACACCAGGATGGTGCTTCAGGGCGGTGATACAATGAGTGAGACTCCAGTGAAGTGCTTCAGAGCAGTGATACAAAGAGTGAGACTCCAGTGAAGTGTTTCACAGCATTGATTCAATGAGTGAAACTAGTGAAGTGTTTCACAGCAGTGATACAATGAGTGAGACACCAGTATACAGCTTCAGAGAAGTGATGCAAAGAGTGAGACTCCAGTGAAGTGTTTCACTGCAGTGATGCAATGAGTGAGACTAGAGTGAAGTGTTTCAGAGCAGTGATGCAATGAGTGAGACTCCCGTGAAGTGTTTCACAGCAGTGATTCAATGAGTGAGACTCCAGTGAAGTGCTTCAAGCAGTGATTCAATGAGTGACACTCAAGTGAAGTGTTTCACAGCAGTGATACAATTAGTAAAACTCTATTGAAGTACTTCAAAGCAGTTACACAATGAGTGTGACTCCAGTGAATTGTTTCATAGTAGTGATGCCATTGAGTGAGACTCTAGTGAAGTGTTTCATAGCAATGATACAATGAGTGAGACTCTAGTGAATTTTTTTACAGCAGTGATGCATTGGAGTGAAATAACAGTGAAGTGTTTCACGGCAGTGATCCAATGAGTGAGACACCAGTATAGTGCTTCAGAGCAGTGATTCAAAGAGTGAGACTCCAGTGAAGAGTTTCACCGCAGTGATACAATGAGTGAGACTCCCGTGAAGTGTTTCACAGCAGTGATACAATAAGTAAGACTCTACTGAAGTACTTCACAGCAGTGACACGATGAGTGAGACACCAGTGAAGTGTTTCACAGCAGTGATGCAATGAGTGAGACTCCAGTGAAGTGTTTCACAGCAGTGATGCAATGAGTGAGAGTCCAGTGAAGTGTTTCACAGCAGTGATACAATGAGTGAGACTCAAGAGAAGTGTTTCACAGCAGTGATACAATGAGTAAGACTAGTGAAGTGTTTCACAGCAGTGATACAATGAGTGAGACTCCAGTGCAGTGCTTCAGAGCAGTGATTCAATGACAGACTCCAGTGAAGTGTTTTACAGCAGTGTTACAATGAGTGAGTCTAGTGAAGTGTTTCACAGCAGTGATACAATGAGTGAGACTACAGTGAAGTGTTGCAGAGCAGTGATACAATGAGCGAGACTCCAGTGAAGTGTTTCACAGCAGTGATGCCATGGTGTGAAACACCAGTGAAGTGTTTCACAGTAGTGATACAATTGGTGAGACTCAGGTGAAGTGTTTCACAGCAGTGCTACAATGAGTGAGAGTCCACTGAAGTGTTTCATAGTAGTGATGCCATTGAGTGAGACTCTAGTGAAGTGTTTCATAGCAGTGATACAATGAGTGAGACTCTAGTGAAGTGTTTCACAGCAGTGATGCCATTGAATTAGACTCTAGTGAAGTGTTTCACAGTAGCGCTACAATGAGTGAGACTCTAGTGAAGTGTTTCACAGCAGTGACGCCATAGAGTGAAACACCAGTGAAGTGTTTCACAGCAGTGATGCAATGAGTGAGACTACAGTGAAGTGTTTCAGAGCAGTGATGCAATGAGTGAGACTCCCGTGAAGTGTTTCACAGCAGTGATTCAATGAGTGAGACTCCAGTGAAGTGTTTCACAGCAGTGATTCAATGAGTGACACTCAAGTGAAGTGTTTTGCAGCAGTGATACAAAGAGTGAGACTCTAGTGAAGTGTTCCACAGCACTGACACAATGAGTGAGACACCAGTACAGTGCTTCAGGGCAGTGATGTGACAAAACGAGTGAGACTCTAGTGAAGTGTTTCACAGCAGTGGCACAATGAGTGAGACTCCATTGAAGTGTTTCACAGCAGTGATACAAAGAGTGAGATTCCAGTGAAGAGTTTCACAGCAGTGATACAATGAGTGAGACTCCCGTGAAGTGTTTCACAGCAGTGATACAATGAGTAAGACTCTATTGAATTACTTCAAAGCAGTGACACAATGAGTGAGACTCCAGTGAAGTGTTTCATAGTCGTGCTGCCATTGAGTGAGACTCTAGTGAAGTGTTTCATAGCAGTGATACAATGAGTGAGAATCTAATGAAGTGTTTCACAGCAGTGGTGCCATTGATTGAGACTCCAGTGAAGTGTTTCACAGCAGTGCTACAATCAGTGAGACTCTAGTGAAGTGTTTTACAGCAGTGATGCCATGGAGTGAAATACCAGTGAAGTGTTTCACAGCAGTGATCCAATGAGTGAGACACCAGTATAGTGCTTCAGAGCAGTGATGCAAAGAGTGAGACTCCAGTGAAGTGTTTCACAGCAGTGATACAATAAGTAAGACTCTACTGAAGTACTTCACAGCAGTGACACGATGAGTGAGACACCAGTGAAGTGTTTCACAGCAGTGATGCAAAGAGTGAGACTCCAGTGAAGTGTTTCACAGCAGTGATACAATGAGTAAGACTAGTGAAGTGTTTCACAGCAGTGATACAATGAGTGAGACTCCAGTACAATGCTTCAGAGCAGTGATTCAATAACAGACTCCAGTGAAGTGTTTTACAGCAGTGTTACAATGAGTGAGACTCCAGTGAAGTGTTTCACAGCAGTGATACAATGAGCAAGACTCCATTGAAGTGTTTCAGAGCAGTGATGCAATGGAGTGAAACACCAGTGAAGTGTTTCAAAGCAGTGATCCAATGAGTGAGACACCAGTACACTGCTTCAGAGTAGTGATTGAAAGAGTGAGACTCCATTGAATTGTTTCACAGCAGTGATGCAATGAGTGAGACTCCAGTGAAGTGTTTTACAGCAGTGATGCAATGAGTAAGACTCCAGTGAACTGTTTCACAGCAGTGATGCAATGAGTGAGACTACAGTGAAGTGTTTCAGAGCAATGAAGCAACGAGTGAGACTCCAGTGAATTGTTTTACAGCTGTGATTCAATGAGTGAGACTCCAGTGAAGTGTTTCACAGCAGTGATACAGTGAGTGCGTGTTAGACCTGGCACCTTGGCGTGAGTTTCCCTTCCACTTTTTGATGGTGTGCCTCGATTGTTTTGCTGGTGTTGTCCGCTCAGGGCACTGCGCCACGGCTAATCCGTGCCGCAGTGCAAGTGCTCCCTAAGTAAAGTGTACCTGTAATTGATGTCCACGATTGGTTTATTGGATTCACTGTCAGTCCCCAGTAAAGTGCACCAGGGGTGCCAGGGCTCGTGAATGCCAATGCTGCTGGTGGGCTTGCAGCGCTGGTTGCGCCACCCACAGAAAGCGGCTTTGTAAAATGTGTCTAGGGTCTGCCACCGCAGACCCTGCGTGCAGTCTGGGACTGTCGCGCTGACTGCGCAAGTGCCCCCACTTGCCAGTCCCTAAACCTTCCCTTACCTACATATCAGCCACCCCTCTGGTAGGCCCAAGGGCAGGGTGCATTGAAGGCATAAGGTAGGACATGCCCTGATGTGGGTGGCATGTCTTGGTAGTGAATTACAGCCCTTGTCGTTTTTCACTATTGAAGGCTACCTGCTCTCCATAGGCCAGAATGGGCTGCCGGGATCACGCCAACGCTGTGACCCCAGTGGACTCAGAGAGCATGGTAGAAGTGTCAAGTTTAGTATGCCTGAACTCAGGATGATAAAATACTTCTTGTAGTCAAGTTTATTTTAATATCCTGGGTTTGTAAATACTACTTTTAGAAAGTTAGTATTTACTGACCTGACCATCTCAGTCCGCCTCTGCTGTGTGTATGTGTTCTGCCTGGCAACAGTAAGGAGCAGGGTTGGGGAATCCCCAGAGACAGGTTGGCTGCCAGGTGGTGGGTAGAGAGATTACACCTGGATGGGTGGGAGGAGTACACCTTGACTCTTGAATAGACCTGTGCTCTGCCACCACAAAGCCGGCGCCACCCCCTGTGGGGCGGCTGATGTCTCTGCCCTGCTGCTGAAAGGAGAGAGCAGAGTCACCATAACAAAGTGCTCCAGAACTGGACTGAGCCAGGCCTAGGCCCCCTGGCGCTAAAGAACAAAAGAATTGGTGTATAAAAGTAGGAGCCTGGCTCCTAAGAAATCAGAATCCTGTTTACCACAAAGAACCTCTGCCCGACTAGAAGGAGAAGGAGACGCTGGAGGAGCTGGCCTGCTGCCTGCCTTGCTGAGAAAGGAGAGGAAGAGACTTACTGAAACGACTTTGCTACTTTGTGCTTGAACATTCTCCAAGGGCTTGATCTGAGCTTGCCCCCTGAACTGAACCCCAGGAAC
The DNA here is from genome assembly GCF_964204655.1 of Triturus cristatus. Classification (NCBI taxonomy): domain Eukaryota; kingdom Metazoa; phylum Chordata; class Amphibia; order Caudata; family Salamandridae; genus Triturus; species Triturus cristatus. The sequence continues at coordinate 790,939,798 of NC_140579.1, forward strand.
AGTGGGTTCTCTGTGCTTCTTGCTCATCCTCCAATTCGAGCCGTGTGGGCATCCCGCTGGAAAAGAGACTGCGCCCCTCATCGCCCCTCCTAGGGCCGTGACACTCAGAAGCTCGCCTGCCTCCAACCCGTGAGAGCCCCGCTCCGTCCCGAGCCGCTCTCTGTCCCCGGGCCAGGCCGCCTGCATCCCTGTCACCGCCTGCTACTGGAGCGCGCTGACCGCGCTATCACCCCTCCTGCCGGAAGCCGTCCGACGACTGTGATCCACGCCGGGTCATCCAGCTGCACTGACCGTGCCCTGTGACCCCGCTTCGCTATCCCCGGACATCTCAGGCCGCGCCGCCCCCGTTGTGGAGACCCCCCTGCACCGCCGTGCTAAAGGGTCGCTGGCCGCGCCTGCCTACTTGCCCACACCTGCTGATTGAGGACCCAAGAACACTTCCGAAGCTGAGAGTCGCACCGACCTGTGCCGACTCTCCACATCACGAAAGAAGTTCCAGTATCGGGCTCGGGGCCCGCAACGCCTTATTTCCCCGTTCGCAGGAGCCGATCGCTGTGAGTACTGGAACCACAAGTAACACTTGCAAGAGGCTACAAAGTCTCCATTTGAAGCTAAGAACAAGGAACATTTGCCTGCTTTACAACCTGGTGGCATAGCGAAAACGTTATTGGTCTTGTGATAATTCTGCTGAGATATATATACCTATTTTTACATAAAGAAGCGTATTTTTATATATATCCAGGTCTGGTGTCCGTTTCTGGGGGGGATTGATGTATTTACTGTGTGTATGATTGTAAGTGCTTAACCAACAACGCCTGAGGAATCGCCTTGGCTGCTCACGCCACGCACCTAGAGGGTGAGCAAGGGTCATTCGCGAGGGGTTATCCTGCGCCCTGACGTGGAGGAGAGGGTTCCTGCTTGACACAAGGGCAACCTTGCGCCAACCAGAGACTCCCGCCTCTAACATTGTTGGCAGCGGTTGGGATTTCGGATTTGCACTTGTAATTTGCATACAGTGAATTATTAATCACCAGATAGTGAGAGCAGACCAAGTAACGCAGCCACAGGTTTTCATTTTCCGAACTTTGTTGAGACATCTGCCATTACTGCAACCATGCCTGGCTCGCACTCCGCTGGAAGAGCACTCTCTGTGATTTCTGGAATAGATGAGGTAGATTGGGAGAGACTGGAAGGCTACACGATGGAGCAATTGAAAGGCTACAGTGTAAAATTCCGAGTTCCCCATGCTGGATTCAAGAGGAGAACCCAGTACGCCAAGGCGCTAAGAGCCTGGAGGGAGTCACGAGACCCACGGAATGCGGGGGACATCGTTCCACCCGACAACCTTGAGGAGCCCAGCAGAGTCCGGTCGCCAGAGGAGCTGGCAGACAGGGCAGCAGACAGGGCGCATGCAATGGAGATGGCAAAGTTGGCAGGACAAATGGAAATGGAAAAGCAGAAGTTGGCCCTGGAGGCACAACAACGCCAAATGGATCACGATATCAGATTGAAGGAGTTGGAGCTGAAGGCGAAAAGTTTGGACACCGCTCCTTCTGGTGGCAGCACTCCACCAGCGCAGGTAGAGTCCAAGGTGTACATCCCCAAAGATGTAGTAAAGGAGTATTTCAGAAAGGATGACATAGGGCAGTGGTTTAGGGCCTACGAGGTGGCCATGTCCTCACACCGGGTCCCTGAGAAAGACTGGGGAGCGGGGTTGTGGGGAAGGTTCCTTGCTGAAGGGCGGGACACACTGTTAGATTTGCCCTTAGAAGTCCAAACCTCATACCCCCATATGAAGGAAGCTTTAATGACCAGGTATGGGTTAACTCCGGAGCTATATCGACAGAGGTTCAGGGAGACCAAGAAGATCCCTGAGAGTACGTATGTGGAATATGTGACCTTTTTCTGCAGAGCGCTGGATGGTTGGGTGAAGGGTAGCAAAGTGAATGATTATCAAGGGCTGCTTGATTTAATTGCATGGGAGCACTTGTCCAGTCAATGTTTTCCTGAGCTACGCCAGCACCTGATAGATAGCAAGCTGTCCAACCCGAGGAAGCTTGCTGAGGAGGCGGACCGCTGGCTCAGCACCAGGGTCCACAAGGGTCAAGTGGGAGACTCCGCCAAAGGTGGGCAGGGTCCCCAGCAGAAGAGTGGGGGGGACAAGGGTAAACAGAAGGGGTTCCAAAAAGGCCCCCAAAGTAATTCCCAAGGGAACCAGCAGAAGGGTTCTCAGCCTCCCCCAACCCCGCAGCAGAACGGGGCCCCGACAGGTAGACCTGTTCCAAAGGGGCCCTTCAATTGTTATAAGTGTGGCGATCCGGGCCACATTGCCTCTGATCCTAAGTGTCGCCTGTTTGGTAAGACCGCACCCACTGGTGCTCCACCCCGGCAAGTAGCTAGTGTTAACTTTGGGGAGGAAGTAGCAGTCCAGGAGGGTGGGGGTCCCGGGCAGATGACCCTAGTCTCGCTAGGAGACAGTGAGATGGTCCCTGTAACCTACCTGCCCTCTAACACTAAGAAATATGGGCAGGTGGTGACCATCAATGGAAAGAAGGTTGAGGCTCTTAGAGATACAGGAGCCAGCGTGACCTCGGTGAGGCAACACCTGGTGTCTCAAGAGCAGATTGTACCCAATGCCTACTGTAGGGTTGTCAATGCTGACAACGTAGAGAGTCGTTGTCCAATGGCTCAAGTTCCCTTTGAGTGGGGGGAGGTCTCTGGTACTCTACAAGTCGCTGTGAGAACTGACATGCCTGTAGATTGTCTGCTAGGGAACGACCTGGAGAGTTCCCCTTGGGAAAAGGTGGAGAAGACCACGCATCTGAGGATGGTGGGTCTACCCGACTGGGCGTGCGTGACCACCCGGTCCGTGGCAGCCAGTAGGGGTGTTGAGAGGGTCCTGGAGCCTGAGGGAGAGGTCCAGGAACCGGCCTTAGGGAGAAGGCGCAGGAGGCGCGGGAAACCGGCCCCCGAAGTTCCCACGGCCCAGGAGGAAGTAGACCCTGAGGGGGATGCTCTGGAGCCTACCGGGGAACAGATTGCCGAACTGGGAGATCTGCCTGAGCTGACCCATTGGCAGCAAGAAGGAGGTCCCTCCAGGGAGGAATTCTGCAGGGAGCAGAAAGAATGCCCTTCTCTCATGGGTATGCGGCAACAGGCTGCAGACCAGGCCAATGGTGTTCAGGCCAAAACACACTACGTGTACTGGGAGAGTGACCTCCTGTATTCCGAGCCTAAGGCTGCTGAACCTGGGTCAGCCCGTGTGCTGGTGGTACCCCAGAAGTTCAGAACCTTCCTACTGGGGCTGGCTCATGATGTGCCGTTAGCAGGACATTTGGGGATGGACAAGACCTATGACAGGCTTGTCACCCACTTCTACTGGCCCCAAATGCATAAGAATTCCGATTCCTACTGCAGAACCTGTCAGACTTGCCAGGCAAGTGGTAAGAGCGGAGGGAAGCACAAGGCTCCTCTGCAACCTTTCCCTGTGGTCGGTACGCCATTCCAACGAGTGGGTATTGACATTGTGGGGCCTCTGGACCCCAAGACAGCCCTGGGCAACAGGTTCATCCTGGTCTTGGTGGACCATGCCACCCGGTACCCTGAAGCCATCCCTCTGAGGACAGTGACGGCCCCCGTGGTGGGACGGGCACTGATGGGAATTTTCTCCCGAGTGGGATTCCCTCTAGAGGTGGTGAGCGACAGGGGGACCAATTTCATATCCACATATATGAAATCCCTGTGGAAGGAGTGTGGGGTAACGTACAAGTTCACCACTCCTTACCATCCCCAAGGAAATGGGTTGGTTGAGAGATTCAACCGAACCCTCAAAGGCATGATCATGGGCCTGGACGGTCCGATGAGGCGTAAGTGGGACGTCCTCTTGCCATGCCTGCTCTTCGCTTACCGAGAGGTGCCACAGAAGTCTCTAGGATTCAGCCCCTTTGAGCTTCTGTATGGTCACCCGGTAAGAGGACCTCTGAGTTTGGTAAAGGAAGGCTGGGAGCAATCTCCCAGGAAACCTCCCCAGAATGTATATAGTTACATGCTGGCCTTCCGAAACCAGACTCGGCGTTTCAGGCAACTTGCTGAGGCAAATCTGGAAGCCAGCCAGGAGGAGATGAAGCGGTGGTACGACCGGAATGCCACTCTGGTAGAGCTTCAACCTGGACAAAAGGTGTGGGTCTTGGCCCCAGTGGAGCCGTGTGCACTTCAGGATAAGTGGACAGGTCCATTTGAGGTTGTGGAGCGCAAAAGTCCTATCACCTACTTGGTGGACATGCAGACTCCCAGGAACCCTTTAAGGGTCCTACATGTTAACCGCCTTAAGCCCCACTTAGAGAGGACCGAAGTGGGCATGCTGCTGGCCACTGATGATGGAATGGAAGAGGAGACCGAGCCTCTTCCTGACCTCTTAGTGGCCTCTGAGAAAGATGGGTCAGTGGATGGAGTTAACCTCTCACCCACCCTGACGCCCGAACAACAGGAAGACTGCCGCCACTTGCTGGGACAATTTTCCGACCGATTCTCCCTGGTTCCTGGTGTCACAGATTGGTGCGTCCATGATGTGGACACAGGAGACAGCTTACCTGTGAAGCACAAGGCTTACAGGGTAACTGACAGGGTCAGAGCTTGCATTAAGGAGGAGGTCCCCAAAATGCTTGCGCTAGGGGTGGTTGAGTCCTCCAGCAGTCCTTGGTCCAGCCCCGTGGTCTTGGTCCCCAAAGCTGCTGCGCCGGGAGCCACACCTGAACTCCGGTTCTGTGTGGACTACAGAGGACTCAATTCAGTCACGAAGACTGACGCGCACCCCATCCCCAGAGCTGATGAGCTCATTGATCGGCTGGGGGCTGCCCGGTTCCTCAGTACGTTTGATTTAACGTCTGGGTACTGGCAGATCGCCTTGACCGATGGGGCCAAAGAGAGGTCAGCATTCTCTACACCAGATGGGCACTTCCAGTTCCGAGTCATGCCATTTGGGATGAAGAATGCCCCTGCCACCTTTCAGAGG